>NC_141693.1:1019505620-1020991870 GCF_964263255.1 Lissotriton vulgaris
TAATTTTGTTTGTATTTTTACACCATAATGCTTTGATTAGTGTATATTGATCTGTTCCAAAATTTGAATTAAACTAACTTGTATTGGTTGTCGACCTGGGTGCCTTTTCCTGGAAGTGTGGAAATTTTAAATTCTAGATATTTCAAATGAGTTTTCTCTTTACCTCTCATGCTGCATCAAAAGAACCATCAGTCTAAAGAATTTAGGCATATGGGTTCCATCTCTTCTAGATGGTAGTTATAGAGGATGGTTCTGCATTTGAAATATGAGAAACTTTAGAACCAAATCTGAATTAGCCTAGAAGATTAACCAGTGTCCCTAGTCCAGTGCCTGGGGCTAAGAATTGGAGGACAAGCGGAGTTCCAGTGACGTGCGTTGAAACTAATGGCGGAGGAGTGAGTATTGATAGGGTTGCATGTGTGTGACAGTATGTTAGATTGCTGTGGAAATTTGGTTGTATGATGCCTGGCAGAGGGATTATGAGAGTCATGTGAATGTGGTGATAAATTATGGCTTAAGTTGTTATCAGGTCCAACATGGCCTAAGATCCCGGCATATATAGTGAGGTGCAGAAGACATAGTATTTGTCTGATGGGGAGCCTCCACTCGTGCTGTCTCTGCAGCCAGCTCGAGAGGAGGGACCACAACGTCCACAGGAGGCACCGGAGTGCAATACAAACCCAGGATGACAAATGCAAAAACAACAATTGATAAATAGAATGCAGAACAATGCCATACATTTACCACAGTACAGAGATCTGGGCCTAAATCCATAGTTTCTTTGCTCACCATGCCATTTCAGCTTGGACCCAGCCATATGCAAATCAGTCTTGACCCTGCACCCTGTCGGGTCTGGTGGCTGACTCCCAGCCAGCACTAAGCGTGGTTTCACGGGGGATCCATTTCCCAAAACTCCCAGAAAACAGCAACTGGAGGAATATAGGATGACTCACTCGCAGGTAACTCTTCCCTAAAAGTTGGGGGAATGATTCATAGAGTGACCACCACTCTTCCCCAGATATAGAAACAGGTAGTAATGGTGTGTGAAACAGGATACACAGAGAGCTGAAAATACAATACACACTAAGTTTACTGCTAACAATCAATTAACTAGTACTTCAACAGAGAATGTTAATGCATGCCATGTTCAGGAAAACACAGTCCACTTACCAGCTTGATTAGCCAAAACCTCCTTAAAAAAAACAGGCAGGGGTTAACGTCACTATCTGCCAATAGAAAAGGTCTGCAGTGCAGTGCCACACAAAGGGGTAAATATAGTTTTAAATCAAGATAACTGCCCTATGTTTAAAAAATAACTAGGCTGTAGAACAAAAAAAAGGAGTCTGTGTTGCATAAGGTTCTTAAAATGGGGCTAATTTAAGGGACAAAAGAGCGGCACACACATGCACACATAAGCGAGGCTAGTCTGAAACTACGGGGGTTAATTGGAGCATAATTTAACAGGGAGGGAGCGAGACAAAGTGAGCTTGGACTTGTTTAGCTGAACCGAGAGGAGGGGGGTCAGTAATGGAGGTGAGTGTAGCGGGTAAGCTCAGGGACAGGGATAAGGACTGTAAGTGTAGCACCTGAAACAGCTCAATGGCAGAGAGAGTGGAGCAGCAGCGCGTACGTGTTCTGGTGGATATAACCACAAGGAAAGTCACTGTAGGCAGCCACGGGATGACTCGGTCTGGATCACCGGCATAAATTGAAGTACTCCGGGATCGGGAGCCAATAACGTGCTGGATACAATGTAGCGAGAAACAGGAAAGGGAACCAATCAAGGGGGCGTGGTCACGTGAAATGATCAGTAAGCCAAGCAACGGCTTACAGCTGAGGTGGTCTCTTACGTGAGTTAGGGACCGTGTAAAAAGTGTCTGCAAACAGTGGACTAACTGATTCTAGGACATTCACTAACACTCTGCTTGTTTTTGGATCCAAAATATGCTACATGATGCCTGAACCCTGACAGTTCTCCCACCCAAAGGCCTATTTATGGGAAGAGGTTTTGAGGGATGAAGCGCATGGAATCTGCGCACCAATACAGGAGCGTGAACGTTTTCTGCATTTTCGAAAGACCTATCCTCTGGGGAAGAACCCACCCAATCAATGAGGTACTGCTGTTTACCCCTGTATCTGCTGAAATCTATAATATGTTTTACTTCATACTCTTTTTCTCCCGCTATGGTTATTGGAGGAGGCAGATTCTCAGGTACTAGAGGTGGAGTGTACTTTTTGATTAAGGAGAGTGGAATATGGGATGGATCGGCATTTCATCGGGCAATTGTAACCCCAGTGTAACTGGTGTGAGTACCTTTTGCACTACATAAGGGCCTATAAATTGGGATTGCAGTTTTCGAGGTCCCTCTAACTTTAAGTTTCGAGTGGATAACCATACTTTTTCTCCAGCCACGTAGGTGGGCTCAGGGCAACAGTGTTTATCTGCCTGACACGTCATTGCTTCCTTGGCTCTTTCTAGCATTTTCCCAGATGGACAAAAGGGATTCATGGTGAGTTTTAACAGAAGGGATACTTTCTAATTTGGAGGGAAGGGAAATGGGTTGGAACTTAGGGTGGTGCAAAAAGTAAAAAGGAGAAATGCCAGTAGAAGCATGTGTAGTGTTGTTGTAAGCAAATTCGGCCAAAGGAAGGGCTTGCACCCAGTTGCTTGTGATTGTGGTCAATAGACAGTGTAAGAACTGTTCCAAGGTCTGATTGGTTTGCTCAGTTTGACCGTCGGTCTGAGGGTGGTATGCTGTGGATAGTCTGTGGTTGATTCCAAGGGCTGTACACATACCTTGCCAAAATTTAGACACAAACTGTGCTTATCTATCAGATATAATGACAGAAGAGAGCCTGTGTAATCGAAGTATCTGTTCTAGGAATATCTGTACCAGGTCTCTAGAGGAGGGTATCTTTTTTAGGCGAATAAAATGTGCCCTCTTGGTTAACATATCCACTACCACAAATGTGGTGTTGTATCCTTGACTTCGGGGAGATCTGTGATAAAATCCATACTAATGGCATGCCAGGGTGAAGGGGGAATAGAGGTAGTTCTTAGTAACCCTGTAGGAGCACAATGCAATGATTGCTGTCTGGCACAGGTCGAACACGAGTTGACAAAAGTCGTGACATCTTTAGCCATCACATCCCACCAGAACCATCTTTGGCTTGTCTTGAGGGTTTCGTCACTTCCAGGATGCCCGGCCAGTGAGCTATTGTGGCACCATTGCAGTAGTTGCTGTTGTAATGCTGAAGTGGGTACAAATAACTTGTTATCATGATAGTATAACTCATCTCTAATCTGATTTACAGGATCCCTTTCCCATTCAGCTGTCGGTATTGTGGCATAGTTTTCTTTCAACTGCTCAACAAACGCCAGGGGGGAGGTAGCTCCATGGTCTCCTACCCCGATGATCTTATTACCAGGAATGATAGGAGGATAGGAATCATGTGCAACTGATTTTTCTTGACCTATTCGAGATAGTGCATTTGCTTTTCCATGCTGGAGCCCAGGGTGATAAGTAATGACAAAATCGTACTCACTAAAAAATGAGACCCATCTCATTTGTCGGGAAGTGGGTGCTCGGGCAGATGGAAAGAACTGGAGATTTCTATGATCTGAGTAGATGGTGACTACGTGTGGGGGGCCTAAAAGATTGTGTCTCCATTCCTGGAAGGCAAGTTTTATGGCTAATAGTTCTCATTCTCCAATCATGTAGTTCTGCTCGGCGAGCAATAGGGTCTTAGAAAAGTAGGCAACAGGATGCAATTGTCCAGTGTGAGAAGTTGGCCTGATATGTAGTGTTTCCAATTCTGGAACCACTGGGTCTCAGTCCAAACAAACCCCAAAGATGTCAGGTTGTAAGTCAACCTTGTTAGACAAGCTATCCTAGAGGTAGCATGGACTAAGCAGCCTTAAAGGCTTAACTTAAGAGGTCGTGTTAAGCGAGCTGTTTTACCACATACAATCCTGTAATCAAATGAAAGGACACCACACAAGTATATATTATAAAAAATATATGTATTTATTTCTAAATTACTCCCCAGTACTCTTTATGAGGAAAGGGGCACAAGCGTTAAATCAAAAGCACAGTATAACATACAAAGTTGCACAATTTTGGATAAGGGCCGGTGGCCACTCAAACCATATACTAAGAAAGTGGTATAAGAGATACCAATCGAACAGTGGTTAGGCCTAGGGCCTAGAGATTCGCTGGGAGCAGTCAGGACTAGCAATGCTGAAGTCGGGAGTAGCCCACAGGAGACGGGTGCAGCACGGAAAGTGCGGCTCGCACCAATGCAATGTCAATGGTGCGTAAAAGTTAGATAAAGTGAATTAAAAGATACTTCCGCTGAACCTAGAGGAACAAAACTTTAGACACAGACCCTAGAGGTGTGTACCAGTGTGGGAACACCGGCGTTGCAATGTTACCTCACCCACAGGCCGTGGGTGCACAGGGTCGAAGTGGCGTCGGGTTTTGACACGCAGGCTCTTGGTGCTTGAAGCTGTTGCAGCTGCAGGCGATGTGAAGCAGAAGTGTCCGGTGCGATCCAATGGTGGATCGAAGTAGAAAAGTACCTGAAAGCAGAGGGGACAGAGTCTGGGTCACTCAGCAGTGACCAGGGTGGAACCAGGACGGAACCAGGCAATGTCGGGCGCAATCAGGTGGTTGTCGATAGGCTTCTCTCCGCTGTCACGTGGGCTCTGGGGCATCTGCGATGTCCAGGAGCAGGTCACGATCTGTCCCACGTAGGCTCTCGCCGTCAGCACCGTCGGCTTCAAGATTGCAGCAAACAGCACTTGGCAAAAGCAATCCACGCGGAACGGGGAGATTGCTTATCACTCAAACCAGGAGGGTCAGAGTGGGGGCTCCTTTTCACAGAAGCTGGTGCAGATCTGGAGCAACCAGAAAAGCAAGTCGTATTTGAAGTTTCGTCGGCACAGGGGCCACAAGCCAGCTGGCAAGTGACCGGGCCAACGCGTCGAGCCGCCACAAGCAGTAGGGCCCCACGCAGCACTCGTCGAGTGTGGAGGGGGTAGCTTTGGTGCAAGTGTAGCTCGGGGTGGGGGCTTCTCAAACCCCAGTGCACAGCTTCGAGGATCATTTGTGGGCTGCACGGTCAGCGTCTCGTGGCCTTTTCAAGATGGCGTGCCCCGCGCTTCCGGTCGCCTCCACTGGTCTCAGCTCTGCAGGGACTGTGGATCGGGCAGGGAGAAGGCAGGCAAGCTTGATCTCGTTGATCTCTGTCGCTCGAGTTCCAGCGGGAACTGCAACAAAGCAAGGGTCGAGGGCTGGATGTTGCCTGTTTGCACAGGGTGGTCACTCCTTGACCACAAGGGAGATTCTTCAGTCTTCTGCGTTGAGTAGAAAGTCGAAGGGTCCAGAATTCGTTTCTTATGTTTCTTCAGGATGATCTGAGTTGCATTGGCACTGCTCCCACTCTTATTCGAATCTGGTGGGCTGGACATCCTGCTAGGTCCCCTCCTATGGGTGGGACCCAGGAAGGGGGTGGTTACACCCCTTTCCTTTGATCCAGGCCGCGCTGGGACGGGGGCTGGAAGGCCCCAGAACCAGTTTGGCCGGATTATGCAAGGGGCAGCCTTGTGCTCCCCAGGCAGTGTCTGGTTTCTTTGAAACCTCCCTACTCCAATCCACTATCTCCTGTCTGGGGTGGTTTGACACCGCCCTGCGACAGGAAACCCTTTGTCCAGGCCACCATATGCTGAGTTTCGGTCAGCAGCAGGAGGCCAGACCCGTGTCTGTGGCAGGGGCATCCATTTTGTGGATCTGAGGCTCATTTTAAATCAACCGCGTTTCAGTAAAGTAACATGTCTTATCCCTCTAGAAGGGTGGAATGCTACCCCCGTCGCCAGAACTGGCGAGGGGGTAGTATTCCAATTCGTATGACACCTTACACGACATGTTTTGATAAAGCCAAACCAAAGTTGCTATATAACCGCGAGGATTATAAGGCGCTTAAGAGTATATGGTATGGCATTATCCCGGATCAGCTTAGGGAGTTGTTCCCGACAGCTGCAGACAGGCTCAGCTCATGCCAGAGCTCCATCTCACATAAAACCACGCACTCTGCCTCCAGGATTGATGAGGCCTTCCATAGGAGTGGCTCACAGGCTATATATGTGTCCAGATATAGGTTTAGATATAGGTATACTATATCTAAGCAAGGGGTGATTACACCCACTTGCCCCAGCTGAGTGATCAGCCAGTTGTGTCAATTTAAGAACCAGCCAGGGGTGGCAAAAGCTATGCTTCAGCCCCTGGTAGGCCTTGGTGGCACCTATGCCCTGAGCACCTATAGTGCATGGTACAGGGGCTGACAAGGAGTCCATTTCCAATTGTGGTATGTACCTATAGCACATGTATTATAAATTTAGAGAGAGAACAGCAGGCTGGGGGTCTGATTAGCAGGCCCACAGCCTCAGTAAGTCGAAAACCAGTGAAGCAAAAAGCAAAAATTGGGGTGACCATAGGATAGCAGACCCTACTCTCCTACATCCAGTGTCTCTGTCTCTTTGCGAAAGGACCCCCCCTACGGCATACTGGGAGGCATCTGCTTCAATATAGTAGGGCTGTGTATTGTCAGCATGTCTGATGACGGGAGCAGTAGTCAACCGTTCTTTCAACATACAGAAGGCTTGTCCTGCTTACCTTGACCATTCCTTGACCTTACCTGGTCGGACCACCACCTGATTTCATTTGCCCTCCCCATCTACTCCCCGGTCAAGCCCTCACTTCCTAAAAACGTTTGGGTCCGGGCCTGGGGACGAGTAGACCCAGACAATCTATCTGACCTACTCACTGCTTCCTATCCTCTATTACAAGGTGCGTCCATTCTCTCCCAAGTCGCGTCCATCAATCAGTGGCTCACCTCGGGTTGCGACTCCATTGCCCCCCTCAAGCGGGTTACTTCAAAGTGGGAGAAGGATGCCAACCTGTGGTTTAATGAGGACCTCAAGACCACTAAACTAGCGGCACGCAGAGCAGAACGTGCCTGGAGGAGAAATTACTGCCCCCTACTACGATTGGAGTTCATCAACATCTCATCCCAATATAAACAGGCTATCTTGGCGGCGAAAACAGCTTATTTTTCCTCCAAAGTCCTCGCCGCAGAGAACCAATCGAGGTAAATTTTCTCGATTGTGCACAACCTGGCATTCTCTGACAGAACCACCTTGAAACCCACTCCTTCTCCAGAACTTTGCCACTCTCTTAACAATTTCTTTATCCAAAAAATTGCCACCTTCAAGGCCAATATCCCTCCCTCCTCTCCTACGTTTGTGGATCTTCAGTGCCCTCCCCCCAAGGGACAACTTGATGCCCTCCCTCCCCTGACTAAGGAAACCCTGACCTCAATAATTCCCTTAGTCAAATCTGGTTCCCCCCTAGACCCTTGCCCTTCCCACATTCTCCGTCACATTTTTCTTCCTGTTCTGATCCCCCCTTCACCTTCTTAACAGTTCACTCTCTCAGGGCGTGGTACCCGCCCCATTGAAAACAGCAATCATCGTCCCCATTCTCAAGAAACCAGACGCGGACCCTTCGGTCCCCGCCAACTATCGTCCCATCTCCCTCTTACCATTTTTGGCAAAAGTGCTTGAGCGCCACGTCACCCGCACCTTGAGCACTTTTGTGGAGATGCATGGGGTCTTAGCCCCCCGCCAGGCCGGCTTCCGCCCCGCACACTCCACGGAGTCCGTAGTACTCTCGGTCCTTGACAACCTCAGGGAGGGAATGGACACCAACAAGACCCAGGCCTTGGTCCTCCTTGATCTCTCAGCCGCCTTTGACACGGTTGATCATACCATCTTACTCTCCCGTGTCAAGGCGGCGGGGATCGGAGGTACCGCACTGGTATAGTTGTCCTCCTTCCTGAGGGACCGCACCCAGGCAGTTCGCCTGGGTGACTTCACTGCGGACTTCCGGAAAGTTCAGTGCGGGGTCCCCAAAGGCTCCTCTCTTTCACCCCTTTTGTTTAACCTTTACATCGCCCCTCTTATTTTCTCACTACAGCAAAAGGAGGTCGCAGTATACAACTATGCTGACGACCTCCAACTTGTTTTCAACCTGTCCTCTTCCCCGTCTTCTATTTCCAACTTTCAATCTACCATGATCCACATCCGAGACTGGATGAACCACAACCATTTAAAACTCAACCCAGACAAGACTGAGCTGGTGTTGACGGGTGGTTCATCCAGTCCCTGGTCTTCTCTGTTTTGGCCCCCTTCCCTTAGCTCCCCACCTGCCCCCTCTTCCTCAGTAAAAACTCTAGGTATCAAGCTTAATCCTCAGCTCACTCTCCACTCTCAGGTCAGTTCCGTGGTGTCCTCTTCTTTTCTTTCACTGCGTACTATACGCAAGGTGTCCCGTTTTTTTTCTTTTCATGCTTTGAAATTGATCACCTTGGCAATGGTCATCTCCCGCCTGGATCACGGCAACGCCTTATATGCTAGCATACCTGCATACAGTCTTAGGCGGTTGCAGCAGATCCAGAACCAGGCGGCGTGCCTGGTGTTCAATTTACCAAAATCCCACCATGTCACCCCCTTCTTAAATCTTTGCATTGGCTCCCAGTTCGTGAACGTGTCCAGTTCAAGCTAGCCTCCATCACTTTCCAAGCGAGACTGGGCACGGCACCGGCTTTCATCTCTTCGAAGATTATTCCTTATGTCCCTACCAGAGAACTTCGTTCTTCTACCCAATCCCTCCTCACTGTCCCGCGATTCCGGAGGAAGAAATGGGGAGGCTCGAAATTTGCGACCCTTGCCCCACTCCTCTGGAACTCCTTGCCTCCTGAGCTTAGAGCCTTGACTCTATATCCCCAGTACAGAAAACAACTTAAAATTTACTTGTTCACCAAAGCCTTCTATTAACGGTTCTCCTGCAGTTTGTACTTCCTTTTCTTTATTTACTTTACATTTGCCCTTTGTCTTGTTTTCTGTAAGTTGTAGCGCCATGAAGCCGCTGGCGAACGAGCGCTTTATAAGTAATTTTAAATTCAAATTAAATTCAAATTCAAACGGAACTCCTTTCTACAACAGTCGAGTTATGGGTACAGTAATTCAGAAAAGCGATTTATGAAGCCGATAAAAATTAGCGAATCCTATGAAGGTTTGCACTTCTTTGACTGAGCAGGGACTAGGCCATTTGACAAGTGCATCTATCTTTTTTGGGTCTATATGGACGCCTTCCGGAGAGATTACAAAACCAAGAAAATCCACCTGAGTGGTATGAAATGTGCTTTTGTCGGGTTTGGCAAATAGCTGGTTTTCTTTCAGTTTTTGTAAAATCTTATTTACGTTGATGATGTGTTCTTGTTCCAAATGTGAATAAATCAATATATTGTCTATATAGACGATCACGAAGATGTTGAGGTATTCTCTCAGAATTTCGTTGACAAAAACTGAAATGTGGAAGGGGCATTTACAGAGGCCAAATGGCATCAAGCAAAATTCGTATAACCCGAACTTAGTACGCAACGCCATTTTCCAATCGTCTCCATCTTAATGCGAATGAGGTGGTAGGCCCCCCTAAGATCTATCTTGGTAAAGATTTTGGCTCCTTGTACCCGATCCAGTAGAACTGTAATAAGGAGGAGAGGATATTTGTTTTTTATGGTGACTTTGTTGAGCGCGCAATAATCCAAACCAGGGCGCAATCCCCCTTCTCGCTTAGGAATAAAGAAGATGGGTGATGACACTGGAGACGTAGAGTGGCGTATGAATCCCTTGTCTAACATATCATCGATGTATTTATGTAAGTACTCTGTCTCGGGTGCTGTTAAGGCTTAGATGCGACTGACCGGTAATTCCGCTCCGGGTATAAGGTCTATACTGCAGTCATAGCTTCTATGAGGTGGCAAAATGGTTGCTTTCACTTCATCGAAGACTGCTTTGTACTCTTCATATATTACCGGAAGGCTGGATGTCGCTGATACCGTATTCACAGCTCAGCATAATGAGTTGTTCCATTCCCTGGCTTCCTTGTGACAGTGCAGCAAGCACTGTTCGCGCGACCCAATCAATATGAGGGTTGTGTACTTGCAGCCAGGGAACCCTAAGAATTGCTCCAAAATTGGGGGTATCTATGAGATCAAATGTGATTGATTCAGAATGTCCATTACTGCATACCATAACTATTTGTGGGATTTGATAGGGGATCAATCCGGACAACAGTTCTGTTCCATCTAACCCTCTCACCGGTTCTGGATGTGATTTCATCATAAAAGGGATTCCATCTTCTCGGGCCAACTGGATATCAAGAAAGTTCCCAGTGGACCATGAATCCAATAAGATAGACAAGTTCTTCCTGTTTTGAGGGGATATAACCAAGGTAATAGACAAGGTAAAGTGCTTAGGCACCAGGGTAATAGCATTCTTAGTCTATTTTGAGACCTTAGATAACACAACACTTGAAGAATCAGTCTCTGTCTTCTCCAAGCTTTCTATTTTTCCACCGGATGTGCTGAAATGTGACTACTCTCTAAACTCCTAGGAGGGGAGCGAGGTATTACTGGGCATTCCCTGGCATAATGCCCTCCTTTCCCACAGTATAAACAGAGATTGTTCTTTCTCTGTTTTCTATCTCTTCCATTGATAGAGGACCCCTGAATCCCCCTATCTGCATGGGTGGTTCAGAGCCGTCTTTGGTGTCTTTAGTCTCCTTCTTCTCTGTTCTAACCACCAAATATCTGGATGGAATACTGCCGGATTTTTCACCTTTCCGTTCGTGTAATCTATGGTCTAACTTGACCATCAAATCAATAAACACCGGACAGTCCTCCGGGGGGGGTCAACTATTTGGGACAACAGATCTTTGAGCTCATCACACAATCCACGATAGAACAGAGACGTCCTTTTTTCTTCTGGCCAAGGCGTCTCGGCTACTAATCTATTAAAACTAGTGATATATGAGAGTAGGTCCTTGGATCCTTGTCTAAGGTTAAGAAGAGTATTATCACTGGCCTGCATGAATGTGTGTTTAGAAAAAAGACTTCTCATCTTTTCCTGGAACAATGTAAAATCATACAACAAATGGTCATTATTCTCTATCAGAGGTATGGCCCAGTCGGCCACATTGCCGGCTAAATTGGAAATAACAAAGGCGACCTTGGCCACATCATCCGGGATTGCAGCCGCCTTAAACAGAAACTGGAGAGGCATTGATTCATGAAGACACTAAACTTAGAGCTATCTCTGTTAAACCTCTCTGGCATGGCAAGAGGAACCAGACTGGGAATCTGGACCGTGAAAGGAACAGGAGGTATGTTGCTTTGCTAGCGTTATGGGAAGGGACCGAAAAATTTGCATGTTGAATGTAACTTTTTCTGCTCTTAGGAATCGTACTGGGACCTCTGGTATCTAGGGGGTCCTGTGTTTTTAGTTGCATTAACTCTGTGTGAAGTCTCTGATTCTCGGACCTTAACCTCCCTACCTCAGACTGCAAATCTACTAGGGCAACAACAAGCTCTTCTACTGAGGGACTCTGCAAGGCAGTGTGTAATGAGAGGTCTAGAGGGCCACAGGCCCCTTCTTAGTTCATCTTCGCTCAGGTGGAAGTGATTCTTGGGCTTGGCTTTCTGTTGGGTCTGGCGGCTGAATCCCAGCCTGCACCAAGCGTGGTTCCACGGGAGCGGAGATACGTTTCCCAAAATTCCCAGAAAACAGCACCTGGAGGAATATAGGATGACTCACTCGCAGGTAACTGTTCCCTAAAAGTTGGGAGAATGATTCATAGAGTGACCACCACTCTTCCCCCAGATGTAGAAACAGGTAGCGCTGGTGTGTAAAACAGGATACACAGAGAGCTGAACATACAATACATACTATGTTTACTGCTAACAATCAAGTAACTAGTACTTCAACAGAGAATGTTAATGCATGCCAAGTTCAGGTAAACACAGTCCACTTATCAGCTTGATTAGCCAAAACCTCCTTAATAAAGACAGGCAGGAGTTAACATTACTATCTGCCAATGGAAAAGGTCTGCAGTGCAGGGCCACGCAAAGGGGTAAACATAGTTTCAAATCAAGATAACTGCCCTATGTAAAAAAATAACTAGGCTGTAGAAAAAAAAGGAGTGTGTTGCCTAAGGTTCTTAAAATTGGGTGAAATTAAGGGGCAAAAGAGCGGCACACACATACACACATAAGTGAAGCTAGTCTGAAACTATGGAGATTAAATGGAGCATAATTTAACGGGGAGGGAGTGAGACAAGGTGAGCTTGGGCTTATTTAGCTGCACCAGATAGGAGAGGGGTCGTTAATGGAGGTGAGTGTAGCGAGTAAGCTCAGCGACAGGCTGTGGACTGCAAGCGTAGCATGCTGAACCAGCACAATGGCAGAGAGAGCGGAGCAGCAACGCATACGCTTTCTGGCAGGTAAAATCAGGGACAGGCGGAAGGACCACAAGCGTAGCGCACTGAATCAGCTCAATGCAGAGAGAGCGGAGCAGCAGCACTTACGCATTCTGGCGTGTATATCCACAAGGAAAGTTGCTGTAGACAGCCGTGGGAAGACTAGGTCTGGATCGCCGGCATAAATTTAAGTACTCCTGGATCGGGAGCCGATAACATGCTGGATACAATGTAACGAGAAACAGGAAAGGGAATGAATCGAGGGGGCATGGTCACATGAAAGGATCAGTAAGCCAAGCAGCAGCTTATGGCTGAGGCGGCCTCTTACGTGAGTTAGGGGCCGTGTAAAAAGTGTCTGCAAACAGTGGACTAACTGAATCTAGGACATGCACTAACACTCTGCCTGTTGTTGGACCCAAAATATGCTACATGATGCCTGAGCCCTGACACACCCAATGGGAACCGTCCAGCCCGAACTGCCAGGCCAGGTCCTCCCTGGACTGGAAACAAGCATCCTAGGACCGGTTTCGGGCTTTCAGCCCTTATCAGCCAGGATAGCTTGACTCCAGTGGCATGGAGAGCACAGGACCCAGCCTGGGCATACCCTTCCCACTCAGGGTCACAGATGCAAAAACAACAATTAATGGACAGAATGCAGAAAATTCCTACATTCACCCCAGTACAGAGATCTGGGCCCAAGTCCATTGTTGTTTTGCTCACCATGCCATTCCAGTTTGGACCCAGGCACATGCAAATCAGTCATGACCCTGTACCCAATGGGAACAGTCCAGCCGAACTAGGAGGCCATGTCCTCCCTGAACTGGAAACAAGCATCCTAGGACCGGTTTCGGGCTTTCAGCCCTCATCAGTCAGGATAACTTGACTCCAGTGGCATGGAGGGTACAGGATCAACGCCTGGGGATACCCTTCCCACTCGGGGTGACAAATGCAAAAACAACAATTGATGGACAGAATGCAGAACAATGTCATATATTCACCCCAGTACAGGGTTCTCGGCCTAAATCCATTTTTTTTTTGCTCACCATGCCATTCCAGTTTGGACCCAGTCATATGCCAATCAGTCTTGACCCTGCACCCAATGACAACAGTCCAGCCGAACTGCAAGTCCAGGTCCTCCCTGGACTGGAAACAAGCATTCTAGGACCCGTTTTGGGCGTTCAGCTCTCATCAGCCAGGATAGCTTGAGCATAGAGAGCACGGGACCCACGCCTGAGCATACCCTCCCACTCGGAGCGACAAATGCAAAAACAACAATTGATGGACAGAATGCAGAACAATGTCATACATTCACCCCAGTGCAGAGATCTGGGCCTAAATCCATCGTTTTTTTGCTCACCATGTAATTCCAGTTTGGACCCAGCCATATGCAAATTAGTCTTGACACTGAACCCAATGGTAACAGTCCAGCCTGAACTGCCAGGTCAGGACCTCCCTTGACTGGAAACAAGCATCCTAGGACCCAGTGGGAAGGCTATGCCCAGGCGTAGGTCGTGATCGCCATACCTGCGCAGTCACACTATCCTGGCTAATGAGGGCTGGAAGCCCAAAACCAGTCCTAGCAGAACCTTTTTGTAGTTTAGTGAGTTACATAACTTTCCAAGTAGACGGTCCGTGAATCCAGCAATACTAATATCCTAGTAGACCACATCAGATAGGTCAATGAATTTAGTGCAATTGTTGTCCATTTCCCCGAAATAATTTGTAATTGATTTTTTGAAATGTTTGATTCGGCTAACAACAATCATCCATGTTTGTGTCTTTCTTTCATGTTGTACATCAGCTCCCCCCAGGGGCAAGAGGACAGAGGAGGAGGTAGCGGCACAGGTGGAGCAGGAACAGCAAGGCCAGGATAGGTCCGCCGAGGGCTCCTATGCTGGCCCCAGTAAGTTTTCCTGTTAATAATATTAATTATACTTCCCTATCTTTTACAGCACCTATTTATTCCAAACATTCCTCATAATTCTATTTTTTCCTAAATCGTCTTTGATCTTCTTGTAGACTGTTTCTAAATTCTCATCCTGCCTCTACTATGACTCTCTGTGCTACTACTAGATTATTATTATTAGTCTGTCTGTGTAGCTAGCTAAGCTTGCACAGTTGGCAAAAGGTGTTAAACAAAACTCCTATTCAGCAATAGCTCTAGGCACTGAGTGCAGTCCTCTGGGTTGTCCATAATGTCTATTGAAGTCTTCTTAACCACTTGGCTGCTAAGGGAATGCAGGTCATTTAATGAGATTTCCATTGAAATCAATGGAAACTCCATGACGAGTTACCCTTGTCATTAGCACTGAAGAGGTTAATGTTTATGCTTTGACAATTCCCAACAATAAAATGTCAGTGGCCACCAAGAATAAGATAGTAGTTCACATTTTGATTTGATATGAGGACATACTACTACTGTTGGAGGGACTATTCTGCACATACAAAACTATGGACAAGAAATAGGGCATTGGTGATAATAGGCAAAGTTAGAATTTCCAGTTTCCACATACCTCAGTCATAACAGAAGTTGAACCCCCAATCTCCTTATACTGTGACTAGCTAGTGTGTCAGAGTCTTTATTTAGCTCCCGAATGCAGCGATGATCCCCAATGATTATACAACCCAGAACATAACACTACAGAGTCAGAGTCCACTCCCGACCTTTCAGAGTCACAGAATCATGCTTTCAAATTGCAAACCCTTTCGCTCACTCACTCATGACCAAAAAACCACAGAGTTTATGTAAGTTTTAAAGCTTTATTAAAAGTAAAACAACTAGCTCTGTGTGTTCTCAGTAGTCAGTACATTACATTTCAATTGTGCATTATATAATGTATTACAATCAAATTCATTCATAGAAGTTAAACGGTGAAGTCTTTGAAACTAAACAGTGGCTGATTTATTTTACACATTAATTTTGGGAGACCCCTCACCTGGTTGGAACTTAAAGTCTTAGTGGTGATGATGACAAATCGACTCTGAGTAACATCTAGCTCTTGTTCGTACTCATAGAAGGGAAGCTTCTGTCTGTTATGAGAAAAATGGTGCATGTTAAAAAGCAAGAATTCATCAGTTGTGCCAAAAAGTGTAGCTTCTTATCATGGCTAAGCATTAAAAAACACCCTACCCTTCCAAAAGGGGAATTTTTAGTTTAGACTAGAGAGTCACAAATAATTAAATTTGTTTAGTAACCTATTTTTTCATTCCTAGACAAAATAGGGAGTGGTGTATGGCATCTAAAAATGTCACATGTATTTTCTAGGTGTAACACCATCGGCCAACCACCAGTGCCGGCGCCAGCGCGGAGACGGTCACTCCAGGGGCGGATGCGGTGCCAGCAGGAATTGCTGTGAGGGATGCCACGGTGGTGGCGGGCAGTGGTAAGCTTAAGCTATTATATTCCTTCCTTATTGAGATTGCAGAGTAGGCTCTCTGCAGGGGTGTATATGTTGTAACAGTACAGTACACTTTACTGTTAAGAAGACTTACAAATTTAGAAGTATGTTTTTGTCAACCCGGTAGAACTTAGAACTGAAGACAGTCACCCTTGATTTCGCATTAGCAATAGCATTAGCGGCAGGAGTTGATGAGTAACCAATGGCCTACTCTAAATTTGACTTCAACTCAGCTGTGAAAGTTTTATCGAGAAGCCAAGTCAGATCAGAGATGAACTTGATGGATGGGATGAACGAAAAGGGAAAGAAGGGTGTAAGGAAGGACGAGCAAATTAGATTAATGACTGGCAAAGAATGATACATGTTTTTGAATGCAGGCACAGTTGGCTGTGAAATTGAATCTGATGCATGCCAGTTGAAGGCTGAAGCAAGGGTGGGTGGAAGGAGAAATAAAAGAGGACTGCCTGGGTGGGTTAAAAAGAAAAAATGTATGTGTGCGCAATATACTCTTTGGTGCAAATTCAAATGCAAGTCAAGCACGGATGCATGGCTGGCAGCTTTCAAAAAACAAATAAAAAGGGTGTTTTTTGGTGAGAAAAAGTAAGGGTTGTCCATTAAGAAGAATGATTGACATTTACTTTGAATGGATGGATGCCTGTATGGTATCTTCCTCATAGATAGCATAGGTGTATGTAGAGTAGACAGAGTAGAAGGCCACGGGATGAAGACTAAGGGCCTCATTTTTGAGGCTGTGCATCACTTTTACGCCGCTGGTGCGTCACTTTTTGTGACACACCAGTGTCGTAAAAAATGCGCCTTGTTGCGCCATATTTACAAAGTGACGCATCTAGGCAGATGCATCACTTTGTAAACCCCTGCGCCCCATTATACCTGTGCCAGGTAAAATGCATACAAGGGGGCGTATTGACGCAAGAAAGGGTCGTAGATGTGACGCAGTGAAATCTATGAGATTTCACTGCGCCACTTCTAGGACACAAATGCGTCAATTTCTTACGCCTGCCTCACAGCAGGCGTAAGACTGACGCAGGCCCTTTCACATGGGGCTTGCCCCATGCGAAAGGATACATTGCTGCAGTTGCGTCACTTTTGTGACACACTCCAGCAATGCGTCACTTTTGTGCTATACAGATACGTCAGAAATACTGACGAATCTGTAACTCCTTGTGCAATGATGTGTCATACTGTGAATATGACGCATCATTGGTGTCGCAAGGAGGGCGCAGTGAAAAGTGACGCATCGCTGTTTTCATGCAGCGATGCGTCAATTTTCATAAATGAGGCCCTAAGAGTATTACTTTGAAGAGCATGTAACACCGCACGTCCTCGCCAGAGTAGCAAAGCCAAGGAAAGTAGAAGTTGTAATTTTTCAGAATACTCCCTTGACTAACAGTAGTCTGTAGGCGCAGCATATATTGTGTATCTATATTGTATAGTTCACATTATCAAGTCAAGTCACAATTGCCTTCCTCCGGCGATTACGGGGACCACTCACTAACTCTGTTAATAATTTTTTTTCAACTCTGTCATTCATGTGTGGCCTATCGGTGTTCACTCAATCAATAAAAACAAAGCACGTAAAGTCATCCCTTATATAAGCTAATAGCCTGTGAAGGGATAGATGATCATATTATCTTCTTCATTTTCCATTTGTAGTAGTCAGGGCAGGGCAGGGTAAAAGTTAAATTAATTGAGCAGTAGCCCTTGTAACAGAGTATGGCCAGTGCCACCCATAATAGAAAAGTAAGAGCTTCACCACCTGCATGTACTGGACTGGTAACAGTAACGCAAGTCTGTGTCATCATGGCTTGCGTCTGTTTTTTTCGGGTGCAAGTTGACTGCGCTGGCATTATGCCGGCTTCCACAAGTTTACGTACCAATTTCGCTAAACAAGAGAGAAGAAGAAGACTGGTGTACTGTCTGAGTCCATATAGTGCTAGTAGAATTCCTGAAACTCCCCCTAATGTTAGAGCAGAGGCCGACAAAGTTGGAGGTTCGATAGATACATGAAACACAAATGCTATGTACTGTACTTGCAAGTTGCTAGTGCTACTGTGACACAACTTTCTGTTGGATTAATTTGTGTTAATCTTAAAGAGTATGGGACTTATTTGCAGTATTTTTCTTTTTCTTCATCTAGATACTCCTTCTTCTCAACTATCTCAGAATGAGTTGGCTATTCGGGCCAGGCGCCGGAAGCTGGAGGCAATTGTCACCGAATATCGGCGGCTGGTGACCCAGGAGGAGGAGGAATCGCAGTCGACATCGACAACAGCTGCATCCTCCTCCGCTCCCCCTGGGTCATCCGGTCAGCGCAATTCTCCAGCCGTATGGCGCCGTGGTCTGGCAGCCACCCGCCAACGCCGAGCCGCGACAACAACAGCTCCCCCCCAAAGTGCCTGCAAGGCAAGGATGCACCGTTTGTCCCTGAGAGTGGCCTACCATGAGCAGCAAGTGGCCCAACTGTCGAGACAGAAAGCCCAGCTCAAAGCCCTCCGTCGTGAGCTCCGCAACCTCCTGGCCACAGGACACAGACGGCGGAAGTAGATGGAGAGAGACTGTCCATTGCCCCTTTTTTAAAGACTTTTGGGGGGGTGGGAATTGGGCATTGGGTTTTTGGACATTAGGGACATTTGATTTCATGGACTTTGGTTGGGGTTAGGGAGGGGGGTGGGTTGGGTCTTGCGGGATAGTTTATTTTTGTTAGGGACAAAATAATTATTTATTTTCTACTGAAACATAGCATACGCGTTTTATGTTTTGTGGGGGAGGCAGGGTGGGGTTAACTCAACTGTACGTTTGTTTTCCTGAAACTTAACTGGCTGCTTGATTCTAATTGTCTAAGTAATCGCCCAAATTTCTACAAAAGTGCCACTGACAGAGTTAGTGAATTCAATTGACCTACTAATTTACTAGTACTACCGTCAGTCTCTCCTCTCCTCCTACTCCATTATTCTTCGTCCCACAAAATGCTTATCTTACCTGTCATTAGTTTTTGAGAATAGGGCTAGGCACAGGGCTGGCTGCATGGCAAATGGCGATTAAGGTTGGCAATGGAATCCTGGATGGATGAAATGGCATTGTTGTGGTGGTAGTAGTAGTGGTAAACACTGGCAGTAGCAGCATATGGAAAAAAAGGAAATGAGACATTGAGTGGCCTGAGAGGAGCGTTAGAACAGTACAATAGTACAGTACACAAGAACAGTGCCATGAATTGAATTGCAGCCTAAGCAATGCTAAAGTATTAATTCAAAAGTTTAGTTAACTTGTAGTTGCATGGATTATGGCTACTACAAGAGCTAGTACTGAAGGACACAGCAGTGTAAACTTTCGTCACATGTAGGAGGAGGTTGTTGTTGATGAATCCACTCAATGGCGGACATGAAATTCTGAAATGATTTTCAAAATGCAAATACTCATGGGTGTGTGTCAAGCAGAATAGGAATATATCCTCGGATTCCTTCACTGACCTGCCTTTAAATTGATTTTCTGTTGCTTTGACCTTATCCTCCCCAGCAAGCGTATGGAATTATTGCTGTCATTTACTCACACACCTCAATGAAAACCACACAGCCCGGGGGAAGAGGGTTAGGGTTTGAAAAATGGATGGGAATGGGGTTTTTTGGGAAAGTTTTGTGGAGAGAGGAAAAAAAACACAGCATGTACAAACAACAAATGAAGAAAACAAATCTTTGGATACGTAGATATCCATAAATCTTTTAAGGGACATAAAGGAAGTGCACTACTGCATGCATGAAGTTGCTAAATGGATGGTTAGGTTACTGAAAAATAGTACTTACTACAACTTACTACTATGAAGAAACAATTTGACAGTACAGGGCTGCAGTAATTACGCAATTTCACTTGCATATCTGCCCTCAGAGAGAATAAACACTTATTAGTTCATTAAATAAGTTTTAAAAATAGCAAAGAAACTTATCAAATAGCTGGAGGGATGAATTTGAAGCAGAGAGCAAACGCACAGAGTCACACTCATAGGAGTTCACAACAATAACATTACTTAAAAGATAAGGAGAAGTGAAGAGGATACTACAACTGTATGATGTAGTTGTCCTGTTCAATTTGGGAAGTTCCTCTTATTCGCGGTACTCCTCCATTCCATCTGACGCTCCGTCGATCAATCTTGGTGATGACCAGACACACTGTCCACTGCCTGCCTGGCGGATGCGGAATTTCGGATTGCTAATGGTAAGCCTGAGTTAATCGTTTTTTTCCCATCACACAGAGTAAAAGCCGGCCTGTAATTGTTGATGGAAAAACAGGAAGTGATATTAAAAAACAGCATGGAGAAAAAAATATAAGGTACAGTGTGTAGTGCAAAAATAACACTTTCAGTTTCAGAGGCGACAGTATTACATACAAGCATCATTTCTAAAGTGCGTACTCTGAGTGTCCTTTTCAAGGATAGTAATTAGCACACAGCAGACCAGGGCCATGCAGACGGTCAAGGCAGGCATCACTTAGTGAAACAACCTGATTTAGCATACCTCTTTGACACAGACAGATAAAGCATATCTAATTGTATGCAGCAAGCCACATAGCCGCAATTTTACATGAACTGATGTCTGGATTCTGGCATAACAACACTACACTGGCTCGACCACTCCATACCATGACTAGACAGACATGATGATCCATCCATCCCAGTGAGTGACTTTAAAGAAAAAAGATATTATGTAACTTTGATCATCAAGACTCATCATCATCACGGTATATTGGCAAACTCAATGTTGTTCATGCAGTCGCAGTCTAAACACACAGTGAGTCCAAGGACATTTTGCATATTAAAAAATGAAACGTAGTGGCCCCTGCAGTACAAGTACAATTTGAATTAAACAAGTAAAAAAAAACAGAGTAGACTTGAGTTACATTTAGTGTGTAAAAGAATAAATAATAACAGAAGACATATGATTCATTTCATGCACAACAAACAAACAGAAATTGCTTTCGTCAGAGCTGTCCACTGCATGCCATCTCATTATTCATTACCTGTTCCACTTTTTGTCTGCATCTTGTTCTTAAAATGAAGGCCCACAGGGCAGCTTCTCGTGTCAATTTCAGAAGTAACTGTCAGCAATCAGCATATAGTTTGTAATTCCAGTCCCACTTCTTTTGAGTTTGAGGGGACTCGCCTACGAAGCAACAGTTTCTTCATTCTGCGTAATCCAGCCATCTGCCTTGAGGGAAATGGATAGGGGGAGTCTGGAGGAGGAGGATAGAGGAGCATGACTGAGTTGTGAACTTGTGAACTTCAGGATTGCAGACAGCGGCACCTTCAATAGGAAATAAGATGAAGACAGGGCTGCTGATGGATTTGTTGTGATTAGAGTTTTGTTGTGGTAAAAGTTGCAAAACAAAGAAAGACACACAGGAGTAAAAGTGAATAAGGAGTCAGGACGAAAAAAAAGGAAGTCAGTTTCAGGCCTGGGTGTCAGGGAAGTAGAGCTCAACCTCAAACTCTGTGAATTGAGACGGGAGTAGGACAGCTAACAGAGAAGAACTTCCGTCACCTAAGTCACCTAAGTCACCTAAGTCACCTAAGTCACCTAAGTCACCTAAGTCGGTGTCCTCTTCTTCCTGCGTGGATTCATGTATTTTGTAATCTGTTGGTATGAAGTGCTGATTCATCTTGATCATCGTTAACCTCTCCACATTTTTGGGTGAGAAGTGGGTCCTTTTTGAAGTTACAATGGCACCAGCAGTACTGAAAACACGTTCAGAAGACACACTTGCAAGTGGGCAAGACAAATCATTTAGAGCCAGCTTGGTGATCAGTGGCCATTGACCCCTTTTCCCATACCAATACAGAAATGGGTTGTGATCAATGTAGACCTCTGTTGGGTCATCCAGATAGGCCTGCACCATCCACTCAAGGTCATCCAGGGGCGCTGAACTTTGCATACCATCTGAGGACTTTGCTGCAACACTCGAACGAGCAAACCCTTGATGAATTATCCAATCCGCTTCCGACAATATTATGGCTGGGCCTGGTGCAGGTGAGGATGATGATACGGTTGCTGGTGTCGGTAACGGCTGTGAGGGAAAGTGACTGCCTTCGGCCACAGAAGTGGACCTTGACGCCGGATGGCCTGCTGTTTCAGTAGTACTTCTGCCGGTTCCTTCAATTTCCTGCCGCTCTTTTTCGAACCGAGTGGCTAACAGAGCTAGGCAATTTTTGTACTTTGAAACATCTGCTTCATTAAAAGAAATGAATGCTTTGCTGGCCAGTGCCTTTTTGTACCGTGGATCCAGAATAGTGGCACAAATGTAATGATGTTCTGTATGTATTTTTTTAAGCCTTTTCATTGTCAACTAGGCGGGTTAATAAGCTCTCCGCCAACTGATATGCGTCTTGCTTGTCAGTATCATCTTTGAACGTTGAAGACACCTCCTTCAGTTGGTGCTCTAGCATGCGCAACAATGGGATAGCTTTGCCCAAAGTACAGTTCTCCCTGCTGGCTTCACGTGTGAAGACCTCAAAAGGACGAATCATGTCTGTCAGGCTTTTAACTAGGTCCCATTCCTCCAACTCTAGCCTCATGTCTTTCATAGAAGAACCCCGTTCAAAGACATACTCATTGATTACCAAGCACTGCTTAGACAGACGCTCAAGCATGTAGAAGGTTGAGTTCCAACGTGTTACCACATCCTGGATGAGTCCTCTAACTGGCACTCTACGGCCACGTTGAATGATCATCAGCTGCTTCTGGACCTTAAAAGAATGGCTGAAATGTGTGCAGATTCTTCGGCAGGTGGTCAGTAACTTGCTGACTTTGTTTTCTTTTTTCAAGAAATCTTGAACATCAATGTTAATACTGTGCGCCAAACACGGCACTCTAAAATAGCCACCATCATTCATGGCCCTAACTATAATACTGCCATTATCCGCGGAAACATAACCAATTGTGCGCTTTCTTGGATGCAGCCATCCAAAGACCCTACTGTTTAACTCCTCCAAAATGTTTACTGCAGTATGGGACTTCTCCATGCAAACATGGCTACTGTTGCATTTTTACGACTAGCTTGAAAAATTGTGACTGTGTCAACACCTGCAGACATCTTGTCTTTAACCCCTTCAAAAGAGATCCAGTGTGCAGTGATGCACATGTAATCAAGGGCTTCGCAACTGGTCCACATGTCTGTTGTCAGGTGGAAAGTGTGAACAGCACTCTTCTGCAAAGCTGCCCCAATCACCTCCAGCACATCTTGATGTAGTGCTGGAACCGCAACTCTGGCATAATAGGACCGGCTAGGAACCTTCCATTTAGGGCTGACTGTTGCCACAAATTCTCGAAAACCCACCCCTTCCTCGAAAGAAAAAGGGAGAAGGTCCAGCGCTAACATTTTAGCCAGCATTATATTATAAAGACGTGCCGTTGGGTGGTTGCGTTCCAATGGCGCCTCCGACCAAAGCATGCTTTTAATGGTGGTCTGGACCGTTTTCATACTTGATAATGATGATCCAGACTTCTTCAACCCAGTTAGGCTCGTTGATGTACTTTTTCGCATTGGTGTCTCTCCCAGACTCTTAGTGAGCCTCATAGCTGTTGCTGGGGTAGAGGATGTGGGCGCTACCACTGCAGTGCTGCTGCCAGGGGTACTGTGTGTACCAGAAAAAATGTCTGTCGCTTCTTCACCTCCCCCTTGCACGATCATCAGCCCCTCATCATCATCAGATGCAATATCAATGGATACATTTGGATTTGTTGTACTTTTGGCTTCCCGGATCTTACTTAGGTGCGCCTCCCACTGGATAGTGTGGTGTTTTTGAAGATGACCTCTGGTACCATAGTTGGTACCAAGCTTACCCAGACTAACTACAGTTTTACAAATCGAACAAACAACTAGGTTTTCCACCTTTTTGCTAATACTAAATAAGTCCCAAACTGGGAAGTTGAGATTTCTGGTGGTGGTGGTGGAGGTGCTAATTTCAATGCCAGATGAAGTGGAGGATGGCCGTGGCCGAATTTGACTCTATTGTACAGTTACAGCACCACTGCTTGAGGTAACGGAGGTCGAGGTGGATGGAGGTCCCTGCCGGCCCTTCTGAAGAGAAAATATGGCAGCTGTAGGTCGTGTTGGTGTAGTAGTTACCTGTGTTTGTGGTGGTACCAGTGCCACGCCACCCACATCCCGCTGAGCAGCAATTCGGGATAGGGTAAAACTGTCTGTCTGCTGCATGCCCGCTGGGGCTGGAGTGACGACTGTGATGACTGGGTCATCATCGTCAGACTGTTCATCAGACACCCCACTTCTTGTTCGTCGTCATCACCCATAAGTGAAAGCCTTGCGGGAACCTTCCTTTTAGGCTTAGCTACCTTTGTCGGCTCATGGCATGTCTCCCTCTCAGACTGCATTTGTGGGTTCCAATCAAGATCTAGATCATCAGAAAGAAGGGGGCTTGAAGAATAACATGTACTAGCCCTCCTTGACCTTTTTTCTTGCTGGGGATCTGGTAGACAATGGATCATCAGGAGGAGTGGCTTGCTCAGATGATACCTCGGCTTGAATCTCGATTCCCTGATGTGCCCCTACTTCTGGAGGAACAAGCATTGTGGGCAGTTGTGCCTCTCTGTGCGCCTCTACTTGCGCCTCTCCAGGCGCCTCTCCATGCACCTCTACTTGCGCCTCTACTTGCGCCACTCCTTGCGCCACTCCTGGCACCACTCCTTACACCTCTCCTTGCGCCTCTCCTTGCGCCTCTCCTTGTTGCACCTGTGGTTGTCGTTGCGGCTGTGGTTGAACACTCGTCAGATGAGTTACACCCTGCGTTGATTGGATGCTATTTTCTTGCGATGAGTCAACACCAACATCACTGGTCGATGATGATTGAGCAATTAAAGTTGCTGCCTCTTTGGCACTCATGGCCTTGGGCCTAACTTGGCGTGGTGGCACTGAGACCAATGAAGCTGAGGTGCTGCTCCCAGCTTGGTCCCCAGCGGACACCGCTGCTGCAGGCTTATTGTTTTTTCTCCCAAAAACATGTCTGTGGGCACACCAGTCTCCTTGGTAAGTGGTGCCACTTGCTTCTTCTGCTCCTTCTTACTGGCAGTGGCACTGGCAACTTTCTTGGTAGAGGAGCTACAGCCACCTTTCTTTGGGCCCATCTTCTTCAGATGTCAGAACAGCAGGCCGCAGTTGCACGAGTTGCAGAGTTGTCTGTGGCCACACGTGACATCACATGACGCTGTGCTGCACACACCCAAGCAGGACTTCTTCCTGGCACTGATAATGAACAATGAGTATGATTTGTGGTTCTCTTTGTGCACCTAAAAGCAAAGGAAGCCAGAGGAAAGTTAGTTAAATAAATGTTGCAAATGTCGTGCTTCAATTAATATTTGCAACTAGGCATTTATTATTATTACAACACACCCAAAAACGGAAAGACCAAAAAAAAAAATAATTGCAATTATTTCTAATCAAAATGGATGTTTACATTAATAGAAGAGAGACCACACAGAGAGAGTTGTTTCATGCACCACTGAGTACCCCTGGGCATAATGGATGAAAGGAGGTAGACTGGGTGCAGGCCTATGGCACAAAGCACACTGCCTGGCTTAAAAATTGCCCCTTGACCCCCAAACACATGGCCAGGCCCTGCCTGGACCAGGCCTCAAAATGGCCCCCACCCACATGGCCAGGCCCCAACAACATCCCAAAAAAACGAAAAACACACAAAAATCACCACAATCCAATGCCATCCATGCCCTAAATAATGTTTAAATTCAAGAGGCCCCACAGAAAGACTTGGTCCATGCACCACTGACTACCCCTGGACATAATGGATGAAAGCAAGGCAGACTGGGAGCAGGCCTATGGCACAAAGCACACTGTCTGGCTTCAAAATGGCCACTTGACCCCCACCTACATGGACAGGCCCTGCCTGAACCAGGCCTCAAAATGGCCCACACCCACATGGCCAGGCCCCAACAACACCCCAAAAAAGCAAAAAACACACACAAATCACCACAATCCAATGCCATCCATGCCCTAAATGATGTTTAAATTCAAGAGACCCCACAGAAAGCCTTGGTCCATGCACCACGGAGTACCCCTGGGCATAATGGATGAAAGCAAGGCAGACTGGGTGCAGGCCTATGGCACAAAGCACACTGCCTGGCTTCAAAATGGCCACTTGACCCCACCCACTTGGCCAGGCCCTGCATGGACCAGGCCTCAAAATGGCCCCCACCCATATGGCCAGGCCCCAACAACAATCAAAAAAAGTGAAAAACACACAAAATCACCACAATCCAATGCCATCTATGCCCTAAATGATGTTTAAATTCAAGAGACCCCACAGAAAGCCTTGGTCCATGCACCACTGAGTACCCCTGGGCATCATGGATGAAAGCAAGGCAGACTGGGTGCAGGCCGATGGCACAAGGCACACTGCCTGCCTGGCTTCAAAATGGCCCCTTGACCCCCACCCACATGGCAAGGCCTTGCCTGGACCAGGCCTCAAAATGGTCCCCACCCACATGGCGAGGCCCCAACACCCAAAAAAAGTGAAAACACACAAAATCACCACAATCCAATGCCATCCATGCCCTAAATGATGTTTAAATTCAAGAGACTCCACAGAAAGCCTTGGTCCATGCACCACTGAGTACCCCTGGGCATCATGGATGAAAGAAAGGCAGACTGGGTGCAGGCCTATGGCACAAGGCACACTGCCTGCCTGGATTCAAAATGGCCCCTTGACCCCCACCCACATGGCAAGGCCTTGCCTGGACCAGGCCTCAAAATGGGCCCCACCCACATGGCCAGGCCCCAACACCTAAAAAAATCGAAAAACACACATAAATAACCACAATCCAATGCCATCCATGCCCTAAATAATGTTTAAATTCAAGAGACCCCACAGAAAGCCTTGGTCCATGCAGCACTGAGTACCCCTGGGCATAATGGATGAAAGCAAGGCAGACTGGGTGCAGGCCTATGGCACAAAACACACTGCCTGGCTTCAAAATGGCCCCTTGACCCCCACCCACATGGCCAGGCCCTGCCTGGACCAGTCCTCAAAATGGCCCCTACCCACATGGCCAGGTCCCAACAACACCCAAAAAAAATAAAAAAACACACAATAATCACCACAATCCAATGCCATCCATGCCCTAAATGATGTTTAAATTCAAGACACCCCACAGAAAGACTTGTTCCATGCACAACTGACTACCCCTGGGCCTACTGGCTAGTGTGGCTTTACACACACCCCAAAATAAAAAAAAAATCCACATAAAACAGCGAGCTATTCAATTCTATGACATAAATGATATTTAAGTTCAACAAAACTCATGAAAACAGTTGGATCATGCACCCATGACTAACCCTGGGCCTACTGGATACTGTGCCTACCCACAATATATTTTTTATAAAGTTGTGAAAAAGTTTAAAAATTGTAGATGCAGCAACTGCAATGCACCAAACAAACAACACCAACTTACTTGTAAAATCTCTAATCCAAAAGTGATCCAAACAAAAAGTCCTCAAATACAAATATCCAGCTGCAGCCACAAAAAGTAATCCTTCCAGCTCCAAATCCAAATTAAAAATGACCAGGACATGGACAAAGCACTGGGAGGAGCCTGCTGGACAGGAACAGAAGTTGGACACTCTGGGGCACTTCCTTCCTCCCATCCTCCCACAAATGGACTCCTTGTACAAAAAAAGTGCAGCCAAATGTCAGTTATTCTGATCCAAATCATCATTTTCAGAAGGTTTATGCTGCCTGCGGTAGATTTCTTGTGCAGAATTGCAATTTTTGCAAGTTCGGGAAAGCGAGCTGTTCAAATCTCCCGCCAGAAGTCAGCTGCGTGTCGCATCTACATGTTATGTTATGTTATGTTATGTTCTACATGTTCGCAATTGTTTACTCCTGCGATGCGTGATTGCGGGCCCTTATGACGTAGTCGCGTTCTCAAACTCTCACAGTGCAAGATGGCGGGCCGCTAAGACGAACTCGCGGTCAAAAAGTCTCGTGCTATAACGCAGCCAGATCCAAAATGGCGCAGCGCACGCAAACCGGGAGGAAAAACAACTCGGCGAACTCAGAATCACGGTAAGTCAACGCCGCGCACGCGAGATTGTATTTTCGAAGCGCGACCAAGCAAAAAAATCCGCCAGCTTGCGAATTGCGATTTGTTTTGATAATTTCACGCGATTCGTGGACCACGAAATTGTCAAAATTCGGGGAGCGGAATGGATTTTCAGCCCACAGTTAGACCTGGCCTGGCAGTTCGGGCTGGACTGTTCCCTTTGGGTGCAGGGTCAAGACTGATTTGCATACGGCTGGGTCCAAACTGGAAGGGCATGGTGAGCAAAAAAACAATGGATTTAGGCCCAGATCTCTGTACTGGGTTGAATGTATGACATTGTTCTGCATTCTGTCCATCAATTGTTCTTTTTGTATTTGTCACCCCCGAATGAGACGGGTATGCCCAGACGTGGGCCCCGTGCTCTCCATGCCATTGGAGTCATTCTATCCTGGTTGAGGTTGGCTTAAAGTCCGTAACCGGTCCTAGGATGCTTGTTTCCAGTCCAGGAAGGACCTGGCCTGGCAGATCGGGCTGGACTGTTCCCATTGGGTGCAGGGTCAGTACTGATTTGTATATGGCTGGTTCCAAACTGGAAAGGCATGGTGAGAAAAAAAACTATGGATTTAGGCCCAGACCTCTGTACTGGGGTGAATGTATGGCATTGTTCTGCATTCTGTCCATCAATTTTTCTTTTTGCAGGGTCACCCCGAGTGGGACGGGTATGCCCAGACGTGGGTCCTGTGCTCTCCATGCCATTGGAGTCAAGCTAGCCTGGCTTCTGAGGGCTAAAAGCCTGAAACCGGTTCCAGGATGCTTGTTTCAAGTCCAGGGACGACCTGGCCTGGGAGTTCGGGCTGGGCTGGGCTGTTTCCATTTGGCGTAGGGTAAAGACTGATTTGCATATGGCTGAGTCCAAACTGGAATGGCATGGTGAGCAAAAAAACAATTGATTTAGGCCCAGATTTCTGTACTGGGGTGAATGTATGACATTGTTCTGCATTCTGTCCTTCAATTGTTCTTTTTGCATACAGACCTGGGAGGCACCCAGTAGCTTGCGAGCCTCCGCTTGTTCTCTATCTGCTGCCGGCTCCAGAGTAGGGTCCGCAACGTCCTCAGGAGGCGCCGGAGCGTCATAAAAACCCAGAGGTGTCTCGCAGCCCGGGGGTCTCCACTTTTTCTATCTCTGCCGTCGGCTTCGGAGGAGGGGCCACAACATCCTCAGGAGGTGCTGGAGTGCCATAAAGATCCGGGAGGCGTCCTGCAGCACAGGACGAGCGCAGGGCATGCGCGGGCGAAGCCAGACCCGTCTTAGCCTATCATAGACTGGAGGAGTCTGGGCTGACCCCCCCTTGTCCTTTCCCTGGGACGTACTCTTTCACTGTACAATACAAGATTGCAAGGTTACAAGGTCATTCCCATGGTGCCTGCATACCCCCAAGCAACAACTCTCCAATTACCAGGTCGGCTGTTCGGCAGTACCTGAGCAGAGGATGAGAAAGACGATATGTAAGTATTTTTCATTTTTTTTCTTCTTTCCCTGGTTGCCCAACCCTACTAGTTTTTCTTGCTACTGTTGTATCACCCTACCATCACTTAGAGCCCTCGCACAAAATTACCCACGTAGGAGTTGGGGCTTTTATTGAAACCAGCATATGTAGCAATCAAAAATGGGGAAGGTAACCAATAACGACAAGCAGCAAGCGCAGCCCAAACTACTAACCCACCCCTGCCGCAAACCTACATTGATCGGATGCCTCAGAGGGCCATAGGGGCAGTGTCCACGGAGATAGAATTAACTGAAAGACAGTTGTCGTTGGCTTCAGATCTTAGCTACACCCCAACAGACTCAGCCACACCAACAACTAGTAGAGCCCTCGAAAGTCCCCTCGTGTTGTCTTTACAAACTCTAGGTATTGAAATGGGAACCGTACTCAAACCATACACGCAGAGTGGGGGTGAGAAGTAAGGGCCAGTAAAGAATAACAAACCCAAACAATCTTTACGAGTGGGGGTAAAGTGGAAAAAAAATAACAAGGGGATATTTGTGAGCACGGACATACAGAGTAACCAGGTCCTGGACAAAGGTCAAGGCATACAACTGGATACGGGATTCCCTCCATGGGTGGCCATCTTGGTGGAGGATCTACGATGCCAGAGTAGAACCATCGGGAGAGTCAAGCTTGCCCCTCTGGAGGCCGACTTGATTAGTTGGCCAACCTGTGCGACAACAGAGGTGGAAATACTTTGAAATATCCACACCAGTCAGAGGCAGTGAAACTAACCTCTCCTGCCATATAGACATTGTTTTTTATAAAGGATGTGGAAAGGCCCAAAGCACCAATGGAGGAGGATCCTATCATTCAGACCTGGGTTCCTGATTTCGGTCGGCGAAGTAGGGGATAGTCTGCCAATAATAAACCTTCTGCCTGCTTCATCCCCATATGTATTGTATTCTATTGTATTTGCATTTATATAGCGCTTACCACCCCTGATGAGGCGCTGAAGGGCTTTTTCAGCGAGTAGCATGCTACTCCGGACCCATAGAGATTAGTGTTGAAGTAGTATAGTGAAACATGCAAGTACATTTTAAGTGGTGGATAGGTTAGTCAGTTATTTGGATTCGGAAGGATAGCAGAAGGATAGAAGAGGGAAAAAAAGGTTTTTATTTATATAGGTCAGTTATTTGGAGTGAGAAGGATAGTGGAGGGATAAAAGGGGAAGAAAGGTTTGCATTCATATAGCACCTGTTACCCCTGATGGGCGTTGGAGTGCTTTTCTGACGAGTAGGACGCTACTCCGGAACCCATAAAGGATTAGTGTTGAAAATTAGTATAGTGAAATGTGAAGTCATTTGAGTGGTGGATATGTTATTCAGTTCTTTGGATAGAGAAGGGTAGGTTGCAGGATAGAAGAGGGAAATAGGTGTGTACTTATATAGCTCTTTCTACCCCTTGATGGGGTTTTGAAGTGCTTTATTGGCGAGTAGCACGCTACTCTGGGACCCATGAGGATTAGTGTTGAATTAGTGTGGTGAAACATGAAAGTAGGTGGATGTGTTAGTCAGTTATTTTGATTGAGAAGGGTTGGGGAGGGGTAGAAAAGGGAAAAAGGTTTGCATTTATATAGCGCTGGTAACCCTGATGGGGTGTTGAAATGCTTTATTGGCAAGTAACATGCTACTCTGGAACCCATAAAGGATTAATGGTGAGTTAGTATAGTGGAATATGGAATTTGAGAAGTGATTAGTCTGTTATTTTGATTGAAAAGGATAATGGAGGTATAGAGAAGTGAAGGATTTTTTTGTCTTTTTTTTTAGGTCATAAACATGACAACTTTGTTCCCTTAGAGTCGGAACAATATCTTCAGAGTTGTGGAAACAATAGATTACAGTTTCACTCAGTCAATCGTGCATGCTTCGTTCCTACAGAGTTGCATAGAAATAGGGAGACGGGCGTTTCAATAAAAGGGATTATTGAACAGTCTTATTTCTCATGCTAGAGAACTGCTACAATTGTAAGACAGAATGCGAAGTATAATACGTACAGTATTAACAGTAATATAAAATAATACTGTAATAGCCTGGTCTGTTGCTATGACATATATAAGAATACATACATAAATTACAGAGGCTAAAATACTCAACTGGTGCTTCTAAAATAATCCTATCCCAGTGTACCTAACCTAAGTCTAGTACGAGGGAAGAAGTAGGTGGTGTTTTAACATAAATTTAGTTCAGTTTATTTTTGTCAAGAATTGCCAAAAGTTTCTCTAGGTTCTAATCAGCTCGATGACTTAGAATGAGAGAATTTAGTATCTCTTTCCCGGGACTCGATCTCTAACACCTCGCAAGGGGAATCAGAAGCACTGGAGCTGGATTCTCAGCGAGCAGGATGACAGCGTCTGGTCAGTGCATCAGTTGGGTAGATGACTTCCTTCTGGACTTGCTGTGGCGAGCCGCATTGGGCAAGTAGGTAGCCGAACCGCACCGTGCCTTGCCATAGCAAATGAAGGTATATTTATACCTCAAAGGTGTTTAGGAATGTCAGTATTGACGGAAAAAGTCAAGCATAAGAACGTCATGAATGAACCCCTAAGGAATAGATGTTCATGCATAATAGATGAGTTCTTGGGGAAATCCCTATCCAGGCAAGGGGAAGTCTTAAAGGCTTAAGAGTCTGGTTTTCCAAGAACTCGTTGTGACGTAGATGAACGGATGTAAGTGGCCATGCCTGTATTTGCTTAGCATGGACTATGCCTAAATAAGCACTGGATTTCTATGCCTATTTAAGGGCAATGTGAGATGTACCTATATAAGGGCATGAATCGGGAAATCTATACGCAATCTAAATCGATACACAACACCCCCCCTCATTTTCGTATGTACGATGTTACTAAATTCTAAACATGTTTGAACAGTGCTAAAAACATGTCCAAAAATATGATGCATTAGAACTCGTTGTAAGCATAAAGATTCATTGGTGCTGTACACATTAAAGCAATGCTTCATTCTAAGCATCTGTTTACATTCTGATTGCAAATCGAATGAATCATAAAAATATACATTTATAAAATGGCTCGTAAATACAGAAGAAAAAAAGCCACAACAATTTCAATTCAGATTACATAATCATTTGGTTGTGGACAATATATTGTCTCTGGAAGTATTCAAAGAATTCTTGTTCTCTATGAATAGTTTTACAATAGGCAGATTACTTGAGCCAAAAAAATGAAAAATACAAATTTGGAGAGAAAAAATTAATCATAGGAAAAAGTTCCAACGTCAGTCCCTTGTTTTTGAAAAATGAAGGTCAAATTCAAAGTCTCTCAGGACACTGTGTGCTTGAAGAAAACATGAAATCTTCTGTCTGTAGACAAAAAGTTGTCTATCATTGTAGGTGAAAGTTGGATTACTTTCGCCTACAATGATAGACGTGTAGAAGATTAACCGCACATAGCTGAGAAGCATCTCCTTCAACATTGGTCACATCAGCAATGTTCGTATCAGGAGTTTCCTAAGTGCCTGTATTTTCCTCTCGTACCTCAGCAGTAGCATTTTGTGTCTGTGAGATCTCAATGAATGCCGTCATCAGAATTGGTAGCCGCTGGGGACAACACAGATCATGGGCCATTACGGGGTCCAGCAGAGTATCAACATCCATTGGCATGACTGATGGGAGTATTAGACAGATGTCTAGCACGCATTCTTCACCGCATAGCAGGCAGCGTAGAACAGGAAAGATGCCAGATTGGTCTGAATGACAGAAACCATTTGGTATTTAATTCTTGTAGACGAGGTAAACCCAGAATTTGGACAATGCACTTACGACACTTCATCTCCTGCAGAGCTCTCTCCATGGTGAATTGGGTGTCGCTGGTTATTTGGCTTGCCATATCGCAGCAGTAGGAGCAAAAATAGTATCCCTGCAACTTGTGCCAAAAGAAGGGGCAGTCCGCCAAACACAGAGTGCACGAAGTTTGGATTGATTCCGAGGACTGCTTGAAAAGGTGCTAACGGTCTGAAAAACACGGTCTTAAACACATGTACAATACCGCTCGTCATGTTTGAGATACAACTTAACATTACTGAGAAATGTATAGGGCATGTATCTCGGCAGAAGTCCTTGCGACTTGTAGATCATGGGTTTCTTTGGCCGAGGTCAGTGGCATCGTTTTTTGCAAAAGAATGGCTTTCATTTATTTTATTTTATTTTATTTGAAAAGTTTTGTATAGCGCGGACATGACCCCGGAGGATATCAGAGCGCTTTACATAGTTATAAGTATACAAAGGAAAAAAGGTAGGTGAGAGAAACCATGGAAACAGTGAGGCAGTAGACAAAAAGAAGCTGGCTAAAAGAAGGGCAATATCCATCAAGAACAAACCATATACAATCAGTCACTTAGAGGCAATAGGAGCAAAGCATCAAGTACAGGGCATAAATCATTAGAACAGTTTGTTCAAAAGTAGAGTTTTTACTTCCCTTTTTAAGGCAAGAGTAGAAGGAATGAGTCTTGTATCCACAGGAAGGGAGTTCCAGATTCTCGGGGCGATGCCAGAGAATGTACGAATGTACGTTTTAAGCTTCTTAAATTTCTTGGGCTTGAGCAGCAGTGTGCCGGAGCTTCTTGTTGACCTGGAGCCACCCGAAAGTTCCAGTTTGTTTGACTGGTAGATTGGGGTGTTGAAGTGTAGTGCTCTATGGGTCATACATGCGATCTTAAGTTGCATTCTAGCTTCAAAGGGAAGCCAGTTGAGCAATTTAAGGTCCGGTGAAATGTGATTAGACTTCTTGGAGCCCGTGATGAGTTTAGTGGCAGTATTTAGAAATTGCTCTGATAGGTGCTAAACTGAGCTTAGACAGACCACAAAGAGTTGCACTGCCGTATTCTAGTCTGGAAATGACAAGTGCTTGCACCGCCGATTTAAAGTCATCTTGGGGAAGGTAGGGTTTGAGTTTTCTGAGGATGCAGAGTTTAAAGTTCGCTCCTTTGGATGCTGATCTGATGTGATCTTGCATGTTTAAGTTTTGTCTAGCACAACTGCCAGTGATTTAGTGGAGTCAACGATGTGCAGTGTGCAGTTGAGGGCAGTGAGGTTACAGAGAAATTTCAGAACAGTGGGGGGTTTGCTTAGTGAGGAGGAATTAAGTCTTCAGGGCGTTTAATTTGAGATGGTTGGAGGTAAGCCAGTTAAGGGTTTTGAGAAGGGTTCCATTAAGAGATTTGATGTTTTCAGGGGAGGAGATATTCATGTAAAGTTGGGTGTCTTCCGCATACATCTGATATTGGATGTTGGAGTCTTTAAGAATTACAGTCAGTGGTTCAAGGAAGAGGTTGAAGAGAGTGGAGGAGAGGGAGGAGCCTTGGGGAACACCCAGAGTGCAGGGACTCGGGTTGGAGAGAGATTGGTTGGACTTGATTCGTATAGAAGAGATGTTCAGTGAAGGCCATACAGCAAGTGACCCTGGATGACACAGTTACTAGATGTGGAATACCTGGCAACATGCCACAACAGCTGTGATCGTTCAACATGAGGTAACTTCCATTTTGAAGATGTCCAAAAATTGGATCAATCACTGCAGCTGGTGAACCTTCCAGGTGACAGAATAGGTTGTTAGAGGAACCATTGCAGGCCTGTGTAAATTAATACCCTGACAAAGGAGAGAACCGTTTAGTGCGTTTTCACAGTTTGAACCGCTAAGAAAAAATTCACGCCTCCCACTACAAAATCTATGTGTGTATGGTAAATCCCAGGATGTCTTGATGTATTCTTTACCCAACCTTTCATATTTGCCTGCTGGTTTGTGTTTTAGGCAACACTGAAAATGGAAAATTGTAACCGGCAGAGTGATTGTTCCATGTATTATCCACTCAGAAGCAGTTTTTTCTGCCACTGTGAATGGTAATCTTTCCAGTTTTTCAATGCTCAGCACTGTATAGTCTGCCCCTCTTTGTGCCAGTTTGATCTGTAATTGAATTCTGAAAACAGTGATGTAGTAGTGATTAAACCCCAAAGGCACATAGCCTGAACTCAAGTTTTGGAGCGTCCAACCTAATAGCATGATTGGAACGTAGCTGAGACTGACCATGTTGCAACTGTGGTAAATAATATTACCTATGCAATTTTTCCGTATAATTTATCAATACAAGACAGCTCATTTAAATGAGAGGCAGAGTCCGTGGTATCTGAGTCATACGGGCTTTAATGGAATTATCCTCAAGGATGGAGCATCATGTTCCATCACCTCTAAGGTTCAGGAAGGGACAGTCAACGTTTTATTAACATTACACATTATATATAGTAAAACTTTACAATTGAATCCAATACAGTAGGCGTAACTGGTGAAAAGAGAGAGATAAGAACACATGTGCGTAAGAGGAGGCGTGAAAAGAGGCGTACACATGGGCGTGCACTGTACATGTCAGAGAAACATCACAAGATACGTCACATGGGGGTGGATGCATAGAGAAAAGTTGCAGAATCAGCAGAAACCCTTCACCTGTATGCGCGCGCAACTAGTATGACGTGAAACTGGGGGCCTTGACTTTAGCACTAGTGGAGGAGACTGGTGTCTGGAGTGTCAGGGCAACCTGTACCTATAGCATATCTGGTATCTGTTGTTTGGGGGATGTAATGTCTGGAATAAAAGGTCTCTCGGGCAGGGGCCATTCAATATTGAATGCTGGTGCATGCATACGTGTCTTGGTGCAATGCGCGGAGCCATGGGCCTACCATGGTAACGCGTTCAGTAAATCACTTGCAAGGAGGACAGGAAGGCCGGGCCCTTTGCTCTGCAGCCGGGAATATGTTTACCCATTTCACTAGACTGGAATGTGTTTTCGAGGAGGCTGAGCAGATACCTGTAGGCAAAACATGAATTTGGCAGGCAGTCCAGGCCGAGCCGGGCACCGCTGCGCTGGCAGGAAGTAAGGCAGGGGTCAGGGATGCGTACAGCTTTCGGAGACAGGAGAGATGAGGCATAGAGGCCTCGTTTAAGGGCCTAGCTCGACTGGGCCAGGAAACATGGAGAAAACGTGTGCGAATTTCAGAAGTGCACCATATAAAGACGGTGGCACCGTATGCCTAGGAACATAATTAACGGGATTTCTTGGTATGGTTGGATAGCTAACATGTTAAGGATGGACGCAAATGTATTTGCGTCTTTCTAGCATGTATAGAACAGAAACTACACGACACACATGGAACATGGGTGCATGGATAGGGTGCGAGTGGGGTACACATTAGCTACCTGAAAATTTCTATTACCTCATTCCCTCCTTGGACCCTACTACACCCCTCAGGAAATATCTATATTCATGAGACCATCTATCTGTTCATAAAGCATCATTTGTTCATCTTTCTTTATTCGGGAGCGGGAACGTGTACTTGGATGGGGAATACAGGCTGTGGCGCACAAGCCGCAAATCGCTGGCCCACATTGCAGACAGAGACAACAACTGAATACTATGGCCAATATTATTCCTAGGAACGATAACAATTTCCATCCCCAGGCGGATATCACACTCCAGAACCAACCGGACCAAGTCCAGGAGCCTGGATTCTGGTGCATCTGATGGGCTATTTCATGAAGCCGAGTTATGGCCTTATACACGGATGGCGCGTTATTTGGAATAAACACGCAACAACTGGATCCGATGACTCTACAGGCCCCGCCCCTATCTGCCAAGATGACGTCAAGGACAAGGCGATTTTGAAGAACAACAAGTCTCATAGCAGACTGTTCCTAGGTCAGGTTACCTAAAGCAGAAGTAGTCTCGTTCACTACTGCTTCTAATGTTCTGGTCAATCTTCGAATTAGTTTACTATTTGAGACAGTGCCTATGAATGGAAAGAATCCTTTATTGAAATCTATATATTGTTCTAATGTAGTTTCAGTCTGATCGGCAATTGGGATCTTGATCTCCCTTCTATGTCTTACATGAACGAGATGTGGATTTCTGTGATAATCAGGCGGGGCTAGAAAAACAGGTGGCAATAGGAACGCAATATAGCACGTCCCATCCCAATCCAATGGCAGACGTACATAGGCTGTCTGACCACATATGAAATAAGAATGGCGAGAGGCTCTGAAAGTAGACTTTCCTTTATCACTGAATTCTACAACAGTATCACAATCACTGTGTCCTAGATGTACTGAACCATTCTTTCTGACGCATAATTCACCTTTCACTGGTAAAACTGTTATAAACGGCAAGTCCGAATTAGTCTCAGACTGCACATTCAGAATCATGAGGTTAAGTGTAAAATTACCTAATCCATACACTTCATTTTCTAGATCGGTCCCTGCCCTCTAGGGAAGACCTTCTTGGTCTGGGTAACATATTTTATTCATGACTGTATTCAAGTTCCCCCATATCCAATTGCCTTGGGAAACCTTGGACTTACTATCTAGGGAAGACATTAAAGTAAACCATGCACCACACGAACCATTATGTGTGAACGGATAAGGAAAGAGGGGCAGAGCACCCTTGTATTTCTGATAGGCAGGGAGTCGGCCACATACCCAGCAATTAGTGGCATTGCTGGTCTGGTGTGAATGATGTAACATACGGATGAATGTATTGTTGCGCATGGCTAAACGATAGGACAATTCATGTGGGGACAAATCTCTAAAAGTGTGCTCCACAGTGTCATTAGAGGAAGCATGTACATGTGAATCAAGAGGGAAGAAAACGTGTAACATTAGACTAATGCATATAATCGTAAGACTCAGAAGAAACATCGAAATCAAGGCAATTATGCATCTGCTATGCAAAACTTTACAATAATTTTTTCTTTTCTCGATACGCCTATCTCTCTGACTACTTGGGTCTATTCTACACATGTCAGAAACCTGTCTAACCGCTTCACCCGAGGGGGACTTAAACAATTAAACGCTGTCTGACTTACTAGACCTTAGCTTTGCACGGTACTCCTCTTGGGGAGTTTTCTCTAACAGGGGGAGTTTAGAATCAGTCTCTGAAAGTGGGCAGTCCTTAATCGGCAAGTCTGGACACAGTCCGTGAATTTTTTTCACATGGCTCGAATGCAGCCATCCCTTTCTCCCCTCTACTTTAACTGCAGTTCTTGTAGATAATAAAACCAATTTGGGCTGCTTCCATCTGGGTTCCAGTGGACTCTTCCGGTCAAAGTTCCTCACGAGGAAACAAATCACCAGGGCGGACTTCATGTGGCTTTACTTGGGTGTTGTCCGGAAAGGCAGCCGCGACCTGTGAACGACAAGATTGTAGTGCAGACATCAAGGAGGCCAGGTAATCTGTCAGCATACAACTGTCAACATCAGTGATTCTACGAGGCATAGGCGTCCCCCACATATTCGGAGGCCTGCCGAAGACCACCTCATACGGGGATAGCCCTGTCCTAGAATGAGCTACCATTCGCATGTAAAAGAGTGCAACTGGCAAGGCAACTATCCAATCTAGACCTTTCTCGGTACATATCTTTGCTAGACATGTTTTCAGGGTCTGATTATGTCTCTCTATGAGACCTGCGGCTTCAGGATGTCGGACACAGTGGAACTTCCATTGGTAACCTAACAGGAGTGACACCTGCTTCATAAGCTCGGACGAGAATGGCTGTCCATTATCAGAGTACACGACACGGGGCAAACCGTACCATGGGAAAAACTCACGTACCAACTGTTTGGCAGTGGTTGCAGCAGTGTAATCGGGGACTGGATATGCTTCTGTCCATCGAGAAAGAACACATACGACTACGAGGACATACTTAAATCCTCGACATCGGTCCATCTGGATATAATCCATCTGGAGGACTTCAAAAGGATGGTCAGGAGGATGAAATCCACCCTGTTCCACAGGGACACCTTTTCCGGGATTGAACTGACAACAGATCATGCAAGTACGCACTTTCTGTTTTGCGGCTGCTCGTAAATGTTTGTTGTACCAGAGATTCTGTAAGCTGTCTAACATGGCTTTCTCTCCTAAGTGTGCTGGACTATGTGCTGTGTTAATGATGATTTGAACCATAGAGTCGGGGAGGAACCATGTGGCTCTTCCCTTCGTCATCCATCCCTGATCTGTATGGATCCCTCCTTGTTCAGACCATTTCTTGATTTCGTCTGGTGTGGCATGTGTCTGTATGTCGAGTACATCTAGAATGGGATCCTTAACTATCAGGCAATGTGTCAGTGTAGTCGGATCAGTCTTTGTCATGTCAGTCGGAATATCTGTCTGAGCTGTGAGTTTGGCTGTACGATCTGCCAGGTCGTTACCCTGGGAAATTCTGTCACTGACTTTGGTATGTGCTTTGCATTTCATAATGGCTATGGCTGTAGGCAAGTGTATTGCTTCTAACAGGGCTTGGATAAGGGAACCATGTTGGATCTTGGTACCGTGAGAAGTAAGAAAACCTCTTTCTTCCCAAAGAACACCGAAGTCGTGAACGACTCCGAATGCATACTGTGAATCTGTGTATATGTTTACTTTCTTGTTCTTGGCTAATATACAGGCTTGGGTCAGAGCTATGAGCTCTGCTGCCTGAGCAGACAGTGTGTCAATGCGATGTGTATCTAAAACTTCAGTTTCAGTGGTCACTGCATAGGCGGCCACTAACTCTCCTGTGTTTGTTCTCATACATGAAACATCCACGTAAAGTGTCAGGTCTGGATCGGGTAATGCAATGTCTGTCAAGTCTTGTCGGGGCTTTGTCACTGTATTAATGACTTCTACACAGTCATGTGGTGCTGGATCTGTTGTACTCGAGGGCAACAATGTGGCAGGATTAAGTATGTTGCAGCGTCTGATTTCTATGTGTGGCTGGAACAGTGTCAGTTCATAACCTGTCAGTCGTGCTATGGTCAAGTGCTGAGTCTGGGTTCGGTTCAGAAGTACTTCCACGGAATGTGGAACCTGTACTGTCAAGGGATGTCCTAACACTATTGAGTCGCTTTGTCTGATAGCTAGAGCTGTTGCTGCAACTGATTTTAAGCACGCAGGCAGAGCCTGGGCTACTGGATCCAATGTACTGGAAAAATAAGCACAAGGCTTATGGTGTCCTGCTTGATCTTGTGTGAGAACGGACAACGCTGTGCCATCGCGTTCGGTGACAAAAAGTGTAAAAGGTTTGCTGTAACATGGTGTCGCTAAAACTGGTGCTTGACATAAAGCTTTCTTCAAGTCATTAAAAGCTTGTGTATGTTCCTGAGTCCAAGGGAGGACAGTCGAAGTCGCTGCCTCCTGTGTAGTCAACTGTATAAGTGGCTTGGCTAGAAATGCATACTGGGGAATCCATTGTCTGCAGTACGAAGTGAGGCCAATAAAGGCCCGTACTTCCTTTTGAGTCTTGGGTTGTGGCAGATGTGCTATTAACTGGATACGATCTGGTGTCAACTGTCTACCCCTCTTGGACAGCGAGTGCCCAAGGTATACCACTTGCTGGGCACAGAATTGGAGCTTCGAAGGGGACACCTTGTGCCTCTTTTCGGCCAGAAAAAACAAGACTGTCAGTGACACACGCTTGCAATCACGTTCGGTCCGTGCTGTGATCAGTAGATCATCAACATACTGTAGTAGAGCAGTGTCAGTAGGCATGTGAATACTGTCTAGTTGTCGTTTCAGGGCTTGGCTGTAAATACTAGGACTTTCCGTGAACCCTTGAGGTGCACGTGCAAATTTGAAGCTTCTGCCATTTAAACAGAAACCAAAAAGATATTGGCTATCAGGATGAATGGGGACACTAAAGAAGGCGTTCTTGAGATCAATTACAGTAAAGAACGCTGCTTCGGAATCAATGGCAGTCAGTAGTGATGAAATATCCGGGACCACTGGGTACTGTGGTACTATGCATTTGTTGAGTTCTCGAAGATCGATCACCAGCCGATAGACTGGAGGTGCATTTGGGTCAGTTCGTTTAAGAATCGGAATGATTGGAGAATTACATACATTGGAGTCAGATTCTACAACAACTCCTTGGGCAATGAGTTCGTCAATTAATTTCAATAAGGCTGCTACAGCCTCGGGGGGCAATTTGTATTGTCGGATACGGGGCAGTACAACACCTTGCTTGAGTGTGACACGATAGGGAGTAATGTGCATACAACCTACATCAGTTGGACCTTGCGCCCATAAATGCTATGGAACATTTTTCAATCTGACATCAAAATCTCTCAACACATAATGGCCCTTGAAATCACGAAGGAATAATCTCACTCCTTCCGGAGAACAACATATAACAGCTCCTAGAGCTGTCAGTGTTTTAATACCAAGCAGGTTTTCAGGACATGATTTCGTAAGCAATAAATCTGTAGTACGGGACAATGGACCAACTGCAAGGGGAACTGGCTGTGATACTTCGTTAACAATAGGTTTTCCTGAAAATCCAAGGGAAACATTCTGTGAGCCTGAGAGGGGTGCCCCTGGAACCTCGTCATGACTAATGGTAGTTCTGCTCGCCCCCGTGTCAATCAAAAATTTTCTGTCTTTCCCTAATACCTGACTATGTACATAGGGACCATCTTGATCTACAGGAACCTCGATAAGGGGCAAGCCAACCTCCCTCACTAGGCTGTTTCATGTGTACTGCTGATAATCGGGGTAATCTGACTGTGCATACTGGTACATTTGCTGTGTGACGTGTTGTGTTGCGGCAATGGGTTGGGGTTGGGGTACAGCTACTGTCTGTTGCTGTACATTCTGCGGAGGTTGCGGATTCTGTGGAATATTCTGTTGAACGTGTTCTGGTCTAGGCGGACGTGGTCTTTCTTTTGTTTTGCCAGTAGCAATATTGTGTCTGAGAACGGCACAATCACTTATAAAGTGACCTGGCTGCTTGCAATAATTGCAATTTCCTTTAACAGGACCTGTAGAATGACTAGTCTGTGTGTTCTGCGTGTTACCCCTCTTCTGACCATCTGCTGGAACAGACTGGGCAACTAGTACTTTCATTTTCGTATCTTTCATGCGTCTCTGTTCATGATCGTGTTCCTCTCTAATTCTGTTCTGGTGGTACTGTAACATCTGTAACATTTGGGAAGGCGTATTAGCTTGCCATGTACTTTCGACTTTCAATACTCTGTTTTTAACCTGGGGTAAGGAATTCTCGACTAGTTTGGTCACAAAAAGATGTGGGAATGACTCGCTACTTGTTTTCAGGCCACTATTAATAATGAAACATTTCTCGAATCTCGAATAAAAATCACTAGTGTCTTCGTCTTGTTTCTGTTTGCAGGCTGAGATCGCATCCCAGTCTTCCTTTTTAACTGTCAATAATCTAGGCAGAACCTGTACTAATAATCCTGGTAGTGCTTTAGTTTTCTCCCCAAGACCTACACCTGGGGTACGTCTATTTTCCTCGTCTTCTAATTCAGTCCAAATAATCTTTTTATCTCCCACCTCCCATTCCTTTTCTTTCAGTTTTTCGTAAATCCCTGCTGGCAACAATACTTTTAGCATTTTAAGAATGTCGGAATATGTGTAATCTCCCATAAGTAACATGTCCTTTAATTCACGGTGGAATCCTGCAGGATCTTTATCGTGACAAGGTACAATTTTCTTCATTTCCAATAATTCCATTTTAGTCAAAGGAGTGTATACGAATACGCGTTCAAGAGTATCATCTGGCTTCCGAATTGGATGTACTTCTCGTAAGGGGTTCTGTCTATCTAGGTGATATGGCTGTCTTACTGGGGGTGGAACGGAAACAAGACGTGGAGTCAGGAAAGTTCTGTATTTATGACGTTGTTCTAGAATAATATCAATTAAATCAGTACCTAGGCCTCTCCATCTTCTCAGGAGTAAGTCTTGCAATAAATTATACAATGGACCTGGATCGGATTGCTGATTTTCATATAGAGTAATGAGATGTTGGGTCATGTATATACCAGCTAGTCGCTGTTCTTCTGGAGTAAGGCTTAAAAATGTTTGCACTACTAAATCATCTTTATATATACTGTCATCCCCGGCCCATTGGACTGCTGACCGGGCTAGTTCCTGATCACGTAAGGTATTGAGTTCATGATAACCTATTCTTTCTTTCAGTATTTTATCAGTAACTTGAAAAACATGTTCAAGAGAACAGTGCTCTGGTATCGGGGAAAGGAAACGTTTTTTGTTTTCTAGACGAATGGGTCTGTCAAAAGGTCTATCAGAAGAATACTGTTTAGGGAGTTTCACTCTACCTACATACGCTATCCTGTTTGGATTCTCCACTGGAGTCTCTATTTCGTCCTCCTCCTCCGAGGAGTCATTCTTGTCTGACTCGGCTTCAGCCTTCTGTCTGGTATGTATTGCTACTATTTCTTTACGAATCTTTCTGGACATGGCATCTATACAGGTTTGTTTATCATGTTTACAATCTGCAATATTTTGACTCCATTTTGTCAGTACATCCATCTCTTCTTGAACAACACCTGTCTGATCTTGTTCCCTTATCAAACAATTAATCAAGAATCGTAATAGTAAACCTTGTGTCTCAACTTTCTGATATGCCATGGCTTCACGAATACATTCTGGCCTCTCCCCCGTTCTAATAAAATGATATATGTTGTCCAGATGTTCTGGCATTTCTGGTAATAACATCAGATAATCTGTAACACGTCGTAGTCGTAACGAGGCTAACATCATATCTCCTTTCTTGCCGGGTACTGGATCATATCTACAATCCGTAAGATACTGTTTAAGTTTTTCATGTGGCATCGCTTTCGGAGTACGCTGTGTTGCTAATTCTCTCATTGTCACTCGATGTAACTGTGGTGGGGTGTGAAGGTGGCCTCCTACGGCACCTCCTGAAGCAGAACCATGAGCATGACTTGACGTCATGGCGTGTGGGAAAGGTACATGTAACGGGGACTGACTCTGGGTCGCATCTGTCGCAAAAGGATTGAGAGGACCAATAGTAGGGGGACCAGTAGCACCAGCAGTAGAAGGGGAAGTGACAGCAGGTGCGGGAAGTGAGTCTCGTCGTGGAGGGGTCGTGGCTTGATCAGCCGGAACATGCTGCGGTACATTATTAGCGGGTTGTACGGGTATATTGGTATATGCTGGAGCTACATCATCTAAATAGGAAGAAAGGAAAATGTCTGCTGCAGTCTTTTTGTGACGGAGTTTAGTCTGAACCAGTGGTGGTGGCAAGTTACGGGGTACTTCCGGGGTCGCCTTGGGCAGGCCCTCGGCCAGAACTGGATACATGCCTGTAATGAGTGCATTTCTTTGGCGGTCTAATTGTTCTAATCTGACCTGTTCTCCTTCCTCTAATAACTCTTTTTCTCTGGCTTTTTCGGATTCTTCTCTACTTCTCTCGGCTTTTCTGATTTCTTTTTCTGTTCGTCTATGTGATTCTTTACGCCACAATTCTATGGCATCTTTCTGAGATTGTCTGGCTTTCTTTTTCCATAATGCTTTTCTACTCTCATGATGCAATCTGCATCCCATGTCCCTGAGGCAGGCCACCTAAACTTCTCTTCCAGATTCTTGGTGTACTCCACCCATAAGTCTAAATACAGCACAACATCTAAGCCGTGTTTGTGGTACATAAAATATCCTGGAGTGTCCCTAGGTGGGACAGGAACTGCTTCTTCGAGTATCCCTTTCCTAGTACCTATCTGACGTAATTTTGAAAACAGCGGCATGACTAGAGTGATTCGGATGTGAACACAATAAACACAGTAATAGACAGTAAACAATCATTCATACCACGACATTGAGACACATTAAAACATGTCGGACTGAAATTACCTGAAACACAGAAAACACATATTCTGGAAAATCCTCGAGAAAATACTGAATAACTAGATGCACTGCTAAAACAGTACAGACCGGTCTCATAAGGAGACACGTCGTACCGTATCCACCTAAGTGAACACGTCAGGACCAGATTGTGTACCCAAATCTGTCTTTACCGAGCACAAATTAATGAACCCGTCTAGATGCGTTCCCAACAACGGTACTCACCGGGAAGCAAGAAACTGAAGGCCTCGGAAACTGGACTGGACTGCTACGACATCTGACGGCGACGCATCACGCTACCACGCATGCGCTTTGGAACAGGTGGGCCTCCGGACACCTCGGACCTTGCTCTCTCGACTAGGGCTCTGGTCGGGATCCTCCGCATTCCTCACCGCCTCGTCTGGACGCCGGACCGCAGTCTCCGTCTCCCTCGTGGATCCGAGGGAAGATAGCGGGAAAACCCGCAAACGTGCACGGTTTCCGTCGGGGTTGTAGAAGGGGTCAAAGGCCGCGTGACTTCACCGGCGAGTGGGGAAGGGGGGTCCCTGTTCGGGCGCCAAATTATGTGGTAAATAATATTACCTATGCAATTTTTCCGTATAATTTATCAATACAAGACAGCTCATTTAAATGAGAGGCAGAGTCCGTGGTATCTGAGTCATACGGGCTTTAATGGAATTATCCTAAAGGATGGAGCATCATGTTCCATCACCTCTAAGGTTCAGGAAGGGACAGTCAACGTTTTATTAACATTACACATTATATATAGTAAAACTTTACAATTGAATCCAATACAGTAGGCGTAACAGGTGAAAAGAGAGAGATAAGAACACATGTGCGTAAGAGGAGGCGTGAAAAGAGGCGTACACATGGGCGTGCACTGTACATGTCAGAGAAACATCACAAGAAACGTCACATGGGGGTGGATGCATAGAGAAAAGTTGCAGAATCAGCAGAAACCCTTCACCTGTATGCGCGCGCAACTAGTATGACGTGAAACTGGGGGCCTTGACTTTAGCACTAGTGGAGGAGACTGGTGTCTGGAGTGTCAGGGCAACCTGTACCTATAGCATATCTGGTATCTGTTGTTTGGGGGATGTAATGTCTGGAATAAAAGGTCTCTCGGGCAGGGGCCATTCAATATTGAATGCTGGTGCATGCATACGTGTCTTGGTGCAATGCTCGGAGCCATGGGCCTACCATGGTAACGCGTTCAGTAAATCACTTGCAAGGAGGACAGGAAGGCCGGGCCCTTTGCTCTGCAGCCGGGAATATGTTTACCCATTTCACTAGACTGGAATGTGTTTTCGAGGAGGCTGAGCAGATACCTGTAGGCAAAACATGAATTTGGCAGGCAGTCCAGGCCGAGCCGGGCACCGCTGCGCTGGCAGGAAGTAAGGCAGGGGTCAGGGATGCGTACAGCTTTCGGAGACAGGAGAGATGAGGCATAGAGGCCTCGTTTAAGGGCCTAGCTCGACTGGGCCAGGAAACATGGAGAAAACGTGTGCGAATTTCAGAAGTGCACCATATAAAGACGGTGGCACCGTATGCCTAGGAACATAATTAACGGGATTTCCTGGTATGGTTGGATAGCTAACATGTTAAGGATGGACGCAAATGTATTTGCGTCTTTCTAGCATGTATAGAACAGAAACTACACGACACACATGGAACATGGGTGCATGGATAGGGTGCGAGTGGGGTACACATTAGCTACCTGAAAATTTCTATTACCTCACAACATGACCAAGTCTTATTCCATGATGTCAATGGCAGAAGACAAAATGCTGTCCAATGAATATATCCTGGACGACAGAGTTGTTAACCCATTGTCTACTACGGAGAGAGATTTCTCTAAATTGATATGATCAATTTCTCGAAATCGTTCTGCAGTCTATGCTTGCGCAATCTTCCATATTTCGTTGTATGCAGCATATATACCGTCATATATGAAACGTTTTTGACGCGGTTTTCTTTGTCCTAACAAGAAAACCCTAAGGTCTGCGCCATCTTTAAGTAAAGATAAGTGTTGTTTTACATTCTGTAGTGTAGCTCTCTGTAGCCTATCAAGGCCGAGCTTTCCTATACTGTATGTTGTTTTTACTCCAGGATGCTGTCTATGAACATATCTTGGGTCCGGCCTATTGACTTTGAAACCTTGAGTTTTGTTCAGGAATCGTTCTTGACAGTTATTTGTGTCTATGGGCCAGAGCAAACATTTGTTCCAATCTGGATCTGATCTGTTGTCATATTCTGTTTTGTGCCAAGCTATACCATCTAGACAAGTCTCTCTGTTCACAATGAGATGATTTGTGTGTTTTGAGGAGTAAGTTGACTTTCTTACTGGCTGTGTCCATTTTGACATATCTTCCATTTATCAGCATACCCAGAGTTATCACTAGAGCTAACCAAAGTAGAAGAAAAAATATTCCCAACACAATCCATAGTTCATTCCATGGTGAAACCAGATAAGTTTTTTCCAGGTGATGAATGTTCTTAGAAAGTTCTTTTTACTGGCTTTGTTTCATGTTCGCTTGGATCCTCAGAAACGTATCAAAGTTAATGAAACAGCCAGAGGCAGTTCTGTCAATGGGTCGAATTGCATCCAGATTTGTTGAAATTGCTGGAACCACTTGATCAATTGTTACTTCGTTGTAGACAGGTGTTTCATTACGAACTGTTATTTGGGTCTCAAGAGGTACAAGTTCCATAGCTTTGTTGCTTAGTCCTTCTTTTCTTATTGCAGATTCCTTAATGTTGATGAGTCACTCTGTTTGAACCTCTTGGATTGTAGCTGGTGGAGTGCATCTGTGACATTGGCGGAGTCCACTTGGCTTACTGCTTAGTATCAGCCACATAGTGTGGTTTGATCAAGTCGATAGACACAAATCGGTTCTCCTTTTTACCAGCAAGGGGCGACAGTGTCACTGTTCTTGTTCTGTGGATTGCTAGGACAGGTACTGGTTGTCGGTAAGAAGGCCCAAATTCCTTCTTGTCCGCGATCTTTTCTCTGACTAGATCACCAAGCTTTGGGATCCAGTCAGGCCTTGCTGGGATGGTTGGTATTTCCCCAGTTGTGGTTGGCTTAAGGAACACGTTGCTTTGTTACGTTCTTAGCTCATTTAAGTCCTGTAAAACAGCTAAACGATATTTTATATCAAATTTCTTAGTTTCCATCACTGCTGTATGACAATCAAGGTCCAGAATTAACATTCTTGTCCCAAATAGGACCTCATATGGAGTGACACCCCATAGAGAACTTCTTGGCAAGTAGTTAAGACTATGTTGGACCCAATAAAGATGTTTGACCCACCCGTCACCCTAACCTAATACCCTAGCTGTTATAGATTGCTTTATGTCCAGTTTTTTTTCTTTCCACAACAGAATTTCCCTCAGGATGGAATGGAGAAGAGTACCGCAATGCAACACCAAACTGGCCATGGCATCTTCGTAGGCTCGAGAGCTGAACTCAGGAGCCTGGTCAGAATGTAGCGTGCCAATTGCGTATGTGCCGATAAAGACTCGCAAATCTTTTATAACAGTTCGAGCGTCAGCCGAGCGCTGAGGCCACATCCAAAGGAACCTAGAACATGAATCCACTCTGACCATGATATATTTAAAGTTACCATCCCTTTGTAAGGAACCGCAGTGGTCCAGGTAAACACATGTTTATCTGAGATTAACAGGGGCGTCTGCGCAAGACGTTTCACAGTAGAGACTTTCATCTTTTGACATATTTCGCAGTCCAAAACATAGTTCCAGTTCTGTTTCCTAATGTCTGGCCACCAGTACCTCTGTTTTAATAACGATACTGTGGCGGAAACACCTGCATGAGCAGAAGCGAGCCCTTCATGTGCTGCTAGGATTAGTCCTAATCTATGTTCCATGTTTGGAATTACCCTACCCCCCATTCCAGGGATTCGAGCAAAAGTATCATTTTTTGTATCAGTTATATATGATTATTTGAGTGGAAACCCTTTAGGTAACGCTGCACCATTGCCTTTGCTTGTTGTATTGAGAGCCTGTATTATTTCACTGTCTTTTTGCGTTTTTTAACCAGTGATTGCAGCTACGGAAGCCAATTGCACAGCCCCTTCACGGCTTCATCAGCCAATGAATTCCCTTCAAAGAGAACGCCATCACGTAGATGACTCAGCATGTGTATCACGTGAGTGTTTTGTAGTCTGTTTCGTAACTGAACTACTTGTTCCCAAAGCGTTTTATGCTTGATTTTGCCACATTTTGCATCTTTGAAACCATTTTGAAGCCAATTCTGTAAATATTCATTATATGATTGTACGCAGTAGAAAGAATCGCACACTATGAGTGCGGGGAATTCGTGATCCGTATTTTAAAGTGCCATGATGAACGCTTGTAGTTCAGCTCGCTGAGCTGTACAATCTCCTAGAGATTGAGTTTTTGTGACCATAGGTCTGAATTTGCCATCGCACATACGACCTTTAACGATCGCGCATGCTGCACTATAAGCTTGTTTACCCTCCGTAGCGGGTTGTGCAGATCCGTCAGTATAAATTATACATTCATACTCTTCTTAAGGTAGAATTTCAGTAGGCAGAGGACATTCTTGTTCGTATTGCAGGAATGCTTGTGTCTTCAAATAAGGATCAAAAACGTATTCAACATCAGTTGCAGCAAGAGAATTAACCCATTGTACCCATCTCGGATGTAAAGCTTTAGCATTCGAAATGCTTGCTTTTGTTATTGCCTCTAAGGCAGGTACGGGAGTCATGACCATTATGCGTTTTCCCTGTGCTCGGGCTCTTTCTTTTGCTACAGCGGTTTGAACTGCTGTAAGAATTTTTTCTGTAGAAGTGAATTTAATTTCTTCTTGCGTATACAAATTAATGTATTTTATTTGTTAGATTTATAGAGAGCATGGCTGCCCCAGCGACGGGTCATCCCAGCGCAATCCAACAACTCCTAGTCCAGAAACCGCATCAAACAGCCTTAGACCGGGAAGAGCCAGGTCTTAATTGCTTTCCGGAATGCAAGATGGTTTTGAATCATTCTGATAGACCCGGGGAGAGAATTCCAGAGTTGCGCAGCCAGACAGCGGAAGGAACGACCCCCCGCTCTGGCTCTCCAGACTCGCGGAGTGCATGCCAGGGCCAAGGTGGCAGATCTTAAAGGACGTCGGGGTGCGTAAGACTGCAGAAAACCCTTCAGACCAGCCGGTGCCTGCGGTGATAAAATCTTATGTGCCAAGCAAAGCGTCTTAAATTGAATTCGCTTTGCTACCGGCAGCCAGTGAAGCCTCTGCAGGACATGGGAAACCGAACAGGTATAGGGGAGTGCCAGCAACATGCGAGCAGCGGCATTCTGTGCCCTCTGCAGACGTTTAACACTAGCTTTGTTTGCGCCTAGATATAGGCAGTTCCCGTAATATAGTCTTGACAAGATGGTCGCCTGTAGGATGAGTTGGCAGACTTTCGGGGGGAAGAAACCCAATAACGTTTTCAAACTCCTCAGGACGCCAAAGCACATTCCGGCCACGGCTTTGGATTGGGCGTTGAATGATAATTCACTGTCAAACCAGATGCCCAGGTTTTTCACTGTCTCCTTAGGCAAAGGGGCAGGTTTCAACTGGTCAGGCCAGTAACTCTCAGACCACATTCCCCGATCCTTTCCAAACAGCAGGATTTTAGACTTGCCAGCGTTCAACTGCAAGCAGTTTGCTGCCATCCAGTCCGCTATCACCGCAAGATCCTCCTTAAACTTCAGCAGATTAATAACATTTTTTTGGGAGAAAGCGATCACCAACTGAGTTTATCAGCGTAAGATACCAGTGCCAAGCCCCTAATCAAACCTGACTTTAAAATAATAAATTGGACAAAAGAACAACCAGAAATTTTGCGTTCACTACAAACAGACATGTTAGCAACTAAACACTTACAAACACGCGTAAACCTACGCAACTTAGTTGTTACTGGCCTGACAAATGTGATTTGTATGCAATTGGTACGTTTTCACCTTTATTAAAAGTTAAGTATGTGAATCTGCATTTACCCGGAATGATACGGATCACTAAGTTGCGTAGGTTTACGTGTGTTTGTAAGTGTTTAGTTGCTAACATGTCTGTTTGTAGTGGACGCAAACTTTCAGTGTGTTCTTTTGTCCAATTTATTGTTTTAAAATCAGGTTTGATTAATTTGTAGAGAGGTTTAATCCTCTCTGCGTAGTTTAGAATGTAAATTCTTCCAAAATTCAGGAAACCTAGAATCGACTGTAAGTTTTTCATCGTTTTTGGTGGTTGGAGCAGCGCACACGTTTCTAAAAAGTTGGCTGCCAGGCTTTTGCCTTCACTTGATAGTTCATATCCTAGAAAAAGGATGTTGAAATGGGCAGTTCTTGATTTTTTAAAGTTGAATGTATAACCCTCAGAAGTGAAGCCCAGTATAATGGTGTTCACCCTTTTCAAGTGCTAATTCAGGTCTTCGTCTGTCAGATAGATATCATCGACATATGACAATGCCTCGTCATCATAAGTTTGTAGTAACTCTGTTACTCTTGCTGAGAATAACCAGGACTATTCTTAAATCCTTGAGAGAGACAACAAAAGTGACGCTGTGTCCCCATTATCGAGAAAGTGGTTAAACATCTACTTTCAGGTGCAATGTTTTGATAAAAGAAACCATTTGGAATGTGTAATGTAGTTTTGGTTTTTTCTACTCACAATGTTATTCATTAATGCTGTCCTGTGTGCATTTTGCACTGCAAATGTTTTGCAACAAGAGTTTAGATGTCTGTAATCCAAAACTAGACAATATGTATTGTCCGGTTTGGAGACAGGAAACAAAGGAGTGTTCATTGATGAGGTGCATGTTTCAATCACCCCTTGGTATTCAAGTTGATCTAAGATCTCCCTGACCTGTTTTTTAGCTTCTTGCTTAACTGGGTGCTGCCTTTGTGCAGTCGATTGATTTTTTAGCTGGATTTTATGGTGAGAAGAATCCTCATCCCATCCTACATGATTTTTGAATAATGCTGGGGCTTGGGCAACTGCCCATTTCCTGGCATAAGTATATTTTAGATGTACTGGAATATTGTTAGAGAAGGCTGGCACAGTGATGTCTTCGCCATGTGGGAACTCCCTGACAAATTCTGGTGGTCAGTCTTGTTCTGCTAGAAGTATATCATAGCCTTTTGAAAGACGCTCTCAAAAGAGTGCTTTCCCTTTTCTTGGTATGTCTCTCTCCATCCAGAGTGTTATTTCATATAACCTATGTGGAGAACTAACCCTGGTGTCTGCAGTTTCACCTTCAATGTCTTCATTCATGTCCACTGTCTCCAGAAGTCCCTTCAGGTCTGGCGAGCTATTGTTGCTTCTGCTGCACTGTCCAGCATTGTCTGAGCCCATTCTCCGTTCTTGAGTTGTGTCCTCAAGATCCTCGGCATGTCTGATTTTTAGACCTGCTACCTTCTTTTTGTTGAAATTAGGTTTTGGCTTGCTTTTCTGAACGTGTTGATCGTCTTTGGACTTCACCCGTTCTTCTTTGTTCTCTGACCGTCTTCTGCTTTTGGATGTCTGTGACGATATCTGAAAGGTATGAGAGGAACGTGTATCAGTATCTTGATACCTGTGAGGTTTTCTAAAATTATCCCTATTCCTGAGATTACACCTCCTTTCAGAGGGTTCAGTTTGAGGTGAACTACCCCGGGAATGAGAACGCTTCTCTTTGGAAGATTGTTTGCTATTTTCCCACTTCATTTTAGAAGATGTAGGAGTATTTTTAGTAAAGACCTTTTCAGGACTTTCAGATAGTTGTGGTTTCACTGTATAATTCTATTAATCTTTGCATATTAGTAAGTAATTAATTGTCCGACATTGCTTCAATGTCAGGGTCAGGTGTATAGCCGGCTAAAATCGGCCATGTTATCGCCTGTAGCTTGTCTCCTTTCTGGTAAAGAATTGGCTTGGTAGTTTAGTCTGCCCTATTCCCATGATGCACTGGGCCAGGGACAGACTGATTTGCATATAGCCAGGTTCTGAGCTGGGATGGGGCAGTGAGATAAATAACGGTGATGGATCAAGCCCTGATCTTTGGACTGGGTAAGAGTGGTCTGCTCAATTCAGACACTCTGTTCATCACCACCCCCTTTTGTGAATCGATGTTATCGCCTGCAGCTCCACCGTTTTCGGTGTGGTTGGCTTAGTCGACCATTGTTTAATGAAAATTGCAGAGCAAGTTTCAAGGGAACAAACCAAAAAAGCTAATACATAGGATTTTTTCGTCCTACTCAGCTATGGTGGATATTATCCCTTACCCACTCCAGACGTCTATTGGAGTATTACGAGTAAAGGGTGTCTGAGAAAAGCACGACTGAGTTACTTCAGTATCTAGCGTTAAATTAATGCCTTACCAAACCGTTGGGTGCCATGTAGTGTAGTTCCTATATCCCTGATAGGCTCTGCGCATTGGAATAATGTACACTATAGATTTGACAAAGGACTGAGGTCAGTGTGTCTCTATCAAGTACATTAAACTTAATTGTGTGTGTACCAGCTAACTCAGAGGTCACTAGAAACTTTCCCGAATGAACAAGAAGGGATTAGTTTCTGACAACCGCATAAACATGACAACTTTGTTTCCCTTAGAGTCAGAACAATATCTTCAGAGTCGTGAAAACAATAGATTACAGTTTCACTCAGTCAGTCGTGCATGCTTCGTTTCTACAGAGTTGCATAAAAATAGGGAGACGGGCGTTTCAATAAAAGGGTTTATTGAACAGTCTTATTTCTCATGCAAGAGATATGAACTGCTACAATCATAAGGCAGAAGACGAAGTATAATACATACAGCGTTAACAGTAATATAAAATAATACTGTAATAGCATGGTCTGTCGCTATGACATATATAAGAATACATACATAAATAACACAGGCTAAAATACTCAACTGGTGCTTCTAAAATAATCCTACCCCAGTGTACCTAACCTAAGTCTAATATGAGGTAAGAAGTAGGTGATGTTTTAGCATACGTTTAGTTTAGTTTAGTTTTGCCCAGAATTGCCAAAAGTTTCTCTAGGTTCTAATCCGCTCCATATCTTAGAATGAGAGAGGTTGGTATCTCTTTCCCGGGACTTGATCTCTAACACCCCACAAGGGGAATCAGAAACACTGGAGCTGGATTCTCGGCGAGGAGGATGACAGCGCCTTGTCAGTGCGTCAGTTGAGGAGATGACTTGCTTCGGGACTTGCTGTGGCGAGCCGCGTCGTGCAAGTAGTTGGCCGAACCGCACCGTGCCTTGCCATAGCAAGTGAATGTATATTTATACCTTGAATGTGTTTGGGAATGCCAGTATTGACGTAAAAGTCGGGCATAAGAACATCATGAAAGAACCCCTAAGGAATAGATGTTCATGCATAATAGATGAGTTCTTGGAGAAATCAATATCCAGGCAAGGGGAAGTCTTAAAGGCTTAAGAGTCTGGTTTTCCAAGAACTCGTGACGTAGATGAACGGATGTAAGTAGCCATGCCTGTATTTGATTAGCATGGACTATGCCTAAATAAGGACTGGATTTCTATGCCTATATAAGGGCAATGTACCTATATAAGGGCATGAATTGGGAAATCTATACGGAATCTAAATCGATACATAACACCCTAAAATCTAAGGGTAGAATCCAAACTAGAAATGCAAGGGCTCTCTATAAAGATACCATTGCACTTGCAAAAACATCATGGGAAATGGAGCAATGGGCATCTCTGAAACAGGCCCTATAGGTTTAGGATATGAAAGCCTTCTGAACATTATAAGTATAGGTATTTGAAATGGAAAGGCAGCTCTAGAGCCCAATATTGTGGCTGATAGTTGGAAAGAACATTTCCAGGCTCTAAACGCCCCACTGGAGACTGACGTTAGCACCCAGACCCTAGCAACTCAGCCATCATAAAACCACCACACAGAGACCCCTGAGTTGACCCTGACAGAAGTTATTAATGCTCCTGATAAAGCCCCTGGTCTTGACAAGATACCAGGGGATCTTTTCCGTGCTGAGCCTAACATCTGGGGACGATATCTCTGGGTGCTCTTTAACACTATATTACAAGGCATTGCATTCCCTGCAACGTAGGCTGGAGCTGAGATTTGTCTAGTGTATAAAAAAGGGTCTCCATTATGGGCCATCAACTATAGACCAATCAGTCTGATTGACATAACATAAAAAATCTTTACAAGGTCCCTATTGGATCGCTTACAGACCTGGTTGGAGGAAGATAAAGTTATGAGTCTTCTACAAGCTGGCTTCAAGGAAAAAACATCCACTATATGTATGCAGATGATACCCTCCTGCTTTCCAAATCACTGACGAGTATTCAGAGAATCCTGGATGGTTTTGGTGAGTTTTGCAGATCAGGGGTTGGAGCCTGACTAGAAGGACCAAGAGAAGCTGAAGGACGGAAACCAGTCTGTATCCTGTAAGACTGGCCTGCAGTGGTGCCTTGCTGAGAACGGAGAGGAAAGGACCAGATAGGACTTTGTAGACTTGTGCCTGAAACGATCTCCAAGGGCTTGATCGAGAGCTTGCCCCCTGAACGGAACCCCAGGACCATTGCGTTCTATCTGCTTGTGCCCGTTTGCTGTTGGGCCTCAGTTCTTATTCCCTCGCCAGAGTTGTGACTCGGGTGCCTTCGCCCTCTCCCTGGTCGTGACAGCTCGGAGCTTGGTCGCCCCGCCGTAGAGAGTCCCGCTCATCTCTGAGCCGCTCTCAGCTTCAGTGCCGGGCCGCCTGCTCTCCTGTCACCTCGCCGCTTACAGAGAGAGCTTCGCACCTCTCATCTTCTCCAGCCGGAATCTGCACGGAGAGCATCTCATAGCCTCAGACGGTCAGTACGTCATAACGTACCCGACTGTCTCGCTTTGCGCTCCTGCATACCAAGGCTCGTGCCTCACCTCAAGAAAGGCCTTCCCGTACCGTGGTACCGGAAGCCTGGTGCTGCACCCATCTGCCTGAGAACTCGACGCCCCTCACAGATCCACGAGTCAGACCCGGCGTGCTAAGAAGTAGTACGCCCCGCAGGCCTGAACGGTGCCTCGCCCCGTGAGCTGCACCGATCCCGGATCGCCGCAACCCTCCACAGTCTAGCTCCTTCACCTCGCTCCTCGAGGGGGATTGATCCGGAGAGATCTTCTGGAGAACCGTCGGCCTCGTTCGGGGTCCGCCCTCACAAGTAGCCGCGCCTGAAACGCCTCGGACTTCCACCAGCAAGGTACACTTGAACTCCGTCTCGAGTTCATATCGGATCCAGGGTCCGCAACGTTCTTATTTCCCTGTCATCGTACCTTGCTAAACAACGAACACTGAAAGACTAAGGGCCCGATGTAGGTAGGGCTTTACCGATCGGTATCGGCCGAAAATACCGATTTTTGGCCCTTACCGATCGGTAAACAGCCATCGAGATGTAGGGAACCAAAACCAGAACGAATCGGATAGAAAACCGAATCGGAATGTGTACCGAACGTGAAAGGATCCGATACGTACATACCGAAAATCGGATATGTAACGATTCGGAAAAACACCGATTCGGTGACAAAGACCGAATCGGTCCATGTACCGAATCGTTAGTGACACCGAATCGGAAAATCACCGATTCGGTCCCACTACCGAATCATTAGTGACACCGAATCGGGAATTCACCGATTCGGTCCCACTACCGATTCGTTAGTGACACCGAATCGGGAATTCACCGAATCGGTCCCACTACCGATTCGTTAGTGACACCGAATCGGGAAATCACCGATTCGGTCCATGTACCGATTCGGTAGAAATACCGAATCGGACATGAACCGAATCGGAAAACATGCCGATTCGTATGAATCTCCGATCGGGAAATTCCCCGATTCCAACAGTTGGGGAGATGTAGGGAGGCACAGAAACACCGAAATCGGCTCAAAATCGGTAGAATTCACTCGGTATTTACCATGGATTGCAATCAGGTGGTAACCAACTCCAACCCATATAAACAGTCCCAAAATGCATTGCAACTTGCAGGATGGCAGCTTTCTATGTCATTGCGAGGCGGCTACGGCTACAGCAGGAAGGACAGAGGGAATGGCTAAGAAATGAACAGGTCTACAGACAGAGGATAACCCTGTTCATGCTCACTGAGGCTGAGATCCTACAGAGATACAGGCTGGACTCTGACACCATACTTGAGCTCATCAGGGACCTTAAGCCATACTTGGACCACCACACCCCAAGGGCACACGCCATCCCTGCGCACGTCCAGGTGCTATGCAGCCTACACCTGGTAGCGTCTGGCAGCTATCAAAGTGGAGCAGCAGCAGCAGGAGGGGTGAGCCAGAGCAGCCTGTCAAGGTTCTTCCACACATTCCTTGACGCCATGATAGACAGGATGGACCAATACATCTCATTCCCTGCAACCCACGCAGAACTGCTACAAACCAAAGCGGACTTCTACCAGATGGCACACTTTCCCCAAGTCATCGGTTGCATAGATGGCACGCATATTCCGATTTGCCCACCAGCGGACACCGAATACATATACCGCAATCGGAAATCGACACACACCATCAACGTGCAGGTGATCTGCAATGCCAAGTGCACCATCACAGACCTGGTAGCAAAATTTCCAGGGAGTACCCATGACTCCTATATATTCCAACAGAGCGGCATATATGCACGGCTGATGGCTGGCGATTTTGGAGAAGGATACCTCCTAGGTGAGACACATCATCAGACCCCCATAACACATGGTAGGTAGGTGTAATACATGTATGCATGTGTCTAATGTGACCCCTTTCTCTTCCAGGCGACAGTGCATATGCCCTCCGCTCATTCATACTCACCCCCTACCTCAACCCCTCCACACCCAGCCAAAGGAGGTATAACCGGGCCCACATACGCACCAGGAATGTTGTGGAACGGACCTTTGGCATCTGGAAAAGTAGATTCAGATGCCTGCACAAGAGTGGAGGTGCAAGGCAGTATACCCCCATCACCTGCTGCAAGATCATAGCTGTATGTGCAATGTTACACAACCTTGCGGTCAAGAAGGGCACTGAGGTGGAGTTGTCTGACTACGAGGACTATGACGACGACGAAGCTGTGCCACTGACACAGCCAGCTGGGGTGTGTACGCCATGTGATGGCAGATACAGACGTGAGGAGATCACTGAGAACTATTTCTGACTGAGTACAGATGCAAAGACAGCTAAATGTTGCTTGGAAAATAAAATTTTTAATAGTGATGCACCACAGTTACATCACTGAAGTGCATTAAAAAATGGAGTCTGTCAAAACAAATAAAGTCCAGGGTCCTGGTATGATCATCCCCCCTTGCCAGCCTATTTTTTGGCCCGCTTTCCAGACCCACTGGGGTGTCCCCCGGCCCCCTCCGAATGGCCTGCAGCATCAGCGGATCGCCTGGTGCTCCTCCTTGGCTCTGATGCAGCGCTGGCCGGGCTGCTGCGGCTGCTGCTGTCTCCCGCATCACCCAGGTCCAGGGCAGGATTGGAGGCGGCGTTTGAAATTAACATGGCCTCCATGGCCGTGGTGATTCTGGCCATCCCCCTGGTCAGCTCAGCCGTTTGCTGACTCTGCACCGACTCCTGATTTGCGCTTCGGATGCACAGCTGGGCGGTCGCCGATGCAAGGCGGGCCATGGCCCGGTTGAGCACCCGGGCATCCCTCCTGCGCGCAACCTCATGCTCCTCCTGCCTGGCAGAGGAGTGGGTGATGGCAGTGGTCAGCCTGCCCAACCCTGCTGCCACCTCCTTGTTGCTGTCCACAACAGCCTGGAACCCCTTCACCAACTCCCCCATCTGCAGGTTGTGCTGCAGGAGCTGGCGTTGGCAGGCCATGGTGGATCTGGCCTGTTGGCGCTGGATTTTGACCATCTGGCCCTCCAGGCCCAGGAACACACTGCCCTCCCGTGCTGGTGCAGCAGTGGTGGTGGTGGTGGTGGTGGCACGGCGTCTGGCACTGCTGCCTCCGGCCTGCTGAGTGGGCTGGGGTGCCACTGGTGGTGGTGTGGTGCTGGCCGGTCCCGGTGCCCCTGCTCCCAGGACAGGTAGGACGGGTGGCAAGGCCACGGTTGTGGCAGGAGCTGTTGTTGGCGGAATGGTCTGCCTTGTTGGGGAGTTGCATGGTGAAAATTGCAAGGGGGGTGAGCTGGGCAGTACTGGGGAGTGCACTGCCTGGAAATCAATCACCAGGACTCCCTCCATTCCAAGCCCTGTGGTGTCTCCTTCCTCATCCTCATCCTCCTCCTCCTGGCCAGGCTGGCTGGTGCTGGGCCCTGCCACTGCAGTAGTAGATGTCGAGGCTCCCTCTGGTGCCACAGTGGTGCTGCCTGATGGTGCCCCTAGGTACAAAGAAGCATTTGTAAACTGAGTGCCGATGTATTACAGGCAGTACAATTATGGCATTCCACATGTCCTTGCATCTCCTTACACCGTGTCACACTGTTTCCTGTCTTGTGATTCTGCACTGACATATCTGGCTAACTTCTGCTGACTACATGTACCATGATGCTTGTCTCTTGTATGTTGGTGGCAGTACAGTGCTGGTGTTTGCCTATGCATTGTGTCTAATGGGGAGGTGTCTGGTAGGGTGTGTCATGATGCGCATGCTTCTTACCTGTAGCTGTGGCCATCGCAGTGCTGTCCAGGGTCCCGATCCCTACGATGCTCGCCCTCTCGATGGTGCTGGAGACAATTTCCTCCAGCTCGGTGAGGGGTGGCGCCGGGTTCTGGCCTCCTCCGGTGTGTCCAGCCTGCCTCTGGATTTCGGCCAGCTTCCTCTTCGTGAGGCTGCGGAGGTCGTAGAACCTTTTCTTTAGTTCCTCAATGGACCTGGGGGTGACTCCAGCAGCATTGACCTTCTGTGCGATGTCGGTCCACAATCTCCTCTTCGTGCTGTCTGGCACGTTGAGGGACAGCCTGCCAAAGAGCTGGCGGTGCACCCTCACCACCTCCTCAACCAGCACCTGCAGTTCTGTGGTGGTGAATTTGGGCTTCCTCTTTTGGGAGGACTTCTGGCTTCCTGCCTGATCTGCCATTCTGCTGTTGTTCAGTCTGCAACCTCCTTCTCCCACTGCTGCTAACTGTGTGTTGGGCTCAGGCAGGCTTTCCAGTAACTTCTAGAAACTTCTTAATTGTCTGCACCTGCCAGGGTTGCCACTCCCTGTTTGGGTGGGGGAGGGGGAGCCACCTCATTGGCTGAATCGCCTATTGCCGATTCGGCTTTTACCGATTCGGTATTAGCCGAATCGGTAAAATCCGATTCGGTATTATCCGAATCGGTAAAAGCCGAATCGGTTCATGCAATGCATTCCTATGGGCTTTTTCGCCATGGGTCTATGATTGCCGAATCGTTTTTTACCGATTCGGCTTTTACCGAATCGGTATTCGCCGATTCGGAACTATCCGATTCGATGAGAGCCGATTCGGTGTTTTCCGATTCGTTGTTGGCCAAATCGGTAATTTCCGATTCGGAACGAGCTGAATCGGAACGTACCGATTCTCATTACCGATGCCGACCGATTCGGTTTTCATTCGGTATTTTTTTCCTACATATCGTTTTCCGATTTCAGAATACCGATTCGGCCCGCCTCGGTATTTTGAAATCGGAAAATCGCGTTTACCTACATCGGGCCCTAAGTTTGCCTAGTGTAATCTGGTGACCTCAATTTAATAAACGTTATTCTGGTCTTGTGATAATCCTGCTTGAACCTATCTTTTATACAAAGTATACGTATTTTTGATACAATCATATGACAGGTGTCCATTTGTGGGGGGTCAGTGGGTTTACTGTGTGTGATCATGAATGCTTAACTTACTATCGCCCTGAGGATTAGCCTTGTCTGCTCGTGCCACACTACCTAGAGGGTGAGCAGGGGTTATTCAAAGGAGTAGTTCCCTTGCCCTGGCGTGGAGCTGAGGGTCCTTGCTTGTCATAAGTGCATACCTGTGCCAACCAGAGACCTCTGGTTCTAACATTGGTGGCAGCGGTGGGTTTTCGGATTTGCTTTCATGATTCATATACAGTGAATTACTGATCACTACGTAGAGAGAGCTGACCAATAACGCAACCAGATTACATTCTTGCCAAGAGATCTCCAATCTCCAAAACCATGCCTGGTTCACTTCCCTCAAGAGCACTCTCTGTCAACTCTGGAATCGACGATGTTGACTCGGAAGGGCTGGAAAAGTGCAAAGCCCAGCACTTGAGAGTCCTATGCGAAAAGTTCTGTGTTTCACAAGCAAACTGCAAAACCCGAGCCCAGTGCATCACGGCACTGAGAGCCTGAAAAGAGTCCAGAGAGCCCGAAAATCAGGTGGTAGTGGATCCACCCGATAGCCTCATCGGAGGCCAGGGAGGCCCGTCGGCCGAAGAGCTGGCAGACAGGGCTGCAACCAGAGCGCATGAAGTGGAGATGGCCAGATTGAAAGGTCAGATGGCCATGGAGGAGAAAAGGCTCCAGCTGGAGCACGAGATACACCTGAAAGAGTTGGAGCTGAAAGCAAAGAGCTTGGGCGCAGCTCCTGGTGGCAGCACAACGCCAGCCCAGGTAGAGTCAAGGGTCTACGTACCGAAGGATGTGGTGAAAGAGTATTTCAAAGGAGATGATATAGGGCAGTGGTTCTGAACCTACGAGGTAGCCATGTCTTCCCACCGGGTCCCTGAGAAGGATTGGGGAGCGGGGTTGTGGGGACGGTTCCTGACCGAGGGGCGGGATACCCTGCTAGATCTTTCTCCTGAAGAGTCAGTCTCCTACCCACACATGAAAGATGCCCTGATGAATCGATTTGGGTTAACGCCTGAAATGTACCGGCAACGGTTTAGAAAGTGTGTAAAGATTCAAGGTGGTACGTATGTGGAGTATGTGACCTTTTTCTGCAGAGCGCTGGATGGTTGGGTGAAGGGCAGTAAGGTAAATGATTTCAAGGGCTGCTTGATTTAATGGCATGGGAGCACTTGTCGGATAATTGTTTTCCTGAGTTACGCCAGCACCTATAGCAAGCTGTCCAACCCGAGGAAGCTTGATGAGGAAGCGGACTGCTGGGTCAGCACCAGGGTCCACAAGGGTCCAGTGGGAGACTCAGCCAAAGGTGGGCAGGGTCCCCAGCAGAAGAGTGGGGGGGGACAAGGGAAAACAGAAAGGGTTCCACAAAGGCCCCCAAAGTAATCCCCGAGGGAACCAAGGGAAAGGTTCTCAGCCATCTCCACCCCTGAAATCAACCGGGGCCCTGACAGGTAAACCTGTTCCAAAGGGGCCCATCACCTGTTTTAGGTGTGGCGACCTGGGTCATGTTGCCTCTGACCTTAAGTGTCGCTTGTTTGCAAAACTCGCACCCACTGGTGCTCCACCCCGGCAACTAGCTAATGTTAACTTTGGGGAGGAAGTAGCAATCCCAATGGGTGGGGATCCCGTCCAGATGACCCTAGTCTCGCTAGGAGACAGTGAGATGGTCCCAGAAAACTACCTACCCAGTAACACTAAGAAATATGGGCAGGTAGTAACCATCAATGGTAAGAAAGCTGAGGCTCTTCGAGATATAGGAGCCAGCGTGACTGCAGTGAGGCAGCACCTGGTGTCTCAAGAGCAGGTAGTACCGCACGCCTACTGCAAAGTTGTTAATGCTGACAATTCTGAGAGCCAGTGTCCGATGGATCAGGTTCCCTTTGAGTGGGGGATCTCAGGTACTCTTCAAGTTGTTGTGAGGACCTCCATGCCTGTAGATTGTCTGCTAGGGAACGATTTGGAGAACTCCCCTTGGGAAAAGGTGGAGACCCCAGCCCATCTGCGGATGGTGGGTCTACCCGACTGGGCGTGCATGACCACGAGGTCCATGGCAGCCAGTAGGGGTGTCAAAGAGGTCCTGGAGCCTGAGGGAGAGGCCCAGGAACTGGCCTTAGAGAGGAGGCACCGGGGGCGTGGACAGCCGGTCCCCGAAGGTCCCACGGCCCAGGAGGAGGCAGACCTCGAGGGGGATGCCCTGGAGCCTACCGGGGAACAGATCGCTGAACTGGGAGACTTGCCTGAGCTGACCCATTGGCAGCAAGAAGGGGGTCCCTCCAGGGAGGAATTCTGTGAGGAGCAGAAGACGTGCCCTTCTCGCGCGGGTATGCGGCAGCAGGCTGCAGACCAGGCCAATGGAGTTTGGCCCGGAAAACACTTGGTCTACTGGGAGAACGATCTCCTGTATTCAGAGCCTAAGGCTGCTGCACCTGGGTCAGCCCGTGTGCTGGTGGTACCCCAGAAGTTCAGAGCCTTCCTACTGGGTTTGGCTCACGATGTACCTTTAGCAGGACATCTGGGGATGGACAAGACCTATGACAGGCTTGTCACCCACTTTTACTGGCCCCAGATGCACCGGAGCTCAGATGCTCACTGCAGGACTTGCCAGACTTGCCAGGCAAGTGGTAAGTGTGGAGGGAAGAACAAGGCTCCCCTCCAACCATTCCTCGTCATCAGTACCCCATTCCAGCGAGTGGGAATTGACATTGTGGGGCCTCTGGACCCCAAGACAGCCATGGGCAACAGGTTTATCCTGGTCTTGGTGGACCATGCCACCCGGTACCCTGAAGCCATCCCTCTGAGGACAGTGATGGCCCCCGTGGTGGGACGAGCACTGATGGGAATTTTCTCTTGAGTAGGATTCCCTCTAGAGGTGGTGTCTGACAGGGGCACCAACTTCATATCAAAATATATGAAGTCCCTTTGGCAAGAGTGTGGTGTAATGTACAAGTTCACCACCCCTTAACACCCCCAAGGAAACGGGTTGGTTGAGAGATTCAACCGAACCCTAAAAGGCATGATTATGGGCCTAGAAGGGCCAATGAGGCGTAAGTGGGACGTCCTCTTACCATGTCTACTGTTTGCATACGGAGAGGTGCCACAGAAGTCGCTCAGGTTCAGTCCCTTCGAGCTTCTGTACGGTCACCCGGTCCGAGGACCTCTGAGTCTGGTTAGGGAAAGCTGGGAGCAATCTCCCAGGAAACCTCCCCAGAATGTATATAGCTACATGCTGGCCTTCCAAAACCAGACCAGTAGAGACAAACCTGGAAGCCAGCCAGGAGGAGATGAAGCGGTGGTACGACCAGAATGCCACTCTGGTAGAGCTTCAGCCTGGACAAAAGGTGTGGGTCTTGGCCCCAGTGGAGCCCTGTGCACTTCAGGATAAGTGGACGGGTCCATTTGAGGTTGTGGAGCGCAAGAGTCCTGTCACCTACCTGGTGAACTTGCAAACTCCCAGGAACCCTTTGAGGGTCCTACATGTTAACCCCCTTAAGCCCCACTTGGAGAGGTCCGAAGTGGGCATGCTGTTGGCAACCGATGATGGAATGGAGGAGGAGACCGAGCCTGTTCGGGACATCTTGGTGGCCTCCGAGCGAGATGGGTCAGTGGATGGAGTTAGCCTCTCACCCTCCCTGACCCCTGAGCAGCAGAGTGAGTGCCGCCAGTTGCTGGGGCAATTCTCTGACTTGTTCTCCCTGGTTCCAGGTGTCACAGATTGGTGCATCCATGTGTTGGACACGGGAGGCAGCTTACCGGAGAAGCACAAGGCTTACCGCGTGGCTGACAGGGTACGAGCCTGCATCAAAGAGAAAGTCTCAAAGATGTTTGCTCTTGGGGTGATTGAGTCCTCCAGCAGTTCTTGGGCCAGCCCAGTGGTCTTGGTCCCGAAGGCTGCGGCGCCAGGAGCCACACCCGAACTCCGGTTCTGTGTGGACTATCGAGGACTCAATTCGGTCACGAAGACTGACGCGCACCCCATCCCCAGAGCTGATGAGCTCATCGATCGGTTGGGAGCTGCTCGGTACCTCAGTACGTTTGACTTAACGTCTGGGTACGTCTGGGTACTGGCAGATTGCTTTAACTGAAGGGGCCAAAGAGAGGTCAGCGTTTTCAACCCCAGATGAGCACTGCCAATTCCGGGTTATGCCCTTCGGGATGAAAAACGCCCCTGCCACCTTCCAGAGGTTGGTCAACCAGGTGTTGGTTGGACTGGACGTGTTCAGTGCCGCCTACCTGGACGACATCGCAGTGTTCAGCGGAACGTGGAAGGAACACTTGCGGCACCTTTGGGAAGTGTTGGCGGCTTTGCGCAAGGCAGGCCTCATGATCAAGGCAAGCAAGTGCCAGATCGGGCAGGGTTCAGTGGTGTATTTGGGACACCAAGTTGGGAGCGGCCAGGTGGGGCCCCTTCAACCCAAAGTTCAGAACATCCTGGCTTGGGAAGCACCCAAGACCCAAACGGAGGTGAGGGCCTTCCTCGGACTCACCGGGTATTCAGGAGGTTCGTCAAGGGATACGGCACCATCGTAGCCCCCTTGACAGAGCTGACTTAGAAGAAGCAGCCCCGGAAAGTAATCTGGACCGAAGCCTCTCAGGAAGCATTCGACACCCTGAAGAAGGCCATGTGCACGGCGCCCCTGCTCCTCCCTCCTGATTTCTCCAAAGAGTTCTTAGTGCAGACAGACGCCTCAGAGCATGGGATATTGGCTGTCCTTTCACAGACGACTAAGGAGGGCTGGGATCACCCTGTGGCCTTCATCAGTCGAAGGTTACTTCAACGGGGACAGAAGTGGAGTGCTATTGAGCGAGAAGCTTTTGCTGTGGTCTGGACCCTGAAGAAGCTAAGACCCTCCTTGTTTGGGTCTCACTTCCGAGTTCAGACAGACCACAGGCCCCTCAGATGGTTGATGTAAATGAGGGGTGAGAACCCGAAACTGTTGAGGTGGTCCATTTCTCTACAGAGTATGGACTTTACGGTGGAACACCGCCCTGGCCTAGACCACGCCAATGCTGACAGTCTGTCAAGGTTTTTCCGCCTTAGTGATGAGGAACTCCCTGGGGTAGGGTAGTTCTCCTCACCTTTCAGCTGAAGGGGACACGTGTTAGACCGGGCCGAAGACGGCTGAAATGCCAGAAACCGGTCCCCGGTAGCTTGTCTCCTTTCTGGTAAAGAATTGGCTTGGTAGTTTAGTCTGCCCTGTTCCCATGATGCACTAGGCCAGGGACAGACTGATTTGCATATAGCCAGGTTCTGAGCTGGGATGGGGCAGTGAGATAAATAACGGTGATGGATCAAGCCCTGATCTTTGGACTGGGTAAGAGTGGTCTGCTCAATTCAGACACTCTGTTCATCACCACCCCCTTTTGTAAATCGATTTTGGCCACTATAGGTGTGGCAGGGTATACTCAGACATGAGTCCCTTTCTCACTGCTCCATCAGGATTCAAGCAAGCCGGGCCGAAGACGGCTGAAATGCCAGAAACCGGTCCCCGGTAGCTTGTCTCCTTTCTGGTAAAGAATTGGCTTGGTAGTTTAGTCTGCCCTGTTCCCATGATGCACTGGGCCAGGGACAGACTGATTTGCATATAGCCAGGTTCTGAGCTGGGATGGGGCAGTGAGATAAATAACGGTGATGGATCAAGCCCTGATCTTTGGACTGGGTAAGAGTGGTCTGCTCAATTCAGACACTCTGTTCATCACCACCCCCTTTTGTAAATCGATTTTGGCCACTATAGGTGTGGCAGGGTATACTCAGACATGAGTCCCTTTCTCACTGCTCCATCAGGATTCAAGCAAGCCGGGCCGAAGACGGCTGAAATGCCAGAAACCGGTCCCCGGTAGCTTGTCTCCTTTCTGGTAAAGAATTGGCTTGGTAGTTTAGTCTGCCCTGTTCCCATGATGCACTGGGCCAGGGACAGACTGATTTGCATATAGCCAGGTTCTGAGCTGGGATGGGGCAGTGAGATAAATAACGGTGATGGATCAAGCCCTGATCTTTGGACTGGGTAAGAGTGGTCTGCTCAATTCAGACACTCTGTTCATCACCACCCCCTTTTGTAAATCGATTTTGGCCACTATAGGTGTGGCAGGGTATACTCAGACATGAGTCCCTTTCTCACTGCTCCATCAGGATTCAAGCAAGCCGGGCCGAAGACGGCTGAAATGCCAGAAACCGGTCCCCGGTAGCTTGTCTCCTTTCTGGTAAAGAATTGGCTTGGTAGTTTAGTCTGCCCTGTTCCCATGATGCACTGGGCCAGGGACAGACTGATTTGCATATAGCCAGGTTCTGAGCTGGGATGGGGCAGTGAGATAAATAACGGTGATGGATCAAGCCCTGATCTTTGGACTGGGTAAGAGTGGTCTGCTCAATTCAGACACTCTGTTCATCACCACCCCCTTTTGTAAATAGACCTGGCACCTTGGCGTGAGTCTCCCTTCCACTTTTTGCTGATGTGCCTCAGATGTTTTGCTGGTGTTCGATGCTCAGGGCACTGCGCCACGGCCGATCCGTGCCGCAGTGCAAGTGCTCCCAATGTAAAGTGTATGTGTAATTGATTTTCACGATTGGATTATTTGGTTTACTGTCAGTCCCCAGTAAAGTGCACGAGGCATGCCGGGGCTTGTAGATACAAATGCTGCTAGTAGGCCTGCAGCGCTAGTTGCACCACCCATAGAAGCGGCCTCGTAAGATATGTCTCGGGTCCGCCATTGCTGACCCCGCGTGCAGTCTCGTACTGTCACGCTGGCTGTGCAAGTGCCCACACTTGCCAGCCCCAGAACCTTCCCTCACCTTCATATCAGTCACCCCTATGGTAGGCCTACGGGCAGGGTGCATTGTAAGCGTAAGGTAGGACAGGCCTAGACTGTGGCCTGTCCTGGTAGTAAATTACCGCCTCTCTCGTTCTTCACTATTGAAGGGCTACCGGTTCTCTTAGGCCAGATGAGCTGACGGAGCTATTACACGCTATAGTCCCGGCAGCCTCAGGGAACACGGTAGCAAGTCGAGTTTAGTATGCCTGAACTTAGAATAATAAAATACTTCCTTTAGTAAGGTTTACCAGCAGCCAGGCGACAAGATATAAAACGAGAAGTGCAAGAGATCTTACGATTAGGCGTGATACGCCCATCCCGTAGCAGCTGGTCGTCCCCAATTGTAATGGTCCCGAAGCCTGATGGAACAACTCGGTTCTGTATGGACTTCCGCTAACTTAATGTTATATCCTCCCTCGATGCCTGTCCCATCCCGAGGGTGGATGAATTAATTGAAAGAATAGGTGCGGCCAGCTTAATTACCACCTTAGACCTTACGAAAGGTCACTGGCAGGTGCTCCTCAGGGAAGAGGACCGGTGTAAAACAGCTTTTGCTACCGATGAAGGACTCTTCAAGTTCAATGTCCTTCCATTCGGACTTCACGGTGCTCCAGCAACCTTTCAAAGGCTAATGAATGAGATCCTGCAATCCTATACGTCCTTCTGAACAGTGTACTTGGACGATATTGTCATTTTCAGCAATTCCTGGCCAGAACACTTGTTATACCTCCAAACTGTCCTCTCTGCATTAAAAAAAGCCGGATTGCATGCCAATGCAAAAAAATTCAAAGCCGCTTACCCCAAGGTTAAATATCTGGGATTTATACTAGGGGATGGAGTGATTGTTCCACAGGAAGAGAAAATAAAAGCCATAGTCATCAATACCCCTTTTCCCTCTACCAGGAGATCTTTGAGGGCCTTTTTGGGGTTAATAGGATATTACAGACGCTTTCTGCCCAACTTTGAGGAAATAGCTAGTCCCCTTACCGACTTACTAAAAAAGGAGGTACGCCCAGTCCAACTGCAGCAGCCCCCAGCGGAAGCAAAACAGGCCTTTAGTCGTCTAAAAACGGCCATAACAACGAGTCCAGTTCTCATTGCACCTAATTTTCACAACCCCTTCTGTTTGGCCACAGATGCATCAGATACTGGCATAGGGTCAGTCCTTTCACAGAAAGGAAACGATAATCTGGAACATCCTATCCTCTTTATAAGTAGGAAGTTACATCCAAGAGAGATGAAATACCCCACTGTAGAGAGAGAATGTTTGGCTATAAGGTAGGCCATAGAAAACTAAAATATTATCTCGAAGGAAAGGCATTCGTATTATACACAGATCATGCTCTACTACAGTGGATGTACAAAAACAAGACCCAAAACACTAGAATCCTTAGATGGTTCTTGTTCTTGCAACCTTTTTCCTTTATTATCAGACATAAGAAGGGCATAGATAATAGCAATGCTGATTTCCTGTCCAGGAGTTATCCTCTCCCCGATCGGGACAATCCGGGGAGGGAGGTGTGTAGCAGGGGGACTGGGCAAGCAGAGGTCGAGTGGTGGATGGCTGAAGAACTCTGGAATAAATACCGTGAGGAATTGGAGGACGATCCCTTTAATTACACTGAACTGGAGGAGGTGCACACCCCCCCAGATGACGTAGCTATGCAGGCATTGGAGAAAAGACAGGAAGAGAAGACCTCGGCGTGTGACATCACCGAGGAGAGTTTGGTGTGCAGAGGAGAGCGCGTGGAAACCGGAGGAGAAGGAGCTTATCTGAAAAAGGAGACGAGAGCCGGAGGAATTGAGACGCCATACCGGGAGGCTGTAGTGCCTGGAGGCCACCGTCACCGCAAGCCGCCCAGCCACACTCACGGAGGAGGAGTGTGGCTCAGCCAGGTATGTCAGCGTGTGTCGGGCTGGATGGGGAGGCGGGGAGTGACTGAGTGAAAGCAGCCGAGTGATGAAGTCACTGTTTGCGCGCCGCCTATGTGAATATTCCGACCCTGTTACTCCCGCTCCCCACAGTACACAAACCCTCACCGCGTATACCCCCCCCCCCCCGTTTGAGCGCTTCACTGAATGTATATAGTCACGATATATACAGACGTGCACCAGTGATCCCACCACCCTTTTCGGGTAGTATAATAAGAAAGCAACACCACTGATAGTAGTGTTTTCTTTTTCACATGTCCCACGCTGGAGTTTCCAAGCATAAGGCACCAGCAGGAGGAAGCCAATACAACCCCTAGGACCCTGGAAGACCAACATCTACAGAAGACACTACAGATCCTGCCATATTAGCCTGGGAGAGACTTACTTTAAGAAAAAAGAGAACCCTAATAAAGCTAAAACCTTACATCCCAAGGCCTGGTCTCCGTGCCCTTCCTTCAACCCTGCCACAAATGTCTAACCTTTGAGCTTTCATATTACCTCCTAATGAACTTCTATGAATTTTATGATTATTGTATGCTGCTATGGTTTTATCATGACTCTTTAATCTGTAAATTTTTGAACCTCTCTGTTGTTGTTTTTGTGCTTTTATGGATACGATATTATCCGAATAAAGTGTCTTTGAACCTTGAACCTTACTCTCTTTTTCTTTTTTAAACAGTGTATAACAGTGCTCCCCTAGAAGGCTCACTTGCTCTTGAAGGACCGGGTTTTTAGAACCCAGCGGCGTCAGGGAGAACGCCTGAAACCTTTGAGTTCCCCTGTCTTGGCAAACAGAGACACGGGACACTTCTTGATGACGTCAAAGACCAAAGTTTATTGGCTGCAACCAGGAACAGAGATCTACGAAGCACACACGGGTGGTTCGTCAGAGACTGCACAAATTCAATAAGCGGAGCATGGTCTTTTATGCCAAAAATCAAGCCTCAGGCAACATTTCAAATTAGCATTCGGTGCATACAAACTGACCAATGACAATGTAACATTTTGAAAGTAGCGTATGACGACAATCTCAGACAATCCCATTTTCCTTTGTCCAGCCCACCAGAAGTGACCACGCACATTCTAAGTTTCCTGTTCGATCAGGCCGGACAAACCCATCATAAAGCCTTCAACCCAAATCAATGATTATGTCGTAAAGGAAAGGCAGAAACAGATTGGAAAGGAGATAGAAAAGTGGGAGCAGTGTACCATAAACTCGGGCACGTCCTGCTCTTTGATCTTTATCAGACCAGCTGCTGAACAAGGAACTGGCTCAGCGAGGTCGGCCTCGGGCAAGGAGTCAGTTCGGCCAGGTCACCCAGAAGTCAGCTAAGGCATACGTGTCTCAAGGACTCGTTCGGCCACAGTCATCGGGCCTATGTTAGGGCAACCACACAAAATGGCTGCCATATACAAAATGGAACCCGGAGGTTCAAACTAAATCCTTAAATACAGAGTGTTCTCCTATATCGATTCATACGAAAACACTCAGACACGCTACACTCGCCATTTGCGGTCTGCTGACACCAAAATCGGCCATTTCCGACAATCTTTAGTGAACGGGTTCGGAACCATCGAACCCAGTTGGTGAACCACGGAACCACAGACCCTCCTTTTGCCCTTACATAGGCAACAGACCCAAACCCATGTTAATCTGAATCCAGATCTATATTCATCAGATCATCGATATGTTGCTGTAGCATCATCCTATTACTTAGTACCTCTCTCTGGACAGGTCTCCTTGCACACGAAGTAGCACAAAGGCCACAAATAGCAGGAGCACACTGTACGCAGAGACAGAACATGAAAAGGATTGCTAAGACCATCCCAATGACCATCAAAATCTTCCAACCCCAAGTGGATACTGCGGGCGTGAGATTTTGATCGATTATCTTATCACCCTGATCCTTATCTCACTGGAGTCCCTATCTGAATCGATTATTGACTGTCATTGAGTAAAAGGCAACCCACATAGATCAAATCAACCCCATAGACTGACGCAACTCTAAAGAACCACCTACCACTGGAAAGTTTTTAAAGATTTATTATAAAGCCAAAATCAGTTGCAAGTACAAACACCTCATTAGGAGGTTCAAAAGGTATACAGGTAATAAAATGAACATGAACTCTCTAAGAGATCTCAATCGACAGAAGAAAACTACTAAAACCAACTCAAAAATCAATAAGTTGAATATCGTTGACACAAGATGAATCTGAAGAGTCATTTACAGAAAAGAAATGAAACAGGTTAAACTGTCCCTACACTATGCTAGATGACATCCCTACTTAACAAGCTCTTTACCTAAAAAGGTGTCAGCCGTTGAACTTCCAAAGAAGCTCAATCTCTCTTAATCTCAGATGGAAAACCTATGTCGTGTAGCAGTACCCTTTCTGCCTACCCACCCGCTCTCTAAGAGTCCTCAGGCCATCTGCTCTACCTCCTCCCCGGGGTACTGTCCCTAATACAAAATCACAGTATGGGTGGAACGCCCCTTTGAGACGCCCACCACGTATACATTTCACGTGGTCTTGCTTCTGGTTTTTTTCCATAGTTTCGTTTCTTTGGATCGTCTGTTAAGTTGACCTTGCTTCCCAGGCGCCGTCTCCATCGTGCCGGTACCCCCATGACATTCCGGTTGACTCCTCCGGACCCAAGCCTATCTCCTCAAACAGAGCTCTATTCATAAAGCTTTTGATTGGTACCCCCCTTTCACCTGGAAACAGACAGTTCGAAACAGGGCCCCAAATTCCAGGCTTCTCTTATCTTACTAGGTCGTAAAACTTCGACCAGCATTGGCAATTTATTTTAACGAGACTTTTGACTTGTAGCTCACACGTGCAGATCAAAGGCAGCCATTATCTATCTGGGCTCACTAAATTACATGCCGTATTCTACACTCTGTGAACTCTAAGTCACTCTGCTTAAAATAACATGCTAACCTACCACACTAAAGTTATACAAAACACTTCTATAGAATATTGCCTTTAACATATATATGTAAGCAAAATCATTGATTATAATGAATCCATGTCGCATAAAAGGTGCAATTGTATATTTCTTCTCACACAGTGCCATGTGGTCTGCACGTTTCTTCATTTTACGTTTTACATCTTTCTTCATTTAGCAGCTACATACATGGAACTTGATTAACACGTCTAATAATTCTAAACAGTCCACACATTTCTACTTTAGCTCACACTCTATATGGATTTTCTACTTCTAATAAACACTCTAGAGTAAATACGAATACATTTTCTCACTTCTGTGGTTACATTGGCTAACATTACGCCACAAGCTTGTGAATATGATGTATACATGATTTTCATTCAAATTTCGCTCTCTCAATATCAATCCCCATAACCATCCCATCAACGACCAATCTCCTTTGTCCAAATGGACAGAATCGGAGATTTTATGCAATTTGGAAATGGCCTGGAAGACTGATGGAGCGTTGTCTGGAATGAAAACGCAGCAGCTCGATTGAATCAGCTTACAAACTCCTCCTCGATCTGCTAGAATAACATCAAGGGCAACTCTATTTTGAAGTTTCATGAGTCTATCCGACTGAAGCTCAGCAGTCAGGTTACCAAGGGCACCGGCAGTTTCGACTATGGTGGACTCAACCACTCTCGTCAACTGGCGAATATTCCTACTGTTAGCCATAGGTCCCCAGAACGGCAGAAAACCCTTAAAGAAATCTCCCAGTTCTTGTCCTGTAGTGTCTTCTTGACTAAAGACACCTCTAGCAACTCTCGTCTTATGGTAATCTGCCGCAGCGGTAAAAGTGGGAGGTAACAGAAAGGAAACAAAACATGTGCCTGAGAAGTCGGGGGGCAACCATGTATACGCTTTGTAATAGCAAACAAAGTAGGTACCCTTAGCAGCTAGGAACGCTGGGGAAGACTGAGACGCAAATACATAAGTCTCAGCGCAAACACTCTTCCCTAACTGAGCCTTCAGATTCTTGCCATTGCCCTGCAGACAATAGTGGCCCTGATGGGGCACTATCCAAATCGGTGGAAAACTTTTCGCTCGCTGGTTAACACTCAGACTAACTCCATATCCAGTGACGTTCCAACCAATGTAGGCTAGTGTCTCATCTCTCGGAATAGTCTCATACGAGCTAATCCCTCTAATCATGTCGACAATGCCTTTAACTATAGCGCTATTCTTTGGGTTGTCTTTCAGTGAACGTTGGGGGTAGACACTATGGGCATAGATAAACATCGTTCTGTAAGCCCAAATCGAACCATTAAAGCTAAAGGGCAAAACTAAATAAGGAATACCCTTATCGGTTGTATGAGGCATCAAACCACAAATCCAACAGTTTGTCGTGTTCATCACTAACTGGTGTTGGTGCAAAAGTTGGATGAAGGAATTGTTAGCAAATTCCAATCGTCTAACTACCTCATGCTCAGGCAAAGGATGGAAAGAATGAGAAGAAATAGTAGGTGAAGGTGTAGGTTGCACAGTGGGATTAAACGTCAGTTTAAAAGAAAATGTTACATAACCAGCTATAATTATCGTAAAGTTCAATAGTAAAAATAAACATGGTATCAAAAAACTTTTCTTCGATATTATTTTACATATTCGTTTTCTAAAAGTCAGTGTCTGTTCAGGTCTCTCCAACTCAAAGAAATCCATCCTGAACTAAATGTGCTGCCCGCGGTGGTAGGTTGATTCTGCTCAGGAATTCCTCTGCTAACCCAGGAAGGCTGCCTTGGGCCAACAGAACCCTCGACCTAGTGTCTCAGGCTTGCACTCCAAAGACTGATGGCAACCGCGACCCTAGCAGCAAGAACCGGATGGCGGTTCAAGAAAAACAGAAATGAGTAGATCCTTGGCGGAGAGTTAACCTGTAAACAGAAAAATCATCAAACTTTATTAGTCTTTATTTATTTGTCCGTAACTCACGGTCTCAGATTATAGCGACTCTTTCCAGCTAATTCTTGATCAGCGAACAAAAGGTGAGGCTCTGTAGTGTCCAATCGATCTGCAGGAGGTACTGATTCTTGCAAAATCCTGTCTCTCTTTTTCTCTGAGTTTGTTCCAATCAGTCGAGCATCGCTGAACGGTATAAACCGTGGGACAGCTTCTGTTTCAGAGTCTGCAAGTCCCTCCTGGACCCACTTATCGTATGGCAAGGGCAGAGGTGCCCTTTTGGTATGGGATCCGTGGATCCAGTTTCGCTTGCCTCGCACTCGGACCGTAGATCTTGTTGACAGGAGCACCTCGTAGGGCACTGTCCAACGGGGCTGTTCGTTCTTGGTCCGCTGAAAGTTACGTACAATAACCCACGATCCAGGTTCAATAGAATGGCCTTGATCTTCTGCAGCTTGTGGAAGGCTGTCATGTACCTGTTGGCGTAAAACACTCATTTTAGTTGTCAGTTCACGCAAGTAGTCAAGCAACACAGAATGCTCGAGGTCACTGAACCTCGTTCGTCTTGGTACGCCCCAAATATTCGCCGGGCAACCAAACACAACCTCATACGTTCTCAAATCCATTCGCGAATGCACAGTCATTCTTGTAGATAAAAGTGCTAACGGCAAGGCATCTGGCCATTGTAAACCAGTGCTCTCTTGGATTTTGGCCAATTTTAACTTAAGCGTGCCATTATAGCACTCGACTAAACCAGCTGATTGGGGGTGATTTGCAGCGTGGAATTTCTGCCTAATTCCGAGACCCTCACACACTCTCTTCATGACTTGACCCACAAATTCACTCCCATTATCACTCCAGATAATTCTCGACATTCCAAACCTCGGGAAAAACTCTTTTATCAAGACCTTCGCTGTGGACAAGGCAGTATTGTCCTTAAGGGGGTAAGCTTCTACCCATCTAGAAAAGGAGCAAACAACTACTAACACATATTTCAAGTTGTTGCATCTCTCCATATGGATGAAATCTAGCTGCAAAGCCTCGAACGGATACGTAGGAGGAGCAAAATGACCAGCTGGTGTTGGAGTTCCCTTACCAGGATTATGCATCAAACACACTATACAATTCTTGACCAAATTCTCTGCGCATTTGGGAATTCCCGCATTCTGCCAAACCGGAGCCAACAACTTGCAAATCCCTTTCACACTGATATGAGCCATGCCATGAGCCATTGTAACAACCGGAAACACATACGCGTCAGGCAACAACCATTTCTGATGCTCTGACAAATCAGTCCAACAACCATTCAAATCCAATCTACCCTTGCTTTCTCTCCATTCAATCAACTCTTTCTCTGTGGATTCACCTTGAATGGATTTCACGCTCTCAATGGTATCTTCACACATACTCTTCTCTGGAACCCATCTCGCTGGACCCGCAACATATACTCGACTCATCACGTTACTAGCATTTTCTTTCGCAACTTCATCTGCAAACGCATTACCACGACCAACATCATCCGTAACCTTTTTATGGGCACTGCATTTCACAATCGCTACTTGCAATGGTAACGTAAGAGAATCGAGAAGTTCATTCACCAGTTGCCCATGTTGGATCTTCGTCCCATGCGATGTCAAAAATCCACGTTCACGCCACAAACGTCCAAAGCTATGAGCCGCACCAAACGCATACTGACTATCCGTATACACATTCACTCGTTTTCCTTTCGCCAACACACACGCTTTCGTAAGTGCAATCAATTCCGCTGCTTGTGCTGAGTTATGTGGGATACGTGCAGCTTCAGCAATCGTATGCAAAGTCGTCACAGCATATGCTGCAGTCGTATCACCATTCGGCAACTTAAAGCACGAACCATCAACCCACAAAGTACCATCACACTCAGGAAGAGGAGTATACCGGAGGTCCACTCTCCCTTTCGTCTCTTCTTCGGTTCTTAGAAAACAATTGTGCTGCTCTTCACTATCGTCATCTGTCTTAAGCGAAATCGGCAACAATTTAGCTGGGTTTAAGGTATTACACCTTTTGATGTGCACATGACTCGCTAACAGTGTAAGCTCATACCCTGACAACCGAGCACTAGTTAAGTGCTGTGTCTTGGTACGATTCAACAGGGTATCCACTGCATGTGGAACCTTTACAACTAACGTGTTATCCATAACCAAACCAGCAGATTGTCGAATTGACACAGCCGCTGCCGCCGTAGCTCTCAAGAAACTCGGCAACGCTCTAGCTACAGGATCTAAAGTCGACGAAAAGTACGCACATGGGCGTTGCTTATCGCCAAACTGCTGAGTCAAAACCGACAATGCACATCCCTCTCTCTCGTGGACATACAATGTGAAAGGCTTACTGTAGTCGGGAGTACCCAACACAGGAGCCGAACACAACGCATTGCGTAATTCAGAAAAACTCTTCTGACATTCATCAGTCCAAGGAATAGGATTTGGAGTATCCTTAACAGTAAGAGCTATCAAAGGCTTCGCTAACAAGGAAAAATTAGGAATCCACTGTCTACAATACGACGTGATACCCAAAAACGCACGTACTTCTCTCTGTGTCGTAGGAACACTCATTTTCGCAATAGCCTGAATTCTTTCTGGGGTCAGTTTCCTTCCCTCCTTCGTTAAGAGGTGACCTAGGTAGATAACTTCTTGTCGACAGAATTGCAGTTTCGAGAGAGAAACTTTGTGATGACAATCAGACAAATGACATAATAATGATAAAGTGGCATCCTTACAAATCTCCTCAGTATCGGCGGCAACCAACAAATCATCAACATACTGAATAAGGGCTGCACCTTCAGGTAAAATCAACAGATCAAGTTGTGTCTTTAAAGCTTGACTGTAAATCGATGGACTCTCGCAATAGCCTTGAGGATCGCGCTTAAAGCGGAAACTTCGTCCTCCTAAAGAGAATCCAAAGATATCCCTACTCTCCATGGCAATCGGGATGCTGAAGAAAGCATTCTTCAAGTCGATCACCGAAAACCAGGTGGCAGAAGCCGGAATAAAAGTCGATAATGCAGTAATGTCAGGCACAACAGGAAATTGTTGAACAACAATTTTGTTCACTTCACGAAGATCGATGACAAATCTATATACAGGAGGCTGTGAAGGATCAGTTCTCTTTAGGACAGGCAAAACAGGACTATTACACACATTACCTCGCGTTTCTTCAATGACACCCTTGTCACGCTCACCATCACTTGAGATACGATATTGCGGAATGCGTGGTAACTTAGCATTCGCCTTCAGTGTCACAACATATGGGGGAATATCTAACAGGCCCACATCATTTGGACCCGTAGCCCACAGTGAATCCGGTAACAAAGACAATTCCGATGGAAGACAATCTTTCGATACATACATCGGAGAGATCACATTCTCACCCAATGTAAGATGTACTCCTGTCGGAGAACAACACAAAGTCGCATCCAATCCCAACAAATTCTCATTACAACCTGTAGTCAAAAGAAGAGGTGCTTCAAACCTACGAGGACCAACAGAAAGGGGCAATGGAGCAGAAATCGGATTCGTAACGGGGGCACCAGAAAAACCTACAGAAACATTATTAAAGCCAGACAAAGGTGCGCCAGGGAGTTTAGAATGCATAATAGAACACTTCGTCGTACCAGTGTCTAGCAGAAAAGGCTCTGACACACCTGATGCAATCACTTCAACATAAGGTCCACTCTGATCTACTGGAACTGAAACAACTCCTTCTCTTTGTCCATGGCTGTCCTAACAATTGTTGCCATTTGCTTTGTCACCTTCAACATAATAATCATCCACGTAGTACTGTGCTGTCCTACCAGACGAATTCTGCTGCTCATCAAAACTATTCATCGAATTCTGCGGAGGCAAAGGACGCACGTTTTGTCCGCGACCTCTACCTCTAGGCGCTTGCTGAGCACCTCTACCTCTCACACCAGGAGCACTATTCGCTCGTTGTAGCAAGACCGGACAACTATTCTTGTAGTGACCCTCTTCTTTACAATTTGCACACTGATTAGGGCCATACAGAAAACGCTGTTGAGAAGTCTCGTCTCGATGCAAGTTTCTCGAATACTGTTGAGGTTGCTGATAATCACGCTGATTATTAACACAGGGTGGATAAGCTTGTTGTAGAAGAACTTTAGTCTTCAATTCTTTAGTATTCTTATCCACTTTCTCTAACTCATCCTTGCGTCTATTCTCATAGTACTGAGCCGTAGCTAAAATCTGCGCTGATGTAGAAACAGGCCAAGCACTCTCAGAATCCTTCAATTTAGTGCATAACTCGGGAAGAAGATTGTGCACAAATTTGTCGACAAACAATCTCTGGCCACCCTCAGTAGCCATATCCTGCCCACTATGATCGACAAAAGTTTCTTCAAAACGTGTGAAAAAAATCTGACACAGTCTCATCTTTCTTCTGCTTACATGCAGACAACTTGTCCCAATTAACACGTACTTCGGGCATCAAAGTCTTCATGAGAGTAATAATCCTACCAGGAAGTTCTGTAATAATATTTTCAGGCTTAGCACCTCCAGCTTGTCTATCATTCGCAGCAACAAGATTAACCCACGAATCACCCAATTCATTATCATGATCCGTATGTCGAATGACATTCCAGATGGGCTGTGGAACAACATTCCGAAACAACATATCTATGTCCGCCAAATTCATGACGCACGAACTCACAGTTTGCGTAAGCTCTTTATAATATCCCGCTGGATTTTTCCGCGGATCAGGCAAAGTCTGCTTAAGCGCTAGAACTTCAGCACGCTTCCAAGGAACATGTCCCCCCACTCGCTGAAAGTGCGCAACAACAGGCGGAACAGCATTTGCATCAGCAGGTCTCCAAACCGGCGGAACCTCTCGCATCGGATACTTACGCGCTTTTCTCCCAACTGACGAATCCGCTCTCTCGATGTGGAGGAGACTCACAATCGTCCCTTTCGCAAACTCAGAACGCAATCGAAACAACTCTTCAGGAGGTTTACCCACTTCATCCATCCATTGGTCATGGAGGAACGCACACATGATCTCAAAAACATACCGTTGCTTAGGTGCTTCCCATTGCCGAAAAACATCCATGATACCCTCAAGATCGTACTGAGACGTGTACGTAACCCATCTACGTGCCATGTGATCCAAAACCACTCATACATCTGTATCAGGCAACTGACTACACAACTGTCTACGCTCACTCACAGGAGGCATACCCAATTGTCCCAACCAAGGAGTCAGAAAACCAGAAAAGGCAGCAGTCATCTGCTGTCTAGGAGAAGGAGTAGAAGGAAGAATAAGGGAAGACAAAACAGGAGTAGGAGAAACCAAAGTCGGAACTGAAGAAGTGTTAGGGACAGGCATAGAAGTAGCAGTCGTAGAAAAGGGCAAAGTTGGCGGCCCCTGAGGAGGCTGCGCCAAAGGAACAGTAACCAACGGAAGAGCTGGCTGTAGAGGAATCGCAGGAGGCAAAATAGCCGGCAGTTGCACAGCCACCACTGGTAGCGGTGGTGCCATAGCATTCTGCGCATAGGGTGGTGGTGAATTTAACAGATGCAACATTAAAGGATCTTTCGCAAGATCTTTCTCGTCTTTCTGCTCTTTAGGCGACAAGACTGGGTAGCATCTATCTACCGCTAACTTCCTCACTCTAAGCATCTGTTCACTTTCTTGTTCTTCTTCATTATCTCTATATGCAATGGCAGCTTGCACCATTGACATACCTCGTTCTCGCTTGTTCTTTTTCGCTAATTTCATTTCTTTCTGTTTGGCTTCTTTGCGCCATATGCGGAAAGAGTCAAACATCGCCGGCCGGGCTTTCTTCTTGAACAACTTCACCTCAAGGTTATCTAGAATTTCAGTTTCAAAACTACCGTAACGGGGCCACTGTAGGACACCGTCACTCTTCGTATATTTTACCCAGATCTCATTATAACTAATAGGGCCCAAACCATGTTTCACATACAAATCGTATGTAGGAGTTCCGATCGGAGGAACCGGACACGAATCCTCTAACCGGGAATCCCTCGATATACCACAACTAAACAAGTGTCTAAAACTGCTAAAACCAGGCATCTTGCTCACTAGTCTAGCTTCAAACAACAAGGGAAATCTTGAAACAATAGTCTCGTGAATACACGAATCCCTTGGCTTTGGGGCCTGCAGGTACCAAATCAAAGCGATCCACTAAAGGATACCAAACAAACTAAGGACTAGGAGACGCTCCGCTTATACTTAACTGAAATGTCGATGGCGTCACCAGAAGACCCGTCAATCGTCTCGCTCTACAAATGTCTAAGGCTCCAAAACAGGGCGACAGTCAGGGCAGCAGTCCTTCGTAGCCGTAGTAAAGCGGGAAACCTCGCAGCAAAGACTTTCGGACCACGACGACATACAGGGGTCGATAAAGTGGCTGGCCTTCCTCCAGAATTTTCACACAAAGCTTCTCACGAACCTCTGGCTTGGACCGGTACCGCTGAAGTCGCCCCGCGTTGGGCGCCAACTGAAGGACCGGGTTTTTAGAACCCAGCGGTGTCAGGGAGAACGCCTGAAACCTTCGAGTTCCCCTGTCTTGGCAAACAGAGACACGGGATACTTCTTGATGACGTCAAAGACCAAAGTTTATTGGCTGCAATCAGGAACAGAGATCTACGAAGCACACACGGGTGGTTCATCAGAGACTGCACAAATTCAATAAGCGGAGCATGGTCTTTTATGCCAAAAATCAAGCCTCAGGCAACATTTCAAATTAGCATTCGGTGCATACAAACTGACCAATGACAATGTAACATTTTGAAAGTAGCGTATGACGACAATCTCAGACAATCCCATTTTCCTTTGTCCAGCCCACCAGAAGTGACCACGCACATTCTAAGTTTCCTGTTCGATCAGGCCGGACAAACCCATCATAAAGCCTTCAACCCAAATCAATGATTATGTCGTAAAGGAAAGGCAGAAACAGATTGGAAAGGAGATAGAAAGGTTGGAGCAGTGTACCATAAACTCGGGCACGTCCTGCTCTTTGATCTTTATCAGACCAGCTGCTGAACAAGGAACTGGCTCAGCGAGGTCGGCCACGGGCAAAGAGTCAGTTCGGCCAGGTCACCCAGAAGTCAGCTAAGGCATACGTGTCTCAAGGACTCGTTCGGCCACAGTCATCGGGCCTATGTTAGGGCAACCACACAAAATGGCTGCCGTATACAAAATGGAACCCAGAGGTTCAAACGAAATCCTTAAATACAGAGTGTTCTCCTATATCGATTCATACGAAAACACTCAGACACGCTACACTCGCCATTTGCGGTCTGCTGACACCAAAATCGTCCATTTCCGACAATCTTTAGTGAACGGGTTCGGAACCATCGAACCCAGTTCGTGAACCACGGAACCACAGACTCTGATACTAGACATTTGACTGTAGCACTTGTGTGACTGGGATAGCCTGCGAAGTATTTGGCTTTCAAACACTGGACCTTTTCCATCTTGTATTTGTGCGATTTATTTCAATCGTTTCTTGGGTTTTTCCAGGCAGCCACCACGATGAAACAGAAAGCCAGGGAGAGCGATGTGGGGACTGCAATCATTAAAAACTCCAAAACAAGTGGTTAATCTGCAGGGGGCAACTGTGTTGTAGACAGGATTGATCACTTAATAGAAGAATGTGATCTCATCCTGGCCCAGGTGCCTATTGATGCCACTGATAATACTACCGTGGATTGGGGGTCTAGAGGGAATGTTTATAGACATGTAAGTGTGCTTCCCCTTTGGCGGAGACATCGATTCCTAAGTCTCTTGCGGGGAAGTATTTCCTTGTGCTTTAAACAAGGGGCATTTTTGGGCTCGAAACAGCCCCTTCTCAAAACCACAGAGTACTTGGTGTCTAGGCCAGCCTATCAGGGTAGCTGGGACCTCTCTGGACATCAGAGACATTACTGTGGTGCAGACATTGTTAAGAAGTATTATCTTTGTCTGCTGTTTCTGTTTGATTTCTCTCCACAATCCTTTTTATTTATCCTATCACAGGAGAGAGGAGCTTGAGGGTGTCATATCGGTGGAATTTTACTGACAACGGCTTTATCACAGACAGTGTTGGGTATGTGGCAGAACCTAGCTCATTGTGTATGTCATAAGAAACAGAGTGAGTAGCTACAACGTGTTCACTTGTTTCCCACTACAGTTGGTAAGACACCTGGTATCACCCTATACTACCAGTATTTTCCTTAACAGGTAGGAGAGTAGAATAATTAACGTTCCTATCAAAGGAGGGAGGGACAAAGTTAGCACTGTTATTTACAGTTACTGATAGTGTGCTCCTTGTGTCTTTTGTTGTCTTCACAGGTCTCCCTCCCTGCTGTTCCCATCCTTTCCTTCCCTTGCTTGACTATCCTGGCAGTCTGTGTATTTATAATCCAGACTCTGGGGCCGTCAAGAGATGGCCCCCTTATAGCATTGGCACAATCCCAAAGATATCTGGAAGGAGGAGCCTGACATAAGGTGGGGAACTTATAGCGTGGCTGAACAAGAAGGAACTAGCGTCCCACCTGGTACCAGAGTTAACGGAATAGAGACGGGCAATCCATAACGGACCCACAAGCTATTGTCAACACATTTTCAGACCACTTTAGCGACATTTACCGCAAGCACACCTTCTATACTGAATCAGACTCACAATCCCTCCTTAGAGACATTGCCCTTCCGGTTCAGTCGGATCAGGATACGGACTTCCTGGACAGTGACTTTACAAATGACGAAATTGCATTGGCAATCAGATGCCTCAGGTTGGGTAAGGCACTCGGCCCTAATGGCCTACCAATCGAGCTTTATAAACTAGCCCCAGACAAGTTAGCCCCAAATCTGCGAAACATTCAGGGCAGGTCTGGCACGCAGCAACAAAAAGTTTGGGATGGGAGCGAAAACAGACGCTGGGGACAACGCTCTGGGACTCGGAGGCACTTGAGGATCTTTGGAAATCGAAGGGATTCAACAAGTGGGATTTTATTGGGATCTCGATTATTGGAGACCTATGGGCAATGGGAGAAGTAATGTCATTTGACACCATGCAACAGAAACACAAAATCGCGCAAACTGAGTATTTTCGATATCTTCAGGTCCGTCATACCTTACAGTCTTGAATTCCTAAAGGGTCCACTCCCCCCCAATACACACCCCTCGAGGATAGATTACTTGACGGCTATCTACCAGAGAAAACGGTCTCACTTACATACAAGAAACTGATAAACAACACTGGGACTTCCCTCCAAGCAGTAAGAGAGAGGTGGGAGGCAGATGGCCTTGAACTGGATGATGAAGAATGACAGGAGGCACTCGCCTCTCCGCGAGAGGTAGTAATTTTGGCTAGATTGAGGCTTGTTCAGTTGAAAAAATTACATAGGATATATGTCACTGGGCACTGTTTAGTTCGCATGGGGAGGGTACAGGGAGGAGAATGTAGATGACAGTGCGGTGGTAAAGGCACTTTCATGCATATCATATGGGAGTGTGAGCACATTCAATCATACTGGAGAAGGATGGATGGATGTCATTACAACGCATACTTTTACAACGCATGCCATCACAACAAAACCTTTACAACGCAACATCCATTACAACGCATTCCATTACAACGCATGCCATTACAACGCATTTCACAAAACTACCATTACAACGCATTCCATTACAACGCATACTACCTTTACAACGCATACCATTACAACGTATACCATTACATAGCATGTATGGTAAATATTGGATTGTGTAGGGGTAACATTTACTATTTTAACTCCAGGGGGTGCAACAGTAGGGTAAGTGTTGGATAGTGTAGCGGTAAAAATGACTATTCTAACTCCAGGGGGTGCAACAGTAGGGTAAGTGTTAGATTAATGACTGCGTTGTAATGACATGCGTTGTAGTAGTATGTGTTGTAGTGTCATGCATTGTAATGGTTGTGTTGTAATGGCATGCGTTGTAATGGATGTTGCATTGTAAACATTTTGTTGTAATGGTAGTGCGTTGCAAATGTTGCGTTGTAAAGGTTGTTTCCCAGAAGGATACACACTGTTCTCAGTGAAGTGCTCGAATTGGATATCCGACTAGAGGCGAAGAGGTGCCTCCTAAACGTATGGGAGCCCACAGATCTGAGTAAAATGGGTAAGGTTTGGGTTACTCACCCTCATGGTTTCAACACAGAACATAGCCCAACTGTGGGGAGCGACAACCCCGCCAACAATGAGGGACTGGAAAAAGCACATGGACTGGTGCATATTTCGTGAAAAAACAGTATACATCGCTAGGGGCTACCCAAAGAAATGGTCACTTATATGGGGGGCTTGGAATTCCTACTGAGGGGAGATTTGTACTCCACCGCGGGAGTCTCCTAATGACGACCTGCCATCGCCTTAATTGAAGTATTCATAGTGTTGTTGCAACTCAGCTCAACCCATACCATGATCAATATTCTGACTGATTGTCATTTCCTTTCATGTGTATAACGTCAACTTATAATATGCTATTTTGCTGATCTATGTTAATCAATAAAAAGAACTATAAAAAAAATACTTACATTCAGGTAAGGTGGCGTCTGAGTGACACTTCACTTGAGACGCTCCTCAGCCACCAAATACCTATCCCGATGCTGCGCTAGGATACTACTGATATGTTACCTGAAAGGCAAGATTAGAAAGGCACACACCGACATAGCCTCCGTCCGCTGGAAATCTCTGGGACAAGCGGCGCGAGGCAGCTCCCGGCATCGGAACTAATCACTCAAGCTTCCGCTTCTTCCCTCTGCCTGCAGCGGCTAGTCACAGATCAGCTGTTCCCACGAGCGAACTCGGCACTTGCGCTGAGCCTGCAGCACGGATTCACGTTGCACAAGAACTGCTTTTCTCATCGGTCCCTGCTGTACTAGGGATCCAGTGCCGCCTGCAAAGAAAACGCCTGGCCAGATCATTATCGCCAAGGCAGTATACTTAACAGTCGGGTATGACAGGACGCGGCAGTAAAGCTGCGAAAATGAGGGGCACTCATCCCGCTACGGCCATAACAACGGCAACTGTACAGCCCCCCACGTGGAGAGAAATACCCCTAGAAAATCATGCTGGTGGCAAAAAAATGGAAGGGTGCATTGGCAGGGGGAATAATTGACAAAACTGAAACCATCAAGAAAGCACCACAAAAAAACCCTGTGATGTAGAAGACTCTTAGCCGCTGACTACTAAACTCTTTGGCCCACTGGGGTTGGTTTTCAAGTGATGGAAGGTCAGGAGAAGAGAAATGAGGAAAGAACTGTTGCCGGTACTGCATCTACCCCGCGATGGAAGCTACCTAATGGCAAACCCTGGTGCAGAGCATGCCTTGGATGCGGGAGATTCTCTCCATACAGACTCCAGTCAAGACCTCACGAATGGTGACAAAATAACTAAAACCAGTCAGGCAGTAACCAAAAGCAGGAGCCCTCATGGGGATATGGACGTCAGGAATAAAGCAGCAAACGCCATGTCATTACGGGCTACATCACCTGACATGCATGAAAAGTTCTACTCTTTGACAGATGAGTCGGAAATCTCAGACACGAGCATATCAGCATCTAGTAGGGGAGAAGGGGCTTATTGGAACAGTAGCTCTGGGCCGGAATATTTATTAGAGGCACAAGGACAAAGGAAATCTCTAACAAAAAAGGGGAGGAGGAAATGCCCATGTGAGACCTCCGACATTGGCAGTATCGGAGATCTGAAATGGGATTATTCGGCCTCTTAGCTAACTACTCTAACAAATCAAACAGTCAGATCTTAATCCAGAGTTGGATGTCCTCAAATCACCTTAAGCTAAACCCAGGGAAAACTGAGTTGATCCTGCCCGGCAAGAGCGAAATTAGTTGGAGCCCTAACTTCTGGCCTGCTGATATGGGTCTTCCCCCTAAGAAATCTTCGACGGTAAAAAGCCTGGGGATAACCATCAATGAGGACCTCTCGCTGAAATCCCAAATTGGAACCGTGGTTTCCTCCGGATTCTACCAATTGAGGAAAATTAGGAAAATCGCCCACTTCCTCACTCCTTCCGCCTTAATTCAGGTGGTCATGGCACTAGTCCTCTCCCACATCGATTTCTCAAACAGTCTATACCTGGGCCTACCTGTAGGACAACTTAGAAGACTGCAGTACTTACAGAATCAGGCCGCCAGGCTGATCTGCAATGTACCCAAATGGGAATCGATCAAATCAGGCTTAGAGACCCTGCACTGGCTACCCGTGGCTCAAAGAGCCGAATTCAAAGCAGGGTGCATCATCTTTAAGGCTTTGCAAGGCAAGGGACCTCTATTCATCAGGCAGCTGATCGGAAGATATGTTCCCTCACGTAACCTGAGATCAGCCCACAAAGACCTACTTGAAGTACCCCGCTTCAAGAAAAAACGACAAGGTGGCAGCAGCTTCCACTTCTTGGCAGCTACCCTATGGAACTCTCTGCCACTAGCCCTCCGACAGAGTAAGGACCTCCTTGCCTTCAGAAAGGCCTTCAAGACCCACCTCTTCACACAGGCTTACTTGAAATAAAAATTCTTGCAGACTCCCCCCTTGTTATGTTTTTTATCTTCTTTCAGCGCCAAGAAGCCTTCGGGCGTATGCGCGCTTTATAAATTTTTAATAACATAACATAACATAACATAACATAACATAACATAACATAACATAACATAACATAACATAACAGATCTGAAGGAAATCTCATGATGGCAAACAATGGAGAGGTCTCAGAGATTGGGAAACAGAACGATCCCTCCCTGTCAATGGTATTGCAATCAATCAAGAGCTTCCAGGAGGAGGTGAAGATCGACAATCGGAAAGCTCGTTTTGGCTGCAAAAAAACTGCAGGTGGTGGTCAGGAAAGTAGGCAGACCATGTGTGGAAATAGTGGAAAGAATGGCTTCCGTAGAAGTCCGGACCGAAAACCTGGAAAAAGAAGTTCTGGCCCTAAAGACACAGAGCGATGCGCATGAAGGCATTGTTAAAGACATGATGTGGAAGATGAAAGATCAATAAAATAGGCAACGCCGTAATAATCTTCGATTTTTGGGAATCCCTGAGGCGACCCCAGGAAATACATGGCTTCCCTACTGAGAGGTGCCTTTTGGGAGCTGAGCACTGGGGACTGGGACAAATGCATTCCAAAAGCCCACAGGTTTCCTTTAACGCCCCGAAAGCATCCTTTGAATAGCCTTGAATGGCCATGGGCAATGTTGTTATATTTTGGAATTTTTCTGTCACAACAGGCCCTCTGTGACCTAGCTCGACCAACAGCTAAGAAGGAGCATGAAGGAGTGACCATTTTGACCTGGCTGGATTAGACTTAGGCAGCTTGTTTCCCTTTTTCAACAGCTGGGGACAGATTCTACCTTCAGAATCCAGCCCGATTAAAAGTTGTCTTTAGGGGGTAACACACAGCCTTATTTCAGAAATCCAAGCCCACTCATATCTAAAGGAGATTTCTGGTAGATCTAATAGGGTCTAATAGGTCATATAATCGAATACTATGGCACTTTGGTTTATGATTGTGGTGGTGTCTCAATATTGTGGTGTACTCAAAATGACTCACAGTAGTTCAGCAAATAAGTGATATTGTTTTGGGGGTGGCAGGTGTGAAAGATTGGAGGAGTGCAGAGGATGGGATTACTTGGATGACATCATCCTCGCTCGGACCGAGTTAGGTCACCTCAGATATAGGTGGTGGGAGGCGGGTGGGGGGTAGGGGGAGATAGGTGTCCTATGAGAATGTTTTTTTATTTCTGGATTTTCTCTGCTTTCTTTGCTTTCTTTGCTATCCTTCTTTTTTCCTTAACCCCTTCGGTGCTCTTGACGAGCTCAGCTCGTCTTGAAGCACAGTGCTCATGTGCTTATGACGAGATGAGCTCGTCATGACCACACCCATTTATATTGGTCCTCAGCACAGGAGAAAAATATCTCTAGCAGCGATGGTGTTAAGCATAGTTGGTGTAAGGAATGGTCTAGATTCCTTTACCCTCTAAGTGATTGGTAAAATCTGTATAGCCACTATTAACATCAGTGGCTTTAACGACCCAAGGAAAAAGTGAAATACTGTGGCAGGATTACGTCTGCTGAATGTAGATATCGTATGTGTACAGGAGACTCCAAAAAAGTGGCCCAAAAGCATCTTTTGAATTCACTAGGATACAGGCTGGTTGGGGGGACGACACAGAACCCAGACACGAGGGGTGGCGATTCTGGCACGCAATACTAATCAGCAATTTATCCGAACATTAGCCAACCAATTAGGCTGATGTATTATAAAAAAATGTCGGAAATGTACTGGAGAATCCTTTACTATCTGCTTGACCAATGGCAGCATCCTGGACGAGCAGGTAAACAGCGAATTTGTTGCCTGGCCTCTCCCTGTTGTTCTCTTTGGAGATTTTAATATAAACATACCTGCTAATAAGAAATTGAGCTCTGAAACAAACTGGACATATACTGGCAGGAAACCTAAAGTGTTTCAGGCATTAAGGGCATTATATAAAGATCATGGGCTAAGTGATGTATGGAACTGGCAAAATTCATCGGATCCTGGCTTTACTTTCTTTTCCATACCACATAAAGTTCACGCTCGACTCGTTTTCATGTTAGTCTCCTATTCCCTGCGTTATAAGTGCATAATAGAGAAAGCCCCATGTATACTTTCATACCACAACACCTTATTGGCTGGGATCAAGGGAAATTGCTTTAAACTCAAGAAACTCTGGAGCTTTGAGCAAGCCTTCCTAGTTAATGAAGAGTACTGTAATCATATGACAAACTGGATCCCGCTGTTCCTGAAAGAAAATATAGGGAGTGCTGAAATAGATATAGTATGGGATACATTGAAAGTTGGCATACGAGTGGAAACTCTCAGATACTCTCTGAACCATAATAAAAAAGCCGGCAGCAAATATACTATCTACAATTCAGGCTGGCTCAAGCAGAGGAGAATTTAGGTAAAACTCTACAACAGGGAGGGGACTTGGAGGAAGCTCGGGCAAAGGTGGCAGAAGCAAAATCCTGTATCCTGGAAATTATAGCTAAAAGATAGACTTACTATTTGGAGAGAGAAAGCATATGAATGCAGTGAACAGTTAGGGCACCACTTGTCAATGAGAGCTAGGCAAAAAAACAACGCAAAACCTAATACGAGAGATTCAGGATCCAACCAGGGGGCTAATTACAGATGCAGATAGTATTCGGCACACATTTCATCAGTACTATCAAAGCCTATATCAGGATGATTTATAGGAGAACCCTAGAGAGATCAAGGAAATCTAGACTCAACCCCGGGAGAACAATTTTCCTCAGAAGAACAACAACATCTAGGTGATCTCCCACAATGGAAAGCAACATTACTATGCATTAATAGCCTTCCCATTGCAAGGCTACAGGCATGGACAGCATACCTGCTGAATTTTATATAGAAAGCCTCGCAGCAACTTAAAGAATGTATGACTCAGCTGTTTGTCCATGTGTTTAAGGGGGGTAGGCCTCCAAACTCCTGATACTCAGCAAAAATAGTCATCTTTCTTAAAAAAACAAGCCAGCAATGGATCCTAGCTCATATCGCTCGATAACTTTGATCAAGAGTGATTGCAAGATCTATTCCAAAAACCTGGCCTCCCATCTAGTGCCAATCTACAAGGTAATCTCAAACCGCCAGCATGGATTAATTCCAGGACGGGGGGCAATTGACCATATAAGGATCTTAGAAGGGACAAATAAACTAGATTATTTGTCCTTTCTAAGATACTTGGCCATATATTATGTCAAAACGCTGAAGGATATATGCCGTATTTGGGGGAAATATTTATATTTTAGACCCATGCTGTATGGGACCACACACAGGCCATACCTGGAATGTGGTGATTATATCTACAAAGATTTGTTCTTGCCCTGATGAAGTTGTCGAGTAACTTTTCACCGAGACGAAACATGTGTCGGCTGTTTGGCTACATTTGGTGATGTCAACTATACCAACTCATCATCAAGAATCATTGTTTCAAATTTCTTCATCTGTGATAAGAACAAAAGTAAATAAGAAAATAAAGGAGATATCACTTTGAACCTTCAAAATTGGATGTTTAATTGGACTAATCATTTGATATGACTGAATCTGATTGTTAATTTGCCCTTTGCTCGGGAACAATAATTTGTTTATAGCTTACCCACTGTGATTTGTTGTCACAGAGGATTTTTTGGGACATGGGTGGCCGTTGCCTTTTTGTTCCCTGGAGCAATTCCTCATGATATTTGACCATACTGCTACGTAAATATTGGTTTGCGCAAGGTGTAACCTAGCCATGCCTCATGGTTTAGTGACCATATAAGGAGGCTTATCTCACTTTTAGATGTCAAGGCATCACTTAAGGACCCAATGGCTTTAATTCTATTGGATGCAGAAAAAGCCTTTGACATGGTCTCTTGGCAATTTTTATGGGAGGCCCTGTCAAGGGTAGGAATAAAGGAGGGCTTTTTTCAGGCCATTAAAATGCTCTATTACCATTCAACAGCCAGGGTCTTTGTTCAATGGAGCACTATCGGAACCTTTCGGAATAACTAGAGGGAGCCGACAAGGATGCCCAAGCTCACCTCTTCTGTTTGCAGTATATATTTACCCTTTTATGCGCAAGTTAGAAAACAACAGGGCCATTAGATCTATTCTGACACAAGGTTGGGAAACAAAAGTGTTAGCATATGCTGACGACATTGCCCTTGTGACCCCTGACCCTACAACCGCTCTTCAGGAAGTGGATGATGGACCCAATGAGGTTTGGGAGACTCTCCGGTTATGCTCTTAATCGCTATAAAACCCAAGTGGTGGTCAATGGTAATATAACAATAAATGACGTCAGAGTGGTAAGAAACACAACCTATCTGGGGATCAATATTTTTGCAAAGATTGATGACATGGTCAAGGAAAACGTAGAACCCCTATTAGTTCAAACTAAACAGGAGTTGTTCAGATTAAACAATCTCCATCCGTCTATCGTTGGGAGATGCAATATAGTCAAAATGCTATTCTTTCACAAGATTTTATATCTTTTCGGGGCAATTCATTAGATTTTTCAACTGAATGGCTGAAGAAATTAGAAAATCTATTTTCTCGATTTGTATGGGCATATGCCAAAACAAGAGGGGCTTTTACCTTTCTTACATTCCCCAGGGAAAGAGGGGGATGGCATTTACCTAATCTCAGACTTAATTACTGGGCCACCACACTATTGCATAGCCTGATGCTGGTGCAAGAGAAACTGGTTGAAAGGAACATTGAAGAGGTTCCAACCCCTCCTCGAACTTACAATGGGGGAAAAAGGCCTGGGGATCGCTGTGGTGATATTTAAATGATAACCATTATTAAAAAGTTCATTTGAAGACTTTACTGGGGCTTTTTAAAGTGTGAAACAGTCCGAAGATGAATTGGTATTGGCAGGCTCAATTTTTTACACTGCTAACAAATAACCCAAATCTACCAGGAATCTTTAAGGAACAAACTACTAAAAGATGGGGTGAGACAGGTTTGACTAAACTAGGATCCTTCTTTTCTCTAGAGGGTTTTGTCTCCTTTGAGGATCTTAAGGACATGTTTGATATAGATCGGAGGGATTTCTTCAAATATCTGCAAATGAGGGACTTTTTATTTAAGAAAGGAGGTGGACCAATAGGATTCTCTAGAAATATTATAGTTGAGAAATTGGTAGAAATTAGGAATTTGTCAATACGGGTTATCTATAATTTCTTTAACTCATTGATGAAAGATGATTTGGAGCATTGTTCATTGAAATGGAAAGAGAAAACTGGTATTTCGGAAGATATATTCCAGCAATCATTTAAAATGGCACAGAATATTCTAATTCCTGCTCGGCAACAAGCGCAATATTACAAGACCTGTTTTTGTCTCTATTATGCCGCACTTAAGATTGCTAAACGGGGGAGGGGCAAAGGGGCATATTGTCCTCGTTGTGCATTAAACCAGTCTGACCTGGTTCATATATTTGCTTCCTTTAATATGCTCATGAAGTTTAAACAAGATATCACCAAATCTTTTAAGGAAGATTTAGGAGTAGAATGTTCCCTCTCTTCAAGCTTGATTGTGTTAGGGGTGGCAGAAGAGGAGCTGGGTGATGCTGGGCAAGATCTAGTGTTTATTGGTATGGTGGTTTTGCAGCATTTGTATAGCATCAGCCTGGCGGGACCCCAATCCCCCTGGATTTCAGCAGTGGCTTTCCCGGTGTCTGGCAAGTTACAATCTGGAAAAAAAACAATTTGTCCAAGCCCACAGAATTTTAAGCTGAGGTCGTGGTTTCAGAAGTCTTTTATTCCAACGTCTTTAAAGATGCCCATGTACCAACACGTGTTTCGTCTGTAGCTGTTTCAGTTACAGCAGACTTCATTAGGGCAATGCATTATATCAGTTAAAGTGAATTGATATTTGAGTCCGAACTATCAGATGGATACGTAATAATAAGAAATCTTATATCCGGTGTTTAGTATTTCAAGTCCAAAAGTTGGGATATTATTAGTCCCACACACAAATCGTTGACAATTCCATTGTCCGCAGAGTATGCAAAAACACATTTTGGTGACTGGAAATCTGAAAAAGGCTGTTTATGCAAGGAGGGAGTTGCGGGCACGAATGAAAGGTTTAAGAATATGGGCGCCACTGACAGAATGGGTAGAGAAGAATCGATAATGGCAAATCTTAGATGCTGAAGTAATGCCACATTGCACTTTATCAGGCAAAAAGGGAAAAGATTTATATGAACACCAGTTTTTAAGTTTGCTATATCTATGCTGGGAATGATTAGTTGGGAAATGAGATAGGAGTGTAAGAATGTAAGATATTAGGGGCCCGATGTAGGTGAAATAGATTTACCGATTTTCAATTACCGAATTTTACCGATTCGGTAATTAAAAATCGGTAAATCTATGTGGTGGACATGTAGGTATTCCAGATGTGCTGGAATACCGAATCGGATGATTTCGGTATTTACCGATTCGGTAAATACCGAATCGGTAATGCCCATTCATTCCTATGGGCTTTGAAGCCCATAGGAATGAATGGGCATTACCGATTCGGTATTTACCGAATCGGTAAATACCAAATTTCACAACGGTGCAGGGGGTGTCAGTTTGACACCCTCTGGCACCCCCAAAACAGGCTCAGGTGCCATGTGGCAGGCATACATGCCCTAAGGGCAGGTCTGCCTGTCACATGGCATAGGTGTGCATGCACACATGTGCATGCACACCGGAATCGGTATTTTACCATCAAATTGGATTTGATGGTAAAATACCGATTCGCTAAGGCCTTTGGGACTCTGAAGAGTCCCACCTACATCTGGGTGGCTCACATTCAGTAAATTTACAGATTTTTTATTTTACCGAATCGGTAAAATTACCGAATCGGTAATTTTACCGATTCGGTAAAATAATGCCCCCTACATAGCGAACACCTATTTACCGATCGGTAACAGCCGAAAATACCGATTTTTGGCCGTTTCCGACCGACCTACATCTGGCCCATAGTTTGAGGTTCTCACCATCCCCCAGGGGTGGGATCGGGGTGGGGTATGGGGTAAAAAAAGGGGAAAAATTCACAATGTCTATGTGAGGAATTCTATAATGAATGTATATATATAAAATACTGTGCGATAACACAAATATTTAAAAAAATTAAAATACATTGAATATGTAACATTTTTGAAGAATTCATTTTGCGAAATTTTGCACCTTGTTTAAAGATTTTGTTTTTGTTTTTGGAATTGTTTATAGAAAGAAGATGGCTACTTGCAAAAAAAATTGCTTGCCGCTAAAAATAGTTTTTATGATTTTTATTTCACTAGTTTTAATTGTTGTATTAGTGTGTCTATATTATCCAGTTGGGCATGCTTCAAAGAGAAGAGATTATAATGTGAATGTGGGAAGAAGACGACCAGAAAAAGAAAGAGGGAATATATTATACTTGAACAAAGCCTGAGTTTATGATGAAATGAAGACCTTGGAGAAAATAAAGTTGCAGAAACCAACAATTATGGAGTAATTGTTGTAGAGTGGAGTAGTTTATGATGATTTAAAAAAATGTCAGAGGGAGGAATTGTGAAAGAGGTTTTATTAATTAGAAAATATTGTTTATTTATGTGTGTTTAAGTTAGCATAACTGGGCCACACATTTAAATTATTGGGCCTCACTGTGCTTTCACTGACATTAATTTTAAAGTTGCTAAAGAAAATGTGTCTTAAATTTGCACAAACAAGTTGCCTGCATGCATGTTTGTCTTCTGTGTTTTTCCTTTTCATAGAATATTCAATCTAGGATTGATTTAATTGTGTTGTTTTCTTGTACTGAACAAAATGTTTTTACTAGTTTGCCTTACAAAGTAGCCATGTCGGGATGTTCTCATATGCTGCAATATTCAAGGCCTTTTCCTTAGGCTTGAACGAGAGAGAGATATTTATGAATTCATTATTGTTAGTTAAAATACATAAACACACCAACATTTTCTTTATTTTCTATGCATGTAAAACATATCAAATATGCAGCACAATCGGTGTTTACTAGATGTAACTTATTTAATGTATTGTGAGCACTTGAGCAGCCACTGATTACTTTTTTTATGACTTTGTTATTGGTATAGTATTTTGTAAATAAAACATGGGCAGCATGTAGAGCCATTGTTAAATTCACATGAGCATGTGTTAATCCAGCCATTTTATGTCACTTCACACCATGTTAAGTGTGTTTTTTCACTGACTGAAATCTATAAGATGTGACTTTTCTGAGAGATGTGCCAGAACCTTTCTGTGCTAGTATCAGTTTGCTATTTGACTTGATATTTTGAACTTATGCTTGCTTCCTGATTTATATATCTTTTGGCTATTTTCATGGAGGCAGCCTTTGTGCCGGCATTCTTGCTGATTTAACTTTCCTTGACTTGCGAACTGAGCAAATTATACTGGTTCCTTGCCTAACTGTATTTTGGTTTCTACTAATTCCCTTATGTTATGACCACTCACAATTGATCTTTATTTTTATGCCTATTTGATGCTAAGTTGAATCTGACTAACTGATTACTTTTTATTACCTTCGGTAAGGAGCCTTACATTTTGAATAAACCTTTATAGTTTGGGCTTTGAATTTTGCATTGCAAAATGTTCTAATCTAATTCTAAGGGCCACTGTTCTTTGAGACTACCACAGACCTGATCCTGCAAATCTGCCTTTTAGATTTATTAGTGAGAAGCGCAGACAGCTTTAAGACTTTCATTAGGGACTATATGAAGGGTTATAGCACATTGCACATTATCATAGTCAGGTGGTGCGGTGTTAGCAATGATTTGGCTGCTTCTGCATATGAAAGGGCAATAAATTGCAGCAACCCTATGTGCTACATTTGTGCATGCAGCAGTTACCTCCAGCTCTTTGTTGTTGGCGATGGCCTCAGTATTTTCTGGTTCAATTTGCATTGCCACTTTTCAATATAGTAATATTCGAATTGAAAGAAAATCAATGCTTCAAAAACTACCTGAAGTCTAAAACATGTTCATTAAGTCAAAAACATAAAACAATTAGCACCTAGCACCTAGTGAGGTAGCGCTTCACCTACCCAAGTTATTGAGCTGTTAAATTAATGCTGACCCTTCCCACAGTTTACTTTGTATGCTCTTTCTATCCAGAAGCAGAAATGGAAAAGACATGTGAATAAAACTGAAACTCAAGACTGTGGGATTCTCAGCAGGTGCAGGCCTTTCTCATGAGAATGATTCAGAGGACCTTAAAAACATGCAGAAAATCTACATTTCTCAGACACTGGATTAGCCATTCATGAATCCTCGTGTACACAAGTCAATATGAAAATGAGGCTTACACTTCAGTAGTGAGAGTACAGTACAGACCCAAGTATAACATTAGCATAAAAAAAATGGCTGAACCACATGGCATTTTCTTCAATATGCGGTTTAACTCAACATAAATCATGGAAAAGTCAAAACAAGTTTTCAGTCTCTCCCTTTTGTTCCTCTAGGTACAAACTAAAGGGTATTTACATCTATCATTCAATTTATTCCAATAGCACGATACCCTTCTTGGGTTTCCAAGCTCACACAGCTCGAGAAATCTTCAGTAAATGCTAACAGATAAAGGCAAGTCTTTTTTTTTGTATTGAAATGATTTATAATGCACATGCATAACTTTATGAAAATATAAAAATCACCAAAAGAATGGATATGTCAAGTAAAAGTTGTCAATGACTTTTATTCCCCATCCTCCAAAAATGCCTTTCAGCTAAGACCAAAGTCCTCCTGCATCTAAGCTAAATGAGTTATGTATTTCATAGCACTGGTGCTGGGCCTGACTAGCAGGGCTCAGGACAGTTAGAGTCAACTTCCATTAGTACCAGTCAGCACACAAAAATAGGGGGTGAATAGGCCAAAAGGGTGAGTTTCTAACACGCCCCCCAAACAAAAGGTGAGGGGTAACTAACCTGCACCCAGGTAGTTTTCATCAGCTAAGTGGAAAAACCTGGAATGTCCATCCGCATTGGCATGGGCAACCCCAGCTCTGTGTTCAACTGTGAAGTCCATTTCCTGTAGAGAAATGGTCCACCTAATAGCTTTGGATTCTCCCCTGCCATCTGCATAAGCCACCTGTGAAGTCTGTGGTCAGTCTGAACACAAAAGTGAGTACCAAACAGGCATGGCCTCAGCTTTTTTTGGAACCAAACCACAGCAAAGGTTTCCCTTTCAATGACACTCCATCTTTGTTCTCTGGGGAGAAGTCGCCTGCTAATGAAGGCAACTGGCTGATCAAGGCCCTCTTCATTTACCCGTGCCAACACCTCCCCAATATCTTGTTCTGAGACATCTGTCTGAACAACAAATTCCTTTGTGTAGTCAGGGGCCAGTAGCACTGGGCTGAACACATAGAATCTTTCAGAGTGTCAAAGGCCTTCTGGTACTCTGAGGTCCATATTATATCTATGGCCTCTTCTTAGATGTAAGTTCTGTCAGGGAAGCCCCAATGGTCCTATAATTCTGAGCAAATCTTCTATAGTACCCAGTCAGACCAAGGAATGCCCGGACCTGTGTCTGGGTAGTAGTAAAATAGTTTGGATTTTGGCCTGGAGAGGCTGTGCATCGCCTCCACCTTCCAGGTGGCCCAGGTACACCACAGAAACCTGCCCTATTTGGCACTTGCTGGCCTCAATAGTCAGGCCTGCCTGAAGCACTTCCCTCAGGTGGTTTAAGTGATCTTCCCAGGTGGAACAGTACACAACTTTATCACCCAAATAAGCTTCCCTGAACTGCTCCAACCCAGGCAGGACCATGTTCACCAACCTTTGGAAGGGGGCAGGAGTATTCTTTAATCCAAAGAGCATTACTTTAAATTGGTAAAGTCCCTCTGGTTCAAAGAATGTTGTCCTTTCTTTTGCTCCTTCAGTGAGGGCAATCTGCCTGTGGCCTGAAGTCAAATCAAATGTATTCACATACTTAGCAGCTCATAGCCTATTAATGAGCTCATCAGCTCTAGGTATAGGGTAAGCATCAGTCTTAGTGACTGCATTCAGTCCTCTGTAGTCCACACAGAACCTTAACTCCTTCACCCCAGTGGATTATGTTCAGGCACCAGCACCACCGGGCTGGCCAATGGACTGTCAGAGGGATCAACTACCCCCAATTCCAGCATTTTACCTACCTCAGACTTGATGCTGTTTCTGACATGGTCAGACAACCTGTACAGTTTGTTTGTGACAAATGGGTGGTCACCGGTGTCAAGGTGGTACACACACCAATCAATGACACCTGACAGACCAGCAAACTACCCCAGCACCTGCTTGCAGTCTTTGTGATGCTGATCTGTAAGTTTGAGAGAGAGTACTAGTCCTTCCACTGACACATCTTGCACGTTGTTGGAGAGGAGGTTGGCCACTGGCCCAGTCTTCTCTTCTACACCCTCATCTATGACGAACAACATAGTCATGCCTGCCCTGTTATGGTAGGGTTTCAATCTGTTGACATGAAGAACCCTACGAGAGGTCATGGGTGTGTTAAGGTCTACCGGGTAGGTCACCTCACTCTTCTTTGCCAGGATTAGATAGGGCCCAGTTCACTTGTCGTGGAGGGCCCTAGGAGCTACAAGCTCCAACACCTGCACCAATTGACCTGGAGCATACTCAGGCATTCTGAACTTATAGCTTCCTGCTTGCCTTGTACATATACTCAGGAGCAAGAACTGATTAAACCAACTGTCAGATCACATTATATGTTATTAATTTCTCCTTCTCTTGAGTCTTACCTCAGAATTGTAACCAAGCCCTTCCACAGATACCTGCTAGCCAAATTTAGATTTAATTTAATCCAATACTTTTTAGGTAGCTATCAATCCTGAAGCAAACCAGAAGGGGGCCCCCCTTGTAAATGTGATGAATTCTCCCCACAGGACACCATGCACTTTATTATGTTTTGTGGTTTATATTCGGACTCTAGGAAAAAATACCTGTTACCTATTTTAATTAAAGCTGGCTTTATTCAAGTCAGGCCAGCTCTAGTTTACCTACAGTCCTTGGGCAGCATCCCCATCATATTTGGTGTGGCTAGTTTTGTAGTGGCAGCTTATAGAACCAAAACAAAAATGGTGACATCGAGGGGCTTTGTATAGTTTTGTAGAGTCATCACTTAAACACTGGCCTGTATTGCATTTGTGTCCTATTACTGTATACAACGTCTTTGCCCGTATTTTGTAATTTTATGAAATATGTGATTTTATATTTGTATATAAATGTTTTATGTCTTTTATGATTTGTTGCAAATCGAACAAAGTGTATTTGACTGACTGACTTGTACATATACTCTGCCATGCGAGATCTCAGGCCTAGCACATAGTTACGCACATTGTGCTTAGATTCCATGAGAGGCTTCTTCAAAGACTCTCTCAGCAGGCTGTGGTTTTACACTCAGTTATACATATACACAATGATATAGTATTATAGACTTTACGAAAAATTCCATATGTTGTGTAGAAATGCACTTTCTTGACTCTTAACAACTAAGCCTCAATTAGGGCCTGTCTACCTTTTTATTCAAAATGGATTCCTCTGTGTCTTTCCCCCCTGCCAAGCCCTCTCCTCACTATCTCTGCAGCACACAGTCAAGCAGGATTTCATTTGTTTATTTCCATTGCTATTGTTTCTACTGTTCTCAATGAACTTTCCTCGACTCATTCAAGAACTGTAACTATTACTAAGGTCCTTGAGCTGAATCCCTGGGCCATATTCATTCATATAGCACGCTTTTATTCATGCATCTTGTTTGTTCTATCATCTCCGGTTAGCATTAGCATAGAGGGGCAGAGTAATTATTCATGTAATGGGATAGTGCTTAGATGCTAAGGCAATAGGACGTTTTATGAAACTGTGATCATCGGATGATGAAACTGCAGTTCTGTAAATTTCGTGTGCGATAATAATGTATAAAAAACATCGATTTTGGGGGTGAGCCAGAAGAATTTCCTGGTCTATCAGTGTTGCTGTCCATTTTTCTCGCAATTGTGCTGACATGTTGGGACTTAGAATATCTTTGGATTTTGCATTTCTCTGAAATGATCTATTTGATGAGAGACTTCTATGGCATTAGCTCTGTATTGCCTTATTTAGATTTTGTAATTTAAAAAAAAAGTATTCCTCTGATCTAGAATTTAATCACTGAGTGGGCCCTTTACTTAATTGACTGTACATTTGATATTCTGATGGATTGGGAGGTGCCTTAACTCGGGGACTCCTTGCCTCATGAAATGTAGGTTTAACTCCCTCGCCAATTCATTGAATTGTGGTCATTTTTTTTAGGTAAATATTTTGGAGTGTCAAACGTTTTAGGGTCCCCAGAGCAGGACCTGTCAGCTTTAGAGATTTTCCATTCTTTTTTCCAGTCAGCATGTCCCTAGTTTAGAGAATTGTTCAATGTGGTTCTTCCAGATCGATTTTACTCAGATCCTGACTTGCTTTGCTGCTCTGCTCCGCAACAATTGGGCTTGTAAGTTTAAATAGGGTGGAATGATTGTGATGGTTGAGTGTGTTCAGGTGTGTTATTTTAGTACTGAGTCTTATGCCATGTGATGGATTGTTATGTTTGTGAGGCTTTTGGTTATGTGATATTGATTTTGGGTTCATTTGGCAGTTTGAGTGCTATGATTTTGATGTTCTATTCCTATTGGTGATTTGCGTTGAAAAGGTTTTGACTTTTATTATTTTTTGATTTGGTTATCGGATCAGTTGAAACCCAAAATCTCGACAATGTTGTTTAACTTTTCTGCAGAATAGTAGTGTGTTTTGCTGTGTGCCATATACACAGAAAAAATGGATTCTGTATTAACTAGTTTTCCTTTCTGTGAGTTTTTATGTCTAATCTAGGTTGCTGACTTTTGCTTTTCGGTGCACAGGAGTAATTCACTAGCCAGAGTTAGATTTCCGCTGGATGGGAGTCTGGTTCAGTGTGAATTGTAATTGACAAGTGCTGTGAAGTTGCTGCTCTTGTTTCGGTTATTTTCAAGATTTGTCTTAATCTAATCTGCTGATTTCTCCTATTTTGGTTGAGAAAACAAAATTTTATTTTGATTATTTAGCGTACGAAAACTGAGAAGGGATGTGCAAATGTTAATTCACAAAGAAATCGCACTGTGATTGTTTCGTCGGCAGAGGAGTTGTGCTGGGATTGGTAGATGACGCCACAGAGTTGACCTGTCATTGATGGGTTGCTGTCAAAGCTGTGCTGTCATTGGTTGACCTTTGGCGTAGCCACTCTGTGGTTGACTATTGACTGCTAGCTTGTTTGTGTGGGTTTTGTATTGCTTTGAGCAGAAATAATGGGTGCTATGTTGAATTGCAAACGTTCCTAGCATATCTACTATGGAGGGACAGAAATTACCTGCAGAGGGTGCACCTGCATATGAAATTATGGCATACATTGGTTTTTATATTTGTACCTGGCTTTCTGAGTAGCATGAACAGATCTCTTCTAACAGGTTTCCTTTAGATGGTTGTTGGACTTGGCCCTCTTGGCAGGGTCATCCCTGAACTTTTTGCCTTCCTCCAATAGTCTCTCTGACCTGTTTTTGTTGGTTTAATGACTCTGGGCACTTTACCACTGCTGACCAGTGCTAAAGTGCATATGCTCTCCCAATGTAAAGTGTATATGTGATTGATTTCCATGATTGGCTCATTGGATTTACTGTCAGTCCCCAGTAAAGTGCACCAGGAGTGCCAGGGCTTGTAAATGCCAATAATGCTGGTGGGCCTGTAGCGCTGGTTGCGCCACCCACAGAAGCAGCTTTTTAAAATGTGTCTAGGGTCTGCCATTGCAGAACCTGCGTGCAGTCTGGTACTGTCATGCTGGCTGGGCAAGTGCACCCACTTGCCAGCCCCTAAACCTTCCCTTAACTTCATATTAGTCACCCCTATGGTAGGCCCAAGGCAGGGTGCATTGTAAGTGTAAGGTAGGACATGCTCTGAGGTGTGTGGCATGTCCTAATAGTGGATTACAGCCAATTTCGTTTTTCACTATTTTAAGGCTACCTGTTCTCTTAGGTCAAGATGGGCTGCTGGAATTATTACACCCTATAATCCCAGCAGGCTCAGGGAACATGGTAGAAAGTCAAGTTTAGTATGCCTGAACTCAGAATAATAAAATACATCTTTTAGTAAAGTTTATTTTAATATCCTGTGTTTGCAAATGCTACTTTTAGAAAGTTATCATTTGCCTGTCTAACCATTTCAGCCTGCCTCTGCTAGGATGTGTGTCTGCTGTCTGGGTTGTGTGAGTGACAGGGCTGGGAGATGAGAGGTGGTGAATGCAAGGATTACACCTTGGTGGGAGGTGGGAGTGCCCCTGGACTCTGAATAGGGCTCTGCTCTGCCACCACAATGCTGGCTCCGCCCCCTGGGGAGCGACTGATGACGCAGCCGACACCTGGCCCAGGAAAGGCGAAGCACTGTCAACAAGGTAGTCCTGGCTGCCCCTGTCCACACAATGCTGGCTCCACCTCCTGTGGAGCGTCTGATGTGCCTGCCCCTCACACTGAAAGCAGAAGCCAGAGTACACCCCACAAAGTGCCCAGAGACTGAATGAAGTTATGCAGAGGCCCCCCTGGCCTGTAAGAACAAAGAAAATGCTGTATAAAAGTAGGAGCCCTGCTCCTTGTAAATCAGAATCCTGTTTCCCACAACAAACCTCTGCCCAACTAGAAGGAGAAGAAGACGCTGGACGGACTGGCCTGCTGCTTGCCTTGCTGAGGAAGGAGAGGAAAAGACTTGATAAAAAGACTTTTCTGACTTGTGATAGAAACTATCTCCAAGGGCTTGACTGAGCTTGCCCCCTGACCCGAGCCACAGGCCCATCTGGCTCAACCTGCTCTCTGCTCGCTTGCAAGGACTTCTGCCCCACCGGAGCCATGACCTTTGGTGCCCCCAGCCCCTCCTTGAGGCCGTGACCCAACCGTGTTTCCCCGTCCCCGCCGAGGAAGAGCCCCGCTCCGCCGAGCCGCTCTCCCCCCGCTGTGGGAAATCACCGAGTCACCTCACCTTGGGAGGCTCGCTGCCGTGACCTTTGGTGCCCCCGCAACCCCTCCTCGAGGCCGTGATTGAACTGTGTCTCCCCGTCCCCGTCGAGGGAGAGCCCCGCTCTGCCGAGCCGCTCTCCCCCGCTGAGGGAGATGGCTGCATCCCCGCCGTTTGAGGCTCACTGGTGCACCCCCTACGCTCCCGCCTGATTTCCCCACCAGATCCAGAGACCAGACTCCTTGAAGCTCGGGAGCCCCGGACGCCACGCCGCCCTTCAATAAAGGGCCGCTGTGCGCCTGCACCCGCCTTCACAAAGATTAACCCCAAGGTACGTCTCTGACTACACACGGGCTCGGGCCCGCAACGCCTTCTTTCCCCGTAGTGCTTGAGATTCGAGTACGCCTCGCACTGCATCGGAAACCAAGTGCGCTCCGTAGTGCTTGAGATTTGAGTACGCCTCGCACTGCCTGGTGAACTGTTCGCGTCGCACTCTGCCTTTGAACTGTACGCTTTCATCACAAAGAACTGTACTCTGCGTACGCCTCAACCTGTGCGTTTGCATCGCATTGAGCTGTACGCTGCCAACTGAGGTGCATAGCCTGTGCGCTGGGACCCTGTGCGCAACGTCCGCTGGTTCCCCTGAGGCTGGTACGCCTCTCTGTGCGCAGGGACCCTGGGCGCAACGTTTGCCTTCACCCGCAAACCTCCTACGGCCCGTTTACCTGTACGTTTAGAACTGTACACCTCCTCCCATCCTCGGCAAACTGTACGAGACGTACGCTTGCTCACGCGTGATGCGTGAGAGTTGGTAGGGCCTTAGGTACGCGACGCACGCGAGATGCGTGAGACTTGGTAGGGTGCCGTGATTCCTCCCGTTTTAGGTGTACAGAAGGGCTACGAAGCGCCCAGCTGGCCTAAGACTGGCCTAGAGTACCTGGAAACCAAAGAAAAAGTATTTTTAAAGGATTGCCAACCTTGCCAACAAAGACTCACCTTATTTTTGAAATAAAAGAGACGTACCAGAACTATTTTAAGTGAAAAGAGACTAAAAGTAAGGAACAGCTTGCAATACAAAGAGAACACTTGCTTATTTACAACCTTGTGGCTAAACTAAACCGTTATTATTGGTCTTGTGATAAGTCTTCCTGCAGATATATATTTTTACATAAAGAGTACGTATTTTTATATACCTACAGCCTGGTGTCCATTTGTGGGGGGATTGGTGTATTTACTGTGTGTGTTATTACAAATGCTTAATTAACAACGCCTGGAGAATAGCCTTGGCTGCTCACTCCACGCACCTAGAAGGTGAGCAAGGGTAATTCTAAGGGGTCATCCTTCACTCTGACTTAGAGGAGAGGGTCCCTGCTTGTCACAAGTGAATACTTGCGCCAACCAGAGACCCCCAATTCTATCAATGGTACTTTTAACATTAGAAAGCAGCTAGGTTTCCTGAGTCGAATTATGTATTATATAAAGCCATTTCTAAGACCTACACAATTTGAGGCATTGAACAAATGGGAGTGCGTGGCTACATAGAAAAAAAAAAATTAAGGAGCAGGTGAAGAGTTAATTTAAACAATGGTTGGAAGGCAAGTAGGATCAACACAAGAACCCAACCCAACCCAAGAATCTAGTAGGTACCTGCTTCGGCCTACTTCGAGGATTAAGACCGCTATTGGGGTTCTTCGATCCATCTACCCGCCAGACGATTTTATAGGCGTCCATTTTGTTGCGATTGGATTATGAAAACTCGCTCCTGTTGGGAGCTAATAAGGCAGAAACAAGCCGTTTGCAACGTGTTCAGAACGCAGCAGCTCGCGTCCTGCTGAGGATTCCATAACTTGCTCTGCGACTGGGGCGATTCGTCGCATTCATTGGCTACCTTCGATCAAAAGGATTGAATTTAAAAGCTTGTGCCTGACTTTTAAAATCTTAAAATCTTCCTCCCCTGAAATTCTGTCTAATCTACTGGTCCCCTATGTACCTACACGCCAAATTTGTTCAGCTGGGCAACATCTAGTCATGGTCACTCGAGTGAAGCGTCCCTGGGCTGGCGGAGGATCTTTTCGCTGTTTGGCGGCAAAATTGTGGATTCCTTGCCGACGCAGATGCGTTGTCTGGAGAGCTTTCCGTCTTTCCGTAAGGCTGCCAAGAGCTTTCCCTTTCCCACGACCTAATCCTGTTTCTTTCTATTTCACTGCTATTAGCGCTGGGACGCCTTTTTGCTGAGACAGCTGTGACTTTATAAAAGATTCTAACATAATATAACATAACATAACAAATGCTGGAGGGAGTATATGATAGCAGGAGTGAGAGTTTTTCCTGCAATTGTCAAAGAGACGACAGATAAAAAGAAAGCTGATGAGGGAGCAGAGAGAAGCACAGTAAAAAACGGGATCCAGATGAGGAGTATACTTTTTAAATGTTTTGAAATCTAGACCTCCTCCATATATCAATCGGATCCAGAGATGGGGCAGGGTTTCATAGTGCCTCCTATGGGTACAGCGGGGGATGTACACTCACAGGGATTGACCGTTCTTACAGTTGTGGAGTTATCAGCGAGTTCCCCGCTGGATAATTTACAGCTGTACTTGTTACTATTGGATCTACATACGGCAGGGATATTAATGATGGGCATTTAAAAATTGTATTTGGGGAAATTCTACAGGGAGCATACAATGTGGATAACTTGGGATACCTGATCAAAGAAGCAGCAAGATGTGAAAGTAAGGCACATGATAGGCTTGAGGACTTGGCTGATGAGTGTTAGGTTGACATCAGTAGAATGAGAACTGTGCAAAGACATTACAACATAGATTTGACCAAAAATGAAATAAAATAATTGGGTTTAATAATCTTAAGAGCAGACATTAAGGATTTGGTGGAAAAGACGAGGCATGGAGAGATTTGAAGACATACTGAGAAGGTGGAAGAAAATATTTTTTTTTTTTAAAAAGCTTCAGAAATGAGACTGAAAGTGAAGGGGTCTACTAATGATTCAGAGTTAGAAGCAGTTTTAGAATTTCCCCAGAGAAAAGTACAAAGACGGAATTATGTGCATGTACCTTTAATGAGAGGTGATTTTTAGGCTTTTGCAAGCAATTTTCCAAAAATTGCAAAAGAGGAACTGGAGAAATGGTACAATGAGGTTCATAGAATGACAACGATTTCAAAAATGCTTTGATTTGAATGGAATTCATCATTGGTTTTGATCGATCTTTGTTCCTAGTGATCTGTGGTCCAAGTGTACGATTGCTATTGCTTGTCAGACAGGAGAGCCAGCCAGGGTTGCACCTAATAATGCTCCTTTTGAGGTGGTTGCTGAAAAGTACAGAAAAGTGATAGAACAATTGAAAAAGAAAGTGTCAGAGAAAGGAATTAACTGATCAAAGATTTTGAGATGTACACTACAGCCGAAAGAGTCAGTGAATGCTTATTATGAGAGGCTTATGCAGATTTTCAAGAAACACAGCGGAGTTGAAGATCCGGAAAAAAGATGGTGCTAGCAGTTTTGTTTTTCTCTTCCTTATGGGTTTGAGTCTAGAGCTCAGTTCATATATACAACAGAGTGCGATTTGCTGGCAAACTGAAGTTGAAAAAACAAATGTGCGGAGGGTCAAAAGGGGAAATAATTTATCGACCTGTCAACTCATGCCCCTGTACTCAAGATAAACAACACAGAAAGAGAAGACCAGGTCCGTAAGTGGTGTGCTGTCCTGAAGGGTGAACGCGGATCACACGAATGCATGTGTGAAAAAAAGTGTATTGAGTCTAACTGGGCTAAGAAAATCCCATCAGACCACCCTCATGGCGGCATATCATCATATGGGAATAGGCAGTCGTACCATGCACCGCCCATACCATCGAGTGACGGTGCGGAAATGAAAGCGGCGCATTTAGCCACAGTCATGCTCAAAGTATAGTACAAAAAAAGGTACAAAAAAAGGAAGTGCAGTGCTATAGAAAAAGTGCTTACTAAAATTTACTACCTAGACTAAAGGAATTGCTTATAGAGAATAGAGTAGGTGTCAAAATTAAAAACACGCCTAGTAGTGGGTAAGTGAGACTACATTATGGCGCTGTGCAGGGTGGTCAACTAGTTTCAGCCAGATGGAGTATTACTCCAGCTTTCATCAGGACCTTAAAGATGATATGCTACTGCAACACAGAGTGAAAGGTATATAAATGTAGAAGAACATTAGTTACATCAATATCGTGAAATGTATTTGAGGAAGACAAGTATCTACCCGGAACTTAGAACCCCAATGTCCACTAAAGACAGGAAAGGAAACTTCTTCCTGTCAAAAAAACATAAAATACCATGTATTCATTTACACACAAGTGTCCACATAATCCCACAGACACCATCAAGACATAGCACACCTGCGAGAACAATTTGCGTTCCGCATAACAAATAAGCATATTAGCTTCGTCACAAAGAGGCATTTCCTCCTAGTGATACTCACCCCGCTTTGTGTGGGTGAACGCCTCACCTCGCCCGGCAACCGCTCGGGAAGTTGAGGCCCCGCTCTGATGTGTAGAAAAAAGGACACAGTTAGCGCACAATTCATCTGTGTCCAGCCCAATCGCTATACACAAATAACCCAATGGACGTATGGTAGACTACTGACTGTCCTGCCAATGCTCAAATGAAGATGTTTCAGAGAAATTGAAGGAATCAGTTGATGGGTTCAGATTTCGGTTTTGTTTCGCCTGGCAATGCAGGAAATAATCTTATGTCTTCAATGCAAGGTGTGAAAAAAGGTATAGAGATGGTATTGATGCAAGGTCAGGAAAGAGTAGTGGTGAATAATTCTGGAATTAATGCAATCATTGACATGTTAAAGAAGAGCCTTGCTTTTTATTTCTGTGGAATTACTGCCCATTGAAAGCAGGAAGGTAGACAGAATTCAGACTGAATCAGAAATGATTTTGTTCCGTAGCCAAAGCGTAACATGAATAAGTTGCAGACACTGTCAATAGCTTCAGTCCAAATAGCTTCTGTGCAGAATATGCAAAATCAAGGACAGTTTCAATTGAACATGCCTATAGCCCCATTTTTGCGGCAAAATAAGAAAAGCAAAATGCCACAAAATCCAGGGCAGCTACAGAATCCACTGAATTTGAGTATTCATTTTCCTCGGTTTTCTCCAGAAATATTTACCAATGATGGTGCATGAGAGGGTCAGAGGATTCCTTACTTGGAGCTTTCATGGAGATAGACCAAAGTGGCTCATACATTGATGATAAAGTCAATGGCCATCCCATTTCATTCTTGATACGGGGGCTACCGGTCAACACATTGAGAAAGGTGCAAGGAATGTCTCAAAAGAATGCATTTCTGTATTTCTTTAGAAGGGTTCCTCTACCAAACAGAGAGAAGTGAGGCTGTTTTGGGAATTGTTGGCTACTGTTGTCAGTGGATTCCAAACGATTCCCTGATTGCAAAGCCATTAGTACAGCTGACCCACAGTGACATCTGAGACCTGGTACCTTTTGATGACAAATGTTTAGAGGCCTTTCTGAGAATTGAGGAAGAAATTATGTAAGGCACCTGCTTGTGGAATGCTTGGCTATATCAAAAGGTTTTATCTCTTTTGTAACGAAAGATGGGGTGTGCCTTATCAATCTCGACCAAAGAAAATGTTGGAAATATGGGACCTATAGCATACCTGTCAGCTGTGTTGGATCCAGTAGCTGTAAGCCTTCCTGGTTGTCTAAAAGAGATTTTAACTGTTTGCATTGTAATCGAGCAAAGTGAAGGAATGTATTATTAATTTTGATTGTTCCATATTCTGATGAGATTTGGCTGACCATACCCAGATTCAGCACATGACAAACAGTCATCTGACTAGATATGATCAAGTCATACTAGCAGTTGAGAACATATCTTAATAAGAGGTGTAATTTCCTAAATTCTGCAATGCTGCTTCTTGTTCCAGACAACAATGAAGACGAAACCAGGAGTGATGATGATCAACCTGAGCATGATTGTCAGTGTTACAAGGTTATGTACCAAACCAATACCAGTCATTTAAGAAACTCCTCTTGATATGGCTGATCTGGTTTTGTTTGTTGATGGTCCTTCTTTAAGAGACCAAAGTAGAGAACTGAAGGCTGCCTATGCAGTATGTTCAATTTCTGAAACTCTTGAAGCATCATACCTGGTTACTGTAACTTCAGCACATGTGGCAGAGTTGATTGCAATGACAAGATCTTGGTACCTGTCAGAAAATTTGAATGTGATGATTTAGGAAGACAGCCAATATGGTTTTAGGAGTGGCCCATGACTTTGGGCATCTCTGGTCACAAATGGGTTTTATGACATCATCTGGAACCCCCATTAGGAACAGTTGTATCTACTTGATTTGTTGAAAGCAATACAGCAACCAATAGAACTGGCAGTGGTAAAGTGCTCTCCACATAAGACCAGAAAAGATATGGTTACTCTTGTAAATAGATATGCAGACCAGGTAGCCAGATATTGTACAATTGAAAAGGAAATGTTGATATACGAGAAAGAGTGAAACGAATCATAGGTATTACAAATGTAAGTGTCTTCTTATTGAATCCTATTCAGACCTTTTTGATTGAATTGAGGGATATCCCGGAAGAAGCTCCAAAGGATGAGAGAAGTAAATGGGGAATGTTGGGTTACAAAAATAATTATAAGGATATGCACATCATTCCTGAGTGTAAAACTATTTTGCCCGATACAATGCTGAGCTGCATGATTAGTTATTTACATAAGTCACATACAGGGAGAGATTGTATGGTATGCAAATTTAATAAATACTGTTCGGATTTTAAATTCAGAAGATTTGTGCCAACAATGCTTACTTTGACAGAAAAATAATCAAGGAAAGAGGACTAATGCCCTCATAAATCATATTGACAAATTAGATGGCCCATTTATGAGACTTAAAGCAGATTTCATTCAGATGCCAGTTTCCAATGGCCTCAGGTACATCCTCAATATTGTCTACTTATTCTTTAAATGGGTTGAGGCCTACTTCACTTGGAGACTGGATAGCCTGACTGTTCCCAAGCTTCTGTTGAGGGAACTAATAAGCTGTTTTGGCCTGCTGACATCTCACGTTTTTAAAATGAAATTTTGAAATTGATCTGTACAGCACTCCAATCTGACCAAAGGTTCTATTGTAGCTATTTTCTTCAATAATCTGGAATAGCTAAGAGGATGAAGGGGACCATCAAAAATAAGCTGACCAAAGTGTGTGGGTCCACTATGCTGAAATATCCTGATTGCTGAAATAGCTTGATGCTCTTCTTCTTGTCCTAATGAGTATTTGAAGTATCCCACACAAAAAGACTGGTCTCTCACCCCATGAAGTGTTAATGGGCAGAGCAATGAGAATGACTTACATTCCTTCAGCTAAACTTGTTTCAGTAACTGATCATATCATTCTAGATTACTGCAAAGGTCTGGCTAATATGGTGAAATCTGTTTCCCATCAGGTGAATTTGGCAATGGCACCAAAAAAAGAAATTCAATGCCACCCATTAAATCCAGGGTATTGGGTGGTCATCAAGAAAGAGGTCCATAAAAACGACCTAAAGGTATGCTGCAAGGCCCATTTCAAGTCATACTTGTGACTAACACTGCTGAAGAGTTAAGGCGGTGGATGGCGAGGTAGTGAAAACAACCATTGATCCAAGGAGTCAAGATCAAGTTTGTGGTGTGAATTCAGAGGGGGTAGAACATTTGAAAATGTAGCTGGTAAAGATGATGACTTTATAGAAGTTGCTACTGATGAGAACGAAGATCCTGGTGAAGATACCAGCGGGCAGTTTCAAATCTAGAGTCAGAGTAAAGAGCTGTTACAAAGTCATGAGTAGCAGCAAGAATTAGTCGTTTCTGATCCAGCCAGTGAAGAGCTCCAGTTGAAAATTCAAGTCCCAAAAACCCTAGAAGAAGAAAACAATCCACAGTAAATTCAGTTGCTGATGCTGATCAAAATTCAAGTCCATCACTGAGTGGAGAAAATTCAGCAGTAGTCACAAGTGAAGATTCAAGAATCACACATTAAAGATAACCTGTAAAATAAAGCACTGGCAGAATGAAGGCTAAAGCAAATCAATGAAGAATTGAAGTAATTGAAATTGACTCAGAAAACTGTGAAAGAGAGTCTACAGCTGCTAAAAGATCAAGCAAGAAAAAGAACTGTAAATAAAAAGTATGCTTCACCCAAATAGGCATATCTAGCATCAGTACCTGAAAACGAGGAAGAGTCAGATACAGAAATCTAAAGTCCAATAAGCTTTTACAAATATGTCCTTGAAAGTGAAGCAGCACCAACTTGAATGCTCAAAAATGACTGACAAGGGTTAGTTTTCATTTAGAAAAGAATCCACATCAAGAAAAGAGTTTGAGGGAATGAACTGTATGAACTGAACTAGAAGAACTGTTAAAAAAACACTTTTGAAGTCTATTTATGAGAAAAGGCAGAAAAGTTCTATTATTAGAGTTTGGAGTTCAAAGGTTCCTTTTTGTTTTTGATCTCAATAGAAAATGGCACATGGTAGATGTTGAACGATTATTGGCCGAATCTCCTTGATAAGAAAACTAATAGTGTTAGTTGGCTTATTGTTGAGTCTTCATTCTCTGGTGGGATACGACTCCACTGGAATTAAATTAACTACAGTATGACATGATACTAAATCTAATACATTGATACATAGGAAAGTTTGGTTAGTAGATTTCCTGATAATATCTATACTAGAATGCTGACTGAAATTTTGGATATTATGGACATCAAAGATTGTTTTGTGTGTACTTTTCTCTCTTCGCCTGCAGGTGCAAGAGCTACTTATCTACGACTTCCTATGTCTTATAGTGCAAAGTGTATGTTTGAATTTTTAATAATCATGAATTTCTATTGCCATAGCTGTCGGATTTCAGCATTCTGCTACAAGATCTACCTCTCTTGCTAAGAATGGGTTAAAATACGGTAAATGTCTGAATACAATTGCGCTAGGTAACTGTTATACTAACCATAGTAAACAGGAGTATGTGTTAAGAGGAGGATGTGTTTGTTAGAGAATATGAGAGAAAAGTGAAAGTTATCAGAGATTGAAAAGACGAAAAGAAATGAGCAGATTAAGGCTGAAGAGGTTTTTAGATAGTTCAAATTTGCATCCTAGTTTGAGAATGGAGCGTGAGAGAAAGGATGAATTTTGTGGGATTCATCGTGTAGGTGTTAGGTTAATTGAACACGATACGTGGGTGAGAGTAATTGTGAAATAAGTGGCTTTTCAAATAGTGATCTGATTGGTGAAGAAAACATTTTTTAGAGGAATTTAATACGTTTGAAGTAAGACTGCTTATGTCAGCCTGCCATGTATTTGGATGGGTTCATGCTATTTTGCTTTAGTGTTTCCTAGAGTCTATCATATGAGTTGAGTGAATGATGCTGTTAGCGTGAAGAGAGTGAAACATGGTTTTGGACAGATAGTATTAAATATATTAGGCATTGTGATTCCATCTATAGGTCTGGCTATGAATGATGTGAAGATCAGACGTTTGTCTACACTTTTAAACTGGCTTGCTCCTAACACCGCTGGTACTTTAAACCAGAATAATTCTGAGTTAATTTCTATGCATGTAATTATAATGCAAAACCTCTTAGTGCTGGATATCCTTCTTGCGAAGGAAGGCAGTATTTGCAAGGTATTGAAGGTTTGAGAGTGCTGTACATTCATACCTGATGACAATAGGGTTATTAATGCATATGTTTAAAACTTAACTAACATTCTTGTGCAGTCCAAGCTTTAGAAAAGCACCGCTTGTGGGAATAAGCAGGTTCTAGGGTTAGTGAGATAGGAAGTACGGTTGGTGAATGTTTTGATAGGCTTGGAGGGGATATGTTCATGCTCATATTAACCCTGTACTAATTATATTGATTTGGACAATTGTTTGGTTATTCTTATTTACATTTTATAAGTATTTAAAATGTAGGCATGAGGGCTAAGGAGAATTGGTAAAGATAGAAGAATCTGAGTTAGAGGATTCCAAGGATCAAGTTTACAACCAATTAAAAAATGATAGAGGAATCATCTCAAAAGAAGCAGAAAGTGATGCAGACGGTGTTACTAATTTGAATAATTGTGCTTTTTAGTGATTACAGAATAATCAAAAGGTGGGTGTTATAAAAAAAAATTTCTGCATTTATCTTTTCTTACAATTTTAACAATGTGCAAAATGCGGTTTTACACTCAGTTATACATATACATACTGATATAGTACTATTGCCTTTGAAACAAATGTCCTATATTTTTTAGGGGCCAGACACTCGAAGAGTCATTTGGGCCTGAAGGTAGTACTGTACTGTACTGTACTGTGATCATAGCGGGCCTATATAGTGAAATATGACTTGGAAAATGAAATAGGACCAAAGCAAAATCTATTGGATAAGGAAGGTTTCATTATATTCTATGGGGTGGCAGCCATGATTGATTGGGTTGATCACTACAAAGTCCCACCCCATCATGGCACTACTGCTGAGTCCTACCTGATGCTCATACAAACTATGCAGACTCACCATGGCCACCACCACCGTAGATGGATTCTGCAGGTAAGTTATCATGTAAGCTTGTCACTCATACACGCCCACATTACCATGAGAAGGGAAGCTTCTCATAAGCACTTTCCCCAACCCTTGGGAGCACACACAATTTCCAAAAGGATGAGGCCTGCGAGCACATCGAACAGTATACCCCAATCTGGGGCACCAGACTTACGAGGATGCAGTTGAAAGAATCTTTGTGCCACCCGAGGGGCATGAAGTAGCTGATTTCAAAGATTGGTCACTAACCCTTTCCAACATACCAAAAACTGCAGTATCCTACAACTAGTGCGAGAATCCTACATTTCTAAAACCTTTAACTCAGGGTTTCCCTGAACCAAAACCAGTGGAGGTGGGGGTTTGACACTGTAAAATCCAGAATATCAGTTCTAAGTTGGATGATATGGAACACTGGATGCATTCTTGAAGAGTGAGGGAGCTTAATAAGTACTGTAAAGGCATCAAAGATTTTAACTATAGGAAAGGGACCCAGATAATGTGGACTTAACATAGGTTTTCTCTGAAGTGGAAAAAAATGAGAAGACAAGCAGACTTTTTCTCCCACAGAATACACAAGAGCAAAGTGACAACGCTTTTCAGCCTGTTCTTTCACCTGCTTTTTGTCTACTGTCAAATTTTCTTTTTACCATATCTCTCACTGACGCAAAATATTCCAGGGATTCAGAAGTTGCAGGTACCATGGAATCAATGGGAACCATTTTATGACCCATCTTGGGGTAAAGATCCCGTAGACAAGAGAAAGGGGATCTTGTGCTATTGTTGTAGGTGCATTCTGCATATGGCAAGAAAGAGGCCCAATTACTATATGTGTGTAGGAAAGCATGGTTGCCCCTACTTTTTGCCAACTGTTGATGTACTATGACTGAGTGTGCCCTGCCTTCCTGCCAATCAGGTACACAAGCCCTATGTTCTTTCCCTAAACTGTACTATTGCAAAACCCAATTGGTAACTCTCTGGCCATATGTAAGTCCCTTGTAAAAGGTACAATAGGTACCAAGGGCACTGTGATCAGTGAAGGCCTCTCAGGGCTGCAGCACTTATTGTGTCACCCTTAGAGACCCTGTACCTTTACACACACACACACACTGCCATTGCAGGCTGCTTGTTTTGGTGCAGAACAAAGTGAAGAGTCGACTTGGCACACATCCCTGTGTACCATGCCTACAATCCACTGTCCTGACATAGGTATGCCACCCCTCAATCTGGGTGCACTATATCAGTGGTTAGGGTACAGGTGCATGAGACATGTGCCCCTACAGTGTCTAAGTCTATTCTTAGAGACATTGTAATTGCAATAATGCCATAAAAAGTATATGGTGCTGGGAGGTTGTCATTACGAACTCCACAGCACCGTAATGGCTTTTCTGAAAACTGGGAAGTGGGGTATCAAACTTCTCAGCACATTAAACCCACACTGATGCCAGTGTGGGATCTAATGAAAAATGCACTCAGAGGATATCTTAGAGATGCCCCCTGAAAAACAACCTAAGTCTAGAGTCCTGAAACAAAGCACATCCTGGGATGATGTGCCAAGACTCCTCCCCCATCATGGGCAGGATCCATGAAGGGGAAGTTTCAAAGGCTTGCCATCTTTGAGAGCTACCCCAGCTGTTTGCTGCTCCCAGAACTGGCCCACACCAGTTCTGAGTCCCACTTTGGGCGGGAGAATCAGTGGGAAAACCAAGTTAGGAGGATAGGTGTGCCCACCTTTGCCAACCCTTTGGTGGGGGAGGCGAGGTGAAGCACAACTCTCAGTCCCCGCCATCTTGCAGATGGGGGGCCCCAGCCAACCAGAGTGAGGCTTATGCTCCCCTCCCACTAGAGGGTGGCATGATAGGGGGTGTACCCACCCCAAAGAAGGGGCTAATTGGCCCCAACCTGCCCCTACCTGTAATGCCCCAAAATATATTATTTACGGGCAACCCCAAACCTTGCCTCCTCAGACAAAAAGAGAGAAGAAGAAGGACCGAAGAAGCTGTGCTGAAAGAAGAAGAGGAGGACACTAACTGACTTGTCCCCAGCCCTACCGGCCTGTCCCAACCTCAAACCTGCTTCAGCAAAACCTTGGTGTGTCCTGCAGCAAGCAGCCCCCAAGAACCCGGAGAACCTGCCCTGCCTTCCCAAACCAAGACTTGGTCTCCCGTGAATACTGGATTTTCTCACCAACAAACTCTGGCCCTGGCCAAATCCGCGGGTCTGCACCACTCTGCACCCAATGCCCACGGACCGAGTTTGAGTAGCTAAACACCCCGAGGAGGTCTCCCCTGTGATCCTGACCTGGTATCTGTAATCCCTGACCTGACTCAAGTCTCCAACTGACACCTGCAGCCCCTTTCTGGAGGATCCCCCCCAACAGCGACAGGAGCCGGTAAGAAAAACCTGATGCCTAAAGACAACCCTGCACCCAAAGTCCCATGGCCTTGGGTGCCCTGCCGATGCTGTCTCTGTATCCCCAGGCATCCCAACTTAACTCTCCAACCAGTGGTCTCCTCCAGAAGATCTTCGGCCCCGAGACTGCAGTGTTTGTTGCAACTGAAGAATCACCATTGAAATCAACAGAGCATTCAATGCCAAACCAGCACCCTCCACCCAGCCGCCCCTGTGCCGCTGTGGGTGCAACTTGTGTGCTAAATCGGATCCCCATTTGCCCTGAGCCAAACACCAGGAGCTTTGCTCTCACAACCTTGTGGCCTGCTTGTGAGCAGCCACCATCTCAAGGCCCCCAATCCCCCATTGGATATCATTGGGCCTTAGCACTCTGCATCCGGCCGCCCTAGTGCCGCTGAGGGTGCTTTGAGAGTGCATCCTCGACCATGGGGGAGGCCTGGTTCTAACCCCAGAAACCCAACTCCCACAACCAAGTACTTACCTGCAAACCGATAACTTCATTTTCTCCCTTAGGATTGCATTGACTACTTTTATTTGAAAATTCTTGTGCGGAGTTGGTTTGTATGAAACCTTGAAAAACTGCAAATATAAAAAAAACTGAATTACTTACCATTTGTCTAGGAAATGTCACAGTCTGATATTTAGGCATATCACACTGATTACCAAAAGTAACTTAAAAAGTAATCTAAGAAGTAACATGTACAGTAATCTACAAAGTAACTGAAAAGTAATTTTGAATGTTGACTTACCTGTAAATCAACCAACTGTATGTTAACCTGCATTCAACTGTAATTCAATGCATAAATCTTACAAAGTATTATTACACTTACCTTTACCAGGCCTGTCTTGGTTCTAGAAATAAAATAACTAAATAATATTTTTATACAAACAAAATTGGTCTGAGTTCAGTATTTGAGTGTGTGACATCATTTCTTGCCTGAGTGTGTACAACAAATGCTTAAGACTACCCTCTGATAAAGCCTTACTGCTTGCCCATACTACCACAAATAAAGAGTAAGGTATAATCTACTTTTACCTCTGTCTACCTTTGGGGTTCCACTTGACTCTGCACACTATACCTTACTTTGGTATAGTATATACAGAGCCAGTTTCCTATAATGTGGCATTACAAAAACATTGTAAATATTGTACCCAGTTCTGGTTGGTACGTTCAGTGAGGCTAATGGTCTGGGAATGGAACCCTGATGACAATGCTCTAGAGATTCCAAGAGCTGAACAAATAGCTTTCCAAAACTTAGAGGTAAAATGTGATCCCCTACAGGAGACAATTATGGAATCACTGAAGGAGTTTCATGTCCTTAACTAGTGTGGGCCACCAGAAAGATTGAAGTATTAAATCTAAATGATTCTTCTTGCCACAATGTCCTGCGCTCAAAGAATTATGGCACACGTTCAAAATTGTCCTTTGTAACAATGGTACCAGAATGAAAAAGGCCTTTTTAGAGAAATATAGTTCACCTTTCTTTCAGATTTTAAATATCTTTGTAATCCTTTCAGTTCTTCTTGATCCATAGAAAAATAGGTTTCTTCAACTTCATTCAAAAAGAAAGTAACTAGGGAAATTATTAGTTCAGGAGCCAACATGTTTGAAGGTTGTACCTACAAATGGGAGCAATATCGACAAGATAATGCATTTGCAAGGACATTACTAGATCCAAGAATATACGTGATTACAAAATCAAACTGAGAAAAAAAATAAGCTCAGTGGGCCTGTTGCCTGTGCAGACATTGAAATTTCTTCAATACCTAAAGATTACAATGATCTGTCCTGACCGCATATTAATAACGAGAACTTTGAAGAAAATGTCTCCACTCTATATTGGCCTCTTTCATTGCCAGCAACTCCTTTTCAATCACTGCATAATTCACAGGGTGACAAAGTTCTTTGATGACGAAAACTGAGATACTGCAATCCATCGTACTCTTGCTGTTATAGCAGTACAGCTATGCGAGCTTTATCGCAGCATCTGTCTCCGCGACACATTTTTTCAAAGCATATGGCTGTCTAAGTATCAGGCTGAAGTGAAGGCCTCTTTTAGGGTTTGAAAGGCCGCTTCAGCTCGTGTATCTCAAGAAAATCCAAAGTTTAAGTTTTCCTTCTTTATAGCTGTGAAATGTTGAAGGAATAATCTGACAAATGATAATTGCAGTCTATCAAAATTGGCAAACCCCAGAAAACTTTAGATTTCCTTGACTGAAGAAGGAGATGGCCAATTCAACACAACTTGTATCTTGCTAGGATGCTTCAAGAGACCTCTGGGAAACATTAATAATCCAAAATACTCTATTCTTGACTGTTCAAACAAGCATTTCTCTGGTGTGCATTTCAAGGAAGGAGTCCGTAATCGTTGAAGGACTTTGTGAACATGATGGTGATGATCTTCCAGAGACCTGCAGAAAATCTAAATATTGTCCAGGTAGACTATTACTTTTCAATTTAGAAGGTCAAAAAAAATGTTGTTCTAAAAACGTTGTAAGATTGAGAGTGCATAGCTCAAACTGAAGGTCATCACCCAATACTCAAAGTATCCAAATGAAGCTCAAAAGGCCGTTCTAAATGTTTCAATCAATATATTGCAACAGCACCTTCTTTTCAGACTCCAAGAGTAAATACATCCTTCCATAGGGAATTTCAGATCCTGGCACCAGATTTATAGCACAGTCAATGCAGAGGCAGCATCTTAGTCCTGGATTTTTTTAACACATCACTGAAGTCATGGTATTGTTCAGGAACCAGGGACAGAGTAGCAATTAGAGTTTCTGGCATGTCAGGAGTGATCCGTGCTTCATGAACTTTGGTTTGCTTTGAGCGTAGGCAGTTTTGAACACAGAATGCTGAGCTAAGAGACAAAGCCCAAGTAGATGAATTCACATAGAGGCTATGAAGAACTACTCATGATACTCCAAAGATCAAAGATCACAGGATGATTCAGCTATGTAATAAACAAAAATCACGTTTTCATGATGATTAAATATTGACATTTGAGGGGGTTCAGTACATTAAGTAACTTGTCCTAATACTAATGGACTATTGCCTACCGTCAGTACGATATCCACCTTGGCCTTTTGCTTGGGTCAGAAGGTTGCTCTTCAAAGCCCAATTCTTGTCCGTAAACATGCCTATTATCCCAGAATCCAATTGGGCCAGGACTGATATGAAGAAAGAAGCAGTTCCTATGTGTATTGGTAATACAAATAGATGGACATTCACAGACTCACTTAAGGGTGCAGAAGACAAAACCTGAGGAAGTGTTCCATTATTCAAAACTTCCTTCCTCTCAAAGGATGGGTTTATTCATTTCCAAAGCCCTTTGGTAGTCTAATTGGACACTGATAAAGTAAATGTCTACTTCCCCCACAATATAGGCTGAACCCTTTCAATCTTGGTCTCTGCCTCTCCTCTTCTGAAGAGGACCTCTAGTAATTCCAATTTGCATAGGTTTCACAGATGATGAACAGGAAGCAGGATTCTTTTTTTTTTTCGAAAGAAATAGACATATCAGGTGCCATACATTCAGACATAATAATAAGGCGATCAGACGTAAATACAGGATAGATACTAAACAATGAAGAAATGGTTGAGACGCCTATGCTAATGTATGAGAAACAGGATGTGCCACAATACAATATACGATTCACATTAAACGCAGGCCCCAGAGTCTGCCCACCCATAAAATCAGGATAATAAAAGAAGCATGAGCACCGGATACTGGAATATCAACAAAGTCAGGATGTTCCACCAACTATACTTATAAAAGGAAAGTGAGAGAGAGTGTGAAGAAAAAGACACCATAAACAAAAAAATGAAGAAAAAACAATAAACCCATCCCCCCACCCTGCACCCCTGCATATGGCTATCGCCTAACCCCAACTAGCAGTGTGCCTGTCACCCCAACTAACTAAATACTAAAAGTAGAAAATGGAGGAGGGCATCTTCATACATGCACACGGTCTCCCCTCCCCTCCGCCAGAGCCAAGAATCCCCAGACTTAGGTCTCGAAATCTATTAAGTTGCAAATACGTAGCGCAACAGGGAAAGCTCCAAACACCACCCAACCTCCCGAAAGCATCATGGTTGCAAACCCCGTGTCCAGTAATACCCGATGTCAAACTCAATCACATAGTCTCATCCTTGACCCTTTCGATCAGCCATGTGAGCCCCTTCCGGATGAACTGTCGCTTTCACAGGATAGTCAACGCACGAAAAAGCTGTAGCAAAGTTCAAATCGAGACGTAGCAGAGAGATGAAAGTGTTGAGAACTCCGCTAGGTCCAAAGACTCCGCATACCATCATGGATTCCCAAGGTTGTTTCGTCCGCCATCTTAGCGGTGCCGATGTATATGGGAGTGATGCAGTTTTAAACCAACAACAGTTCCCATCAAAAGTCTCCGGAAAGGGAGCATCAAATAGTCCTTCCATAGTCGGCAACGATCGTAGGCCTGACAATCCATTTGCGGCATCAAGCTTGCTATCATCCCCAAGAACACTGGTCAGAGGCTCCAACGCCTCCCATAATACGGGGTCTGCTTCCTCCATCGAAGTGGCCATCTTGGGTATCTCGAGTCGTTTCATTTCTTGTAGTGGACCAGGGTCCGGTCCCATCTGCCCAATTCCAGACAAACACGCTATCATTTTATGAATGTGGGCTTCAACGCAAACATGAAGTGACCCTATGGCTGCCAACACAGTTCGTAGTGACGGGTCACTCTCGGTCTGCTCCACAACACCTCGCTCGGTTTCGGTCACATTCGCGGCCCCAGAGAGCCCGGTCTCCCCGGAGGGAACAGGAAGATGCGGAATGGACGACTTCAGAGGGGGACTTATCGTTGGGGACAATAACAATCCGAACTCAGCCACCAGAGGCGGAGATCCCAACCCAGCGAACACCGGCGGGGCCCTAACTGGGCCACCGGGTCAAGGACGCCCGTCCACCGCTCCAATTGTGCATCGTCACCCCTCCTTCGATATTCACCAATTCAGCCAACCATCGTCAACTTCGGTCCAAGAAAAATTTTACCCACCTCGGTAGACCGGACCCTGTCACACAACTACAGCCAATGTTGTTCAACTGAAACCCGGCTGGGCCAGTGCTCGAGACCCCGGCTTCCAGGCTGGTCTAGGCCGCAAACTGCCAGACGACATATCTTCGTCTACCAAACTGGTAGAAATCTCGGGATTGCACCGTTAAGCTCCAGTCCGGTTCATACACACGGAGGCAGGTGGCAAAAACAGGATAAGTAACAGCATCTTCTGGCAGTAGTCGAAGGTCAGCGGAGCGGGGAGCTTACGCGGCCATCTTGTCTGCTAGCGTAGCTCCTCCGGAAGCAGGATTCTTGACTCTGCAAGACACAAGCACATTAGGCTTATGGTTGAAGGCTGTGACTGAAACCCTTTCACTTCTTTCTTTCTTTGTTTCTCTGTTTCTTTGTTTCTTTGTTTGTTTCTTTGTTTCTTTGTTTCTTATGATTTTCGATGTACGAGGCAGACTGGATTGCTTCATTTAAGGGTATGGGACAAGGAACGTGGATTAACTTATCCTTAATATCTATCTTGTGTCCCTCACGGCAAAGAGTCAATAGCGCTTGCTCTACCCAGGTGGTGTGTGCAGCCAAAAGTTTAAAGCATGTTACACATGATAATACATCATGGGAACCCTGCTGAATCTCATACAAGGCCTGTTCTGAGGAACTTTCTAAATCAATTCTATCGAACAATCAGAGGAGGGGCAATAGAATCGTTGAATAATCATTCAGACTAGAGTCAGCAATCATGACCAGCAGTGTACCCCAAGCAGGGGAGGCTACGGATAAACAGTTGATCATGTCCTGGGAGAAATGGGTTGGACAGAAAGCAAACTAAACTGTTAACGCGTACAAAACCGCATTGAGATTATTGGAGATCCTATCACAATGCCCCAGCAGGAATGGTGGTAACCCAGATGGTAAAACACACAAGATGATGGAAGGAATGTTGCACAATGGCAAAATATTCACCCCCAGTCACAGATCTGGGTTTAATCCATCGTTATTTTGCTCACCAAGCCACCCCAGTTCAGACATGGCCATATGCAAATCAGTCTTGACCCTGTGCCTCTTGGGAACAGTCCAGACCGAACTGCAAAGCCAGCCATGCCTTCCCTGGACCGGAATCAAGCATCCTAGGACCGGTTTCCGGCTATCAGCCGTCTTCAGCCAGGATAGCTTGACTCCAGTGGCGTAGTGAGCACGGGACCCACGTCTGGGCATACCCTTCCCACGTAGGGTGAACAGCAAAACACACAAGGTGATGGACGGAATGTTGCACAATGGCAAAACATTCACCCCAGTCACAGATCTGGGTTTAATTAATTGTTGTTTTGCTCTCCAAGCCACCCCAGTTCAGACATGGCCTTATGCAAATAAGTCTTGACCCTGCGCCTCATGGGAACAATCTAGACCGAACTGCTAAGCCATGTCTTCCCTGGACCAAAATCAAGCATCCTAGGAGCGGTTTCTGGCTATCAGCTGTCTTCAGCCAGGATAGCTTGACTCCAGTGGCATAGTGAGATGGTACCCTGGCTAACAAGGCTGAACATAGGATCGCAGTTACACTATGCTGGGAATCCTATTCAACAGACTACTGTTGTATGGTAGCCTATTAAGCCTAAATAGTATTTATTTCAGACAGCCAATGTTGGCATCCTAATCTTTTGAGAACTGGGTGCTTGAAGAGTCATTTGGGCCTTAAGGTTCTTGATTTGAAGGCATAACAAGCTCCTCCGGATGCCACCTTGCCAGCCAGTGGAGAAAATACAAAGCTGAAACATGTCTTATAAGAAAATCGCCAGGAGGAAAAAAAGAGTGGCAGAAAAAACCTCCAGAAACTTGCCAACAGCTAGAGAACATAAAAAAGGGTAACAGTAGAGAAAATAACAAACAAAAACCAGACCAGAATCCAGGAGCATTGTGACGCACAGTACTGTGATCATCGCAGGCTTATATAGTGAAACATGACCTTGAAATGGAACTAGGACTAAAGAACGTACTTTCTACATATTGTTAGGGAAGGTTTCATTATAGTCTATGGGATGGCAGCTATGATGGATTGGGTTTTGACTAGAAAGTCCTCTCCATTATGCCGCCACCATTTCCTACTACACTACTGAGTCTTTCCTGATGCCAAACAAACTATGTGGACACTCCAAGGCCCAAACCACTCTGGATGGATGCTGGAGGTAAGTTATCATGCCAGAGCATCCCATGGGTGAGCCTGTATTACCACAAGAAGGAAAGCTCCTCCACGGAAAACGCATCCCACAGGAAGCTAACCAATCCCAAAAGCGACGCAGCATATGGGTGCATTCAAAAATGTTGTGTATACATGTTTTCTCTTGACTCATCACAACCAGGCCTCAATTTGGGCCTGTCAACCATTTTTTTTAAAATAGATTCTGTCAAGTCTTGTATCCTCAGGATCGTATTTAAGCTAATATGGCCCACCTTCTGATATCCCCAATGTCCGGTTACAGGAAAACAGACATTAAGGGTGATCAAGCAGGGGAAGGTAAGGAAAGGGACAGAGGAGAAGGAGGAAATGCAATCAATACCATTTGTAACAAAGTACAAAATATTTACCCTATACACCTTCAAAATCAAGCGTGAGACCAATGCAAAATAAGATCCACAATAGTCACCAGTCCAAAAAAGAAAATGAAGACAATCCACAGTGGGCTGCTGTATTCATCAAATATTCTTTTACACAATGTTGCACTTGTACATACACCACTCTAGGTTTGCTTCACCACAGTGTTTCCTTTCCCCTTCACTTTGCATGAGCTATTTGCAAATGGTAGCTCTCCAACATGAGTGAAAATGGGGAGGAACCAAAACACGGAACAGATAGTACTTCCCCAATTAGCTCTGGGAGAAAACAAGTTGTGACACAATGTATGAAACACACCACCAGCGTGTGTATAAGCAGGGTAATGGCAATGTTAAAAAGTGCAACCTGGCCATGACGGTGCAGACAAGAAATCGCACTGTCCAGGAAACATCGGACCACAGCACGAAGCACTAAACACACAGTTGGTGCTACTAGCACATTTACCAAACCTTCAGCTGACGAGTCTCCAGCCAAATCAAAAAAAGTTCCATTTATGCCAATGTCGTCATTGACGAGCGCGTCAGGCACGCGCCGCTAAGGTTCGTCAGATGAAAATATTAAGATGTCATCGATATATACTACTGCGTATTTGTCCAAGAACTCTCTCAAGACGTCATTTAGGGAGTACTGGATTGCTGATTGGGTGTTACATAAGTCGAAAGGCAACCCTAAATACTCATAAAGACCATATAGTGTTTTGAAGGCGGTCTTCCACTCATCCCCTTCTCTCTTACGGACCAGATGGTAGGCTCCCCTCAGCTTCAGATGAGTGTACACCACAGCCGTTTTTACCTGTTCCAACTGACCAGGATCTAGGGCAGAGGTCTTCAAACTTTTTGATGCTGAGACCCCCTTGTAAAACCTTTTTAGGCGTAAGGGCCCCCTTCCGACAAAAGTTTCTAGAAACTGGTACTCCAAATTATCAACAACTATCGACAACCATAAATGTGCCTGTTAGACCTCATCACATCCATCCATCCATCCATCATTCATCCACTCACACTTTCACACATCCATCCTTCATCCATCCACCCTTTCATCCTTCCATCCATCCACCCTTTCATCCATCCATTCACCCATCATTCATCCACCCACCTTTTCACACATCCATCCATCATTCATCCATGCAACATTTATCCATCCATACATCCATCCTTCATTCATCTACCCATTCATCCTTCCATCCTTCCATACATCCTTCATCCATCCACCCTTTTATCCATCCATCCATCCTTCATCCATCCATCCTTTCATCCATGCACTCATCATTCATCCACCCACCTTTTTACACATCCATCTATTCATGCAACCTTTTATCCATCCATACATCCATCCATTTACCCTTTCATCCTTCCATCCATACATACATCCTTCATCCATCCACCCTTTCATCCATCCATCCATCCTTCATCCATCCACCCTTTCATCCATCCATCCACTCATCATTCATCCACCCAGCTTTTCACACATCCATCCATCTACCTTTTCATCCTTACATCCATCCATCCATCCTTCATCTGTCCACCCTTTCATCCCTCCATCCATACATTCATCCTTCATCCATCCACCCATAATTCATCCACCCACCTATTCTGTGCTTCTCTCATGGGGGGGGAGGTCAGTATCTCTCCGCGTCTTCTTCCTTCTTCTTCCTCTCTTATGGGAGGGCAGCTCTGTGCCCAGGTATGAGGGCTCAGGGACTTGAACCAATGATTTATGGGACGTGTGGGAGGGGGGCTGGGAGAAGACCTTTCATGTGCTTTACAGGCGGGACCCACAGCTCCAGGCGCCCAACACCCATTGAACTCAAAGCTACAGCCCCCCCCCCCCCCTGTGTGTGAGCCCGGCGGACACACACAAAGCCACACCCAAGTACTTCACAGGTCTTTAAAAGACCTTTTACTTGTTAATGAGGCTTTGATGTTTTTCATACCTTGATGTGAATTAGGCCTCTGCCCTGAGCACCCTCAATCAGCCCGACACCACTAAATTCCTTCAGGAAAAAGGAATAACTGACAAATTATATGCAACAAGTTAATTTTGAGCAGGACGGCGTTAGCACACGCTGAAAAACGTTGCCACTTTGATCACCATCGTTATTACATGTTTCACTACTTGATTTTCTGACAGCATGTTGAACTCTGAAATGCCATCAACATTAAAATCAAGTGAATTACTGCCACTTTGTAGTAACTTTATGTTCGTAGAAACTGGTAAACAATAAAGCATGTGGCTTCCACAGCATATACATTCTATCAAAAGGAAATGCAAACAACAATCTCTTACTCGTATTTTTAAGTGATAGCTGCTTATCCATCCTAACTCTTAAGGAATCGTCTAAAAACAGTTCTGTTGTGTTGAGGGAGTAAAGTAGGGCCAATCAACGCTAAAAAGAGGCCATACCAATAAAGCCATATTAGCTGGTCATTCATTATTCCAAGCACAATTATTGATGGAGGAGGGGATGTGTGTGTGGTATATACATATATATATATATATATATATATATATATATATATATATATATATATATATATATATATATATATATATATATATATATATATATATATATATATATATATATATATATATATATATATATATATATATATATATATATTCCCTATTTCCTGCTCTCTGAAGGATGTTAGACCAAGTTGCCCTCGTGAACAGCAGATCACTACATCACAGCAGCAAGCTAGCAACTCACTAAGCAATCCTCTTGGCAAAAAAACACACCCTTTCCAATGTACATGTATACACACATCCCACGAAATCCCTAACGATAGAAATGACGATCGAAGCAGGAATGTTTCCCGGGTTTTTGCATTACAATGGGTACAGTAAGACATGTATCTGCCAAAGTAATGCTTGCCCCTGCACTTCTGCTAGTAAACGACAATGCAGGTGGTGCATAAATGAGATTACGGCACCTATTTCCAGAACATATGTTCAGTTAAATAAGTTTACATTGTACATTGCTAGCAATTATCACATAAAATGTTCTTTCTGAATGCGTACTTGTTATGTATATCCAAAGTTACAAGCATACTTAACAAGCACACCTACACATTTTGACTAGCTCACGATAGTCTTGAAATTATGTTTAAAAAATAATATATTTGTACTCACCCCCTAGTAAAGTATTTTGAACATCACATTTCGTTTCAACAATCAAATACCACATTGAATAATTAGGCCCCGTAAACGACTGCCCTCAAAGTCTGCAAACTGACAGAATCTGCGACCCCCTTCCCAGGACTCCACGACCCCCCTGGGGGTGGAGCCCCATAGATTGAAGATGTCTGATCTAGGGTAACAGGTATAGTTTTTCTAACCGTGATGGCGTTTAAGGCTCAATAATCAATACAGGTGCACAATTCGCCGTTTGCTTCAGGTATAAAGAACAAAGGAGAAGCAGTAGAAGACTTTGATACCCGTATAAAACCTAATAAAAGGTACTTATCCAAATACTGATGAAGATGTTCATTTTCAGGTTTGGTTAATGCATACACCCGCCCACTAGGGACTAGAGCTCCTGGGATTAGGTCGATTTGGCAGTCGTATTGTCGATGAGGGGGAAGAACTTCAGCCTTTGTCTCATTGAAGACGTCTGCAAAAGCGGCGTATTCTTCTGGTAACACTACCATCTTTTCTGCAGCCGTAGCAATATGATGCCAATGCGCCAATGCTTTGGAGGGATCCCCCATCCTCTTCATACAATGTTCCTTACAGTATTCGGACTCCAGTTGTCATGTTTTGTTCACCTAATCAATATTAAGGTTGTGGAGTTGAAGCCACAGTAAATCCAAAATCATCCCGTAATGTGGTGCCTGGATTATGTTAAAGGTCAATCGTTCGAGGTGTTCAGAGCCATACAACACCTCAAGTTCTTCAGTTCTATAACATATGGGGTCTGAGTCCTGGCGTCTCCCATCTACTGCAAATACTTCTTCTGGTTTCTCCTTTTCTTGTAGTTTAAGACCCAACTTCGGAGCTTGATCCTGGTCCATAAAGCATCCTGTGGTTCCTGAATCCACCATGGTCTGACTGCTCTGCCACTCATTGTGAATAAAAAGATGGAGCTGGATAAAGAAGTGGTCTTTATTAGACATTTAATTTCTCTCTAAAGAAGGGATGAAAATATTGCTCAAAGGGGTCCCTTCTCCCGCCTTCAAGCATGTTCGTTTTCCAACGCATGATCAGCGTTTACCACCAGTATCTGCTTGATACCGGGTTGAAGGAATTTAGGCTTCAGGGAGTATTCTTTAATAAAATGTCCTTTCCTACCACAGTACATACTAAGTCCCTTCTTTCTTCTGTAGTCCCTTTCCTCAGGGGTTAAAGAGGCTCGTATTGGTCCTATTTCCATAGGTTCGTACTTTGGTATAGCACTGTTCTCAAATGTCCGGGGACAAATTATCTTAGTTCTCGTTCTTTCATTTTTCCTATTCTCTCCTCTTCTTTCACTCAGATGGTGATCCAAACATAGCACAAGATGAATTAAAGCCTCACAGGTAGTAGACTGTGGGTTGATTTGGGCCACCACATATTTGAGCTCCTCTTTTAGTCCTTGGTAGAAAATAGCAGCTTGTTTGGATTCAGGCAAATCCATTTTGGTTATCAGTCTGTGAAAAACATTGAGGTATGCAATCAAGTCCCGGTTTCCTTGCCGAGGTTCTAAAAAGTCTTTATCTTCTATAAAGGAGGAGGTGGCTCATCGGTTAGAAGTCTTTTCAAAATTCCGTTAAAACCAAATTCCAATCGTATAGTAGAGGGTCATCCCTTTTCACTAGTGGAACTGCCTACTGAACTGCATCCCCAGCTAAGTAGGAAATCAAAAAGGCAACTCTGGAATGGTTAGTTGTGAAGGCCTTTGCCCTACACAAGAAATGCAACACTATTTGTGTAAGAAAAACTTTAAACTTGCTACTCTCACCATGAAACCTTTCGGGAGTGGCCAAGGGAACTGGGGTGGGCATTTCCACTACCATAGGCATGGCTGGGTTTGTTACAGAAGGACCAGGGCCAAATGGATTTTTATGCATCCTGTCAACCCTAGCCTTAAAGGGGACATTCTCTGCTCTGGAGGCTGCTAGCTCATTTTGTATTAGGGCTAGAACAGCTAGAACGTCATCTAAGGTAGCCATTTCTTTTTTCAATACGATCAGGAAGATAATATTCATGGGCCATTAATTCTGGCAAATCTTGTATCCTCTGGATCGTATTGAGGCTAATATGGTCCACCTCCTGATATCCTCAATGCCCGGTTACAGGAAAACAGACATTAAAGGTGATCAAGCGGGGAAAGGTAAGGAAAGGGACAGCAGGGAGGGAGACCTGAAAATATAAAGAAATGCAATCAACACCATTTGTGACAAAGTTCATTAGCCTTCAGTTCACTCGTCCACATATATCTTACTACCCGATATACCTGAAAAGAAATAAAGGTGTGCAGCTTTATGCTCCAAGAGCAATCCGTTTGGTTAGGTGTCATCCACTGCAAGTGTGTTCATCTCATCAATCACAAGAACAATAAAAGAAAGAGAATGAAGACCATGAATGATGATACGGGAAATTGAACCGGTATTTCTGTATTTTAGCACCTACTCACTATAGAAGTATGATGTCAAAACAGGGGCAATGAGATATGGTCTCTTGGTTCTCTCTAATAATAACCCCTGCTGCAGGAAGCAAAAATAGAACACAGGAAAAGAGCTGGTAACATCTGTTACATACACAAGGGTTTAGAAATGTCCGGAAACAACATATAAAACTGCACAGGTGTATTCATTCATACAGGAAGGGGTAGAGAAACCTGTACCCTATACACCTTCAAAGTCAAGCGTGAAAACAATGCAAAATAAGATACACAATATAGTCGACAGATCAAAAAAGACAATGAGAACAATACACAGCGGGCTGCTGTATTCATCAAATATTCTTCTACTCAATGTTGCACTTGTACATACACCACTCTAGGTTTACTTCACCGCAGTGTTTCCTTTCCCCTGCACTCTGCATGAGCTATTGGCAAATGGTAGCTCTCCAACACAAGTAAAAACGGTTAGGAAACAAAACACGGAACAGATAGTGCATCCCCATTTAGCTCTGCGAGAAACCAAGTTGTGACACAATGTACGAAACACACCACTAGCGAGTTAATAAGCAGGGTAATTGCAATTTCAAAACGCGAAACCTGCACATGACGGTGCAGACAAGAAATCGCATGGTCCTGTAAACATCGTACCACAGCACGAAACATCAAACACACAGTTGGTGCTACAAGCACCCTTACCGAACCTTCGGCTGACGAATCTCTGGGCACCGATTCCCATCCGAAAATTCCATTAGGCCGATGTCGTCATTGACAAGCACGTCGGTGCACGTGCTGCCATGGTTGATGGGAAATGTAGTTCTTTTCCTTCAGGTACCACGAACACTACTGTCTGTGTTCTTTACGCTGCCCCCAGACATCAGCGCTGATGCTCTCTGACAGATTCCTCTGTGGATTTCCTTACCTCCCCATCTCTCTCCTTATTATTTCTGCAGCACACAGTCTAGCAAGATTTAATTTGTTTATTTCCATTGTTATTGTGTATGCTGTTCTCAATTAACTTTCCTCCACTCACTCTTAAAACTGCAACTATTACTTCAAGGTCCTTCCACTAGATCGCTGTGCACATTCATTCATATAATACTCTTTTTATGCATATAGTTTTTTACACCATCTCGGGATTGCATTAACATAGCGGTGCCAGAATGATTATTCATGTAGAGCAGAGGTCTTCAAACTTTTGGATGCCGAGACCCCCCTGTCAACATTTTCAGGCGTAAGGACCCTCTCCTGACAAAAATTTCTAAACCCTGTGTGGGTGACAAGAGTACCCAAGTGACTGCACGGTGAGCAATGCAACAGTGTGAGAGTAGGGTAAAAGGAGTGACTGCAGGGTGAGTGAGGTGACCATATGAATTTGGGTTCGGCTGTAAGTGCAGAGTGGGGCGAATGAATGCATGGTTAGTGATTGCCTTGTTTGAGTGAGCTACAGATTGAGCAGTGAGGGGGGGACAGGTGAGTGAATTGTCACATGAGTGCAGGTTGAGTAGTGTGCTCATGTGACTGCAGGGTGAGGTACAGGGTGATCAGTATGAGTGCATTGTGATCACTGTTAGTGCAGGGTGAGCGGGTGAATGGTGTGAGTGCAGGGTGAGCGAGTGAATGATGTGAGTGCATTGTGATCACTGTGAGTGCAGGGTGAGCGGGTGAATGTTGTGAGTGCATGGTGATCAGAGTGAGTGCAGGGTGAGTGGGTGATAATTGTGAGTGCATTTTGATCACTTTGAGTGCAGGGTGAGCGGGTGATCGGTGTGAGTGCATGGTGATCAGTGGGAGTGCATGGTGATCAGTGTGAGTGCATGGTGATCAGTGTGAGTGCATTGTGATCGGTGTGAGTGCATGGTGATCAGTGTGAGTGCATTGTGATCAGTGTGAGTGCATTGTGATCAGTGTGAGTGCATTGTGATCAGTGTGAGAGCATTGTGATTGCTGTGAGTGATTGTGATCACTATTAGTGCATGGTGATCAGTGTGAGTGCAGGGCGAGCGTGAAAGTGAAGGCGAGAATGAGGAGTGAGTTTTTCTGAATGCAGGGTGCATTCCCAGAAACTTGAAGCGTAGGGTTTCAGATATGTTAAACTATTGCTATAATGGCATTAATCAGGGATCGAATCGAGGGTGGAGGAAATAAATAATGTGCTGGTACAGCTCAATATTTTGATGGCCCAGAAATAAGCAGTCACCTAAAGCTGTATTTTTAGCACTTTTCTGTGAATAGTTAGAACAGCAAATATAAATAGAAAGCACTTTTAATTGTGTTCTAGGGCTGCCTCAATGATCCATGACTGATAATTAAAGAGAACAAAGACAGAAAAGTCGCATAGCTAATTATTACATACTTTTTTTTATTTAGAACTCTATTTCGTGTCAAGAGCAGGTCTCTGCAGGCTCTTTAAACAACACACGGCAGGCATTTTTCTTTTGGCTACCCAACTTTATATTTCTTTTCATTAAAAGCATTCTCACACTACAGCAGTAAGTGTGTTAATACAAATGTAAGGAATAGGCAGAATGGGGGCCCAGGGGGTACTGGAACCATTAAAAAAAACTAAGCCTAGGTAACCAGTTAACAAAGGCATGTAAATATGCAAATGGTCTTTAAAGACCTGTGAAAAGCTCAGGTGGCCGGAGATAAGACTCCAGACACCTCCCTGCCGAGCCCCCAGCAGCGCGAGCTGCACTGCAGCAGCCTGGGCTGAGAGACACTACGGGTAAGGAGGGGGGCTGAAGCTATGGGCCTGGGCAGAAGTGTGAAGGGTATGCGCGACCCCCTTCCTATCACTCCACGGCCCCCCTGGGGGTCGCGCCCCACAGTGTGAAGACCCCTGATGTAGAGGGATAGTTCTGAGGCAGGGGCGGCTCCTCCACTAGGGCGGAGGAGCGCCGCCTCACTGCTTTCTCGAGATGGGAGAAGCAGAAACATAAAATGGTAATAACTTTCAATTACTACCTTTTTATGTTTGGTTGCGGGCGGGGGGGCGGGGTAGGTGGGGCTGCTCTGTGAGCAGGCAGAGGAGCAGTGGTGTGCCTGCCAACTCCGGAGTGTGCAAAGACTGTTTGGATGGGCCCCTGGCCTCTGCCCTTCTCCATGTAGGCTGCATTGCAGCCTGCATGGAGAAGATGGCCTTCCCATAAGCCGCTGGCTGGGTGGTGTCCCGACCAATCACAATGCTGCAGCGTTATGAATGGCTTTGGGGAAGGAGCCTGGCTGCCTGCTTCTTTTCCTGTTCCTGGGATCAGGAGAGCAGGAGCAGAGAAGACGCGGGACCCGGCCGGCGGAAAGGTAAGTTTAATTATTTTTTTTTGTTGAAATTATATTAACCCCCTGCGCGACCTCCCCGCGCGAACCCCGGCCCCTCTACCTGCAAGCCATGCCGGCCGCGACTGGTTCTGAGGGCTAATGCAAGATGGCGTTTTATGAGACAGTACTCTGATTTTCTATGAGTGTAACATTTTATTAATAGATAAAAACCCTCGATTTTGGGGGTAAGCCAGAAGACTTTCCTGTTCTATTATTGATGATGTCCGCATTTCTTTATATTTTACTCGCCACTTGGGCATTTTGCGGTGTCAGACGTTTCGGGGTCCCCAAAGCGCCCACTCCAATACGTGCTGTGTGACACAGGCAACCTGCGCAGTCTACACATATTTGAAATTCGAGAGCGGAGAGGTGTCAGGCATTAGTCAGGGCATACTGGACAAACGGACTAGGCAATTTACACTTTCTTCAACCTTAATCCAGCACGGTGCGTTCTCGAGCAGGAGAGAATGTGTCACTATGACTAAGTGCAGCAGGCCACGAGGAGGTCTTTCCAGTAAAGCCACGTGGGAGAACAGCCAGTTGCTCAAAACTATTTTCTGCTGCTGCCTCTGGAATTAGAAGTTGTTGATTTAGTGGAGATGTCAGGAGCGTTCTCTTAGAGAATATGCTGGTGTGTGAAACACCCGCGCCACCGTATCTTGCTTGTTTACTACGATAATAAGCTCTCGTTTGATTAAATTGTACACGGTCATGCATTTTTTTTAAATCCGTGATAATTTTTAATCGGTGGACAGTAGAACGCACAGGCAGCACACGCTCAAACTATGGAGTATTTTGCCAACCATGTTATCAGTATGCCAAACAGAAACACAGTGACATAAATGAGTGAAAAATAAAATTGCCAGCATTTGGATGAGAAAATATTGTTTTAATTCATTTTCATATTATTGTTATTAGTAAGAAGCTCAGGTATGCATTTTTTTTTACCATAGATTAAAGTTCCCTTTCTTTCTTTCTGTTTCCCAGTTTTTACAGATTTTTTGGGGCCCATGCCAGCTGGGGCTAACCAGGTAAATCTTTCTCACCAATCTCTCATACCCTTTCCACCCACAGTTTTCATGTACTGTGTACTCTCATTTTTGTCTGCTTCCGTATGCACTCATGTCTTTTGTGTGAGCCATTTGCTTACTGTTCCATTATTCATGATTACTCCGACCCCATTCTGTTCTTTGCAAGCGCTCTCACAGCGATTTCCTGAGGTTTTTTTCTCCTGACATGATAATTAGTTCCTTGTATTTGAAGTATGGTGCATCAGTATTGAAGGACCAGCATCGGAAGCCCACCCATGTGATTAAGGTGATAGGAAGGTATCTTAATTAATTGTGCATCCAATGACTGAAGAGTACCAGATAGAGTGATATGTAAAGGAAGTTGGTTTGACAAATATTTTTCAGAAAACAAATGTTGTTCCGAGTAGTTATTATAGTGAAATGACCGCTCCCCCCTAAAAACTTTCAAAACAAGCAGAAAGAGCTGAGTAAGGATATTTAAACATTGGGGTTTCTTATACTCATTGGGTTGCAGCAGAGGGCTAAGAATGAGGCTCTGTTGGGGTCACTCGTGCAGACAGATCAATTATAAATCTAAATCAACTTAGTAATGTTAAAATGAAGGCACTGAGGTGCAATACAGCCAGTGCTGATTTTCTGAAGGGAAATGTTGAAACATCAATGAAATGTTTGAGAAAAATTAATTCATGATGACTGTTTAATTACAAGAAAGAGCCAAGACAGGTCAAATAATATCATAGCTAATCTGCAAGAATCTGAGGATAGAGCGAATTAAAAAAAGTAGTAATTGGACTGTCAACTTGCCTTAATGCTTTTTTTAGTTCTAGCCTGATACAGCATATATGCTCCATGTGCTATTGTATACAGCAAAGGGCTTGGAGCCTGCCCATGCTTACCATTTGTTGGCTTCATCGTGAATCTTATTTTCTGCCTCCTAATTGAGCAGTGCATGTTGGCGTCACTTCCTCTTCTTTTCTCGGGAGCATGGACCAAGTATGGATTGAATCATCTTGATGAGTAACATTACACTGCTTGCGATGTGATTGAGGTACTATTATTATTGCTTCTTCCCGGAAGTGTTTGCAGATTTTTATTGACCTTTGCATGCATACTTAAAATGTTTGTGTGACTATATGTCTTTACCAGATGCACCTATTTTTCCAGCATAAACATTGCTTCTTTTTAAAATGTTAATTTTTTCGACCCGACCGTTTGCAGGACAGCAAAAGAAAACTTCCCAACAACTTGTTCTATCCCACATTATGCACGGCTGCACAGTGTCTCACAAACAACACGATGCACAACATGCAGATATAGAGGATCATTACGCTCCTGTTTGCTGCTAAGGGACTTACATTTTCTCTTTCAGCTCTTATCCACAGACTGCAGTGTGCAACAAGTGAAGAGTTTTAAGGCAGGCTTACTTACTGATTCTTACAGGTTATAGCCCTCAATTAAAAAAATAGACACTTGAAAACCACACTATAAGTAATTAAATACATTGAAAGGGAAAAAGGTGAATAAAATTGAAGGATTAACAACTTTGAAGGTACAGGAACACCACCGTGTTGTTCAAATCAGCTTTGAATACACAGGGCAGGCAGCAGCAGTGGAGTTGTTTATTGCGTACAACAGACTGAGAACACTCAGTGGTAGTAGTGCTGGCATTGGAAACAAGCATCGGCAAAGTGAACAGGTCTAGCCCGTGTGAGAGTTATTGGCTTTGGCAATGTTTTTTGGTCATGTTAGCCATGTTGTGTGCAGCATGGCTAAAAGCTAGGGAAAAAAGAGCTATTTGTAGCCAGGTTTTGCCTGTACTTGTTATCAGGTACCATCTTCAAAGCGCTACCAGGTTTTCACTTTTTGAGTTATTGCTTGCTAGACTAGCCAGCACATGGTCTTTGAAAGGTCGTAGGAAAAGCATGAGACTAAAACGTCTTTGGCCCCGGCACCAATTAAAAGTGTCCCCCCATTAGTAAATGAGGAGGCATAAAAAAGTCGCCCATGATTGCAAATTGAGGCACTTTTGAATTTGTAAAGACATGCTCTTTTAGTGTTTTGTAAGGTAAAGAAGAAGACTGTATGGATTTGAGCTTGGTGCAAGCAATGTTTTTTTTAATATCAGGGAAATCAACAGTACAAAGCAGCCCAGCAGACAATAGAACAGTCCCGCAAACAGCCCAAAAAACGGCTCAGACACTGACCTATCACACCATCCCATCGGGCACTGCCCTACAGTCCAGTCTGACCCTTGGAATATGTGCAAAAGATGCTGGTGAGAATGGAACTGAAGAACATAGCAGCACCCAAAAGATTAGTAGAAACAAAGATATGATAGTGGAATCAAACGCCTTATCTTTCTACCTGGGGAAAAATACTGTTGTTGCTTCCCTCATATGATCAAAAGATATTAGCGTATCCACAGGGACCATACATGCGTTCAGAAGATTGGGTGATTGAGAAGACATGCCCAGTATTCGTCAATATTCTATCTAACCAAAGGATACTGCCACATATATTTTCAATCCAATAGGACAATGGAAACTCGACATTTGCCAACACTCCCGGACACTACCAGTTCACTGTGTTGCACTTTGCTCTCCTAGAGCAACTGACACCTCTAAAACAGTAATGAATCATATTCTAAATCTACACCTCTCAGACAGTAATGAATCATATCCTAAATCAAGTCAAAATTACTTCATTAACAGCAATAACAACCATAAAAGTACATTAACACCTTGGCTGCTAAGGCAATTCCCATCCTGTGCTGGAAATTGCTGTTCCCCTCTATTCATGACGAGCTCAGCTCGTCATCAGCACACGCCACCCGTGGCTGATGACGAGCTGAGCTCGTCATCAGCATCAAAGGGGTTAAAACCACATTCATCAATTACATAGTTATACTAAAAATTCTGAGAAAAAAAGTTAAATATCAAATATATAAAATCACAAGCATCAGTTAATAATTCCTAATTAAATCTATGCATCGTTTTATAGACACTCAGCGAATAACGGACTATTTAGATACGATTGATAAGCCTATGGTTCCAGCTGAGGATCTGCAGATGTTGGAAGAGGATCTTACGCTCCAGGAGGTTCAGGTGGCAATTGCGCGACTTAAACAAGGTAAGGTGCAAATGGCCGTCCGGCTGAGTTCATCAAGAGCTACACAGGGCTGCTGGGCCCCTGTATGCTTGACCTCTTTTGAGAGGCCAAAGATAGGGTGGAGCTCCCGCCGGACCTGCAGCATGGGCTTATTGTTCTAATTCATAAGCAAGGCAAGCAGGAGTCCAATTGTGGGTCCTATTGCCCTATTTAGTTATTAAACATCGAAACTAAGGTGTTGGACATGATTCTGGGCTCCTGGCTTCTTTTTTTTATGTTTGAAAGCTTTATTGAAAGAAATGAAATGAAACTACAATATGACATCAGCAGATAAAATACAATGCAGAGCAAAACATGTCGAAAAACCAAAAACATACTGATGTCAGTAGTAAGAAACCAAGCATTTTCTGGGTTTCTAAAGGGAAAGGAAGGGGGAAGGGAAGGAGGGAATAGAAACAATGTTATAACAGAATAATGCTTATACAAGATTATTGGCAGGCAAGAAAATTGCACAATGAGTAAGAAAAAACTACACAATATCTGAAAAACATTATATTATAAATAAAACTGTGAATGGTAGTAAATAAAACAAGTAGGAGAGAGTAAAGATCTTTCAGGGAGGCTTAACATTTTCTGAGGAGAGAAAAGTGTACCTCTTTTGAGCGGAATGATCTAAGTATGGGGTAAGGGGCAACCAATAAAGTTGAATATTACGAGAAGATTTACAGGAGGAGGCAAATGCAACATCAAGTCTATGGAAATGACATAGGGAATTCCACCAACAACGTATGGAAACCTTGGTAAGAGACTTCCAATTAGAGGAAATATGTTGAAATGCGAGAGCAAGCATAAGGTCAAAAAGACCAAGTGAGTGTGAAGGGAGATTTAAAGAGTCCAAGAGACTCCCCATAAACACAAGGGTAATGGAATATGGAACAGAGAGTGTAAAAATGCGAGAAATGTAAGTCCAGACTTGCTTCCAGAATGCAGCTACAGAAGGACAGAAAAATAAGAGATGAAGAAGATCATCATCAGGTGTACCACATGTCCAGCAGTTAGAGTTAGAGGAGGAAGTAAAGTGAGAGAGAGAAAGAGGAGAAAAGTAAAGTCTATGATACAGAAAAAATAAAGATTGAGTAAGGGAAGTGGAACGAGAAGTTTTCAGGATTTTGGACCATAGTTTATCCTAGAGAGTAACAGGCCATGAGCAGTCCAAATCTTTTTCCCAGGAAATCTCCAATTTAGTTTTGGCACGCTCAGGGTTAGGTGGAGAGAAGAATCGGTAAATAAGAGAAGCTTTAGGGAGAGTGGCAAGTATCACGAGAAGAGGAGAAGTAGGGGAAGGCGAAATTGAAGAAGGAAGTGAATAATAACCATCAAGAATAATTTCCATGAGAATAGGATATTTCTGTGAAAAAGAACGAGGGCAATGAAATCGTGCTTGAAATTGGGGGAAAGAGCAAGGCGAAGTACCATCGAAGAGCTGATGAACCCAAATGATATCCTTTGATCTCCAAGTAGTCGAAGCAATAGGTCTGTTGTTCAACAAGATAAGCGAATTATACCAAATGGGCGAGAATAAGAAAGATGCACGAGAAGTAGACAATGGGGAAAGCAAAGGTTTCAGGAGAGAAGAAGTGTGCTTAAATAAAGGGGGAATAGTATAGGGGGATTTGGTAGTAAAATGAGATACGTCCTGAAATGAAAAGGGCAGTAATAAGGATTGTTCAATGAGAAGCCAGAGGGGGGGAAGAGGAGACTGCTCTGATGAAAGCCAAGGATTTGTGGTATAGACGGAAATCAGGTAAGTTGACACCCCCATTCGATTTGACCTTGCGGAGAGCTAACAAAGAAATCCTAGCTTTTTTGTGTTTCCAAAGAAATTTTGACAAAGCCGAATCAATACGATTGAAATAGAGAGCAGGAATATGAACAGGAAGCACTGAGAGCATATAAATAAGAATAGGAGCAATCATCATTTTAATAGAATCAAGATGATCCCACCAAGAGAGAAAGAGGTGATTCCAGGAGGAAGATAATTGCTCTATCTGGGAAATAACAGCAGACATATTTAATTTAATAGATGATGAAATAGAAATGGAAAACAAAACACCAAGATATTTTATTTTATTTTAGTGCTATTCCAGGCAAAACCAGTAGAAGAGAAAAAGTGAGGAAGACAAAATTTGGTTAAAGGGAGAATTTCTGTTTTATCAGAGTTGATTTTATATCCCGAGACAATAGAAAACGGTTCAAATTCAGCCAATTAGGAAGGGACAGACGATTCTGGGTCTGAAATAAATAAAAGAATCAGCATATGCAGAGAGCTTTAATTGATTATCCCCATATGGAAAGCCAGAAATGGAAGAATTATTACGGATAGAAGAAAGAAAGGGTTCAAGGGCCAACACAAAAAGAAGAGGGGAGAGAGGACAACACTGACGGACCCCACGCTCAAGGGTAAAGGAAGAGGAAAGCTGACCATTAACAAGAACCGAAGCTTTGGGCATAGAATATAACAAAGATATGAAAGAGATACATTTAGGATCAAAACGGTGCCATTTTAGGGAAGCAAATAAAAAAGACCAATCAACTCTATCGAAAGACTTTTCAGCGTCTACAGAAATAGCTGCCAAAGGAATAGAAAGAGAAGAAGCTTTATTTAAGACATTTAGAAAGAGTCTAGAATTATCAGAAGTGAGACGACCCTTAACAAAACCGCATTGCTCTTTTCCAATTAGGTGAGGCATGAAAGGATCTAAACGTAGCGCGAGCAACTTAGCAAAGAGTTTATAATCAACATTGACTAACGAAATTGGGCGATAGTTTTTACAAAACTTTGGATCACGACCTTCCTTAGGAATAAGACAAATAGTAGCGTCTTGAAAAGAGCCTTCGGCCACACCAGAAGAACAAAATGATTGGAAGAGAGAGAGAAGTTTAGGTAACAAAAGATAAGAAAAATGCAGGTAAAACTCAACCGGAAAACCGTCAGCGCTTGGGTGTTTACCCTTGGTAAGAGAGGACAGAGCAGTGGAGAGTTCATGCAGAGAAAGATCTACCTCAAGATCCGGGAAATTAAGTTGAGGAGTAGAAGGTTTGGGCAAATTGTCAAAGTAAGATTGAAGAAGAGAGGACGTAGGTGGAGCTTCCGGAGTATACAAGGTTTGATAAAACGATTGGAATTGGTCAAGGATGTCCTTATCTGTATGAAGGAGAATGTTGGTGGGGGAAGAGAAGGATTCAATAAAGGTACGCTCTTTACGATTTAAGGCAGTTAGCCAAGAGTTTGCCGGATTTATTACGGCCGACATAATAACGCGCACTGCTGCGGAGAAGAAAAGAGGAAGCAGTATCAGTAGTGAGTTTATTGAAGGCAATCTTGGCACGGAGAAGCTCAGGTGACATGTGATTGGTAGAGGAAGTATAGAATTGATGTTCCAAGCATTTTATATGGGCTAAAGCAACTTTACGCTTCTGAATAAATTGTTTCTTTTTCTTAGATACAAAATCAATGATAAAACCACGCGCCGTAGCTTTAAAAGAGTTCCAAAGGACGTGAGGAAGGGTATGAAAATCAGAGTTGAGCTGAAAAAATTCATTAGTAAAGGAAAGAAAAGAAGAAGAAAAAATAGGATCAGTAAGAAGTGAACAATTAAAACACCAACGAGAAAGCTTAGGAAGAGGAGGAAGCAAGTCAAAGTCCGTAAGAATAGGATCATGATTCGAAATTACAATAGGTTCAATAGAGGAAGACAATAAGTTTTGAGATAGGTATGGGGAGAGAAAGATATAGTCTAAGCGAGAAAAAGAGGCATGAGGAGGAGAGAAAAAGGAAAAGTCTAAGGAGTCTGGGTGAGTGAGTCTCCAAGAGTCAGAAAGATGTGCTCGTGAGATAGTATCCAAAATTTGTTTATGAGGCTTGTGAGGGATAAAACGGACAGAGGATTTATGATCCAAAAATAGGTCAACTATCTGATTGCAATCGCCTCCTAAAAGGAAAAAATCATCTTTATGTTGGATACATTTGCTGGTGACTAATGGCCAAAAGGAAGAATCAAGTTGAGTAGGGCCATAAACATTAAACACAGTGATAGGAATTGCATTTATAAGCAACTTAGCTAAAATCCATCGACCATCAAAATCCCTTTCCAATAGAATTTTACATTTCAACTTTTTATGAATTAAAACAGCAACACCATTTTTTTTGTTAAACGAAGGAGAAAACAAGACAGTACCAACCCAATTCCTTTTCAATTTAAAAGATTCAAGGTCAGAAAGATGGGTTTCTTGTAAAAGGACAATATTGGGGTTATAAGAGGATAAATGAGAGAGTACTCTCTGCCTCTTAATAGGATTATTAAAGCCTTTCACATTCCAGGAAACAACTCTAAATGTATAAACAGAATAAACATAATAACTTCAAAAAGTGCAGAAGAACAAGCAAATATTAACAAGCAGAGGAATGAAAAAATTAAAAGAGAAAGGAAGGAAGAATGAGTACAAAGAGGCTTAAGGGAGAAATGAGATAGGAAAAAAGAAAGAGAATTAGAAAATAAGTAGGGAAGGAATAGACAGAAGAGACAGCACAAATCCAAAAGGATGACTGCAAAAAACATACCTGAGAGGGAGATACAAAAGGAAGGTGGGGAAATGGCGACACATAACAAGATGGACCAGCCGAAGAGCAGGGACACAACCGCACCGGGACATCATAGAATCTCAGGAAGGAGATCACAAGAAGGAGGGAACAAAGAATACAAATCTGTGGGAGGGAAGAGAAATGGTTAGAACTAAATTTAGGACAATAAAATACATTATGGAATTTGCAACAACCTCTACGACAAAGTGATAAACAAGAACGAATATAGCACAAGTCAAGATCATAACTTGAATATATAAGCACAAAGGAAGGTTATAGAGAGCAACAACAAAACAACCAAGAAAAGATAACATGAAAACAATTACAAAACATCCAAAAGCATCTAAAAACTGTTCAGCCATTAGAAGAGAGGAGGTCTCCATGCCACCGTTGGTTTGTAGAAGAATGACATTTTTAAGTTCACTAGGATCCTGAAAAGTCAAAGTCTTATTTTGCTGAGTGACTTTGAAAATGCAAGGGTGGAACAGGCCATAACGCGCTCCAAGGGAGTGCAAAGAGGGGCGAAAAGAGAGGAATTCTTTCCTTCTTGAAGCAGTAGCATTTGAAACATCTTGAGCAAGGAATACACAGTGACCCAACCAGGAAACTTGATGTTTGGCTCTAGCTGCAGAGAGGACCGAAAGGAGGTCAGTAAATTTCAGAAAGAGGATGATAACTTTGCGTGGCTTTGTAGAGGCAGCTGAGCGCGGGCCAAGTCTATGAGCTCATTGAATACTGATGGAAGTGGATGGTGACATGTCCAAGAGCTTTGGAAGGAAGGAGGTGAAGAAAGTCACTGGGTCATCCCCTTCAAGGGATTCTGGCAGGCCATAAATACGAAGATTGTTCCTTCTGTTCCTATTTTCTAAATCCTCCGTATGCTGTTGGAGGGAGAGAACAGACTTTTCTAGAGAGGAAATACTCTGTGAATTGGATTGTATTTCAGGAACTTGCTGCTCAACTGAAGTGATCCGGGCGTCCATGGCTGACCATCTTTCTTTCAAGAGTTGCATGTTCTTATTTGTTTCCTCGATGAATGGACGCAATGCGCATATTTCTTCCAGAATCAACTCCATGGAGGTGGGAGATGATGTTTTGTCAGGGGAGGGAGGATCATGCTTTAGGCGTTTGGAAGAAGATGCAGGAGGTGAAGATTTATTGGAAGTAGCCTGCACAACAGAAGAGTGATGAGGAGCAGAGCCAGCCATTATTGGTGCTGAGTTCGAAGTACACAAATCTGCAGAGGAAGACTCTTAAACACTCGTGGAGGGAACAAAAATACATTTTGGTGTGCGCAGTTTTACCATATGAGTAAAATATGCTCAAAATGTATCTGATAAACGTATAGGATAGACACCTGGCACTCAAGCAAGGATAAAAGTCTTAGAAGTCAATAGGGCATGCGATGTGCGGAGTGCGGTGCAGCAAAAATAATCAATGAGGCAATGCAAAAACCAGAGTCTGAGCTAAGCACAATAAAGCATGAGGCGTCTAATTGATAGCAAAGAAATCCTATGAGAAAACACTCGCAAAGACACCTGCTTATGAAAGAGGCTTAGTATTCACAAGTTATAAATGTCAGTATAAAAGCCTGGTTGAAAGAACATTCCTTTATAGAGCAGGTAGAGCCAAAATTAAAAACTGAGCATAGATAGAACTTCCAGAACATTTGGTCTCATGAAGCAAAATTAGGGAAAGCAGGAGTAATGCTATATGAAGGATGGACCCCACCATTATCAGGAGCTGAAGAATCAAACAGCAACAGGAGGCAGCATAAGTAAACAGGCGCAGAGCATGAGGCATCAAACTGGCAGCGAAGACATCCTGTGAAGGGGCATTCAAATTCGCCAACATATGAGGTAAACAATGACAGCTGTGAAGCATACTGAAAAGAAGCATGGTTGAAAAAGCATTCCGGGGTAAAGCATGCACGCAAAGTTAGCGGAGCCAGGATGCAGAGATAGCCTCAGGAGATACATTGAAGCCCATACAGGAATTTAATAGTGTGTTAGCGAGTGCATACAGGTGGCAGACCGCCACAGGAACACCGCAATTACACTATAAGTGGCATGCTCACCAGCGCAGTTGGTAGTCCTGAGGAGCGGTGAGAGGTAGCAAGCAACTGGCAGGAAGAGAGCGCACAAAATGGCGGCGACCAGCTCCATTGTGAGGAGAACGGGTCATGACCGATGAACAGCGCTGACAGGTGGCCGAAGCGCAAAAAAGGTCTCTGTGAACCCCGCTCACATTTTGGCAGTAATTCCAGAGTCCCAAGTCGATGAAAAGGGCAGGAAGAGGACAGAGTCTCAAAAGTCCGTCCCGATGCGGCAGAGATCCCACGCTAAGCGGCCATCTTCGTCGGAGCCGTAGCCACGCCAGAGGGGGGGGGGGGGCTCCTGGCTTCTAAAGGTGATGGTCCCATTCATTCACAAGGATCAGTCGGGCTTTATGCCTGGCAGGTCCATTAAACTTAACCTCTGCTGTTTACATAATTGGATGGCGGAGGTTCACCATAAGATGGAACACCATGTCTTTTAAGTGTTGGACGCTATTTATTGGCCCTCCCTCCAACAGACTCCATGGAAATTCAGCTTTGCCCTAAATCCAGACAGTGGATTTCACTACTTTACCAGGCCCCCACTGCAATGGTAAGGATGAATGGTGCCCTATCGGTTGCCACCCCGACTGGGTGGGACACCAGGCAGGTAAGCCCCCTGTCTCCTTTGCTATTTGCCCGTACCATAGAACCCTTATCTGCTATGGTCCATGCCTGTCATTACATTCATGGGTTTAACATTTCTGAGACTGGCCGGGATATTGAGAAAGTCTTGTTTTATGCAGACAAGATACTCCTTTATGTCATCAAGCGGGCAACCACAATTCCGGCTAATCTATATCTGTTTGAGATCTGCGGGGCTCACTCTGGCTACCATATCAATTGAGGCAAATTGGTTCTTTGCCACCCCTATGGCCAATTGATCCATCTGTGCTTACTCGGATGGTCCAGATGAGAAATGATAGCTTATGTTACCTGGGCAGTCACTCCCCACAGTGAGACGTATATGGCGAAAATCTGGGTTGGGTGGTACACGCTTCCAGACTGATGCCGGGAGGTGGCGTACTCTGCCTCTTACATTGGTGGGAAGGGCTGCTGTTTTTAAAATTATTACACTCCTCAAACAACTTTACATCTTGCAGAATACTTTCCGAACCCAGAGGCTCTGTTTGTCAAGTAGGAGGTGATTTGAGGACATTGCTGTGGTGTGGTGGACACCCCAGGATATTTTTTAAGCTCACCAGTGCAAACCTTACAATGGTAGGATTAACCCAGACACGCAGGCCTATTATTTGGCAGCCCATATGGTGGCCATAAATGATTGGCTAATTGCACAACAAGATGATCAGTCTACCTATAGACTGGAGCAAGCACAGTTCGCTGGCCAGTCTTGCCTGCAATACCTTTATCATGGAATGGAGTTCGATGGCTGCTGCCCGAAAAGCAGTTGGCGTTGGATGCATGGCAGAAGCCCCTAGATCCATTGGTTGGGGAGGAAAGTTGATGCGGGTGATGCTGGTATGGACAGGCATGTGAATACACAAGATAGGAAAACTCAGGTGCTTTGAGGCCTGGGACCCTTGACAGGATTCACCCGGATAGGACACCTCCTGGTGGAGGATGTGTTGACACTATTTTCGTTCCTACAAAGGGACTATTCCATGCACCAGAACCAGTATCTCAAATATGTGCAGTTGTGACATGCCTGGCATGTGTAGTTATTGGGAGAATTGAATCTGCTTGAATATTCCCTGTTGGTGGACATGTTGTTACTTGAGGAGCTAGAACAGAAGGCTACCTCTCACCTATAAGACGCTGAACAATAATATGCCAGACACATTAACTAGGCTGAGGGCCAGATGCGAGAGAGACATGGGGGAACATGAGGACATCCACTGGGAAGCGGATCTGATGAACCTGAGGGAAAGCCAGTAAGTGACAACTGCGACTAATTCAACTTAAAATACTTCATCGGGTTTAATATGATGAAGCACATGCACCGCATTGGAATGTATGACGTTACAATGCATACATTTACAATGCATGCCTTTACAACGTAGTTTTCACATCACAACATCCTTTACAACACATTCTTTTACATAGCATGCCATTACATCTCATTTTCAGAAACTACCTTTACAACGCATTCCATTACATCACATTTTACCTTTACAATGCATGCCATTACAATGCATACCATTACATTGCATTTAAGGTAAGTGTTGGATAGTATAGGGGTAATAATTACTATTCTAAATCCGGTGAGTGCAACAGTAGGGCAAGTGTTGGTTAGTGTAGGGGTAAAAATTACTATTCTAACTCCAATGAGTGCAACAGTAGGGTAAGTGTCGGATAGTGTAAGGGTACTATGCCTTGTAATGGTATGCGTTGTAATGACTTGCAATGTAATGCCTGCGTAGTAGTAACATGCATTGTAAGGACATGCATTGTAGTGACATGCAATGTAATGGCTGCATTGTAATGACATGCGATGTAAAGGATGTTGCAATGTAATGACTGCTATGTAAAGGAAGTGCAATGTAATGACTGTGTTGTAAAGGTTGTTTCCCCCGCATTGGGAGGGCAGTTTCCCCTACTTGCCTGCCCTGTGGGAATACTAGAGATACATTCATACATACGTTATGGGGCTGTCCAGCTATTCACACATATTGGTCATGGGTGATGAGGGAACTCATCAGAGTGTTGGAAACAGGCATCCCTCTTGATCCCAAACACATTATATTGGGTGTCCCAAGTGGTGTTGATGGTCCCAGATCGCAACTTCTTTTCTGCAACCTGGGGCTCGAGGTGGCTAAACTAGATGTGGCGCACCATTGGGGCGCACCGGAGGTCCCTGCCATGACTGAATGGAAGACGGGGATGGATTTTTATATGGCTGCTGAGAAAGTTATGAACTAAAGCAGAGGGTGCAATCTCAAGTACTTCAAGGTCTGGAGAGGTTAGCTTAGGCATTATGGTCTCTACTTCTTGGAAGATGCACCAGCTCCCTCATTATGATCCTGGATCTTGATGTGCACTGTAATCTCATCCCAATACATAATGTATTGTATTCATCTTCACTGTTGGATTATTCTATTTTGTATGCGGACTTGCGCGCTAAACTGTTGTTTGTTGATATATAAAACGTCAATAATTAATTTTTTATTTTTAAAACAGTTTGAAAAAATGCCAGAGCTAAGATTATCACATTTCAAAATTGGCAACAAAAATAGCGTCTGAAAGAAGCATAAAGTGGACAAACGAAAAGAAAATGCAACGTTGATTGAATGGATTTATGATCACAAAGGCAGGGTGGTAAGATCACTTGATATAAAACAGTAATGGAAAAAGCCCTATAAAGTGCACAGCGTCAAATCTCAGGCATGTCAATAAATACCTATGGTATCTATGAAAAATCTAAACAAGGCACGAGTCTGTCAGTAGGTTTATAAAGCGTGGAATGTATTTACTTATAGAAATTTCCTGATTTCTGTTTGCAGTCTCAAAGATTGACACATATCTAAAAATGTCTCCTTAAAAAACAGATCAATAGTGGTGTCAAACAATTCAGGAATACCCAGGCTGTGACTTAGCTCATCAATATATGTTAACCATAGATTTATTTTTGCCGTGTCCAAGCTTGGAGATCCTTCCACAAACTGTAGCATGAGCCTGGTTTGGGTGACTGGGTGTCAGATCAAATCTATAGGCATAATAAGACCAGATGACCTATAATGATATCAATTTGTTTTAAACTTGTATTTCTCCTGTAACAATAACCACAGTGAAAATGACATATTGACAACTCGGTACTGTGGCGTGTGTGAGTACAGGCTTGACGTAGCCCTGATCAATCTTCCATAGTTCCCTCATCCCTCCTACCACATTCTGCCACAGTCTTAGAATGCAATTCAACAAGCATATTGGATCACAATCCAAGGTCTTTCTGTAGCTTTGGGTCAGTCCTGACCATTTTCATCTGTATCTCCTCCGCTGTTGTCCATTCTCATAGATCCCTCCTCCACATCTCTAAAATGAGGCACTGTTTTCTGATCCAGTGCATAGCTACCCTGCATTTAGCCAGCACTAACCCCAAGTAGGCAAATGTTTCAGAGTTTTAGAGGCTTGGGTATAAATTTGAGCAAGCTGTGAAGCAGCGACACCTCTATTAACAAATACAGTATAATCCTGTCAGCGCAAACACCCCTGCTTGCCAATATACCCCCAAGTGACCAAACCTCCACGTCCTGTGGATGAAGTCTGCACCACCCTACCACATTTGGGACACATGAATAGCCTGTACGGACAGATTCTGTGGAGCCACATGTGATGCCATGTAAGTGCGTTGTAGGAAATAGAAGTGAGTCAATTGAAATCGGGCATTGCTTGAAATTGTCCACACACACTCTTTTGCCATGTCCCAATCTCCAATTGTCAGGGGTGCATCAAGCTCTGCAACCCACAGCAGTCAGACCGGAAGGTCCAGCCGGGTGCGGTCAGCCTGTAAAGCCGGTTAAAGTGGGAGATCGCATGCATGGCATAGCCAAGTCCCTTAATTGTGGTGGTGACTGCTAAGGACACAGGGGCAGCTGAGAACGCTGAACATATTTCCTGTACAGTCACAGTCTAGGACAGCTTAGCATATTGTTTAAACTGACAAGCCCCCCCGCCCCTAATTGAGTTTGAGCCTCTTTGAAGGAGATGAATATGTCTTAGGGAAATAAGTCCCCTAATGTCAAGCGACAACCCTCTCCTGACCTGTCAACAGTCATAGCATCATTAATGGACCAAAAAAGCTACAGCCACCAGATCACCAGAGATCAGGAAAAGAGGGACCTCCGAAGGACCCTGCATGTCGCTGTCTCCCATGTTATAGCCTCATTCTTAAGCATAAAGGGAAAATGAGACAGCACACTTCTACCCCTCATCAATGTGACCGGGAGTGGCTCCACCTTCCAGCACTCACTCGAGGGACATTTCTCGCAGTTATCTTCCACCAAGCACCATACGACTCCATATTAGAGCTGGAATGCAATTTAATATAATTCTAAATCTGAAAGTCCCTTGCCACTCTCTCGTCTATCCAGTTTAAAAACAGGCAGTCTCACCCTACTCTTTTTACCCGCCCAGACCAACGAGGTCAAGATAGAGTCCAACTCCTTGTAGGTGAATCTAGGAATGCAACTCAGTGTATTCTGTAGGTGGTATAAACAAAGGGATGGAAGCACCATTTGCGCAACCGCTATGCTGCCCGCAATGGAAAGAGGGAGTGACTTCCAGAATGTGATACAGCTCTGAACTCCCTCCATAACTCTGCCCAAGTTATGTGTGAGCCGAGTAGTGGGACCTAGCACAATTTGTGGACCCAGGTACCTGGATGTAATAATCTCCCACCACAGACCCACATCCAGCAGGCCATCTCGTGGAGTTCTCGCCAGTATGCCCAGTGTATATAGCACTGTTTTGTCCCAGTTAATCCGTAAGCTAGAGGTCGCACCAAAGAGTTCCAGCTCTGGGAACAGGATCTACCAGGAAATATAAAGATCTCTAAGATAGATCAGTGTGTCATCTGCATACAGAGAAACTATATGCGTGACATTACCCACCTTAACTATTCCGCTGTGCAATACCTTGTGGAAGTGCATTGCTAATGGCTCACAGCCAGGCTGAACAGGAGCGAGGACAGGGGCCATCCCTGTCAGATACCTCTCTCGACCTTCAACCTAGAAGACACTATTCCACTCCCCCACCCCCTGCCACAGTTCCGTATGTAGGAGCTTTACCCAACCCCTGGCTACGTGACCTGAAGGCCATTGCCTGTAGTATCTAGAACATATACAACTAGCTGATGGTGTCAAATGCTTTTTCTATGTCAAACGCTATCAGGGAATCCTCCATGTCAGTATCCGTTGTTGAGTGTAGAACATCTGTTAGTTCTTGAAGGTTCATTGCAGTGCAATGACCAGGAATAAAACTGCAATAATCGTCATGTACCAGGAACCCCACTACCTTGGCTAGCAACTTGGCATCCGTATTTATTATGGAAAGTTCCTATAGGAGGCCATCTCACGTGTGTGTCTATCTGATTTAGGCAACATCAGGATAACCACCTCATACATTGATTCAGGAAGTCTCCCCATCTGCCCTGCTTCCGTATAAACTTCTAACAGTCTCTCTGTCAGGGACAGGGAGAATGTCTGGTAAAACTCTGGGGGGAACCCATCCAATCCAGGAGTCTTATTGTGCGGAATACCCTTTAGTGCCACCATCAGTTCTAGTCCAGTTATTTCTGCCTCCAAGCCCTTAAGCTGCTCCTCTGTAAGGGAATGCAAGCCTCAGCCTCTTGGGACCTATATATGTCTGCAAAAAGCTGGCTTGCTTCATAAAAAGTGTACTAAAAGAAGTATACTATGTGCAGAGAGTCCAGTCGGTCACCCATTGGTTTACAGAGGCAAAAGTGAATAATGCTCTCTTTTGTGGTAGTGTGGGCAAGCAATTAGGCTTATCAGCGGGTAGTGCTATGCATTTGTTGCACTCACAGAGGCAATAAATGAGACACACACTCACAGAATAAATCCAAGACCAAATTTGACAAAATAACAAGTCTTTTTATCTATATTTCAAAATCAAGGACTTCACTTCAAGGTAAGTACAGTTTTCCATAGAAAATATGCACAGTTAAGTAAACGTTACAAACTTGTGCACTTTTACGCACAATGTATTTCCATGCGAAGAAAAGTCAAAGGTGCATAAAAATAGGCACGGTCAGTTTTAGGGGTTCACCTTCTGGAATTGAAATAGTAGTAAGCCAAGGTTCAAAGTACTACCAAAAGTTCCTCGGACACCGCTTGTGTTCTACCTGGAGCAGGATGCTGGTGAGGCTGATAGCAGGTGCGCTACGAAGCGGGGGAGGCATCCGAAAGAGGCTGCACAGGGGTGCTTGTGGGCAAGTCTGAGGGCTCCCAAATGGGCGCTCAAGTTGCAAGGGCCCTTGAAGCATAAGTGCACAGCCGGTTTGTCGGGACCCGGGCCAGAGGGCTCGGGACTAGGGGGGTTTGGTTGGCTGGCCTGGATGTGCAAAGATGCACCTCCCACACAGGGATAAACAGCTAGAAGAGGAGAAATCAAGGCAGCTGGGACACTCACAACAGCTGCTTGGTCCTGTGAAAGTATGAACTGAACCTCAAGATCGGTGTTTGATGCAGGGCGTCCGGTACCCCGGGGTTGTTACTGCATGGTTTCAGTTAGACCTAGTGTCTTCACACTCGGTAGGAAGACAGATCGGACCTTCCAAAGAACAAGTATGTTGTCCTAGCCATCCGTGGTGTTGGTCAGGCCAGAGATCTGCAAGGCCTTGGACCAGACTCTTCTTTGAAAGCTTTTGGTGTTTGTTGAAGTGCTGGCAGGCTACCCAAGGCTTTGGTAGTTCTCCAGCTTACAGGACGAGTCACTCTGTTGTGACTGTCGAGAGAGGGCTGAGGTCTGCAGGGTTTCTTGCCAAAGTTCAAAGTTCTGCTGCAGTTCTCACCAGGCAGTGACTCTACTTCATCCTTCTTCTGTTGATCCGTCAAATTTGAGGTCTTGGGTGCAGGGGTGCCACCTAAATACTCAATTTAGGGGTGTTTATGGGGAGTGACAGTAGTAGCCAATGGGCTACCTACCTTAGGGTGTCTACTCGCTCTATATGACCACTTCCTGTGGGAAGTGGGCAAAACCCAGACCCTAGAAGGCTGATTCCTTCCAAAAACAACATGGAGGAATTTGAAAAGTGGGGTCTGCCTCAGCTTGCCCACCTTATGTGGAATCAGGACAGGGGAGTGGGCACCTCCACTATCTGGAGAGTCCCAGGGTCGCATATCAAAAAAAGCAGGGCCTTTGAAGGTTCCCGCCCTGGAATGCCCATCCTGCTTGAACGAGGTGTGAACACCTCTGCCCAGAGTAAGCATTTTTCCCGGTCTCTGAGAGCGTAGGCTGTCCCCTCAGGGGGTCAGAAATTTGTCTAGGGTAACTGGCTGGTTGAGACAGGTCAGTCAACACACTAGTGGTTGGTAGGTTTTCAGGGGGCACCTGTAAGGTGCTCTCTGGGTGCATCTATTATTAAATCCACTACGGGCATTAGTGTTGGTTCATTAAGATGAGCTATTTGGTACCAAATACCTTCGGATACAGTAAAGTCACCCTCTAGCTGGAAAACCAGTAATGACGGGTTCCATGCTGTACCGACCAGATTTTTGGACCAGATGGAATCCGCTCCTAGGAGCCCCTCTAATCCAGCCGGAACGTAAACAACTCCCTCCTTAGAACATATTTACAATGGATATAGGCATATGTATAACATCTCGTACCTAAGGATGGGGAAAATAGCAATAAACAAGCATTGGTTCTACAATATCCTATTCACACCTATTAGTCTCGCGGCCACATAAGCCCAGACTAGTCTACCCTGGGGCAGGTCTGATAATGTACCATTTCGCACTTTATTCACTTGACACGCGATCTGGCGCGTCTACACACGTGGGCCTGCAGTCCCAGTGCTCTCCTTTATACCCGGTCTGCAATCCAGCAGACCTACACACCCCTCAATCTTGGGTGCTCTCATTTACACACGGCCTACAATCTGGCAGGCCTCCACACCGTATCCCCCCGGTGCTCTCATTTACACACGGTCTACAATCCGGCAGACCTACACACCTAGTTTGGACTCGGCAGTCATCTAGGTTCTCGTCTCGTCTCTCTCTGTGTCTTGGCTCGTCTCGGGGGTCCACCTCAGCCGTCACAAGTACACGTCTGCACCGCTAGGCTCAACCTCCTCTACTTCCCTCCACGTCACTGGAACCTTGCTAGTTGTTAGCTACCGTCTCTCTCTCTCTCTTTCTCGTTCTCAGAGAGTCTCGGTTTAGAATCTTTTCTCAGACTTCAAAATGGCGATTGTCTGCCGCAGAAATAATTAAGGGCATAGATGCTAACGGCTAGCTGCCGCCTACGGACTGACTGACTCAGTGCCTAACACTTTCACTAATATGGAAGCTGTCCCTTCATGGAAAGTTACGGCCAGTAACCTGCCGCCCACCAAATTCTTGTACCTCCCCGTACCAAGGACACGTTCCCAGCCGGCCGGCCTGAAGTTGTGTCTTCGGAGTGGAGAAAAATACAGTCTTTCGATAAGGGCCAGCCTGAACCGGTTCTCTCCAAGCGAACAACACCTTGAAACTAAAACATTACATTTAACCTAGAAAGCCTCTCCAGCTACCGGGCAGAGGGCAAAATGGAGTCTGTCCCGTTTAAGGCCTGCAAGGCCCAAAATATGCATGACTCCATAGAAAATGTACTAATACTCTTACAAAAGGACGGATCATCACTAATACTTATATATCTATCCCCTAGCTTTAGCTTATAAACTCTGATCTAAGGAAAAGGGTACGAAAATGCACTACTGTGCCTTATGGATAGGTCCTACTTATAGTCCTAATCCCTATACTATAAGGGTAATAGGCTGGAGTCATCCTCCATCATCCTCCTTCTAAAAGGGTCGGAAAAGTCGGTTATTACATTTCACCCTTGACTCCAGTCTATTAGCCAAATTCTATATTGAACTAACATCCGTGGAGGAATAATAAGAAACAAAATTAACTGATCTATTCTTCCTACCAAATCTACAAAATTGCAATAAAGAGGGAATGCACTGGATAAAGCAGCAAATAGCTACTAAAATACAAATAAAAATTATAATACCCCCTAAAATCTGTCGTAAAGAATGTAAGTCTGGCAACCAATTAAAGAGCCAGTCGAACCAGCCCTGATCAATATGTTGTCTAACTTCTGCAGTCAGATCGTGGAGTTTGTCAATATGGGCTTGGATTGATTTAGAATGGTCAGACAAATTAAAACAGCAGAGGCCCTCAAAGTCAGAACAGTCATGTCCATGTTTTAATAACAAATAGTCAATCGCAGCGCGATTTTGTAAAATGGCTCGTCGTTCACCCTGGGCATCTAATAATAAGTCAGATAATACAGTCGAGGTTTGATTAATGGATTTAACCATCCAGCAGGCCATCTTGCCAATTGTTTTAGCATTATAAACAGCCAATGCTGGGACACCAATAATAGAAAAAGCTAAACTAAGATACTCCGATTTAGAGTAAAGGTGTACAGTGGAATCACAGTCGTCTTGTAATGTCATAGAGTCTCGTACCACACGGGAATGGGAACCAGGGTGTGAGGAAAACATTAGTAAACTTAATCTCGTGATAGCACACGGACCTCCGGTAACATTAGCGGGAATATAGGGCCAAGAAGTATTCCCGCAGGAAAAGAGCCAGCCATTAGGTAATAACATAGGACGGTAATAGCTAGGAACAACGAATAAACTTTTACATGTCATATTATTTTTAACAGAAGTACATGAATTTGAAAGCCTTCGTAAACAAAGCAATCGTTGATGAGCAGAAAAAGTCGTGGCAGCTCGTAATTTCAAACGCAGGCATTCCGAAATCGCCTTAGGATCACAAGTGAAAATGAAACACAAATCGCCCTGTGTAATGTTATATGTAGTAATCTGGGAAGGAATCGGAAGGGCAGAGTCAGAAAGGGTAGAATATAAAGGGCAAAATTCATGGGCAGGAAAATCGCCCAAAATAATATTAGGACGGGCACTCGAAATGTTGAAAATATGTCGTAAAGTCTCAGTGGAGGCGGGGACAGCAACCAAGCAGGTCGCTAAAATATCAGTCACGGATCTCATAGGGGTGAGACAGAAATGTGGAGAGTTCGTAACCCTTTTCGCAAGGGTTATCCAAAAATTGGATGAGGTGTCCCACGCAGCGAAGGAACGCGGAACTCGGGTTCTCCAATCAACCGAAGTCGGTGGGTCCTCTTCTCTCCCGGCGTAGCAGACCAAAAGGAGTCCAACGCCGGCACATCCTGCAGCAGCAGTCCAGAGAATGATCTGAAAGAATACAAACACAGGCCTTAATCACTCTCGTAAATAACATTTGTCAGCTGGGACAGCTTCCCAGCTATCTTTCCCTGGCTTCATCACCAAAATGGTGTTGTCATGACCGGTCGCAATAATTTCAGCCTGTTCAGGAGGATGTTTAGGCGATTGCACCCAAATTTTGGCGCCAGGGTTGTCCGAAGAACCAAACCCTTTTTGACCTCGTATCGTTAGCAAAGTCGGGGCAGTGCCTTTCTTAATCTCACCACTGAAAACAGGCATAATCAGCAACTGAGCAACACGGTCAGATTTCTTGATCGGTAAGTCAAGCTCACTGCTATTAAGCAGGAGAACCTTAATCTCTCCCTGATAATCGCTGTCAATTACTCCTCCAAGAACCTGAATACCTTTCAAGGCAAGGCCCGATCTAGGGGCAATCAGTCCAAAGCTACCGGCAGGTATACAGACACCAATGCCAGTTTCGACAATGATTCGGTCTCTACTTTTCAGAAGTGCATCATTCATAGCATGCAGGTCCAAGCCTGCGGAACCTGGGGTCGCTCTGCATGGAGCCAAAGCTCCGGGGGTAATTTCCCAATAGATAACAGTATGAGACATCGAATTAGGTTTTGCATCAACAGCAGGAGGAAACAAACGCATTAAAGGAGATTCAGCATGCAACAAAGGACGATTATTTAAAATCAATAATGCTTGAAGCAAAAAATCTTTCCAATTTGTATAGTGGTCATTAGTCAATTTACGCAATTGTTCTTTCAACAAGCCATTCATGCGTTCAATGAGGCCCGAGGCCTGCGGATAATATGGAATATGAAAAATCCATTCAATGTTATTTTCCACACAGAATTCCTGCACCAATCTTCCACGGAAGTGGGATGCATTATCAGTTTGAATTTGGAATGGGACACCATAGTACAGTATGAGTAATTCAAGAGTTTTAATGGTATTAACTTGGGTAGCTTGTTTACAAGGGAAAGCGACCAACAGGCCACTAAAAGTATCAACAGCCATACAAATATACTGGCAATTTCTGCTCATAGGGAGCGGACCAATATAATCAATCTGCCAAATTTGAGCGGGCATTTTTCCTCGATGCAAATGGCCTTTAACAATATGGGGCACTGATCGTTTTTTAGCATGCTGACAGATAGGACAATGCAGAATAACATCTTTAATCAAATTTAAGGGAATATGAATTCCTCGATCGGAAGCCCACCTGCTAGTGGCTCTCTCTCCAAAATGTCCTGCTTTTTGGTGGGCCCATTTCGCCAATCCTGCCAAATCAGAGTCCTGCATGTCCACCACTGCCTCAGAAATTTTAGACTTTTCATCTGCAATGTTATGAACGAATTTGTCAAGGGAGTCGATTGGGGTATGAGCATCCACATGAAAGATTGTCACAGTACTCTGTGGGAGCAACTCCCAAATTTCTTGCCATAATTCTTTACCCCACAGTTCTTTTGAATGCAATTCCCAATTATGCGAATGCCACGTTGGTAACCAGATCGCCAGTCCATTAGCCGTGGACCAGGAATCAGTGAAAATATGACATGTGCCAGGTAATTCTTGTTTCAAAACTTGGTAAACTGCGTATAACTCAGCATATTGACTACTCTTTCCTTCACCAGTTGTACTCAATAACTTTTGTGTGATCGGATTGTAAGAAACTGATTTCCAATGCCGTTTTTCACCAATGAATTTCGCTGAACCATCTGTAAACCACACATGTTTTCTGTCCTCCGTGGACAAATCATCAAATGGCTTACCCCATCTGACAGGAGATTCCTGAACCATAGGCACGGAACATTCCTCTGCAGTGTCATTCGAGGGCGCCTGTGCCACTCGTTCATGCAATACAGCCACACCCTTCGGACCCACACGCGCCCTGTCCTGGATGTACCATTTCCACTTAATCACACTCGCCTCTTGAGCGTGACCAATTCGATGGGACTTCGGCGAACTCAACACCCACTGCATGATAGGAATTTCAGGTCTCAAAATCACAGTATGATCCAGGGTCAATTGCTCGGTATCCTATGTAGAGAAAGACAGTGTAGCAAAACTCTAAGGGCATAGATAATCCCTAGATCAGAATCCAAACAAAATAATAGACCCTCCACAATATTCAAATAAATGTGTGCTGAAACAGTAATTTATCCAAAAATTCTTCAATTTTTTTATTTTGATTATAGTATATTTTGTTTGTTATTTTTATCCTTTGTATACATTTCATTTACTTATTTATTTCATTATCCACATTTAAAAAGAACCTTGGTGTATAATACATAATGTTCAAACACAAGCAAAAAAATCGTTATTTACAACTAAAGACGTACAGAGACAATAAGTGAAGAACTGAAAAAATTACAAAACCACAATTACAGAGACAAATTAACCCAGTGATATACGAGATATTCAGTCGTTGGAATAATTGGTGAAGGCAATGCGGTTGAATGGAACTACGCGCGTTTCGGCCCAAGGCCTTCGTCAGGTGACCGTCATTCGTATATTTTAAATAAATTGAAAAAGTGATATAACCTAAACAGACAAAACAAAAGACAAAAAGATATAGATGTATCAACAGCTCAGACACACATATTCATTTCAGCTATTTACAATGCAGTTTCTGTTTCTATATTTTAGGGTCTATAACAGTTACAATACAGATGTATAAATATATACAATGTTAACATCTTAGTGCAACCACTTAATTACAGTTAAGGCCAGACCATCTAATTTTTTGCTTTACAGATGCCTAGTTACCTATTGGATGATTCTTGTTCCATATTGGCTAAGCTAAAAATTAGTCACTTAAAGTACATCCATTTTTGTTACAATTCTACATGTGATAGTTTTTCTGAAAGGTTCTTAGACCAACAGCTCCATATTAGAAACTAAAAGCTTCAGAAAGAAAAGGATCCAGAAACAGAATAGATGTAGACACAGATAAAACACCTATACACTCACCCTAAAGATACCTTTACTAGAAAAAAAGGAGTATAGCTATTTTTACTTACACAACAATAGACAAGTTGACGAATCAACAATTCGCTTCCTATGGCGACAGTTTTAATTTCATTTGTATCGAGTCTGTTATGCTGAAAAATAGACATGCACTCATTTTTAGATATTGTATTCCAACCATATACCTTTAGTCATTGTCTTAGCTGCTCTACATTAAAGATGTACCTTTTTTTTTTCTGCAAAATGACTTTCTACGCACTAAGTCACGTGTTGATTTTAGTGAGTCTGATTGATTGGTGATAGAAACGAATCCTTAGGATCTTTATTCCAATAGGCTGATTCTAAATTAAACGAGAGCAAAAAGAATTACTATTTATGTAAATTTGGATTCTGTTCATACTATATAGATTTGACTACATTTAGGTCCTTTGCGAATTTTATGTTATTTACGCCGCAACTCTCATTTATCTAATAGGATCTAGTCCGGGTAACAGTGTATACGTAATTACAAATTTCACACCAAAGGGAGCTCCTAACAATGTATGTCTCTATTAACTCACACAAATCGCGATTCTAGCCTCATAAGAACACTTTTCAGGGGAAGAATGCCTACCTCAGATGTCCGATGATCAATATTTGTAAATTTTTCAAGGCAACCCGCAGAAAATGTCAAAGCTTGTGATCACTTTCCTTGTAGTCAATATGCACTAAAAAGATATAGAACGACACTATTGTACTAAACATGATAACATTATACATCGCCTCTCTAATCGTGTCTCTTAAAGCCATTACCTTGATATAGTGACGCTGGCACATGTGCGGGCTGAAAATATTAGATTATATAGCCACTGTTGAAGGAAATAGAGAAAAAAACCACTATTGTAATGGGCATAACCATAGTGAAAGTGACTTATCTAAAGTTTAAGTCTAATCAGACCAACACGATGTCGCTTGGGTGTTAAGAACATACCTTTGTCTTATGACTCTCGTGCGTTCAGACGGGGGTTCTGATCGGTCGATGCTTCTGAAGTCCGCGATCTAGACGGACTGGGCGATTTTCGGCTTTTTATTCAAGAAAACGCGCTCTCGTTAGTTCGCACTACGTACCTAACAGCTGTAGCCAATTGCTGAAGGCGCGGCTCGATGACGTTTAAACAAACGCGTCACGAGTCACAATAGTTAGAATCGAGGTCGAAAACAGACTACTCCGGAATTGGAGCTTTTACAGTTAAGACTACCGGAGCAGCTGAAAAAAAGACTTTAGTTTGTATTTTGGTAATAGTCTCACAGATCAAAATATGTTGCATAAATTTATATGCATATAATTTTTAAAGACCACATATTTTAACTGACAAAATATTAACTTCGTTTTTCTTGCAGGAGCATAAATTGGAAAGGATATGTTCATATTCAGACGATATTTGATGTCTGGATGAAGTGGCATATGTACTCTATGCATCAATTTAGTACATGGTTAGAATTAAGTACGTCTCTTTTATTTAAGCACATATCCTGATAATATTATTAAAGGATTGCTTGCTGCCATGGAATTTCGGAATTAAGGCCTGATTTAAAAGTGTCCAAAGTGAATATCCAAAACACTTCACGTTTGCGACGGATTTTGTCTGTGTTAATGCCTGCTTTAGCCACAATTTTTTCTAAAACTATCCACTGGATGTCTTCAGGTTTGTGATCCTTATCTAGATAGTGCGATACTAAAGGGGCAGTTAATTTTCCAACGACTGAATATCTCGTATATCACTGGGTTAATTTGTCTCTGTAATTGTGGTTTTGTAATTTTTTCGGTTCTTCACCTATTGTCTCTGTACGTCTTTAGTTGTAAATAACGATTTTTTTGCTTGTGTTTGAACATTATGTATTATACACCAAGGTTCTTTTTAAATGTGAATAATGAAATAAATAAGTAAATGAAATGTATACAAAGGATAAAAATAACAAACAAAATATACTATAATCAAAATAAAAAAATTGAAGAATTTTTGGATAAATTACTGTTTCAGCACACATTTATTTGAATATTGTGGAGGGTCTATTATTTTGTTTGGATTCTGATCTAGGGATTATCTATGCCCTTAGAGTTTTGCTACACTGTCTTTCTCTACATAGTTTACCTTCCCTACGAGTAGCTAACTGAATACATTGTAGGGGCCCCCTTTTTCCTATAGAATTGCTCGGTATCCACCAGAGCCCAATAACATGCAAGCAATTGTTTCTCAAATGGTGTATAACGCTCGCCAGCCTCAGGTAATTTCTTGGTCCAAAAACCCAACGGCACTTTTTGTCTTCCTTGCTTTTGCCATAAACTCCAATTGGCATACAGACCATCCACAGAAACATTCAAATCAACATCACCCTCGCTCACAGGCCACAAATCCAAGGCATACTGAATTGCTTCTTTCGCCAAATTAAAAGCATTCTGTTGTGGTTCACCCCATTCAAACGCATTCTTTTTAAGGGTGACTCGATACAATGGGGCCAAAATCTGACTCAAATGGGGAATGTGCTGACGCCAAAAACCAAATAGGCCAATGAAACATTGAGCCTCCTTTCTGTTCCTCGGAACAGCAAAATCCAAAATTTTACGTTTCACCTGTGGGATCACCTCTCTGTGACCTTCATGCCAATTAATTCCTAAAAATTTAACATTCTGGGAAGGGCCCTGCAATTTATCGGCATTAATCTCCCAACCTTTAGCACGTAAACAGTCAAGAACCTGGTCTAAGTGGGATTGGACCTGGTCTTGCGTCTCACCTTGAATCAAAATATCATCAATATAGTGACACACCTGAATTTGGGGATGAACAGGCACTTCAGATAAATGCTCCGCCACCAGCCGGTGACAGATCGTAAGACTATGTACATAACCTTGAGGAAGACTCCGGAACGTCATTTGACGTCCATTCCAGGTAAAACTGAATTGTTCCTGACACTCGGGGGCAATCGGGATTGAAAAGAAAGCATTAGCAATATCAATGGACGCATACCATGTACCTGGATGCTTCTGAATTCTCTGAATCAAAGTAACCATGTCTGGCACTGCAACAGCCAAATGTGGAGTGTGTTTGTTCAATTCTCGATAATCAACAGTCATGCGCCAAGAATTATCACTTTTGCGCACAGGCCAAACGGGATTATTTCAAGCAGAAGTAATTGGAGTTATAACCCCAGCATCAACCAAATCCTGAATAGTGGCAGTAATTTCTTCATGACCACCAGGAATACGATATTGCTTTTGAGAAACCACTTTCGTAGCCTGGGGAATGTGGATGGGGGGCATTCGTAAACGACCAACCCGTACGGGTCTGGACGAAATGTAATGTTTTGTTCCAAATTGATAACAACCATCATCTAAATGCAAAGTCATTCCTTTCAAAATATCAATTCCAATTATGTATTCTAGGAGTGGCACAACTAATACAGAATATTCTTTGCGGGGAAGTCTGCCAATTTTCATGTCAAGAGTAGTTTGCACTGCGGGGGTCTCTTTTCCACCCAAACCAGTAATCGTGAAAAATTGTCCTTTAAATTTCTTAGATTTACCATGAATTAAAGTGGCCTCCGCCCCAGTATCTACCAATGCTCGGGCCCTTTGGATATTACGAAGTTTCCAAAAAATTTCAATATCTACATAGGGTCTATTGTCTCTGTGAGCCCACCTGCGTACTGGAGCTTGACCTATTTCCTAGTCATTTTTACTGTGGTCAGCCAACCAGGATAAATCGGGATAAATGCTTTCAACTTTCTTCGGGATCAGAACGTCCTGTTCATATCCATCTCTATTACGAAATGGATTATTGTCATGTTCAAAAAACTGAGAATTGCGGTCAGAAAGCCTGTGGCGATCATCCCGTCGTCTAACGTCAGGGGAACAACTCCTGTCATCTCTGCGTCTACTAGAGACACGATCATCTCTCCCTCTGTCTCTCTCCCCCTCTCTCACCCTTGTATTATCGCGGCGGGGAGAAGCATGACGTTCATAGCGCCGGTCATCACGGCGATCAGCATCCACACGACGTCTCTCATCACCACTGTCATCAGAACCATGATCACAATCATTCTTTCGTACTCGACGGGCACCCTCCTTCCGATCCAAACCACGCTTACGAAACATTTCCCACAAGCGATTATTAGGTTCACCATCGATGTCCTCTCTTTTCACACCATCATCCAAAAGTGCAAGAAACATGTCACGCCTAGAGAATTTATAATCCCCAGCGGTACGACCCTCGGGTCGAGATTGCCTTTCAGGTTTAAACCATTCACCCAACTCACCAAGTTGACGAACAGATTCAAGCACCATAGACAAAGGATTGCCAGTTTGATTGATCAACAAAGTCATCATAACCTGCTTATAAGCAACAGGCGAAGAACGGATAATGCGATTACGCACAGAAGATGTTAAAAGACCATCCAACAATCTGTCAGAAGTACTGAGAAAAATCGCAGTTTTCATCACTTCCTCTTTCAAACGTTGCGACGCATCGCGCAAAGTATACCATGGCTTGTCATTGACAGGCCAATCAGACTCAGTAGGGTATTTATGGTTACAGCCATCATTTGCAAGCTGGAGCAAAGTAATCTGGCCACCACCATTATAATTCCGAAAATGATCTTGTACAGTAGAATCGGAACTCAGAGAGCAGAAACGTAAACAATCACCAGCATCTAGCATAATACCGGCAGCACCTAGTTCATAAAGGCGCACCATCCATGTAAGCAAAGTTTCACCGGGCCGTTGACGAAATCGCTGTAAAATGTCACTAACCTCCTGTTGAGTAAAATCTTCAATACTATCCATTTGAATACCATTCGGCATACCAGGAGTCTGTTGTAATTTGCGTCGAAACACAGGGTGAGCAGAAACCTCCGGAAGAGCTTCCGAGGAAGCCCGGTCCTTAGATTTAGAAGAACAATCAGGGCGTGATACGTCATCAGAACGGGTAGAGCGACTACGGTCGCCAGAAACGTCATCTTTGTCACAAGAAGCAGACTTACAATCACGTCCGGAGCGAGAAAACTCGCGCTTGTCACTCTCCTCAGCCGAGGAGCCAGAATCATTCGAATCCCAGATATTACCATCCCACTCGTCGGGGTTCCAATCCAGTCCGGCTTTCGCCACGACCAGACGCACTTTCCGCGTAGACACACGACCACGACGGTGTCTGTATTTATATTTCACAATGCGTACTGCAGCCCTTTCGGCTATAGTTTGATAAGTTTCAAGTTTGTCGGCAAGCAATTTATTTTGGCATCGCAAAAGAGTGTGCGCATTCTGCACTTCAACAAACTTTTCTTCCATATCAACAAACCGCTTCTGCAATTTAGTAAACTTCTCATGCAGCATTCTGTACGCAGTCAACACAACCCAACCTCTGCGTCCTAAAATAGGAAGCTCATCACCCTTCACTACTGGCGCTTTTTGCAAGCAAGAAACCACATCAGCGGGCTCCGCCTGCTCCAAACAAGAAGTCCAATTCTCACTCAAACCAGTAGAATCGGCCCACTCACGGGCCAGAGCCTCATAAGGTGTTGACTCCCAGCCGGGAATATCAGCGGGCAATTTAAAAGTAGATTTTGATTTCTTTTTCGAAAACATTTTAACACACAAAAAAAATATATATATATATATATATACAAATATCAACAAAGAAAATACGTACGAGCCGAGCGCAAACCAACAAGATAAAAACAATACAGCGAACACAGGCTTCGTAAACAGTTAGTGACGCCAGATGTACCGACCAGATTTTTGGACCAGATGGAATCCGCTCCTAGGAGCCCCTCTAATCCAGCCGGAACATAAACAACTCCCTCCTTAGAACATATTTACAATGGATATAGGCATATGTATAACATCTCGTACCTAAGGATGGGGAAAATAGCAATAAACAAGCATTGGTTCTACAATATCCTATTCACACCTATTAGTCTCGCGGCCACATAAGCCCAGACTAGTCTACCCTGGGGCAGGTCTGATAATGTACCATTTCGCACTTTATTCACTTGACACTGTAGTGTAGTTCCTAGTTTCCCACTAGGCCCTGCGCATTGGAATAACATAAACAGTAGTATCGACGTGGAACTGGCTATATTCCAGGCCTCCACTGACTATGCTAAACTTAATTGGGTTGTGTTACCAACTAGCTCAGAGGTCACTGGAAACTTTCTTCTCTGCATAGGAAGTGATCAGCTTCCTTGGCACAGACAAGAAGGGATTCAGTTTTCCAACAACCGTGCAACATGACAACTTTGCTCCTCAGATCAAGAGTCGATCTCTAGGGTCGTGTGAAACAATAGACATAGATTTCACTCAGTCAGTCTGGTGCAGTTTACTTTCACAATATGTAGAGAATAGAGAGACGGGCGTTTATCAATAAAGGTTAACATTTATTGAACAGTCTTTCTTTTCATACAAGAGAAATGTATTGCCACAATTGCAATAACTGTTATTATAAAAAGTACGTACAGTAAGATAAGAATTGCGAAATAGAACTGTAAAAGCATTGATATGGTTTCTTAGCCATACAATGGTTTAAAAGTAATAAAACATATATACAGTCATATATACATTAGGCTAACAAACTCAACTGGTGCTTCTAACTAAGCCTACCCCGGTGTGCCTGACCTAAGCCTAACACGTGAAAGGGGGAGTAAGTAAGTAGCTTAAGTTAAGTTGGTTTTGCCAAGGTTTGTTTCAAGAATTCTCTTTTAAGGGTTTAGTCAACACCATACCTCTGAATAGAATGATGGAGGATTGGTATCTCCTTCAGGGGTCTCTCTCGATATCCCAGTCACCCGCGAGGGTAAACCGGAAGCGCCGGGACTGGATTTCTCTGCACGAGAAAGGCAGCGGCTTCTCTCAGCGCGTCTGGAGGAAGGAGGGGTGACAGCGTCCGCGGGCAGCTGGGCTGGATGTCTTCGCAGAGGACGGCTGCACGGCTCCTCAAGCGTACTGAACCACAGTTCGCGCTGTAGCGGCGATAATGGTAATCAGTAGCTTCACCACCACAGGATAGCAGGCTGCAGCGACAGAGTGCTAGTTTTTACCAACACTGGTCATGCAGGCAGCTGGCATCAGCAACAGGCAACGCACACTGCTTAAGGCAACGTTGGTAATATTTATACCTGACAGGTGCCGGGTTTGACGCAAGTTTGCTGGACATAAGACGTCAATAAAAGATGTCACTAGGAAGTGGCAGCTATCAGTTGCTCATTAGAGTTCTATTACTAATCAAAACATAGCAAGCGGGGATTTCCAGGTTTGCTAAGTTTTTATCTTGTTGAAGAACTCGGAGTGTTATCTAGGAATATCAGATAGTGACTGCTGCTCTGTCATTGCACTAATTGGTCGCAAAGGAAGTAGCAGAGAGTCATGCTGGAATGTGGCTCTGTGGCTCTGCTCGTGTGAGGCCAGAGATGACTTTTCAGAAAATCGCACTTGAACGGTTATGCCAATATAGGGAATAAAGGGCTTTATAGCCGAATAGGGGCATAAGGTCACAGTATCGATCAGGAACCTAGATAAGCACATGACACCCACTCCACGAATTCATGTCCATCAAAATTACTAAAACTAAGCAATTAGATGCATGTGTAACATTGTGTAACATAGCCTACCCCAAAATACATAAATGCATTCGAAATAGGCGTACTTGTAATACATGGAATTTAGGTACTGTACGTAGTTTAAAGCATAGTAATCATTCAAAAGGTATTGCATATGAAATCAATGAACGATTATGCATAAAGAATTACACATGAAGTATCTCTGACAGAAGAAATGCGAGATAAATCATCACATAAAAATGCATTGTAACAACATGTGTGCTAGAGGCTGGTGTTATGTTGTTATGTCTCTAGATGTGTTTAGAAATAGAAGTGTGAAGCTTCTGTTCTCTAAGAATAGTTTTTACGTTAAGCAAAGAATTGTTCGTGCCAAAAAGAGAGGGTCAAAATTTCAAAAATTGTCCAATTCAAAGAAAAATCAGTTTACCAAAGCTCCTGGCAGTTTTTTGTTGAACAAAACTGAAGGCCGAATTCAGAGTTCATAGGAACGCTGTGTGTCGGAAAGCTTTTCAAAAGTTATTGTTTCTCTATGGGAGAGAACATCGTATCAGACAGGCTCGCAAAGAATTGGTCTACAAAATCAGGTGATAGTTCAACCAAATTAGATAGCGCTGAAACTTGGCAGGTGTGAGAATGATTGCTGTCATCGAAGGCAGGATCAGCAATGCTCACAGAACGTTGTACCTGGATGATGTTGCTTTTGTCACTCGCTCCACTGTTACCACTTGGCTGTAGTACAGGAGTCTCCACGAATGCCGTCATCAGGATTGGTAGCCGCTGGGGACAACACAATGCGTGAGCCGTTATTGGACTTAGCAAAGTATCGACGTCCATTGGTACTGCTGATGGAAGTGAAAGACAGATGTCCAACACGCATTCCTCGCCGCAAAGCATACACCGTAGCACAGGTAAAATGCAATTTTGCCATATCGGTCTGAATGAAAGGAACCAGGTCATGTTTAGATCTCTCAGCCTGGCCAATCCAAGGACGTTAGTTATCCTGTCCCTGTAGCGCATTGCTAGGATTGTCTCTTCCATTCCCATGGGAGCTATGTCTGAGCCGAGGCTTGCCATAACGTAGCAGGATGGTCAAAAATAGAATCCCTGCGATGAGTCCAAAAAATAGTGGAATACCACCAAAAATGGAGTGCACAAAATTAGGAAAGATTCCCAAAATTGCCTGGAAGGGTGTTAGCAGTCCTGTAAAGACTGTCTTAAATATGCCTGGGATGCTCGTGGCACTAGACATGTTAAGGAGCTCGTCGAGCATTTGTACGAAATGCACGGGGCAATTTGTTGATAAAAGGTCATGGACTTCAGTAGCCGTCCTTGCGACTAGAAGATCATACGTCTCTTTAGATGACGTTATAGGCACTGTTGTCTGTAAAAGCACAGATTTCATTTTGCTTAATGTATCAATTCGTATAGAATAGAGATTCAGACGAGGCCAGAGGGGAGTCACTATGTCTGGAGGCCCGCTCGGGAACAATGCTTGCATACAGCATTTGACCATGGACGTTACTTCTACTAGATAACTTAGTCCGGGCGCGAGGCCACAGCACCTGTGATCCGTTCTTAGAATGTAACTCCCGTTTGCGAGTTGCATAAAGAAGGGCTCTATCTGAGTTGCAGGTGTGACTAGCTGGTGGCATGAAAGGTTGTTTGAATTTCCATCACATGCTCCGTGTAAATTAATACCCTGACACAAAAGTATACCGCTTAGTGAGTGTTTACAGTTGTCACCACTAAGAAATACATTTTTGTCGCTGTCACTGTAGCAAGAATGAGTGTATGGTAATTTCCATTCGGATTTTAAGTATCCTTTACCCAATTGTTCATATTGGCCAGCAGGTATGTATTCAAGGCACTTATGAAATCGGAAAGTTGTTATCGGAATTGTGATAATTCCGTGTATTATCCATTCAATGACAGGACTCTCTGACATTGTCAATGGTAATCGCTCGAGTTTCTCGATGCTCAAGATTGTATAGTCTGCTCCTTTCTGTGCCAAACTGATCTGTTTATCAGTAAGGTTAAAAATGGAAAATAATGACGTTGTGTTAATTAAACGCCAAGGCACATAGCCTGAACGAAGATTTTGCAGCGTCCAGCCTAGTTCTATAATAGAGCGTAATTGAGATTGGCCATGTTGTAACATTAGCAAATCTCTGTCTATCACATCAAAGGCAGATGATACAATATTGTCCAAAGAATATATTCTGGAAGACAGAGTCATTAACCCATTGTCTACCACAGAAAGTGTTTTCTCCAAATTAATACGATCAATTTCTCGTATTTTTTCAGCAGTTTCAATTTGCTTTACTTTCCAAGCCTCGTTGTAAGCAGCATAGATGCTGGTCGCTATGAAACGCTTTTGACGCTGTTTGCGTGGTCCAAGAATGAAATCGCGCAAATCAGCACCATCTTTTAATAAAGACAAGTGTTGCTTAATTTCAGCCAGTGTGGATGTAGCTAGCCATTCTAGGCAGAGTTTACCTACACTGTATGTTGTTATTATTCCTGGATGTTGTCTCTGGGAATATCTTGAGTCTAATCTGGTCATTTTTAAACCCTGTGTTTTATTCAGGAATCTATCTTGACAGCTATTTGTGTCTGTAGGCCAGATTAACCACTTTTTCCAATCAGGATGTGTTCTGTTGAAATGTAAAATGTGTGACACGTCTAACTCATTATCTGCAGTTGCATTCTCAGCTATTGGCTTTGGTATAGACGGTGTTTTCATTTCTTTGTTCTTAGCTAGGCCAAGACAGGATGTTTGGTGTACAGTGTCATTTAAAAATAACATTTGTTCTGGTATCATGCAGGTTCTAAACAGTGCTTCTAAGCCTTGCACCTGCCAATCTTTTGTACCCCAAATTGTTTTCGTTTCAATATTATTTTTCCAATAATCAAAACCAAATGTCATCATTTTGGCATAAAATGCTTCTGAATATATCAATTTAGAATTTGTCAGCATTGTTTTCATTCCTGTTCTATCTAACAGTTTATAATAAAACGTTTCTGCATCACTGGTGTTGAACCCTGAAAAATATTTGAATTTCTCAAAAAATGCTTTAGAACTGCTTTTAGGTGGTGTAGAACAATGTTCCCATTGATTATACATAAAAACATTTCTAGGCTGTGCAGATTTATGCAAGTAGTGATCACCATAGTGGGTATAACAGAATAACTGCTCATAACTAGATGAACCTTGTAAATAATCATGATCTGTGAATCTAGCTGACATAACTAAATCAGACATCATGTCATTAATACTGTTAAAGTCCCAATCATCAGAGAATGTACTAGGTGTAACAAAGTCACTTAAAGAAACCTTTAGTTGATGAGGATACTTCAGGATTTCGACCGGACCATAGATCTCATAGTCTGTTTTCTCCCATACTACCCCACCAGGTATTGGAATTGCTGTGACATTTACTGTTGACAGTTCTCTTTTCTTCACGTGGGATGATCTGTGTGGTTTCAGGACTAGGTTGATGTTCTGACTTGCTGTGTCCATTGTAATATATCTTCCTTCAATGAATTTTCCCAAACACAGTACCATGATGAGCCAAAACAGGAGGAAAAATACACCTAGACCGAACCAGAACTCTAGCCAAGGGGAAATAAGGTAGATTTCCTTTAGTTGATGAAAGAGTTCCGTTGCTTTTTCTTTAAAAGACTTTTTTGTTTCTGGCATCACTTCGGGGTCGTTTTCATCTTCAGAGAAGTTGTCGAAGTTGATGAAATAACCAGAGGCAGTTCTGTCAATTGATGGGATTGTTCTTTCAATCTGTCTCTCGGTAGCACTTTCTGATGCCACATCATTGTAGACTGGTGTTTCTTGACGAACTGTTTCAATCTGTGTTTCAAGAGGCACGAGTTCCATGGTTGTATTGCATAGTCCTTCATTGTGCACTGCAGGCTGATCGAATGTGATGAGTCTTTCAGTTTGAACCTCTTGGATTGTTGCAAGTTTGGGTATTCTGTTGTTTCTTGGGAGTCCACTGGGCCTACTGTTGATTATAGGCCACATGCTTGTGGTTTTACCAGATCGATGGACACGATTCTGTTCTCCTTCTTACCAGCAAGGGGCGGTAGCACAACTGATCTTGTTCCGGTGACTGCTAAGACAGGTACTGCTTTTCTGTAAGAAGGCCCAAATTCCTTCTTCACCGCGATCTTTTCTCTGACTAGATCCCCAATCTTTGGAATCCAGACAGGCCTTGCTGGGGCTGTTGCGGGTGGTGCCTCGTCAGTGGTACTTGGCTGTTGCTTTAACTTTATGTTGCTTAATGATTTTCTTGTTTCATTCAGTTCCTGTAAAACAGCCAAACGGTCTTTTACTTCAAACTGCTTTGTTTCTTTTTGTACCACTGACATCTGACTATCGAGGTCCTGAACGTTCATTCTAATTCCGAACAATAGTTCGTATGGGCTGAAACCTTTCAGAGAATTTCTTGGCATGTTGTTAAGACTAGTCTGGACACTTATTAAATGTTTGACCCACCCAGCGCCTGAACCTAATACCTTCGCAGTTATAGATTGCTTTATGTCCCGGTTTTTTCTTTCTACCACACTTGTGCGACGGACAAGAATACCGCAACCCAATTCCCATGCTGGCCATGGCCTCCTTATAGGCTCGAGAGCTGAAAGCAGGACCCTGGTCAGAATGGAACGTGGTAATTGCGTATATGCCGATATGGACTCGCAAATCTTTTATAACAGTTCTAGCGTCAGCCGAGTGCTGGAGGCCTCATTATTTAAGTGTATTTCGTCTTAAACGTTGTACACTGGGACGCGCTTCTCTTCTTTGATTGCGCAGATAGACCGCCTTATGCTGTCTAGAAGGGATCCTGAAACTACACTGGCCTGTTCATTACTGCGATCTCTGTTGCAGTCTTCACAATTTTGAGCAAAACATTGAATATCTATACTCATTCCTGGCCACCAGTACTCTGATTGCAATTCTTTCAGAGAGGCTTTGATTGTTTGGTGTCTCAGTCCCAACCCCATGTGTGCTTCCAGTAAGAGGAAGCCCCTCCTGCTCCTGTTTGGAATTACTCTATCCCCCACTCCAGGGATTCGAGCAAAAGGAACGGAGTTTGCATCGATTATGTATGCATAATTGAGTGGATAGTTTACGGGTAGTGCTGCGCAGTCGCCTTTTACGGTCGTTCTTACTGCCAGCATGGTTTCCCCGTCTATATACTTATCTGTACGCTTTTTTGTGACTACGGAAGCCGGGTTAGTTGCTTCCGTGGTGGCTGTATTAGCCAATGAATTCCCTGCAACGTGAACGCCATCACGTTGAAGACTCTGTGCGTGAATCACGTGAGTCATTTGTAGTTCTTTGTGTAAAAGAGCTACCTCGTTCCAGAGCTTTTTATGCTTTATTGTGGCACCTGTGTCATCTTTGTAGTCGTTTTCGATCCAACTCTGCAGTTTGTTATTGAAAGAATTGACGCAAAAATGAGAATCGCACACTATAAGTGTGGGGAATTCGCGTTCTGCATTTTCGAGCGCCATCTTTAAAGATCTGATTTCAGTTCTTTGAGCCGAACAGTACTTAACTGATTCAGTTTTTGTTATTTTCGGTTTGATTTTACCGCACAGCCAACGACATTTAATGATCGCACATGCTGCATTGTAGGATTTTCTCTCTACGTTGAAATGCTGTACAAAGCTATCTGTGTAGATTATACAGGCGTATTGTGGGAGAGGCAGGATTTCGATTGGCAGAGGATATTCTTCTTCATAATCTAAATCATTCAGTTCTGTGTATTGCGGGGCGAAAAAGTATTTCACATCTTCCGCTCCTAGAGAATCTATGTACTGTATCCATTTTGGATTCAGTGACACTGTAGGCAGGTTTACTGGGCTGAATAGCGCCTCGAAGGCGGATTCCGCTGTGAGGATATTAATCCGTTTGCCGTGTGCTAGTTCTCTTTCATTTGCTAATGCGATTTGCACTGCGTTCACAGTTTTTTCTGTGCGATTGAATGTTTTTTCTGCTTGTGTGTACAAGTGAGATTTAATTGAAATTGGTACCTTTTCTCCCTCATTAGAGGTTAGGTATGTGAATCCGCATCTTCCTGGGATGACTCGGATTACAAGATCACGTGTGTTGTCACGTGTATCTAATTTTGTTTTTGCTAACATGTCTGTTTGCAGTGATCTCAAAATTTCTGTGTGTTTTTGAGTCCAATTGATTTGTTTTAAATCAGGTTTAATTAGTTCGTAGAGAGGTTTAACCCTCTCTGCGTAATTTAGGATGTAAGTTCTTCCGAAATTCAGAAAACCTAGTATTGATTGTAAATTCTTCAGCGTTTTTGGAGCTTGGAGTACAGCGCACTTCTCTAAGAAGTTGTCCGCTAGGCTTTTCCCTTCACTTGATAATTCGTACCCTAAAAACAGTACTGTCAGATGGGCAATTCGGGACTTTTTAAAGTTGAATTTGTAACCCTCTGCTGCGAACCCAAGTATAATGGTGTTCACTCTTTTCAAGTGAGTATCCAAGTCATCATCTGTGAGATAAATATCATCTACGTAAGATAATGCTTCATCATCATAGATTTGTAGTAACTCTGTTACCCTAGCTGAGAATAGTCCTGGGCTGTTCTTGAACCCCTGTGGGAGTCGACAGAATTTTTTCTGCGACCCAAATGCGGAGAAAGCGGTCAAGTATCTGCTTTCTGGTGCAATGTTTTGACAAAGGAAACCATTAGAAATGTCTAATGTCGTTTTATATTTTTTCCTAACTATGTTATTCATTAGGGCTGCACTATGCGAGTTTTGTACTGCAAAGGTTTTGCAACATGTATTAAGGTGTCTGTAGTCCAAAACTAGACGATATGAATTGTCTGGCTTGGAGACAGGAAACAAAGGATTGTTCATTTGAGAGGTGCATGTTTCAATCACCCCCTGGTATTCAAGTTGATCTAAGATCTCCCTGACCTGTTTTTTAGCTTCTTGCTTTATGGGATACTGCCGTTGGGCAGTTGGTTCACTTTTTAATTGGATTTTGTGAGGCGGAGAATCCTCATCCCATCCTACATGATTTTTATACAATGCAGGTGCCTGGGCTACTGCCCATTTCCTTGCATATGTGTATTTTTTATGAATCGGTATGTGATTCGAGAAGGCAGGCATAATCACCTCTTCGCCACGAGGGCACTCCCTGACAAACTCCGGGGGCCAATCTTTTTCAGCTAACAGAATATCATAGCCTTTTGAGAGCTTATCCCAAAATAGACCCTTAATTTTCCTAGTCTTATCACCCTCCATACGCAATGTTATTTCGTATATTTTATGGGGCTCGCTAAGTCTGGCGTCGGCAGTTTCAACCTGAATGTATTCATTCGTGTCCACTGTCTCCAGATGACTCATCAAGTTCTTGCGCGCTATACTGATCTCTGCTGCACTGTCCAACATTGTCAATGCCCACTCCCCGTTCTTCAACTGTGTCCTCAGTATTCTCGGCATGGTTGATTACTCTAATACTGGCTACCTTCTTTTTAGGAAATTGAGATTTCTTATTTTGAGCAGGTTCCTTGTCTTTGGACTTGGTGTGCTCTCCTGGGTCTGACCGTCCTCTTCTTTCCGAATTCTGTGGAAGAGATCGAGAGGGACGTGTATCAATACTTTGATATCTATCAGGTTTTTTTATATTATCCCTATTTCTAAGGTTATATCTTTTCTCAGAGGGCTCCCGTTGGGGAGACTGGCGTTCTCGAGTCGGAGTTCTTTCCCTCCGTCGAGGAGACCTTCCTCTGGACTGGAAAACTTTTTCCTTGGGAGTGGATTGTTTATTTCCATCCCAGTTCTTTTTAGGAGTGTTTAAATTATTTTTAATAAATAATTTTTCTGGATTTTCGAGCAGTTGGGGCTTAACTGGTTTCCCACCCAAGCTGTCTCTACCTAATTCTTCATAGCATTTTTCTATGATTTTTGCAAGCTCAACAGGATCTTTTATATCTGTTTCCCTCAACTTCTGGCGAATCGCCACAGATGCTGCTTCTCCCTTTACATTGGCTAATAATATAGCCGTGACCTGCTTGAAGTCTTTCAGTAATTTCATACCTAGATTTAAAGCGGGCTCTGGACCGAATTCATTTTGAATCTGTTTTAGCACGTCTGGTATTACCGCCATAGACGGAACACCGTGTGTTTTTGTGTAAATGGAAGCAAAGACTGTACCCCAAGTGTCGCAGTCCTCCACGTGTGGTGCGATTCCCATAGGAAGGCAGATGGTCAAGATTCTGTGTTTCTCAATAGGGGTAGTATCAGGAAATACTGCCTCTATTTGAGTGATTTTCTGGGCTAACCAGAAAGGAATTTGTTCCCGTTTTACGGGTGTTTTACCAAGACATGACTGTATGTTCTGTGGTGTAATTTTATTTGTGTTCCCCTGATGAGGGGTCAGCTGTGGTGAATTAACAGCTGGCTGGACTGTTGCAGTCCGTATTACATATTGGACTAATTGCCTATGTATTTTTATTAATGTGTTTAGCTGTGCTAACAGCTCTTCCTTAGACATTTTTGCAATGTCAGGATGTGGTGTGTAGCTGGCTAGAACCGGCCACGTGGCTCCTGGTCTACCTAGTGGACCGAGCCTAGTTATGTGATCATTGTGTTTTAGGGCGCCATTAAACCAGAGCAGGTGCTCTTGAAATTTAAGTGGGATTTCAATCTCCTCGAAAGGAGCATACTCTCCCGGAGGTTCCTCTATTTTGTAATAGTGAAACTCTTGTGTTATTGCGTTTACCGCTGGAAAGTTTATCCATGAATAGAATACCTCTGTCTGCCGATATTCGTGAGCCTCTATCACGAAAATTACTGTACCACCTCGAGGTGTCAGTCCGTTTTCTATAAGTTTTAAAGTTATAGATCTTCTTAACTGGACCGGGATGATAATAGCATCCGGGTCTGCTTGTAGGAGACTCGTGTCTTCCTCTATTAGTATGGAAGCCAGCCTAGCTGCTCCTTCATTGTCTGACATTTTATAAATGCAGTTTTTGCAGAGTAGGTCTCCAAGGAGACAAAGATTAGATGCACAATATTTTGGAACACTGTATCCTTCAACGTTGAATAAACCGGAGCTTTACATAGGAATCTCTTCCTACTAAGGTCGGGCGGATTTTAACCTTTCACCCACTCCAGACGTCTATTGGAGTTTTTACGGGAGAAAGGGGTGTGAAATATGCACGACTGAGTTACTCTACAAGTCTTACGTTAGTTTATCGCCTTACCAAACGTTGGGCGCCATGTAGTGTAGTTCCTAGTTTCCCACTAGGCCCTGCGCATTGGAATAACATAAACAGTAGTATCGACGTGGAACTGGCTATATTCCAGGCCTCCACTGACTATGCTAAACTTAATTGGGTTGTGTTACCAACTAGCTCAGAGGTCACTGGAAACTTTCTTCTCTGCATAGGAAGTGATCAGCTTCCTTGGCACAGACAAGAAGGGATTCAGTTTTCCAACAACCGTGCAACATGACAACTTTGCTCCTCAGATCAAGAGTCGATCTCTAGGGTCGTGTGAAACAATAGACATAGATTTCACTCAGTCAGTCTGGTGCAGTTTACTTTCACAATATGTAGAGAATAGAGAGACGGGCGTTTATCAATAAAGGTTAACATTTATTGAACAGTCTTTCTTCTCATACAAGAGAAATGTATTGCCACAATTGCAATAACTGTTATTATAAAAAGTACGTACAGTAAGATAAGAATTGCGAAATAGAACTGTAAAAGCATTGATATGGTTTCTTAGCCATACAATGGTTTAAAAGTAATAAAACATATATACAGTCATATATACATTAGGCTAACAAACTCAACTGGTGCTTCTAACTAAGCCTACCCCGGTGTGCCTGACCTAAGCCTAACACGTGAAAGGGGGAGTAAGTAAGTAGCTTAAGTTAAGTTGGTTTTGCCAAGGTTTGTTTCAAGAATTCTCTTTTAAGGGTTTAGTCAACACCATACCTCTGAATAGAATGATGGAGGATTGGTATCTCCTTCAGGGGTCTCTCTCGATATCCCAGTCACCCGCGAGGGTAAACCGGAAGCGCCGGGACTGGATTTCTCTGCACGAGAAAGGCAGCGGCTTCTCTCAGCGCGTCTGGAGGAAGGAGGGGTGACAGCGTCCGCGGGCAGCTGGGCTGGATGTCTTCGCAGAGGACGGCTGCACGGCTCCTCAAGCGTACTGAACCACAGTTCGCGCTGTAGCGGCGATAATGGTAATCAGTAGCTTCACCACCACAGGATAGCAGGCTGCAGCGACAGAGTGCTAGTTTTTACCAACACTGGTCATGCAGGCAGCTGGCATCAGCAACAGGCAACGCACACTGCTTAAGGCAACGTTGGTAATATTTATACCTGACAGGTGCCGGGTTTGACGCAAGTTTGCTGGACATAAGACGTCAATAAAAGATGTCACTAGGAAGTGGCAGCTATCAGTTGCTCATTAGAGTTCTATTACTAATCAAAACATAGCAAGCGGGGATTTCCAGGTTTGCTAAGTTTTTATCTTGTTGAAGAACTCGGAGTGTTATCTAGGAATATCAGATAGTGACTGCTGCTCTGTCATTGCACTAATTGGTCGCAAAGGAAGTAGCAGAGAGTCATGCTGGAATGTGGCTCTGTGGCTCTGCTCGTGTGAGGCCAGAGATGACTTTTCAGAAAATCGCACTTGAACGGTTATGCCAATATAGGGAATAAAGGGCTTTATAGCCGAATAGGGGCATAAGGTCACAGTATCGATCAGGAACCTAGATAAGCACATGACAACACGCGATCCGGCGCGTCTACACACGTGGGCCTGCAGTCCCAGTGCTCTCCTTTATACCCGGTCTGCAATCCAGCAGACCTACACACCCCTCAATCTTGGGTGCTCTCATTTACACACGGCCTACAATCTGGCAGGCCTCCCAACCGTATCCCCCCGGTGCTCTCATTTACACACGGTCTACAATCCGGCAGACCTACACACCTATCCTTAGGTGCTCTCATTAACGCCGTGTACCAACGACGATCACTTTCCTATGAATCCTCAGGGATGAAATCTGTAGTTATCTATTCAGGGTAAAACTACGGCAATGGAAATTAGTATAGTGTTCGAATCATAATGTGTGCCTCCTGCTCTTGACATCAACTGTCTTCTGACTCCCTACTTGTTCAGTCACTCCTTACCTGACCGGGATTCACATCCGTTCATGCAAACAACGTCTGACTAGGAGAACTAGATTACAACGATTGAACAAGAATACAAGGCACATGTCGGTTCACCAAAAATGGGGGCATTTATTACAGTAAAAGAAATAAACACAATACTACACGATATATATATATATATCTATACGTATATATGCTGCAAAGAAAAGGTGGAGGTTAAGGTGCGCGCTTCGCAAGGGAAGGGGCAGATATCACCTGGTTAATATGAAGTTTGGACTCGGCAGTCATCTAGGTTCTCGTCTCGTCTCTCTCTGTGTCTTGGCTCGTCTCGGGGGTCCACCTCAGCCGTCACAAGTACACGTCTGCGCCGCTAGGCTCAACCTCCTCTGCTTCCCTCCAAGTCACTGGAACCTTGCTAGTTGTTAGCTACCGTCTCTCTCTCTCTCTTTCTCGTTCTCAGAGAGTCTCGGTTTAGAATCTTTTCTCAGACTTCAAAATGGCGATTGTCTGCCGCAGAAATAATTAAGGGCATAGATGCTAATGGCTAGCTGCCGCCTACGGACTGACTGACTCAGTGCCTAACACTTTCACTAATATGGAAGCTGCCCCTTCATGGAAAGTTACGGCCAGTAACCTGCCGCCCACCAAATTCTTGTACCTCCCCGTACCAAGGACACGTTCCCAGCCGGCCGGCCTGAAGTTGTGTCTTCGGAGTGGAGAAAAATACAGTCTTTCGATAAGGGCCAGCCTGAACCGGTTCTCTCCAAGCGAACAACACCTTGAAACTAAAACATTACATTTAACCTAGAAAGCCTCTCCAGCTACCGGGCAGAGGGCAAAATGGAGTCTGTCCCGTTTAAGGCCTGCAAGGCCCAAAATATGCATGACTCCATAGAAAATGTACTAATACTCTTACAAAAGGACGGATCATCACTAATATTTATATATCTATCCCCTAGCTTTAGCTTATAAACTCTGATCTAAGGAAAAGGGTACGAAAATGCACTACTGTGCCTTATGGATAGGTCCTACTTATAGTCCTAATCCCTATACTATAAGGGTAATAGGCTGGAGTCATCCTCCATCATCCTCCTTCTAAAAGGGTCGGAAAAGTCGGTTATTACACATGCCCATGCATTCGTTATGGCTTCCCTGCACACTTGTAATATCTACAGTGAACTCAGATATTGCGGGGACACATCTATTCGGGTAGGTATGCACACATATGGGTATAGTGCACCCTGCCTTCGGGTTGTAAGGCCTGCCGTAGGGTGACTTACCTAGACCACATGCAGTGCTTTCCTGGCATGACGCACAGAGGTGTGTGCCATGTCGACTCTTCAGTTTTCTCTGCACCAAGACATAGAGGCAGCAATGGAAGATTGCATGAGCTTGGTGAGGGGTCCTTTAGGATGGCACAATGCGTGCTGCAGCCCTTAGAGACCATCTTTAGTTCCAAAGCCCTAGGTAACAGGGGTACCACTTACTAGGGACTTATAGTGATGCACATTGTGGAACAATAGTACAGTTTTAGGGAGAACCCTGGTGCCGGGGACCTGGTTAGCAGGAACTGGTTAAGTTGCATCAGAGACAATGCAAAAAGTGTGGGGTAAACATGTCAAAAGGGGCACTTTCCTACAATGTCCCTCAGGAAGCCCCGGAAAGGCCTCTACAATTCCCACCCTAGTTGATACCTCCATACCATCCAATCTCCGAATGGTCAGAACCTGTGTTTGTGGTGTTTACCTGTGGATCAGCCATGAATGAAGTCTTTCCGACTTGTCTCCCTCCCCATGGAGCAATTGCCTATTTTAATTAAATGTGAGACTGCCCAAATCATCCCACATTTCCAGCAGAGTTTTCTCAGCATCAAGCAGTTCAGAGGAATGTGTAGAACCAGCGCTTCCCAGCCAGCATCTGTAGCAGTGATAGCTGCTCTTCCCACTGTATTAGATCAAGCTTAAATTGGAGTTTGATCACAACCACCTTGCTCAAGCATTCTCCTCTTAACACAGCTTTGAAAGCTTCCCATTTATTGGCTCTGGTGGCAGTAGAGCCCCAGTTGTTATCAAAATGTGCCATAATTATTTCTGGGATTTCAACTTGGAAGACCTGATTGCAGAGGGCCTCTAGGTGGAGCCTCCACAACTGAACTAGAGGTAAGGGGAGTACTATGGTACTCAACTAATCAGTGAGGAGTGGTCCAAAAGGAACTAATATTGATTCTGGGCTAATTTGATTTTTTCTGCCAGAGACCTTGTTATCAGTGGCCGATCTAATCTGCTGTGCGTTCCTGAGTCGCTGACTAACAGAAATATACCACCAGTGCTCTTGTCATATTAGGCTTAGCTGAGGGGTGCAGCAAGAGCCTATCAAGAGTCCCGTCCATTGTGCAGATGTAGCCCCCCAAATAAACAGTACATCCAAATAAGGCACAAGTAATTCCATGATGGACGGGAGAAAGATCTCATTATCAGTGTTTTAGACATAAATGTCAAAGAGGCAGACCTCAGTACCATCCAACAGGCTGTATAATAATATATAGCATCCCATAACATCTGCACAGGAGTAACAGTGTGTGAAGGGGACCCTCATGGCTACTCGAATCTATACCGCTCTAGAGTAGAAGGAATAGGTAGAGGAGTATAGTTGGCCCTGCCACTTCCTACAGAGCTTTTCCACCTCAGCATCAATCAGATGCGTTTCCAATAGGAAAGCGATATGTCTGGACTGTTGTCTAAGATAGGAGTTTATTCTATACTTCTTCACAGGGGTATTAAGACCTCTGATGTTCCATGTCACAAACCTAGACCTGTTCTCTATGTCTTGCCATCTATAATAAAAGACTGACCTTACAGTGGGAAATTCTACCTTGAGACCTCACATCCTCATTTAGCCTCATGGTTGGTCTCAGTGGCCACCAAACGTATAGCCACTTGCAAGAAGGAGAAAATAGCCATGGTACTAATACATGAAATGCAAACGTTACATTAAAATGTTTAACCTTATCCCTCCCTCTACCTCCTGGGTAAACATATTGTAACAAGTGGGTATGTTTCTCTATATTTATCCAACAATGGACATTATCTATCAAAGCAACATTATAATAAAAGAGAAAAATGTAAACCCAGTGGTCTGCAGAAGCCTAACACAAACTGTAAATTAACTCGAAAGCAGTCTTATGTGTAATAGCCTCTCATTACTGGAGGGTTTGACTCACCTAGGGTGCCCACTAAGTAGATTATCCGGCCAGACAAACTCCAATGGCGAGGTTCACATCAGTGGTCCTAGAAGAGAATAGACAAAAGAAGAATTGAGAAAGAAGAAGAGTATAAAAAAGAAAGAAAAATAGGGAGCTGGGAGCAAAGCGTGAGTCCACCTACAGTTGAAGAAAAACAGCTTCCCGCCCTTAGTACTTATATGAAGATATATTCCATATTTCATATGGAAGTACCACTATATCTAGCCCACCCAGTGTAACAATATGAGCATGTCCCAGCGAGTCCAGAATTAATTAGGCATCCAATGACCCCCTACATTCCCCAAGGTGGATGTGACAGTATCCGCCCTGGGCACCAGCTCTGTTGTCAGAAGATTTCAGGCAGTGTTCTCCTCTCCAGTGGTACCTCAGCTACCCTGCTTCTCTGGGGGCATGAGCGTGAGCCCCAGTGTGCCATCCTTGGCCGGGAACAATAGCATGTATTGCAATCCCATAGTTCGTAGCTTACATTTCACTGCTTCAAATCACTTTCTTAATTTTTTTTTTTTCGTGCATAGTCAGAAAAAATGTGAATCACGTGGTTTTAAAATTTCACATCTCCCAATTTGCAGGCTTGCAGCAGTACCATATCCCAGTCTTTATCAATCAGAATTTGGCTATGAGGGACCACAGTAGTCCCCCCGGTGGGGGCCTGGGCTAGGGACTCCTTTATCCACTTTTCTAGAAACCTTTCCGATGACACACCTTCCACTTTCTCCTGGGAACCCCACAATTATAAAATTGTTCCTGCATGCACACCCTTCAGCTTCTTCAACCCTGGCTTCCAGATGATGTTTTAATTCTGTGAGGGAACGAACCCAGGACTGAAAATCAACCATGTCAGTCTGAAGGGCCCACACTATCTTCTCTGTGGCCAAATATCTGTCATTCACCTTACATAGATCTGTGAGCAGGAGATTGACCTCAACTGAGACTGTGTCAATTTTATCTTCCAGAAGCAAACGTCACTTCTCAATTGCTGCTAGCATCTGTGTGGCTGAGATGTCTGGCTCTGAACATATGTTTGCTCCCACTCGGCATCTCGCACTGATCTCCCACTGAGCCCCCTTATATTGCTTATCTGCTGGGAAGAGCGTAGCGCTCTGTCTTTTCCCATGGGGAAGGGATGAAAAGGTAACGCGTGCTGCACTCTGTTGCAGTATTAATATCTAGAACCTGTCCTCCACGTATCTGCCAGGAGTCCCATCCCCTAGAGCAGGGGTCTCCAACCTTTTCTGTAGTGAGAGCTAATTCTGCTCAAGGAAGATCCTGCTGAGCTACTAGCATATTTTATCACTGTCAAATGCTGATGGTATGTATTAAAATTACACTATGACCACCCTAAGCACAATTATCAGTAGTAACCACCCAAAAATTCTGGGTAAAGTTATCAGCAGAATACTAGGAAAATGTTTATCAATATTAAATGCTTGTAATCAAGTAAAATTCAAATCATCACATGATGTGTGCCACAAATGGTTTTTCCACAGCAGTAAGTCTCCCCAACTCAAATTGAATTATCATTCAGCTAACGACTTTAAATGTGTTTTAGTATTGCAATAATTTGTCATCATTAGCATATTAGTTTTTGAAAATACACATATTTTTCTATCAAAATCCCTTTCCACTTTGAGCAATCAAACTCAATTTTCCAGAAGAAAAACTTTTTCTGTAAAAGCATAATTGTTTCCTTTGAAAATCAAATCAGTTTTCAACGTTAGAATATACATAGTCCCTAAACATCAGCTTTTTGTATTCATTGAGTACCGTCCTGTAAAAATGCCTCTCATGGACAAATTATGCTTCAAATACACAAGTATTGGAATCATAGGCCATGCTTCCTCACCATAACATTAAGAATACCTCTGTTATGCCTAGGGCCTAGAGCATCTCTGCTCCCAAATCAAGTTCCTTGCTCTTCCCCAGCAATCACAATTCACGATGGAGGGTTCTGCAGGCCCCAAAACTACAGGATATGGCTGAACGCCATGCCAGCACACTAATGTTGCCAGCCAACGTGGGGTGGTCCCTCGGCCTCAGGGCTACAGGCCGAGTGCTTCCAAGTCAACGTAGGGGACAGATATGTTTCAGGTTTAGCAAGGGGGGGGGAGGAGCAGCAATGAACACAAGCACTGTCTCTGCACTGTAACTTTCAAAAGCCTCCATCTGCTCGTCAGCACAATCTTCCCACACACCGTCCTATGCTGGCTCCAGGGCTGCAGCGCCACACAGAGAGGCACAGGTGCAGGCCAAAATCCAGTCCAGGCTGGCTTGAGGCGTAAGCAAACAATAGGGTGAGAGGCCGCTCACCTCATCCACCGGACTCCTCAGGCAATGCGGCTTCCATGCCTGGCCTCAGAGGCAGCCAACATAGCGCCCGTGCACTCCACGGGGGCGCACAGGTCCACAGGCCGAGCAGCCCCATGCCCAGGCAGGTCAGGCTGCTGCAGGCTTGCCAATCCTAGATGCCACCCGGAGCCACTGTCTTCTCCTTTCGGAACCGGCAGGCCCCTCCTGGCACGAGCACAGGGTAAGAGGTCCCCTCCGAGTCAGGCTGCACAACATTGTAGCACAGCAGAGCCTGCTGTATTCATCCCTGCCAGGTCCCACCATGACACTTCTCTCCACAGGCCTCATCCAGGACACCACCACTATCGGAGCCTCGCACGACAGCCAGAGAAGCAATCCGAAGCAGCTTCCACTTCAAAGCAAGAGGGCTGGTGCCGTCCTGCAACTTGTTCCCTGGTTTATGCACGATTTTGTAGGATTTTGGGTGGGAGTATCGGAACACAGATTAATGATGTGCCGTCCGTCATCTTGGCAGACCACGCCCCCGATGATATCATTATTATATAGTACAACCCTAATTCAGTGTGGCACAAAAAGGTGGAAGTACTCTGGGGGGCTGATAACAAATGTCTTAAAAATCTATTATCTATTTTTTTTTAATAATGTGGTACTCCTGCAGCCCCCAGCCCCCATAACCCTGCACAACATAAAGCAATAGAAAGGCACTTGGATTTAAACACTCTAACTAGTTTTCTAACCGGTTTGTGCCTATCCTTAAAGCAAATTTAAAGGGTGCTTCAATGCTTCTTCCAAACAGGCCCACCCAACTTCGACCAAGTTGGACCAACCACAAGAATGATGAAATAGTTAGAAAAAGAAGGACTGGAACTAATATTAGTTTAATAATTATTAATGACTGATTTTTTAAATCTTTCTAAGCCAAGCAACCATAATAGTCTTTGTCTGGTTTATTGTGAGATCAAGATTTGTCATGAAATTTGAAAATCCGTCCAATAGCCTATGAAGCCCAAGCGGAGTCTGAACAATAAGGACAACGCCATCTGTGTATAATAATGAAGGAATTGGATGGGTACCAGCGTATGGTACATATATTCTATCAACCCGTTGATGTACAAGATGAACAGAAAGGGGGCCAGGCCACAGCCTTGCTTGACACCCCTGACAATCTTAATAGGCTTGGTCGTCTTCCCTTTAGAACTCTATCTAAATCATCAGCAAGAATATGTTGCTGCTTGTCTTGACGACATTGTCATATTCAGTCCTATTTTGGGAACACGTTTGCAACACTTGTGAGCCATATTCAAGGCCCTGACAGAAGCTAGCCTTTTTGCCAAACTCAAGAAGAACCTTTTAGCTGTTAAACAGTTGTAGTATTTGGGTCAGACCTTAGAACACAGACAGATAGCATCTACTTGTCTTAGCTACTTTCCATTCAAATGTTATATTTTTGGGACAGGGAAGAGTGGTTATGTTATGTAGCTCCTCCATTACTCTACTGCAACTGGGGTACCTTTAAAACAGAACTGAATGTTTTGGGGGCCATACATAACATAGAATGATAGATGGGCAATAGTAAATATCATGGGGTTCTGAGTGAAAGCATAGACAACCTGAGCTTCGCTCTCTGTGTCTCTTTAATGTCACCTAGAACCCCTTAGTGAAAAACATTCTCATTATTCTACGTTGCCTGTCTATAATTCTATATATGGCTTCCATTGGAAGCGTTTGCTGTGAACAACTGGTTCAAATGTGGCGATTCTCTTTATTGATATCACTACAGTTGGGCCTTCTAAACAGCATTATAGGCCCCCGGACAAAGCAGTGCACTGGGCCCTGACTACACAACCACTCACAGGAATAAAAATTTTGAACAAAAAATGTGTGTTAAATTTGGGTCTGCATGGGGCTCCCATGCTCATGGGGCACCCGGGCAACTGCCCAGCACGCCTATGCGTTAAGTCGGCACTGCACTACAGTAGGTTAGCAAAGTTGTAGGGGTCTCAATCACCCTCATCTGCCTCTTCTGGGTCTCCAAAGCCCTAAGGAAGATGGGAGAACGTGGTAGCACTGTGCCTATGCCAACCATCTTCTCACCAGTCAGCACAGGTCGCTGCAGACCCCTCTGACCAGACAAATCAGCTTTCACTGATAGGTGGTTCTCACAGAGCCACTGCCAACACTGTTCCAGCTCTTCGCTAACAAAATGAGTGCGGAGTGCAGCTTTGGGCAGGGAGGTGGCGGAATGGCACAGAGGGAGGGGAGGGTGGGCGTTGCAGGAGGCCAGGTGTTTTTATTTCATATTTGGATTTCAACGGGTGGGTGGCAGGAGTGAAAGTTTCCCATCTTAGAAAATGGGTTTTGCAACCCATACCGAATCGCATTTTTGAAGAGGCATGAAAGGGACGTTCTTTGCGAGTTGCGCTTCAATAACCTATGTATCAGTGGTTTGCGACAGGTTACAGACTCTTCAAAAGAGGTGGTAACTCCTTCGCAAAGTGGAAGGGTTCCCCTTGGAACCTCTTTCCCTTAAAAGATTAAGCAATCAGATGCAGACCTGGTAGCTAGCTCTTTGGTAAATGTTTGCTTTACATCTGAGCTGGGCACTTACTCAGAGCTTCTGGCAGCACAAGTGTCAACATTCAAGAAACTATTCGAGATAAGTAATTACTTAGATTGTTTACAAGGCGAGGTCAGCTTTGGAGTTGAAACATAATGCTCTTTTCCTGGCAACTATGTCCTGCTAGTGCTCGGAAAAACTCAAGCTGGAAGGACACATTTTATCAACAGAAAGGAAATGTCACTGTGTGGATTTCGTAAAGACATGGGGAGGAGATCTGAAGTGTCTCATGGAGTAACTTCAACAATTTATTTTTTAAAATAGAAAACCTAGGATCTGTGCTTAAACAGGTGTGAGCACTCGGGGGATCTGATCCCTGGGCCACTATAGGAATATCTCAACTGGGGTAGTGATGGAGGGTGGAAGTCTTAAATTATTCACTCCACTTCAGGAGAAGTATGTGCTAAATCATAAAACCCAATTATTCCGGTACCTCTAACTCCGCCATGCTCTTATCCTTTGTGCGTCTGCCATTGAGATAATCCAGGATATTCAACCTCTTGAGGCGAAACTGCTGATGGGGAATTTAAAAGGTCACATGATAACTCAGATATGTCGATCCTTGGTCATTAACACCCCCAACTCTTTTGGGGATTCGCCATGGGTGGGTGGACGACCTATCTTTGAAAAGGACTGACGGGAAGTGCTGGCATCCCCTTAAGAGTCGGCAATCGCTTCTCAATACCGACTCGTCTAATTCAAATGTCTGCAAAGAGTATATTTCACCAGAGAGGATGGATTTCTCCCTCCTCCTGTTTCACATGTAACAGGTATGACTGGGACCTTATGCATGCGGTCTGGGGATGTGCCAAACCTATCCATTTCTGGAAAGGGGTTTTTAACACATTGGCGGCAGTACTAGGACGTCCCATACTCCCTGATCCCAAACTTGCCACACTTCATATTCCAACTGATCTGGACTCTAAAAGGTATAAACTAGCTTTGCTGTGGCTCAGATTCCTTGTTGCCAAAAGGTACATTGGCAAGTGCTGGAAAGATCCAGAACATCCCTAAGCTTGGGGAACAGAAGAAGGGCCTGGATAGATGCATGAGTCTGGAGAGGCCAAAGTACCAGGCAGGTGGCTGTCCTCATAAATAGTACAAACTTTGGACTGTTTGGAGCATCTATAGGGGGATCGTTCTACCCCCCCACTCAATACCACTTCTTGGAAGACGGTGAAGGTCCGTCACACCAGGGCCATAAAGGAAGGATGTGCCATTTGCAATTATATGTGGCCTCTGATGACGTATCATTACTTATCATTGATGGTTGATGTACAATGTATAATGTTGTGATGCCGTGCTTTGCGTGATGACTTAGGTGTCTTGTTTTAGAGTGTAAACTCAATAAAATGTTTAATTAAAAAAATAGAAAACCTAAACAGCTGCTCACATGCAAGCAATATAGATATGTTTATCTACACATGTACTAAAAATTCTGGCCATTATACACGCTCTATTTATTTGTAATTGCATTTGTATAGCACTTCACACCCCTTTAATGTACGGAAGCACATTATCAGGTAGGTAGAACACTACACTGCAGGTGTGTGCTTGGTTGAAGCGCCTTGTAGTGTGGTACTGTCTACGTGTGAAGTATTTTAGTGCTGTGAGAGACTTGAGTCTTTTGCCACTGCTTCAGGTTCCTCCATTTTTTCATACGTTTCGTATATTCGTTTGCCTAACTCATTTGTCAACAGTGTCCTGCTCTTCTGCATTTCTAGGATTTGTCAAATTTCTGATTCTCAGGGGTTCTTTTGCTGGTTACCTATTCGGGAGCTCTTCTGATTGTTCAAGTACACCCAGATGAAACAGTCCCATCTATCCATGATGGTGGGTGGATTTTATAGTGCTATAAATATATAATATCTTGGCTTGGTGGTCATGAATTCATACTCTTTGTATGCTGCTAACATATAGACTTCAACTGAAGATCCTGAATGCCAGAGGAATAAGCCAGTGTTTCTCCCTTTCCTAACTTGTTTTCCCTGTTTCCCTTTGGTCTTTTTTCAGTACTTGTTTCTTCAGATCGCACCTATACATGACTCAGAGAAGGCACTGGGACTGTCAGCTATCGTCTACTACCCTTCCGGGTTGGTGTCTCCCTATGCAGACAACTCTTTCATTCATTTCAAAAACCTGCTGATAGCACTGCTACAGCTAATGCGCGCCCGACAAAAAGTTGAGACAGTGTTTAATTTGTGGATGAATGCATCCAAGTCCCAACTGCTTCCCATGGGTAGATTGGTGGGACAATCTAGCAGAGACCTTTGAAGCTTGTGGGTGAACTGGCAAGTACAGGACTTTAGGTATTTGGGAGTACAGATTTCACAGTCTTTTGGTGATATCCTTAAACTGTATATATGAACAGTGTCTTACACGGTGAGAAAAACGTAATCTTACTCTGGGCCATCCTCAAGTCAACATTAATGGACACATTTCTATAATAAAAATGATCATTATTACCAGATTTGATTTGATTTGTGGTTTTGTATAGCGCTCGTATGCCCGTGGGAGTCTTGGCGCTGTAGAGAAGACGTATTGTCCTAAACTGGTGACATTAGTTTATCGGGCCTTGAATAGCCATGTGTTAACCGCTTTTCTAAATGACAATAGGGAGGTAATGTTTTTGATTGCGAGAGGAAGTTGATTTCAGTCTTTGGCGGCATGTAGTAAGAAGCTTCTGCCTCCCCACCTCGTTTGTTTGAACCTAGGAACTTGTAGCAATTTTGCCTGGCTGGACCGTAGGTCTCTTGTGGGGACGTATGGCTTGAGGTGTGTTCTAAGGAACAGAGATCCCGATCCTTGTAGCGCTTTATATGTTAGACACAGTGATTTGAATCTAATTCGTTTTGCCAAGGGGAGCCAGTGTAGCGTATCTAGATGGTACGAGATGTGCTCTGATCTTGGTATGTTATGTATCAGTCGTGCTGCTGAGTTTTGCAGGCGTTGTAATTTGGTCAGGTATTGGGCTTGCATCCCAGCATATAATGCATTGCCGTAGTCAAGTCTTGATAAGGCTAAGGTGGTCACCACTGTTTTTTGGGAGTCTATGGGGATGTATGGCAGCAGTTTTCTGATTATTTTTAAGATGAACCACATCGTAGATACTAGTTTGTTGGTTTGGGCCTCAAAGGTGAGTTTTTGTCTAGCAAGATGCCCAGATTTTTAACTTTGGCCACCGGTGAAGGGCAGTTGCCAAGATCTGCCGGCCACCAATCTGGGGACCAGATTTCTGTATTTGTTCCCAGTAGCATAACATCACTCTTATCCCCATTTAAGTGTAGTGCAGTGTAACCATGTGGCATGTAATTATGCAGCACTGAGTGGTATTCGGAGTGTATGTTGCATTGAGTGCAGTGTAATTACGTGGCATGTAATTATGTGGCACTGAATGGTATTTGGAGTGTATGTTGTATTGAGTGCAGTGTAATTATGTGATGTGTAATTATGTGGCGCTGAGTGGTATTTGGAGTGTATGTGTCATTGAGCGCAGTGTAATTATGTATCAAATAATTATGTGGCACTGAGTGGTAGTGTTTGGATTGTATGTTGTATTTAGTAGAGTGTAATTGTGCGGCATGTAATTATGTGGCAATGAGTGGTATTGTTTGGAGTGTATGTTTCATTGAGTACAGTGTAATTATGTAGCATATAATTATGTGGCACTGAGTGGTACTGTGTGGAGTGTGTTTCATTCAGAAGAGTTTAATTATGTGGCATGTAATTATGTGGCACTGAAGTGTATTTGGAGTGTATGTTGCATTGACTGCAGTGTAATTATGTGTCACTGACTGGTATTTTGAGTTTATGTTACATTGAGTGCAGTGTCATTATGTGGCGAGTAATTATGTGGCACTCAGTGGTATTCGGAGTGTATGTTGCATTGAGTGCAGTGTAATTATGTGGCATGTAATTATGCAGCACTGAGTGGTATTTGGAGTGTATGTTGCATTGAGTGCTGTGTAATTATGTGGCACTGAGTGATTTTTTGAGTGTATGTTGCATTGTGTGCAGTGTCATTATGTGGCGTGTAATTATGTGGCACTGAGTGGTATTTGGAGTGAATGTTGCGTTGAGTTTATACACATTTCAGAATATATTCTGCAGAGTCTCAAAAAAGTCTTTAAAGAGTGAGATCCGTTGCTTACCTTCTTTATTGTGTACGAAAAGAGACCTACGGTTAAACTGGAGAACTGAAGCAGTCATATGAAAAGAGATGCTTTGCTTTGCCTGATTTGGAAAGTTGTTATTTAGCTGCACAACTATAGCAATTGCTATTGTAGTTGGGTGGGAACTCTAATCGAGAAAACCAGCTACCTCAGGTGTGGAAAGGATCATGATTACCTTGATCAATTGTTCATGTTGTAGACTAACAGCATTGCGCCATTGCCACATCAAACTAACATATGATCAATGCATAGATTTAACGTACAAGCAGAACCGTGTTTCATGATGATATATCTGCAGGGGGATACCTGCACTTTCATACTATGAGACTGGAGGCTGAAGCCGCTGGATGGATTGGGAAGGCTGAGCCTAATAGGGAAACAATGCAGCAAAGATAGCATACTGGATGAAGGAAGCATTTGGGGGACCCGGCCAAGCTGATGAGAAAAATTTGGATATTATGACCAGGCAGCCCTGGCAGACCCCTGGCATCTGAAATACATGGGTACTAAAGGTATTTACATGGGGATGGCTAATCTCCTCTATGTATACTGTGCGAAGGGAGGCTTGGAAATAAATAGGACATGTATCTTCCATATAGTCAGTGGAAAATTGAAATGTATGCTTCCAAATGCTCTAGCATAGCCCCCCATTTCAAGCTGATCCAATGACAATACCTTCACAGGGTTTATATTGTACGCAAAAGTATACATAAAAGTCAACTGCATAGACCTCACACCTATTCCTGATGTAAAGAGCCAAATGCGTACTAAATACACTTGATGGTATTGGAGGATTTAAAATATTACAATAATAATAATACAAAAAAAATGTCCCATTGTGTGAAAGATGGGAGAAAGATGTGGATACGTGGGCACTAACTCAGGAGAAGAAAAATGACATTGGCTTTATGGATACAAAAGTGAGTGGGAACAGAAGGCGTGACAGATTTCTGAACTTGAGAACAAAAGAAATGGGTCTAAAGCAGAGGGATCTCAAGTCGCCTAAACTATTGGGTTTACTGTATTATGCTATCTGTTTATAGTTGAAGACTTCTTGCATCTCGTGTAAAAGAGGCAGCTTTTTTGATGAAAGGACATTTGACTAAATGACTACTTGGAAAACTGCTCATGACTTGCTTTTTAGATGCAAACTAAAATATATGCAATACGTTTTGGGCAGAAGGCTTTGTTATCTGGGAGAAAATTGCCCCAATGCAAGGCATGGTTACTCATTTAGTAAGGACTGTGAGGGGTAACGGGTAAAACTAAGTCATACTATTGATATGTTTAGCCTGCGTGCTGTCTATGTGCCTGGTAAAGAGCAGCCATCTCCCCACTTCCCTCCCGAGTGTGCTGGAGGGCCCAACAAGGGATGAGCATCCTCAGCACATTTTGGCATTGGGAAAGCATAACATTGTTACTTAGGGCATTTTGGTCAAAGATTCCCACCCAGGTGTAAAAAGCATGAAGTGTTTGCACCTCTCCGACCTGGAGATGAGATGCCTTTTAGAGAGGCATGACTTGTAGGTTACACTGGACAGCAGACGACCTGCGGGGAGACAACAGTGTGTGCAATATACACCTTCTAGCAATCAGTACAAACAGCCACAAAGCATACACTGATAACCATGAATCATTCTTCCTAGGAAGGAAGTAATGCAGGTTAGGCACAAACAGGACTAAGCAGGGCACTTACATATATGGCAGATTTTTGCCCGCATTGTGATTTTCCCTAGTAGTTTGCTGTCATTGGTGCGCGTGCGTTGGAGCGCTTTGGTGAAGTAAGGAGGTCAAATGAGTAACAGAAAGGTCAAGTAGGAGGGTAAACTGAAGATTAGTAAGCAAACTGACATACAATATAGTCTGAAAGGTGATAACAAGTCTCCAAGTCCACTCTGCCTTCCCAGGAAGAAGTTCTGTATTAAATTACAGAACAAATACTGATAACCTGAGGATATATCTGCCCTCTCCAAGAGGGTGTGGAGGAATCGTAATAACATGGTCTGGCGTTCACACTGCACCCAGGTGGATGAATGCTAGACGATCTCAGCATGTGCTTTTTCCTCTGGGCCCTCCCTCACCGCAGAGAAATAAAGAAATCATTTAGTTGGTTGGATGATACAGCAATGGCCTCCGGGAAATGTGCAGACAGCAAATACAACATGCAAGGGCACACTAGCAAACAGTAAATCCGGTGTCCTGTCGATGGGGGACATAAGTACATCTAAGCACACAACCTGGACAGAGGCCCATCCTCCCAGGGTACAACCACGAGTGAGACTAGCTGGAGTCCAACGAATGCCCCATAGGCACACTGAAAATGATATCCAGTGGGGAAGAGAGTACCACATCTAGAGCCCCTCTCCAGGGCGTAGAATATCCTTAACTTCCAGAATCTTCCTAACACTCTTCCTAAACAACTTCACCGGACCATATGACTGACATGAGTTTAATTGGGACAGGCAGGGAGTCCTACTGTCACCTTCAATGCATATTCATTGCTGAATTATTGATTGTGCTGTGACACCCGTTGGCAGAGCCCCAGACTTCCCTCAACCCTGTCAAAGCTGGAGAGTTCAGTAGGGATGTACGACATTACAACGCATGCTTTTACATCACATGCTTTTACAACGCGGGTTTTACAACGCATACCATTACAACGCATAGAGCTTTGGGGCGCTGGATAGTGAATAGTTTAATTTACTATTCCAACTCCAGTCCCCGTGGATAGTAGGGAAGGTGTTGGACAGTAAATTAAACCTATTCCCTATCCTAGAGCGCCCCCCAGCGCAATGCGTTGTAATGGTTTGCGTTGTAAAAGTTGCGTCGTAAAGGCACTGCATTGTAAAAGTTGCACTGTAAGTGATGTTTCCCGTTCAGTAGTACTAATGTCCTTGTAAGACAGCAGCCCCAACACCCTGGGCACGCCCAACACCAGTACTCCATAACAAGTCCGTGAAGTAAAGGTGAGTCAGTCCCATATAGCCCTATTCATAAGCACCCATCCTTAAATATATATGTATATAGCCATATGTGCTCAGAACAAAACAGTATCACAGCATGACTTAAAATGCTATGTAAAGTGCTACAAATCGCTCTGCAAGAATAAAGGTACAGAATACCACTGAAACTGCAAGAGAAAGGATGGGTGTTTTTTCTTTAAGCTTACAAGTTAGGTGTTTTATTTTTATAGGAGTTCGAGCTGGTTTTAAATTCTTCAGTGCTATGTTTATTTTTGTTGAGGCCCAACAATGCAGCAACATGTTTTGCTACGTGAATAAGTTGCTGTGTTTGACTAAGAATGTCAATGATTGAATTTTTTTTATAATTAACAGTAAATATTGCTATAGGCAGTGTACATGTACATCTAATTTCTTTCGAGATAATATATATTTTCGAGATGTGTTTATTTATTTATTTATAGAGTTTTATAAAGTGCAAACATGACCCGCGTGTAACAGTGCACTGTACTTAGAAACCCCATAACACATTACATGACCATATTGTATCCAGCAATCAATAACAAAACAGCAAGACACAAACCATAAAGTTCGATTTCCTTTGACCGCTTTCCTGGCGGCCTGACATCAAGACCAATGACAACTGGTCCGTGGGTGCCAGGCAGTGCTGAATTGCCCCTGGCCCAGATCCTTATGTTAAGAATCTGTTCATTAAAATCCCTTTGACCTCTTTCTTGAAAGTGAAAGTCGATGGGTTTGACCACATCTCTTTTAAAAAAAATGTGTTATTATTATTTTTATAAAGAATACAATCACATCCGATGTTACGGGGTTAGCCAAGAATAAGTAGTAGTTGTTTTTACATTGGTGTTTATATAGCTAGCCCCTTCTGTCTGTATTTTGAGAGCGAAAGAAAGGCAAGAATGAAAGGACAGAGAAGTTAGTGGTGAAAACAAAAGAGGTATAGGACAGTCACGGAGAGGAACAGTCGCTGTACATTACATTTGGCATCAGCTATGCACTATACATTACATCTGACACACTTTCAGGATGTTTGAGTCCGCATGCAGGCCCAACCGGGCTATAGTAGGTTTGGGTCGAGGACCGATACGTTGTTTATGCATCCCAGCGGTTTATGAGGGTTCATAAGAGTCTAGGTAAGTGTCCAAAGCTTCCCACATCCCTCTCGAGGACGATTTCCAGGGTGAGTGCTGTTGGGCAATATTGTCCGCTCCTCTGAGGTGCGTGACACAGTTGATCCAGCCTTTGTAGCTAGTCTTGCTTGCGTCTTTCCAGGTAGTTAGGACCCTTTTCACAGCTGCTGTCAGTAAAAGATCCAGTAGGTCCTTATCTTTTTCAGTTCTCAATTTCGTGTGCATAAATGCCAAGGTGAGGTTGGAGAATTTAATTGCTAGTTTGCACTCAAGCATATCGTTAATGAAACCAAGGATTTTCCCCCAGAATACCTTGAGTATTGGGCATTGGAAGATAAGGTGTGCTAGGTACTCCTTCCCTTTGTTACAATTCCAGAAGAGTGCGTCCTAATGAGTATAGTCGCGCTGGGGACCAAAATGCCTTGTGAAGCAGCCCAAATTTAGTTTGTGCTAGTACTGGAGTAATCTTATTACGCGAGACAGAGGACCATAGTGTTGCCCATTCCTGTTCGTTGAGTAGAGTTTTAGATTGTTTATCCCAGTAGGTGACTGTTTTTTCATTAAGTTTGGGGGTTTTGGGGCGCAGGAGTTTGTAGAGCTGTGAGACTTGGTGTCATAGTTTGTTAATGCTTGACACATATCGGAGGATTGAGGGTTGGGGGGTAGATAGTTACCTTTTTGATAAGGTCGCTCTTATTTTCAGAAACGTATAAAGTTCGATGTAGTACATCTCTGGCTGGAGAGTTCCATGTACTCAGGGCAGATCCGGAGAAGGTCCTGTGTTAACATGTTTCCTTACATTTTTCTAAAATAAAATTATTTTGAATCCACTTCATTTTCATATTGGAGAATGTCAAAGAAACAAATGAAAAATAACAAGTGAGAAGTAAAAATGAAAAAGAAGTGTAAAACTGTAGCTTTTTGGGAGGGTTAGACGAACCATTTGATCACGTTGCTATTTATTTAAAAAGTGAAATCGATCCGCAAATATCTACCTGCCCCTTTGAAAAACTTGCTCCTGCATTACAAAAGAAGAGTAACATCAACGGTATTCATATTCCTATTTTGAGATACTAAAATTTAGAAGGTAATACGCGCCAAAAAGAATGTATAGTCGGAGGAAAGAGACGTGGATGTAGAGAGGAATTGTCTCAGCTATTTTTAGCTATATTATTCATTAAAGAACTGAAACACCATACCTCTTACCACATATCCACTTCCTGTAGTTTGAACTCTGAAATTATTGAAATTCGTAAGCATGGCGTACAATGAGTTCCTCTTTTCTGTCATGAAAACAGAAAGTAAACATTCTGATCTAGCTACAGTAGAACACAGGAACAACTGGCAGGCTGCTACTGTTGAAGGTATATGCTTTACTCAAAATGTAGCCTCATTTCAGCTTTCTGACCCACTATCCATTACTAAATGGAAATAACATAAGTGAAGATTGTTTTCTCCTAAATATGCTACCATGACTTCCTACACTTTTGAAAGAATATGATTTATACAGAAAAAGAATTAGAACCCATCTGTCACCAACGATAGATCTATCTGTCTCACCTATCGACTCAAATAAATAGCAGAGACGTCAGTCAGAACACAAGCTTTGCCCCAATTGGCCCCATATTACAAAGCCTCACATCTATTTTAGGCTCCTTTACCAATGAACAAAGCCACCAAAGATGAAGTCGTTAAGGCTTATCTGACCCTACCGTATTTATATTTTATCTTTTGCTTTATTATTCCTGTAATTCTGTCACTATAGGGTCTGTCCTGCTTCTCGTCCACCCTTATTCTGACGTATAAAGTCATACACCTTCAGTCACTAGATTATTGTAACTAACTGCTCTAATTGACCTAGGTGGTAGGTGTTATGGATCAATTTTCAATAAACACTTGCAATGGTATCTATCCAGCTGTTGACTGAAATGTTATTTTCTCTCTCCCATTCTATAGCTGTGAGTAGTTCTCATTTCTATGATCTAGTTCTAGCTTAGTTTAAATCCACTCTATATTCTCTTTCCCAGAGGTTTCCTTCGTTGAAGGCAATATTTTTGTTTTTTTGAAAGCAATGTTTTGTACCCATTACATTATACAAATTGGAAACCTAAAAGATAATGTATAATCTCCCAAGAGGCAGTCAGACTTTTTCACAAGGTAATATCACTGAATAAATGTATTACAATTCCTTCACTGTGTCCGAACTAGAACATGATTTATATGGTATTAGCTCACTTACATTTTTTACAATGTGCTCAAGAATTTCAAAAAATTTCTCAAGTTGTTCCAAAAGAAAATAAAGCTGAGCCTAATCACCAAAACAAAGCCACAGTTATGTGTAAAGAAGATTTCCATTCATATGGTACTATTAGTATTCACACTTTCCAACAAACAATTTTGTGAACTGCACCCCATATATTTAAAGGGCTTGATTTACAATAGCAGTATTAGAGGGAGGTTACTGACTGATATTGACTGATCGGATGGAGTAGGGCCACCAGCTTCACTCTTGCTCTATGCCCCCACCCCAGCCCATAACTACATGGGTTAGCCCTCCCTTTGGATCATAGTGGGTCAATTTGGCAGGACATAACATAATGATTTCAAACATTAATACATTGTCAAAGCTGGTTTAACATGCTATGCTAGTCATAAAGAAAAACGCCTTCTTTGGAATTAACGATCAAACAAGGAATTGCTATGATTATTATGATCCCTTCAAAGGTGATGAGCTGATTCTTTACTGGCAGATTTGCTATCATCTCTACACTGTATTTTTAACCTAAAATGTTTAAGTCTAGATGCAAAGCATGTTATTAATTTATGTTAAGTTATTTAATTACTATGATCTCTTTTTATTTGGAGCAATAAAGAGGATTTACAATCTTCAACACGTTGACAAACAATAGAAGTGCAATCATGAGAGTTACAAAGGGGTAAGGACCAAGAGATTTTGAAGTAAGGAAATGCTATTCAGTAGCTGGCTGAGAATACAGAAGCCATGTCCCAGATGTCATCACAGATGCATTCCACAAATGCCCATACAAAGTGGTATTCTTTGTTCCTGGACAATTCTTCAGGGTGAGAATGGGCATGGGCTTTCCTAAGGCTGCTGTGTAAGAAAGAAGGAACAAAACACCCTCTCAACCAATTTCCTGCTACTTTGGTCCTCTCTAATACCTCCCTCACCAGAAGTAGTATATGGATGATGTCAATATTCTACCAGGAATAAAACCCATCTGCTTTGGATTTACCAATCTATAATCAGTTTAGCCATGAATTTTCGTTATTTTACATGATTTTTTTAATAAATTAAGTTGAGCAATGTTATTAAACTATATGACCCACAGCTCTCTGGGTCTCTCTCAGGTTTCAGGAAGGGCAGTCTCTGAAGAACCACAATAACTGTATACATCTTATATGGTGTAACATAAATTCCATCCTCTCCTAGGGCTTTTGCAGAGAGTGGTGATTTACTTGCCTCTATACAATTTTCTTGAGGGAAGTGTTTGCCGTGTAAGCTCCATTTGTTTCTCCACAGTAAAACTGTCTACACCAACTTTCTCCAACATCTATCCGATATAGTTCCATGGCAGAGACATTACTTCCTTTTATAATATTTTAGATTTTAGGAAATGTTTTCTTTTGCACTCGAAGTCTTCTTCCAACACACCTTCCTTATTATCTCTGAAATCCTTGATTTGATTGGCAATGGGTCTAGATTTAATTTTCCAAGCCAGGTACCGCGCAATCATGTTATTATTCTCAAATAGTGTTTGATATATCATCTGGCTATCTACTATTTTCTTCTGTTAATCTTGACCTCTTTCCTTAGCCTACAGATACTATCTATTTTCATGGAAGTGGAGTCCATAGACACTTCTTGTGGCACTTTGTCTAATCACCCATTCTGTTTTCTTAGTTTCATCCAAATCCCTTTTCTTAATCCCTGCCCTTTAAGCAATCAGAATGCCCAACAGGTAGATCTCTTAGTCCATGGATATAATGTCAGGTCTGGTGTTTATCTCGAACAATTCCCCTCCATTCTTCTTTCGTATCCTCCTCCTGTAAGATCACCCCTGAAGTATTGATTACGTCTGAGGCTATCTAAAATGCTCCCTTAGGTACAATTTAAATAATTTGACACATGACCTGAAAGGGAAGAGATGCATGATGCCTGCCCCAATACATTTGATAGGTTGGGATATCAGAAAGTGATATATTCTCATATAACTCTAGTACTTGCTGCTAAAATATGTAAACCCTAAATACTTTAAATGCAACTTTATTGTTTCCTTCCTCTTAGCATCAAGATGACGGACAGCATGCTCGGTGGGAGACGTGATGCAGCCTGAGCGCTCCTAAATTGGAAGGATTAGGACAGGGTGTAATGAAGTGAAAAATATATGGACTCACTCACTTTCCCTACTCCCCTTGAGCAGAGTACTTTATGAAGACACACTTTGAAAAGCAGGCAGAAGGAGCAAAGCAGCAAACTTCAGTTGGAGAAGTGTGTTCTCACGATAGCGTGGCTGGAACTGTCAGAGCGGATTTTTTAGCACAATCCGGACGCAATGAGACAGAGGATGCCAACATTCCACTGCTGAACATCAGAGACCTCAGAATAGATACATGATGACCTAGTAAGGAGCCAGAAGGGACAGAGTTGATGTCTAAGGAAGCTGCAGGAGTAGGTTCTTCTTTTGCTGGGACAATTAAAGACACAGATGGGCTGCAGAAGCATGAGGGGCGCTGCTCATCTTTAAAAGGGAGCAGTGGTTGAGTGAGGAAAGCCCCAGCAATTCCTGGACTTTGTATGGAAGGAGAGAGGGAGAATCCTATGCTGGTATTGTCACCTCCACCACCGTTGAAGCAACATGCGCAAGCCCGTCTCCTTGATGAGTATATCAATCACAGAGAAGAAATACTCCTGAAGTTGCCATGCTCATCTAGGTCTAAGGTGAAGGTTTTAATAGTGTGGATTGCTGGCTTTTTCGCCTCCTCTGAACTTTTCCATTTAATAGGAGTCATTATTGGAAGGGATAGAACTGGGAACAGCTGTTTAATCCGTTTGTCATTCATGTGTGTAGCACAGCCCCCAGCTGATCCTTGAAGGTTGTCCCCATCACTTCATGTGTGTAACTGGACAAGAGAAAGCCAGTGTGGTTACCAGCACACTTCCTACATGTGGATGGTTAACATTTGACTAGCGAAATGTTGATTTGAATTTATGCAACCTTTGGGACGAAAATCATCTAGTTTTGGTAGGCTCAAAAATATTTCCCTTGGCTGATTGGGAACTACAGAGATTTTTTTGGCAAAAACATTTCCTGCTGCAATCAGTACAACTTTATAGAACAAAAATCATAGTCTATGCATTTTTTTCCACTTAAAATTCCATTATCTCTGCCAAAGTCTCTAAGTTTTCCTGGTTATTATTTTTTGTAGAGCTGCTTTACTCCTGCTCTTCAGAATCGTTCTTTATATCACAACCACTCTACCAAACCCTTCCATGATCTGGATCACAAACTGAACATAACCTAGCTCCATGTCTTTATAAAGAACTGAGGAAGACTTGCATCTAACATTGAGGCCAGACCATCTTGTTATGTGTATGTTCATGTGCCTCTTAAAACTCTAAAACAGCTGCTTGTTCAAGTTATGTGACAAGGAGAACACAAAGAGGCAACTCCAAATTGAGCTTTTTGTACACATAGAAGAGTCGTACTTTTACCCATACGTCTGCAATCAGGCAAACTTTGTTAGCTTTCAGACTGATCAGAGGTACCTGGATCCCATGGTAAGTTTTTATCGTTACATAGTGGTTGCAGATCAACACTACGGTGAGTGCGCCATTAGGGAAACATGATCCCTTGGGAATAGGAATCATTTTAGTGTCACTGCTATCCTCTTCAATGAGTTGCAACAGCATCCCTTTGATGGGAGCACAGAAGCAGTTAATTTGTGCCAGCGAGTCCTACCAAAGTTTATTCTTGCTCACCAGGGGCCCTATTTTAGATAGGGCGCCCTTTCCATGTTTGCGCTACGGCACAGCTTTAAGCAGATGCACCGGGTACTAGCAGGAAAAGTGAACCCTGTCATGTAGATAGCGCTGCCCTCAGGGCAGCTGTCAATTCGGGCTTCCCCCAGGGCAGCGCAGTGAAGAAAAATCCGGAGCAGCCATTTAAAAGCTGCTCTGTATTTCTCTGTGCAGTCGGCAGCCAGCCTGCACTTTTAAAAGGGATAAGAGATCCCATTGCAGGTGGGTGCAGTGAGTGACTGCACCTGCCTGCAAGGGGGTGTCTGTGGGGTCCATTAGACCCTCTTTCCCCCCCTTCAAAGGGCAGCCATCAGGGGGTGCACTGACAGCTTTGCTGCCTCTACGCCTTCGTCTATAATAGGGTGTGGACACAGAGGCAAAGAGATCCCTAAATATGCATGGGGCCTCGACCCCCATGCAAATGAGGGAACTCCCTCTTAAGATAGCGCTGGTGCTGTGTGTGCGCCAGCATTATCTGTATTACAGAAGGGGCTGCACAAGCATCTGCAGCCTTTCTGTTATACTAACATGTCCTGGGGAACCACAAAGCGGGAGCACATGCCCCTAGGGTACTCCCATCAGTTGCCTCCCTGCAGATGCTTATTTACACATGTTCCAATGGCGTTCTGCCGCAGCACTTGTTAGGTCTGGCCTAGAGGTAGCTCTAACTGTCTCACCAGCCTCATGTTTTCCATATATTTCATAATAAAAATGAGTGTGTGTGTGTGTATATATATATATATATATATATATATATATATATATATATACTACCTACTGGCGATCGCCAGTAGGTATATATAGTTAGGATTTTTTCTCTATGGAACTTTTGAAAATTCTATGTCTAATAACTTTGGCGTTTGTGGACGGAATCGGCTGAAATTTTCAGGAAAATGGCACATTTTGTTTCTGAGCAGCCCCTGAAAATTTGGGGGGGTTTCGTCAAGGGGGGGGCCGAGAAAAAAGGGGGGTCCCAAAACGCATTTTTCCCATTCATTTTTCCATAGGGCGTTTGGCCTCACTTTTAGCTCGAACGGCTGAATGGATTTACACGAAACTTGGCAAAATTGTAGGGACTGTTAGCCCGATGTGCCTTTGCTGGGTCTCAATATATGTGCTCCAGTGGATTTTGAGAAATTAACGTTTAAAAAAACAGATATATCTGTGACAGCGTCCCGGATAGCGCTCCAGATCGCGTACTTTTCGCGTAACGGAGCTTTGCGAAGCGAAGCTGATTGGCTCTCCGGTGTCTGTCAACATTCTAAACAGTCCGGTGCGGCCGCCATCTTGTCTCTCGGTAGGATCGAGAGACAAGAGGAGGAGAAAAACGAAGGGGGAATTTAATGAAAGGGGGCAAGGTAGACTCCTCTTGACCCCCTAGGAATGATGTTGGGGTTATTAAAGGGTCCCGTGGGGCAAATAAAAAAAAATTGATTTTTCGCGGTAGAAGCGCTTCTCGGTTCGCAAACCGGGTCGCAAACTGGTAGCGAAACGGGAATTTTGTCATTTTGTGTTTCGATTTAATTAAATTACAAGATGGAGGAAAAGCAATGTGAGTATTGGGTATAAGGGGGTATGGGAGACGTATCCTGACCCCCTATGTTTTCTGAGGGTGGTTGAGGAGGCTCATATATGTTGATACTTGTCTTCCGGCGGTTGCGCGTGAGCGTTTTTTTTTTTTTGCCGCTTGACTTCTGTTAACGTTCGATTCGAAGGAAATCAGGAAGTGTTGACCTCCATTTTGACACTGCGAGTAAATATATTGTTAAAAATAATTGTTATAAATGAATTCATATTGATAAACATTGTCTGCGCCATCTTGCTTTTTAGGTTTTGCCTGGCGAAAAGATGCGCTCTGCGCATCTTTTTCGCGCAGGCGAAAACCTAATGAGTACTGTAGTGGAGTTTGGAACGGCCCCCGTCATTTATTGGCTAGCTCCATAAATGGAGCCTAGCCATTGGACGATGGGCCTGTCCGTCAATGCCGGACCAGATTCGGGGGCGTTCCCGAGATTTTTTGGCTTTTGGCGACGTCACGCGACGTCAGCCAAAAGCCGGGAACGCCCCCGAATCTGGTCCGGCATTGCCGGCACCTGATTTTCGAGTATTTCGTTCCCTCTGTGTAGTCATGCGGCAGTGGGCGGGGTTATTTCGGCGGTGGGCGGAGTTTCGTTTTTCGACCACGGCCGCCGGAGGAAGCCCTGGTGAGTGCGTGTTAAATCTTGCCTTCCCGCCCCCTCCTCCCCCTCCCCGTGTGTCCGTTCCGCCCCCCTCCCCGTGTGAAAGTGATTTGTTTCTGGAGCTCGGCTCGGGTCCATTCCCGCCCCCCTCCCGCTTCCCGCCCCCCCCTCCCGCTTCCCGCCCCCCCTCCCGCTCGGAAGTGCGTGTGCAGTTGCTCATCTTGCCTTTCCGCCCCCTCCTCCCCCTCCCCGTGTGTCCGTTCCGCCCCCTCCCCGTGTGAAAGGGATTTGTTTCTGGAGCTCGGCTCGGGTCCATTCCCGCCCCCCTCCCGCTTCCCGCCCCCCCCCTGTCCTGTGCCCGTTCCTGCCACCCTCCCTCCCTGTGCTCGTGTTGCTTGTTATATCCATGAAAGACGTGCCTGCAGTAGCTTCACTAGCGTCTTACTATCCAATTGTACGAGTTTCTGAGTTGATTGACGGCAACACACTGGGCCTTCGTGCTGTAACTCCCCCTCCTGGGACTTCCGAGGCAGAGAGATGCAGGTAAGTGCGAATCGATTCTTTTTATGTTTGGTGCATGCCTGTATATTTGAATTTTTGGGAAGGAGTGTTGTGAATAATGTGTGTGTGCGCACGTGTGTAAATGTAGGGTCCCTGATCTAAATACTGGCTAGGGAGTGTAGTAGGGAAGACTGTTGCCCTAGGCTGTTGTAGAATCCTATTTGGACCTGAAAGCAAGTGGTGTGCTTGACACTTCAAGGCACTAGTCCATAGCTGCACGCCTTCGAGCGGAATTCAGGACGGCGCCTGTCTATTGGGATAGGAATTTACATGAATAATTCTGTCTCACTGACTCCGCCTCTCATCATTCACTACACACCTGCTTACAAGCTGCAGCGACTCAGCCTCTCATCATTCACTACACACCTGCTTACAAGCTGCAGCGACTCAGCCTCTCATCATTCACTACACACAACGCACAACTTGCACTACGCTCAGCGGTGCGTGTTTGCTGCTTTAATGAAGTTAGTAACGTATGATTAGTGTTGTGCGCACAACTGTTTATTTCACACATCGCTCCCCGCGCTAAAGTGTTGCTGCTTTCTTAGCGACACTTTTTTTGTTATTTGGTTTAGAATAATGCCAGCGGTGTAACTCCCACGCACGTTTATCGATTTTATCCTGATATTTGACATTTCTTTCCTCTGAATTGTTAATTGTGTTGTGTACTTTCTGTGCTGCTGTATGCGGACGTTTGGCCGGACAAACAGCACACTTGCCGTGTCTGTGTTGTCCTTATGCCTCTTGTGCGGCACGCGCTGATGCCCTTGCAACTTTGAATGAGAGAGCATCTCTGGCACTTAACAGTAGGAAACGGGAAGTATGGTACAGGACGTGGCGTTGTGGCCCGAGCTATCGCCGCGGGAGCCAGGATCGAAATGGGGGGGGGGGGGTGACCTTGTGTTATGTAACTTATGCTCTCCGATACCTGCGGGTCGAGCTCGCGCTATGTGCCTTCTCTGCTGCATGCCATCGCTGAACACTCGTTGCCCTCTCTGCCATTTCTGTTCACAAACTGCCCCCGTTCATACACTGCCTCTCTTCTGGGCCCCATCTGAAGACTTAATGCTGTCTCCACTCGCAACCACTTCTGCTCACGCACTGCCCTCACAGCTCCCTGTCCCTTCTCCTCACACACTACCCCTTCTCCTGTGCTCCTTTTTGTCTCTGATCAATCACTGCCCTCGCAGCTTCTTGACCCTTTAGTTCACACACTGCCCTGCCCCTCGCTTCCTTAGCTCCAGGCTATATTTCAAAAACATTAAAACCAGCATGGCATTTAGATGTGGGAAAAATATTTTCCATTCATAAATATCACACCATTATTCAGCTAGGGTGACAGATTTTCCAATGTTGTGAATATTAGTTATAGCCTAGGTTTGGATAATTTTAGCATGATCTACCTACCCCCCACAAATAGACGAATACTTGCAAACATGTAGGCTTGTATATTTTTAGATTTCTTCAGCATGTGGGCTTGCACACAGTGCATTAACACAGGGTTACTCTAGTGAGAGATACAGGTGACTTTCTTGGGTGAATGGAAGACGCTTGTCTCTAACAGAGGCGTAGGTGAAGCGCTTTTCCCTGGGGAACCATATTCTTTCTATGGAAAAAGAACAATTGTTACATTTACAATTTCACATGATATTCTCTTGTTTTCCACCTCCTGGAAAGTCTGCACGAGTGAGTTGTGCAGGTTTGAGCTTTAAAGAAATCTATGATGGATTTTATGGAGCGATTTACGGAATTTGTGGTGGGAGAAATAATCCACTAATTTGCCATATGGGTGAAAGCTGACCATTTTTCAAATCACTGACGTGCAAAGCAAAATTACGGTATAAAAAATGCATAAATTGACTGCAAGTAAACCTTGAGAAGCAGGCAGAATTCAGGTGTTTTGGGCAGCTCATGTATTTTATTGTGGGTCTTCCTGGCAGCAGGATCATGGGGACTCACGCAAACAGCACATCTTTTACAAACTGCCCACAGAATAGGCACTTGTTTGTAGTCTCAGACTGAAGGACTGGGTTCTTTAAGACCCAGCGGTGCCAGGGAACAACACCTGAAACCTTCGTGGGTAACCTGCTCCGGCGTACAAGTGACAGAGACACGGGACACTTCCTTCGGCGTCAAAGATTCAAGGTTTATTTACTGCAGGGAACACAGAAGTCACGGCAAGTACATCTCATGCTACTTGTGGAGACTGCTTCAAATTGGTTCTGTGGATCGCTCCTTTTATACACGATTTTCCCATAAGTTTGCATAGCAGACAAAAGTTTACAACCCGGTTCCCATAATTATCCCCCAGAGGGGTCGTTTTGGTCACTTTGATACACACAAGGTCCGGGACATAAGTGCGGAAACATTTGGCGGTTCCCAACTGTAAAAACCCATCTTCCCACCATTAGTACATTCCAATCAGCAGTAAAACAGATCGAAATAGTAACAGGGACAGGTGCAGAGGAAGAGGGAAACAGTGGGGAGATTGGAAAGGGTGTAAAAGGGGAGGTATCGAGAAACACGAGATACAGGCATCAAAGGGACGTGCCTAATGAAATGCACGGCTGAGACAATAAGTCCGTGCGGCAAGATGAGCCTCGAGCGGCGCCATCTGCTTTACAGTATCATCCTCCTCATCATAAAGACACTTACAAAGGACATGTGTCTTCCGCAAATATCTTGGGAGTCCCAGGGTCGCGAAGCGGACAACGTCCGTTCGCTGGCTACTTGAGGGCAAGAGACAAAATGGATGCCGTATCTAAGATGGAACCCGTGGGTACAGATAGAAATACCCACGTAACAGACGAACGGTTTAGGTTAGCACAGCGAAACTGCGTACACCCACTAAACTCGTCATTTGCGGTTCATAGATACCAGACTCGACTATATTCGTGCGAGTCGAAAGCACCACTTACAATTGTCACGGAACCTCAGACGCTCCTTTTGCCCTCATGTAGGCAAGCACTAGTCGGAATCATACTCGATATTCATCAGACCATCTAGATGTTGCTGTAGCATAGCTCTGTCCAACCGAGTTCCATTGGTAACAGGCGGCTGTCTCATACACGTTGTAGCACAAAGGCCACATAAGGCAGGACCGCACTGCACGCAAAGGCAACACGTGAACAGGAACGCCACGACAACTCCGATAATCATCAGATTCTTCCAACCCCAAGTCGACATTAGGCCCCAAAACCACCCAAGTAGCATCCAATCCCCTACATCCACGTGTATGGATTCAGAGATTTTATGCAACTTAGAGATGGCTTGATAGACAGTCGGAGCATTATCAGGAATGAAAATGCAGCAGCTCGAATGGATCACCTTACATACCCCACCTCGATCTGCTAAGATGACATCTAAAACCATTCGGTTTTGTAACGTCATAAGTCTATCCGCCTGAAGTTCTGTGGTGATATCACCAAGGGCACTGGCAGTAATATTAGCTGTCGATTCTACCACTCGAGTCAACTGTCTCAGGTTCCTACTATTAACCATAGGTCCCCAAAACGGGAGGAAACCCTTGAAAAAGTCTCCTACCTCTTGACCGGCAGTATCCTCTTTGCTAATTACGCCTCTCACAACTCTAGTCTTGTGATAATCTGCATCTACAGTGAATGTCGGAGGCAACAAATTTGCAATGAAACATGAGCCCATGAAGTCAGCGGGCAACCATGCGTATGCACGATCATGGCAGATAAAGTATGTACCCTTGGCAGCCAGGAACACAGGGGACGAGACCATCGGCAGAATGTAATTTTCAGTGCAAGCACTCTCTCCAAGTCGGGCTTTCGATCTTCGGCCACGACCCATTAGACAAAAATTACCAATGTGGGGTACGACCCATATCAGAGGTGAGCTCTTAAGCTGCTTTTCACTAGTGAACACACTATACTCGCCTCTACTCAGGACCCTATAAGCTTGTACCTCTTCTTCGGGAATAAGCGAGGGATCATAGATATCGCTGTCTAAGTCCTCTATTGCTATCGACAAAGGTTTTTGATACGAGGTAGGACCAGAGTAGGGGGAGCGTGGTTCTCGAATGGGGTGGAAACCTAGTGCGCTTCGAAACATTGTTTGAAATGCTCGAGCAGACCCTTGGGAACTATACGGTAACACCAGATATGGAATTCCCTTATCCGTAGTATGTGGCATCAACCCACACACCCAACAATTAGTAGTGTTAACCACTAACTGATGCTGATGAAGGAGCTGAATAAAGGAATTATTGCGGAATTCTGCACGTCTAGCCTGCTCGTGTTCGGGTAGGACATGAAAAGAATGGGGAGAAGCAACAGTAGTAAGTTTAGGATCAGGTGTAGGAGTAGGTAAAACAGGAGATAGAAAACCAGAGATCATATAATACACCCCACCCGCCAAAAATGCAGAAACAGTCAAGAATAATACAAACACTTGGAATATAAAACATTTCGTACGACTACGTTGTTGCAGCTTGAATCTTTGTATCTGAGCTTCTTCCGAGTCCATCAGCTTCGAAAATGCCATTCCCTATGACCGTCCGCAACGTTTCTTGACGCACTTTGTTCTGTGTAGCAATGGTCAATCCCTAGGAGTTCCCAGGAACCGACGGTCTTTAACCTAGCGTCAAGACCTACTATCCAGAAGGAAGTACGCGCGCGGCCCTACGGCCTTTATTTCACAATATATATATATATATACGAAAACAATGTCTCTCGGCTGTGGAAGCAAAAAGTATAAGGAACGAAGCTCAATGTATATATACACAGGAATAATCACAATAATATGAATGTTCAAACTGATCACGGAAAACGGGATAATGCAGTTGTTAATACAGCAAAGCAGGATCTTTTATTAGTCTTTAGTACGAGATCGAAAGAAATATCGAGTTTTCCCAGGACGTGTCTGTTCGTCAAACAAAGGATCCGTTGAAGAGACAGCGTCCTGCTGATCAGTTGAGTGTTCTGGTCTTGAGTCTTTTGATGACAATTGTTCAACAGTGTCTTTCTGCTGCGCTGAGGATTCTCCGACAGGCTGTGCGTCGCTAAAGGGTACAAACGCCGGCAATCCTTCGGTTTCAGTTGATGCAATGCCTCTCCTCACCCACGAGTCTGCCGGCAACGGGATAGGGACCTTTTTGGTGTGGGTGGCGTGCACCCAATTCTTCCGTCCCTCAAGACGAACAGCAGTCCTCGTGGCAATGAGAACCTGGTAGGGTCCAGTGAACCTCGGATCCAAGTTGTTCTTGCGCGAAAAGTTGCGCGTCACCACCCAATCTCCGGGCTGGAGCTGGTGGCCTGGACCCTCCGTCTGCGTCGGCAGTGCGTTGTAAACCTGTTGGTGAATTAACCTCAGTTTAGCAGTCAAGTCATGTAGGTAATCGATCAACATTGGGTACTCAAGATCACAAAACACACCTGGCCTAGGAACCCCCCAAACATTCGCAGGGCGGCCGAACACTATTTCATAGGGGCTAAGCCCTACTCGGGAGTGTACAGTCGCCCTAGTTGACAGTAATGCTAGAGGTAAAGCGTCAGGCCACGAAAGACCAGTCGTAGCCTGAATCTTTGCTAGTTTCAGTTTAAGGGTACCGTTATACCCTTCAACCAAACCAGCTGACTGGGGATGATTGGCGCTGTGGAATTTCTGATTAATTCCAAGGCCCTTACACACACTCTTCATCACACTTCCCACAAACTCACTTCCGTTATCTGACCACACGACTCTAGGCATTCCATACCGAGGAAAATATTCCTTCAGTAGGATTTTCGCAGTAGACAAAGCAGTATTGTCTTTGAGAGGATAGGCCTCGATCCATCGGGAGAATGCGCAAACCACTACTAAAACGTATTTCAGGTTATTGCATCGCTCCATATGGATGAAGTCCAATTGAATCACTTCAAAGGGACATGAAGGGGGAGCAAAACTGCCAGGAGGAGTTGGGGTTCCTTTGCCAGGATTGTACATCATGCACACCATACAATTCTTCACCAGACGTTCAGCACATTTCGTGATACCATCATTCTTCCACACAGGAGACAACAACTTACAAATACCTTTCGCGCTAATATGTGCTAACCCATGCGCCATTGTCACAACGGCCAGCACATACGCGTCGGGCAACAACCATCTTTTCTGATCCGACAAATCAATCCAACAACCATTCGCATCCAACTTTCCCGTACTTTCTTTCCACTTCGCCTTTTCAGTCTCGGTGGCCTCATTCTGAATTTCTTTCACACTTTCAATAGTGTCTTCACACATGCTCGACTCTGTAGGCCACCTAACCGAACTCGTCACATACATTCGAGTGCTAAGGTTCCGGGCAGTCTCCTTAGCAATCTCATCCGCAAACGCATTACCACGACCAACATCATCTGTCACCTTACGATGCGCACTACATTTAACAATCGCTACCTGCTTAGGCAACGTCAGTGCATCCAAAAGATCATTCACAAGCTGGCCATGCTGAATCTTCGTACCATGCGACGTCAAGAAACCTCTCTCTCTCCACAATCGTCCGAAACTATGTGCAACACCAAACGCGTATTGGCTATCGGTAAAAACATTCACACGTTTCCCTTTCGCTAACACACACGCTCTTGTGAGAGCGATCAGCTCTGCAGCTTGGGCAGAATTCTGATTCAACCTTGCAGTCTCAACAACAGTATTCAACATCACAACAGCATAAGCAGTAGTCACATCGCCATTCGGCAACTTAAAATATGACCCATCCACATACAGTGTTCCATCCGGCTCTTCCAATGGGGTGTTTTTAAGGTCCACTCGACCTTTTGTTTCCTCTTCTGTCCTCAAGTAACAATCATGTTCTGCTACTTCATCTGACTCTGAGCTAATTGGTAACAAAGTCGCCGGGTTCAGAACATTGCAACGTTTTATTTGGATGTGGCTTGCCAACAACGTCAGCTCGTACCCAGACAATCTCGCACTCGTCAAGTGCTGGGTTTTCGTACGATTCAAAAGAGTGTCGACTGCATGCGGAACCATCACCGTAAGCATATTATCCATGACCAATCCTGCTGATTGTCGGATGGAGACCGCAGCTGCCGCTGTTGCTCTCAAGCAACTCGGCAATGCTCTAGCTACCGGGTCCAAGGTCGAGGAAAAATATGCACATGGACGTTGTTTACCACCAAAAGGCTGCGTTAGAACACTCAAAGCACAACCTTCCCTCTCGTGAACATATAATGTAAACGGCTTACTGTAATCAGGAGTACCCAACACAGGAGCCGAACACAATGAATCACGCAATTCAGAAAAACTTTTCTGACATTCCTCCGTCCATGGTAAAGGAGTTGAAACATCCTTGCACGTAAGAGCCACCAATGGTTTCGCTAGCAATGAAAAATTAGGAATCCATTGCCTGCAGTACGACGTGATACCTAGAAAGGCACGCACATCTCTTTGGGTTTTTGGCACAGGCATTCGTGCAATCGCTGCAATTCTCTCCGGGGTCAACCTCCTTCCCTCCTTTGACAATAAGTGACCTAGATAGGTTACTTCTTGACAACAATATTGGAGTTTAGAAGGGGACACCTTATGATTCAGTTCACAGAGATGTTGCAGCAATGACACCGTAGCAATTTTGCAAACGTCCTGAGTATCGGCAGCCACCAATAGGTCATCGACGTATTGGATTAAGGCCGCACCGGCCGGCAACCTAAACGCATCCAGTTGACCCTTCAAGGCTTGACTGTAAATCGATGGACTTTCACAGTAGCCCTGAGGAGCGCGTTTAAACCGGAAGCTGCGTCCACCAAGAGAGAAACCGAAAAGGTCTCTGCTCTCCTCGGCAATCGGGATGCTGAAGAACGCATTCTTCAAGTCAATCACCGAAAACCACGATGCAGAAGCTGGAATCAGAGTCAGTAGTGCCGTGATGTCAGGCACAACGGGAAATTGAGGAACCACAATTTTATTCACCTCCCGTAAATCGATAACAAAGCGATAAACAGGTGGTTTCGAAGGATCAGTACGTTTAAGAATAGGCAGTACAGGGCTGTTGCACACGTTTCCCCGGGTCTCTTCAATAACGTCTTTCTCGATCAGATCATAAATGATCGCTAACAGTGCTCGTTCACCATCAAGAGAGATTCGGTACTGGGGAATACGTGGCAATCGCACATTAGATTTCAACTGAACAACATAAGGGGAGATGTCAAGCAGGCCCACATCATTGGGACCCGTCGCCCACAAAGACGCAGGAAGAGAACTCAATTCCGGTGGAAGCTTATCAAGAGACAAGTACATAGGAGAGACAACCCTCTCTCCTAACGTAAGCTTTACACCCGCAGGAGAACAATACAAAGTCGCATACAGACGTTTAAGCAAATCCAGGCCCAAAAGATTTTCACCACAACCAGTAGTCAAAATCAACGGAGCTTGAAGCTCACGTGGCCCAATTGTAAGGGGCAAAGGGCGCGAAACTGGATTGCTAACGGGGGCGCCAGAGAATCCAACGGAAACATTTGTTAAGCCAGACAAAGGTGCGCCAGGGAGTTTCGAATGCATGATAGAACTTTTCGCTGCACCAGTGTCCAACAGAAAAGGCTCAACGACGCCCGATGTAGCGACTGCGACGTAAGGCCCTCTCTGATCAACCGGAACTGATACCACTCCCTCTCCTTGTCTTTGGCTGTCCTAGTAATTACTGTCGTCAGTTCCCTGATCGACGTAATAGTCGTCTACATTGTACTGCGCAGATCGTCCTTGCGATGATCCACGTTGATCGAAACAGTTATTAGAATTAGATGAGTTATCAGAACGATCATTCTGAGCACCACGACCCCTACCACGTGATACCTGATGCGAACCACCACGACCTCCTTTGGACGAATTACCACTATTGCGATCATTCAGAACAGGGCAATTGAATTTAATGTGTCCCTCCTGTCTACAATAAGCACATTGATTGTACCCTAACGATGACCTTTGGGAGGAGGAGTCATTACGCGGCTGCGATCGATTCGATTGCGACTGCGATCTATTCTGTTGGGGTGCATTCTGATTTGAACGCGGAGGATACGCTTGTTGCAGCAGCACTTTAGTTTTGAGCTCTTTCGTCTTTTTATCAGCACGGTCGTTCTCCTCTTTCTCTCTATTCTCATAATATTGCGCTGTAGCCAATATCTGAGCTGAGGTAGAAACGGCCCATGCACTTTCTGAATTCTTTAATTTATTGCTCAAATCGGGCAATAAGTTCGAAACAAATTTATCCACAAACAATCGCTGACCACCCTCGGTACCCATATCTTGTCCACTATGGTCAATGAATGCTTCCTCGAACCTCGTAAAGAAGTCGGAAACACTCTCGTCCTTCTTTTGCTTACAAGCTGACAATTTGTCCCAATTTACCCTCATAGCTGGCATAAGAGTTTTCATTAACGTTATTATTCTTTGAGGGAGAGCAGCAATCAACTGGTCGGGTTTAGCACCACCAGTTTGTAACCCATCAGCCGCTATAATGGCCGCCCAATCACCACCTAATTCATTGGGATGATTTTCCCGCCGAATCTTAGCCCATACCGGTTGCGGTACGACATTGCCGAACAGCATATCAATATCGGCAAGATTCATTATCGTAGCATCCACAAGCTGCGACAATTCTTTATAATACCCTGTAGGATTTTTGCGAGGGTCAGGCAAAGATTGCTTCACCTGTAACACTTCTGAGCGTTTCCATGGGAGATGTATCCATACTCTCTGGAAATGTGCCAATGTCGCAGGGTTAGCATTAGGATCAGCTGGCATCCATACCGGTGGAACTTCGCGCATAGGAAATTGACCAGATTCATCTGGTAGTCTTTCTATATCCTCAACAAACAAGGCTTGGGGTATCGGAGTGGGACGAAAAGATAGCAACCGCTCAACAGCACGTCGAACGTTGGTATCCACTATCAGTCCAGTTGAGAACTGAAGCTGTAGATCAGACAAAGCGGTCAGCACCTCGTCAGGTGCGTCGGCCGATATCCGATCGCGAAGGACCTTACACATTTCCTCGAACACAAATCTCTGGGTTGGTATATTGAATTGACAGAATGTGTCGAGTACAACACGGGGCGGATTTCTAAGAGGATGCCTCATCCAACCCATCGCCATATTATATAGCGAAGCGCGTTCCCTGTTACCAGGAAGCTGACTACGTCTCTGAGGACCATCTGAACCAGCAGACCCAAGAACAGGTCCGAGCGAATGAAAGAAACTAGCCGCAAGAGGAGAATTACGAGAGCGAGTAGAGGGGGAAGTATAGGACACAGGACTAACAAGTGAAGGAGTAGAAACAGTAGCAACAGCAGGAGTTAACAGAACAGGAGCAGTAGCGGGAGCAGGAGTATGTGGAAGCGGAGGAGCAGTAGGGATAGCAATAGGCAAAGGAGCAGGAACAGTCGGAAGAACGGGTGCAGGTTGAGGAGCAGGCACAGGAAGAATAGGCGGAAGAATAGGTACAGGAGGAACCACAGGAGCTGCGGTACCCTGTACGTACGGAGGTGGCAACTTCATAAGATAAGACATTAAAGAATCCTCAACTGCCTCTTCCTTCTTGTCCGACTCCGCAGGCAAAGTGGGATAACATTTATCTATGGTCATACGCTGTAGTCTCTCAAACACTTCCTTTTCCTTAACCTCCTTATCACGCTGAAATTGCTCTGCTTTCTTCACTATGGTGGCAACATTATCTCGCTGATTTCGTTTAGTCTGTCTGATTTCTTTCTGTTTGGCTTCTTTACGCCACAACCGAAAGGCATCAAACATGGCCGGCCTTGACTTTTTCGCAAATAATTTAGCCTCTAGATTATCTAAAATCGGGGTTTCAAAGCTACCATGGGGTGGCCAACGAAGGTCACCGTCCTTCTTCGTGTATTTGATCCAGTAATCATTAAAAGTAATCGGGCCTAGCCCATGTTTACTGTACAGTTCATAAGTGGGAGTTCCAACCGGAGGTATCGGACACGAATCCTCCAGTCGGGAATCCATACCACAAGGTCTGAAACAACTAAACAAAGTACTGCGACCAGGCATCTTGCACACTAGCCGAGTTTCACAAACTTCAAGGGTTACGGGATTTACCAAGTCCCAGCAAAAAGCAAAAACCCTCGGTTTTTGGCGGCTGCAGTCGTCAAACAACACAACAAAGTACCAAGAACTACAAATGCAATGGAACCATGCAACCACTAAGCAACCACAACCAAGAACTCTGGGAGCGACCCACAAATACTTAACTCAAAGATCAATGGCGTCACCAGGAAGGCCCGTCAATCGTCTCGCTATACCAAGGTCTACGCCAGGCGCCAAAACAGGTCTACAGTCAGGGCAGCAGTCCGTCGCAGCCGTCAGGAGGCGGGAATCTTCGCGGGAAAAGTCTTCGGGCCACTTATTTCGACAACAGGATCGATGAAGCGGGGTGCACCTTCCCTCGGAGATTTCACACGAAGTTCCTCACGATCGTCGGGCTTGGACCGGTACCACTGATGCAGCCCCAGGTTGGGCGCCAACTGAAGGACTGGGTTCTTTAAGACCCAGCGGTGCCAGGGAACAACACCTGAAACCTTCGTGGGTAACCTGCTCCGGCGTACAAGTGACAGAGACACGGGACACTTCCTTCGGCGTCAAAGATTCAAGGTTTATTTACTGCAGGGAACACAGAAGTCACGGCAAGTACATCTCATGCTACTTGTGGAGACTGCTTCAAATTGGTTCTGTGGATCGCTCCTTTTATACACGATTTTCCCATAAGTTTGCATAGCAGACAAAAGTTTACAACCCGGTTCCCATAATTATCCCCCAGAGGGGTCGTTTTGGTCACTTTGATACACACAAGGTCCGGGACATAAGTGCGGAAACATTTGGCGGTTCCCAACTGTAAAAACCCATCTTCCCACCATTAGTACATTCCAATCAGCAGTAAAACAGATCGAAATAGGAACAGGGACAGGTGCAGAGGAAGAGGGAAACAGTGGGGAGATCGGAAAGGGTGTAAAAGGGGAGGTATCGAGAAACACGAGATACAGGCATCAAAGGGACGTGCCTAATGAGATGCACGGCTGAGACAATAAGTCCGTGCGGCAAGATGAGCCTCGAGCGGCGCCATCTGCTTTACAGTATCATCCTCCTCATCATAAAGACACTTACAAAGGACATGTGTCTTCCGCAAATATCTTGGGAGTCCCAGGGTCGCGAAGCGGACAACATCCGTTCGCTGGCTACTTGAGGGCAAGAGACAAAATGGATGCCGTATCTAAGATGGAACCCGTGGGTACAGATAGAAATACCCACGTAACAGACGAACGGTTTAGGTTAGCACAGCGAAACTGCGTACACCCACTAAACTCGTCATTTGCGGTTCATAGATACCAGACTAGACTATATTCGTGCGAGTCGAAAGCACCACTTACAATTGTCACGGAACCTCAAGACCTTAATTTGTACCTATGGCAGGCATACAAATATCAGCACGGTGTGATCCGGAAAAAATGTCTGACCTTAACCACTTTTCCTATTCTTTGTATAGTGTCAATAAATATTGCTGTGCTCCTGCCCTTGCTGTTCATGCTTTGCCTGTTACTGAAGCTCGTTGAAACATTTTCAGTATACTAAAGTCAAATGCCTGATGGGAATGAAATAATGTACTCCAGTGAAACTGATGGACAAGGTGTTAATTTAGTATTACATGTGGCTCAAGCAGTAACCAAATTGGTAATAGAGTGGACCATTTTGTAACATTTAAAAACAGAGCAACACAGTGATTGTATGGCACAGGTGACTACTTAAGGTATTGATTGCTGTACTTTTCGGTCCACATTTACAATGTTAAAAACACAAGTTCCGCAATACGAAATGCTGCTACATGAAAAGCCAGCACTGCCTGAAGGCAGGGAATCTCACAATAGGCCATGTGATAACTTTGTTAAAAGTATTAAAAACAAGTTTCAGTTTGTGACTTTAGGCCTTTATTCTTGAAAGCAATCAATTATCGAAGTGGGAAACAGGCATAGATTAAAATTCTAGTGTACGTCTTGATAAAACATTACTTCCTAATGCACTGAGACCCTCTTGGGTTCTGACTAATGTTATATAGCGCATCCTGCAACTCCCACCGCTCATGTACTTACGCTGCAGAGAAGCAGCAACTGACCAACTCCGAGCAGAATACAGCAATCATGTATGAAGTTTCGTTCCTTAGCAGTTCCCAAGCCTTTAATGTGCTTTCAACTGCTGCAAAGTGGAGCTAATCAGCTGAAATATTGATTGGGCCCCACAGAAGTTGGTGCCCATGTTCAGGGCATGCACACATTTATCTTTACACATGACCAGGTGACTCCGGGCCTTTATTGGTGTTACTTGAATGGGTGTATTTCTATGCAGTTCTTGTTTTGGGCTGCTGTATAACCACCATGTGTTTCTGTTCTGTATACTGCTGGAGTATGCTGTTCTGTTTGCGAGGGTTTACCTTCTCTGAGTGAGTTCTGATGTACATACTGTAGTTCTTCATACGGACTTCATCTTTGTAAACCGCTTGAACCCACTCTTATGTTTTAGCATTTGCGCTTTTGGCATAGCAAGCTGTTTGGTATACCTTATTTGCTGTTTTGTCGTTGATTTCTCCCTGCTCTGTGTCACTTTTTTCTTCTTTACACAGCAGACTGCTAAATGTCATCATACGACGACATTGTAGATCTTGTGTGAATGGTAATAGATTTTACTGCATATTTGTGGCTTGGTGAGCACCAAGCTTCGGTGCTATGAGCATAAAAAAAATCATTACTAGAACACCATGGTTTGTAGTAGTATGAGTGGAGGAAGTGTTTGCGTTCATGCATTTGTACATGTATGCACACGTTAGTGACGCCATGAGTTGTGGTGCCAGGGTATGTACCTGTGGAGTTACATGTTCAGTCTGGGCATCCACTTTTTTGTTTTGACGTAGCAATTATATTTATTCCCCATGTTTACATGCTTTTTACTAAACTCATTTTCCTGCAAACCCAGCAAGCCTGTCTGTGAACACCCTCAATAAGACAGTGGTAGTACTCTTCGGAAAGGACTCTCCACTCTGTCCCCAGCCTGCTTATCTGAACTTGGACCCATCCCGTGCTGCTAGGCCAGGAACCTGGGAATCATTGTAGTCAACAAACCAATGTCCAGTCACCTGATTACCTCTTCCTACTTCCACAAGACTTCCCTCAACACCCTTATCCAAATCTTCAAATGCTTTCCTTCTACACCCAGGCACCCAACCAGATTACCATCCAGGCGCTCAACAGCAATCTAGTCTAAAGAAACACGCTGTATGTCAGATTCTCCACCAAGCTGACCAAACTGCTCCAGATCATTCAGAATGCAGCAGCCAGGCTCACTCAACCACACTCCACTCGCCTCAATGACCTCAGCTGGCTTTCCATGCACACTAGTGCACTGTTCAAATTACACACACATATAAAGCACTGCATAATCTAGACTCCTCTTACCTGAATAGCCACAGCAGCTTCCACACCGCCTCTAGACACATCTGCTCAGACAACCTTCTACTTGTTGCTGTCTCGCATCCGACGAGCTAGAATCGGCGGTCCGCCCTTCTGGTACCTGGCTCCTAAAGCCTGGAACAAACTCCCACCTTCATATTAGGGCTGCTAGCTCAGTCCTTGAATTCAGGAAGAAACTGAAAACATGAATCTTCACGTAGGCCCTGTTAGACCTGGCACCATTGGCCTGGGTCTTCCTTCCATTTTTGTTGTTGCCCCATGTATTTTTGCTGGTATTAGATGCTTTGGGCACTGTGCCACTGCTATTCAGTGCCACAGTGAAAGTGCTCCCTATTGTAAGTTGATGTACTAATCGGTGGTTCCATGTTTGGCTATTTGGTTTACTTGTAAGACCCCAGTCTAGTGCGCTGAGTGCCCAGGGTGTGTAAATCCAAATGCTGCTGGTGGGCTTGCAGCACTGGTTGTGCCACCTACGGAAGCAGCCTTGTAAAATGTGTCTGAGGTCTGCCATTGCAGAGCCTTCGTGCAGGCTGGTACTGTCATGCTGACTGGGCAAGTGCACCCACTTGCCAGTCCCTAAACCTTCCCTTTTCTTCATATCAGTCACCCATATGGTAGGCCCAAGGGCAGGGTGCATTGTAAGTATAAGGTAGGACAAGCCCTGATGTGTGTGGCATGTCCTAATAGTAAATTGCAGCCATTTTCGCTTTTAGGTTTCGCCTGTCGAAAGCTGCGCACTGCGCAGCTTTTCGCGCAGGCGAAATCTTATGTCTACAGTATGTGTGCGTTGTCCTGCCCCTCTGTTCCATTGGCTAGCTCCATAAATGGAGGCTAGCCATTGGAACAGAGATATGTCCGTCAATGCCAGAGCAGATTCGTGGGCGTTCCCGAGAATTTTAGGCTTTTGCCCACGTCATGCGGCTGTGGGCATGTTTTTTTTATTTTTTAAAGCTTTGTTTTCGCCATTTCGGAAGTGTCCTTTGCCGGGGTGGGTTGCGTGATGTCCCGCTGTCCGTTCCCGCCCCCCCTCCCGCTGTCCGTTCCCACCGTCTTCACTTTATTGCTGTCGCACGTATTTATTTATTAACATGCCGGTTATTAGTATATGTAAAAGGCTAACACAGGTACACGCAAAGCTGCTCTCGATTCGTTTTAGGCTCTGTAAAGAACGTCAGCCCGGATTTGTACAGGATCAACAATTCTTTGTAGTTTCAATGCCCCCTCCCTTCTCAGCCGGGACAAGCCCCTGCCCTCGGAGCACACTGTGTTCACGTTGTTGTGCGGCGTCCAAAGGGGCACTGAACCGCTGGTAACTGGCAGTGCTGGGGTGTATTAAACACACAAACCCTTGGTTACAGGACATAAGGATTATTATAGTGTGAGTGCAGAGTGCAGAATGCGCCGAGTGCAGATTGTGAAGTTGTGAGTGTGCAGAGTAGTGAGTGCGCAGAGTGCAGAATGCGCCGAGTGCAGATTGTGAAGTTGTGAGTGTGCAGAGTAGTGAGTGCGCAGAGTGCAGAATGCGCCGAGTGCAGGTTGTGAGTGTGCAGAGTAATGAGTGCGCAGAGTGCAGAATGCGCTGAGTGCAGATTGTGAAGTTGTGAGTGCGCAGAGTAATGAGTGCGCAGAGTGCAGAATGCGCCGAGTGCAGATTGTGAAGTTGGTAGTGCGAAGAGCAGAATGTGCAGATTGTGAAGTTGAGAGTACGCAGAGTAGTGAGTGCGCAGAGTGCAGAATGTGCAGATTGTGAAGTTGTGAGTGCGCAGAGTGCAGATTGTGAAGTTGTGAGTGCCCAGAGTGCAGATTGTGAAGTTGTGAGTGCGCAGAGTAGAGAGTGCGCAGAGTAGAGAGTGACTGCAGAGATTAAGCTAATGGCAATGTAAATGACAATGCCATTTATTTATCTGTTTTCAAAACCAACACAAATACAAATTGTCATTTACAATGCCAATAGCTCTAATTTTTCCAAAGGCAAAACCATTGCATTGTAAATGCTTGTTTTCCAATGCCACACTTTTGGCGTGCACGGCAGCCATTTTAGATGCCTTGACCAGACCCACTCTCTGCACGCCGCCGATCCTCAGCATGGCTCCCCACCCTCACAAGCATCTCCCCCACGCACTGGTCACCCCTGCTCTCTCTCTCATGCATGGGCCATAAACCTCCCCCCATCTGCGCTGCTCTTCCCTGAGTATCACACCCTGTGCTCGCCCGACACCTCCCTTTCACCCTATTCACTACCGCACCCTCTGACACTCCTCTTCCTCTGTGTCCGATTGTCCAGGCCGGTCCCAGGCTATCACCTAGCCCTGCGGATGTAGTTTATGGCACCAACTGTAAAGAATCACCCCTGTTCAAAGGAGTTACAGTAGATCAAGGCCCCCACCTCATGAGATCCGTCACACCACACGCGTTCCTACTATCTGATAACGATCCTGTATTGTGATTGGGGAGGGGATTCTCACTGTAAGGGTGTGTGGGACCGAGCCTGAAGCGGAAGATTCCAGGGATGCCTTTTTGTACATCAAAGTCTTCACAATTATGTGTCACATTAAAAATATATAGCACTCCAACAAAGTAGTAGGATTATAACACTTTAATAACTTATAAATATATACAACGCTCCAACAAAGTAAACACGTTAAAAAAAAAACTTTTTAAACAACTATTTACATGACATTGCTTTAACCAGGATAGACAAAGAAATGACACAGTGATGTAAAAGTTTCTGAAAGAAATGCCAAGAACGTCCCATGTGAAAGTGAATTTTATCTGGCAATTTTTTTCTTTTCCTTCTCATGAAAAGAAAGTTAATGCCAGGTTCGTTACCTGCCTCATCTGCAAAAAAAAAAACTCTCGAGAGGGACCGAAAAAAAATATAGCTATGGTAATCATACCATGCATCGGCACATGGAGAGGTGGCACTCTCTTAATTATTCTAAAGCACAACTTCGAGATTTGGTGGATAATCCCCGACCGGCAAAAACATCCACCAATGACTTAGCAATAAGTGAGTCAGAGGCAAGGGAAACGGTCCCAAATCTGCAAAAGAACTTTAGGCAGATGAGATTGACTTGTGTAGCATGTGGAAAATTAATTTCATGCGGGGAGATGAGTATTACTTTAATAAATAGATCATATGAAAATCATCAATGTCCAAAACGTCCTAGAAAGTAATTTTTGTCATTTTTGAGGAAGAGAGATAACCTACAGCGGTAAGGGGTCGTTTTCGTTCGTACTAGGGGGGCCAGGTGACATTCGTTCGGGGTGGCTTAGGGGCATTTAAAACAACTTCCCTGATACAGGTAGCATATAAAGTAGAGGCTAAATACCAGGATCTTTATCGATTGCTTTATGCTGTACAAAAATGAAAAACACATACAACAAACCTGGACCATTCATATTTTTAATGTTTCTGCGTACTATACTTTTTAACCCTTAACTAATTGAGCTGCTTCATTTCACCTGCTTTTTAAAAAAAAATAAAAAAATAAAATAAAACAAAAATCGGAAACAGTGGCCATTTATTCGAAACTTACCAATCTACGCGTTACAACTACGTTTGCTTTTTCAAAAACCTTTAATAAAAATGTTGGTGCCCAAATACGGGCCTACAACCCCGTGGGCCGGCCACGGAGCAGGCTGGAACTGTAAATGGGGGGGGGGGGGGTATTTATTTGTGGAAAACATAACAGAGAGTCAGTGGTCGTTGATTTCATAGTAAAAAGTGCGACAAGTGCAAGAAAATCATATCGATAATTCATTGTGAGCAAGTACCAAAAGTGTCGACAATTCGAACCTTCAATAATAAATACAGTAATCAATGATGCATTAGAACTTAATATCAATTCATTGTTCGAACGTGTAATCAGTACCCATCCTGGATCAATTCATTGTCCGAACATATAATCAGTCTTATTCCATATCAATTCATGTGCTAAAAACTGCATACATATCTCATGATATCAAGGCTGAGCAATCGGGGCACAACAAGGAGTTGAGAGTTTCATTTGTACCGGCGCCATTTTGGGTGAGGTCAGGAAGGTCCAAGTATAGTCAAAATGTCTCCACCAACTCGTGGTTGGACCGGGACCTCTTTCGGCAGTCCAAAAGTTTTCGTTGAAGGGTAGCAGAGGGGACAGCCGACATGAACCATCAGTCAAAGTGGGGTGGGAGGCAACAATCTCTCCTATCCGGTTCATACTGGTGTACCACCGGAACTGATCAAGTTGGTAGTCTTGCAGGATTTTGGTCATTTCAAGACTGAGGCCGGCGCCGGCATGAGCGCGCCGACGTCCCGCGGCTATGTCGTGGTCGTTCCGTGGGTGATCATGGCAGTCATTTCCCATCTGGGGTGTCTGCGGGGGTCGGGGGCCCCCGTGGCTCTTATAGAATCTTCAAAGTTGAGGAGAACGTTTCTGGACGCAGGACTCATTTTCTAGTTGAACTCAGAAGCGCCGTTGCACCGCCACAGTGGACGAGACCCCCGCTGGGTGAGCGGAGCATCATTGCCTCGCAATAGTGGACGAGACCTTTTGTTGGGTGAGTGGAGCGTTGGGGGTGCACCTGGGGGGGGTGGGAGAGGCTCGTTCGCGCCGCCTCTCCCTCCCAGCGCACCCTACGCCGACACCTGGCGTTGATATCCGTGATGTCCGGACCAGGCGATAAAAGGGGGGGGTCGGAGGCAGAGGCAAGACATCCCCCCCCCGTGGCCTGCAAGGCGGCAGAAGAAGGGAATCGGGAGACCAGTACATTTCGGGCCATCCACCCCACGGCTGATGGCGGTTAGCTGGGCCCCGCCCTGCACGTGTTGAGGCCTCATCTTCCGGATGGGCGTAACCGTGGCCCTGTTGCACTTCGGGAGTTTCCGGAATGGGGGTAGGTATCTGCTGATTTGTATCTATTTCATGTTACCGTTAATGGGCGTGGCGGGTGGTGGGACAGACATGCTTGGAGCAGTGGGGAGGTGGTGGAGCCTAGCTACCTCGTGGCTGCCGTAACGTCAAGCTTGGCTTCTTTCACTACTTTCATGTTTCTTATTTCTAGCGAAGTCAAAAACTCATCAGTGGCCTACTGATTTTGTTCGATTTCTTTCCCTTCCTTTTCAAGTGTGTTTCATGCTAAAGTTTCTGTTTAACAGGATACAGTGATTACTTCGTTTTTTACATATGTCTTCTTTATTAGGGGTACTCTCCGGTTGAGCCAGATGATGTACCTCTAATAAATGGTCCGGGTGGAACTAGTTTCTCAATCAGTGGGGAGTAGATGGGCATGACAGATTACAACGGGGGACAAAGGTCCGCATTACCCACCCTTCACTACTTGCAAAGACTAGACAGAATATTTCGATTCCACGTTATTTGCAAACAGAGAATACCTCGAGAGAACTATTCCTTGAACAATAAATGTCCAGCCAATCAATCAATCAGTGGGGAGAAAAACAGGCATGACGGATTACAACGGGGGACAAAAGTCCGCATTACCTATCCTTCACTATCTGCAAAGGGAGACAGAATATTCCTATTCTTCTCTGTTTGTAGACAGGGACTATCTCAAAGAGCAATAATCGATAAAAAATTAGTAGGATTATAACACTTTAATAACTTATAAATATATACATCGCAACAAAAAGAGTAAACACCTTAAAACATTTTTTATTAAAACAGAAGCAACAATGACAACTAACACTAGTGATATCCTGGGCGGGTGATGGAACTGGGATTGTTAATGGAAAAAGATCTACAGAGAAAGGTATTGGTGAATTATACTTCTCCGGAAATTTAAAACTCACAAATGTTTTATTTGTGTAATCGTTTCAGGTCAAACGGATTGTGGGACAATGTTCAGAATGGAAGAGTCACCAAAAGGCAAAAAGTTCCGCTTGACCCCGGGAGCCGGCCGCCTATGTCGGGGGCGATCTCAGGCCACACCAGGGCAACAAGACTTGGGGAGGGGGTCGGAGCCAAGCGCCTTCTCCGAGTCCGCGCCATCACACCGCCCCTCGGGGGCCTCCGTCAAGCGGTTTAGGGAGGTACCGTATCACATTGTTTTCAAATGCAGTCAGGTCCACAAACGGCCCCCACTTACTTTGAGAATAGTGAAGCTGCAGCAGGTGCAAATAAGCTTTAGACAGTGTTACAAGCGCTGCTCAGAACTCTGAACTATGGCACCCAACATCCAGGACTTATGCCATTTGTGCAAGGCAGTGACATCGAAGCAACTCAGGGACCAAAACCATGAACGTACACTCATGTATGAAAATCTTACTATTGATGCTTGACTGAGGCCAAGGAGATCAGAGTGCATGAGTCTCATGCTCGATCGATTGAGCTAGCCGGATCGGGCAACTAAAAGTATAAAATAGTTATGTAAATAGTTATTTAATAAAATGTTTCACCCTATTACTTTGCTGGTGTGTTGTATATATTTATAATATTTGCATAGGGTTTGTCGTTATTTTGGGTGGGGTGGGTGGCGGAGCCGAGCTGTCTTGCAGCCGTCATCGTGTGGAGCTCAGTTCATCTCACTAGTTTCGTATTTCTCATGAGGGGTTGTTCTTAATGTTTCTATTTTAGCGAGGTCAAAAAGAGATCCCATAAGTGGCCTACTGATTTTGCTTGATTCCTTTTGTTTTTTTAAACGATTTTTCACTATCTGCAAAGACTAAACAGAGTATTGCGACTCTGTGCTTGTTTGTAAATAGAGAATGAACCAAAGAGAACCAATTCTAAAACAGTAAATGCTTGGATAACAATCAATCAAATGGAGAGAGAAGCAGGCACGACGGATTACAACGGGGGTAAAGGCCTGCGTTAACTACCCTTCACTATCTACAAAGAGAGAGTACTCCTAAGAGAAAAGAGGGGGGTCGAGGGGGGGCAGCGTTCAAAGCACATCAGCGTGCATAAACACAAAAATGTTTTTACCTATCACGTACTTGACATTTGACAGCTTTTGATATTTGCTATTAAAAAACCATTGAAATTCACTGAAAAAACCATAGGTTATAGACTATATATAGTTAGGAATTAGCATTTACAAAACCTAGAAAATTCACTGAAAAAACCATAGGTTATAGACCATATATAGTTAGGAATTAGCATTTACAAAACCTTAATTTACTCGCACAAAACCATTGAAATTCGCATATATAGTTAGTTGCAATAACTATATATCGCGCACCCGCAATCCACTGCTGATGATGTCACATATTACATCATTCATGACATGGTCAGTGACATCACTGGTGACATCACTGATGACATCACTGATGACATCTTAAATGACATCACTGATGACATCTCAAATGACATCACGGATGACATCTCAAATGGCATCACTGATGACATCACTGATGACATCTCATTTGACATTACTGATCACATCACTGATAATATTATTCATGTGATAATACGATGAACCTCTTCAGACTAATATAACCTAAGATACAATCAGTGTAAACAGACACTCACAGACTGTCACTCATCCATGGAGTTACTCACACACCTAGTCAGTCATGCAAAGAATCAATCACACCTCCATTTCCTCAACTATACAGTTATACACACCTTACTAATTCAAACATATGCTAACACATATTTACTCTCTTATACAATCTCTCATACAAGTTCACAATGATTCATAAAGCCACTCTCACATTCACTGGCTCTTATACACAGTAATTTATATATGTGAACTCTCACATGTACTGTGTTTTACATATGTACTTACTTTGACATGTAGCACTGAGATATCCATTCACTCACCAATACACTCGTACACAGTCAACCACCCATACAGCTGTTTCCACATGCAGTTTTGAACCCATAGATCTAGTGAATCAACTGTTCACACATGTATGCACAGAGTCACACACCTCCCAGCCACCCCCACACACACACTCACTCTCCCATACAAATACTTGGGCAACCAATCAATAACCCATATAGTTACTCATATAGCTACTGATCAACACATGCAGCAGTTCATAGAACAACAGATATAATGATGCACAAATTAAGACAGTTTAGTCACTAACCCATGCACTCAGTGAGACACATTTAATCACTCACTCATACAGTCAGTCATGCACCTACTAAATCCTTCATCCAGACACTTATACATCCACTCATTCTTCAATATGTAAGACATATTTTAACTTTACAGAAACATACAGTCACTGGATGATGTCATCAGTGATGTCATCAGTGATGTCACTGACCATGTCATGAATGATGTAATATGTGACATCATCAGCAGTGGATTGCGGGTGCGCGATATATAGTTATTGCAACTAACTATATATGCGAATTTCAATGGTTTTGTGCGAGTAAATTAAGGTTTTGTAAATGATAATTCCTAACTATATATGGTCTATAACCTATGGTTTTTTCAGTGAATATATATATATATATATTGTTTCCTTAATGACTCGATTTTCGTCGGGGCTTGGCGCCTCTTTCAGCGGTGCGTACTCCACGGCGGAGCCCAGCCGTACAATATTCTTCTGCTCTCCAAAGAAGAAAGGATTTGCACTCACGGGTACTTTTTGCCACCTTGATCACGGTCTGCAGCAGTCACTGAAACGCGTTGGTTGTGCAAGTTTCTTTTGAAATAAAAAGCAAAATACTTGGAAAAGTACCCGTGAGTGCGAATCCTTTCTTCTTTGGAGAGCAGAAGAATATATATATATGTATATATATATTGACAAAGGCAGTCGCGGAAACGCGTCTTTTGTGTTAAAGAAACCCAAATAAACTTTGGTTGAAATGTTTTTCAGGAGTGCTGTACTGGTGTATTTGGTAGCTGGACGACACCATATCTTTTTATTTCATCTGTGTGAAATAAACACTTTACTTTCACTGGAGAGAATCGTTGCTGCTTTTTTCCGCTTACTTTGAAGAAAAGTCACGTTTAAGAGATCCTTACCTGGTCTATTTCACCGTGGAGCGGTGAAACAGGAACATTGTTGCATATATATACACACACACACACACACACATATATATCTCCCATTGGTCTGTTCAAGTGTAATGTGCCTTTTGCTTCCGCCTACCAAAGCATACAGCATGGGGCAGTTCATACCCAACTTCATCAATAAGATGTCTTGCACACTGAGTCAAAGCAGAAGTGTACATCAATGCCAGGACTGGTGTTTGTGTACTTCAAGGCCTCTCCTTTATTTTAGATATTTTGACCAATTTGGTATATTTCCAGATCTTTGTAAAAATAAAGAACAATGGACACTTGCCAAGGCCGGACTTATTACCTTTGTCAATTCTTTTGTCAATATTTATCAGCACTGTCGCTTCAGGCCCTGACTGGCGCTTGTTAGCATGCAAATATATTACACTGGAGAAATGGGCCAACAAACACATTGGGCAATGACCTAGCCTGATGATTGGCCAATCTACTTCACCAATACATTTTCAGTTGTTTTGAATGTGTGTAATGCGCTTTGGCCCAGGCCTGCAAGGGAAGATGCCTTTATTTTCTTTCTCTTTTGGCCCTTTACTGGTGAGAGTGGATTAGGAGTGAGGACATTGGACAATGAGCATCAGGAGGCATCTTGGCACCACACCTTAACAAATGGCAGGTGCCAGAGACAGCAACAATCATGACCATAGGTGCAGGACCTTGGTACTACAGCGGGCTAATCTCACCTCTAGGTGCAAAGCTCTAAGGTTTCCTATGTCCATGCATGTGTAACTATTCCAGTCTATGGTTTTGCGCTGCATTATATGGATTGCAGTCCCATTTATTCCATTATAACATCAGGGCTACAAGCCCTAGAATGCAAATACAATAAGCATTGGCAAAGCCAAGAGGTCTGGCCTTGGCAGTCTAGTGCAATAGTTATTTTGTATTTTTTATTGCAAGCATATGCCACACAAAAAAATAGAAAAGGGAAAACATGTAGCCACTTAAAAATGGTTGGCATATGCTTACAATACACTTTTTTTTAATGAAAAAACATTCACTGATGTTGCTGTTTTACTAGCGACATTTTTACTTTATTAATTATTATATCCATGCCAATAAAGTTACACCAGGTTGTGTAAATAACATCACAGAAGAGGCAACGGAGGAAAACATTACCACTACAATTGAACAAATATCTGACCTAAGAGAGACATTTGAGGCAATGTTTAACCCTGAAGGCAATATCACAACTGATTCCTAAATGTTGGAAAAAATGAACATTCAAACCAACCTAAGTAAAAATACTGGATTAAAAAATAAATCTCGATACTGTCCAGTCCTATCGCCAGGCAATAAAATCGACTTGTTCTCGGATGCTATGATGGAAGAGCTAGACAATCTCATCAAAGTCAAAGATAACAAGAGACAAAACCTATCTACTAAAGAAAGAAAGGCACTTCAAAATCTGATGAACAACTCCGCCATAACGATTAAACCCGCCGACAAAGGGAGAAATATCGTTATCCTTGACACTAAGGACTACATTCAAGAAGCGGAACGCCAACTTAAGGTTCCACAACATTACAGCAAATTGAAAACTAACCCTATAGGAAAAATGATGTCCGATCTGAAGGAACAACTAATGGTCTGGCAGGCAAAGGGACTGATCAATGAAGACGAGCGGAAATATATGACTGCGGAACATCCAATCACTCCGTGTGTGTATTTTCTACCAAAAATCCACAAGACACTTATCCATCCACCGGGAAGACCCATTGTGTCCTCATGTGATTCATTGTATGAAAAGGTTTCAAGGTATGTTGACAACTTTCTCGCTCCGATTGCCCAAAGCATGCCATCGTACCTAAAGGACACCGGAGACTTTCTGAGAATCCTAATGGATATACCATGGAATCCAAATTACCTTCTAGTGACAATTGACGCCGTGTCACTATATACCTCAATAAGGCATGAAATAGGTTTGAAAGCTTGCAAGTATTTTCTACACCAATGCAACATCAAGGAATTGAAACATACAACTATGCTCCTGAAAATGATAGAGCTATGCCTGACAAACAACGTATTCCTATTCAACAGCGAACTGTATAAACAAGAATGTGGCACGGCCATGGGAATTTCTTTCTCTCCCAATTACGCCAATATCACCATGGGCTATTGGGAAAAAATGCTAGTATGGAACAACAATGAACAAGAAGAACTTGACCGAATTATACTATGGGTCAGATATATTGATTACCTTTTCCTTATTTGGAATGGGACCAACGCACAGTTTCAAGAGTTCTTCATTAAACTGAATCAAAATGAGATTGGGCTACAGTTTACATGTTCAACTAATACCAAGGAGATAGACTTCCTAGACACCAAAGTCTATGTCTCAGAAGGTAAACTAGAAACCACGTTGTTCCGCAAGAAAACCGCTACCAATAGTGTCCTCCATGGAACCAGTTTCCACCCGAAATCACTGCTCAGGAGTATCCCGTACGGAGAATACGTCCGACTTGAGAGAAACTGCTCGAAAGTAGAAGATGCGGAGAGAAAAATTCTGGAAAGTAAAACCAGATTCCAATCCAGAGGATACAAAGATTATGTATTGAATGACTGCAAAAAGAAAGTCGACAAAATCAGCAGAGCAGAAACTCTGATTGAAAAAGAAAAACCCCCACAAGACAAGGATCCCCCAAGATTCATAACCACTTACAATAAGGAAAGTGGATTGATTGCAAAGAAAATGAAAAAATATTGGCATCTAATAACCAGCGATCCAGACATTGGGCCATTAGCTGGGAAACATCCTTCCATTACATATAAAAAGAACACTTCTCTGTAAAACTTGTTAGTCAAAAGCCACTTTCAGATGCAAGAACAACCGAAATGGTGGACTGAACAAAGTGTGGGCTTCAAACCATGCACTACATGCAAAGCCTGTAAGATAGGTAAAAAAATGAAGAATGTAATGGAACCCAATGGAAAGTACATGCCAATCAAGCAATACATCACATGCACATCTAAAAATGTAGTGTATGCGATTGAATGTAAATTTGGTATGAAATACACAGGATCCACAACATGTATGCTAAAAAAAAGAATTTTGGAGCACATCCGAGCTGTTAAGAACTCCAATCTGCTATATGCTACAGCCAAACACTTGAAATCCTGTCAAAATGGTGATTGGCGAGCGATGAGTTTCTATGGACTAAGAATGCTGACCAAACTAGAAAGAGGAGGAGACACAGTACGTCACTTAAGACAAATGGAATCCCGTCTCATAATCCAATTCCGAACGAAACATCCCAGAGGCATGAACTTTGGAGAAGACCTCCACATACATCTGGAGTGATACTGAACCCAGCATGAACTTTGATTGACTGTAAAAGGGTACTATACCCAATGACACAGTATTATGAACTGTAAAGCAATAAGCCCTAAGTGAAATCAACTTAAGATGCTTTGAGTACTATACTCGTATAACCATAGCACACCAGTCCTTTGTTTTAACTTTAATTTTAATTTACCTGTTTGCAACATATTGCTTGATGAACTACATATCCCATAATGCCACTTAATGGCTAACATGGGGCAGTATATAAACAAAAAGCAAAAAAGGACTTGCTGACCGTGAAAAAAGCCGTGAGGCTGAAACGCGTTGGTGGAGTGTTTGTGTGTGATTAAAGCTTCATAAAGTATCCAGTTGTGCCGCCCTCTTTGTTCGAAGAATATATATATGTATATATATATTGACAAAGGCAGTCGCGGAAACGCGTCTTTTGTGTTAAAGAAAGCCAAATAAACTTTGGTTGAAAAGTTTTTTTCGGGAGTGCTGTACTGGTGTATTTGGTAGCTGGACGACACCATATATTTTTATTTCATCTGTGTGAAATAAACACTTTACTTTCACTGGAGAGAATCGTTGCTGCTTTTTTCCGCTTACTTTGAAGAAAAGTCACGTTTAAGAGATCCTTACCTGGTCTATTTCACCGTGGAGCGGTGAAACAGGAACATTGTTGCATATATATACACACACACACACATATATATCTCCCATTGGTCTGTTCAAGTGTAATGTGCCTTTTGCTTCCGCCTACCAAAGCATACAGCATGGGGCAGTTCATACCCAACTTCATCAATAAGATGTCTTGCACACTGAGTCAAAGCAGAAGTGTACATCAATGCCAGGACTGGTGTTTGTGTACTTCAAGGCCTCTCCTTTATTTTAGATATTTTGACCAATTTGGTATATTTCCAGATCTTTGTAAAAATAAAGAACAATGGACACTTGCCAAGGCCGGACTTATTACCTTTGTCAATTCTTTTGTCAATATTTATCAGCACTGTCGCTTCAGGCCCTGACTGGCGCTTGTTAGCATGCAAATATATTACACTGGAGAAATGGGCCAACAAACACATTGGGCAATGACCTAGCCTGATGATTGGCCAATCTACTTCACCAATACATTTTCAGTTGTTTTGAATGTGTGTAATGCGCTTTGGCCCAGGCCTGCAAGGGAAGATGCCTTTATTTTCTTTCTCTTTTGGCCCTTTACTGGTGAGAGTGGATTAGGAGTGAGGACATTGGACAATGAGCATGAGGAGGCATCTTGGCACCACACCTTAACAAATGGCAGGTGCCAGAGACAGCAACAATCATGACCATAGGTGCAGGACCTTGGTACTACAGCGGGCTAATCTCACCTCTAGGTGCAAAGCTCTAAGGTTTCCTATGTCCATGCATGTGTAACTATTCCAGTCTATGGTTTTGCGCTGCATTATATGGATTGCAGTGCCATTTATTCCATTATAACATCAGGGCTACAAGCCCTAGAATGCAAATACAATAAGCATTGGCAAAGCCAAGAGGTCTGGCCTTGGCAGTCTAGTGCAATAGTTATTTTGTATTTTTTATTGCAAGCATATGCCACACAAAAAAATAGAAAAGGGAAAACATGTAGCCACTTAAAAATGGTTGGCATATGCTTACAATACACTTTTTTTAAATGAAAAAACATTCACTGATGTTGCTGTTTTACTAGCGACATTTTTACTTTATTAATTATTATTATTATGATTATTATTATGGTGTTATTACTAACAAAATGGACAAGAATAAATCACCACCTAACCTATCCACAAAGTGCAGGCTGATAAAGAGATGAAGGGTCACTTAAACACTTTAGAATAGCATTTTTATAAGGAGACAGAAAATTACTTATAATTTAAATGAGTACCGTAAGTGTAGGCAAAATAAATAGCTAGCATTTACATTTATTTTGAAAATACATGAAATAAAACACACTTTGAACCGGACGTGTTACTGGGAGAAAGGATCTATTTTACAGTGTATGTAAGCAATCTGCACAGGCTTTGTGCAGTCAGACAAAGTGAAAGGACTTAATGGGCAAGCAGGCCGACCCCCCGTACCATGGTGTATGTGGTCGTGTGTGGAGGAAAACTGTGAATAACAATATAAGGGACAATTGGATGGAGCCTGCTTACCATTATCCAGTGTATTTATCAATATTATCTATTGCTTTTTGGGAAAACCATGAGTCACATGCAACAGCTAAAACTGTCTCAAATGCCAGACCTTATATGTGTGCCTATAAAAAATATTATTTAAAGCAACTGTATTAACAAGAATTCATATATGGATGCGTGTGACGGTGTGCGTCTTTACTGAAAAAGAAATGTTTTTGTTTAATGGCAGATCAAAACAATATATCCTTCAAAACATTTAGGAAAATAATTTACCATCTTCAACTTCTTGAAAAAAAAATGTATTGAACAATGTGTGTCAGTTTGGAAGGTGTCATGGCAACCTGTAGAAAAACGAATTATGAGCATACAGCTGACATCCTGAAGAACCAGTTTACAGTTCAAATATCTGAGGTAAGTCCTTAGGAGGGCCGCAACATGCAGTTTTGAAATTCAACTGCAAGAATCCCAGGGAGACAAAGAGTGCAGTAATTATGCCTCATGGCTGTCCCTTAAGCCAGATCTGTTTAGCTCTACATGGTATTGTGTGATGCATTCAAGTCATTCAGTAAGTTTATGTCGTGCAAAAGAATGAGGCTCACTGATTTGACAGATTCAAAGCTTTCCTGAAAGATGCCTCAGTTTCTATGTGATAAAAATCTTAGCAGGTGAAAGTTTGACAAAAGCATTGTTTTTCACATTTGCTGAAGTCGTAGGCTCTTGTAACAGAACTATTAGCCGCTCTAGCATCACTCTGCTTATTTACTAAATAGGGTGTATGGCGCATTTCTGTGTTAAAAAGCCTATAATGACTACATTGTAATTGGGCTCCTAGCAAAAGAAGGCAAACCAACCACTGCATATTCGTAGCCTAACCTGTAAAAGATGAAGGCCCACACCTTTAAAGTATTGGCTGAATACAGCTGCTAAAGCATACCTACTGGAGGCTAATAACAAAAATGTTTTAATCACTGCAGGCGTCACGTTTTGACTTTTGAATTCAGGGGAATGTGCAGATTATCATTACCAATAACACCGGGAGCAATCCCTTGCATAATAAACTGGCTATGTGAATGGCCAGATGCTGTTAACATATATAAAAAATGTTTATTATCCCTAAACAAAAGGACATGTACCTACTCTATTATTTTAGTATTGAACCGACGACACGTAGAAATGTGCAAAACAGGGTGTCCTACTTTGCAGCATGATTATATATTTAAGATCTAAATTTCTGTCACGGTCTGTTAGTACAAGTATTACTAACCACTGTGAGTAAAATAAAAAAACAAGAAATTGGACATTCACACAATGCACTGTGGTTGTGCTCTTTCATTCAAAACCTGGGTGTTTGCTGATAAACAATGGCTGACCCTTTTTCATTATTCTCTGTTGGGCAGAAGTTTAAAAAAGATAATCTTCCTTAGTAATTGACTGGAAATATGCGGTGAAGGCGGGTTGTTTAGTGGTGTGGCAAGCCTTGGAAGGGCTTGCCATTGTGTCAAAAGCAGATCAGTTCTGACAACACTTGGAAAAGGCTGGTGGCTGGATCACAAAACATTTTTGAATGGTGTGATTTCATGTCCTTTGTAGTAAGTTAAGGCAGTGCTCCTTCTCAACACCTTTCCCCACTGTATTGTTCTGGGGGTTATAATGTGTGAGAAGAACGTTTGTTCATATTAGTTGTACATCATTTCATTGTGGTGCTGTTGTGTATTTGTGCTACATTATTGCAATATAATTTTGTTTTTTGTGTTGTACTACAATTGTGATACCTTCACTTTTGACTGTTTTGTTGTGATGTGCCCTGTTTCATTAAATGTTTTTGTTATTTTGCTTTGTGTATGTTATTGTGTAATGTTGAGTTACCGCCAAATGCTGCTACAATTTCAGCCAAAAGCAGCACATGCCTTGAAATTTCCTATAACAAATAACCCTTTACAACTATGTAAGGTGATAAAATATAAAGGCATGCAACATTTTCATAATTTTCTTTTGTGTAATTATGACAACTTTCAGAAAAACTATGTGAAATTACGTAAATTGTGAATCAATCATTTATCTTTATATTTAAGAGCAAAATGCACCCTTGTGTCAATATTTGAGGCAACGAGGTATTTTGAGCATGAAAAATATTATTGCCGCAAACAACATTCGCTAGCATTCTGGTTATTTATGCTGCTACAGCACTATAATTATACCACAGATGGTGGTGTAATTGGGCGATGTAGCATAAGGGCATCGTTTCTGGAATTTTGCCTAACAGACATGACATGAAATTCCCAGAATTACACAAATTAGATCAGCGTAATTTAAATTTCACCCAGGCCTAGTAAAATAGTGATCCTGATAGTTTTGCCATTACTGAAGACACCAGTCAGTCCACAACTGTGACAAAGAGAAAGGGCTTGATTACGATCTTGGCGGATGGGATACTCTGTCACAAACTTGACGCATCTCCTGTCCACTGTATTACAATTCCATTATATCCTATGGAGCTTATAATATGGCAGATGGGATATCTGTCACATTTGTGACAAAGTTTCCTATCCGCCAAGATGGTAATCAGGCCCAAAGTCTTAACAGCACTGCTCGTGCTCACTTTATGTGGGTATATCACCCTGGGTCTTCCGTTCACTGTATCTGTTCTACACATTATACTTTGTATGCCACCTGGAAAAAAGGATTCAGAAAAGGGGGTGGTGATGGACAGAGTATCTGAATTAAACAGAACACTCATACCCAGTCAACAGATCAGGGCTTGATCCATCACCGTTTTTTAGCTCACTGCACCATCCCAGCTCAGAACCTGGCTACATGTAAATTAGTCTGACCCTGGCCCAGTGCATCATGGGAACAGAGCAGACCAAACTACCAAGCCAATTCTTATACTGGGAAGGAAACAAGCTTCCGGGGAAAAAAGAGCATTAATAAGGAGTGTAATTAATTTAATTTCAGCAAGGCCAGGAAACAATGAAAACATCTTCTTTCCTGGCCCTGCTCAATGCATCCTACCTTGTATTCAAACCCCAGCCTTGACCTCTTTGTGGCGCTCATCCCCAAAACTAGAAGAGAGATCTTATGCATGTGACTGCGGGCCTTGCTGATAGTGGAATTTAGCTTGGCTTGGGCGAACCAAAAAATAGGGGGAGCATGCCTATAAATGAGAATCATGGCTGCACCTTCTGTACTGTTGCCCAGCTATAGCAAACGAAAGAAGAGGCCTTCTAAAGGAACTATACCTGAGCAAAAAAACAAGTACCTGCCTAGAGGCTTCGGAAATATGTTTGACTCAAAAGAAACCCTACATCCTGGCTCACTGCGAGCAAATCATACTAACAATCAGGGAGGTTCTCGTTCTCCAGCCTTGCTCCGGCTCCCCCAACTTCGACCTCGAATAGTCCAAAAGGTGATTCCAGATTACTTTAAAAGGAAAGCCAGCATGAACATTAGATAAGATCAGATCAAAGGAATATTCTTACTCGCTCCCGAATGACACAACAGCAGCCGGAGCATCCAGGTTTACGTTAGACCTCCGTCCCTGCTCTGGAAGAAGGAATTCAGACTGGAGCTTTCCAACAAACGCTACTCACCAAAAGGTTCCCCAAATCTGGTCTAAATCGTAACGCATAAGCACTTTACCTGGGAATTCATTCCAAGGATGGACATGGGGAATTCAAGGGGAATGGGACAAAAGCAAGATAATGAACTTCGAGTGGCTGCGGGGCGATTGGGGCCGGTTGCAGAGCTCAAGACAAATGTAAACACGAAAATAAGCACCGAGCCAGTTGCAAGGCATTTAATATATGCACTTTATCAGAATTTTTAACCCTTACGTTTGGGCATGTTCAGGACTATGGCTTTCACGTTTATAATGCTCTTATTTTTCACTATTTTTATTATTGTATTGCAATGGTTTTAATTTACTTATGCATATAAATAAATACACATTATACTACTGTTCACTGGCTCACACGTTATGGCCAGTGTGAGAATTATCATCTCCTAAAGAATGCATTGATCTCAATTGGCACTGTGAACAGAAAAAACAAATCTGCCATTTTTTCCATATACAAGAGACTGCAGACACAAGTCCAAGGTTTATGAGGACTTTCTTGGTTATTAAGAACAGTGTGCAATGGGATTGATTGTGTGATGTTCTTTGTGAGTACTGCTCGCTTACCAAGGCGGCTTGGCACTTGGCTTGGCTATTATTCACTGAGAGTACATTCCTTTAGGTAAAACACTGGAGCCTTGTGGTTGCTGTAAGCAGAGCGGGTGCTCAATAAATACCAATGGGACCCTTTTCATGAAGTCTAAACGCAACACATGCACTCATTCACCCTCCCACACACGTTTGTCTCAAACAAACTTGTAATAGACACAGGTACACAGTATGTGCTTGTGCTCTTCGAGCATGCTCAAATGTCCAAGAGAACAAACATCTTCTGCAGATGCACTATTCCAGCCCGACACACTAAATGTGCTCATACCTGTGTGTCTTGGTGTATTTATGTGTGTGGTCCTGGGCGGATGCAGTCTCTACGCAGCTTTTGTTGACCTACGGGCTGCATTCGACCTGGTGCCGAGGGCAAAATTGTGGGAGGTGTTGGCAGCTCTGGGGGTCCCTATGACTATTTTAACCTTGATCATGAGACTCCATGAGGGCACTTATGCTAAGATCCAATGGGGTGGCTACGGCAATGATACTATTGACTTCCCTGTCGAGCGTGGGTTTCGACAGGGTTGTTCAATGGCACCGACATTGTTTACTCTTTTTATAAACGGAATTGTTCCCCGTATGCAAGCTGAGTCCGTAGATGCTCCCTCACTCGCTGGTGCAAAAGTTCCTATTTTGATGTTCGCAGACGACACCTTAATTTTATCAAAATCCCCTAGCGGTCTGCAAAAGGCATTGGTAATTTTTGACAAATTTTGTAGTGATCATGGCTTGGAGGTAAACGCAGCTAAAACAAAACTCATGGTTTTTAATCCTTGTAGGAATTTCAAATCCAAAATAACCATGAGTGGGCGCTGCCTTGAAGTAGTGAATTCTTTTACTTATCTGGGGATACATATCTCAAATGACAACAGATGGAACCACCACTTAAATTTGGCAATATTAAGACATAAACAACTGGCTGGTACCATTATTAAGGAGCACATGAAATCCTTAACTAAACCAATCAAACCGCCATTAATCATATTTGAGGCTAAAGCAATAGGGTCTGCACTGTATGGGGCAGAGCTGTGGGGGCAAGAAAACCTCCAGGAGCTACAGAGGTCAGAGAACAGCTTCCTCCGAAAACTAACTGGCACCCCACAGAGCAGCCCCCTCTTGCCACTCAGATATGATCTTGGCAGGAAGGAAATCTCGGCTATGTGTAAACTTAGACCGATATTATATTGGCGTAGAATTTGGACCACCCCCGAGTTGTCACAATATGCAGAAGGATTTGCTGATGTGATCAGAGCAGATCGATTCCATAAAATCAAATGGTTTAGATCATTAAGAACAGCATTAAGTGAACTAGGGCTAAGCGAATTGTGGTCTGATCCAACCGGGTCATCCTTTCCATCTAAGTTGGTTATAAAAAACCTCTATTGGGAACAGGTTGAAAATAAGAGCCTCCTTAACAATAATAATGGGTCTATGACGACTGCCTTCCTTGAAGCTAAACTGTTTCCAATGTTTGAAATCTACTTGGATATTATAACCAAACCCATGGACAGGAAACTGTTTTTTCAAATGAGGGCTGGCTCTCTACCTCTTGGTAATTTAACATCTAATTGGAGAAATGGAGGTCCAGCTACTTGCCCAGTTTGTGGGGAAGGTAAAGAGACGTTGGGTCACTTCTTGTTTGTCTGTCATGTATATTCTGTTCCTAGACGTGTATGGTTGGCCCCCATGTGTAGAAATTTGGGTACTAAAAGCAGCATGGTAGCTCTACGCATTGTTAAAACTACCTCCTTAATTTGGATTATTATAGCGACTGCTAAGTACTTGGGGTGGGCGTGGGTAACTAGGCAGAGATTGCTAGTAGGGTGACTACTCTCTGCCTAGCTGATCAGAGACTGCTAGTTTATCTATTCTCTGTCCCCATGCCAGGTGTCTATCTGACGAAAAAAAAATGTTATATCAATTTTTAAATATGAAGTATGATTGCTTTTAAATATGACCTTTATTATATGAACTTTGCACCTTATGGTAAACAACTAGATGTAAATGTTATTTTAAACCCCTTTTTTACTGTGTATTGTGCTTAAAGTCATGTCTGACTTTGTAATCTAATTGTATTTTATTATGTGTTTGTTTGTCTGCTTTTATGAGTAAATACTCGAATAAAGCACTTTTGAATTGAATTGTATTTATTTTATGTAAGATGTATTCCTAAGGTGTGTAAACAAGCTGTACATAGAAAATGCATTTACGGAAAAAAATACTTTTAACTTTCTCAAGTAAAGCAGCCAGAAAGCACACAACACAGGGACAAACCTAACAGTACCATTGCATAACGAGATTTAGTAGCTAAGCTTACAATACATATTTACTGTTCTTTGCAGAATAACAGTCACACCAGGGATTGGGCGCGCCCATGTGTACTGTAGAAAAAAGTATATTGTTAAATTCTAATAGATGCATTTATGCAAGGCTAAAAACTACTGAAATAGCCGAATGCTCTAAGAGATCAAGGTTTAGTTTATAAAAGCCAATAAATACGGTTTCAATTGTAATGTATAGTCACCCTTTACATAATTACTAAAAATAATCATCTGTAGATACCAGTGGTATCAATTTTCTTGATCTTGGAAGAAAGAATGGATGAGTAAACACTTATGGAATTGCACTTGTGAGACACACACCAAACCACACACAGACTTGAAGTGAATATCCTACCGAGCCACCAGGCACCAAAGCTTTAGCTCTTATTGATTCCTTCCAGGAATAATTGAGCGCTAGCTTCACACTCACAGAGTGCGTTATCTTCGACATCCTGGGAGAGGGGAGAAGGGTTGTAAGCACATTTTGTGAGGTTGGAGAGGGCTGTGATTTCAATACATTGGTAGAACAGCTTCAGACACTTCTGAGATGGGAACCTGCAGACGGGGCCAAAGATGGCAGAAGGTTATAGTCCGGGACACTGGAATTTTGCAATTTTGTGGCTGCTGTGTGTATTGCATAGTTATGTATTTGCCGTATTTGCCACATCATCCATCTTCTGCTGTATAACTTGAAGATTGTACCGAAAAAAATGTTTCTATCTTAAGTGGGTCAAACGTTACCAAAAAAGCGGCGACACTTGTTGCTGTGTAGTATAAGGCCTTTCACAAAAGTCGATAGGTCACCTTCGTGTTGTTTATTACAGTATCTGGATGTTAAACTCAGCGCCAGCCAGCTCAGGTAAGTGTGGTGGGGCAGGGCAGGGCGCGGCGCGGCAGGGGGGAAGCTGACAGATGACAGAATAGGTGTGATTTATTTATTTAATTATACCTATTCTGTTGTATGTCGACTTCTCCCTTCTCCCACCCCATCCCGCCTCTGCGCATTTAATTGTGCTGGCCGCCACTGGTTAAACTGGTGTTAAAGTAAAACCTTCATTCAGATAGTGTTAACGTGCTGTGAAAAAATAGAAAAATAATGAAATAATTCTATCACAAAATTTGCTTCATTATGACGCACAATTTGCCTTTTCTTGATGCATAATTTAGTCAACTCTGCCGCATAATTTGGTCCTCCCTAGGCTCATAATTAAAGTGACCCTGGCTATAGCCCTGACAAAAAAGAATAGGGTTTTTAGCAAATAAGTCTGATTGAAGGAGAGCGTTTTTAATGACAGAACATTCCCTTTGGTACAAAATCTGTATTTATTATCCAGTTAATCACCAGGTCCCTTTAAGTGCATCAAAAAATGTAAAACTTCATTTAGAGTTAAAGTGCATTAAGAAGGACGGGGGGGACTATCTCATTGCACACTTTGTCTCCACAGATTCTGTCAAGAGAGGAAGAAAAGCAGGAAAGGAGTATGGCCGAGCCTCTTACTGCAAAAAGATGTAAACTGCCAACATCATAGCGAGAGGGATGCATTCCTGCCAACTCACACGGTGCCACCAACTCACACGGTGCCACTGTGTGACACACGATATTGGCTCCCATCACATGGCCTCCCGGTGAGGAGCCGATATCATACGGTAGCAGGGAAAAGGAGGGTAAAATCACTGCAAATAGTAGTTTTCAGCTCGCTTTCCGAGGCTTTGAACAGCCGACGTCCATTAAGGAGTGTGAAACACCCCAGGACATCGGCACCAGCCTCAGCAAGATTTTTTTATTTTTTGGGAGGAGGGGGCTTGGGGCGGGTGGGGTTCAAAAGGGCTTCGTTGGTACTTCTTAGCGTTAGGCCCAGCCCGCTCCTCACAATGTAAGAGTTTTGTTCAGGTTGGCAGGTATGCCCAAGACGGTCTAAATTCCACTATCAGCAAGGCCAACAGTCACATGCATAAGATCTCTCTTCTAGTTTTGGGGATGAGAGCCACAAAGAGGTCAAGGCTGGGGTTTGAATACAAGGTAGGATGCATTGAGCAGGGCCAGGAAAGAAGATGTTTTCATTGTTTCCTGATCCTGCTGAAATTAAATTAATTGCACTCCTTATTAATGCTCTTTTTCCAGGTGGCATACAAAGTATAATGTGTAGAACAGATACAGTGGATGCTCAGTTTCTGAGTATGCTCCTCAATCCCATTCCATGCTGAGCAACACAGAGGCAGCTCACCTACCATAAAGGGGGCTGACAGAGCAGCGCGGGTGACAGGAGTGTGAGAGCTTGGTGCAGAAAAAGAAGAATGGAGTTTTCAAAAAGTGATGAAAACATCTCTGCCGAGATGAAGAGGCGCACAAGGCAGTAGGTAAATACATTTTTTTTATTTTATTTTAGTTTACGTTGGTTTAACTCACTGACAGGCACTGTGAGAAACTAGCAGTGCTTTCACTCTCAACTCCAGAGCTAGCAGTCATGGCCCATTATAAACACTGTATAAAATGGGCCACAATTCAGAGCTTTGGCTTTGAGCCTAAGGGCCCAGCTGGTTTTTATTAGTGCCAGTCAGTGGATTCAATATTTGACCCACCTGTTTTATATGCTGCTGGCCGCCACTGTCAGTTGATATACTAGGAAGTGTACAATAATGTTAGAGGAGCTCACATGTGAAAGCATAGTAGGGGTCTACCCTACATCACTTGGTGCTTGGCTACAGTTTGCAACTTTTTCATCTTTGACTCAAATCAAAGTTACTCAATATATTAACAACAGAAGGCGAGTAGACCAATAAAGATTTGAACTAGTGACAAAATGACAATGGGGGTCATAAGCATATCCCTGTTATGGATGTTGTAGTTCCGTGAGTTTGTGGGTCTGGTTCGGTCGTTCCGAACCCGTTCAATAAAGGTCGTCGGAGGGAGGAGCCTCGCGGGCGAGCAAGATGGCCGCGTAAGCTCGGAGCTCCGCGGACCCTCCGACCCTCCGCAAATATCCTGAAGGCTATCCTGTTCCACGGTAGTGGATTTCGATTGGTGAATGGTTGCAGACGCGGGAACTGCTTTCCGCCTCCAAATCCGATGTTCCTAGACGAAGCTACGTCGTGTTGAACTTTGTGCCAGGGATGCGCCATTGTTCTGTGGGCGGCTGATGATCGTGACGACGTGCTGCATGATTGAAATGCGAAGCGAGAACCTCCGATCTCTGCTGGCGGAGTGCGCGTAGCTGCGGAGTCACCTGCTGCTGGCCTGGCTTGTGTGCTGGCTTCGCCTCGGTCCTACGCAAGTGCCCACTTTGTTTTGGCCGGGTAGCCCTTTGTTCTCTTCGAATCCATCATGGCCGGCAGAGGGGACCCCGACAAGACGGCGAACAGAGGCGTTAGGAGGACGACTCAGCCACAGTCGAATAAGATCGACCGTTATGCCCAGCAAAGGACCTCGCCTTCTGTGGTAGCTCCATCTAAAGACTCTCTACGTACGGGCTCGCCTGACGGCTTGGAACCTACTTTGAGTGATATCATGGGGGCCATCACAAGCATCAGGACTGAGATGCAGAAACAGCACGAGGTCCTGACACACAAGGTGGACACCCTGGCCATTGATCTCAACCTGATCAGGGCCGACTTGGGCAAAACCAATGATCGGGTGAAATCCCTTGATATTAAGACCTCCAGCCTAACTACCGATGTCTCGGACCTGCAAGCGGAGGTCCGGACCCTACGATCGGTTAATGACCAATTCTCCAGACGGCTGGAGGACTTCGAAGGGCGTGCTAGGCGACAGAACGTCCGCATCATCGGTGTACCGGAGGGAGCGGAAGAAGCGGATGTTGACCTCTTTGTGGAGGACTTGGTGCAGACGCATCTTGCACCAGCAGGACTCAGTAACTTTTTCTCAGTGGAACGGGCTCATAGGATACCTGGCGGCCCTCCGAAGTCGGGTGTCGCACCGAGACCCATCATCGCCCGGCTCTTCAATTTTAGAGACCGGGATGTGATCCTTCAGGCTTCCAGGAGACATGGGCCACTTAAATTCCAGAACGCTGAAGTGCATTTCTACCCGGACTTCACCAGGGCCAGCGTCAGAGCTTTGCGGGGGTGAAACGGCGCCTTAGAGACATGGGGTTCAAGTACTCTATGCTGTTCCCTGCTAAACTGCGGATCGAGCATGAGGGCCGAGCCCTGTTCTTCGACATGCCTGAGTCTGCGAGCGACTGGCTAGATACCTTGCCGCAACGTCGAGAAGAGCATGATGAACACTCCGGAGGCGCATCTGGGGGCCTTGATCTTCAGGACTAGGTTTTGCTGTGCTAGCCCCGGCGGTTGGTGTTCCCGATGTCTGTGACTACTAATGCCAAAGCTTTTCCATTTTTTTGTTTCTTCTACTTTTTCCATGGAGGGAGGCGGGAGGGGATTGCGGGGATTCCTCACTCCTCCTGGGTCTTTCTTGTAGTTTAGTTTATGGGGCGACAGGCACACTGCTGGTTGGGGGGCTTTTTAGTCTGCTGCAGGGTGGTGGTGGGGAGGTTCGTGTGTGTTTTCTTTACTCTCTTTCTCCATCTTTTAGGCAATGGGTCGTATGTACTGTTCCGTTTCACTTGTTGTTGAGGCTTTTCGGGGTTGGGTGGAACCTGGGACATGACGATGGGGGGTAGGATATTGCAAGTTCTCAGTTGGAACGCCAACGGCTTGGGTGACCGTATTAAGAGAGGGGTTGTGCTGCAGTTGCTTAAACGACATATGCCAGATATTGTTCTCTTGCAGGAAACGCATTTGGTTGGAAATACATGTAGAGCGCTCAACCGCAAAGGGTTTAAAATGGTGGCCCATTCGGGGTTCTCCTCGGGATCTCGGGGGGCGGGTGTTCTGGTGCGTACGTCCCTTCCGTTTGAGGTTGACTCTACTGTGATTGATGAGAGGGGGCGGTATGCCGCTGTTGCGGGATGATGGGAAGGGCGTGCCCTGACATTACTTTCAGTTTACGTTCTCCCGGGTTTACAGACTAGCACCTTCCAGGACCTTGGTGGCGCCATTTTGAATCTGCCCGCTGGGCTGTTGATTGTGGGGGGTGATTTTAACTCGGTTTTCTCCGGATCCTTGGACCGACATCCGCCTAGAGACCTCCGTAGCACCCAACTGTGGCTGCCCACCTTCCTTGAGACGCTGGGGTTGGTCGATAGTTGGCGACTCCTGCATCCCACCCAAAGCCGCTATTCCTTCCATTCCGGCGCCCACGGCAGTCTTTCCAGAATCGATTACGTTCTTACCCTGGCGGCTCATGCGCTTGCGGTCTCCGAGGCCCGTTTTTTGGCACGGGGTATTTCTGATCATTCCCCGCTGTGGGTCTCCTTCGACTTTAATATTGTTCTGTCGGAACGACCGGTGGTCGTTAACCCATGGTACTTCCGCAACCCCAAAACTCGTAGTCTCCTGGCCAAGGCCATCGATCTCTATTTCACCGAAAATGAGGGGTCGGTCCTATCGGCCGCCACTCTGTGGGAGGCATTTAAGACAGTTTTGAGGGGAGAAGCCTTTGCTCTTATAGCAGAAGCCCGTAGAGTCAGAGATGCCGATATGGTGCGCATCGAGGCGGAAATCATGGAGATGGACTCCCGGTTAGAGGCGGTTCCCGATCCTGCCCTCTTACATGATCTCTCCCTTAAACAGTCAGAGTACCCCGATCTCGCTTCTAACGCTGCCCTCGTCCTGGCTAAAGAACAGCAGGGTCGGATTTACGACGTCGGCGACAAGGCCGGGAAGTTGTTGGCCTGGCTGGACAGGAGGGAGAGGGCCAGCCGTGTCGTTCCTGAGATATTGGGAGAGGACGGAGTGGTGGTCACTGACCCGAGTGCCATTGCTGAGTCCTTTGCGGATTACTTTCGAGGTGTCTACGCCTCTGTCTCGGACCGGTCTGAGACCGATTCGGACGCATTTCTTTCCGATATCGATCTCCCGTGCTTGTCGGACGAAGATCGGAATGACCTGGACAGGGACGTTTCCGTGGATGAGGTCGCACTTGCGATCCGCTCATTGCGGTCGGGCAGGGCGCCTGGTCCCAACGGTATCCCGGTTGAATTGTACAAGATCAGACCGGATGTGGTGTCACCACACCTGCGCAATATGTTCCTGGAGGCACGAGAGAATGGTCTACTTCCCCTTGACCAGAGGTTGGCCACCATTGTGGTCATCCATAAAGAAGGGAAGCCGAGGGATTTGTGCCGGTCGTACCGTCCCATCTCTCTCTTGAACGCAGAGCCTAAGATTCTTGCCAAGATGCTCGCCAATCGTCTGGTTGGTGTTATCGGCGACTTAGTGCACCCGGACCAGTCGGGCTTTATTCCACACCGCAACACTGCTCTCAACTTGCGTAGACTTCACGGTGCCCTGGCTAGGGCCCACACACTTGAGGAGCCGGCTGTCCTGGCGTCTTTGGACGCCACGATGGCCTTTGACTCCCTCGAGTGGAATTACCTGTGGGCAGTGTTGGGGAAGCTCGGTTTTGGCCCGGAGTTTGTGGGATGGGTTAAACTCCTGTATGCTGAACCGCTGGCTAATATTGCCGTTAATGGCCGTGTTTCGGCGACTTTCGCTCTTCATAGGGGCACCAGACAGGGTTGTCCTTTGTCGCCTCTCCTGTTCACACTCGCGCTCGAGCCACTCGCAGCCTTGTTGCGGACTCACCCGGATCTGCATGGTATCAGGTGGGCCCCTGGTTTCGAGGACAGAGTCTCTCTCTACGCGGACGATATTCTGCTGTACCTCACTTCACCCTGCACATTCCTTATTGTGGCTTGTGATGTACTGCGGCTTTTTGGCCGGTACTCTGGCCTTGTTATCAACTGGGCCAAGTCATACCTGTACATACTGAAAGGGGGAACACCGCGCCTCCCTAGGGGCTGCGGCATCCAGGTGGCGAGCCAGGGCTTCAGGTACCTGGGGATCTATATCTCCAGTAACGCGAAGGCGCGCTATGAACATAATCTGCTTCCCCCTCTTCTCCGCCTTCGGCGAGATGTGGAGGGTTGGCGCAAGCTATCGCTCTCTTTGCTTGGGCGCGCAGCATTATTTAAAATGATGTCCTTGCCTAGGTTCCTTTATACCCTGCAGAATACTCAGGATCCGGACCCCGCCCGGTACTTCCGGGAGATCGAGGGCCTGCACCGTGCTTTGCTTTGGGATGGCCGGCCCGCATCGCTATCACGAAGCTCACGCTCCCGTGGTACGATGGGGGAATAGCGTTACCGGATGTGCGTAAATACTATTGGGCCTCCCAGTTAGCGGCTATCAACCACGGTCTCTGTGGTCCGGAAAACAACCCTGGATACGCCATGGATAGATGGCTCCTGGGCGGCGGAAATTACTATGGGGCGCTTTACTCGAGGTCTCTTGATGGGCGGATGTCGGGTCCAACGAAAACAACGGTCCATATTTGGAGGGCAATTACCAAGGCGCAGGGCTGGAAAGGTAAACTGACTAGACTGACCCCGTTATACGATTCGGACATCCTGGGAAAATTGTGGCACACCAAGGGTTTTGATAAATGGGACCTCATAGGCATCTCCAAGGTGGAAGATATGTTGTCGAGAGGCGAGATTAAGACCTTTTCCCAGCTACAGGACGAATTTCAGTTGGGTGCCTCGGAATTTTTCCGGTACGCCCAGTTACGGCACGCATTGCTTTCTGCTAGGCCGAAGGAGGGGGCGATCCCAGAAAGCTCCCCGTTGGAAGATAGGGTGCTGGACGGCCATATGCCGGACAGCACCATTTCACTGTCCTATAAAAAGCTCATAAATGTCCGTACCGACCTCCTCCTGGGCGTGCGGGATCAGTGGGTGCGTGATGGGTTGGAAATCGATGATGAGGACTGGCAGAGTGCGGTGTCCTCCCCCAAAGAGGTTGCCATCTCTTCCCGTCTCAGACTGGTGCAGCTTAAGATCCTGCACAGGGTTTACGTAACTGGCCCCCGACTTGTGCATATGGGCTACTCTGAGGATGGGCTTTGTCGCCGTGGATGTGGTGCCCTTGCCACTTTTATGCACATCATCTGGGAATGCCCCGCAATAGCTTCTTACTGGCGAAGTGTGCACTTGATTATGGGTGAGGTGACTGGGGTAGCGGTGAATGCGGAGGCCAGGAGATGCCTCCTTAACATCTGGGATCCGACGGACCACAACGTGGCCCAGACTCAATGGGTGACCCTTGGCAACATGGTGGCTAAGCGTGATATCGCTCAGAAGTGGGGAGCTTCGGCAGCTCCTAAGGTTGTGCAATGGAAAGCCAATATGGATTGGTGTATGTTCAGGGAGAAGACTGTCTACGTTGCCAGGGGTAAACCCAAAAAGTGGCAGAAGTTGTGGGGGGCCTGGAATACATACAGGGGAGACATCTGCATACCCCCGGAACCCGTTCCGCTGGAGGAACATCTGTCGCCGTAGCCTGTGACACCAACTGTAATGCTGTATGAATACTATCCTGTGTTTTCCTCCCTCCCCCCTCGCTCCCGGCCTTTTATCCTGTTTTCATATTTGTGCTCCATATGTTCCCCCCGTACCCCCCAACAACGCCTCACTGGCTTTTGTACTCCATTGCCTATCTCTTTGCGCCCTATCTGGCGCTTCTTTTCCTTTCCTATTCTCTCTGTGTTCCTTTATAAAAAAGTAAAATCAACCTTCCCTGTTCTGCTGCATTGATTCTTGCACTATTGTTCTCCTGATTCACCATGCTGCCTTGCCTCCGGGATGTCAGGCTGAATAGCTGTGTGCACTGTTTTTTGAATAAAGGTTTTAAAAATTAAAAAAATAAATAAATAAAGGTCGTCGGAAATAGACCATTTTGGTGTCAGCAGACCGCAAATGGCGAGTGTAGGGTGTACAAATGTTTTCGCATGAATTGATGTATGAGAACACTCTGTATTTGGGGATTTCATTTGAACCTTCGGGTTCCATTTTGTGTACGGCAGCCATTTTGTGTGGTTGCCCTCACATAGGCCGATGACTGCGGCCGAACGAGTCCTTGAGACACGTATGCCTTAGCTGACTTCTGAATGACCTGGCCGAACTGACTCCTTGCCCGAGGCTGACCTCGCTGAGCCAGTTACTTGTTAAGCAGCTGGTCAGATAAAGATTAAAGAGCAGGACATACCCGAGTTTATAGTACACTGCACCCACCTTTCTATCTTGCTTCCAATCTGTTTCTGTTCCTTCCTTTACAACATAATCACTGATTTGGGTTGAGGGTTTTATGATGGGTTTGTCCGGCCTGAACGAACAAGAAAATGGAATGTGCTTGGTCATTTCTGGTGGGCTGGACAATGGAAAGTGGGATTGTCGTCATACGCTTCTTTTAAATTGTGACACTGTCATTGGTCAGTTTGTATGAACCCAATGTTAATTTAGAATGTTGCCTGAGGCTTGCTTTTTGGCATAAAAGACCATGCTCCGCTCATTGAATTTGTGCAGTCTCTAGAGAACCACCCGAGTGTGCTTCGTAGATCTCTGTTCCTGGTTGCAGCCAATAAACTTTGGTCTTTGACGTCATCAAGAAGTATCCTGTGTCTCTGTTTGCCAAGGCAGGGGAACTCAAAGGCATCGGGCGTTTTCCCTGACGCCGCTGGGTTCTAAAACCCGGTCCTTCAATGTGGTCATCCATTCAGTCACCAGGCCCAATATAAGGACATAATACCAGGACAGGAGTCCATGGTAGATGTAGAAGATATATTTAAATACCCGACAAACCCCTGTGAAGGATCTATCAAGAACTTGTGATAAGAAAGGCAAATGAAAAATAATATTGCCACCAAAGCTGCCCTAGATGCCACAGAGAGTCAGAGGTGAATAGAGATCAATGAGGAAGACCAGCACAGGATAAAAAAGAAAATTAAATGTTGTGCAGTTGTGGCACTCAAGAGGCAAATCATCATCCAGAGTAAGAAACAGCATGCAGGCTACAAAAATAACCAGATTAATTCGAAGGGGAGAGGCCTGTGGGGCTTCACATGATAAGACTGGTCATTAAATTCCTTACTCATGACAGCTGTTACAGATTGTTTGAAAGATACCCACTTGTAGTATGTACACACAAGGAGCTAATAACTTTGGTGATTTTATAAAAGGTAACATAAAAATAACACTCCCCGTGAACTAGAAAGGCTGCCAGCTGTGCCCAGACGTCATGGGGATCACAAAGCAGACACAAGGCAGTAACAGCAAGAGTAGAGAACGATACACAGTAACGACATATAATGGAGCTTGAAAGGAGCGGGCTTATGAAAGAAGGAAAAATGCAGTTTACATTTGGCAAAAAACAACCATACACCAAATTGGCCACTAAGAGAACAGAGACGGTATGGCAAGGTTTGAGAAACGAGTGTCCACAGAAAGTAGTGGTAGTTCACGAATGGTGCCTAAATTAGCACTAACTCAGGAAACAAGGATACACTGCTTAACAGTACAAGGTTATGGAAACAAGGATGCACCGCAAGACAGTACTAGTCCAAGACACAAAGGTAATCTGCTAAAAAGTGCAGGCTAAAAAAACAAAAGGAATTGCTATACAGCACATTAATCTGAAAACTTTGTATACAGCCAAACAGGAACACTGCATCAATAACCAAGCCCTGTCAAAGTTAAGCAGAGGCCTTTTTAGAGCTCATTAGATCAAATGTCTTGGGTGTGTTTAAACTAGAACCTGGCAGTCACAGGTGTGCTGATTCCCCAGGTAAGCCATGGCCTGGAGGGGTGGAGGCGAAGCAGCGAGCAGTTGATTCTAGGAAATTACGTATTGGATTGCGTATTTGGCTAGAAAAGCATAAGGCCTGGCACAGAATCGGGCATGGATTAAAAGTGATAACCAAGCTGTGAATATTGTTCTAAAGGCTGAACGTCGAGGCAGAGTTGTAGCACAAGGTCAGGGGAGTTAATCCGACACTGGAACATCTCCCAGGTGCAATCCCTATAGGCAGACACATGACTACAGGGAGCTTAGTGTGACCTTATTTGCGTAGCATTTTAGAGGCAGGCTTGCGACTCCCCTTTAGAATTAAGGCGGCCCTCCACACTCTTCCCCGTTGCTGTGTTACTACAGTAAGCACCTGCCATTTCCTGAATCCATGTAGAATCAGGAAAAAGCCTACAGATTGCTTTGTCTATCACATATGCTGCAAATAGAAATAAAGAACCCTAAGACAAGACAAAGGATCATTGATCCAGGCCCAAACTAACATCCATAATTGGTCAGATGGATCGCCATAAACCTCAGGTAGCATGAAGGCAATCAATATGTTGACAGGAGGCGCCTCCATTCCAAAACATGTCCGGGCAATGAAATGGTAATCCATAATTGGCCATACAAAATATTCTGGATTTCAAAAGAAAAAAAATGGCATTGCCAGAGACACGATCTTGCAATTAACAGAAACCTGTCACTAATCGGTAAATAGTACCATAAATGATGTTGCAGGTCACGACTTTGATTGCTAGCAAAGGGCAGCTCAGCAGTTCATCCTTCTGAGGCAAGTCCATTGATTGAACATAAATCGGTAATATTATCACCTGCTATTGACAGTGTTTTGAAATAGCAAACCTGAATTTTAAACGCCTCATTAAAAAGAGTAATTGAAAAGTTATTATTACATCGAAAGTAAATTCATGTATCCACTGTATGAAGAAAATAAGTCCTCAAACTCAGGAAGTGAATTCTAACAAACATCCACTCAGCCTGGACAAATGTGCACTGACTACTGCCACTTCGAACAAAAGAGAAATAGCAATAACATGAGAATTATGTCATATGTATACATTTTATGTGGCAAACACATCCTGTCACATTATTTTCAGTTACTCAGAGTCTAAAACTGAAAAACAATTTGAAAACGATCTCTTTTTCCTGCCTCAAGCATCACTGACTAGGTAACGATTAACTCTGTGCATTAAGCAGTGTTTCTGTACTTTTCGTAGACAATCGACCTAATTATAGCTAACAGGCGCACACCTTCGCTACCTCTCGAACATCCTTTTTAAGCTCCCCCCGTTTATTTTACGATATCTACTCACTACTATCCCTTTTCTAATCCATTCCCATCATTCAATCCCTACTGTAAACTGTACTAAATACACAAGAAATCAAGAGCACAAATTTAACACAACTAATCCACAGGGAAAAAGAAAGAAATTATTACTAATCTATTAGCTATCTGAAGAACCGGGTTTTAGAACCCAGCGGCGCCAGGGATAACGCCCGATGTCTTCGGATTCCCCTGCCTATGCAAACAGAGACACGGGACACTTCTTGATGACGTCAAAGACCAAATTTATTGGCTGCAACCAGGAACAGAGGTCTATGAAGCACAACACGGGTGGTTTGCTAGAGACTGCACAAATCCATACAGCGGAGCATCGTCTTTTATGCTAAAAATCACATTCCTGGCTAGCATCAATTACATACAAACTGACCAATAGAGAAACGACATTTCAAACATATCGCATGACGACAATCCCACTTTCCGTTGTCCAGCCCACCAGAAATGACCAAGCAAAATTCAACATTCCTGTTCGAACGGGCCGGACAAACCCATCATAAAGACCTCAACCCAAATCAATAATTAAGCCATAAAGGAAGGAACAGAAGCAGATGAGAAGCAAGATAGAAGGGTGTGTGCATGTACCATAAACTCAGCAATGTCCTGCTCTTTGATCTCTATCTGACCAGCTGCTTAACAAGGAACTGGCTCAGCGAGGTTAGCCTCGGGCAAGGAGTCAGTTCGGCCAGGTCACTCAGGAGTCAGCTAAAGGTGTACATGTCCCAAGGACTCGTTCGGCCATAGTCATCGGCCTATGTGAGGGCAACCACACAAAATGGCTGCCACACACAAAATGGAACCCGAGGGTTCAAACGGAATCCCTGAATACGTAGTGTTCTCATTGATCGATTATGACAAAAACACTCGTACACACCGCACTCGTCATTTGCGGTCCGCTGATACCAAAATCGTCTATATCCGACGACCTTCATTGAACAGGTTCGGTATCACAGATTCACAGACCCTCGGTACCGCAGTACCACAGAACCACAGACCCTCCTTTTGCCCTTACATAGGCAATAAACCCAAATCCATGTCAATCTGAATCCAGGTCTATATTCATCAGATCATCAAGATGTTGCTGTAACATCATCCTAGTACTTAGCAACTCTCTCTGGACAGGTCTCCTCGCACACAAGGTAGCACAGAGGCCACATATAGCAGGAGCACACTGTACACAGAGACAGAACAGGAAAAGGATAGCTAAGATCATCCCAATGACCATCAGAATCTTCCATTCCCACGTGGATACCAATCTCCAAAACCATCCCATCAACGACCAATCTCCCTCGTCTATATGTACAGACTCGGAGATCTTATGTAGCCTGGAAATGGCCTGGAAGACTGTCGGAGCGTTGTCTGGAATGAAAACGCAGCAGCTCGATTGAATCAGTTTACACACTCCACCTCTGTCTGCAAGTATGACATCAAGAGCAACTCTGTTCTGAAGTGTCATAAGTCGATCCGACTGGAGCTCAGCAGTCAAGTTACTAAGGGCACCGGCAGTTTCGACTATGGTGGACTCAACCACTCTCGTCAACTGTCGAATGTTCCTGCTGTTAGCCATAGGTCCCCAGAACAGCAGAAAACCCTTAAAGAAATCTCCCAATTCTTGCCCTGCGGTATCTTCCTTACTGAAGACACCTCTAGCAACTCTCGTCTTATGGTAATCTGCCGCAGCTGTAAAAGTGGGAGGCAACAGGAATGAAACAAAACATGTGCCCGAGAAGTCAGGGGGCAACCATGTGTACGCTTTGTCGTAACAGATGAAGTAGGTACCCTTAGCTGCTAGGAACGCTGGGGAAGTCTGAGACGCAAATACATAAGTCTCAGTGCAAACACTCTTCCCTAACTGAGCTCTCGGATTGTTGCCATTGCCTTGCAGACAATAATGACCCTGATGGGGCGCTATCCAAATCAGTGGAGAACTTTTCGCTCGCTGGTTAACACTCAGACTAACTCCATATCCAGTAACGTTCCAACCAATATGCTTGTGTCTCATCTCTCGGGATAGTCTCATAGGAACAAATTCCCCTAATCATGTCGACTATACCCTTGACCAGAGCACTAGTCTTCGGACTATCTTTCACGGAATGTTGGGGATAGACTCCATGAGCATAAATGAATATCGTTCTATATGGCCAAATAGAACCATTGTAGCTGCAAGGCAAAACCAAGTAAGGAATACCTTTATCGGTAGTATGGGGCATAAGGCCACAAACCCAACAATTAGTCCTGTTCATTACTAGCTGGTGTTGGTGCAGAAGCTGAACAAAGGAATTGTTAGCAAATTCCAGTCTTCTAACGATTTCATGTTCGGGCAGAGGGTGAAAAGAATGAGAAGAAACAGTAGGAGGAGGCATAGGTTGTGTAGTGGGCATGAACGTCACTTGAAAAGAAAATGTCACATATCCAATTTAACCACATCATTAAGCTAAGCAACATAAGCAAACACAATATTAAAAAACATTTTCTACTCGTCAATTTACATATTTTGCTCTTAAAGCTTATTCTTTCAACAGGTCTCTCCATCTCGAAAAACTCCATCCTCTCTAATTGCTGCTCGCGGTGGTAGGGTGTTCTATGCTAAGGAATGCTTCTGTCAGCCCAGGGAAACTCCCTTAGACCAACCAGAACCGTCGACCTAACGTCTTCGGCTTGCACTCCAAAGACTTTAGCAACCGCGACCCTACAGCTGAACCCGGATGGCGGTTCGAAAAACAAAAATCAAAGTAGTTCCTCGGAGGAGAGTTAACCTTCAAAAATCAGTAAAAGAAAGAATTTGTCTTTTTATTAGTCCCGCGACTCTCGGTCGCAAATTATAACGCTCTTTGCCAGGCAATGTCTGTTCACGGAACAGGAGTTCAGGTTCAACAGTGTTCAAACGTTTCAACTGAGGCACAGCTTCCTGAAGATCATCACTTTCTTGCTCAATGTTCGTCCCAATCAAACGGGCATCGCTGAAAGGCAGAAAACGAGGCACGGTTTCAGTTTCAGAATCAGGAAGTCCTTTCTGGACCCACCGGTCGTACGGCAAAGGCAAAGGGGCCCTCTTACAATGTACACCGTGGATCCAGTTCTTTTGACCGTGCACTCGTACTGCAGAACGGGTAGATAACAACACCAGGTAGGGTCCGTTCCAGCGGGGCTGCTCGTTCTTGGTTCGCTGGAAATTTTTCACGAGCACCCACGTGCCAGGTTCAATGGCGTGCCCTGGATCTTCAGAAGCTTGTGGCAATGAATCGTGAACCTGTTGATGCAAAACACGCAATTTAGCCGTCAATTCGTACAAGTAGTCGAGCAACACATGATGTTCTATTTCGCTAAACTTTGTCGGCCTCGGCACTCCCCAAATATTTGCCGGGCGACCAAACACGACCTCATACGGACTCAAACCCATTCGTGAATGCACAGTCATTCTTGTGGACAAAAGGGCTAATGGCAAAGCATCTGGCCATTGTAAACCAGAGCTCGCTTGAATTTTGGCCAATTTTAACTTGAGAGTGCCATTATAGCACTCGACTAGACCAGCTGATTGGGGGTGATTTGCAGCGTGGAACTTCTGCCTAATACCTAACCCATCACATACTCTCTTCATCACTTGACCCACAAATTCACTCCCATTGTCACTCCAGATCATTCTCGGCAAACCAAACCTAGGGAAAAATTCCTTAATAAGGGGTTTTGCTGTGGACAAGGCAGTGTTATCTTTCAAAGGGTAGGCTTCCACCCATCTAGAAAAAGAGCAAACAACCACTAGGACATATTTCAGGTTGTTACACCTCTCCATGTGGATGAAATCTAGCTGCAAAGCCTCAAACGGATACGTTGGAGGAGCAAAATGACCAGCTGGAGTTAGAATTCCCTTACCAGGATTGTACATCAAACACACCATACAGTTCTTAACTAAATTCTCTGCACATTTAGGAATTCCAGCATTCTGCCAAACTGGAACCAACAACTTGCAAATCCCTTTCACGCTGATATGAGCCAATCCATGAGCCATTGTAACCACTGGGAGCACATACGCATCGGGTAACAACCATCTCTGATGCTCTGACAAATCAATCCAACAACCATTCGAATCCAATTAACCCTTGCTCTCTTTCCATTCATTCAACTCTTTTTCTGTAGCTTCAGCTTGGATGGATTTCACACTCTCAATCGTATCTTCACACATACTTCCATCCGGAACCCATCTTGCAGGACCTGCAACATACATTCGACTCATCACATCTCTTGCAGATTCTTTCGCGACTTCATCTGCAAACGCATTACCACGACCAACATCATTCGTAACTTTCTTATGCGCACTGCATTTCACAATCGCTACTTGCAATGGCAAAGTAAGAGATTCAAGAAGTTAATTCACCAACTGACCATGTTGGATCTTGGTTCCATGCGAAGTCAGGAACCCACGCTCTTTCCACAAACGTCCAAAACTATGAGCCACACCGAATGCATACTGGCTGTCAGTATAGACAGTCACTCTCTTTCCTTTCGCCAACACACACGCTCTCGTTAATGCAATCAACTCTGCTGCTTGCGCTGAATTATGTGGGATACGTGCAGCTTCAACAATCGTATGCAAAGTCGTAACAGCATATGCCGCAGTCGTATCACCATTCAGAAGCTTAAAGCACGAACCATCAACCCATAAGGTACCATCACACTCTGGAAGAGGAGTATCCCTAAGATCTATCCTCCCTTTCATTTCTTCCTCAGTCCTAAGGAAACTATCATGTTGTTCGGTATCCTCTATCTCAATTGAAATCGGCAACAACGTAGCTGGATTCAACGTGTTGCATCTCTTTATATGCACATGACTCGCTAACAAGGTCAATTCGTAACCCGACAACCGAGCACTAGTTAAGTGCTGTGTCTTGGTACGATTCAACAAGGTATCCACTGCATGTGGAACCATCACAATCAGTGTATTGTCCATTACCAAACCAGCAGATTGTCGAATCGAAACAGCCGCTGCTGCTGTAGCTCTCAGACAACTCGGCAATGCTCTAGCTACCGGATCCAAAGTCGACGAAAAATAGCACATGGATGCTGCTTATCGCCAAACTGTTGAGTCAAAACTGACAATGCACATCCCTCTCTCTCGTGGACATACAATGTGAAAGGCTTACTGTAGTCGGGAGTACCCAACACAGGAGCCGAACACAACGCATCACGTAATTCTGAAAACTCTTCTGACATTCGTCAGTCCAAGGAATAGGATTTGGAGTATCCATAACAGTAAGAGCTATCAAAGGTTTTGCAAGCAATGAAAAATTAGGGATCCACTGTCAACAGTATGATGTAATCCCCAAGAAAGCACGTACTTCTCTCTGTGTCGTAGGCACACTCATTTTCGGAATCGCTTGAATTCTTTCTGGGGTCAGTTTCCTTCCCTCCTTCGATAAGAGGTGACCTAAATAGGTAACTTCTTGTCGACAATATTGCAACTCCGAAAATCAAGTTGCGTTTTCAACGCCTGACTATAGATCGATGGACTCTCACAATAGCGTTGAGGAGTGCGCTTAAACCGGAAACTTCGTCCTCCTAAAGAGTAGCCAAAGATATCTCTACTTTCCACGGCAATCGGGATACTGAAGAAAGCATTCTTCAAGTCAATCACCGAAAACCACGTGGCTGTAGCCGGGATCAAAGTCAGTAAAGCGGTGATATCAGGCACAACAGGAAATTGCAGAACAACTATCTTATTCACCTTGCGAAGATCGATCACAAACCTATACACAGGAGGCTGTGAAGAATCAGTTCTTTTCAGGACGGGCAAAACCGGACTATTACACACATTACCTCTCGTTTCCTCAATCACACCTTTCTCAATCAGATCATAGATGATCGCTAAAAGCGCTCTTTCACCATCACTGGAAATGCGATATTGCGGAATGCGTGGCAATCTAGCATTCGCTTTCAACGTCACAACATATGGCGGAATCTCTAGGAGACCCACATCATTAGGACCAGTAGCCCAAATAGAATCAGGGAGAGAAGACAATTCAGGTGGAAGTTTATCTTTAGACAAGTACATCGGATAGATCACTCTCTTACCCAATGTAAGGTGTACTCCTGAAGGAGAATAATATAGCGCCGCATACAATCTCTTTAACAAGTCCAATCCCAACAAGTTCTCACCACAACCAGTCATCAGAATGAGGGGTGCTTCGAATTCACAAGGTCCAACAGAGATAGACAATGGACTAGAAATCGGATTCGTAACCGGGGCGCCAGAAAAACTTACTGAAACATTCTTTAAGCCAGACAAAGGTGCGCCTGGGAGTTTAGAGTGCATAATAGAACTCTTTGCAGCACCAGTATCCAACAGAAAAGGCTCTGACACACCTGATGCAATCACTTCAACATAGGGTCCACTCTGATCTACTGGAACTGAAACAACTCCCTCTCTTTGTCTATTGCTGTCCTAGCAATCATTACCATCCATATTCTCACCTTCGACGTAATAATCGTCTGCATAATACTGTGCCGTCCTAACAGACGCACCATTCTGCTGATCAAAGCTATTCATGGAATTCTGTGGAGGCAAAGAACGCGCGTTCTGACCATGACCTCTACCACTAGGAGCTTGTTGAACACCTCGACCTCTCACACCAGAAGCACCATTCGTGCGCTGTAACAGAACTGGACAACTACTCTTAAAATGACCCTCTTCTTTGCAATACGCACATTGATTAGGGGTTACGGGAAAACGCTGTTGAGAAGACTCGAACCTTTGCGAGTTTCTCTGATATTGCTGAGGTTGCTGATAATCGCGCTGATTATTACGAGGCGGATAAGCTTGCTGTAGAAGAACTTTAGTCTTCAATTCCTTAGTCTTCTTATCCGCTTTCTCTATCTCATCCTTGTTTCTGTTCTCATAGTACTGGGCAGTGGCTAAAATCTGCGCTGACGTGGAAACAGCCCAAGCACTCTCAGAATCCTTCAACCTATTACATAATTCTGGAAGCAAATTATGAACAAATTGGTCAGATTGAACAACCGTTGACCACCTTCTGTACTCATGTCCTGACCACTGTGGTCTACAAATGTCTCTACGAACCTAGTGAAAAAGTTGGACACAGTTTCGTCTTTCTTTTGCTTGCATGCAGACAGCTTGTCCCAATTAACACCCAGAGCCGGCATCAAAGTCTTCATATAATCAATAATCCTACCAGGGAGTTCAGCAATCACATCCTCAGGTTTGGCACCACCTACTTGTCTATCATCTGTAGCTCTAAGATTATTCCATGTATCACCTAATTCCTGTGCATGATCCGTGTGGCGAATCTTTCCCCAAATAGGCTGTGGAACAACATTCCCAAACAACATATCTATATCAGCTAGATTCATAATACATGAATCAGCAGTTTGAGATAGCTCCTTATAATACCCAGTTGGATTTTTACGGGGATCAGGCAAAGTCTGTTTAAGAGCTAAAACTTCAGTACGCTTCCATGGAACATGTACCCAGACACGTTGAAAATGTGGCGGAATGATCGGAACAGCGTTTGCATCACCAGGTCTCCAAGCCGGCGGAACCTCTCGCATCGGATATTGTCGCGCCTTTCTCCTAACTGACGAATCAGGCTCAAACAATCACTGAGAAGGAGATTCATTCCAAAACGACAACAACGTCGCAATTGCTTTCTCAACGTCAAGACCCACAACAGTTCCTTTCGCAAACTCAGAACGTATACGGTACAACTCAGGCGGAGTTTGTCCTACCTCACCATCTTCCCATTGTTCACGAAGGAAAGAACACATCACATCAAAGACATATCTTTGTTTCAGTGCTTCCCATTGTCGGAAAACATCCATAACACACTCAAGATCATAGTGCGAAGGATACGTAATCCATTTACGCGCTAAATGATCTAACACTGTCCGTTCATTAGAATCAGGCAAGTGACTACGCGATTGCTTACGCTCAACAACAGGAGACATACCCAATGAACCCTCCAGAGGAGAAAAAATACTAGCAACCGCATCAGTCATTCTCTGTCGAGCAGAAGGAGAAATAGACAAAAGAACAGGAGACGGAGCAGAATGAGAAGAAACCGAAGTCGGAACAGTAACAGAAGGAACAGACAACACAAGTGTAGGAGTAGCAGACGAAGGAGATAGCAAAGTCGGCGGCCCTTGAGAAGGCTGCGCCAAAGCAATAGGAGCCAGTGGAAAAGGAGCTGGCTGTTGAGGAATCGCAGGAGGCAAAGCAACCGGAGGTTGCGCAACTACAACTGGCGGAGGTGCAGTAGCACTCTGCACATATGGGGGTGGTGAACTCAGTAGATGCGACATTAAAGGATCTTTCACAAGATCTTTCTTCTCTTCTTGTTGTTGAGGTGGCAAAGCTGGATAGCACTTGTCTACCGCTAGTTTACGTTGCCTAAGCATCTGTTCGCTTTCTTGTTCTTCTTCATTATCCCTAAACTGTATAGCAGCTTGCACCATTGATATACCTCGTTCTCGTTTATTTCGCTTCGCTAACTTAATTTCTTTCTGTTTGGCTTCCTTTCGCCATAAGCAGAAAGCGTCAAACATCGCCGGCCGGGCTTTCTTCTTGAACAATTTAACTTCGAGATTGTCTAAAATCTCCGTTTCAAAGCTACCATAACGGGGCCATTGTGGGACACCGTCTTTCCTGGTATATTTGACCCATATTTGATTATACGCGATGGGGCCCACTCCATGTTTTACGTACAGCTCATAGGTCGGAGTTCCAATCGGAGGAACCGGACACAAATCTTCCAATCGGGAATCCCTAGTACAACCACAACCAAATATCTTTCCAAGTCTGCTAAGACCAGGCATTCTCGCTCACTAGTCTAGCTTCAAACTTCAAGGGAAATCTCAAAACGATAGTCTCGTGAATACACGAGTCCCTCGGCTTTGGGGCCTGCAGGTACCAAATCAAAGCGATCCTGAAGGATACCCATACAAAACTAAGGACTGGGAGACGCTCCACTCATACTTAACTGAAATGCCAATGGCGTCACCAGAAGACCCGTCTATTGTCTCGCTCTACAAATCGTCTAATGGCTCCAAGACAGGGCGACAGTCAGGGCAGCAGTCCTTCATAGCCGTCGGAAAGCGGAGAACCTCGCAGCAAAGATTTTCGGACCACGACGACATAAAGGGGTCGATGAAGTGGCAGGCCTTCCTCCAGAATTTCCACAGGAAGCTCCTCACAATCTTCAGGCTTGGACCGGTACCGCTGAAGTCGCCCCACGTTGGGCGCCAACTGAAGAACCGGGTTTTAGAACCCAGCGGCGCCAGGGATAACACCTGATGTCTTCGGATTCCCCTGCCTCGGCAAACAGAGATACGGGACACTTCTTGATGACGTCAAAGACCAAATTTATTGGCTGCAACCAGGAACAGAGGTCTACGAAGCACAACTCGGTGGTTCGCTAGAGACTGCACAAATTCATAGAGCGGAGCATCGTCTTTTATGCTAAAAATCACATTCCTGGCTAGCATTAGTTACATACAAACTGACCAATAGAGAAACAACATTTCAAACATATCGCATGACGACAATCCCACTTTCCGTTGTCCAGCCCACCAGAAATGACCAAGCAAAATTCAACATTCCTGTTCGAACGGGCCGGACAAACCCATCATAAAGACCTCAACCCAAATCAATAATTAAGCCATAAAGGAAGGAACAGAAGCAGATGAGAAGCAAGATAGAAGGGTGTGTGCATGTACCATAAACTCAGCAATGTCCTGCTCTTTGATCTCTATCTGACCAGCTGCTTAACAAGGAACTGGCTCAGCGAGGTTAGCCTCGGGCAAGGAGTCAGTTCGGCCAGGTCACTCAGGAGTCAGCTAAAGGTGTACGTGTCCCAAGGACTCGTTCGGCCATAGTCATCGACCTATGTGAGGGCAACCACACAAAATGGCTGCCACACACAAAATGGAACCCGAGGGTTCAAACCGAATCCCTGAATATGTAGTGTTCTCATTGATCGATTATGACAAAAACACTCGTACACACCGCACTCGTCATTTGAGGTCCGCTGATACCAAAATCGTCTATATCCGACGACCTTCATTGAACAGGTTCAGTATCACAGATCCACAGACCCTCTGTACCGCAGTACCACAGAACCACATATCTAACTCTAATCTGTACTTCCTGAGTATGCTGCTACACCCCTGCGTCAACACCTTGTCAAGTGTAGTAAGCACTATATAAATACAATTTACAATTACAATAAATATATATGGGCAAAGAAAAGGCAAAAACTAGACACACAAAAGCCGAATCCGATTCGCAGAGCAGGATAAGTGAGCCTTTACATATGAACATGGTCTTTAAGGCTGAGGTCGTTCTGCCTTGAATGCAGGTTTTTTCCATCATTGTGACACCTCGCTGGTGTTCTCAGGGGGGTGTCAGAGCAGTGGTCCTTTATAAATCTGCCGTACAATTACAGATTAGTACTTTTGCGGGGTAGTGACAAACATGCAATACCTTTCCCACACTAAGCTGCATTACTAAGCATATACCAGAATGATCAAGTGCAGACAACGTGGAAACCTCAATGAAGAACCAACTTTTAAAAGGGTTCGAAAGAATTGAAAGAATGTGTTACATGTGAACATAAACATACACAGGAATAGGAAATACATAATGGCCCCATACTATGCATGGCCACAATACCCCTAGAAGATTTATTCTCTGTATGGCACTACCACTGGCAATACATATGACTACATCTGATCATACGGGTAATTCATTTTTTTTTTAAATTAGGCCCAAAGTGTCTTTCCATATATTATTCAAAGATTATCTGAATTTTATGGGATTAACCATCTTGGTGCATTCTTCTAGCGGGCGTTTTAGTTGTTTGGTTATTTTAATTAGCTAGATTGGCACTGGTCAGGTAGAGTGGATTGGTCCAGGCCAATTTACAAAGCAAACTCAGAGGCACGACTCACCACTAGCTACCCAGAAGGCACTCGGTGTCTCTCCTTTCCTGCAGAAGGGAATACAACAGCAAATAAGAAGTCAATACAGGTGAAGTCATGCATTAGTCCAGGTGCTGAATGTTGTTCTTTCCAGGCACTCTTCAACATGAAACTTCTTTGAGAACGGATTGGGGCATTTATAATAGATTAAGCACCACTGAGCTGCCAGTTCTGAAACAACCTTCCACGACTAATGATTGAGCTAATAAATTCAGAGTCCCTGTATCACATGCTATAATTCAAACATGTAAAACCTGTTTTTAATTTCTCATTCGTGGAGCAAATCAAATCATTTCCAATGCTTGTTTGAACTAGCTTTGTTGAGTAATCAACGGGCACGGCCCTACTTAGCCGTGAAAGTCATATAACTGTTTGACAAACGATTATCCTTTTTAGAATTTTCTGTCCATTGTCATTAAACCCACTTCTTGCTTTGCTTCTTGTATAGCGCACATCCCACTTGCTCTATTCAGATACCAGCACGCTGTCTTAAACTTCGCCCCCTCAATCCCAGTGATAAATTCTTAGACACCTCTATTCTCATTATTTGAAACTTATAAATTAATGCGAAGCAAAATAGCAATTTTTCTTCTTAGTGATTTAAAATTACATTTTCCATTCACATTAGTAAAAACTTAAAAATCTTACTCTTTGTAGTCTCATGATATGGTGAATATTGTGACAGTTTTGCCAATAATATATTAATGCGCCATGATTATGTTACATATTTCATTACAGATGTGCAGATAATTCTTCATCATAATTCAATCATTTCAGGGACATCATTTGTAAATACAGTATGTCTTATGATTCCAACTAGTAGCACTTTGTTTTCCTGTCACGTCCGCTTTCATTCATTTGCCCTGTGAGTGGCGGTCACTGTTATGTCCCTTCTCACTGTGCTTTGCAAAGACAATGCTTCAATTCTTGTTAACCATTACTCATACGTTCTAGCTGAGAATCTCGAGTTCACAGCTCATGCTTTGTATATATTTTGGTGCACAAAATTAGGGCATAAACCAAAAATATGCTTCTGCGTGTGATTTTATATTTAATTTCCTTTTTCTGTCAAGCAACTGTTTCGAAATGCCGCACATTCTTGTAAAACACTGTGGTTCTTTCAACCATGTTGTTTAATGTCATGATTTTGGAAACGGCTTCTAGCTAATATGCAGTTGATGCGTTTTGCTCTTTCGAATGTACCAATGGTGCATTTCCTATTATTTCAACTTCCAATTCACCAATGGCCGCATTTAGAAGAACCAAAATTATAACAAACTAGTTTGAAGCTACTCCCAAAATAGTGACATTAAACAACAAAATGGAAATGTTAAGGTGGATTCTGACAGTCTCTTCTACCTGGGTCCTTCACTCCATGTGAGGCATGGATAGCATATGTACCTTCTGTGACTGGAGACAGAGTGAGCATGGAGTGTGTAGACAGGAATAGACCTGAAAGTCCCGTAAGAATCCGTCTTGATGTGTTTGGGAGAAGGAGCGATCGGTCATAAGAAAGCGTTATGGAGGTATCCCTTCATAGGAGATACCTAGCTAAGCAACCCACAGTCCAGGTGCCTGAAGGAGAAAAGGAACTGTGCAGGAATGACTGAGCAACACAAATGAAGCGTTGAGAGCAACCCTGGTGACCAAGCAGTTTGACCAGAGTTATGTTGAGCTGACTGCTGTCCCATCCTAATAGGGTACTGCTACTTGAGTGTCCTGAACCATCAGACCTAACCCTGCAACAATGGTGCCAAATGGAGATTCCTTGTTATAAGAGTTCAGTCAAATATTAGCTGCAGCCCTGTGGCTGCATTGTACTAGGCCTTGCAGCATAGAACAAAGCTAAGTAACTCAGAAGAGTTTCTGGTACAATCGTGTGAATGGCTAGAGCACCCCTTTTTGTGTTGTGTTTGAGAATGCGTTCGCTGCTGCAGCATGTGATTTTTTTGTGCAATAGGAACTACTGACAAATCTGGACCCTCACTTGACTCCAGTATGAATTCCTATTTGAACATGACTTGGATAACTGACTCAATTAGTGTGCTAATTTATCTTTTTGGTGCCAGATTAGTGGGCCTGTACAATCTCTTCAGATGCTGTACACCAAGGATTCTTCCTTCTGGAGCTGTATGAAGTGTAAGTGAGTTAGCCTGCATTTGTCCAGACCCATTGAGGGCTGAACTCGCTTCCTACTCCCACCATGGGTCACCTCACACAAGCTCAAGTGTTGCGTAGGCACATACTTCTGAACAGGGAAGCAAGCGGATAGTGCTCAGGCACAGCAATTGTGGTGCTGTCTGGTTCTGAAGGATAAGACATTGAACCAACATCCATATACCTGACTAGGACTCTCAACGTTTACAGCTGCAAAGTACCTTGGCAGCGATAATGTAGACTTTCCTAACAAGATATGACGGAAATTCTAAATTTTATTAAAGACACGAAGGCGAGTATTATGCTTTCTAACCTTGCTTTTATGTAGATAGCAGCCAAGATAAACGTATAAAACTATAATTCCCAGAAGGCCAAACGTCAGGTTGACCAATGGGAGACAATGGAATCAACAACAACCAATGAACACACAGTCTCAGGTATAACAATAGCTCTGACTGCGAACAGCCCTCTTTTCTTCAGCGAGCAGGTTAAATAGTGTCCATAACTAGAGGAAAAATAGCAAAAACAATACATAAGGCCAAAGTCCAAGCAAAAAGGTCTTGACTGAAGTCCAGCAAAGTCGTCCGTGAAACAGGAGCTAGGGATGGGAGATCACCAGAGCATGAGGAAACACTATGTAGCGGAGAAAGATCCTTTTGAGGACGCTGGATCTAATCAGGAAGGAGCGAGTGGTAAAGCAGGAGTCCTTGTAGGGAGGGAGAAAAATACATATTAAAAAGTGTTGCAGCGGAATAATACTCATAACTTATTAGGAAAATCTACATTTTATGTCAAGACCAGAGGCTCATATTAAGCTACTAAAGAAGAAGCAGAAATGACAGGTTTGCAATAAAACATTCAAATACATTATCATTGGGCCAATCCGCCAGTCTCAGAATGTCCTCCAACCTTCAGCCTGCCCAAAAAGCTTTGGAGGCCATGGCTCCTCTGGTGGAATGAGCCCGAAACACAGAAACATCAATACCAGCCAAGGACATACCCCATCCAACCCACGGGCTAAAGTGGCAGAAGAAACAGGGTTATGATGTTTGCGGAAAGAATTGAGAAGCTGAGAATGGGAGGACATTCTGGGATCAAAGGTTCTTTCCTCATATACTTTGAGACATTGACTTATACATAATTTAGGTTGATCAGGAAAGTAGGGAAAAAAACAGTGTTCAAATTAGTTTTTGTACGTCTATTAAAATGAAACAATACACCAGAAGGAGTGAACTTTTGAAAGGAAACATCTATAGCCTTGACATCAGAAACAAGTTTGATAGAAACCAAACACAACATCATAGTTAGTTTGGCTGAAAGCATTTTTAATGAAAGAGCTGCATTATCTGGCCAATCAGAAAAGAGTTTGAGTACCAAATTCACATTCCATAACTTAGAGTATTTAGCTAAAAGAGGTTTAGAAAACGTAACACCTCTCAGAAGACGACAAATCAGAAGGTCCTCACACGCCGGTTTGCCGTCAATAGGACAGTGGTTAAGGGAAATTGCTGATCTATACAAGTTAACTGTTCTGTAAAACTTACCTGAGCTGGCCTCAGAAGCCAAAAAATTTACAATGTAATTTAAATGTGCTGAAAAGGGATCAATACATTTTCCCAAACACCAGCTTGCCCATAAAGACCATGCTGATTTGTAGGCTTTAGTTGTTCCTGGGGCCCAAGCCCTGCTAATGACGAAAGAAGCCTCTTGCGAAATGAGGTGGTCAGAGTGGTTAGACCCAAAACCTTCCACGTGGACAGGACCAAGGAATTGTCCAGAATTAGAGTGTGTTGATGACCCAATGGGTCTGAGAGAAGATTTCCACCGTCTTCTCCAGTAGGGATGGGACCCAGGTCTGGGACTGCCAGAAGGGAACCACAAGTACCTGAAAGGCAAGTTGATGTCTGGTCTGAGTGAGAACTCTGTTGATCATGACAAAAGGAGGAAATGCATAATTGAGATGAGAAGACCATTCTTGGAGAAAAGCATCTGTGGCGAGAGCCAAAGGATCCAGACGCTAACTGAAGAAACGTGGAAATTGGGAGTTGAGACGAGATGCAAAGAGATCAATGTGGAAAGGGCCCCATTTTTTAAAGAGAGATTGAAAGACGGATGGAAGAAGCCTCTCATCGCTGGAGTCTCATAGAAAACGAGAGTGCCAGTCTACTATGGAATTTAGATTGCCTGGAAGATATTCTGCTCTGACCGAGATCTCGTTGAGAAACTCCGCAAGGAGTTTGGACTTGGTAAAACCTAGATGGTTGATGTAACGCACCGCAGAAATATTGTCCATGCGAAGGAGGGTAGAACAACATACTTTGTTCTTTGCAAGGCTTCTGATAGCAAAGGAGCCTGCAAGCATCTCTAAATAGTTTATGTGCAATTTTGACCGGTCTAGAGTCCATGTACTTCTAGTCGAGATCGTGCCACACTGGGCGTCCCAACCTGTCAGGCTTGCATTGGATTCTAATACAAGATCTGGGTCTGAGGCAAAGATGGTTCTGCCGTTCCAGGCATCTAAATGGTCTATCCACCATTGAAGTTCTAGACGGGACTCCTGATCTGAAGAAATAAGGTCGGAGTAAGCCAGGCCTTGATTCAGATGTCTAATCTTTAGGCGCTGGAGAGCCCAATAATGAAGAGGTCCTGAGAAGATTGCTTGAAGAGAAGCGGACAAAAGACCCACGATTCTTGCAAGAGACCTGAGGGAAATCGAGTCGTTCCGAAGCACTTGGATGATTTCTGATTTTATAGTGGATACCTTTGATTGATGGAGATGAAGGGAAGTGGTGGAAGAGTCTACGAGAAAACCTAAAAACTCGATTTGTTGAGAAGGAATGAGCATAGACTTTTCGGGGTTTATAATAAAACCCAGGCCTGAAAGAAGAGATTGAGTGATGTGTAAGTGAAATACCAGAGTTTGTTTGTCCAAGTTCCTCAACAGGATGTCGTTGAGATAGATAATCAATCTGATCCCGAGAGACCTTAGATAAGTCACCACTGGTTTCTTTGTAAAGCACCATGGTGCTGACGACAGACCGAAAGGGAGAGAACAGAATTGGTAAGTCACTCACAGCCATTGAAATTGGAGAGATTTCCTGTGGGAACAATGAATCGGAATAGTGGGATAGGCGCTCTGAAGGTCTATTCTGACCATCCAATCGTTTAAACGAAGGGAGTCTCTGAGATGGATGATGGTCTCCATATTGAAGTGGAGATAAACCACAAACTGGTTGAACCATTTCAGGTTTATGACCGACGCATTTTCTTGTTTTTCTTTTGAACCAGAAAGATAGAACTGAGGAACCCAGAAGGATCTAAAGGGGCAATCTGAATTGCATGTTTCTGGAGAAGTGATTGAACCTCTATTGAGATAAGATTTGACAATTCGTCTGCGAAGACGAGGGAAGGTGGGAAAACTGTCTGGAAAAGTAGAGCATACAATTCTATAAGATAGCCTTGGATGGAGTTTAGGACCCAAGGGTCTGCAGTCAGGAATCGCCACTTTGGGAGGAACAATTTCAGATGCCCCCAACAGGGGGAGGAACTGAGGGACTCAACTTGCTGGGAATTGTTCCCGAAGTTATTCTGTCCATGGCCACTGAAACCTCGGCCTCTTAGGGGTAGAACTGGGGCTTGGATTCCTGATAATTGGCGTTGGATTTGAAAGAATCTCTGTAGCCTTGGTTGTGGAAAGAACGGCCGGCAAAGCGACTCCTGCCTCTGCAGGCCCGCCCAAAAACAGGTTGGGAGAAAACCTTTTTTATAGATTGTTGAGCCTTGTCAATGGACGCAAAAGTCGTGGCAAACTTGCTAAGGGCTTATACCAAAGAATCACCAAACAGTAGACCATCAGCCTTGATACTGAAATCCAAAGTAGCCAAGTTAGCCAACTTGGGATCCAACTTTATTAGGAGGCTCTTGCGACGTTCATGGGTAATTGCTGAACTGGCATTGCTAAGGAGACAGAAAGCTCTTTGAACCCATGAGGATATCTCTTGGGGATCCAGATCTGTGCCATCTAAAGGGGCGGATTCTGCCATGTCAAATATACGGGCCAGAGGACCAACAACGCCCAACAACTTGTCCTGACAAGTAGACCAAGCCTTATCCACACCCTTGAGTGGATCTTTCCCAAATTTGGAAAAGAAGGTCAACAAAGCTGATCAATAGTTGTAATACTAGTAATGTTAGAAGAAAGGGAAGATTTAGGTTTTGGACCTGGTGAATTTTTCCAAAGGTAGTCTAGCTGAAATGTAATCACCAACATGGGAAACGGGAAACCATCCATGGAATTTGGGTGACGAATTGTGGTCGGATAAAACGTGGGAGTATCCTCCACATCCAGTATGGGATTGGAGAAAAAAGGATCAGATTTAACTTTTTGAGACGGAGGAGAAAGACCATTGGCATCAAAATTGTCAAACAAATCATCGGTGTCACCAAGATCATCATCAGTGTCCAAAATCTGGGGAATTATTAATTTCTCAGGTACCTCAGTGTGCTTTGTTTAAACTTTGTGTTTGCCATCGGAAACAGAAATCCCCTCCTTAGAAGTAGACCTGGGAGGCACTAAGACCTCAACCTTGTGAGAGGAAACCTCATTCAACATTTGTGACGCAAAAGAAATATGACCTTTTGCTCTGGTACCAATATCCTTTTTCTGCTATACCCAGCAGACTGGGCCAATGCTTTGGACATAAGTGACAACATTGAATTTTCCATGTCTTTGGAAAAACGCTTCATAGATGCTTCAATAGCATGTTCAACAGATAAATTTATAAAAACATTCAAGTCATTCTTAAATGCCTCCCCTTCCTTGTTTTGTATGTCTGAGCTTTCAAGCTCCATAGCTGATAAAAGGTGAAAGGAAAAACCAGGCAGTGAAAGGTTAACAAAGGAGCCTGGAAGGAGCACCACCCAGTGAAAGTGAAGCTGAAATGAAACCTGGCCGGGAGACAGATAGCCACTCCCCAAAGGGGAAGGACGCTAACGGGAGCAGACTTGAGGACCTAATACCAAGCTCAGACCACTGAAGACACGGTGGGGAAAGCGCGTCAGAATTGGCCGGTGAGGAGAACAAAGACAACAAATGGCCGCCTTCCGATGTGTGGAGACAATCGTCGATGCGTGCGAGCGTCCGGGAGCACTCAAAGGGGGGGGAACGCCGACGAGCACAAAAGCGGGCAGAGCAATGAAGCACACAGCGTGAATGAAAGGTAACAACATGAAATACAATATGATAATCCAACTAATATTACAACAACGAAAAGACAGCAATAATGATAGTGTGTAGTTATCTTGACTGCGAGCAGCAAGAAAAGAGGGCTGTTCGCAGTCAGAGCTATCGTTATACCTGAGAGTGTGTGTTCATTGGTAGTTGTTGTTGATTCCCTTGTATCCCATAGGTCAACCTGACGTTTGGCCTTCTGGGGACATTAGTTTTATAAGTTTATCTTGGCTGCTATCTACATAAAAGCAAGATTAGAAAGCATAATATGAGCCTCCGGTCTTGACATAAAATTCTAGGAGAGAGAGGCTTACTATGGAGGGCCACAGGCATGTCCCTTACCGGAGTGTGGCCCATGTTCTATTAATCCTAGAGTGCAATGGGGCAGCTTAACCAACAAGATAAAGAGACTTTGGGAGGTGGGGCCTGTTCACCAGAAGTAGGGGTTACCAGAATTCCAGTGGAGAATATAATCTATTGCTAGCTACAGAGTTTGATTGCCACTGTAACATAAATAAGAGAGAAAAAGAGATAAACCACTGATTGGGCCTTGATTTATTGTATGCTATTGTCATTGTGCTAAGTCCTGAATTTCTATCCTCGCACTACCTCCCTTAGTAAACTCATGCTTTGCTAGCCTACACATCAAGTGGTCAAAAGCTTTACTTAGTTCTCAGTGCTGGTCCAATAGTATTGGTAGATCAAGCACTAAGATATCAAAGATAAATGGTGCCAAAGTATACAACTGGTGCCCAGTAAGCCCTGCGTGCCCCGGGACACCGTAACCAGTTCTTACAATCCCGTTGACAATATGCTAAACACGTAGATATTCAAATAATCGCTTTTTGAGAGCTACACACAGATTTGTCAAACAGGTCCAGATATTATTGCTTTCTGGTTTTTACAGTGGGTAAAAAATTGCCTTTTGAAACTTTGGGAGCGCCACACAGCATGTTGGAGGTGTATAGCACTTTTGTGTAGCAGATGTTTCTACGTGCTATATGTGGAGGGTAGCAAGGTTCAGGTAGAAATTCATTATGAGCCAGGAGTTAAGTACATTAAGCTGGGGTTGAAATATCGCTACTGGGGATAGTACAAACTTTAATCTTGTGTTGCCACATTTGCTGTAGTTTCATTAGGTTCTCTTGCAGTACCATGGACAAAAACTTTCCAATGAGAGTTTTAATAGAAAAGAAACTTTTATGTTCCCTATCCCTATAACCATTATGCTCCTTGAACAATAAGCAGAAAATCTTCTAAAGTCAAGCTTAGATACATACATTATTTTACTTGGAAAGCTTTGTACAGATTTGTTAAACTGGTCCTGACGTTTAGAGAAACAAAACAAAAACACTTTCCCAATGTACTAATGGATTTAAATATTTACCTTCTCAGCTTTGTGTCAGTCCAAAATACTGTTTACAATATTCTATATGGGGAGGTTAGTATGGCCCAGGTAAAAACTAGATATCTGTAGGAGGACCACACGTTATGCTGGGTTTGAACTATCACTACAGTATTGTTATCATTAAATGTATAATATTACCTGGTGCAAAGAGCCCATATAATCAGAGCCACTGGAATTATGCGGTAGGGTTGAATAATTTATGTGGCAAGAAAAGGGAAATTATGTGGCGTAATGCCATACATTTTGTGCAATCAAATGCAGAACAGATTGTGCTAGCATTACTTCTTTATTTTGTCATTTTTACACATGTTAATACTGTCTGGGCAAAGGTTTCACCTGATTAGTACCAGTTTCAAACCCAAATACAGCAGTAAGCAACAGAAAAGGAACCAGTCAACTTTTGAAAAGGGCCTTCCACTCTATGAGCTAGAAACATTTTTTTGTTAAAAGCTGAATATTCTGCAGCAAATGATGTATTAAGTGGCAGATGTGGCAAATCCATAATTGTGCAGAAAATGCTGTGGCCGTAGAATTTCTTTATTCCAGTGGCCCTGCATATAGTTAACGCTACATATTACTTTTTTTATAGGGAATCAATCGCAAATTGTTCCTTGGCCATACTGTTTTGCAATTTTAACCAATCCTCACTAAATCTGGAATAGCCTCCAGGAATATCATGAGTTTCGACGAGTCAAGCTTGTGAACACTGATCAGTGACTTCATAGTTCACAATTTGTTATAGAAGTCATTTTGTGAGCACTAGTTTAAGAAGCATTACGCTAACTGGGCCGGACTGGCCATAGCGTGCACTGGGCAATCCCCCGGTGTGCCGCACGGGTTGGGGCCGGTTTGGGGCCCCTGGAGGCTGTTTTTATTACAGGGCCGTTCTTGCAGCATAGCTGCAAAATCGGCCCTGTAACAAAATCAGTCGAAAACCGACCCTGGCAAAGAGCTCGGCGGCACCCACAACCCCGCAAGGGGGGGTTTGGTTCCCAGTCCAGACCTGTACGCTGATGTGTTCGACTTGGTTCTAGATAACTCTCTGGACCTGTTGTTCATTACAGAGACATGGTTGGATGCGACATCTAATCCAATTGTCCCCTTGGCCACGCCTGCCAGATATAAGCTCTCCAGAGTAGACCGCTCAGTTGGTATGGGGGTGGAGTAGCCATTTTGTACAGGGATAAGTGGGTTCTTCACAAGGAAGATACTAGTACTTGGGGCCATTGCAAAGTCTTGGACTTCAGTATTCTACTGTATGTTCATTTTATGCAGGGTGGGTCCCTTATCTACCGACCCCCCAGTTTAGCTGGTAACTTTCTCAAATCCTGTGCTGACGCTATTGTTGGGCAGGTGCTTCGTTTCGATAATTACTTGGTTTTGGGAGATGTGAACATCCACCTTGATCAGCGTGATGCTAAAGATCCTGGTGACTTTCTAGATTCTCTTTAGCTGGCACAACTTTCCCAATGGGTTTCCCATCCTACCCATCAAGGAGGCGATATTTTGGATCCTATTTTTTCTATTTTTCCCTTGCATGTGGCTGAGCATCTGCCAGTCCCCTGGTCTGATCATTTTCTTATATGCTTCTCTTGGAAGGTTTCACCGGCCAGTCGGCCGGGTCGCTGCAATCGCCCTCCGGCTTTGGCAAAAATTGATCCACTTCGGTTCAACAATTCCTTCGCACCTGCTCTGCTCCCTCTCCTGCAAGATCTTGAGGCGAGGTTGTTTGGGTTTAACAAGTGGATTTCGAGCTCTCTGGCAGCTCTAGCCTCTCCATGTCCACCCAGGCTTGCCAGAGAGTTGCCCTCTAAACCCTGGTTTTCACCGGAGCTCAAGTCCCTAAAACATGAGTGCAAAAAATTGGAGCGGAAGTAGCGCTCAGGCAATTACAGTCCTTTGGCGAAGCATGCACTTAGGAGCAAACAAAAAAGTTATTACGCTCCTATTACCCTGGCCAAAAGGCAATACTACTCACTTCGGATCGATCAGGCAAAAAACTATTTGAAAGAAATCTTTTCGATAGTCCAGAGTTTTTTGTATCCCAGAGCTGAGACTTGTGCGCAGCCAGCCTCAGAGGCTTGGTGTAATGCCCTCTCAAAGGTTTTTGGGGATAAGATCTGTAATATTCAGGTGGATTTCTCTTCCTGCCTAAGTGGCTCTATGGCCTCTGTATCTTCTGCTCTGCTACCATCTGAGCCTTCACATGCTCTGATCGCGTTTTCCCCTGTGGATTTGTCCTGCACTCTTAAAATTCTCAGAGGTCTAAAATCAGGCTCACCTTCTGACCCTGTGGGGCCAGATTGCTGACTTCGGCTGCTGAGATCTTCAACCCGGAGGTTAATATGATTATTAACATGTCTCTCTGGGAAGCCCTTGTCCCGGAGGGTTGAAAGCAGGTGAAAATTCTCCTTCTGCTGAAAAAGCCCTCACTGGATACTTCGATTCGTGGTAACTATCGTCCTATTTCCTTTTTGCCCAGTCTGACTAAGGTGTTTGAGAAGGTTGTGATCAGGCAACTTACCGAGTTTGTTAAGGAAGCTGGCTTATTGCACCCGGCCCAGTCAGGGTTTCGTGCATCTTACAGGACAGAGTCGGTGTTGGTAGAGGTCTCAGAGGTAATTCAGGAGTGTCTGGATGCCGGCCAGAGGGCAACATTGATTATGCTGGACCTCTCGGCAGAAATCGACATGGTGCCCAACACCCTGCTTTTTGCTCGGCTCTCTGCCATCGGCATTTCCGGCACCACCTGGGTCTGGCTCCGTTCTTCCTGGAGGGCAGGACACAGCAGGTCTGGATGCCGCCATTCTCATCGACACCTCTACCAGTGACTACGGGTGTTCCACAGGGGTCTTCCCTTAGTCCTCTCCTTTTTAACATCTATGTCACCCCTCTGATTTATTTGGCAGAGGGGTTAGGGGCTAGGGTGATGGCCGATGCGGATGACACCCAACTCTTCTTCACTTGGGGCAGGGAAGATGCCGCGTTCTGTTCTGTTCAACATTGTTTGCCCTCAGTGTTTTACTGGCTCGCTGCAGTGCAGCTTAAGTGTAACGAGGAAAATTAGGGATTCTTTTGTATGGCAAATTCCCGGATAACTTTAGAGAGTTGCTGTGGCCTTCTGGATTTCCCCTACCTACTTCTAAGGGCAACTCTGCCAAGAATATGGGGGTGTGGTTCGAGGACAACCTACTATTCTCTACCCAGATCAAGAGGTTGGTAGGTACCTGCTTTGCAACGCTGAAAATGTTGAGGAATTTTCTTCCTCTCCTTCCTAGATCTGCGAAGGAAATGGTTGTCCGCGCTTTGATCCTTTCTCGCCTAGATCACGCCAATGCTTTGTACGTTGGTACTCAGGGCTATCTTCTAAATAAGCTTCAAGTCGTGCAAGATTCGACCACCATGCTTCTGTTGGATCTTTCCAGCAGAAGCAGCATGCGTTTCCACCTGCAACCAGTGCACTGGCTTTCTGTTGAGGAGCGGATCAAATGTAAAATTCTCACCGTTGCTCACAGTGCCCTCTATGGTTGCGGGCCCATTTATCTACAGAAGAGATTTTCCTTCTACGTCCCGGATCGTCAATTGCGGTCTTTTCACAACTTCTTGCCCGGATCCCTCAGTTTACTAGTAGAGGCTGGGAGGGTGTTCCCTGGCTTTTAAAGAAAGCTGCTGATTCTGTGGACTTTAAGAGAAAGCTGAAAACCTTTCTCTTTTAGTTTCAGCTTTTTAAAGATTTACAACTCTTTCCTGATCATGCCGGGACACTTCTTGGAGTAGCTGTGCGCGTTAAAAAAACAAATAATGTAACATAACATAACATAACATCTTCATCCACGGGGTGACAAAGCTATCTACATATCCATAACATTGCTAATCTACAATGTACATCGCAAGGCTACTTTCTATTATAAATATTGACCATCCCGATGGATTAGCAGTGGAGGCACTTCAGCTGAAACCGAGGGTCTCTTCATGCTGAGACTTCACTACACAATGGTCTGACATCTCTGTGAGGGGATGCCCAGTACGCGACGAAGACGGGCTCTTACATTCTCTCCTGCTAGGTAATGGGGTTAGATCCACCCTTGAGGGGAATATTGGCTTTACACCCACACACCTTCTAGGTACACTTAGAGAAGGGTTTTTCATAGTGGGAGTAGGATAGATTACTGCTTTGCTTATATGCTTGCGTATATACACTGTTTTAGCACCATGGTAGAACTGTATCTACTGTTTATACTCTTGGAGCTTGTAATCCCATTCATCTACTTCTGTCTACTGGTTATCACAGCAGATGTATTTGATACCAGAGTAGCGTTGGTTCAATAAATATATTGAAAATGTCCTACTGTGTATTCTGTATATTTCTCTGAGCACAAGTAAGCATGAGTGATTAAGCGAAAGGTTCTGATCGGTTTCCACGAGCCCTGAGGGGTCAGGGATGGCATGTTCAGTGGTGTCAGAAACTATTCACTCCCTAGTAAGGGTAGGCGGGCTTATGGTGGCACTGTGAGCTAACTGGTATCTAGGCCAACATATCCTGCGGGGTGCCCGAAATCAGTCTATGTACCTCACACAAAGTTTATGTTGTCCAACAAACCCGCAGGTTCTATGGATTAGTGGGAACTACACGACAGCATGAGTGTGTGCATGTTGTGTTTTTCAAAACCTTTTTCACACCCTGAGAATCACTACTGGATTGTGACAACTACTGTTTAGGTCTTTTTGTGGTTCTGATGAATCCCAACTAACTCATACGGTGTAATTTATTAGCCGTACATGTGGACCAGTGAAGCTAGAGCCATAAATAGCTCAAAACAATCACCCACGTATATATTTGTACAACTGCTTTTAACCTTATGAGGGTAACCTAAAATAAATCCAGACATTTAGGTAACTTTATACATCTTGATCCCTACAATAGAAAAGAGCTCCCTGAACCAGATTGAGGTCCTAATGATGAAGCATGGCACAAACAAGTTGTGGGTGAGGGTCCTGTGGCAGGTTTCCTTTTGAGGAGGGTCATAGAATTGGAAAGGCCTAATTCCCAACATTCTTGATAAACATAGGTGACTTATTATTTTGATTAAGCAATATGCGGAATGCTTTTTCAGTATGACCAGCCCCTTCCTGTGAGTTAGTGCCTTTTATGGGTATAGTCCTTTCCTATCAAGTGGCTTCTGCTCATAAACAGCCCTTCTGTCCTCCTCTGAGAAGGAACGCTCAATCACTTGTTGCTCGGTTTTGATTGCACCCAACCCTCAGCTCTTTGAACTCACCCCCCTTACTAAGGCCCCAACTTCACTTTTAAATTGTCCTCTTGTACCAAATGTCCAACTCCCCACCCAGGAATTGCCTACCACTACTGCAGACCCCACAGGCTTACACCGAGGCCCCCCGTCACCACTAGCCTCTCCGCCACACTCTCTACCCATTGCCCAACACTAGATGTTATAGCTCTACAGCTGCACCTTCTCACTTCTGAGCTACATGACCTGAAAGACCTCTCAAATGATCTTTTCCCAGTGATCAGCTCTTTCCTCACCTCTGCAAACTGGCACAGAGCCTCCACTTGGGAAGGTGAGCACAATGGTTAGTCATCAGCCCCCCCATTTCCAAACCTATTCCCTGTCCAAACTCCCCCCTCAACCCTAGAAGAAGTGAGACCCACCCGGCGTCCACCGATCCCTATAACCATCACAACTCCTTCTCTACCTGTGCCGAACCTAACTTGACCCGCCGAGGCAAATACACTCCATTCTTTCCAACCCAAACAGAGAACCTCCCCGCAATCTGAGAAGGAGCAATACTGGCAATTTCACCAGGGTGAACGTCACCCAGGCTACTTCCCCCCCTAACCAACTACATCTCAAATGTGTTCTACTAAACTGCAGATCAGCTAGTAAACACGCCTCAGATATCTTTGACCTCATCCAAAACAATGATTTATACATTATCATCCTTACCAAAACGTGGATAAATCACGCTTCCACTCCAATCTTAGACCTTCTAGTTCTCCCCCCTCATGATATAATCAGACTAGACAGAGCCCTGAAGTTGGGGGGGGGCTAGCCTGTATTCACAGGAATACACTATCAATCTCTCAATTGGAGTCCTATTCCCCTTCCTCCTGTGAATATCTTTGCCTCAGCATCTCAAGTAGGAACCTACCGATTTGCAAACTACACACCTTTACCATCCCCCGGGAGACAATCTCACCTTCATTGATCAACCAAGGGAAATCGACTCTTGCAATGCCGACTCAGCTGTGTCCCAAATCTTCCTTGGTGATTTCAACCTGCATTGGTCTAACCCCAATGACCCCGCGGTATCTTGCCTTAAATCATTTCTAATTGATCAAGATTTGACTCAGCACTGTGACCAACCAATTCATATTAAAGGAGAAACTCTAGACCTCATCATCTCGAAAGGGCAGACCATCGCCTTAGTATCCATATCCCGTGTGACTGGTCTGACCACAACAGCATCCGTTTGTTATATTAACAGGGAGGTGGTCATGAGGAAGGCTCGACCTTCGAAAATAAAGATATGGAAAAAGGACCACAGATCAATAAACCCTGTCAATCTTGCTGCCCACTGTAAATCTGCCCTCTCCTCCCAAGCCAACTTGGTCAAGGTGCAATCACTTACTGACGCCTACAATTTGACCATCGCCAACATCATGGATGACCTTGCTCCACTTCAACATAAAAATGTCTCAACATAAATATCCAAACCATGGTATAATGACAACTTAAACACAGAGCGCTGCAACCTTAGGGCAGCTGAACGCTCATGGTGATCCAATCCCTCCTCGGACCAACTAAAACTCGTTAGAGATTTCAGGAGCCTCTACAACAAACAGATCAAAATCACAACGGCTGACTATTTCAGACTCCAACTACACCAAGCAGCAAACTGCTCCAAGAAGCTTTTCGAATTGGTCAAACAGCAATCAGTTATAGGTCCAAACCTCCCTGACCGGGTGGCAATCCACCTTCCTGCAAAAAATGTGATGCTTTCTTCACCGAGAAATTAAGACTCATCTCTACTGACCTCACCTCTAAGAAGGCACTATTGCCTTTCTATAGTGCCGTTTCACCCCTGGACATCTTTTTTTTTTTTTTTTTTAAATATATTTTTATTGCAGGAATCAGTAAAAAAAATGACAAAGTGGACCAGCATTATAAGTTCAGACGAAAATAGTAGAACATATCCCATCCCCCCTCAGTAAGATATTCGGGTACACAGCCATTCAGCCCACAACCCGAGGGTCGGGCGGCGATTATCAATGAGGGCCCAATAGGAAGTCGAGGCCGGTCCGGATGAACCACAGTCCGTCATCTGCTTTTCCAAACCATCCTACAAAAAAAGAAGCGAAAGAAACCCCCCCCCAACAACCCTATGAACTAAGCAGAACCCTCCCCAACCCCGCCATCAGTGTATGGTAATAGAGGTAGAAGGAGCCATGGGAGAATCCCCCGGGAATGCTACAGACATGTAAAGTACCATTGTCTATCGGGACTCGGGCCGAGCTGCATCCTCACTTTCGGAGTCGCTGGAAGCGCAATAATCCCTAAGGGCCTGCACCAATGTCTCCCATTCTAACGCTGCCTCCTGCGCCTTCTCGTTGTGTTGCCTCCTAGCCAACTGGTATCGCAGCGTGCTTTCCCCTGCCGCCCACTTCAAAAGTTCGCTGTGCCACCGAACCCCCGTTGGACCAACCCTTGCCTTCCAGTTCCTGGTCACCTCCCGTTTAGCAAGGAGAAGCCCTAGATCGATGAATTTACTAGAGATTTTATTTTTGGGGGTATGCGGAAACCAGTGCAGGAGCCCCACTGCCGCATCAACCGATGAGGATCTCCCCGTCACCCTCTGCAGGGTGTCCCCCACTTCGAGCCAATAGGAGGACAACCCCGGGCAAGACCACAGCATGTGGAGGAGGTCTGCTCCAGGCGCTCGGCACCTGGGGCAGTCCGCAGAGTCCGTGGCAAAGTATTGCTGGATCTTCGCCGGGGTCAAATATGCTCTGTGGAGTACATAGAAGTGGACCAATTGAAAGCGGGCGTGGCGCGTGCCCTTCCAGGCCCGCCTCATGAGTTGTGACCAGGTCGTCTCCGGAATCTCCTTCCCTACGTCCGCCTCCCAGCGGGATCTTAAGGTGGTGAGGGGGGTTAACCCCTCGTTGACCAGTCTGTTGTACAGGCATGTGACCGCGGACATCATAACATACTGGCACACCGGGGTTGTAGGAGGTTCCTCCAGTCCGTTCTTCCAGTGCGCCTGAATCGCTTGGACCAGGGCCGTGTGCAGAAGAAAGTCGCCACGAGGAACACCAAAGCGATCAATGAGCTCCTGAAAGGGTAGTAACGCCCCATCCACGTAGAGGTCGCCCACCAGTTGCAGGCCCGCGTCTTCCCAGTCCGCTAGTCGTGACCAGTCACCGCCGTGAGGCAGGGCCGTCAGCATACCTAGAGGTATTTCGGGTGCATACGGCAGCCGCAACTGTCCCCGGGCGTGGGCGCGGTTCCAGCATAAGCGAATGGTCTTTTCTTCGCGCGTCAGGTCCTGCAGGGCCAGACGTTGTCGCAACGCGATGAAGGAGATAACATGCCTAGCCATCCCTGTGCCCCTCCCGGTCTCTGGGCCTCGGAACTCTCTGGCGACCTCCTGAGTGAAGGTCTGTAGCTGCGCTGCCAAATAATACTTCTCAAAGTCCGGCACCGCAAGACCACCCTCAGCTTTCGGCCTCATTAGGGTCTTGAGGGCCACTCTCCGGCGGCCCGAGCCCCAGAGGAATCCCACCACCATTGACCGCAGCAGACGAAAGGTGGCCGGCGGGACCCAAACCGGCAGCGCACGGAAATAGTACAGCAGCCGGGGGAGCGCCACCATTTTTAGCAGAGCGATTCGCCCCGCCACTGAGAGCGGCAGGGTAGCCCAGAACTCCATGCAACCACGCAGTGCGCGAGTGCTACGAGCTATGTTCCCATCCAGGAGGTCAGTCGGGTTGTGGTAGACGTATACCCCCAGGTACTTGAAGCAGTCAGGTTCCCATCTAATCGCTCTACTGATGTCGGGGCTGGGCGTTCCCTTGCGAACCGGGAACAGACAGGTCTTGGCCCAATTCACCCGAAGGCCGGAGACCTCCCCAAACGCCGTGAGCGCCGATGCAGCCCCATTCAAGGCATCAAGCGGGTCCTCAAGGAAGAGCAACAGGTCATCAGCGTACAGCGAGACATGATGTGGGCCCGATGGTGTCCGCAAACCGTTAAAGTGGACCCCCGATCGGAGCAGCAGCGCCAGCGGCTCCACCGCTAGTGCGAAGAGAAGCGGGGACAGTGAACAACCCTGCCTCGTGCCTCTTTCCACCGGATATTGCGAGGAAATTAGCGGTCCTGCTCGTACCCTGGCCGATGCCGAGGCATACAATACCGTAGTCCACCTGACGAAGCCCTCTCCCAAGCCGAACTGCAGTAGTACACTACGCAGGTAGTCCCATTCCAGGCTGTCAAAGGCCTTTTCCAAATCCACCGAAAGGACCACCGGGCACGGGGCGTCCACGTGCGGTTCTCCCAGCAAACGGAACAGCCTGCGGATGTTCATGGTCATGTTCCGCTTGGGAATGAATCCAGCCTGGTCCTCGTGTACCAGAGAGCGCATGTGACCAAGCAGCCTCGATGCCAATATGCTGCTCAGTATCTTATAATCGACCGTCAACATGGATAAGGGACGGTAGGACGCCGGGTCGGATGAATCCCTTCCCGGTTTGAGAAGGGGAACCACCAAGGCCTCACACATCGAGCCGGGGAGTCGACCCAGCCGTTTCGCCTCTCTGTAAACTATTAGCAGCCTCGGTGCCAGGAGGTCAGCGTAGGCGGCGTAAAATTCAATCGGAAGGCCGTCTAGGCCCGGGGTCTTATTCCTCGCCATCCTTTTAATGGCGCTGCGGATTTCACCCAGTTCGATGTCGGAGCCCAGAGCTTTCGCTACATCCGGCTCCATCGTTGGGAGCTCCAGGGGACGCAGGTAGTCCTCAATCAGGTCGGGGTCCCTGGGTGAGCAGCAGCGGTACAAGTGTTCATAGTAGCGCAGGTAACAACTCAAGATCTCAGGCTGAGCGTACACTTCGGCCCCCTCCGCCGTGCGCATGGACGTCGTTAGAGTGGTTTGGCGTGTGGGATTAGCTAACCACGCCAGCAATGCGCCCGATCTGTCACCCTCCGCGAGCGACCTAGCAGTATAGGCCTTGTATTCGAAACAGCGCAACCGCTCGACCTCCGCCGCCACCGCCTCCTTCGCCGCTGCTGTGCGCTCCTGGAGTTCAGGACGCCCGGGGCGGCGGAGTTCCAACTCACGGAGCCTCCGATCAGCCGCAGCCAAGTCATCAAGGATGATTCGCCGCATACCCACCTTTTTAGAAATGCAGTAGCCCCTGACTACCACCTTAAAGGCGTCCCATTCCAGCGCCCTCGATCCCGCAGTGCCCCCATTGGACGAGAAATAGTCCGAGATTTTATCCTCCAGGTCCGCCTTAAAGACTATGTCCTCTAAGATCTCCGGGCGCATTTTCCAGGTGGGCACAGCGGCAACCCCGGGAAACCAGCGAAGGTCCAGCAGGAGAGGGTTATGATCTGAAATAGTCCTGGTCAGATATTCAGACCGGATCGCTGCTGAAGCCAGCTCCGCCGAGCCCAGAAACCCGTCCAGTCGGACGTGCAACTCGTGCAGGCCCGAGAAGTAGGAGTAGTCCCTAGTGTCGGGGTGCTGTGCCCTCCAGATGTCCGTGAGCCCCCAGTGCATCTGCCATTCCCTCCTACCATTAGCCACACGGCGAACCGGAGAGTCAGGGAGGGGGGGGTGCGAGCGGTCGGCCTCTACGCCCACTATTGAATTAAAGTCCCCTCCGACAAGTGGGCCAATGAGCCCGATAACCTGGAAAGGGAGGCAAGCTGGTCCACATTAGGCGCATATACACAGCAAACGTTTAGGTCCCTCCCCCCCAGTGTGCCTGAGATGGCTACGTAGCGACCCTCCGGATCCACCACTGATTTCGTAACCTGGAATGGAACCCCAGCTCTGATCCAAATCAGCGCCCCCCTGGCATACGCTGAGTACGAAGTATAGAAGACCTGCCCTCTCCACCTACGCTGTAGCGCCGCCCCTTCCGCCTTGTTAAGATGGGTCTCCTGCAGCAGCGCCATTTGCACCCCTCTACGCACTAAATAAGCGTGGACTTTGTGGCGTCTAGACATAGTGTGAAGTCCCCGTACGTTCCAAGTAATGCATTTCAAATTAGTAACATCAGCCATTGTCCCATAACGTTCGTTCCGGGTCTCCCCACCCTGGTCTCAACAAAGAAAGAGCAACAATCAACCCAACACTGATGGCGGCCATTTTCCCCAACCAAAAAACAACTCCCGTTTGGAACAAACCCCTGCCCACCCTCCCCAGAACAGGACCCAAATAGCACCATCTAGTTCCCATCCAAACCATACCCCCAACAATCCCACAATCCCCGACTAATCCTGCGGTCGTCACCGCAGGAAGGCCTTAAGGGCTAGGTGCGGGCCGGGCGCCGGTAATGGGCCCTCGACTCCCGAGCTGCCGGGACTAAAGTGAGCCCAAAACACAAAGCTATGTCACGAGCAGGGCACCCCTCCCCTATTTTCACCGGAGTTCATGTGCAATCGCCTACCCCTGCCACCCCTGCTGCAGACCCCCACCCAAACAGAAGCAGCTCACCCCGTCATCCCTGTCCATCCAAAAGGTCCTCAACCGAGTTCGGAGTGATCACCGGCATGTGGGCACTGTTGGTCACCGATTCGTCCGAGTCCGTTGGTGCCCCCTCGTCTCCAGGATCCGTTTCCTCGGCAATGGGGCCCTCTCGCGAACCAGACAGCGTAGACAATACCTCCAACACTCCCTTCCGTTCCGCCGATGTCTCCACGATAGAAGGCCTGCCTGCCTGCCCACGGCGACCCCGAAGCCTGTTGGACCGCCGTCGCTGTCCAGGGTCTGCTGCCAACTGGGATGACGAGCTGAAACCATCTTTACCAGCCCTGTAGAGTTCGAGCCAGTTACAGACTTCCTCCGGGGAATCAAAGAACTGGGTCTTGTCGTCCACGATTATGCGGAGCCTTGCGGGAAAAAGGAGCGAGTATTGGATGCCCTCGCTCCAGAGTTCACGCTTGATCGCCAGGAATGAGGACCGTTTGCGCTGGGTCTCATACGTGTAGTCCGGGAAGATGTTTACCTGGCTATTCTCCACCTTGTAGGGGCCATTATGTCTGGCGGCATTAAGGACGAGGTCTCTGTCTCTGAAATGCAACAAACATGCCACCACCGGCCGTGGGGCGCGGCCCTGCTGCGGTGGCCTCGCTGGCACCCTGTGTGCACGCTCCAGGGTGTAGAAGGAGCACAGGCCTTCCGGGGCCACCGTGTCCCGGAGCCAGGCCTCCAAGTAGGCCACCATATCGCCATCTTCAATCTTTTCCGGCAGGCCCACCACTCGAATGTTGTTTCGCCTGTTACGTCCCTCCGCATCCTCCGCTCGCCGCTCCAGGGCCTCAATCCGGGATAGGGCATCCTTCATCGTCGCGGCTAGGGTCTTCTGCGCGGGCTCTAAGGTCTTTACTGAGCCCTCCACTTCCTTGACTCTATCCGAGAGCTTGCCATGGTACGCTCTAAGGAGGCCCAAGCTCGTCACCAACTGGGCAATGTCCTGCTGGAGGGCCGAGCGCGTGGTCGCTATCGCCTCCAGGACCCGGTCAAATTGTTGTTGCAAGTGAGGACCACCAGAGCTCTCCGGGTCCCCACGATCATCTTTGTCCGGCGCCTCCGAATCCGAGGCGGCTGGGGTGGTCCCCTTAGGTCCTTTCGGTTTTCCCATGGCACTGGAGTCCCACGGTGGAAAGTCAGTCAGATGCACCACCGAGTGCGGACGTCGACTATGTCCCTCCCGGTAGGCTGTCGTGGACCCGAGGGTCGTCGATCTCCGTCTCCAGGGCCTGTTGGTCTTCTGCAACCTCGGGCCGCGCCACCACCGTGTCGTCGGAGGGCGCTGAGGAGGAGGCGGGGACAATCGGCGCCAGGTCGGGTAGGCCCGCTTGGCCGATGAGGATCTGGAATGAGGGTCACCAACGCCGCCGGAGACTTTGTGGCGCCAAGGCGCCGTGCTGCCCATGGAGTTCAGTCGCTCGGCGGGGTGCAGCCGGGTGTGGCACAGGGGGTCGGCTCCACACCCAGGGCCGCCAGACGTCCGTGTTCCGAAGTCAACGATAGTTCGGTCCTCAGACCGTCCGGGATCGGTCACCGTGCTCAGATTACGAGTAAAGCGACACCCAGGCCATCACATCATAGGGAGATAGGAGGTGGAGGGTGCGCCGTGCCCAACGATGCTCCTCTGGGTGAAGGGTCCCGGCCGAGGAGTCGAGAAGGTCCGGGCGCCATCTTGGGTCGCACTCCGCGGGTCCTCAAACTTCGGTTTTCCGTCGGATCAATCGGTTTTCGAGTTTCACCGGGTGTCTCAGCAGGTCCCAATCAGTCCGATCATCAGTTTGCGGGGGCTAGGGTGCCCCGCGGACTCCGATCTGCAGGATCAACGCGGGCTCAGTCCCGGAGCCGAGCTCTCAGGCGACCATCGCCATCGGCGTCCAAGCCACGCCCCCGGACATCTTTGATGAGCGCAACTTGACCATCACGAACACCAAGAACAATGCGTCATGGGGCACCTTTACCTCACTTAGTGAAATAGACATCCACAAGATTCTTCAGAATATCAACCCTTCCCACCACTTTTTTGACCCGTTGCCTCCGGTCATGTTCAAAGAAATCAAGAATGCACTCATCCCCGCTTGGACATGGATTGTAAACGCTTCCCTATCTCAAGGCATGATATCGGACTGCCTAAAAGCAGCTCAGGTTTCACCTATACAAATAAAAAACAACGTTGACAAATCTGATCTCAACAACTTCCGCCCCATCTCCAACATCCCCACACTAGCGAAACTCCTAGAATTTTTTTTACAATAACAACTTTGTGCTCACATAGAGAAGTACCAACTCCTAGACCAGCACCAATCCAGTTTTCGGAAGGGGCATAGCACGGAATTGGCCCTCACACACGTTATGGATGACATTTTAAAAATGCTTGACCAAAACGAATCCTGCCTCCTGATCTTCCTTGACCATTTCTTACCACTCAACATGGTTAATCATGACAACCTCCTACCCATCCTGCAAAACAGAATGGGTTTTTCGGATCGGGTGCTACAATGGTTCTCATTCTTCCTTCACCACAGATCACAAAGAGTCAAGGCAAACCACTCTCTCTCCCAGCCCTCTTCAGTACTCATGGAGGTCCCCCAAGGGTCCGCCCTTTCTCCTATCCTCTTCAACCTCTTCTTGGAACCTCTAGCTAACTCACTAAACTTCACGAACATTCTTTCTCTTCCACATCTATGCTGACAACACACAACTCTATTTGAAAATCTCATCCTGGAAAACATTAGCTCACTCAATAATGTCCTAATGTCTACTAAAAACTGGTTAACTGAGAACCATCTCCGGCTCAACACCTCCAAAACGAAATTCCTGCTCATCTCCCCTCCCCCGAATCACATCCCTAAGTTAGACCTCTGGTTGACACTCCGAGCATCATAGACTCAGCCAAATCTCTCGGAGTCACCATGGACAAGCACTTGAATATGAAAAATCAAATCAGCAACGTATGTAAGGGAGCAAACCACTTGATGAGGACTCTCAGAAATATTAAACCCTTCCTGCCACAAAATGATTTCAAGCAGGTGGTCCAAGCGCTTGTCTAACCTTAAGAGAGATCGGCACACTTGCTTGGTGACATTGCTCCTGCTTTCATAGAAACTCCACTTGATATGGCACTGTTTTACTGCTTATTATTACCACCCTTTGTTACCCACTTAAATCTGAAAATTGTACTTCTTTCCTTTCCCATTTGATGTTTCGATATGCATTTTGTCCTCCCCTCCATCCTATTGTAAAGCGCTCTGATATCCTTTGGAATCTTCAACAAAAAACACAGAGGGTTGAGGCAAAGATCCTGCACCCATTACTTCTAGTGGCTTAAGTATTGCGATGGTGCTCGAAAAACCAGGAAGTACACCCCTCTTTACTTCCTATTGGGTAAAACATAAATACAATCAAAGACAAAAAATGGAATTAGCACCCATCCTTAGAAAAATCATATCATAATTAATTGAAGCACAGCATTTCCAAGGAACATAGTAGAAGAAGCAGATTCAAGGTTCGCTTGTAGTTGAAATAAATGTTCTTTATTGATTAAATATATTCAGACGTTTAAAATCCAACACTTTATTTGTTTGTATCATTGAACTTTCTTTTGTTTGTGTGGGTTACAACTGAACCACAAATATTGAATTTTGAGCCCTGAAGAAGTCTCCACAGAGACGAAACGGGTTGGCTAAAAGAATCAGTTTGTGATCTTTGGATTTTAAACATCTGAATATATTTAATCTGCTTTAGAACATTTATTTCAACTACAAGCAAACCATGTACTTGCTTCTTCTACTATGTTCCTTGGCAATGCTGTGCTTCAATGAATTATGACATGATTTTTCTAATCTGATTTAGCTCTGTTTCAGGCCAGCCAGTTCCAGCTGCGCTCCAGTTTTACAGCTTTGGCTCTGCTCCAATCCAGCCAGGTCCAGCTCTGCTCTAAATCCCCAAATGCACACTTGCAACCAATGACCTGCAAATCAGACTGAGCATCCTGGAGTTTTTTCAGGGGTGGGTGATAAACTCTGCTCTGCCAGCGACGTTGGCGAAGTTTTGGCCTCTCTGTGTTATCCATGTAACACGGAATTCTGGCAAATTTTCCAACTGCTGCATGGCGGAGTTTTTTCTTGCGAGCGAGAACTGGTGTTCTCTAGCATGATCTTTGGGTGCTAGGAGGGCACTTGGTGAGATTTTCTCAACACAGGTGGTAGCAACAATTAGCAGTGAGAAAGGTGCCGCTTGAGTGGAAAATCTACTCAGGCAACCAGCAAAGAAGCAGCATCCTCTGGCCCACCGTGTGGTGCCATTTGCACAAATTTTGCAGTGAGGAACAAACTTCAGATGCTAAAAATCAGCAGAAGCAACGCAATGTGATTATTTCCGCTCATTCACGAAACTCTGAGGAATCTAACCTTGTTTTCATGTAACTCCACTGTATTCCGTTGAGTGAAAATCTGCGAGTTACACCCAACCCTAGTTTGTTTGTGAATTTGTGTTTTCTCGTCTTGGTGCTCCTAGACACTGCTTTCTGGATGCAATTGTCTCTGTATTACACCTGGTGCAGATAGTGTAGTTTGCAGAATGGGTCTCCCTTGCCTCAGAGCCACTGAAAAGAGGCTTAGGGATCAACCCCCAAGTCCATCCCTTGGGAAAGACTTCACAACATTGAACCCATTCCTAAAATATTTGGAAAATGTTTTACTTACCAAAAAATACTCCAGGGCAAGAAATAGAATAGTAAATAAGACTCCTGGCCTTTTTTCCAAATATTCTAGGGCTGGTATTAGAATAACAATTGTAACCTCTCAGTGTCCGCTATGCCACTTCTGCCAAAGCATGCTACTTAAGCACATTTAGTGTCATATGCATGAAAACTTCCAATAAGTGGACTTGTGGCCCATACCAGACAATGCAACTATAAAAAGTCAAATAAAATGTTGATACATGTGGGACCTGTAGTTAAGCAACACATCAAATAGTATTTATTTTTACATACTTTCAGATTGTTAAAGTGTAAATTAACAATTACATTTTATTTAATAATTGAAAGTTCTAAATAAAGTTTCCACATTAACACATCATTTTTAAACAACACCAAAGTAATTCATTCTAAATGACATCCATATTATTCATCTAAGTGTAATGTTGCATCCTAGAACCATTACACTAAACCACTTTTCACACAAATTAATTTACTGACTGTAAAACCATAATTGAACATGTGAGAGGCTTTGCTAATAAAATAAGGATATAATCCATTGCGCACACCAAGTCACATTTTACTGTTTAGTCAACTTAAGCAGACTTCTTTTCATAACATACAATTTCCAGGCACAGGATTCCTACAACAAAGTAAGTAATTTACCAAAATACCACAGACAATTTGCTAGTTACAAACTTGTAAGAAAAATTTTCTTTTCACACTACAGCTATAATTAACATAAAATGATCCCAAAAATAATACTAGTCAAATTTGACTAATACACAGGGAACTACCCTTGAATCTACTAAGTGGGAATTTACAAAACACATATATTAATTGTTAAATCACTCAAATTATTATAGAAACCAATCACATGTAACTCTATTCACAGATGACAAACAACACATCCCATTACACAATCTTGGGCTAAAAATGTCAATAACTAATCATTCAAAAGGAGAAAAATTGTTCAAGAGAGAAAACGGCACACATAAGATTAGCAATGAAGCACTATGAAACTATGAAATACATATACATATTTAAGGCCATAACAACAATATTAGATCTACTGGTGATACTAGTGATAAACTGACTGCCTACAAAAAAACACAAAAACTCCAATATGAACAAAACCTACTGCATTCCAAAGTTCCATGGCAGCTCGAAATCAATATGTATTACTCATAAACAAACAATACCCTCTGCAAAAGAATCTAGACCCACAACGTACTAGAGAAAAAAGGAGGAAGACCGAAAAGCACTATACGAACCAGGGTCAACTAAATGCAACAAGAAAAAGGTTCTCTAGAGGTATTGTTCAAAACATTCCTCTAACGGGATGTACAATAGCAGCGTTGCACAATATTGGAATAAACATTATTTATTATTGTAGCTCAATTTACTTTTGTTTTACCGTTCATGGTATTGCACCATTCAAAACTGCATACAACAAATGACTACAACACACAGAAAAAGACATACAGCATAATTTTCTATATAGACATTATCCGACACGATCATTAAAAGCCCTTGTTATCTATTGAGTTTACTGTTGTCTCCTTCTTAGTTGCAGAAGAACCACCTTTAGGTAGTTCCATCAACTGAATGAGCTAGACCCATGTGGGAAAAACGGACAGCTCCAAAAGTTCATAGTTGTTTGTATCCTTGAACCTATTCGTATGTCAAGATTAGGGAACTCCACAGAATATACTGATTGACGCATGACAATGCCCCATGAGCGGATTCTTAAACTGTTGTATCTCGCAATACATCATTATCCCTAAATTTACCACCATTCTGTGTGCCCCTTTACCGAAGCACTCCTTCTCCCGTTGTTGGGGAGGGATCCAGCATTTATACCCACGAGTCTCAGAGACCTCCCTGAGAGAGTCCACAGCATCAAGGGAGCCACACACAGTAAGGTGTGGGAATGGTGCCCCTTGCCAAAGCACTTCTTCTCCCCTTGTTGGGGAGGGATCCAATATTTATGCCCTAGAGTTTTAGAGACCCCTCTGAGAGAGTCCACATCACAAAGGAAACCAGACACAGCCAAAGTGTGGGAATGATACCTCTTCCGCTAGGATCAGAGCACAGCGGATGCTTAACACTGTTTCTTCTCGTCTCCCGGTTGTGTTTTCCTTCACCCTCCCCCACCTCTTTCCCTCTCTCATTCTTGGCCTACCTCACATGCTCCTATCCTCTCTCCCATGAACCTCGCCCCTTGTCTGTTTTTGTTCCTTACATCTATATTTTTAACACATGTAACTACACTCCAGTAACGCTTGTAACTATGCTCTGAAAAAATGTTTGTCTTCATGTAAAATGCTCTGATACCTGCGGGTCTTGCCAGCGCTATATAAAACTTTTCAAACAAATAAATAAATGTTGTCTCCCTACCTTTTGGGACTCCTCAGGGCATACAACACGGACATAGGAACACAACAATATGTTTTCCTTATTACAAAAAACATGTATATACACATACATTACTCAAAGAAATACACAGAAGGCCTTTAGGTCTCACAATGCCCCACCACTCAGTTTCATACTGTGAGCTGTAAGTCATGCCTCAAATTCAGGTTTGTGCATTTTTTGTGCATCTTATAGACAAGACCATAGACACTTTCAGAATTACACCTACAGGCTAGACTCAGTAAGATATACTTACTATCCTGGTGCACAGGGTGGTGGTTGGAGGGCAATTATTAAGAGGTGCACATGTTTAGTGTAGAGGTTTGGGTCATGGATTCATCTAGGACCTTACAGGTCCTGCTTGATGACTTGCTAGCACAAATAGATTACTGAGAACTTAGTTTGTTTTAAAGTCTCTACTGGGTTAAGCATCTCTTTATCTTTGGTTTTCTGCAAGCACTGTATCACAGAATTTTAAGTGACTTCATTCCTGGCAGTGATGAATGGATAGGGATTTGATAGTTAGGTGGAGGAAGGAGTATAAGCTAGTCCTTCACAGGCGGAAAAACAAGATAAAGGAAGAGGCTTGGAACTCTTTATTGTCAGTGGAGGTATTTTTTCGGGGGAGGATACAGAAACTCAGGATGGTAATATCACAGAAGCTCAGTGGCTTTCTCATTTTGAAGCAATTTATGAGCTCAGGGGGCCTGTGGACTGCACCCCATGGTCCTCCCTATATCAGGCCAGTACCCCGATTGAGTTTAACGAGGGGAAAATTGAGAAAGCGATAAGAGATACTACTAGTAATAAAGCACAGGGCCCAGACGGGGTTCCCGCAGATCTCTTTAATAGTAACCCTCAATTCTGGGCAAAAATCCTTGCTAATGTCTTCTTTGCTGTGGGTACAGTAGGTTTCCCGGTCTCCTGGTCTAAATCTATTATTATTTCTATTTTGAAAAGGGGCAGCGAGGGGACCCCCGGTGTTATAGGCCGATATCCTTCATTGACTCCTCTGTGAAAATCCTGGGAAAAGTTATTTTATCTAAAATCACAGACTCGGTAAATGAAATGGGTATTCTGTCTAACTTGCAATATGGATTTAGATGTGGGAGGAGTACTATGGATCAGTGCTTAAACTTGCATCTTTTATTAGGCAAATACACATGGCCAGGGAGGGTTGTCTAACAATGGCTTTTATGGACCTTTCCAGTGTGTTTGATCTGGTCAATAGATCAAAGCTCTGGAATGTTATAATGGAAAAGGGACTTGACCCCTGTTTAGTTTATTTTTTAGCTAACCTTCACCAAGACCTCACAGCCTCTGTTAGGTTATCCCAGGCTGGCGATTGTACCAGATCTTTTAACTTGGGCAGGGGCGTCCGGCAGGGATGTATCTTCGTGCCCCTGCTTTTTACTCTTTATGTGAACAATCTGGACAAATCGCTCATTGAGGCTGCATTGGATATTCCACGAGTGGGAGAGTGTCTAATCCCTGTTCTCCTCTACGCTGACAATGCGGTTCTTCTAGCCCGTACAGCCGTGGGTCTACAGCGGCTTTTAGATGCTTTTGGGGCGTTCATGAACTCACTGGATCTGATTGTGAATAATGGAAAGTCACACACCATGACAGTAGGTCATAGGCCTAGAAAGACATTTTATTGTATTGGTCTCGCCTGTGTCTTCCTTCACTTATTTGGGAGTCCTTTTTGACAACAGGTCATCCTGGGTTCAACAACAAAAAGTCAAAAAGAATGCTGTCACTCAAGCTTCCTCAGCCCGCTTAGGATTTGTACGGCGTCTAGGTACCAAGCCTATAGAGGCTATCCTTAAGGTTTATAAGGCCAAGTGCTTGGCTATTGCGGCCTATGGATCCTCTATATGGGGCTATAAAGATCAGGCCGGCATACAGATAGCTGAAAACAAATTTTTAAGAGTATTTTGTCCGTCCCTCAATCAACTCCTTCGTACGCCATACATCAGGAGCTAGGGCTAGGTTATGTTACCGATATTTTGAGAACAGCTCCATTGCTTTGCTGGCTCAAAACCTGGTTGAATCCCGAATTAACCTTGAACCACCTGATTTTACAAGACTGTACTGTGCTGGATAAGTCTGTAAAAATCACATGGTTGGCCTATGTTAAAAGTATGTTTTCTAAATTAGGACGACCAGAGGTCTATGAGGAACCTGCTAAGATTCGGAAGGAGGACGTATTGTGGGTAAAACTGAATTTTAAGATCCTCTTGTCTGTGGGCGAGAAGAACAGGAGTTATGCAAACCCTTAGTTAGGGCCCAATATTTGTTATAAACATCTATTAACATTGAACCTTATCTGTTAATTGTTAACAAGTCGTACCACTGATGGCTCCTTACTAGGTTGCGTTTTAATTTGATTCATTTAACATTGGGGGAGTTTTAAGGATGGTGTAATCCTGAAGAGGCTGAACCTTGCCAATGTGATAACTTCTCGCCCCAGGACACGTTTCATTTTATGTTTTGTGACTTTTTTTCCATATTCACATGAGATTTTTGTTACCTATCCTGAGAGGAAGGGGTTTCACCCAGGTTAGACCAGCGCTAGTTTTTCTTCAATATTTGTGTAACCCGGGTGATATTTTTAATATTGCATCCTTTCTGGTAGCAGCAGTGAGGATTAAGAATAAGAGAACTTTGAGGACGTTACCATATTAAGTTGCCGCTTGTGGTCCTCTGCTAGTCTCAGGTCAAGGGGTCGGAATGTGTAATAGGGTTTTATAATAATTTGAAATATTGCCTATGTATTTTAACTGTTATGCCTAAAGATTTGTAATATTGTTGTTTGTGTTCCGTTTTTGTACTTTTATGATTTTAAGTAATCGAATAAAGTGGATTGACTGACTGACTGAATGAAAAGTTACTTACAATATATTGTTTCTTTTCCAGAAACCTGTGTACTTATTCAGCCTGCTTCGAAATTACTCTTCCTCTCAGGGTCAAATAATGGAAAACAGCATTAACCACCAGAGGACTAGGACATGCATTTCCTAATCCTTTCTACTAATAATTCCTCCATTATTAACTTTCAAGGAAGCAGAATCACTGAATTTGCTATATATACTGTTAACAGTTACCCCGGAAGTTACTGTGAGGTATGTTTCTTTAAAACTGCTGCATAGAGGCAGGCAAAGTTTGGAGACAACCACAACAACTGCCTTTTTTCCCCGGAGTGATCAAAAATGGTGCAAGAGCCAGACCCATAAAACATGAGTTCCATAATGGGAGAAACCTAATTCTCCAGCCACTAACAGAACAAATCTCCACATTTCCCCAGTCCTAACCTAAACAAAGCAAAGATTAGTAGTCAATACTTTTCTCGAACCAAAAGAACGATAACTAGCCACTCTTTATTGCAGCCTAAACAGGGACATGCATGCATATTCTCTAAGGGTGTCGAAAAAGCAAAAGCAGAGATACATTTTTTATTGGCCCCTGCACTTCATGCTATACAAGAGGCAGGGCATAAAAGAAGAAGATTGCACTGATCCTTTGTGCTGGAGTTTGCACATGATTGTAGATCCTAGGTTACACAATCAGGGGCAACAGAGGAAAGAATGGATCAGAAGAGGTTAGTTTCCAGTTGTTTTCAGAATTGCATGAAGTTTGGAGGGCTGCATATGTACAGGCAGAGACTCTATGTGTTCATGATTAGCTGGTAAATGTCTTGACTGGACTGCCAAATATGGAAGTGTTGTTGTATTGAAAGGATTGCTATATATGGCAGTAGCTGGTGCCCTATCCGTAGATGAGTGACGTCTCTCATGGTTTCCTCCCTTTGTAATTGAAACATAGCCACCTCTTTAATCTTCTGTCAACATGCTAACGGGTGAGTAGTCGCACTCTAAAAACGCTTGATTGATTGATTAAAACCTTAGGAATGATCTAAAGACTCTTTCAGCTTCACTATTTGCAAGTGGCTAACATGGAGTGATTTTTCGATGGGTCACACCAGGCTGTAGTAGATATTCTTGAAATTGAATTCCTTGAAGTAGAAAATCAGTGTTTGATTTTAACTATTGACGGATCCCATGCTGGGTCATCGTCTTGTGCAGTTTTAGAATAACTGCTTATACAGCTGTCAAATTAATACAAAATACTCCATGGTGATTTGAGTATTTATTATCCATCACCAATTTGCAAGACGTATTGGAATGGGTGCTGGAAGCTGCACTGACCTACTACTATGGTCACAATACCCTGCTATGTGAGAAGTTGGGGATGACCCAGAATGCGTCCTGGAACTGGTTCTTCGACTATTCCAACCAATCAGCCATTGTCAGTAACCTCGGCCTAAGACTTCACTATCCAGGGCTGGCTCGTGTTCTACCGAGCACTCTTCAGAATGACCTTTTATTTGATGTATTTCTAGAAGCATTGCAGGATTGGGATTGATACTCATGTAGTAAATTAATTGTTACAAGGAAGACCCCTATTTCTAAATAATTTGTGGTTGCTAAATATCAACCCAGAGATCTCCCGTTTAGATCTCAAGTACTCCCATTTAAATCTGTTGAGCATCGGTCAATTTTTATTAAGTCTATGAAATACCGCTCTCAGCCTTACATCATGCTCACTTTCACTGTTGGCATTGAGTCAGACTATGCGCTGAGACGCTGGGTTACAGTAAAACTAGCTTTTTTATTTAGATGCCAGCAGCCGGGACTGTCACATCTCTGGGATCCTGCACAGGGCCGCAATAGGCAATCCATAGGGAGGAAAACATTGACAAAAGTGTGTCAATAGACCCCACTTTCCGCTGGGATCCATATTACATAAATTATTGCAACAATAATATACAACTTCAGGTGTAAAATCGTAAGTTACGAGTCCACCCCACTCATGCACATCTTAGCGTGTGTGCGTTCACACTTTAGGGTCGCTTCTGGCCCTGTCACCACTGGTCCTGAAAAAAGCCTCCTGAAATATATTGTTTGGCTGAAAAATGAAGATCATTCTTGAATGTGTGAGACCATTATACTCTCCTTCACATCCACTATTGCTGTTAATCCCACCGCAGGAACTTGCCCTTAAAACTCATCCCGATTAGGAAGGGTATCCTGGAGAGAGTTTTAAAACCACACTCACTAAAGTCACATTGTCACAAAAAAAAAAGAAATAAAAACCAGCTATGCTGTAATCAGGCGTTGAAGCACACCCAGAGATGCATTTGGCACCCAAGGTGGGAACCCGATGATGCCACCAACTAAGTTGGTGGGTGAGGGTTCTTATAAAAAAAAACTAATGTTTTTTAACCCCCCAGAGACACCGGAATGCAGACTTGATGCAGGCTGAATGATATGGTATCTAGCGTGTTCTCATTGGTTTGTTGTATTGAGTACTGTCATTCATGTTGAGGACCGCAGGTGGGCCAATTTGTATGTCTGTTCCTAAACTGTGCTCAAATACAGAAGCAAACAGCACACCATAATGGACTGAGACTCAGATACAGCATAACTCAGCATTTTCAAATCTATGACTCTTCAGGAAACTAGGGGCTTCATTTAGATGCCTGTATGGAATAAAACTGTCAAAATAACTCCACCACTCAGTCCACACCCTGTAAATGCTTCACTTCTCCTGCGCAAACCTTACACCCCTTTCTCTGACGCCCACCCTGTTGCCATCAATGTGACCCTCGGTTACTGCAGACCATACTTCTTGGCCCATTAAAATGTTTGGGAGCACTAGTGACAAAGGGGGATTTATATACTGTGAGAGGTGAAAATCTAATGCTCCATTAACGTATTTTGAAATTTAAGAGAAACGGAAAAGTTGCTAATAATAGAAAATAATTGACCAAAAATTCGACCTGTACCCTTCAAACATTACAACCATGCTTTCTCAGGTGCAGGTCATTGTCAACGTAAGGTTAATTAAAAGTCCGCGTGCGCAGTACAGTCGTTGCTTCTAGCCAGTGGTGTATATGTGACGGGTACAGTCTCTCAGCTCGAGCAGCTGACTTAATTTTAGCTGTAACGCTGAGAAGACGCTTTAACGACTTTCTATAGAAAACAAAAACGTCAGCGTCCAACTGTGGCGCGAAAACGGACGCGGGAAAAAAAGAGGGCAGCTCACAAGCTGGTCCGCCCACAGCAAGCAATGGCGCGAAATCCAGCAACTGAATGATCTCGGTAAACGGCGCGAAAACTACCCTCATCACCCGGCAACGCTGAAGTCACCTTGAAAGGCGCGGATTGGTCGGGGTTGTTGGCTGGGCGGGGAAGCCAACCCCTTCATTTCCTTTGCTCTACAAGGCGGCGTCCAACGTTTGAGAACCTTAGACATTAAAATCCTGCCTTAAAGCGGCACCGGACAGCAACAAAAGAAGCCACCATCTTGAACACTGCTTATTTATTAACCTTCAGAAAGTTAAAAACGTTTTTGTACGAAGAGAAATTAACCAAATGTCTGTGGTATATGTCACCACATGTGTAATATAAGTTTGTTAATCTGCCAGTCGTAAACCATTAACACATTCTAATGTTAGACTTTTAGAAATAAAACAAAAATTGGTAGCTTTGCAAATAATCGGAAGGTAGTTGTGGACTTTTATTATTTATATGAATATCATGTTTGCATTCATAGGAACCTTCTATAAAGGCTGTCGCTATTTCGTAAAGTCAGGAATGTAACATCTACGTCTTATTTATGTTTTCACCAATAAGGATCCGGGTTTTCTTTAATGATTATTAGGTTTTCTTCATTTTGACCCGCTCTGTCGCTTCTGGTTTCCTGCACCTAAGCTGAGTCATCAGAATAATTTGCACAGGCGTGGGAGTGCAGAGGGTGCAGAGGCTGGGCTTGGGGCCAGCATTCCAGACTCGGCTCGCGCAGTTAAAGGAACAGGCACCACAGCAATCTAACTTCCTCATACCAGCATGTTTTATGGTCTGGAGACATTGCGTTCCTTCTTGCAGACTTAAAATACACATTTGCAAACAGCTCTGATTATGAGACTTCGTGATCTCTCGGAGTGTTCAGTAGCAGTACATTTTCTAGCGAGACAAAACTGTTTTAAGTGCAGTGCCCCTTTGGTTTGCGCACAACATTGCCCCCCAGCGGACACTCATGTATTGCCAGTTTCGAGTTCCCAATGTTTCTCTTTTAAAAGTGAACGGTGATAATTTGTATCAATTTCTTGGGGTTTCGCGGTAATAGGGTGTTACTTTGAGACAATATGTATAATTTGTGTCAATTTAAAGGGGGCTTCTGTATCAGTACCTGAATGTATTCGGGTACTTCGGAAACATCAGAGAGAAATACAGCATGTTGCATGTTATTTCTACCGCAGGAAACTAATTACACCCTCTTGACGACGGGCTTCGGCTGTGAACATTTGGAGGGCTCTCAAATACATAGGCAGCCCAGTTTTATTTGCTCGGCTTTGTGTGATTTGGTGTTCTAGCTTTATAATTAAAATAAGACTACCAGGTCGCAGAATACAAAGCAGATTTTACTTTACTTTATACTTTTAGACCATAAAAGTTCATTAAAAAAACAATTAAAAATTTGCTAACATTCGTGCCAAGAATTTTCAATTCTATTAAGGACAGAAGGCGAAGATTATGCTTTCTCATTTCTTTACTGAAAATTACAGCAGCCAATCAGAACACAGTAAAGAAACAAGCATTTACAATGCAATGGGTTCGCCTTTGTTAAAGTTTGTGCTTTTGGTATTGCTTTTGACAAATGGTATTTTGTAACTTCTTTGAATTATGTGTAAAACGGTGATGTGTTTTACTTTACACAGAAATATGGAGTGCCTCTCTGGAAAACACCCTCTCTGCACACGCCCTCTTTACACATGCCTTATTTTCACTTGCCCTCTCTACACACGGCCCTGAGCAGAGAGATCATATGGAGAGAGGCATGTGCAGAGAGGCCGTTTGTTGAGAGGCTGTGTGCAGTGATAGCGCATGTTGAGAAGGCATATGCAAAGAAGAGTGGGGAGGATACAGAGGTAGGGTAGGAAGGCGAAAATGCAAGGAGGAGTGGGAGGTCAGAAAACAGTGGGAGAGCAAGAGAGAGGACAGAAGGGAAAGGGGGGCATGTAGGAGGGCAGGAGTAAGAAGGAAGAAGGAAGAGAGGTCAAAAGGAAGAGAGGGCAGGAGAGAGAGGGAAGGCAAGAAGGAAAATAGGCAGAAGGGAGAAGGAGGGCAAGAAGGAGTGGGAGGACAGGAGGGAAGGTAGGAGTGTGTGAGAGGGCAGAAAGGAAAGGGCGGCAGGTAGGAGAGGGAGGGGGGAAGGAGAAGGAGGGCTAGAGGAGGAGAGGACATGAAAGACAGAACAGGAGAGAGATGGAGGACAAGAAGGTGAAAGAGAGCAGAAGAGAGAGGTGGAAAGGGAAGGCAGGAGGGAGTAAGAAGGCAGAAAAGAGAGGGATGGCAGGAGAGAGCGAGCAAGAAGGAGGAGAAAACCCAGTCTACTACCAATGAAGGAAGCACTGAAATCCCAAAAATCCAAAGTGCAAAAAGAAATACATTAAGAACAATACAGAACATGGCAGGCTGAGCTCTTGGCTGTGACCACAATGTGAAATACGTAATATAAAGTAAATAGTGAAATTAGTAAGCGGGCCGTATTATAATATTCTAGTTGCAGCTATTATCTAAATCACAAAGAAGGCCAGCTTGATCGGCGTATCATCTCAGCAAGTTGTATCAACGTGCAGAATTCAAAACCACAAATCACTAGATGTATAGAGCTTAAAGGATCATAACAATAGCAATAGCGTGATGCTTTACCTGAGACACATTAAACTAGCGCTGATCTTGGCCTGCGTCAAAATCCAAACAGCAGCCACGCGGACCTTTAAAGTTCTATTAGAGAATTTAAAATACATATAGGTGTCAAGAAGGCAATCTGATATGTCGATAGGATAATATGCCAGGAAAACAAGCAGCTGTACATTTACAAGCAACACACTGAATTGAAGTGTGCATACTGTCAGTGCACAACATACAAAACCAAATTGTCGTAAATGCTAATTTAAAACTAATGCAATGGCCCCAGTCCGAGGTAATTGCATGTTGTGCACCACTCACAGAGGAGAGCATATGAGCCTGTAAATATTAGGCATAAAAACACAGGGTGCCGTAAAATAAATTATTGCAGCAATATATAGTACAAGCATCCTTATCTTATATGCAACGGCAAATAACCGTGGTTCCCAAAGCTATCCTTACGGCGGAAATTAAATTTAAACACGCTGGGAGTTACAGAAAGTTACAAATAGGATGACCCCACACTCTAAATTAGACGTTACTGGGGTGTGCATATAGAACTTACCCCGGTCAATGATAATGACCTCCCGGCATGGTAACACGGGTTGGTGGATCCAAACGAAGAACCCGAATGCAAACCCATTTTTCAAGGCCATTTTTTTCCCGCGTCGACGTCCAACTCCGTAAGCGGAAGTGACAAGACAGAATGTGACCGTGAACATAAATGAAGGACGAAATTTCAACAAAGGAGCTCCTCTTACTATCGAGGACCCGGTGGCCATATTAACCTGGCTAAAACAAATTGTCAATCAAAGGATCGATCACAAGAAAAAAACTGAGAAAACAGAATTTGAAAAAGAGACGGAAAAAAAGACTGTGAAAAAAGGGGGAACAAATGTCATATTAAAAATACCCCATACATTATGCCCTCGAAATCCCATTTAACAGAGGGTCGCGTGTGAACGGTCCTTTCCTAAAGGTCCAATACGTATGTGGGGAACATCCTAAAAACATCCAGTATACATAAAGAAGCACATATTAGAAAGGTGCATTCTGAGCGGTAGCAACAATTGTGCCAGACAATCATCTGCGAACTCCTGCTGCCGCACTAAAGCGTGACAATATAGTGCGAAGAGAAAGCACTAATTTAAATATATTTATATAAACCTGCTTGACGCAGAAACTTCCACTCCCATTGAGAGATTGAGTCATGGCACGATCATGGCTACTTATCACCCAGACTGAATAAGACAAAAGAAAAAATAAGAAAGAAACAAGCACAAGCACCCCGAGCACACGGACAGCTGAAGGGGGGCGGGAACAGGCACAGGACAGTGGAAGGGGGGGGCGGGAACGGCGCACGGACAGCGGGAGGGGGGGCGGGAACGGCGCACGGACAGCGGGAGGGGGGGGCGGGAACGGCTACAGGACAAAATACGTAAACTTACAAAGTGAAAACACATTAATAAACAAAATGCTCCTTACCTGATCGCCTCGTGAGAACTCGAATCTTGCAGCCAACTCCAACAACAGACACTTGTAAAAGGAAGAAAACAGGCCGACTCGAAAAAAAAAAATAACACCCACCCACCGCCGCGATGACGATCAGAAGTGGGTGGAGAGGGAAAAAATTGCGGGAACGCCCCCGAATCTGGTCCTGCCTTGACGGACAGATCCGGCTCCCAATGGCTAGCCTCCATTTATGGAGCTAGCCAATGGGAGCCAGGGGACGTTCCTGAAGCCCATATAGTAAACAATAGATTTCGCCTGCGTCGAAATTGGAGACAGAGCCCTGATTGAAGAGTTCCTGGTCGGCATCGCCTAGGCGCAGGGACATGGTGTCTACAATAAAAGACCCCAGAAGCTTGGGAGGATTGACAAGATGAAAGAAAGATCGCAGCCAGAGGAGCGGGGAGACACTCTGAGCCCTAGAGGAGGGTGCCTAGCCTCCAAAATGACTAATAGTGACCAGAAGTCTGCCAAGTTGGAGAGCTATTGATACTATTATTGGATGCCTTCACTGCATATTCTGGGTGGCTCCAAACCTGGGAGAGTGAAATGGAATTAAAAGAAAAGGCTTGTACAGAAGACCAGGGAGGGTGTTTCATAAGAGACCTCCCGAGTACGCGGAGTCCACAGTATAAATCAACCTCACCCGCAAGCACCATGACTAATGAGAGCCAATCCAACCGACAGGAGCCAGTCCAGCCTACAGTGAGACCAGTGGGAATATGGACTCCCTGGCTACTAGGGGAGACATCCAATCGAAAGCTGATGGCATTTACAAAAGAAACGGGTCTACTAAGGCAGACTTTATGAAGTCTCTAGTCAATCCAGTGCATGTAGGCTAGATGCTGGGTAAGTGTGGACCATCTTGAAGGGGCCCTAAGAGAGAGTGAAACTATGCCAGTGGCTAACTGACAAAGCAGAAGATGGGAGAATCCGATCACAGCAAAATATACGTACTGGAGGTATTAAGAACTGGTTACGAACCAGGACCTGGCCAGATATGTCCAGGAGCTATTCGCATTGCTATTGCAGGACCAGGACATGCCTACAGTTTTGTGTACTGCACACACAGGTTATTAGTTCTTTTTAAACTAACAAATGAACTCCTGATGTCATAACAAGAGAGCATCATTTCCATCAGAAAATGAGAGGGGTGAAACCATAGTATTTCACGCTATTTCATGACGTTTGAACTTTGACACTTGCCGTGAGTAGGCCCCTGAAAAAAGTCAAAACTACTCACGACTGAGAAGATCCCATACTACTGGTGTTTCCCAATACATGTAATATTTAGGTACAAGGGAGCCTTGATTGGTAGTGCGGTCCGGAGTTTCTAGTTCACCGAGGGAGAGTGCAGCAGCAGTGTGAGAGGGAGCGGAGCGGTATGGGAGCAGGAGATAGGAATGCCGAAAGTGCCCAGCTCTCTTGTTTCAGATCAGACTTGCTGAGGCTTCGGCTGAGGGAGGACTCGGCAAACCAGATTGAGGGCGGAGCCGAGGTGTCGGGCGCTGCTGCAGTTGCAGTAGATCCATGCCCTACGGTGCAGTGGGCAAGTACCGCGAGCATGGGGTCTGGGGGTATCTTTTCATCTATCCCGCTCACCTTCAGCTAACCTCCAGTTTGCTCGTTCTTGGACTCTGTATCTTGGACTCCATACAAAGACAAAGGTACGCAGTGAATTTAGCAGGGCACAGGACAGCGGGAGGGGGGCGGGAGCGGCGCACGGACTGCGGGAGGGGGGGCGGGAACGGCGCACGGATAGCGGGAGGGGGGGGCCGGGAACGGGCACAGGACAAAATACGTAAACTGACAAAGTGAAAACACATTTATAAACAAAATGCTCCTTACCTGATCGCCTCGTGGGAACTCGAATCTTGCAGCCAACTCCAACAACAGACACTTGTAAAAGGAAGAAAACAGGCCGACTCGAAAAAAAAACCCACCGCCGCGATGACAATCAGAAGTGGGTGGAGAGGGAAAAAATCACGGGAACGCCCCCAAATCTGGTCCGTCCTTGACGGACAGATCCGGCTCCCAATGGCCAGCCTCCATTTATGGAGCTAGCCAATGGGAGCCAGGGGACGTTCCTGAAGCCCATATAGTAAACACTAGATTTTGCCTGCGCCGAAAAGCTGCGCAGAGCGCAGCCTTCGGCAGGCGAAACCTAAAAAGCGACTACATTACCCATAGATACCCTGGGCAACCATAGAGAACATACGCTATATAAGGTATCATAGAGGACAACACTCCCTCTTTCTTTGTCCATAAAACAGTTAACAAAAGATCAAAGTCCCAATTGAAACAAAGGATCCATGAAGAACATCACGATGAAAGACCCCCGGAAGGCAGAAGCAAAGAAGCAGCAGCTAAAAATCCTCCGGGACGAACCACAGTTCTCAGGTAACTGAGAACGCGTAGCAAGAACCTCATTTAGGGTCTGAACCTGAAAAGCAAAGCAGAGCCGTAATACACCATACCCACAATGGAGTAAAAGCATATAAAACCAAAGATAGGGAGGGAAAGAAACACTGCATAGAGCATCATGAAACATAGCATAGTACAATTGTATACAAAGCAAAATGCAATCAACAGTAGATATGCAGGCATAAGACAAGGGTGGGATAATCTTCGCCTCCTGTCCTTAATAGATTTGAAAATTCTTGGCACGAATGTTAGCACATTTTTAATTCTATGGCAGGACGGAGGCTCCGATTATGCTTGTTCAAAGCTTAGCCACCACAACTGAAGCAACATCCACAATAGGTTTGAAATAGAAGGTTTTAAACACAGATTCAGAAGACCAATCAGCGACCTTCATGATATCATGTAGACTGACACCCATAGAAAAAGCTTTAGAAGCCATAGCCCCCCGTGCAGAATGGGCACCAAAGAGGGAAACATCTATGCCAGCTTCCAGCATTAGCCAACGCACCCATCTCGCTAGCGTAGCAGGAGTCACAGGTTTGAAAGGCTTTTGCAAAGCAATCAACAATGGGCCATGTAAATCATGTCTAAAAGGTGCAGTACTTACCTCATAGTCTTTAATACACTGAACCACACACAGTTGTGAATTATGTGGAAAAGAAGGATAAGTCACGGAAGACGTATTACATTTAGTACGCCTGGAGACAACAAAAGTAACACCCTCAGGCGAGAACGTACGACCAGCAAGGTCCAAACCCGAACATCTGAAACTCGTTTGCAGGAAATCAAACACAGTAACATTGTCAGTTTAGCTGAAAGTTGCTTGCGGGTCAATAAAGAGTTGGAAGGCCAGGATTCCAAGAAACGCAAAACAACAGGCACATCCCATAAAGCCACATATTTAGGACAAGGAGGTTTTACCATCCGGATGCCTCTGAGCAATTTTGAAATCAAAGGATGCTCCCCAGCAGGTTTGCCATCGATAGAAACATGCCCAGCTGAAATGGCAGAACAAAAATTATTAACAGTTCTATAAGCCAGACCAGACAAAGCAATGGAGGCTAAAAAACTTGAGAATCAAAGCAATATCCGCTGAAGCGGGATCCACCTTCCGTTGTGAACACCAATCACACCATCGTTTCCAAGCTGACGCATAACGTTTGTGTGTGTTGGGGGCCCAAGCCTCACCGATAAATCTGGTAGCATCGCTAGATAGGTCTGGGATTTGCCAGCTACCCCCGAAATCCTCCACGCCACCAGACGGAGTTGACCCAAGAGAACAAGGGGGTGAGGTTCGAGAAGACGGGTCATCAACAGGCTCCACCTATGGGGAAGAAGGAGCGGGTTCGAGCAACTCATCTCCAGAAGAACTGGAAACCAAGCCTGAGCTCTCCACAGAGGAGTGATCAGAATGAGCTCCGATAGAAAGTGCTTCGTGCGGGCTAGGACCCTGTGAATCATTACAAAAGGTGGAAAGGCATAACACAGGAGAGGAGGCCAAGACTGGACAAAGGCATCCGTGGCCAGGGCCTCTAGATCCGGACGCCAACTGTAAAACCGGGGAAGCTGTTTGTTGAGGCGAGAGGCAAACAGGTCGATGTGACAACTTCCCCAAATCCGGGACAGCGTCCGAAAAACCAGAGGATGAAGCCTCCAATCGCTTTAATCCCTCAGATGGTGAGAGTTTTAATCGGCTACCCGATTGTCGCGACCCGGAAGGTACTCTGCAATAACAGTGATCTGCCGTTGCAGACAAAGATGACAAAAATCCTTTGCAATCTCTGCCAGAAGTTTGGATTTGGTCCCCTCCAGCTTGTTGACATACTGCACCACTGAGACATTGTCCATGCGGAGGAATATGCAACAATTTGTTGCCTGCGGGGTCAGACAACGAATCGCAAAGGAGCCGGCTATAAGCTCCAAGCAATTGATGTGAAGAGACAATTCCTTCGGGGACCAACGGCCCCCCGTCGCAACGGGGCCGCACCGGGCTCCCCAACCCGAAAGGCTGGCATCCGATTCTATCACCACATCTGGGGTCTTCCCGGATAGCGCACGGCCATTCCAAGATTCCATGTGCTCCAGCCACCATAACATCTCCGAACATGCATCCTCATCAGAGGAATGTGATCTGAATAACGAAGACCTTTCTGGAGATGCCTGATCTTGAGACGCTGAAGAGCACGATAATGCAACGGACCTGGAAAGATCGCTTGGATCGAAGAGGACAGCAGACCTACTATTCGAGCCACCGATCTCAATGAAACAATCTGTTTGGACAAGACCAACCTCAAGTCCCTCTTGATGGATCTGATTTTCTGACCGGGCAAGAGGAGTTGACAGGAGACCGAGTCGATCCGAAACCCGAGGAAGTCCATCGACTGAGAGGGAATGAAGGCGGACTTCTGAGGATTCACAAAAAAACCTAGTGATTGTAACAGATCTATGGACCAATGCAAATGGGTCTGTAAAAGAAGAGGGCATTGCGCCAGGATGAGAATATCGTCGAGATATACTATCAGGCGAACCCCGGGGGCTCGCAAGGACTCCATCACCGGGCGCAGAAGCTTCGTGAAGCACAGCAACTGGATCCAATCAATTTACATACTCCTCCTCGATCTGCAAGCATGATGTCTAATACCATACAAGTCTGCAAAGTCATAAGGCGGTCCGCTTGAAGCTCAGCTGTAACATTACTAAGAGAACCTGCTGTCTGATTAATAGTAGCTTCAACAACGCGGACAAGCTGTCGAAAATGCCTACTATTGATCATAGGACCCCAAAAGGGCAGGAAGCCCTGGAAGAAATCGCCTACTTCGTGTGCTGCAGTATCTTCCTGATTGAAGACACCTCTACCATATCTTGTTCTATGATAGTCTGAAGCAGTAGTGTATGTAGGGGGAGGCAGAAACGCCACATAACACGTTCCTGAAAAATCAGGTGGCAACCATGTGTAGGCTCTGTCATGACAAACAAAATATGTGCTTTTAGCTGGCACAAAAGGTGGAGAAGTCTGAGATGAATAGACATAGGTTTGAGCCCACATACTCTTACCTAGCTGAGGTTTTCGGATTCCGACCATTACCTTGCAAACAAAAATGGCCTCGGTGGGGTACAATCCAAATAGGGGGAGACCTTTTTCGTCTCTCCTTCTCTGTCAAGCTGATACTATATCCATTTATTTAACAACAAGGGGTGGTGATGGACAGAGTTTCTGAATTAAGCAGAATACTCTCACCCAGTCAAGAGATCAGGGCTAGACCCAACACCGTTTTTTAGCTCACTGCACCATCCCAGCTCAGAACCTGGCTATATGCAAATTAGTCTGTTCCTGTCCCAGTGCATGATGGGAACAGGGCAAACCAAACTACCAAGCCAATTCTTACACTGGGAAGGAAACAAGCTACCGGGGACCGGTTTCTGGCATTTCAGCCGTCGTCGGCCCGGCTTGCTTGAATCCTGATGGTGCAATGAGCAAGGGACTCACATCTGAGTATACCCTTCCACGCTTAGGGTGGACAAAATATTTAACAACAAGGGGTGGTGATGGACAGAGTTTCTGAATTAAGCAGAATACTCTCACCCAGTCAAGAGATCAGGGCTAGACCCAACACCGTTTTTTAGCTCACTGCACCATCCCACTATAGGTGTGGCAGGGTATACCCAGACATGAGTCCCTTTCTCACTGCACCATCAGGATTCAAGCAAGCCGGGCCGAAGACGCCTGAAATGCCAGAAACCGGTCCCCGGTAGCTTGTCTCCTTTCTGGTGAAGAATTGGCTTGGTAGTTTAGTCTGCCCTGTTCTCATGATGCACTGGGCCAGGGACAGACTGATATGCATATAGCCAGGTTCTGAGCTGGGATGGTGCAGTGAGATAAATAAAGGTTGTAGGAGAGTAGGGTCTGCAATCCTATGATCACCCAGATTTTTTGCTTTTGTTTCACTGGTTTACGACTTTCTCTGGCTGTGGGCCTGCCAATCAGACCCACAGCCTGGCTGTTCTCTCTATAAATTACAACGTGTACCCTAGGTGCATTTACCAATTGGTACTGGGCCACCTTATCAGACCCTGTAACTCAGGGCATAGGTGTACCCAGGGCTGCCAGGGGCTGCAGCATGTATTATGCCACCCCTGGCTGGCCTCCTAAATTTGACACAACTGGCTGCATGACGGCTGGGGCAAAGTCGTGTAATCATTCTTTGCTGTAGATATAGTATACCTATATCTAACCCTAAAAATGGACACACAGATTCCTATCAGTCACTCCTATGGCAGGCCTTAACAATCCTGAAGGCAGAGTGCTTGGAATCGTGTGAGATGTTGCTCTGGCATGAGCTGAGCCTGTCTGCAGCTTGCGGAACCAAGTCCTAATAGCTGTTCCATGATATCGCATACCATATACTCTTAAGTGCATTATAATCCTCGCGGTTAAATGCTATCTTTGGTATTGCTTTATCAAAACATGTCGAGTAAGGTGTCATACGAATTGGAATACTAACCCCTCGCCAATTCTGGCGACGGGGTTAGCATTCCACCCTTCTAGAGGGACACGACATGTATGTAACTGTGAACCCTGGTTAAAGTTAACTGAAGCCTCAGCTCCACAAAATGGATGCTGCCACCACAGACACGAGTCTGACCCCCTGCAGCTGGGAGTCCTTCCAGCGAGGGGAGCCTGGACAAAGGGTTTCCTGTCGAGGGCGGTGCTAGCACCGTCCCAGACAGAGTTTTGTGTATCCTGGGTAGGCAGGACTTTACAGGAAGGTGACTGCTGAGTGGCACCCCGGTGCTCACTACGCATAGGCCGGTCAGTACCAGTTCCAGGGGCACACCAGCCCCTGGCCTGGGGAAAGTCCGGCATGGGAGAGGGGTGTAACCACCCCCCTCCTAGTCCCACCCATAGGCAGGACCTAGTCACCGGGTCAGCCCCCTTTTTTTAGTATAAAGATAGGAGCGGGCCCCCTGTTCAAATTAGATCATCTTTGGAATCAAGACACGACTTTCTGCGAAAGGACATCAAGATTTCTTCTTCAAGATTCTCCCTTGTGGCTAAGGAGTAGTCACCCTGCATCAGCGGGCACCATCCTAAGAACACTGCGGTCTGCTGCAAGTCCTTCCTCCGGAATCTGACGACCCAGCTCGACGAAACCCGGCTTCCCTGGCACCTCTGACCTCTACTCACATCTACAGCCAAGCTGAGAACCGTGAGTGCGACGAGACCTCGAGGGACCGACGATCGCCAAGACTGCACAACTTCTTTGCAACAAGCCCACCGAGTCTTCCACTGGTGAGTGCTTTGGGGTCCGAGAAGCCCCAACCCTGAGCAGCTCCAGCACGGAAGATCAGCCCTCCAGCATCTCCACGATCTGCGTGGGCCCTTCTGCTTTTTGCTGCTCACCGCGTTGTTTGGCTACTAGCCGGCTGGCTTGTGGCCTTCTTAACGACGCCCAACGACATCACTGCTGCTGGTCTGGTTGCTCCAGACTGGCCCTTGCTTCCTTCTTCAAGAGAGGCACCCCGGACCCTCCTGGTCCACTCCAGACGCCATTTTGAGTCCACCGCGTGGGCTTGAATTTGCCAAGGCTTTGTTGCCCAATCCTGGGTCCAGCGACGCCGACAGCTTCATCCATCGTGGACAGCTCGCTCCTCCATCCTGGTCACCGACAACGCCTCCTGGTCCGTGAGATCTGCAGAGCACAGCGTCACCCACTCACCTAGTCGAGGTGACTACCATCCTGTGCCCTCCAGGTGCCACCTGACTACTGGCTAGTAGTCACGAACTTGGTCCCCTCTGCTTTCAGGTGTCATCCATCTTCAAGATCCAGGCTTGGATCACTTCGAACTCTCTTCACTGGTCGCCTGCCAGCATCTTTCTTCCAGGCTCCTGGTACGTCTACGAGGATTCCCGACGTCTTTTGAGACATATGCAGCTGCAGCCCCTGGGCTAGGTAACTTCGGCATTTCGGTGCCCCAGCATAGCCTCACTATCCAAGGGTCAGGATCCACTTTCGTTTTCCTCCTACCAGGTCGTGTTCGCCCGAGAACACTAACTTTCTGAAATCTAGCTACCATAGACTTTGTCCCGCATCCCGCGTGAGAGTGCACACTCTGCACCCGAGTCCCCTAGGCCTCCTAGAAGTAATCTGAAGATTCTATAGTCAAGACCTAGCGATTCCAAAGCCTATTAGTACTGTACTTACCTGCTAGTAATTTCGCATTCCACTTTCAGAGTATATGGTTTTCCGTGCCCCTCCGGCATTTGTATATACTGTGCTAACTTAAGTATTTTCGTAAGAGTTTTGTTTTGTGGTTAGTACCCTGTCCTCATAAAGAGTACAGGGCTGTTGTGATTTTAATAAATACACTGTTTATTTTCATAACACTTGTGTGGCGTCCTTTCACGGGGCATTCAAGGGGTACATGTGTGGTATAACAGCTGGCTTAACACGCCCTCTCGAGTCTTTAGCCTTAGACTACTCGTATTCATGCTACTAGGATAGCTGGTCTATAAGGTTGACTTACAACCAATCATCAATAAGGGTTGTTTGGACTGATACAAAGTGTTCACTAGAATAGTGAACATTATATATCAGGCCAACTTCTCACATTGGTGAGCAGCGGTTGGGATTTGAGCTTGCTGTTGTTCTACCACACGTATCCTAAGAATATCTTGTTGAAAGATCACATAAGTACTGTTAGGTACATATAACTTAGCTTAGAATACTCTGAGTTCTACTGAACCAGCTGTTGCAGCTCCTCAAGGCTTAGCACACCTTGGCTGCAACTCTTAGCAAGGGATCAGTAGGTAAGCACATAGTGTAGGTAGGTGCATCACTTACACCACACTAGAAGCATGTCTAACCTCGGAGAGTCTACTGAGACCCCTGATGGTTGAGGACCCTCCACAGGCCTCTTCTAGATATGCAGCCCTTAGTTTCCAGGAGATGAGACAAGTGTGTACCTCCAGGAAGGTAAAATAGGGGTCTAACCCCACAATCCCATTTCTGATTGGTCTCTTAGAGACTTATGATGCTAGAAAGGCTGAGAAACTTCTTAGCTCTTCTCATCCAGAAGGGGACATGCCAGCCCTAGAAGGAACCAGGGGTGACCCAGATCTCATCCATCTCTCAGGTGAGGAGGATGATGATCAGGAGACATCTGGGGATGAGGCAGACAAAGGTCCAGAAATAGTTAGTCAGCTAACTAGGGACCACTTAAGCAGGCATGAGAGTGATACTAGGAGAGCCCTAGGACCCCTCTCAGGCCAGCTTAACATTGGGAATGGACGAGTTAGGTCTCTCTCAAGAGGCTCTAACAGATCCATTCAAACCAATGGCTCTCAGGCCTCTGCTCTGAGGAGGATGACCTCCCCTCAGAGGAGAGTTTATGAAGCCAAGAAAAGGGAAGTCAATCTGAGGATTGCCAGGGAAGAACTTGCCCTGGCCAAAGAAAGACTTGCCTTTGCTAGAGAGCAGGAATTGAGTGGGTCAAAACCCACTGGTGGCAGCATAATACCTAGCAATAGGGAAAGGAGTTTTGATACAAAACACCTGAATAAGATAGTGCCCCCCTTTAAGCAAGGGGATGACATCCACAAATGGATTACTGCTCTGGAGAGGGCCTGCACTGTGCAAGGTGTTCCCCAGAGTCAGTGGGCAGCTATCTTGTGGCTCTCCTTTGAAGGTAAAGGTAGAGATAAGCTCCTCACTACTAGAGTGGAGGATGCTAACAATTACCAAGTCTTGAAAAACACACTGGTTGATGGGTTTGGCATAACCACTGAGCAGTACAGGGTGCTGTTCAGGGATACCCAGAAAACTCAGTCTCAAGATTGGTCTGACTTTGTAGATTGTGCCACTAAGGCTTTTGAAGGCTGGTTGCTGGGCAGTAAGGTTACTGATTTTACAGGATTGTACAATTTGATGATGAGAGAACAAATTTTAAACAATTGTCAGAACCAGTTGTTGCATCAGCATCTTGTTGACTCAGATCTGACCTCTCCCCAAGAATTGGGAAAGAAGGCAGACAGATGGGTCAGAACAAGAGTTAAGCAGAACCAGGGCCAGAATCAAGGTGGTCAGAAGAAAGCAGACCAGAAGGGTAAAGATTCTAAAGGGGAACAAAATGACCAGAAGTCTTCGACAGGTCCCCAACAACCCAAAGAGGGTGGGGGTCAGGCTCCCCAGAAAAAGAAAGATGGCCAGTCCAAAAGGTGGTGCCAATACTGTAAAAGTAAAACTCACTGGTTTAGTGAGTGCACCAAGAAAGGAGGATGGCAGACTCCTGCCACTGCAGCCCCTAAGGCACCTGTGCCCCCTAGTACAGTCAGCAGTGGTAGTGCACCTCCCAAGGGTTTAGTTGGGTTAACCTTGGGTTCTGAGGGGTATGACAACTTAGTTGGCACACTCACTCAGGCTGTCCTTGTCTGTACAGGGGATGCAGATGTATCCCCTGATGTCAGTCCCAATACTTTGGGCAAATACAGACAGACACCTTTAATAAATGGAAGAATGGCTCAGGCCTATAGGGACACTTGTGCCAGTGTCACAATGGTGACACCTAACTTTGTGGACCCTGGACAGATCATGCCAGGTACAGATTTCCTGGTGACCAATGCAAGCAATGTCACTACCAGTCATAGTATGGCAATTGTTGCTTTCTCCTGGGGAGGGGTAAATGGCCAAAAGAAGGTTGTTGTTAGCTCAGACCTCCCAGTAGATTGTTTGTTGGGCAATGATTTGGAGTCATCACAATGGTCAGAAGTGGAGCAGAGGACTCACATGGAGATGTTAGGTTTGCCAGCACATGTGTTTGCTGTGACTAGGTCACAGGCCAGAAGATGCCCCACTGAACAGGTGCTGGATCCTGGAACAATGGACCAGACACCTTCCAAGAAGAAGAGCAGTAGGGTTAAGGCTGTGCCTTCCCCCTTGCCCCAGGTTGAGGATCAAGTCTCAGAGGAGGCTGACCTAAGAGAATTGAGGGAAACTGAGCCTAAAGAATTTGAACTTGATCAAGTTGAATTTCTGGGCTCAGGGGGACCCTCAAGAGAAGACCTGGGGAAGGAACAGTTAGACTGCCCTTCCCTTGAACCCCTCAGACAGCAGGCCCCTGCTGAGGCTGCTGGGAACGCCACAGGTACCCACAAGGTATACTGGGATGATGGACTCCTGTACACTGAGGCAAGAGACCCCAAGCCTGGCATGACCAGGAGGCTGGTTGTACCCTTGACTCAGAGAGGTTTCCTTCTCACCTTGGCCCATGAGATTCCCTTAGCAGGTCACTTAGGCCAGACAAAGACTTGGGACAGGCTTGTCTCACACTTTCACTGGCCTCACATGAATGAGGATACCAAGGAGTTTTGTCGCTCCTGTGTCACTTGCCAAGCCAGTGGTAAGTCAGGTGGCACAACAAAGGCCCCCCTTATACCAATGCCTGTGGTGGGGGTGCCCTTTGAAAGAGTGGGGATTGACATTGTTGGTCCAATGGAACCCCAGACAGCATCAGGGCACAAGTTTATACTGGTGGTAGTGGATCATGCCACCAGGTATCCTGAAGCTATTCCACTTAGGACCACTACAGCACCTGTGGTGGCAAGGGTCCTAGTTGGAGTGTTCTCCAGAGTGGGCTTCCCTAAGGAGGTTGTCTCTGACAGAGGTGCAAACTTCATGTCAAGCTACTTAACTGCTATGTGGAAGGAATGTGGTGTCAACTACAAGTTCACCACACCCTATCATCCACAATGCAATGGGCTTGTTGAAAGGTTCAACAGGACCCTAAAAGGGATGATTCATGGACTACCTGAAAAGCTCAGGCGTAGATGGGATGTCCTGATACCCTGCCTTCTGTTTGCTTACAGAGAGGTCCCACAAAAGGGGGTTGGCTACAGCCCTTTTGAACTTTTGTATGGGCATCCTGTGAGAGGCCCCCTGTGTTTGGTGAAGGAAGGATGGGAGAGACCTCTCAAAAAGCCTGCAACCAACATAGTGGACTATGTACTTGGTCTCCGCTCCAGGATGGCTGAGTATATGGAGAAGGCATCTGAAAACCTTAAGGCCAGTCAAGAACTTCAAAAAGCTTGGCATGACCAAAAGGCTGTCCTGACTGTTTATCAGCCTGGACAGAAGGTGTGGGTGTTGGAGCCAGTGGCCCCAGCAGCACTCAAAGACAAATGGTCTGGGCCCCACACAATTCTTGAGCAAAAGGGAGAGGTCACCTACCTGTGGACCTTGGAACTCCCAGGAGTCCCCACAGGGTACTCCATGTCAACAGGCTCAAAGCATATGTCGACAGGAAGGACATGAGCTTGCTCATGGCCATTGATGAGAGACAGGAGGAAGAGAGTGACCCTCTCCCAGACCTGCTCACTCAGAATCCCGATGATGGGTCAGTAGATGGTGTTGTCTTTTGTGGCAGCCTCTCTGAGCATCAACAGAAAGACTGTAAACAGGTTCTTCAGTCTTTTAGACATATGTTCTCTCTGACACCCAGTCAGACCAATTGGTGTACCCATGAGGTTGACACTGGTGACAGCCTGCCAGTTAAGAGTAAAATCTACAGGCAGCCTGATCATGTTAGAGACTGCATAAAAACTGAAGTGCAGAAAATGTTGGAGTTGGGAGTCATTGAACCCTCAGATAGCCCATGGGCTAGTCCAGTAGTTCTAGTGCCAAAACCTCACACCCAGGATGGTAAGAGAGAGATGAGGTTCTGCGTAGACTACAGGGGTCTCAATGCAGTCACTAAGACTGATGCCCACCCAATACCTAGGGCAGATGAGCTTATAGATAGATTGGCTTCTGCCAACTACTTAAGCACATTTGACCTGACAGCTGGGTATTGGCAAATCAGGTTAGCTGAGGATGCCAAGCCCAAGACAGCATTTTCAACCCCTGGTGGGCATTATCAATTTGTGGTGATGCCCTTTGGTCTGAAAAATGCACCTGCCACCTTCCAAAGGTTGGTGAATCATGTTCTCACTGGGCTGGATGACTTCTGTGCAGCATATCTAGATGATATTGCTGTCTTTAGCTCCAACTGGGAGGATCACCTGGTCCACCTGAGGAAAGTGTTAGAGGCTCTGCAAGCAGCAGGCCTCACTATCAAGGCCACCAAGTGCCAGATAGGGCAGACACAGGTTGTATACCTGGGCCACCTTGTAGGTGGAGGCCAGGTTCAGCCACTGGAGAGCAAAATACAGTCAATCAGGGACTGGGCTCCTCCAACCACCCAGACTCAGGTTCGAGCTTTCTTGGGCCTGACTGGTTACTACAGAAAGTTTGTCAGGAACTATGGATCAATTGTGACTCCATTAAATGAACTGACAAGTAAGAAAATGCCAAAAAAGGTTCAGTGGACAGCAGGCTGTCAAAAAGCATTCGATGACCTAAAGCAGGCCATGTGCACAGCACCTATCCTCAAGAGTCCAGACTACTCCAAACCATTCATTGTCCAAACAGATGCTTCTGAGTTGGGTGTGGGAGCTGTTCTATCTCAACTGAATTTTGATGGTCAAGACCAGCCCATTGCTTTTATAAGCAGAAGGCTGACCCCCAGAGAGAAGAATTGGTCAGCTATTGAGAGGGAGGCCTTTGCTGTGGTTTGGGCCCTGAAGAAGCTGAGGCCATACTTGTTTGGCACTCACTTCAAGATTCAGACCGACCATAAGCCCCTCTTGTGGCTAAATCAAATGAAGGGTGAAAACCCCAAACTGCTTAGGTGGTCCATTTCCCTACAGGGGATGGACTTTACAGTGGAACATAGACCTGGTACTGATCATGGCAATGCCGATGGGCTCTCCAGATATTTCCACTTAGAACAAGAAGACTCACCTGGTCAAGGTTAGCTTATTGTCCCAAAGTTTGGGGGGGGGGGTCATGTAGGAGAGTAGGGTCTGCAATCCTATGATCACCCAGATTTTTTGCTTTTGTTTCACTGGTTTACGACTTTCTCTGGCTGTGGGCCTGCCAATCAGACCCACAGCCTGGCTGTTCTCTCTCTAAATTACAACGTGTACCCTAGGTGCATTTACCAATTGGTACTGGGCCACCTTATCAGACCCTGTAACTCAGGGCATAGGTGTACCCAGGGCTGCCAGGGGCTGCAGCATGTATTATGCCACCCCTGGCTGGCCTCCTAAATTTGACACAACTGGCTGCATGACAGCTGGGGCAAAGTCGTGTAATCATTCTTTGCTGTAGATATAGTATACCTATATCTAACCCTAAAAATGGACACACAGATTCCTATCAGTCACTCCTATGGCAGGCCTTAACAATCCTGAAGGCAGAGTGCTTGGAATCGTGTGAGATGGTGCTCTGGCATGAGCTGAGCCTGTCTGCAGCTTGCGGAACCAAGTCCTAATAGCTGTTCCATGATATCGCATACCATATACTCTTAAGTGCATTATAATCCTCGCGGTTAAATGCTATCTTTGGTATTGCTTTATCAAAACATGTCGAGTAAGGTGTCATACGAATTGGAATACTAACCCCTCGCCAATTCTGGCGACGGGGTTAGCATTCCACCCTTCTAGAGGGACACGACATGTATGTAACTGTGAACCCCGGTTAAAGTTAACTGAAGCCTCAGCTCCACAAAATGGATGCTGCCACCACAGACACGAGTCTGACCCCTGCAGCTGGGAGTCCTTCCAGCGAGGTGAGCCTGGACAAAGGGTTTCCTGTCGAGGGCGGTGCTAGCACCGTCCCAGACAGAGTTTTGTGTATCCTGGGTAGGCAGGGCTTTACAGGAAGGTGACTGCTGAGTGGCACCCCGGTGCTCACTATGCATAGGCCGGTCAGAACCAGTTCCAGGGGCACACCAGCCCCTGGCCTGGGGAAAGTCCGGCATGGGAGAGGGGTGTAACCACCCCCCTCCTAGTCCCACCCATAGGCAGGACCTAGTCACCGGGTCAGCCCCCTTTTTTTAGTATAAAGATAGGAGCGGGCCCCCTGTTCAAATTAGATCATCTTTGCAATCAAGACACGACTTTCTGCGAAAGGACATCAAGATTTCTTCTTCAAGATTCCCCCTTGTGGCTAAGGAGTAGTCACCCTGCATCAGCGGGCACCATCCTAAGAACAGTGTGGTCTGCTGCAAGTCCTTCCTCCGGAATCTGACGACCCAGCTCGACGAGACCTGGCTTCCCTGGCACCTCTGACCTCTACTCACCTCTACAGCCAAGCTGAGAACCGTGAGTGCGACGAGACCTCGAGGGACCGATGATCGCCAAGACTGCACGACTTCTTTGCAACAAGCCCACCGAGTCTTCCACTGGTGAGTGCTTTGGGGTCCGAGAAGCCCCAACCCTGAGCAGCTCCAGCACGGAAGATCAGCCCTCCAGCATCTCCACGATCTGCGTGGGGCCCTTCTGCTTTTTGCTGCTCACCGCGTTGTTTGGCTACTAGCCGGCTGGATTGTGGCCTTCTTAACGACGCCCGACGACATCACTGCTGCTGGTCTGGTTGCTCCAGACTGGCCCTTGCTTCCTTCTTCAAGAGAGGCACCCCGGACCCTCCTGGTCCACTCCAGATACCATTTTGAGTCCACCGCGTGGGCTTGAATTTGCCAAGGCTTTGTTGCCCAATCCTGGGTCCAGCGACGCCGACAGCTTCATCCATCGTGGGACAGCTCGCTCCTCCATCCTGGTCGCCGACAACGCCTCCTGGTCCGTGAGATCTGCAGAGCACAGCGTCACCCACTCACCTAGTCGAGGTGACTACCATCCTGTGCCCTCCTGGTGCCACCTGACTACTGGCTAGTAGTCACGAACTTGGTCCCCTCTGCTTTCAGGTGTCATCCATCTTCAAGATCCAGGCTTGGATCACTTCGAACTCTCTTCACTGGTCGCCTGCCAGCATCTTTCTTCCAGGCTCCTGGTCCGTCTACGAGGATTCCCGACGTCTTTTGAGACATATGCAGCTGCAGCCCCTGGGCTAGGTAACTTCGGCATTTCGGTGCCCCAGCATAGCCTCACTATCCAAGGGTCAGGATCCACTTTCGTTTTCCTCCTACCAGGTCGGGTTCGCCCGAGAACACTAACTTTCTGAAATCTAGCTACCATAGACTTTGTCCCGCATCCCGCGTGAGAGTGCACACTCTGCACCCGAGTCCCCTAGGCCTCCTAGAAGTAATCTGAAGATTCTATAGTCAAGACCTAGCGATTCCAAAGCCTATTAGTACTGTACTTACCTGCTAGTAATTTCGCATTCCACTTTCAGAGTATATGGTTTTCCGTGCCCCTCGGGCATTTGTATATACTGTGCTAACTTAAGTATTTTCGTAAGAGTTTTGTTTTGTGCTTAGTACCCTGTCCTCATAAAGAGTACAGGGCTGTTGTGATTTTAATAAATACACTGTTTATTTTCATAACACTTGTGTGGTGTCCTTTCACGGGGCATTCAAGGGGTACATGTGTGGTATAACAGCTGGCTTAACAAGCCCTCTCGAGTCTTTAGCCTTGGACTGCTCGTATCCATGCTACTAGGATAGCTGGTCTATAAGGTTGACTTACAACCAATCATCAATAAGGGTTGTTTGGACTGATACAAAGTGTTCACTAGAATAGTGAACATTATATATCAGGCCAACTTCTCACATTGGTGAGCAGCGGTTGGGATTTGAGCTTGCTGTTGTTCTACCACACGTATCCTAAGAATATCTTGTTGAAAGATCACATAAGTACTGTTAGGTACATATAACTTAGCTTAGAATACTCTGAGTTCTACTGAACCAGCTGTTGCAGCTCCTCAAGGCTTAGCACACCTTGGCTGCAACTCTAAGCAAGGGATCAGCAGGTAAACACATAGGGGCCGATTCACAGAACTAACTTAAAACAGAATCTTAAACTTACTACTTTTGATATTCACAGAAGTTAGGATTTTGTCTTAAGTTTGTCTTAAGACAGACTTAAGACAGACTTAAGTTAGGATTTTGTCTTAAGTCTGTCTTAAGACAAACTTAAGACATAATCCTAACTTCTGTGAATACCAAAAGTAGTAAGTTTAGGATTTTGTCTTAAGTTAGTTCTGTGAATCGGGCCCATAGTGTAGGTAGGTACATCACTTACACCACACTAGAAGCATGTCTAACCTCGGAGAGTCCACTGAGACCCCTCTGATGGTTGAGGACCCTCCACAGGCCTCTTCTAGATATGCAGCCCTTAGTTTCCAGGAGATGAGACAAGTGTGTACCTCCAGGAAGCTAAAACAGGGGTCTAACCCCACAATCCCATTTCTGATTGGTCTCTTAGAGACTTATGATGCTAGAAAGGCTGAGAAACTTCTTAGCTCTTCTCATCCAGAAGGGGACATGCCAGCCCTAGAAGGAACCAGGGGTGACCCAGATCTCATCCATCTCTCAGGTGAGGAGGATGATGATCAGGAGACATCTGGGGATGAGGCAGACAAAGGTCCAGAAATAGTTAGTCAGCTAACTAGGGACCACTTAAGCAGGCATGAGAGTGATACTAGGAGAGCCCTAGGACCCCTCTCAGGCCAGCTTAACATTGGGAATGGACGAGTTAGGTCTCTCTCAAGAGGCTCTAACAGATCCATTCAAACCAATGGCTCTCAGGCCTCTGCTCTGAGGAGGATGACCTCCCCTCAGAGGAGAGTTTATGAAGCCAAGGAAAGGGAAGTCAATCTGAGGATTGCCAGGGAAGAACTTGCCCTGGCCAAAGAAAGACTTGCCTTTGCTAGAGAGCAGGAATTGAGTGGGTCAAAACCCACTGGTGGCAGCATAATACCTAGCAATAGTGAAAGGAGTTTTGATACAAAACACCTGAATAAGATAGTGCCCCCCTTTAAGCAAGGGGATGACATCCACAAATGGATTACTGCTCTGGAGAGGGCCTGCACTGTGCAAGGTGTTCCCCAGAGTCAGTGGGCAGCTATCTTGTGGCTCTCCTTTGAAGGTAAAGGTAGAGATAAGCTCCTCACTACTAGAGTGGAGGATGCTAACAATTACCAAGTCTTGAAAAACACACTGGTTGATGGGTTTGGCCTAACCACTGAGCAGTACAGGGTGCTGTTCAGGGATACCCAGAAAACTCAGTCTCAAGATTTGTCTGACTTTGTAGATTGTGCCACTAAGGCTTTTGAAGGCTGATTGCTGGGCAGTAAGGTTACTGATTTTACAGGATTGTACAATTTGATGATGAGAGAACAAATTTTAAACAATTGTCAGAACCAGTTGTTGCATCAGCATCTTGTTGACTCAGATCTGACCTCTCCCCAAGAATTGGGAAAGAAGGCAGACAGATGGGTCAGAACAAGAGTTAAGCAGAACCAGGGCCAGAATCAAGGTGGTCAGAAGAAAGCAGACCAGAAGGGTAAAGATTCTAAAGGGGAACAAATTGACCAGAAGTCTTCGACAGGTCCCCAACAACCCAAAGAGGGTGGGGGTCAGGCTCCCCAGAAAAAGAAAGATGGCCAGTCCAAAAGGTGGTGCCAATACTGTAAAAGTAAAACTCACTGGTTTAATGAGTGCACCAAGAAAGGAGGAGGGCAGACTCCTGCCACTGCAGCCCCTAAGGCACCTGTGCCACCTAGTACAGTCAGCAGTGGTAGTGCACCTCCCAAGGGTTTAGTTGGGTTAACCTTGGGTTCTGAGGGGTATGACAACTTAGTTGGCACACTCACTCAGGCTGTCCTTGTCTGTACAGGGGATGCAGATGTATCCCCTGATGTCAGTCCCAATACTTTGGGCAAATACAGACAGACACCTTTAATAAATGGAAGAATGGCTCAGGCCTATAGGGACACTTGTGCCAGTGTCACAATGGTGACACCTAACTTTGTGGACCCTGGACAGATCATGCCAGGTACAGATATCCTGGTGACCAATGCAAGCAATGTCACTACCAGTCATAGTATGGCTATTGTTGCTTTCTCCTGGGGAGGGGTAAATGGCCAAAAGAAGGTTGTTGTTAGCTCAGACCTCCCAGTAGATTGTTTGTTGGGCAATGATTTGGAGTCATCACAATGGTCAGAAGTGGAGCAGAGGACTCACATGGAGATGTTAGGTTTGCCAGCACATGTGTTTGCTGTGACTAGGTCACAGGCCAGAAGATGCCCCACTGAACAGGTGCTGGATCCTGGAACAATGGACCAGACACCTTCCAAGAAGAAGAGCAGTAGGGTTAAGGCTGTGCCTTCCCCCTTGCCCCAGGTTGAGGATCAAGTCTCAGAGGAGGCTGACCTAAGAGAATTGAGGGAAACTGAGCCTAAAGAATTTGAACTTGATCAAGTTGAATTTCTGGGCTCAGGGGGACCCTCAAGAGAAGACCTGGGGAAGGAACAGTTAGAATGCCCTTCCCTTGAACCCCTCAGACAGCAGGCCCCTGCTGAGGCTGCTGGGAACGCCACAGGTACCCACAAGGTATACTGGGATGATGGACTCCTGTACACTGAGGCAAGAGACCCCAAGCCTGGCATGACCAGGAGGCTGGTTGTACCCTTGACTCAGAGAGGTTTCCTTCTCACCTTGGCCCATGAGATTCCCTTAGCAGGTCACTTAGGCCAGACAAAGACTTGGGACAGGCTTGTCTCACACTTTCACTGGCCTCACATGAATGAGGATACCAAGGAGTTTTGTCGCTCCTGTGTCACTTGCCAAGCCAGTGGTAAGTCAGGTGGCACAACAAAGGCCCCCCTTATACCAATGCCTGTGGTGGGGGTGCCCTTTGAAAGAGTGGGGATTGACATTGTTGGTCCAATGGAACCCCAGACAGCATCAGGGCACAAGTTTATACTGGTGGTAGTGGATCATGCCACCAGGTATCCTGAAGCTATTCCACTTAGGACCACTACAGCACCTGTGGTGGCAAGGGTCCTAGTTGGAGTGTTCTCCAGAGTGGGCTTCCCTAAGGAGGTTGTCTCTGACAGAGGTGCAAACTTCATGTCAAGCTACTTAACTGCTATGTGGAAGGAATGTGGTGTCAACTACAAGTTCACCACACCCTATCATCCACAATGCAATGGGCTTGTTGAAAGGTTCAACAGGACCCTAAAAGGGACGATTCATTGACTACCTGAAAAGCTCAGGTGTAGATGGGATGTCCTGATACCCTGCCTTCTGTTTGCTTACAGAGAGGTCCCACAAAAGGGGGTTGGCTACAGCCCTTTTGAACTTTTGTATGGGCATCCTGTGAGAGGCCCCCTGTGTTTGGTGAAGGAAGGATGGGAGAGACCTCTCAAAAAGCCTGCAACCAACATAGTGGACTATGTACTTGGTCTCCGCTCCAGGATGGCTGAGTATATGGAGAAGGCATCTGAAAACCTTAAGGCCAGTCAAGAACTTCAAAAAGCTTGGCATGACCAAAAGGCTGTCCTGACTGTTTATCAGCCTGGACAGAAGGTGTGGGTGTTGGAGCCAGTGGCCCCAGCAGCACTCAAAGACAAATGGTCTGGGCCCCACACAATTCTTGAGCAAAAGGGAGAGGTCACCTACCTGGTGGACCTTGGAACTCCCAGGAGTCCCCACAGGGTACTCCATGTCGACAGGCTCAAAGCATATGTCGACAGGAAGGACATGAGCTTGCTCATGGCCATTGATGAGGGACAGGAGGAAGAGAGTGACCCTCTCCCAGACCTGCTCACTCAGAATCCCGATGATGGGTCAGTAGATGGTGTTGTCTTTTGTGGCAGCCTCTCTGAGCATCAACAGAAAGACTGTAAACAGGTTCTTCAGTCTTTTAGACATATGTTCTCTCTGACACCCAGTCAGACCAATTGGTGTACCCATGAGGTTGACACTGGTGACAGCCTGCCAGTTAAGAGTAAAATCTACAGGCAGCCTGATCATGTTAGAGACTGCATAAAAACTGAAGTGCAGAAAATGTTGGAGTTGGGAGTCATTGAACCCTCAGATAGCCCTTGGGCTAGTCCAGTAGTTCTAGTGCCAAAACCTCACACCCAGGATGGTAAGAGAGAGATGAGGTTCTGCGTAGACTACAGGGGTCTCAATGCAGTCACTAAGACTGTTGCCCACCCAATACCTAGGGCAGATGAGCTTATAGATAGATTGGCTTCTGCCAACTACTTAAGCACATTTGACCTGACAGCTGGGTATTGGCAAATCAGGTTAGCTGAGGATGCCAAGCCCAAGACAGCATTTTCAACCCCTGGTGGGCATTATCAATTTGTGGTGATGCCCTTTGGTCTGAAAAATGCACCTGCCACCTTCCAAAGGTTGGTGAATCATGTTCTCACTGGGCTGGATGACTTCTGTGCAGCATATCTAGATGATATTGCTGTCTTTAGCTCCACCTGGGAGGATCACCTGGTCCACCTGAGGAAAGTGTTAGAGGCTCTGCAAGCAGCAGGCCTCACTATCAAGGCCACCAAGTGCCAGATAGGGCAGACACAGGTTGTATACCTGGGCCACCTTGTAGGTGGAGGCCAGGTTCAGCCACTGGAGAGCAAAATACAGTCAATCAGGGACTGGGCTCCTCCAACCACCCAGACTCAGGTTCGAGCTTTCTTGGGCCTGACTGGTTACTACAGAAAGTTTGTCAGGAACTATGGATCAATTGTGACTCCATTAAATGAACTGACAAGTAAGAAAATGCCAAAAAAGGTTCAGTGGACAGCAGGCTGTCAAAAAGCATTCGATGACCTAAAGCAGGCCATGTGCACAGCACCTATCCTCAAGAGTCCAGACCACTCCAAACCATTCATTGTCCAAACAGATGCTTCTGAGTTAGGTGTGGGAGCTGTTCTATCTCAACTGAATTTTGATGGTCAAGACCAGCCCATTGCTTTTATAAGCAGAAGGCTGACCCCCAGAGAGAAGAATTGGTCAGCTATTGAGAGGTAGGCCTTTGCTGTGGTTTGGGCCCTGAAGAAGGACAGGCCATACTTGTTTGGCACTCACTTCAAGATTCAGACCGACCATAAGCCCCTCTTGTGGCTAAATCAAATGAAGGGTGAAAACCCCAAACTGCTTAGGTGGTCCATTTCCCTACAGGGGATGGACTTTACAGTGGAACATAGACCTGGTACTGATCATGGCAATGCCGATGGGCTCTCCAGATATTTCCACTTAGAACAAGAAGACTCACCTGGTCAAGGTTAGCTTATTGTCCCAAAGTTTGGGGGTGGGGGGGTCATGTAGGAGAGTAGGGTCTGCAATCCTATGATCACCCAGATTTTTTGCTTTTGTTTCACTGGTTTACGACTTTCTCTGGCTGTGGGCCTGCCAATCAGACCTACAGCCTGGCTGTTCTCTCTCTAAATTACAACGTGTACCCTAGGTGCATTTACCAATTGGTACTGGGCCACCTTATCAGACCCTGTAACTCAGGGCATAGGTGTACCCAGGGCTGCCAGGGGCTGCAGCATGTATTATGCCACCCCTGGCTGGCCTCCTAAATTTGACACAACTGGCTGCATGACGGCTGGGGCAAAGTCGTGTAATCACCCTTTGCTGTAGATATAGTATACCTATATCTAACCCTAAAAATGGACCCACAGATTCCTATCAGTCACTCCTATGGCAGGCCTTAACAATCCTGAAGGCAGAGTGCTTGGAATCGTGTGAGATGGTGCTCTGGCATGAGCTGAGCCTGTCTGCAGCTTGCGGAACCAAGTCCTAATAGCTGTTCCATGATATCGCATACCATATACTCTTAAGTGCATTATAATCCTCGCGGTTAAATGCTATCTTTGGTATTGCTTTATCAAAACATGTCGAGTAAGGTGTCATACGAATTGGAATACTAACCCCTCGCCAATTCTGGTGACGGGGTTAGCATTCCACCCTTCTAGAGGGACACGACATGTATGTAACTGTGAATCCCGGTTAAAGTTAACTGAAGCCTCAGCTCCACAAAATGGATGCTGCCACCACAGACACGAGTCTGACCCCCTGCAGCTGGGAGTCCTTCCAGCGAGGGTAGCCTGGACAAAGGGTTTCCTGTTGAGGGCGGTGCTAGCACCGTCCCAGACAGAGTTTTGTGTATCCTGGGTAGGCAGGGCTTTACAGGAAGGTGACTGCTGAGTGGCACCCCGGTGCTCACTACGCATAGGCCGGTCAGAACCAGTTCCAGGGGCACACCAGCCCCTGGCCTGGGGAAAGTCCGGCATGGGACAGGGGTGTAACCACCCCCCTCCTAGTCCCACCCATAGGCAGGACCTAGTCACCGGTCAGCCCCCTTTTTTTAGTATAAAGATAGGAGCGGGCCCCCTGTTCAAATTAGATCATCTTTGGAATCAAGACACGACTTTCTGCGAAAGGACATCAAGATTTCTTCTTCAAGATTCTCCCTTGTGGCTAAGGAGTAGTCACCCTGCATCAGCGGGCACCATCCTAAGAACACTGCGGTCTGCTGCAAGTCATTCCTCCGGAATCCGACAACTCAGCTCGACGAGACCCGGCTTCCCTGGCACCTCTGACCTCTACTCACCTCTACAGCCAAGCTGAGAACCGTGAGTGCGACGAGATCTCGAGGGACCGACGATCGCCAAGACTGCACGACTTCTTTGCAACAAGCCCACCGAGTCTTCCACTGGTGAGTGCTTTGGGGTCCGAGAAGCCCCAACCCTGAGCAGCTCCAGCACCGAAGATCAGCCCTCCAGCATCTCCACGATCTGCGTGGGGCCCTTCTGCTTTTTGCTGCTCACCGCGTTGTTTGGCTACTAGCCGGCTGGCTTGTGGCCTTCTTAACGACGCCCGACGACATCACTGCTGCTGGTCTGGTTGCTCCAGACTGGCCCTTGCTTCCTTCTTCAAGAGAGGCACCCCGGACCCTCCTGGTCCACTCCAGATGCCATTTTGAGTCCACCGCGTGGGCTTGAATTTGCCAAGGCTTTGTTGCCCAATCCTGGGTCCAGCAACGCCGACAGCTTCATCCATCGTGGGATAGCTCGCTCCTCCATCCTGGTCGCCGACAACGCCTCCTGGTCCGTGAGATCTGCAGAGCACAGCGTCACCCACTCACCTAGTCGAGGTGACTACCATCCGGTGCCCTCCTGGTGCCACCTGACTACTGGCTAGTAGTCACGAACTTGGTCCCCTCTGCTTTCAGGTGTCATCCATCTTCAAGATCCAGGCTTGGATCACTTCGAACTCTCTTCACTGGTCGCCTGCCAGCATCTTTCTTCCAGGCTCCTGGTCCGTCTACGAGGATTCCCTACGTCTTTTGAGACATATGCAGCTGCAGCCCCTGGGCTAGGTAACTTCGGCATTTCGGTGCCCCAGCATAGCCTCACTATCCAAGGGTCAGGATCCACTTTCGTTTTCCTCCTACCATGTCGGGTTCGCCCGAGAACACTAACTTTCTGAAATCTAGCTACCATAGACTTTGTCCCGCATCCCGCGTGAGAGTGCACACTCTGCACCCGAGTCCCCTAGGCCTCCTAGAAGTAATCTGAAGATTCTATAGTCAAGACCTAGCGATTCCAAAGCCTATTAGTACTGTACTTACCTGCTAGTAATTTCGCATTCCACTTTCAGAGTATATGGTTTTCCGTGCCCCTCGGGCATTTGTATATACTGTGCTAACTTAAGTATTTTCGTAAGAGTTTTGTTTTGTGCTTAGTACCCTGTCCTCATAAAGAGTACAGGGCTGTTGTGATTTTAATAAATACACTGTTTATTTTCATAACACTTGTGTGGTGTCCTTTCACTGGGTATTCAAGGGGTACATGTGTGGTATAACAGCTGGCTTAACACGCCCTCTCGAGTCTTTAGCCTTAGACTGCTCGTATCCATGCTACTAGGATAGCTGGTCTATAAGGTTGACTTACAACCAATCATCAATAAGGGTTGTTTGGACTGATACAAAGTATTCACTAGAATAGTGAACATTATATATCAGGCCAACTTCTCACAAAGGTGATGGATCAAGCCCTGAACTTTGGACTGGGTAAGAGTGGTCTGCTTAATTCAGACACCCTGTTAATCACCACCCCCTTTTCTGAATCGTTTTTGGCCACTATAGGTGTGGCAGGGTATACTCAGACATGAGTCCCTTTCTCACTGCACCATCAGGATTCAAGCAAGCCGGGCCGAAGACGGCTGAAATGCCAGAAACCGGTCCCCGGTAGCTAGCTTGTCTCCTTTCTGGTGAAGAATTGGCTTGGTAGTTTAGTCTGCCCTGTTCCCATGATGCACTGGGCCAGGGACAGACTGATTTGCATATAGCCAGGTTCTGAGCTGGGATGGTGCAGTGAGATAAATAACTGTGATGGATCAAGCCCTGATCTTTGGACTGGGTAAGAGTGGTCTGCTTAATTCAGACACTCTGTTCATCACCACCCCCTTTTCTGAATCAGTACTATATCCAGTCACGTTCCAACCAATGTAAGCCTGCACCTCATCCTTAGGGATAGCATTATATGCATCAATATCTCGGATCATAGCTACTATTCCCCTTATCAAGGCATTATTGCTCGAGTTATCGTTAAGGGAACGTAAGGGGCGTACCTCATTTGCATAGATAAACATGGTCTGAAAAGCCCACACAGACCCATTAAAAGAAAAAGGCAAAACCCAATATGGCAGAACTTTATCTGTCCTGTGAGGTATAAGACCACAAACCCAACAATTAGTGGTATTTACTACTAACTGATGCTGATGCAACAACTGTATGAACGAGTTGTTGACAAATTCTGATCTCCTTGTCTGTTCATGTTCAGGCAACGTGTAAAACTGGTGAAAAGAAACAGTAGTGAAAGAAAACATATTTTGGGGGGTGGGTGCAGATGTCTGTTGTGTAGCTTATGTCAAAAAACAAGGTTGGTGGAGGGTCTAAGGGGGAAATCCTTTAAAGACCAAAGGACAGACAAACCCCTTATTCATAGTATAACAATACAAAAGGACTGTCAATGGTCTGTACAACTAAAGGGGGCAAAGAAAAATGTGACGGACTCTGTGTCTACCTATAAAGTGTGTACAACAAAAAGGAAATGAATCCCATCAGCCCACCCATATGGCAGAGCTTCATCATCTGGGATAGAACCACAGATGGTCCGGTTAAGGAGCCACACACCTGTTGGAATTATGTGCTTCTCAAAACCCAAGGAACCACCAGTGATGGATCGTACCAAAAGTCAAATCAGTTTGGAATGGTGTGGGATGTTAAATTGCAGTGAGAAAAAAAGTGTGCAAAAAGAATAAAAAAGTGAGATGTAAAATTGGCTACCATGATTAAGGAAAACTTTATTAGGGAAAATCATGGTGTCAAGATTAAATGAGTGTGAGACAGTTTGACACAATAACTGTCTATTAAGGATTGTATTTGTTGTGTAGCATAGACAGTCCAACCCACACAAGCTAACGTGATACTTAAAAACGTCAAAAAGCACAATATTATAAAACATTTGCTATATATCAATGTACAAAATCTTGTCTTAAGATCTATTTTCTCAACATCTCTTTCAGTTACAACAGACTCCATCCTCTAACGTGCTGCTCGCGGCAATTTTCCTTCTTCACTCAAGTGTGCGTCCAGGCGTCCTAGACGTCCCTAGAACCGCAGACCTTTCGTCAATACGCGGGCCACCCCTTAAGTCTTATCCTGCAACCCTGCAGCTGAATCTGGATGGTGGTTCGAAAAAGAAAAAGAAAAATAGTCTCCTGACTGAAAGAGTGTAATTCACAAAAAAATTCAGATTTTATTTGTCCTTTTTAGACCTTAAGTTGTAGCACTCTTTACCAGGCACAGTTTGATCCTGAAAGAGTGTCTCTGGGTGCATAGTATCAAGTTTCAAACACGGCGGCACAGCTTCTTGCAAGACTTCATCATCCGCACGTTCTGACTGAGTCCATTCCAGATGTGCATCGCTAAAAGGTACAAATCTCGGAACCCTTTCACTCTCGGAATCAGCAACACCTTCCCGGACCCACTTATCGTACGGTAAGGGTAAAGGTATCTTCTTGCAATGGGTACTATGTACCCAGTTTTTATTGCCGAAAACATTAATAGCAGTCCGAGTTGATAACAGGACTTGGTATGGACCAGTCCATCTTGGTTCCAAGTTCTTTGACCTCTGGAAATTCCTGGTTAGAATCCGGTCGCCAGGTTGAATCGTGTGGCCTGCATCTACAGAAACTGAAGGCAAAGTGTCATGGACCTGTTGGTGAAGAACACGCAATTTAGCAGTCAAATCATGTAAGTAGTCAACCAACATAGGGTTCTCGATATCACTGTACTTCTTAGGCCTCGGCATACCCCATACATTCGCCGGAAGTCCAAAAACAATCTCGTATGGGCTAAGTCCCACGCGAGAATGTACTGTCGTTCTCGTGGACAAAAGTGCCAATGGTAAGGCATCCGGCCATGTAAGACCAGAGCTCGCTGGACCATGGCCAACTTCAGCTTCAGAGTGTCATTATAGCACTCGACCAGGCCTGTTGACTGGGGGTAATTCGCAGCGTGAAATTTCTGTTTAATACCCAGACCCGCACATACTTTCTTCATAATCTGACCCACAAATTCACTTCCATTATCACTCCATACCATCCTCGCCAAGCCATATCTGGGAACAAATTCTTTGAGCAAAACCTTGGCTGCAGACAAGGCAGTATTATCCTTTAGGGGGTAGGCCTCTAACCATCTGGAAAAGGCACAAACAACCACAAGGACATACTTCAAGTTATTGCATCTTTCCATAGGAATGTAGTCTATCTGCAGCACCTCGAACGGATACGTTGGAGGAGCAAAATGACCCGCTGGAGTTGGGGTTCCCTTTCCAGGATTATGCATCAAGCAAATCATGCAGTGTTTAACCAAATTCTCAGCACACCTAGGAATTCCATCATTCTGCCATACCGGAGCCAACAACTTACATATCCCTTTTGAACTAATGTGAGCCAACCCATGAGCCATAGTAACCACCGGAAGCACATATGCATCCGGCAACAACCATCGCTGGTGCTCTGACAACTCAACCCAACAGCCTCTTGAATCCAACATTCCCGTACTCTCTCTCCACATACTCAATTCTTTCTCAGTAGCTTCTGCCTGAATCATCTTCACACTTTGTTGTATCTTCACACATTCCTCCTTCCACAACCCATCTGGCAGGACCTGCAACATACATCCGACTCGTCACATCTTTTGCCGTTTCACTCGCTACTTCATCTGCAAACGCATTCCCTCGACCCACATCATCCGTAACCTTCTTATGCACACTACACCTCACTATTGCAATTTGGGTCGGCAAAGTAAGTGATTCAAGAAGTTCACTCACTAATTGTCCATGCTGAATTTTCGTACCATGGGAAGTAATAAATACTCTCTCTTTCCACAAGCGACCAAAACTGTGAGCCACGCCAAATGCGTATTAGCTATCAGTATAAACATTCACTCTCTTTCCTTTTGACAACACACACGCTCTAGTCAATGCTATCAACTCCGCTGCTTGCACTGAATTCTGTGCAATACGTGCTGTTTCAACAATCGTGTGCAAAGTTGTGACAGCATATGCTGCAGTCGTCTCTCCATTCGGAAGCTTAAAGCACGAACCATCTACCCATAGGGTACCATCAGGATTCGAAAGAGGAGTGTCTTTCAGATCAACTCTACCCTTTGTTTCCTCCTCTGTCCGGAGAAAACAGTCATGCTGTTCCTGAGCATCTATCGCTAAAAAAATCGGCAACAATGTAGCTGGATTCAATGTGTTGCACCGCTTGAAGTGCACATGGCTAGCCAAAAGCGTCAACTCATAACCTGACTAAGCATGGGCGAATTTTGCAAATTCGCGATCCGCGAATTTGCGGATTTGCGAATTTGCGATCCGCAAAATTCACGAATTTGTTCGAATTTTTGTTTTTTTGCGTGTTTGCGGGTTTTTTTGCGTGTTCGCGGGGTTTTTTGCGTGTTTGCGGGGATTTTTGCGTCTTCGCGAGCCGCTTGCATAGCGAAGTTACCCATGCAGTCGTTTATGGGAGAGGGAGAGAGAGATAGATAGATAGATAGATAGATAGATAGATAGATAGATAGAAAGAGAGAGAAAGAGAGGGAAAGAGAGAGGGAGCGAGAGAACGAGAGAAAGAAAGAGAGGCCGGATCTCTGAAGGGCCAGATTCCTGAGTTGCCCCTACAGAACATACAGCTTTTTATTTTTAGCAAAATGCATATGAAAATTGTGCTGTAAAGGTCTCTTTTAGTTTAACCCCTCCTGACAACTCAAAATGGGTGTATTTGCCATCCTCTCCCTTCTTCTTGTTTTTTATATCTGTAAGTGCTTCCTGATGAGGTTTAATTCCTTGGACAGGTGCCTCATTGCCTACCTGTAACTATTCTCTGACCCTGCTTCAAGGTTCAGAGCAGGGTCAGAGAATAGTTGCAAGTAGGCAACGAGGCACCAGGAAGCAATTAGCAGCAGGTGTCCAAGTTGAAGTTAATGTGTTTGTAACCCTTTTATAAAAGGTTACAAAGAAATTAGGTTCAACTTTTGCACCTGCTGCTGTAACCCTTGCTTGGCAGAAAATTCGTCCCCGCTGATTCGCGGATTTTACCGCGATTTCACGAGATTCGCGGATCGCGAAATCGCGGAAAATCCGCAAATTCCCCCGCGAAACGGATTTTACGCCCACCCTTAAACCTGACAAACGCGCACTAGTAAGATGTTGAGTCTTCGTTCTATTCAATAGGGTATCCACTGCATGTGGGACCATCACAATCAATGTATTATCCAATACCAAACCAGCAGACTGACGGATAGAAACAGCCGCTGCCGCTGTAGCTCTTAAACAACTAGGCAACACCCTAGCTACCGGATCTAAAGTAGCTGAAAAATACGCACATGGGCGTTGCTTGTCTCCAAATTGTTGTGTCAACACTGACAATGCACAACCTTCTCTCTCGAGTACATAAAGTGTAAAAGGTTTACTGTAGTCGGGGGTACCCAACACCGGAGCAGAACACAATGCATCACGCAATTCAGAAAAACTCTTCTGACATTCGTCAGACCAAGGAAGAGGGTGTGGTGTGTCCTTAAGAATAAGTGCCAACAAAGGTTTCACTAGCAAAGAAAAATTCGGAATCCACTTTCTACAATACGAGGTGATACCTAAGAAGGCACGCACCTCTCTCTGTGTGCAAGGCACAGTCATTTGGGCAATCGCTTGAATACGCTCTGGGGTCAATCGTCTTCCCTCCTTCGACAAGAGATGACCTAAGTAGGTCACTTCTTGGCGGCAATACTCAACTTCGAAGGTGACACTTTATGATGAAGGTCAGACAGGTGTCGCAACAACGAAAGAGTAACTTCTTTACAAATGTCTTCATCATCAGCAGCAACCAACAGATCATCAGCATACTGGATAAGAGTAGCACCAGAAGGCAATGCAAGAGTATCAAGCTGAGTGTTCAAAGCCTGACTATAAATGGAGGGACTCTCACAATAACCTTGAGGAGCGCGCTTAAACCGGAAACTGCAGCCTCCTAAAGAGAAGCCAAAAATATCCCTACTTTTCTCAGCAATCGGAATACTGAAGAAAGCGTTCTTCAGATCAATAACAGAAAACCAAACAGCTGAGGCAGGGATCATAGTTATTAAAGCAGTAATGTCCGGGACAACAGGAAACTGTGGCACAACGATCCTATTGACCTCTCGAAGGTCGATCACAAACCGATACACAGGTGGCTGAGAAGAGTCAGTACGCTTAAGGACAGACAGAACAGGACTGTTACACACATTTCCTCTCGTTTCTTCAACCACACCTTTCTCAACCAAATCATAGATAATCGCTAAAAGAGCTCATTCGCCATCACTGGAAATTTTGTACTGAGGAATGCGAGGTCATTTAGCATTCGACTTAAGGGTAACAACGTAGGGTGGAATCTGCAAGAGACCAACAACATTGGGACCTGTAGCCCAAAGTGTATCAGGGAGAGAACGCAGTTCCAGTGGAAGGCGATCCTTAGACAGATACATTTGGGAAATCACTTTCTTACCCACCGTAAGATGTTCTCCCGAAGGAGAACAATGTAATGTCGCATGCAAACTTTTCAACAAGTCCAAACCCAACAGATTCTCGCCACAGCCAGTCGTTAGAATAAGGGGAGCCTCCAATTCACAGGGACCAATAGAAAGGAGTAAAGGACAAGAAACCGGGTTACGAACTGGGGCGCCAGAAAATCCTACTGAAACATTGGTCAAGCCAGACAAAGGTGCGCCAGGGAGTTTAGAGTGCATGATAGAACTCTTTGCTGCACCAGTATCCAAAAGAAAAGGTTCTGGCACACCTGATCTAATCACTTCAACATAAGGTCCACTCTGGTCTACTGGAAATGACACTACTCCCTCTCTTTGTCCATGGCTGTCCTAACTATCATTAAAACCAGCACTCTCACTTCCAACATAATAATCATCAGTTTAGTATTGAACGGACTGGACGGTCGGAACATTCTGTTGGTCAAAATAATTCATAGAATTCTGAGGGGAAAAGGAACATTCATTCTGGGGAAACGTACAACGTCCCCTACCCCTAGGTACTTGTTGGAAACCACCAAGACCTCTCAGACCAGACATACCATTCGCACGCTGTAGCAAGAACGGGCAACTATTCTCGAAGTGACCTTCTTCTTTACAATAAGCACACTGATTACGGCCTAGCGGGAGTTGCAAAAATGTGGGGTTGCAGAAACTGACGCTGATTAGGGCGAGGTGGATAAGCCTGCTGCAGAAGAACTTTTATTTTTAATTCTCTAGTCTTCTTCTCTACTTTATCCTTCTCATGTTTCTCTCTATTCTCATAGTATTGTGCAGTAGCCAATATCTGGGCCGAAGAAGAAACAGCCAATGAACTCTCAGAGTCCTTTAACTTATTAGAAAGTTCAGGAAGTAAATTAAAAACAAACTTATCTACAAACAACCTCTGACCACCTTCTGTACTCTTGTCCTGACCACTATGATCACTGAATGTTTCCTCAAACCTAGTGAAGAAATCAGACACACTCTTGTCTTTCTTTTGTTTGCATGCTGCTAACTTGTCCCAATTCACCCGCAGAGGAGGCATCATAGTTTTCATTAAATTAATAATCCTACCAGGTAGTTCTGCAACTAAGGGTTCAGGTTTGGCACCTCCTACCTGCTGACCATCTGCAGCAGTAATATTAACCCACGTATCTCCTAACTCTGGCGCGCGATCCCCGTGACGGATCTTCGCCCACAAGGGTTGAGGAACTACATTACCCATCAACATATCTATTTTTTTTTTAAACACATTTTTATTGGGTTTTGTTATAATTACCCATCAACATATCTATGTCAGCTAAATTAATAACTCACGCATAAACTGTCTGAGACAACTCCTTGTAATAACCAGCAGGATTTTTACGGGGGTCAGGCAAGGTCTGCTTAAGAGCCAGGACCTCAGCTCTCTTCCAAGGGACATGCACCCACACTCGCTGAAAATGAGCCGGTGCAGCCTCAATACCATGAGCGGCATCAGCCACAACTGCCTCTCTCCATACAGGGGTAACCTCTCTCATAGGATACTGCTTCACTTTTCTCCTAACAGAAGGGTCAGGTTCGAACAATGACTGAGGTGGAAGTCTAGACCTAAAAGTGAGTAGTGTCTCTACCGCTTCCTCAACATCGGAACCCACTATCGTCCCTTTAGCAAATTCAGACTGATCATTAAGCAATTCCAGTGGAACTGAACCCAACTCATTATCTTCCCACTCCTGATGAAGGAAGGTACACATGACATCAAAAACATACCTTTCTTTTGGTGCCTCTCACTGTAGGAAGATATCCATAACCACTTGTGGACTGTACTTGGAGGTATTGGAAACCCATCTACGAGCAAGGAGATCTAACACTGCCCGCTCCTCGGGACCAGGGAGCTGACTACGTCTCTGCTTACATTCAGAAACAGGGGTCATATTTAGTGACCCAAAGAAAGGAGACAAAAGACTAGTGACAGTCTCAGTCATTCATTGCCGAGCACAAGGAGAAGAAGTTGACATGAGGACAGGAGACAAATGGTTTGAGGCGACAGAGACGTAGGGACAGAAATAAGAGAAGTCGAAGATAAAGGAGTGTAAGGCAAAGGAGTTTGAGGCAAGGCTGGTGGCAAGGCTGGCGGCCCTGGAGGGGGCTGTGCCGGGGGAGGAAGAACCACCTGTGAAGCAACGGGTGGCTGAACAACAACAGGGGGTTGAACGGCAACAAGGGGTGCAGCAACTGGAGGTAACAGAGGTGCAGTAGCACCCTGCACATAAGGGGGTGGTAATCTCAGTAAACGTGACATCAAAGGATCCTTTTCAGGGTCTTCAGTCACATTTGAAAGGGGGGGTGGCAAAGCCGGGTAACATTTGTCAATGGCCATGCAATGTTGTCTATCTGACACTTCAATCGCACGATCTTCTTTATCTTCCTTAAACTGCCTAGCAGCTTGCATTACCGATATATTCCTATCCTTCCTCTCTCTCTTAGCCTGCTTAATTTCTCTCTGTTTGGCTTCCTTACGCCAAAGGCGGAAAGAGTCAAACATCGCCGGCCGGGCTTTCTTCTTAAATAGCGCATCTTCTAGGTTATCTAAATCATCTGATTCAAAACTACCATGTTGGGGCCATCATAAAACACCATCTTTCCTTGTATAACGGACCCATACTTCATTAAAGGTAATGGGACCTACACCATGCTTTGAATAGAGCTCATAAGTTGGAGTTTCAACCGGAGGTATCGGACACGAGTCCTCCAATCGGGAATCCCTATTACAACTACACCAAAACCATTTCCAAAATTTGCTAAAACCAGGCATCTTTTAGCTCACTATTCTTGCTTCAAACTTCAAGGGGTTATCAAAAATGATACACTTGCAAATATACGAACCCCTTGGCTTCGACTATTGCAATGGCCGAATCAAAACCAAGAAACAAAACAAAGTCGTGGGAGCGACCCACTTATACTTAACCAAAATGTCTATCACGCCACCAGAAGACCGTCTAACGTCTCGCCTTACAAATCATCACAAGAGGGTACAAGACAGGGCGACAGTCAGGGCAGCAGTCCTTCGCAGCCGTCGAAAAGGGGAAGCCTCGCAGAAAAAAACCTTCGGACCAGTACCGCTGAAGTCGCCCAACGTTGGGCGCCAGTTGAAGAACCGGGGTTTAACCCAGCGGGGTCAGGGACACGCCTAAGATCTTCGAGTTCACCTGTCTTGGTATACAGAGACACAGAATACTTCTGGATGGCATCAGAGACCAAGTTTATTAGCTGCAGCTAGTAACAGTGATCCTAGAAATACATCACGGTGTAAATTCTCAGGAGACTGCTCATTTTACTAAGGCGAGACGTCTCCTTTTATACTTAATATTCACATTATAAATGTACACCCACTGCACAAAATTCTAGCCAATAAGGTACATTCTCAAACAAAGAATCACATAACAAAATCTCAATTTACAGTATACCAACCCAAAAGTTAATTATTAGGAATGTCCCAAATTAAATCTCCACAAGCCGGACAAACCTATAATTGAAAGCATAACCCATGTAATGAAGAAACATAAAAAAGAAACAGTAACAGATGCTGAACAAGATAAGGCATGTGCAAGGAAACTAAATGTTTACGATGTCCTGAACATTGATTGGCAAAGATTGAGCAGGGAAATTGGCTTTACAAGGTCAGTTTCAGTTGAAGAGGTCAGTTTCTTACAGTTCATTTCAGAGTCAAAAAGAAACCTAGTTAACCTCTTGGATGCTAATGACAAGGGTAACTTGTCATGCACTGCCCATTCATTTAAATGGAAATCTCATTATATGAGTAGTCTTCTCCTTAGCATCCAAGTGGTTAATGTATACATGAACTAAGAAGGCCAGGCCACTTTGTTCGCCAGGCTACCTTCACAGCCTATGTGAGGGCAACACAAAATGGTGGCACAGAACAAAATGGAGTCAGACTCGAGAATTACAAAACCTCAATCTTCATCATATTAATAACTTTCCTCGTCATAATAATCTCCCATCTTGACAACAAAGTTGTAAATATGCCCACCAGAGGAAGGAACAATATCAACAGCCAATGGCAAATTCAGGGGGAGTGGAACCCCAAAGCAAGCCACACAAAGTGCAGGGAAAAAGTCTGACTGCACAGAATAACCAATTGAACGTGGAGGGAGGGCTTGCTATAAACACAGCCAGTCTAGGCAAAAGCTATGCGTTATTTTACAAACCCAAAAAAATCATTTTTAAAAGGTCGTATGCGGAGGCACCAAACTGACAGGCTCTGGGAATCAGCTGGAACGAGCGCAGCTCTGAGGAGAAAGCCCCGTGAACAACACGAAAGCAAAAACGTCAGCAAAGGCTGTCGCGCATGCGCGGTGACAGCTGCCGTCAGTCTAAGAGCGACGCGCAAGCATCGCGTGCAGTCCCTCGCCTCCCGACTTCCACTCCACAACGCACACAAACGCGGGCACAGCGCGCCCGAAACCTGGGGCGGTGCCATACGCTCCCAGCACTGGCGACTGCGCGGACGAGATAACACCGCACACGCAACGGGCTGAAGCTATTACAAAGCTAAAGCGAAGCCAGAGCATAAACAGTGCAGCGCGCCAAGATAAGTACAAGCGAAGCAGTAAATACGAATACACAATGCGAGTAATGCAATAAGAACAAAATAAGTGCACTTAACTGTTGATTGCATTTTGCTTTGTATACAATTGTACTATGCTATGTTTCATGATGCTCTATGCAGTGTTTCTTTCCCTCCCTATCTTTGGTTTTATATGCTTTTACTCCATTGTGGGTATGGTGTATTACGACTCTGCTTTGCTTTTCAGGTTCAGACCCTAAATGAGGTTCTTGCTACGCGTTCTCCGTTACCTGTGGACTGTGGTTCGTCCCGGAGGATTTTCAGCTACTGCTTCTTTGCTTCTGCCTTCCGGGGGTCTTTCATCGTGATGTTCTTCATGGATCTTTTGTTTCAATTGGGACTTTGACCTTTTGTTAACTGTTTTATGGACAAAGAAAGAGGAAGTGTTGTCCTCTATGATACCTTATATAGCGTATGTTCTCTATGGTTGCCCAGGGTATGTATGGGTAATGTAGTCGCTTTTTTCTTTACTGTGTTCTGATTGGCTGCTGTAATTTTCAGTAAAGAAATGAGAAAGCATAATCGGAGCCTCCGTCCTGCCATAGAATTTACATCACATCTAGTCCAGCATCCCAGCAATTTTCCAAATGAGTCCATAATAAGCTATGAGGGGGTCAGTGGTTCCACAGTTACAATGCCGGTGAACACCCATTACAACGATGACAGCCCATGGCCGGTGCATTACAATGCAAATTTTACATCGCGGAAACGTTAGCAACGCATGCGGGTACATCGCACATGCTGTAACATCGCATGCTGTAACATCGCGGTTTTTCACAACGCATTTCTTTGCATAAACGTGCTGGACTTTCACAACACATTATTATTAAAGAAATACATTTATTTACACTTTTCTGTGGATGGTACGATGATGTCACAACATCATATGACGTTTGGCGACATCCCATTTCTTTGCATAAACGTGTTGATTTATTGAGACCTGCTGGACTTGCACAGGGCGATTGGATACACTTCACAACGTCCAAGCTCCAGTTAAATGTACCATAAATATTCATTTCAGTTGATTTGCTGACACAAAATGGGTAAATGGATTCACCTTTATTAATCTGACGCCTCAGTGGCAACATCCTGCACCTGCCTACACCAGCAAGCCAAAGTAACACAACCCGGCCCATGCCCCCTCCCTTCGTTTCCCCCCTTTAGCATCCAATCCACTCCCTGTTCCCTGCTGCCTTCCTACTCCCTCCCGACCGACTCCTCAACCTTCCAGCACTGGCTTCATCCGCTCTCTTTCTCCACACCACCTTTCCAATCACCTTCCACCTCCCTCTCTCCTTCTCTCCCCTTAAGGACCCTCTTCAACTATCTCAGCCAGCCTGTCATCGCTGCACCCTTCCAGCTGCGACCCCACCATCTCTCACTATCACTACTCTGCCACTACCCAATGCTCTTCTGCCCCCTTCACCCATCTTCCCCTCTACGTCCTTCCCTCGCCCTCCATCGCTTTCTCCAGCACCATCTCAGCAGTAAGGCCTCTCTAGGGCCCCTTCCAGCTCTTCAGAGATACCTCTGTTTGTGGGTTCCAGTGTGGAGCTGGCAGGTACTCCGTTCTCTAGCTCAATCCTCAATTTCCTTCTCCTCTGCACTGCAAAACGTTTACTCGATCGTCGCCTTTATGAGCATTTCCCCCATTTCTAATTCTTTCACCACTCTCCTTAACTCATCTGACTCTCTCTGCAACCCCTTGGGCTATCACCCTTCATCCTAGGTGTTTTCCCTTACCCCGTAATCACTGCCTTTCAACCGCTGAAGCTGCCCTACCCATCTCTCCTCTCATGCATTTTATTCACGAACGAAAGCTCCACAAGTCTCCCTCCTGCCTCAAGTCACCTTCTCTGCCACCCAGGTGACCTCTCAGAGAACCACCATAATAAACAAATACACCCACGCCCTCCTCTGCCACACATTACTGGTCGTGCCTGTATACCAATCTACCTACAAGCATCCTATGCGCGCCATAGGGAGACACTCAGCCCTGGAGCATGCTGACGTTAACCATAGCAGCAGGGGCGGCTCTAGGCTCATGGTGGCCCTGGGCAGGTAGCGTAGGTAGGGGGCCTTTGGCAGAGGGGGTCAGGGCCAGGCGGAGCGCGGAGGCCAGTGAAGACGGGGGGGTCGGTGTTTGGAAGCGGAACAGAGTCGAAGGACGCCAAAACCCTGCCAGGGGCCGCCACGCAAATATGTATCCATCCTCAGAAGATTATTATAATAAGGATATATATTGGTGTGGTGGCCCCTGGGGTTTGGTGGCCCTGTGCAGGTGCACAGCTTGCACATGCCTAAGGCCGCCCCTGATAGCAGGGCCTGGAGATATTAACAGCAGGAAACCTGAGACCAAGGAACAGGGAAGAGAGCAAACAAGCCGATTCCTGGAGTTAAACTTGACCTTTCAACCCTGTGAGCAGGTTTTAAGAAGCTCATTTGTCATTGTGCACGAGGATACACTAGGCCCCTTCGGTCTCCAAAAATGACCAACTATCATATTTATAGAGACAAGGGGTCCAGCAGTACCCGAACCAAGGAGCGTATTGTGACATATGCGAGTGCCGTGCAGCACTGCGGGGGGGGTCGCAATGGGGGCCAACGGTTAGAGGGGAAATCATGCATTGGAAGAACATAAAGGCAAAGCACGCGTTGTCATGGCGTGTGATCAAAGCGCCTGCGATGTTTCATGCTTGCCAATAGGAATCAACGCAATGACGTTGTAAATACCTGCGATGTGAAAGATGGCGAAGTGTTGGACTTTGCGATGTATTAACCGCGGGGTTAAAGCCCGCGATGTCATGGTGCGCGATGTATGATCATACATCCACAATGCCTATTTACAGTTAAAACAGTTAACTTTACAAATTCTATACATATAAATATAAAAACGGTTAAGAATGTTAAAAGGTCATTTGCTTTCAGGGGATTCAGTTATTCGATCACTAACCACATAACTACATTTAGATTGAACCATAATAATAAAATAAATTAATAGCAGCTGTAGGGTTTAGAGCGAATCGTTGCTTTTGGTAGATAGGCTAGTTGTACAGATTTGGTTGTTATCATTTTGTGGTATCACTTTTACAATTTCAAACCATTCTTAGCTCTAAGATGCATTACATTACAAAGGAACCTGGAAACACCAATAAACACCAATTGCGTTGTATCGGAACGTAAGATGCGCTCTGCCTGCCCACAATATCTTAATTGTAAATTGTTACATAAGGGTTTAATCCACTTTTTCCTTGCTTGCTCATATGCAGGACAAAAAAATAAAATATGCTTGTCATCCACTTTTGCTTGCAGCTGGTTGTTACAGAAAATACACTTATCAGAATCTTTCACGTTTGCATTACTACCCCATTTGGATGTCTTGTAATTGGTTTGTAAAACCCCGTATCTGAATTTCAAATATAACGATTTAGCAATTGGAGGGTTTACCTCATCCAGCAATATTTCAAATTGGGGAATGTCCTTAAGCAAAAGAAAAGATGTGGTTAAGGATCCTAAGCTGGGATCATGTAGGAGATTGTTACTTAAATAGTTCCAGTATGCTGTTTTTACTATCTTGTTACATGCCCTAGTTATATCCAAAGGATTGTCCCAGTATTCAGATAGTCCTAATTTTTTAAACCAACAAAAAAATGTGTTCAAACCCAAAAATACCTTTTGGAAGGCCATAAGGCATTATTTCCTGTAACCCCTTTTTATAGTGCAGGAGTTCTTCCGTGGACCAAATTCTAACCCAAAATAAAAGGGGGCGTAGCGCAGCAAGATTGTCAGTACGTTTTAGATTTAAGTCAAGTAAAACTGGGAGCACTGGGGTTCTATTTGGTAATAATAGTAGCTTGCAGATACATTTATTTTCTTGTGATTCAAAGCTACATTTTCATTGTGGTCCCCAAAGTTCTGCCTCATACAGGGCTACTGACTAAGCCTTAAATTTATAAACCTCGATGGCGGGAGAAACCGGATTTCGAGGAGCTTCCATTGTGGTTTTTTATGATGGGGTTACAATTTTGAAGTAGAGCTAGTCTGTTTTTCTCTAATTGAGGTTTCCATGACAGTTTTTTTGCTACTGACATATTCTAGCCTTTTACCATTTAACTCCAGGTTCTTCTTAAAAGCTTTATTTGGATTAATAGACATGTATTTAGTCTTAGTAGGGTTGATCTCAAGACCCTTTTTCGCTGGATCAAGTCTGTTCCCTTTTTTAAAAACTGTTACTATCTCGGCCCCCTTCCAAGTCTTTGGTATCGGCCCAAAGCTTGCAATCGCATTATAAAGTTTGTTTATATATGGACCCCAAATAATCAACTCGTGTTTTAAGAGATCACCGGGTATCTTGTCCGGTCCCGGCGCTTTGCCAGATTTGACTATATCTAAAACTTGGGTAGTTTCCTTCAATGTAAAATGCAAATTGGCTGCCTTTGCTCTCACAATCATATCCTCCGTTATTTCAAATTTATCTTCCTTTATTTCAGTATAGAGTTCGGAGAAGTGATTTACCCAGGTGTCCTCATCCAAGAAGACATCTCTTTGTGTTCTACCTGTTATATTGTCTTTAGCTATGAGATTCCAAAATCTAGCCTGGTCCTTAGCCTTGGCTGCACGTATTAGGTCAGCCTATATCTCCTCGTCCCCTATTCTCTTTGCAGTTTTCCGCGTCTGGTTATAAATGCACCTTTTTTCCCTAATGCTTCCCTTTGCCCTGTATAGCTTTAATTAACTCATGTTTAGCAATTCTGCATTCCTTGGCTTACCATTACCAACCCTTTGCAATAATTCTGGCTTTCTTGGTTTAGGGATTTTACTTAATACCGGAGGGAGATAAGGCCTGTACCAGTCTCCCATGGAGATAAGTCATCGTTTTTGGGTCTATGTTTTCGCCTATAAAAGGGGAAAATATGTCTGCGAAGATTTGGTAAATGCTAGATATCGCTGTTTTGTCCCCAAGAATATTTGCCCACTTTACAGCTCGATTATTCCTTGACAATATGATTTCATCGTCTATGCTGCCAGTTACCGCTACACCAGCCACTACTATAGAGAGAATTTCCTTTGAGATCTTCAATCCCAGAGGTAGATGGTCACTCTCTGTTCTAGAGTCTATTTTAAGGTCACACAAATGACACCAGCAATCTAGTGACACCAGGATAAAGTCTATATAGCTACGTGAGTTACCTCTATAGAATGTATAGGCTTTTGGTCTATCGGAGGGAAGTCGCCCATTATAGGCTCTAAGACCGTGAGCCAGTGTTAATCCCAGAAGTTGCGTCACAGCTAGCGTGCACTTAACCTCCTTTTCACTAGCCAGCTCAGGTATATTGTATGCTTCATCTTGGGTCTCCATCAATTCCCCAAACCCCACTATGGGCTCAAAGTTACAATTGAAGTTGCCCCCTATTACAATTTTGGGGTTCTGTTCCATGGACTCAAGAACAAGATTCAGGTGGCTGATTACCGGAGACTCCCCTTGTGCAGGGCAGGGTCTATTATAGTGTGGTTTTGAAATTCTCAAAACTGTCTGCATTTTAATCTTGCCCTCACGTAGGCCAGTGATGTGGGCCCAACGAACAAGTGGCTTTGCCTTCAGAGTTCGTGCATATATTAATTTGGGTTTCTCTGACTCTGAATGAACTGCAGAGAGAGTAACCCTTTTCACCTGAAACTGACCTTTTGCAAAACCAGTTCCGCTAGCTGATCGTTGTCTGAGTTTTTCAATCACTGTTCAGGACCTTGTTAACCATTAGTTTCCTTGCGCATATGATATCTTAAACAATATCTAAATGGCTTCTTTCCTTAAAGACTTTCTTTTCTGAAACATGGGTTTTCGCTATGTGTCGTGACTGCCATCTAGTGTTACTTTTTATGTAGGCCTCAGAAGGTAGTTTGTGAGCAAAGCAGTCTGACCTGTTGTGAATCATATATACACATTAACCAGGGATTTCTTTGTGCGCTGGAGTTAATTTTAGAAGCTGGCCTTTCACCTAGGAATTGACCCTGCCAAGCCAATTTCCCTGCAAGATCGTTATTTACCTTTTCCAATCACTATTCAAGACATTTGTTAACTTTTAAAGTTTCTTTACGTATTTGTTATCTGGCACATTATCTGAAACTACTTTTCCTGACTATTTCTCCATTTCATGGGTGATGCTTTCAATTAAGGGTTTGTGCGGGCCTTGAAGATTATTATTTAGATATGCCTAAATATTAACTTGTGGGTTGGGACACTGTAAAATGAGCTTTTACTGTATGATGCTGTGTGATGTCATGTACTTTCTATTGGTTGAATTTTGGTGCAGGGGTGTGCATTTTAAATGTACATTTTTGTGTATAAATAGGGATGTCTCGCCTTAGTAAAATTGAGCAGTTTCTTGAGTTGTACACCGTGTTGTATTGCTGGGATTTCTGCTACTAGCTGCAGCTAATAAATTTGATCTCTGACGCCACCTAGAAGTATTCCTTGTCTCTGTATACCAAGGCAAGGGAACCTAGAGGACTTCGGGCGTGTCCCTGACGCCGCTGGGTACTTGAAAACCCGGTTCTTCAGTTGGCGCGACCAACGCGGGCAGACTTCAGTGGTACCGGTCCAAGCATGAAGATTGCGAGGAGCCACGTGAGGAAATTCTGGAGGAGGGCCCCCACTTCATCGACCCCTGCATGTCGGCGTGGACCAAAGGACTTTTCTGCGAGGCTTCCCGCTTTCCAACGGCTGCGAAGGACTGCTGCCCTGACTGTTGCCTTGTCTTGGACCTTCCGATTGATGTTTGTAAAGCGAGACGATAGACGGTCTTCTGGTGGCGTGACAGATTTTTGGTTAAGTATAAGTGGGTCGCTCCCACGACTTTGTCTGGTGCCTTGGTTTTGATTTGATTGGTTTTTGATTTGGCTGCTGCAGTATCCAAAGCCGAAGGGCTTGTATATTTACGAGTGTATCATTTTTTGATTCCCTTTGAAGTTTGAAACCAGACTAGTGAGCAAGATGCCTGGTCTTGGTAAATTTCGTAATTGGTTTGTTTGTGGTAGTAACAGGGATTCCTGATTGGAGGATTCATATCCGATACCTTCGGTTGGAACTCCGACTTATGAACTTTACTCAAAACACAGAGTGGGCCCTATTACTTATAATGAAGTATGGGTCCGCTACACTAAAAAGGATGGTGTTTTACAATGGCCCCCACATGGTAGTTTTGAAACAGAGATTTTAGACAATCTAGAAGTTAAGCTATTTAAGAAGAAAGCCCGGCCGGCAATGTTTGACTCTTTCCGCCTTTGGCGTAAGGAAGCCAAACAGAGAGAAATTAAGCAAGCAAAGAGAGATAGGAAAGATAAAAATATATCAGTATTACAAGCTGCTAGACAGTTTAAGGAAGATGGAGAAGAGCGTGCGAGTGAAGTCTTAGATAGACAGCGTTGCATGGCCATAGATAAATGTTATCCGGCCTTGCCGGCTTCTCCTCCGAAAGTGATGGAAGACCCTGAAAAAGATCCTTTGATCTCTCATTTACTGAGATTGCCTCCTCCCTATGTGCAGGGTGCTACTGCGCCTCCATTACCCCCAGTTGTGCCACCCTTTGTTGTTCAACCTCCTGCTGTTGTTCAGCTACCCGGTGCTCCACAGATGGTTTTGCCTTCTCCTGCGCAACCCATTCTAGGGTCGCCAGCCTTGCTACCAGCTTTGCCTCAAACTCCTTTGCCTTCTGCTTCTGCATCTTCGACTTCTACTGTTCTTGTCCCTACGCCTTCCTTGCCTCAGAATACTTATTCTCCTGTTCTTATGTCTGCTTCTTCTCCTTCTGTTCGAAAATGAATGACAGAAACTGTCTCTAATTTGTTGTCACCATTGTTTGGGTCACTGAATATGACCCCTGTTTCGGAACGTAAACAGAGTCGTAGTCAGCTTCCTAGTTCTGAAGAACGGACAGTGTTGGATTTGTTGGCTCGTAGGTGGATTTTAAATGTTTGGAGGTATAATTTGCCAGCAGTTATGGATGTTTTCTTTCAGTGGGAACCGCCTAAGCAAAGGTATGTTTTTGATGTAATGTGTACTTTTTTGCGTCAAAAATGGGAAGATAATGAGTTGGGTCCGATTCCGCAGGATGTGCTTGATGTTCAGTCAGATTTTGCCAAAGGGATGATAGTGGAATCTGATGTTACGGATGCCGTAGAGACGATACTTGCTTTCAGATCTAGGCTTTCGCCTCAGACATTGTATGAACCTGATTCTTCTGTTAGGAGGAAAGTGAAACAGTACCCTATGAGAGAAGTTCCTCCGGTATGGAAAGAAGCAGTTCAGGCTAATGTAAATCAGGGTATTCAGGCCGCTCCCGCTCATTTTCAGTGAGTATGGGTACATGTCCCTTGGAAGAGAGCAGAGGTCTTGGCTCTTAAGCAGACCTTACCTGACCCTCGTAAGAATCCTGCTGGTTATTACAAGGAGTTGTCCCAGACAGTTAAAGCGTGTATTATGAATTTAGCTGACATCGATATGTTGATGGGTAATGTAGTCCCTCAACCCTTGTGGGCGAAGATTCGTCATGAGAATCATGCTGCTGAATTAGGTGATACTTGGGCGAATATTGTTGCTGCAGATGGTAGACAAGAGGGAGGTGCTAAACCTGAACCTCTAGTTTCAGAATTGCCAGGTAGAATTATTAATCTGATGAAAACGATGATGCCCGCTCTAGAATGAATTGGGATTAGTTAGCAGCATGTAAGCAGAAGAAAGACGAGAGTGTATCTGATTTCTTCACTAGGTTTGAAGAAACGTTTATTGATCATAGTGGCCAGGATATGAGTACGGAGGGTGGTCAAAGGTTGTTTGTGGATAAATTTGTCTTTAATTTGCTTCCCGAACTTTCTAATAAGTTAAAGGACTCTGAGAGTTCATGGGCTGTCTCTTCGTCGGCCCAGATATTGGCTACTGCACCATATTACGAGAATAGGGATAAAGATGAAAAGGATAAAGTGGAGAAGAAAACTAAAGAGTTAAAGACAAAAGTTCTTTTGCAGCAAGCTTATCCGCCTCGTCAGAATGAGCCTCATTTTCAGCAACCTCCACAATTTTTAGAGGTTGTTACAGAAGCCCGAGCCTTATGTTCAGCGATTCTTTCCTGGCCCTAATCAGTGTGCTTATTGCAGAGAGGAAGGTCATTACAAGAATAGTTGCCCGGCTTTGTTACAGCGTGCGAATGGTGTATCTGGTCAGAGAGGCCGTGTTAGTTTTCAGCAAACTCCTAGGGGTAGGGGACGTGGTGTGTTTCCCCAGAATGAGCGTTCCTCTTCCCTACAGAATTCTGCGAATTATTTTGACAGACAGAATGTTCCGAGTGGTCAGTCTGCCCAGTATTATGTTGAGGATTACTATGTCGAAGGTGAGAGTTCTGGTTATAATGATAACTAGGACAGCCAAGGACAAAGTGAGGGAGTAGTGTCAGTTCCAGTAGACCAGAGTGGACCTTATGTTGAAGTGAATACATCAGGTGTGGTAGAACCTTTTCTTTTGGATACTGGTGCGATGAAGAGTTCTATTATGCACTCTAAACTTCCTGGCGCACCTTTGTCTGGCTTGACCAATGTTTCAGTAGGATTTTCAGGCGCCCCAGTTCGTAATCCGGTTTCTAGTTCTTTGTCCCTTTCGATTGGCCCTTGTGAATTGGAAGCTCCACTTATTTTAATGACTGGTTGTGGTGAGAATCTGTTGGGTTTGGACTTGCTGAAAAGATTGTATGCAACATTACATTGTTCTCCTTCAGGAGTACAACTTACCCTTGGTAAGAAAGTGATTTCCCCAATGTATTTGTCTAAGGATGGTTTGCCACTGGAATTGCGTTTGCTTCCTGATACACTTTGGGCTACAGGTCCAAATGATGTTGGTCTTTTGCAGATTCCACCTTATGTTGTCACGCTTAAGTCAAATGCTAGGCTACCCCGTATTCCACAATACAAGATCTCGAGCGATGGCGAGAGAGCTCTTTTAGCGATTGTTTATGATCTGGTTGAGAAGGGTGTAGTTGAGGAAACGAGAGGTAATGTTTGTAATAGTCCTGTTTTGCCCATCCTTAAACGTACTGATGCTTCTCAGCCACCTGTGTACCGGTTGTGATCGACCTTCGAGAGGTAAACAAGATAGTCGTGCCACAGTTTCCTGTGGTACCTGATATCACTGCTTTGTTGACTTTGATTCTTGCTTCGGCAGCTTGGTTTTCTGTCATCGATTTGAAGAATGCTTTCTTCAGTATTCCTATTGCTGAGGAGAGCAGGGATATTTCTGGCTTCTCATTAGGAGGCCGAAGCTTCCGGTTTAAGAGAGCTTCCCAAGGTTATTGTGATAGTCCCTCCATCTATAGTCAGGCGTTGAAAACTCAGCTTGACCGTTTGTGTTACCTGTTGGTGCTACTCTTATTCAGTACGTTGATGATTTGTTGATTACTGCTGATGATGAAAGGATTTGTAAAGAGGCTACTCTTTCTTTGTTGCGGTATTTGTCTGACCTTCATCATAAAGTGTCACCTTCAAAGTTGCAATATTGTCGCCAAGAAGTGACCTACTTAGGTCATCTCTTGTCGAAGGAGGGAAGGAGATTGACCCCAGAACGAATTCAAGCAATTGTGCAAATGAATGTACCATCCACACAGAGAGAAGTGCGTGCCTTTTTAGGTATTACATCGTATTGTAGACAGTGGATCCCCAATTTTTCACTGTTGGCGAAACCTCTGTTAGCATTGACTCTGAAAGATACTCCGCATCCTCTTCCTTGGTCTGACGAATGTCAGAAAAGTTTTTCTGAACTACGGGATGCATTCTGTTCGGCTCCTGTGTTGGGTACTCCAGACTATAGTAAGCCTTTCACGTTGTATGTGCACGAGAGAGAAGGTTGTGCGTTGTCAGTGTTGACACAGACGTTTGGGGACAAGCAGCGTCCATGTGCGTATTTCTCCTCTACGTTAGACCCAGTTGCTAAGGCGTTGCCGAGTTGTCTGAGAGCTACAGCTGCAGCGGCTGTTTCTATCCGACAGTCTGCTGGTTTGGTATTGGACAACACGTTGATCGTGATGGTCCCACATGCAGTGGATAACTTATTAAACAGGACTAAGACACAGCACCTTACTAGTGCACATCTGTCAGGTTATGAGTTGACATTGTTGGCTAGTCATGTGCACATTAAAAGATGTAATGTGCTGAATCCAGCTACGTTGTTACCGATCTCTACAGAGACGGATCCTCAAGAACAGCATGATTGCTTTCTTCGTACAGAGGAAGAAACAAAAGCTAGAGTTGACCTCAGGGATACTCCCCTTGCGAATGTTGATGGTACCCTATGGGTAGATGGTTCGTGTTTTAAGCTTCCGAATGGTGAAACAACTGCAGAGTATGCTATTACAACTTTACATACAGTTGTTGAGACAGCACGCATACCACAGAATTCTGCGCAAGCAGCAGAATTGATTGCATTGACTAGAGCGTGCGTGTTGTCAGAAGGAAAGCGAGTGAATGTTTACACCGACAGCCAGTACGCGTTTGGAGTTGCCCATAGTTTTGGGCGTTTGTGGAGAGAGTGTGGGTTCCTTACTTCCCATGGAACGAAAATTCAGCATGGGCAGTTGGTGAATGAACTTTTGGAATCTCTCACTCTCCCAAAGCAGATTGCAATTATGAAGTGTAGTGCGCATAAGAAAGTTGTGAACGATGTTGGTCGAGGGAATGCGTTTGCGGGTGAAGTTGCGAAGGAAACGGCGAAAGACATGATGAGCCGTATGAGTGTTGCAGGCCCAGCTAATTGGGTTATGGTTGGTGGAATGTGCGAAGACACAATAGAAAGTGTGAAAATGATTCAGGCTGAAGCGACTGAGAAAGAAGTGAGTGTTTGGAGAGAGACTACGGGTATGTTGGATTCGACAGGTTGTTGGTTTGAGTTGGCAGAACGTCAGCGATGGCTGTTGCCAGATGCTTATGTGTTCCCAGTGGTTACAATGGCTCATGGAATGGCTCACATACGTTCGAAGGGAATATGCAAGTTGTTGGCTCCAGTTTGGCAGAATGCTGGAATTCCGAAATGTGCAGAGAACGTGGTGAAACATTGTATGATTTGTTTGAAGTATAATCCTGGTAAGGGAACTCCAACTCCAGCTGGTCATTTTGCTCCTCCGATGTATCCGTTTGAGGTGATACAGCTAGATTATATATATATGGAGAGATGCAACAATTTAGTATGTCCTTGTGGTTGTTTGTGCCTTTTCCAGGTGGATAGAGGCCTAGCCCCTAAAGGATAATACTGCCTTGTCTACAGCCAAGGTTTTGCTGAGAGAGTACTTCCCTAGGTATGGTTTGCCGAGAATTGTATGGTCGGACAATGGGAGTGAATTTGTGGGTCAAATCATGAAGAAAGTCTGTGCTGGATTGGGAATAAATCAGAAGTTCCATGCAGCGAATCACCCCCAGTCTGCTGGACTTGTTGAATGTTACAATGGTACCTTGAAGCTGAAATTAGCTAAGGTACAAGCAAGCACTGGCCTTACATGGCCGGATGCCTTGCCGTTGGCTCTTTTGTCAACAAGGACGACTGTGCATTCTCGAGTGGGACTTAGTCCGTATGAAATTGTGTTTGGTCGTCCTGCGAATGTTTGGGGTGTGCCTCGTCCTAAAGAATACAGCAGTATTGAGTACCCTATGTTGGTGGATTACTTACATGACTTGACTGCTAAATTACGTGTTCTCCACCAACAGGTCCATGACAGTTTGCCGACAGCTACTACAGATCCAGGACATTCAATCCAACCTGGTCAATACGTCCTCATCAAGAACTTCCAGCGTACCAAGAATTTGGAGCCTAGATGGACTGGTCCCTATTTGGTATTGCTGGTCACTAGAACTGCTGTTAGAGTAGCTGGCAAAAAGAACTGGGTGCATGCCACCCATACGAAAAAAGTGCCTTTGCCTTTACCGTATGATCAGTGGGTGAGGGATGGTATAGCTGATACAGATTGCGAGCGAGTCCCCCCATTTGTGCCTTTTAGTGATGCTCATTTGACATGGACACGGTCAGAACTCGAGGATGATGATGTTCTGCAAGCTGCTGTACCTCCTCATCTAAAGATTGACACCACCAATCCAGAACTTTTGTTTACGGACCAAACTGTGCCGACTGAATCACTTTACAACCTCCGATCTCGGAATAAATAAAGGGACTTTGAACATTATTTTTTTCCACACTAAGATCAAAAAGAGACAATTTCTTCAAGTATTTTGCATTTGACTTTTGTTTTTCTTTTTCTCTTGCTTTTTCTGAAATTGTATTATGGTTTTCTGTTAAATTTTTGATTGGTTACCATTTGCCAGTTGCAGGGTCACGTAGGAGTACCAACGGTTCAGTTTGTGACCTGAGTAGTGGCAGTAGGTCTGCAGGACTTGCAGTGTCCCTACGACCTGCTAATAATCACAGCTGAAGTACTCTGCCAAGATTGCGTGAGCGACATTAGAAAATGGAGATTGTATTGAGGAATGACGATAAAAAGCAAGAGATGAAAGACCGATATTATAGAATGTTGTTCTCTAAGTGTGGTATAGCTTTATTTATTTTAATACTTTTATGTATTCTATTAGCTACTATATTCTGGTTTGTTTGTTCTACACAATTGACGTCTGCACCAACTTCTCAACCTACTCTTTCTTTTTCTACTGTTTCTTCACATGATTTTCATACGTTACCTGTACATGAACAGACACGAAGATCAGAATTTGTGAACAATTCGTTTATACAGATGTTGCATCAGCATCAGCTAGTCATAAATACCACGAATTGTTGGGTGTGTTGTCTTATGCCACATACTACAGATAAGGGAATGCCATATTTGGTTTTGCCTTTTTCGCCTAACGGGTCAGTTTGGGCACTCCAATCAATGTTTATCTATGCGAATGAAGCCTCTCCTGTACGTTCCGTCAAAGATAATGCAAGTAATAATGCCTTGATACAGGGAATAGTTGAAATGATTAGAGATATCGATGCGTATAACGCTATCCCTAGAGATGAGGTATGAGCATATGTCGGTTGGAATAACACGGCATATAGTGCTAGCTTGACGGAGAAAGAAAGACAGCGAAGGTCTCCTCCTATTTGGATTGTACCCCACCGAGGTCATCTTTGTTTGCAAGGTAATGGTCAGAATCCGAGAGCTCAGCTTGGTAAGAGTGTGTGTGTTCACACATACGTTTATACGTCCCTGAAATCTCCTCCGTTCGTGCCAGCTAAAGGCACGTATTTTGTTTGTCACGATAGAGCATACACATGGTTGCCATCAGATTTTTCTGGCACATGTTATATGGCATTTTTGCTTCCCCCTACATACACTGCTGTTTTCGATTACCATAAGACAAGATATGGTAGAGGTGTAATCGATGCGAAAGATACTGTCGCACAAGAAGCTGGAGACTTCTTTAAGGGTTTCCTACCCTTTTGGGGTCCTATGGCTAATAGTAGGAATATTCGTCAGCTTAATAGAGTGGTTGAGGCCACTATAAATGAGACTGCAGGTGCCCTTAGCAATATTACTGGTTCTGTCGGGTGACCGAATAAATTGCTTTTGGGTAAAGGCTAAGTTAGCTCAGAACACAATGTAACAATTAAAGTTCAATTAAATTGGATAAAACCTCTCTGAAAACAGATGTAGTTCAAAGTTTTTATATAGGAAACAACGTCAGATTTACAAAACACCGGAATTACTTCATTCCTTTTTAGTTTATACAAATTCTAAGAACATGTGAAAAGTGACTATTGGTGAGCAAAGTGAATGGTGCAATAAATTGAGTGACATTTATTTACAAATATATACAATATTATACACGGGGAAAGGGGGGAACATTTTGATTTGGCGGTCAGAGTTCTAAGTTAATGCTCCAAGGAGACAGATGGTTATTATGACAAATTCCTATTTAGGCCTGCGATGTTCCAAGATACCATATGCAGGTCTAACGACTTCCTGGAAGGATTGGAGGGTACTAATTCATTTCCCAGTATCCTAGTAGTAGAATTTAGGTCAGGGTTGATTGGTGTATAAATGGGGGGGGGGGGGGGGGGGGGGGTTGGGTATCAACACCCCGATATAGATCACCTGGGTATTCCAGTACTATCTCCGCCAATTTCGCAGCCGTAGAGGCTTCCTGTCCCCTTGGTTGGCAGCCCAGACCCTTTTGTTCTCCCTCTACTGAAGAACCGGGTTTTAGAACCCAGCGGCGCCAGGGTAAATGCCTGATGTCTTCGGGTTCAACTGTCTTAGAATGCAGAGACATGGGACACTTCTTGGTGACGTCAAAGACCAAATTTATTGGCTGCAACCAGGAACAGAGATCTACGAAGCACAACACGGGTGGTTCGCTAAAGACTGCACAAATTCATAGAGCGGAGCATCGTCTTTTATGCTAAAATCACATTCCTGGTCAGCATCGATTACATACAAACTGACCAATTGGAGGGTGACATTTCAAACATATCGCATAACGACAATCCCACTTTCCGTTGTCCAGCCCACCAGAAATGACAAGGCAAAATCCAACATTCCTGCTCGAACAGGCCGGACGGACCCATTATAAAAGACCTCAACCCAAATCAATAATTAAGCCATAAAAGAAGGAACAGAAGCAGATGACAAGCAAGATAGAAGGGTGTGTGTGTGTACCATAAACTCAGCAATGTCCTGCTCTTTGATCTCTATTTGACCAGCTGCCTAACAAGGAACTGGCTCAACGAGGTCAGCCTCGGGCAAGGGAGTCAGTTCGTTCAGGTCACTCAGGAGTCAACTAAGGTGTACGTGTCCCAAAGACTCGTTCGGCCGTAGTCATCGGCCTATGTGAGGGCAACCACACAAAATGGCTGCCGTACACAAAATGGAACCCGAAGGTTCGAACGGAATCCCTGAATACGTAGTGTTCCCATTGATCGTTTATTACGAAAACACTCGCACATACCGCACTCGTGATTTGCGGTCCGCTGACACCAAAATCGTCTATATCCGACGACCTTCATCGAACGCGTTCAGAACCACGGGACCACAGAACCACAAAACCACAGAACCACACTACTAAACACCCATCTGTAGGCTTTATCCTTCCACTAGGTGTCGGGGACTCTAGGTTAATGTATATGACCTTTGGCTGTCAATCTTGATCATCGAGGGTGGATAGAGCCTCAAAAAAATTATTTTGCTCCACCATTGGGTTGAAGTTAGTTGCACAGCAATTCACCCTAGATCTATAAAAGTATCCCAGAGGTAGTGTGCTAATGCTTGTATACCCCCGATCAGTCATGTCCTTTATACCTAGGATTGCTCTTATTAGTTGTGGGTGCCTGAAGTTTACTACTACGCAATCTCCACTGATATTCTTCTTGGAGTCTCCTACCCACCCCACCCTACGTACCATCAAAATGTCGGTCTCCCTCATTGGATTGAATTGCCTGAATTTTTGCAACCAGTTAATTACTTTATTTTTCAGGCTTGTCCAGTTCTCCTCCTGCTCTCTCCTGAGCACTGGTACCCCCGTTAAGATTAGCGTGTATGGGCAAGATTCTGGCGGGAGACTGAGAACCTCCTCATTTGGGATTAGATCAGTACTTTTTGGACTGTATATTGGTGGCTTATCATTTTTTTCCCCTTTCGCTTCTTAGATTAGTTCTTGTAGTGCAATCTGCTATTTCATTGACTAGTGGACTAACCCCTGGTTTATTAGTCGTATGGACTTCTCTCGTTACAGGCGAAGGTTTATTTGTTGAGCTGGGGTTACTCCCAACTTCATCTTGCCAGATGGTTACCAGGGGTTCAAGGGGAATATGCCGGTGCTCTACATGCTTACTTGGTCTTGGGCAGATTTCTTTCTCTTTAGGTCTCTCCCCCACAGCAGAGCTACTAGTGCTCCAGTGACCTATAGCTTTTTCGAAGAGAACGAGTTTCTCTTCCAGTGGTTTTAGAGCCTCCCCAATATGTAGTGCCAAATCACTTAGAATTCCTTCTCTGGCCGATTCTAGTGTTATCTTCAAAATAGACTCAATATCCTTTTTAGGTTTTGCCTAGCGGAAGCTGCGCTCTGCGCAGCTTTTCCGCGCAGGCGAAATCCTGTTGAGAACTGTAGTGTGGCTTTTGTTCGGCCCTCGTCCTTGATTGGCTGGCTCCGTAAACGGAGCCTTGCCATTGGACGAGGGGCCTGTCCGTCAATGCCGGACCAGACACGGGGGCGTTCCCGACATTCTTTGGCTTTTGCCGACGTCACGGGACGCCGGGAACGCCCCCGTGTCTGGTCCGGCATTGCCGGCACTACTGCATCCTACCACTTTGCCCTCTTGCGCACTAATGAGGATTTATGGCGAGTCCACTAGTCCTTAGTATTGGGAAACCCTTTCCCCATTCGTTCAATAGCAGAAACCGCCGCCGTGGCTTCGACAGCGCGACCAGAGCCAGTGGGCTCGTCAGGAGGGCCGCGCTGCCATTGGGTGGCCCAGGGAGAGTTGCCGCGCAGCCATTGGCTGTTCCCCGGAAGCAGAGGTCCGGCCCGCCGCCTGGTTGTGGGCGGGGCCGGGAGGACGTGTTGTTCCGCTTCCCCCTGCCTGGGGGAAGCCTTTGCGGGAGTTGCCGGTCTCCCGTGCCCAGAGGGAGACCGGGGAAAAGGAGAGGTCGCGTCGCCGCTGCTGGGGGCTCCCGGCGCCCCGGAGGAGAAGTGGATCGGGAGCCTGGCGGCTCCACTCGGGAGGACGACGGCGGAAGGAGAAGGCGGTGCTTCATTATGAGGAGGAGACCCGCCGCCGAGCCGCCGCCCAGCAGAGAGGCCGCCGCCCGGAGGAGCCCGCCCAAGAGAGCCCGGTGAGTCTGAAGGGCTGGGGAGGGCTCCGTGCGGCTGCTGTTGGTGCCGGAGAGCGGCACATGGGCGGGAGTGGAGGTAGGGCGGCCCGTGGGTGAGCATTAACAGTTGGCTCCTTCTTGTGGCTTTAATATGAGCTAGACATCTTAGGTGAAAGCTGCACCCGCCCGGAGGCGAAAGATCGGCAGCATCAGCCAACAGTGCACCACTCTTGCACCGGTCGGTGCTTGCTGCGTTTGGGTGTCACTTAACTCCGTCCAGGCTGCCAGGCACAGGAGAGAGGCCGCACGGCAAGTGTCACTCGATTCTCAGCATACGTGAAAGCTGCACCCGCCCGGAGGCGAAAGATCGGCAGCATCAGTCAAGTGCACCACTCTTGCACCGGTCGGTGCTTGCTGCGTTTTGGGGTTTCCTAATCTCTTCCTTCTGTGACACACCAAAGACTCACCTTTAAAGTCGGTGCAGATGAACCAGTCCAAGTGTTTTACAATGCATTCTGGAACTTGTTGGCATCGTTGTCGAGGTTTTCATCAGAGCACAGGTACCCGAATGCAAAGAAAACCCCCAAAGACAAGATCAGCAACTTCCTTATGGGCTCGGAAACTCGAACATTCTCTACCGCAGGTGCTTCCCCTCAAGCCACGAATTTCCATCCAACCCCCTCCTCTTATGTCAATGTTTGCTCCCCCCCACCCCCTTTAGCAGGTCTTATGTCTTTCCTCCCACTGATCTTTCCCTGATTCCCTCCCCTTTTACCACTGCCCCTTACCCTTAATCGCACTGTGCATTCCCCCGCTACTCACAGCACACCAGCCCCTCCCGTGTACCCCACTCCCCTGGTTCTTTATCTTTCTTCACCATCCCTCCCTCATTTTCATTCACCTCACAACTCCCTCCCCAATAGCGCCTCTCACCTTCCCCTGGCCACGCCTCACTCTCTGGGGCGCAGTGTGTGCTCCCCGGGACACCAACTCTAGTCCATCAGGTGCAATCCGCTCTCCGCCCTACAAATTCCAATATATGCCCTCTCCCAGCCTTTGGTACTGTATGTGTCCCGCCCCCCGCGTACAGAACGCTCAAGAATCCCGGTTCCGCGCGCGTGTAGCTTATCCAGACCAGAAGGTTGCTTTGCATCCTGGGACTTGCAGTCCCATTTATTCCAGAATGCACAGGTGCAAAAACACTAACGGGTCACATCCTCGGCACCCATAGAACGGGTAAATCTGAGCACTCGCTAAGGATGTGCTGGCTCGTGCCCTCAGGTAGCCTCTGTGCACCTCTTACTCGGAGGTGCAGGGTGTACTCTCCTCTTACCTAGACTGACTTAGTTACTCTTCTCTCAGTCCCCACGGGTAAGGCTGAGCCTCCCTCTGGTAAGACAGCCCCTATACCCCCCATGTACGAACTGTGCCCCCAAGTAGCCTCTGTTAAACCCAGTGCTCGAAATGGAAAAATAGATGTGTTCTGTGTGTCTGTTCCCGCTCCCCCCCACCCCCCGCTGTCAGTGTGTGGCCGTTCCCGCCCCCTCCCGCTGCATTACAGCATTTACGCCTGCGGTTTCAGTAATTATCAGTTGTAATGCCTGTTGATAATTGAAGTGCCTACGAAGCCATCAGTATGATATTGAACTCTGCAGCCGCACTAAAAATGTACTTTTTAACTCCCCGCGCGAGTCCACCCCCCCCCGCAAGTCCCGTCGTCCCCCACCCCCAAGTCCCGCCCCCCCCGCGCGAGCCCCCCCTCGACCAGGTGTGTGTGGGTAAATACCCCCCCCCCCGCGGACGGGATTCTGTGCTTTAGTTGATGGGGTGAACCAGCCGTGCGTGTCTTTCCTGGTTAGTTGAAGCAATCTGGTTAATTTGAGTAGGCGAAACTTCTTGGGTGTCTGTGCTGGGTGGGCGACACTTCTTGGGTGTCTGTGCTTGGTGGGCGAAACTTCTTGGGTGTCTGTGCTTGGTGGGCGACACTTCTTGGGTGTCTGTCTGTGCTTGGTGGGCGACATTTCTTGGGTGTCTGTGCTGAGTGACTGCAACCCTGTAGAAGCTTGGACTGAGGGATGGGCGAGCACTTCCCTCTGGGTCACTGCAGACACTGTTTCCAGCCCTACACTCTTGTGTGGTAGCATCGTGCAATCTCAGAGTTGGCGTCTTCTTTTGATTTCACTGGTCTAATTGGGCTAAACCAAGGATTTGTAGGCGAAGCGGTCAGGGCCGGGAGTAGCGTCATAATGGTCTGGACTAGGGCTGGGTGGTTGGATACTGTTAGCATTTTGGGGGGCAAGGCTGGTGAGTGTCTGTGCTGGGAGGGTCACTGACTGTGCACTGTGTGCAGGCTTGCCTCTTTGTGTGCCGGGCTGTGTGGGTAAATCCCGTGTGAGTGGCGGTGCTAAGAACCTCTTACATGGGCTCCAGGCAGCCGCCCGCAGATCACCATAGTTTAAAACACAGCTATTCTGTTGCACTGTCATAGTCAATGCTTTATTGTTTACGTTAATAAAAACCATAACAGTATCATCATGACAGAGAAACGGTCAAACAATTTGCAGGCATTTAAAATATTTAAAAAGACGTAACTATTTTTCCTTTAAGAAAAAAAACACAGTTCATATCATGTTGCACTATTGATGCGGCCCCGTCACCCCTCAAAGCAGGTGGACACGGCCCCACACCCGGGCCTGGAGGAGACCCGCAGGGGGCGCACCCGTCTCTGGATGTGACTAGGGTCGATTTCGGTGGGACGTGTACATTGTCCACCCCTGAGAGTCTTGGAAGGGCAGTGACCACCGCTCTGTGCAGGTGTTATACGTGAGAGGCTGTCTCTGACACGGCCCTGCTGGTCTGGAGGGCCCCTCTCTGATGCTCGCGAGGGAGTCTCCCTCGTGGGGATTTGTCCTCCGGGTGTAACAATCATTTCTCCAAGTGTCTCTCTGTCGCTCTTGCTGGTTTGAAGTGTCCCTCTCCGGGTGGGGGGGGGGGGGACGCCTTTCAGTGGCTCTCACTTGTGTGGCAGTCTCCCTTTGTTGGGCTGTCACTGGAGTGAGCATTCTTTTGGTACTGTGGGAGTACCTCTCTCGGGGTCTCTTTGGGTACCTTGGGAAGTCCCATCTGGGGCTGTCACTGGAGCGGGGAGTCCCTCGTTGTGGCTCTCACCGGTGTGGGAGTTTCCCTGGAGTGCTGCCGTGGAGAGGGGGTGTCTCTGGATTCTGTGGGAGGGCCCCTTCTGGTGTCCCGCTGGGTGGGGAGTGGCCTGTGTGAATGGCTCGGCTCATGGGCGGAGAATGTGGCCGCTCTGTTTTGTGGTTACAGGCTTAGACCTCGGACAGTCCCGAGAGTGTAACCCCCAGGGCTTTTTCTTCGAGGCCTGCAGCTGAGGGACAGAGGGTCTGGAGAGAGGGTTCGACCATCACCGAGGGACTCCACCCCCCCCCCCGCAAGTCCCGTCGTCGTCGTCCCCCACCCCCAAGTCCCGCCCCCCCCACCCCGCGCGAGCCCCCCCCACCCCGCGCGAGCCCCCCCCCCCCGAGTCGTAAGGATCGGAATGACTGAGCCCAACTCGATGATTCAATCTCGAGAGATGTAGCCAAAAGCAAAGTCACCCCGGCTGCTATGACTGAAAATGCTGCAAGTTACATGTGAGGAATGAAGCTGGAAAACTTTTGGATAAAGTGAGTTTGTCCGCATATTTCTAGGTCTTTTGATATGCGGTTCATTGTAGGTAACTGGGGTCAAGGCGTTGTATGAGGGCGAGCTGGCCGATGCCCGACGTGTGCTCGATGAGACTGCTTCTTAATATTCGTGTATACTTTACGTGGATTTTTCGTGTGGAAATGGACGGGTGTCACTGGGTGGGTACTTGGGCTCAACTGTGCAGATGCAGAGCGTAATATTTCAAATCGATCCAGTATCTTTGCATTTACATAATGTCTTTTCTAGGTATGGTGACTTGAAACTAAAATAAACGTGATCCGAATTAAGGGTCTGTATACATTTTGTGGCTCAAGATAATTGGGCTGTCAGCTTGTGGGTGTCTTTTGCACGTGTGTGCCCCTGTTGTCTGCTTGTGCCTCTGTGTGCCCCTGTTGTCTGCTTGTGCCTCTGTGTGCCTCTGTTGCCTGCTTGTGCCTCTGTGTGCCCCTGTTGCCTGCTTGTGCCTCTGTGTGCCCCTGCTTGTGCCTCTGTGTGCCCCTGTTGTCTGCTTGTGCCTCTGTGTGCCCCTGTTGTCTGCTTGTGCCTCTGTGTGCCCCTGTTGCCTGCTTGTGCCTCTGTGTGCCCCTGTTGCCTGCTTGTGCCTCTGTGTGCCCCTGCTTGTGCCTCTGTGTGCCCCTGTTGCCTGCTTGTGCCTCTGTGTGCCCCTGTTGCCTGCTTGTGCCTCTGTGTGCCCCTGTTGCCTGCTTGTGCCTCTGTGTGCCCCTGTTGCCTGCTTGTGCCTCTGTGTGCCCCTGTTGCCTGCTTGTGCCTCTGTGTGCCCCTGTTGCCTGCTTGTGCCTCTGTGTGCCCCTGTTGCCTGCTTGTGCCTCCGTCTGCCCCTGTTGCCTGCTTGTGCCTCCGTCTGCCCCTGTTGCCTGCTTGTGCCTCCGTCTGCCCCTGTTGCCTGCTTGTGCTGTTGGTGTGTGTGGAGGGCTCTGTGTGGCTGTGTGTGTGGAGGGCTCTGTGTGGCTGTGTGTGTGGGGGGCTCTGTGTGGCTGTGTGTGCGGGGCTCTGTGTGGGGGTGTGTGTGGGGCGGCTCTGTGTGTGAGAGAGAGAGATTTGTTTAAATACCAGGATAATTGCCGGCAGCAGCACCCTTGCCGTGTAATGCCTTGTACTACATCTGTGTTAGCAGTCGCCTCAGGCTGTTGTTTTTTTTTATGCAGGGGACGGGATTTGATCATGCCCATTACGCCGTATTGCTTTTCAAAGGCAACTGTTGCAGAGCCAAGTGGGCTGTTGAAAATTGTGTTTTCTCCACCTGCCCCTGTTGCCTGCTTGTGCCTCCGTTTTCGTGCCCCTGTTGCCTGCTTGTGCCCCTGTTGCCCGCTTGTGCCTCCTTGTGCCCCTGTTGCCTGCTTGTGCCTCTGTGTGCCCCTGTTGTCTGCTTGTGCCTCTGTGTGCCCCTGTTGCCTGCTTGTGCCTCTGTGGGCCCCTGTTGCCTGCTTGTGCCTCTGTGGGCCCCTGTTGCCTGCTTGTGCCTCTGTGTGCCCCTGTTGCCTGCTTGTGCCTCCGTCTGCCCCTGTTGCCTGCTTGTGCCTCCGTCTGCCCCTGTTGCCTGCTTGTGCTGTGTTGGTGTGTGTGGAGGGCTCTGTGTGGCTGTGTGTGTAGGAAGCTTTGTGTGGCTGTGTGTGTGGAGGGCTCTGTGTGGCTGTGTGTGTGGGGGGCTCTGTGTGGCTGTGTGTGTGGGGGGCTGTGTGTGCGGGGCTCTGTGTGGGGGTGTGTGTGGGGCGGCTCTGTGTGTGTTTGTGTGTGTCATTTGCGATAGATAAAGCTAGTGGCATTGTAAATGACAATGCCATTTATTTATGTTAAAAAAACATAAATAAAAATAATGTCAAGAGCAATGCCAATAGCTCTAACTTTAACAAAGGCAAAACCATTGCATTGTAAATGCTTGTTATAATCAGCAGAGGAAGGGTGGGATTCATTAATACAGCGCGCTGTCTGCGTAGACATATTTTTCCCAGGAGCTCTATTTCTTTCTGTACAGGTTGCTGTTTTCCCTCTTAGCGCTGTTCCCCCAGCACCGTTAGTCCTGGCTTTCCTAGGCGGCAGTATTTATTTCTTGGAATTTTTAGTATCTATTTTTTTCCCCATGTTGGTTGATTTTTATTTTTGGATCGAGTCTCCATATGTAAGCTGGATTTATCAGTTGATTCAATGGAGACAGATAAGTCAAAACAATCAGTGAGTGAGTCACCCTCTTCCCCAACATCAGAGGCTATCTGCGGTGGGATTAACAGGGACCCTGAGGGCCGTGATGGTATTAGTGGAGACCCTGAGTGCCGTGGCGAATCGTTCCGCGTAAAACTGGGCTCTAAGGACAATCTTTTTTCAGCAATCGGAATCTCATGATCTATTATCGATTCTGCCCTTGAAAGAAGGCATCCAAACTGCCCACTGCTCCCTTACGATTACTCATGATTGGTTCCTAATTTACAACTTTGTTACAAAAACACAATTAGTAAGCCAAAAACAAGAAAAGGATGCAAAATTAATAGGAAAGGATGGAACTGATCCTGGTAGTAGCTCTTACCAAACGTCCAAACCCTATAAATGGCCAGATGTCAGGGAGGGGACCCAGTCCAGTCTCTGTCAGGCTATGACTGGCGCGGATGGGCCCGCCCTTGGCCGGGCACGGCCGTTCGCATCCCGCGCAGCGGTAGCCCCTTCGTGGTTATAAGCACCTCCTGGTGCACGTGACCCTGTGTGGGGCTAGCGCGGGGAAAGCTGGGAAATGAAGTCCCCACGTGCCAGCCAAAGCAATGGCTGCTCTCAGCACTGCTCGCTGATCTACTTGAGCACGGCGGCCCCCTCAGGCTCAAGCTATCTCCCGTTGGCTATAGGTAGGGATTTGTTCAAAAACTGCAAGGTTCAGCGGCAAAGTTACCCAGGGTATGTGAGGCTCCCGCGCAGCGGTAGCCCCTTCGTGGTTATAACCACCTCCTGGTGCATGTGACCCTGTGTGGGGCTAGCCCCGGGGAACCTTGGAAATGAAGTCCCCACTCGCCAGCAACAGCAATGGCGGCTCTCGGCGGTGCTCACTGATCTACTTGAGCACGATGGCCCCCTCAGGCTCAGGCTATCTCCTGTTGGCTATAGGTAGGGATTTGTTCAAAAATGGCAAAGTTACCCAGGGTATGTGAGGCTCCCGTGCAGCGGTAGCCCCTTTGTGGTTATAAGCATCTTCTGGTGCTGGCAAACTGGGTTTTTAAGCCCGAAGTCATCTGGGTTCACCTGCTTTGGTTCACAGAGACACGGAATACTTCTAGGTGGTGTCAAAGATCACTTTATTGCTATAGCAAGTTACAGTGTTCCAAGGAGTCGTATACCGACAAGTTCTCAAGAGACTGCTCACACAATAAGGCGAGACTTTACATTTTATACAGTATTTCTCATTTGAAATGCACACCCTTGCACAAAATTCGACCAATAGAAAATACGTGACATCACAAAGCATCATATAGAAAAACTCATTTTACGGTATTCCAACCCAAAAGTTAAATATTAGGAATGTCCCAAATTCAGTCTCGAAGGCCTGGACAAACCCATAATTGCAAAGTACACCCCATGTAATGAAAAACAATAAAGAAAGTAGTTATAGCTGATGTGTAAGATAACGTAAATGTAAGAGAACTAAGAGTTAACAAATGTCTTGAATGATGATTGGAAAAGTAAGACAACGATCTAACAGGAAAATTGGCTTGGCGGGGTCAGTTTCAGGTGAAAGGCCAGTCTCCTAAAGTTCACTCTCGTGTCAGGAAAAGGGCAAGGTAATATGTACGTGAACCAACACGGCCAAACTATTTCGTTCACCGGGCTCCTTGCTCGAGCTTACGTGGAGGCAACTCAAAATGGCGGCCATATGCAAAATAGAACCCGTAATCTAAAATGGAGTCCGAGGTCAAAATGCATCCTGAGAATCTTACAGAACCTCAGACCCTCCTTCTGCCATTACGTAGGCAATAACCTAAACTCACGTCAGCCTGAATCTAAATCTATATTAATCCGCATCAGATCATCTACCTGTTGCTGTATCATCATAATACTCTCTCGTTCCCTTGTAACGGGTCTCCTAATGCACATCGTAGCACAAAGGCCACAAATAGCAGGACCACACTGGATGCAAACACAACAAGAGAATAAGATAGCTGAAGTCAGACCAAGGAATGTCAAGATCTTCCATCCCCATGTGGACAGTAATCCCCAAAACCATCCCGTCAATGACCAATCTCCTTCGTCTACGTGAATAGACTCAGAGATCTTATGCAATCTGGAAATGGACTGGTACACTGTCGGGGCATTATCTGGCACGTACACACAACAACTAGATCTGATCAATTTGCATACTCCTCCTCTATCTGCTAATATAATATCAAGAGTCACACAATTCTGTAAACTCATAAGACGGTCCGCTGGAAGCTCAGCTGTAATATTACCAAGAGCACCTGCTGTCTCATTAATGGTAGCTTCAACAACGCGGACTAACTGTCTGATATGTCTACTATTAACCATTCGTCCCCAAAAGGGCAGGAAACCCTTAAAGAAGACTCCTACTTCCCATGCTGCAGTATCTTCCTGATCAAAGACACCTCAAGTATATCTTGTTCTATGATGATCAGAGGAGGCAGTATATGTAGGGGGAAGCAAAAACGCCACATAGCACGTTCCTGAAAAGTCAGATGGCAACCACGTGTATGCTCTATCGTGGCAAACAAAATATGTACCTTCAACTGGGACAAACGCTGGAGAAGTCAGGGACAAATAAACATATGTCTGGGCACATACATTCTTTCCTAACTGAGCCTTCGGATTTCTATAATTTCCCTGTAGACAAAACTGGCCTTGATGGGGCACGATCCAAATCGGAGGAGACCTTTTTCGTCTCTCTTTTTCTATAAGACTAATGACGTATCTAGTAACGCTGACAACGTCATATGCTAGCCTCTCATCTGCTGGAATCTTTTTGTTGTTTCCTACAATTCTTGCCATAGTCGCCATTCCCTTAATCAACGAACTATGGACGTAATTTGTCACACCATGATATGGACCACGAGGAGGTCTAAGAACACTCCGATATGAGTTAGAAAATATTGTATAATTTGCTCGGGCAGAACCCTCATATTTGAACAGAAGAACTAAATATGGCATTCCTTTTTCTGTCGTATGGGGCATTAGGCCACACACCCAACAATTGGTGGTATTTACTACTAACTGGTGCTGGTGTAGTAACTGTATGAATGAATTATTAACAAACTCTATTCTTCTCGATTCTTCATACTCCGGTAGTGTATGAAATTCGTGTACAGAAACAGTAGTAGAAGAAAACATAGGTTGAAATGTAGTTGTAGGTGTAGATGTCAATTGTATAGTAGAGACAATCCAACCCACACAAGCTAATATGACACTGAAAAATACTAGAATACACATCGCTATTGTGGTTCTGAAAATTCTGAACCTGTGTTTTAAATATCATGATTCTGTTATGAATTTGGTATCAGCGAACCGCAAATGACTAATGCGGTATGCATGAGTGTTTTCATCATGTTACACCAATGGATTCACTGTGTATTTGAAGGTTCTGTTTTAACCCTTGGGTTCCATCTTGTGAATAGCAGCCATTTTGTGCATTGCCCTTACAGTAGGCTCTCACCATGGCAGAACAAGTATTTAAGGACATAACCTTAGCATGGGTTTGTGCTGACTTCTGCATGACCTGACGAAAGCTGACCCTGTTGCTTGAGGCTAACCTTGCCAAGCCAGTTCCTGCCCTTTTGCTGATCAAGATTATAGATCAGAGCACAGGACATTGTAAAGATTTACTACACACAAACGTGCCTATCTTACTTCCATCTGTTCCTGTTCCTGCTTCCACGAGCTATTTATGACATGGGCTGTGATCTTAATGTTTTGGGTTTATCCGGCCTTGTCAGCTAGAGAATATACGCATTATGTGGACATTGTTTATGGCCTGGACTTATCTTGAAAGTGGGTTTGTCATCATACAGTGCTTTGTGTGCACGTCCTGGGAGTGACCAACAATAATTTACTTCAAAGAAAGAATGTGTGCCTAGGGCATAATAAATTGTATAAAAGGTCTGTGCGGAGACCATTCAGGCAGACTACCTCATTCAGTCGCTTTGGGTGTGACTGGGCGACGTAGCCTCACAATTAATTGTAATAAAGATGTCTTTTTCATATTTCAGATTCTCTGTTGATTTCTTTGCTGCTTTTGAATGGACTACTTATTGGTAAGACCCCTGGGCAGAAGGAGTATGAGGATTTTTATGTTCCTCAGATGGCGCAACCAACTGTGGGCCTCATCAAGAAGTGACTACCTGGAGGAGTAATCTTGTCAGAGGACAGAAATCTACTGGGGAAGGCAAGACAGAAATCTACTAAAAGAGGTACTCTGTGCACGGAGGTTCTGGGGGATTCTCTGTCTTTGCGGTTCAGTATGTTTTTGATTTTTTCTGACTTAAAATCTCCAAAAGATGTCACTCCTGACTGAGGAACCCTTTTGGCGTAAGTTTAAAAAAAAAAGAGACTGTAGGTGCAGTTAGAACTTGGCAGTTAGAATTTAGAGAACTATTTCTTTGGTATAGCTTTGATAGGTTTGTATATGCGAATTGCAATTTGTGTAGGCAGGTAAGGAAGGAATTTTTTTTCTCTCCATCTGCTTTAGTTGAAGAATAAGTGGGTCGCTCCCAGTCCATTGTTGTTCTCTGCTTAGTCCTTAGTATTATTTGAAGATTGCAATTTTCAATAACCAAGGGTTTTGTATATTTACAAGTGTATCGATAGAGATAGCCCCTTGAAGTTTGAAGCTAGATTAGTGAGCTATAAGATGCCTGATCTTAGCAAATTTGAAGATTTGTGTTGGCCAACTTTGTATACGTTTGGATTAGCCGGTTAAATAGGTTAGGTTTACTAACATATTTCTTCCTTGGTGATTTTGTATCCCCAGGGAATTAAAATATGATGTGATACAAAACAAGGATCCTTTGCTCTGTGCACTTTTATGTATGGTGATATGCAGAACGATTTTTGGTGTTCTGCCAGCTACAGCTAGTGAATTGCGTGTATTTTTGGTTTCCTGCACATTTGGTGGTCTGTTGGGCTGTTTCTGCCGTCTTTTGGAACACTATTGAGAAGTGTTTCTTGTAAATATGACTTACAGCTACGTACAGTCTGGACTGTCCTGTTTTCGTCCTGAGTGTTGCTTTGTGGGTTTAAATGTGTGCTTAAATGTTTATGTGGTTTTACTCATTAGTGTAACTTCGGTATGTACATAGCGTTCGCGCAATTTATGAAAGCACTGTATTGTGTGTTCTGAATGTTTCAACACTTTTTGTTTATGTCTGAAATGAGCTCAATGTGTGTATGGGTCACATTCAATAGATATAAAAAAGGCCCCCAAACAAAAACGAAATTTCCTATTTTTGCGAAAATATATAAATTTACAGCATTTTTCCTTAGATGCACTGTATTAGATGTTCACAGGCAAACCTTTCAGCTGCAGTATATTTGATTGGAATGTTTATTCAGCCAGCATTATTAATTATGAAAAATAATTATTAAAAATTAGTGCTACAAAAATCGTTTTTTAATATTTATAAAGCTTAACACTTATACTATGACCTCCTAGCATTAAAATTTGATTTAAGTTATGTTGCATCACTAAAATGACAAGTATTGGTGTGTCTAATTACCCTTTGGCATAGGCGCAAGCAAGCTCATTTTTATAAAGTATAAGTTATTATTTTCAAATGCCTGACTCATGGGTTATGTAATAAACATTCTAGTAATGCATATTATGCAAGAAAATTGTAGGATTTTCATTTTTAAATGCCCAAAACCTGAAAGTCGATTTTGAGTAAAAGCACTGTTTTAACTGCATTTTACTTTCATTCAGAGTGCTTTTTAAAGTGTCTCAGGCTTATGCTAATGCATACATTTAGGTTTTGATATCTATTTGCAGGTTGTGCCTTCTTATTATTCAGTGGGTTAATATGCCAGTACACAGGCTTGTTTTAATATCAGGGTTGAAGGTTCTAGCTTCAGCTAGGCCTACGGAAAGTTTGTTTATTTAAGGCTGATGAAGTGTGTACCATAGGATTGCAACAAGCATTTACTCTAAAAAACTGGTCTGTGTGTCTTTAGGTTTTGAGAAAAATTGACAGTTAATGTAGTTTAATGATCTAGGAATAGAGATAATTTTGGCGCCTAAAAAAGAGAAATTATTTTTCAAAATAGAGTGAATTATTGTAGGTTAGATAGAGCCTACTGGCTTTGTCAGCTTCAATGTGGCAGAGGCCGGGGGCCGGGAGAATTTGCAGAGGCTGGCTCGAGTGCGCTGCAGAGATGTTATCTTTTAGTTTTCCTGTAAACAATGGAGAAGGCTGTCATGTTGATATCTGTGACCCTTTAATTAGGACTTTGCCTCTGAGGAATGCAGAATGACCTCTCTGAACGGGTCCCTAGAGGTGAGGTTTCTGGTTTCTCCGTGAGTACATCAATAACATGAAAGAACTTAATTTAAAATGGAAAATAAATAGGGGTTTCTCTGAAGGTCCCAAACATGTGTTAATAATCTGCAGTACTGGTACATTTGTGTCTCCACGCTAAGGAAAATAATGTTTGCTAAAAAACCTGATGTGCTCATTAGACATTATTTTTCAGTGCACAATATAGGTGCCAAATTAATATCGAGTGTCAATATAACCATTTCTTTTAGAACGGTAAAAATATGATGGCTTGATGTTGCAATGTGAACTGACAAGAGAGTAACAGTTAAGTAATGTAACTTTATTTTTGTGTATGTTACAAATTTTTTTTGTGCTCTGTATTTTTCTGCTTCTGCCAACAGATTATTCATGGATTGTTCTAAGGCAGACAAGACACGTGAGTTTGGTTAATTGAAAGGAGATCTGTTTTATTTGCGTAATTTCTTTGGAATTTTTTTTTTTCATGTTTTCGTTTGTGTATTTGGCCCTATCGTGAGATGTTTTAATTGGTCCTGTATGTTAGGAGAGAGACAGTAAAGTTATACTTGACAGTAGACTCCAACTATGTTGTGTTCTACTGTCAAAAGGATGGTGCAGGCCCAAATGTTGGGTTTTTGGCTGCAGGTTTACAGTGCATAAAGTACATATGCCATGGTGCTCTGTGGCACCGCCAACAAGTATATCTGATGGCTTGACATGTGCATTTTTTTTTGTATGTTTTGTTTCATGTTGTTACTATTACAAGTTCTCCTGTGTTGTGAAGGGGTCCGTATGACGATACGTATCGTTACACAATAATTGGATGAATTTGGTATAATGATAAATTTCACAGATATGGTTTTCATACTGTGAGGAAGACAGGAAGCATTTTTACCAGTGCATGCCTAAATCTGGCTGTAATGATATTGAAGAAAACTAAAAAGATATACAGAATCAAAGTATATCACTTGATGTTAGTCACTTACTGCACATTCCCTTAAAGGAATAGGCAGCCCTAAATTGTTATGTATCCTTGATTGGACCTAAGGATGGAATTATAGATCTGTGACTCAAGGTACCTAATTTCTATATTGCAATATTTAATCATGTTTTGTTTCCCAAATAGCATATGGCTTTGTCCCTTGAAAGGAAACCAGGTTTCATTTTTTCTCTCCTGAAGAGAGAACAGGAACATTAGTTAGGATTACCGTATATGGTGTAGTTGCCAGCAGAGTTAGAATTTGTGTAACTTTGGTCTTTTGTGTATCCCCCCGTACTCTTGGTGCTGTGTCACATGCCTGAGGCACCCAAGCAAACTCTTGTTCTTCCTATAGATTTTTTCATTTGTTGCTTCTCCCCTGACCAATGTCGCATTATGCTGTCAGCCCATTTATTATGGGTGTATTTTTTATGTGCACACTTCTAGACTGTAGTGATGTATCAGGGACCCCCCCATGTTATGTAAAATGTTTTTTCAGACTGACTGTCAGGGTAGTGATAGGCTGGTTAACTGACCCAATATTATAGTAAGACAAGTTTTCCATCTCAATAGGAGATACCTTAAGTTTACCCTTTTAAACATGACGAATTTTCAATGTCTATTTTTATTTTTCAGTTCTCTTTTGTTCCTGCTGCTTTAATTTTTGGTGGGATCAGATGTGTTCTAATCATGCAAATACCAGGACTTTCTAGTGCTTGTCCTTTGTCTGCACATTTGATCATTAGCCTTTGTATTGCATAGTACACCTGATGCACATTTTTTTAAAGGGACTTTTCTTCATGTCCTTGATAATCTGTATTATGTAATTTCTCTATTTTGAGATGTTTTAGATAAGGAATTTAGAAACACCTAGGCTTAATAATTGAGGGAAATATGTATTTACCCCATTAGACAATGCCACTGTGTGAGGACACCCATTTAGGTTCCTATGACGTATTGCCACTCCGTTGCAGATTGCAGGCCACCTGTTTGCAGTCAACGTGTTAAAACCCATGAACTGTTTTTTGTGCTTGATTTGAGGGAAACTAACAATTGTGTTACATTTCCTACATCACTAGGTTCTGCTGGATCTTCCAGAGTCAAAGGAAGAGTGATTCCCTGCAGACCTGTGATCAAGACTAAGCCCACTCCCCATCAGTGACCGCTACAGATGAATGACAGATTTCTTGGCTCTACAATTCCTGCAACAAGAAAATCGCGAAGCTGGACAGCGATCATCAGCGTGAAATCAATGGTACCTCCCAAGCAAGGCATTTGCTTCAACGAAAGGCGAGGCAGAAAAAAGGAGGAGCTGGTTCTTTGTTTGCCACAGATTGAAAGGTTCTGTGTGTTTGAGCTTTGTACCTGTTATGTGCTGGAAACCTCTGTCAGTGTATCAATCAGGAGTTTGTTAAAGCGCGACTACTCACCCGTAAGGGTCTCAAGGCGCTAGGGGTGGGGGGGGGGGGTGAGGGGGTGCAGGTTCCATTCCATCAAGGAGGGGGTCTGTCGAAGAGCCAGGTTTTGAGGTTTCTTGCGAAGATGGGGAGCGATGTTGTCTGTCTGAGGTGGAGCGGAAGGGCGTTCCATGCTTTGGCCGCGAGGAAGGAGAAGGAGCGGCCTCCCGATCTGGTCTTTCTGGTGCGGGGGACCACGGCGTAGGAAAGCTGGGCTGATCGTAGGGTCCTTTGGGGTGCGTGGAATTTGAGTCGGCTGTTCAGGTATGCTGGTCCGGTGCAGTGGAGGGCCTTGTGTGCGTGGGTGAGCATCTTAAAGGTGATTCTCGCCTCGACGGGGAGCCAGTGGAGTGTGCGCAGGTGCTGGGAGATGTGGCAGTGTTTTGGCAGGTTGAGGACCAGTCTTGCGGCGGCGTTCTGGATGTTCTGTAGCTTGCAGATGAGGTTTTTATTTATTCCAGCGTAGAGTGCGTTGCCGTAGTCGAGTCTGCTGGTGACCAGGGTGTGTGTGACTGTCTTTCGGTGTTCGAGGGGGATCAATTTGAAGGTCTTACGAAGGAGGCGGAGGGTGTGGAAGCAGGAAGATGAGACAGAGTTGATCTGGCGGTCCATTTTGAGCTCGGAGTCCAGGATGATTCCCAGGTTGGGTGCGTGGTCTGTGGGGGTTGGCGGGTTTCCGAGGGTGGTGGGCCACCAGGTGTTGCTCCAGGCGTCGGGGTTTGGGCCCATGATGAGTACTTCTGTTTTGTTGGTGTTTAGTTGAAGGCAGCTGTTTTTCATCCATTTGGCGACGGCTTCCATGCCTTCTCGAAAGTTGCGTCTGGCGGTGTTGGGCTCATTGGATAGGGAGAGGATGAGCTGGGTGTCGTCTGCATATGACACGATGTTGAGTCCGTAGGTTCTGACGATGGGGGCAAGTGGAGCCATGTAGACGTTGAAGAGCGTCGGGCTGAGGGAGGAGCCCTAGGGGACTCTGCAGGTGATCGGTGTGGGGTCCAAGAGGAAAGGGGGGAGTCTGACCCGCTGCGTCCTGCCGGAGAGGAAGAAGCAGATCCAGTCGAGGGCCTTGTCCTGGATTCCTGCATCGTAGAGTCTGCGTATTAGGGTGCGGTGGGAGACTGTGTCGAACGCCGCTGATAGGTCGAGGAGGATGAGGGCTACTGTTTCTCCTTTGTCCAGTAAGGTGCGGATGTCGTCTGTTGCGGCGAGGAGGGCGGTTTCCGTACTGTGGTTTTTTCTGAAGCCGGATTGGGAGGAGTCGAGGATGTTGTGTTCTTCAATGAATGTGGCGAGTTGGCTGCTGATGGCTTTCTCGATGACTTTCGCTGGGAACGGGAGCAGGGAGATGGGTCTGTAGTTTTTGAGGTCGGTGGGGTCCGCTGAGGGTTTCTTTAGGAGGGGGTTGACCTCGGCGTGTTTCCAGTCGTCGGGGAACGAGGCGGTCGCCAGGGAGCGGTTGATGGTTTGGCGGAGCATGGGTGCGATGGTGTTGGCGGCTCTTGTACAGTGTATAGTGTTTTGAGCTCTTGGCCCGAGTTTTGGCCATACACACACCTCTTTTGCTTTGCTCCAGCGGAAAGGCAGTGCACCCAAGGATCCACGTTTGGAAAAGGCACTACATTTTGGCGTCCATGGGAAAGCAGCTTGAGCGTCCTCTGACACTAAATAATGAGTGTTGGAGTCGGAAAGTGCTGCTGATCTTGCTAGGTTGTTTCTCAGTAGTGCTTGGATCTGCACGAGATGCTTTGTGCCCTTAATCAATGAAGAGCACATCATTTGTAGTGTCTGCCACAAAGAAGAGACACTGGTGCATTTGTTTTGAGACATTGAGACTTTCGAGTGAGCTGTGGGTGTTTTGCCAGGAGGGCACTCCAACTAAACAGTATTGTTTTCTCATGAAAAAGCCTGAATTGAAGAGGCTCAACGCGGAAGAAAACAATGGAAGCGGATTTGTAGGCGAAGAACTATGACTATGGACTAAATAAAAGTTTTTTTTCTTTTTGATTGTGCAGCTCTCTCATCCACGAAACTTGCTCATTTTTGATTTTCGAACCGCCATCCGGTTCTACTGCTAGGGTCGCGGTTGCCACAGTCTTTGGAGTGCAGCTGGAGACGGTTAGGTCGACAGTTCTGGTTGGTCTAAGGGAGTTACCCTGGACTGAACAGAAGCACTCCTTAGCAGAATCAATCTCCCACCGCGGGCAGCAACTTAGAGGATGGAGTTTCCAAAGATGGAGAGACCTGCTAGATCAGCGAACTTTGAAAAGACAATATGCACTGTGAATGCAAGAAAAACAATTTTTGATAATATGCATTTTTTTATGTTGCTTGGTGTGATGATGTTTTTAATAGGTTATGTTTGCTTCACTTTTAAAGTGACATCTGTACCCACTACACAGCCCATACCTCCTCCTACTGTTTCCTCGCATTCTTTTCACCCTCTGCCTGAACACTAGTCTGCTAGAAGATTGGAGTTTGTCAATAATTCATTCGTTCAGCTTTTACACCAACACCAGTTAGTGATGAATATAGACCTGGACTCAGATTAGCATGAGTGTAGGTTACTGCCTATGTAAGGGCAAACGGATGGCCTGTGGTTCTGAAAATTCTGAACCTGTGTTTTAAATATCATGATTCTGTTATGAATTTGGTATCAGCGAACCGCAAATGACTAATGCGGTATGCTTGAGTGTTTTCATCATGTTACACCAATGGATTCACTGTGTTTTTGAAGGTTCTGTTTTAACCCTTGGGTTCCATATTGTGAATAGCAGCCATTTTGTGCATTGCCCTTACAGTAGGCTCTCACCATGGGAGAACAAGTATTTAAGGACATAATCTTAGCATGGGTTTGTGCTGACTTCTGCATGACCTGACGAAAGCTGACCCTGTTGCTTGAGGCTAACCTTGCCAAGGCAGTTCCTGCCCTTTTGCTGATCAAGATTATAGATCAGAGCACAGGACATTGTAAAGATTTACTACACACAAACGTGCCTATCTTACTTCCATCTGTTCCTGTTCCTGCCTCCACGAGCTATTTATGACATGGGCTGTGATCTTAATGTTTTGGGTTTATCCGGCCTGGTCAGCTAGAGAATGTACGCATTATGTGGACATTGTTTATGGCCTGGACTTATCTTGAAAGTGGGTTTGTCATCATACAGTGCTTTGTGTGCACGTCCTGGGAGTGACCAACAATAATTTACTTCAAAGAAAGAATGTGTGCCTAGAGCACAGACAACCACAAGGACATACTTCAAGTTGTTGCATCTTTCCATATGTATGTAATCTATCTGCAGAACCTCGAACGGATACGTCGGAGGAGCAAAATGACCTGCAGGAGTTGGAGTCCCCTTGCCAGGAATATGCATCAAACACACCATACAATTCTTAACCAGATTCTCAGCACATTTGGGAATTCCATTATTCTGCCACACTGGAGCCAACAACTTGCATATACCTTTCGAACTGATATGAGCCAAACCATGAGCCATAGTAACAACTGGGAGCATCTGGTAACAACCATCGCTGGTGCTCCGACAACCCAATCCAACAACCAGTAGAATCCAACATTCCTGTACTCTCTCTCCACATACTCAATTCTTTCTCAGTAGCTTCAGCCTGAATCATCTTCACACTTTCTATTGTGTTTTCACACATACCACCTTCCGCAACCCAATTAACAGGACCTGCAACATACATTCGACTCATCACATCTCTCGCTGTTTCTTTTGCAACTTCATCCGCAAACACATTTCCTTCACCCACATCGTCCGTAACTCTTTTGTGTGTGCTACACTTCATAATCGCAACTTGTGTGGGCAAAGTAAGGGACTCTAAAAGTTCATTCACCAACTGACCATGCTGGATCCTAGTCCCGTGCGAAGTCAGAAACACTCTCTCCTTCCACAAACAACCAAAACTATGAGCCACGCCAAATGAATATTCGCTGTCCGTGTAGACATTCACTTGCTTTCCTTTCGACAACACACACGCTGTAGTCAAAGCAATCAATTCTACTGCTTGCGCTGAATTCTGTACAATTCGTGCTGTTTAAACCACTGTATGCAAAGTCGTAACAGCATACGCTGCAGTCTGCTCACCATTCGGAAACTTAAAACATGAACCATCCACCCATCAGGATTCATAAGCGGAGTATCCTTCAAATCAACTCTACCCTTAGTTTCTTCCTCTGTCCTAAGAAAACAATCATGCTGTTCTTGAGAATCTGCCTCTACTGAAATCGGCAACAACGTAGCTGGATTCAATGTGTTGCACCGCTTAATGTGCACATGACTAGCCAACAGTGTCAATTCGTACCCTGACAAACGTGCACTAGTAAGATGCTGAGTCTTTGTTCTATTCAACAAGGTATCTACTGCATGTGGGACCATCACAATCAGCGTATTATCCAATAACAAGCCAGCAGACTGTCGGATAGAAACAGCTGCTGCTGCTGTAGCTCTCAAACAGCTCGGCAACGCTCTAGCTACCGGATCTAAGGTAGCTGAAAAGTATGCACATGGACGTTGCTTATCTCCAAACTGTTGTGTCAAGACTGACAACGCACAACCTTCTCTCTCATGCATGTAAAGCGTGAAAGGCTTGCTATAGTCTGGGGTACCCAACACCGGAGCAGACCACAATGCATCTCGTAAAGCTCTTCTGACATTCGTCAGACAAAGGAAGAGGATGTGGTGTATCCTTAAGAGTCAGTGCCAACAGAGGTTTCGCTAACAAAGAAAAAAATCAGAATCCATTGTCTACAATACGACGTAATACCCAAGAAAGCATGCACTTCTCTCTGCGTACGTGGCACAGTCATTTGAGCAATCGCTTGAATCCGTTCCGGGGTCAATCGCCGTCCCTCCTTCGACAAGAGATGACCTAAGTAGGTCACTTCTTGGCGGCAATACTGTAGCTTCGAAGGTGACACTTTATGATGAAGATCAGACAAATGCCGTAACAAAGAAAAAGTAACCTTTTTACAAATCTCTTCGCTATCAGCAGCAATCAACAGATCATCAACATACTGGATAAGAGTCGCACAAGATGGCAAAGAAAAAGTATCAAGCTGAGCTTTCAATGCTTGACTTTAAATGGAGGGACTTTCACAATAACCTTGAGGAGCACGCTTGAACCGGAAGCTTCGGCCTCCCAAAGAGAAGCCAAAAAGATCTCTACTCTCTTCGGTACTCGGGATACTAAAGAAAGCGTTCTTTAAGTCAATAACTGTAAACCAAGAAGCTGAAGCAGGGATCATAGTCAGTAGAGTAGCGATATCCGGGACAACTGGAAACTGTGGCACGACAATCTTATTGACCTCTCGAAGGTCAATCACAAACCGGTACACAGGTGGCTGGGAAGAGTCTGTACGGTTAAGAACAGGCAAAACAGGACTGTTACACACATTACCTCTCGTTTCTTCAACCACACCTTTCTCAACAAAATCATAGATAATCGCTAACAAAGCTCTTTCACCGTCATTCGAGATCTTGTACTGGGGGATACGAGGTAGCTTAGCATCCGATTTGAGGGTAACAACATATGGCGGAATCTCCAAAAGACCAACATCATTGGGGCCTGTAGCCCAAAGCGTATCAGGAAGAGAACGCAACTCAAGTGGCAAAAGGTCTTTAGACAAATACTTCGGGGAAATCACTTTCTTACCCAATGTAAGATGTACTCCAGAGGGAGAACAATGTATCGTCGCATGCAATTTTTTCAACAAATCCAAACCCAACAAATTCTCACCACAACCAGTTGTTAAAATAAGGGGAGCTTCCAAATCACAAGGACCAATAGAAAGGGGAAAAGGACTAGAAACCGGATTACGAACTGGGGCGCCTGAAAAACCTACTGAAACATTCATCAAGCCAGACAAAGGTGCGCCAGGGAGTTTAGAGTGCATGATAGAACTCTTTGCTGCACCAGTATCCACAAGAAAAGGTTCACTCACACCTGATGTAATCACTTCAACATAAGGCTCACTCTGATATACTGGAACTGAAACAACTCCCTTCCTTTGTCCATGGCTGTCCTAGCAATCACGAAAACCAGCATTCTCGTTATCAACATAATAATCATCAGTATAGTACTGAGTGGACGGAACACTCAACACATTCTGTTGGTCAAAATAATTCGCGGAATTCTGTGTAGTGAAGGAATGTTCATTCTGGGGAATTGCACCGCGTCCCCTACCTCTAGGCGTTTGCTGAGAACCTCCACGACCTCTCACCCCAGGCACATCATCCGCACGCTGCAACAGAACCGGACAACTGTTCTTAAAATGACCTTCCTGTTTGCAATAGGCACACTGATTAGGACCCAACGGGGGTCGCGGAATAAACGTCTCAGGCCTCTGTATTAGCCTTTGAAACTGTGGGGGTTGCTGAGACCGAGCAGGCTGCTGAAACTGATACTGATTCTGACGAGGTGGATACACCTGTTGCAGAAGAACTTTCGTCTTTAAGTCTTTAGTCTTCTTCTCTGCTTTATCCTTTTCCTCCTTATCCCTGTTCTCATAATACTGAGCAGTAGCCAGTATCTGGGCCGAAGAAGAAACAGCCCATGAGCTCTCGGAATCCTTCAACTTATTCGAAAGTTCGGGAAGCAAATTAAAGACAAATTTATCTACGAACAATCTCTGACCACCCTCCTTACTCATATCCTGACCACTATGATCGATGACACACTTTCATCTTTCTTTTGTTTGCATGCTGCTAACTTATACCAATTTACTCGCAAAGGGGGCATTAATGTCTTCATTAACTCAATAATTCTACCAGGTAAATCCGTAACCAATTGTTCAGGCTTGGCACCTCCTACCTGTTGACAATCCGTAAGAGTAATATTAGCCCAGGTATCTCCTAGAGCTACGGCATGATTCTCATGACGAATCTTCGCCCATATAGGTTGTGGAACTACATTACCAAATAAGGTATCCATATCTGCTAAGTTCATAATACACGCATCAACTGTCTGAGACAACTCCTTATAACACCTCAGATCTTTTCCAGGGGACATGTATCCATACTCGCTGAAAATGTGCCGGAACAGCCGGTGGATTATTATTCACACCAGCAGCAACTGCCTCACGCCATACTGGGGGAACTTCTCTCCTTGGATACTGTTTTAGTTTCCTTCTGACTACAGGATCAGGTTCAATCAAAGACTGAGGAGTAAGTGTAGACCTATACAAGAGAAGTGTTTCTACTGCATTCTCAACATCAGAACCCACTATCGTCCCTTTAGCAAAGTCAGACTAAATATCCAGCAATCCAACAGGAAAACACACATTTTATCAAAAACATATCTTTGTGTTGGTTCCTCCCACTGTAGAAACGTGTCTAACACTGCTCGTGAACTATATCTAGAGGCATCCGAAACCCATCTACGAGCCAAAAGATCTAAAACTTCCCGCTCTTTAGGACCAGGAAGCTGACTACGGCTTTGCTTACGCTCCAACACAGGAGTGGTATTCCATGCTCCAAAGAAAGGAGCCAAAAGATTAGTAACAATATCAGTCACTCGCTGACGAGCAGAAGGAGAAGCAGTCATAAGAACAGGAGATGGAGTATTTGGAGACGTAGGAGAAGTAGAAGCAGAAGCAGTTATAGTCGGAGGTGCAGTAATATAAGGCAAAACAGGTTGAGACAAAGTAGGCAAAGGCAGAGTCGGCAGCCCTGAAAGAGGTGGCGCCGGAGGAATATGAAACAACTGTTGAGCAGCCGGTAGCGGAGCAAGAACAGGCTGAGCAGCAGAAAGCTGACCAGCAGCAGGGACTCGAACAAATGGGGGCCATGGTGGTGCAGTAGCACCCTGTGCATAAGGGGGAGGTAATTTCACCAAATAGGACATTAAAGGATCTTTCTCGGGATCCAGAATAGGATTCGAAGGGGGAAGTGGCAAGACCGGTAACATTTGTCAATGGCCATACAACGCTGTCTGTCTGAAACATCATTCGCATGGTCTTCCTCATCTTTCTTAAACTGCCTAGCAGCTTGCAATACTGTTATATTTTTTTCTCTTTTATCATTTTTAGCTTGTTTAATTTTTCTTTGTTTGGCTTCCTTACGCCAAAGGTGAAGAGAGTCAAACATCGCCGGCCGGGCTTTCTTCTTAAACAATTTACCTTCCAGATTATCTAAAACATCCGAATCAAAACTACCATTTTGGGGCCAACGCAGAACACCGTCCTTCCTAGTATAGCGGATTCATATGTCATTATAAATGATAGGACTTACACCATGTTTTGAGTAGAGCTCATAAGTCAGAGTTCCAACCGGAGGTATCGGGCACGAGTCCTCCAATCGGGAATCCCTGTTACAACCAAGGCAAAGCAAATTTCCAAATTTACGAAGACCAGGCATCTTAAGCTCACTAGTCTCGCTTCAAACTTCAAGGGGTTATCTCTATCGATACACTCACAAATATACGAGCCCCTCGGCTTTGACTATTGCAGTAGCCAAATCAAAGCCCAAGAAACAAAACAAAGTAGTGGGAGCGACCTACTTATACTTAACTAAATGTCTGTCACGCCACCAGAAGACCGTCTATCGTCTCGCCTTACAAATCTTCACGAGTCGGGTCCAAGGCAGGGCGACAGTCAGGGCAGCAGTCCTTCGTACCCATCAGAAAGGGGAAGCCTCGAAGAAAAGACCTTCGGTCCACGTCGACATACAGGGGTCGATGAAGTGGGGCGCCTCCTCCAGAATTTCCTCACGAAGCTCCTCACGATCTTTGGGCTTGGACCAGTACCACTGAAGTCACCCCACGTTGGGCCCCAGTTGGGGAACTGGGTTTTTAAGCCCAGCGGCGTCAGGGCACGCCCGAAGTCCTCTGGGTTCACCTGCTTTGGTTCACAGAGACACGGAATACTTCTAGGTGGCGTCAAAGATCAATTTATTGCTATAGCAAGTTACAGCGATCCAAGAAGTCGTACATCGACAAGTTCTCAAGAGACTGCACACACAATAAGGCGAGACTTGACATTTTATACAGTATTTCTCATTTGAAATGCACACCCTTGCACCAAAATTCGACCAATAGAAAATACGTGACATCACAAAGCATCATATAGGAAAACTCATTTTACAGTATCCCAACCCAAAAGTTAATTATTAGGAATGTCCCAAATTCAATCTCGAAGGCCTGGAAAAACCCATAGTTGCAATGTACACCCCATGTAATGAAAAACAATAAAGAAAATAGTTATAGCTGATGTGTAAGATAACGTAAATGTAAGAGAACTAGGAGTTAACAAATGTCTTGAATGATGATTGGAAAAGTAAGACAACGATCTAACAGGAAAATTGGCTTGGCGGGGTCAGTTTCAGGTGAAAGGCCAGTCTCCTAAAGTTCACTCTCGTGTCAGGAAAAGGGCAAGTTAATATGTACGTGAACCAACACGCCAAACTACTTCGTTCGCCGGGCTCCTTGCTCGAGCCTACGTGAAGGCAACACAAAATGGCGGCCATATACAAAATAGAACCCGTAATCTAAAATGGAGTCTGAGGTCGAAATGCATCCTGAGAATCTTACAGAAACTCAGTGCACGTGTCCCCATGTGGGGCTAGCGCAGGTGAAGCTGGGAAATGAAGTCCCCATGCGCCAGCAACAGCAATGGCGGCTCTCGGCATTGCTCGCTGATCTACTTGAGCATGGCGGCCCCCTCAGGCTCAGGCTATCTCCCGTTGGCTATAGGTAGGGATTTGTTCAAAAACGGCAAAGTTCAGTGGCAAAGTTACCCAGGGTATGGGGGCAGATTTACAATAACTGGCGCATCCCTGCATATCAGCAGGGATACGCCAGCTATTGTGCGCCTCAGCTCCGCCACCCTGGATGCGCCACATTTACATTTCCCTTGCTCACTTTGCCACTGGATTTAAGCAAGCCGGGCTGAAGACGGCTGGAATGCGAGAAACCGGTCCTCGGAAGCTTGTTTCCGGTCCAGGGAAGGCATGGCTTGGCAGTACGGGCTGGACTGTTCCCATGAGGCACAGGGTCAGACTGATTTGCATATAGCCATGTCTGAACTGGGGTGGCAGAGTGGGCTAAAGAACGGTGATGGATTAAACCCAGATCTTTTGACTGGGTGTGAGCGTTTGATTGGTTCAGATGCTCTGTCCATTACCACCCCCTTTTTGTACCACATTTACAATGTGCGCACCATGGGGCAAAAACGGCACAGATGCGTCACGCATCTGTGCCGTAAAAGCGGCGCATTGCTGGAGTTGCGCCGCAAGCACGACGCAGCTCCAGCAATGCTCCGGAGGGGCCCTATCTCTACAATGCTGCGTCAATCCTTAAGCCTGCTTCAAGCAGGCACAGGGTTTTGAAGCAGCATGGGCCCAAAAGTGACTGAGTAAAATCTTGTAGATTTCACTCTTTTGGGAGGCGTTCCTGCGCCGGAACGCCCCCCCCCCCCCACCCTGCGATGGAACGCCTCCTTCTGGCGCAGGGCTTTACAACGTGACACATCTCAGATGCGTCACGTTGTAAATACCCCACACCATGGCGCATCTTTTGCGCTGCCGCTGCGTCACAAAAGTGACGCAATGGTGGCGTAAAAGAGGTGCAGGGAGCTTGTAAATCTGCCCCCTGGAGTTGATGAACTACTCAAGCACGGACCCAGGGAAATTGAGAGCTCTTTGGCATCAAAGGGCCTTGCAACCCTAATTAAAACTTATATTGATTTGTATTGTTATTGCATTTATAATAGTGTTTGCTACCCCTGATGAAACGTGAACGCGCTTTTATGCTGCTCCCATATTAGTGGTTAAACAAGTCATATTCATTTTGTGCTCCCAAGGAAAAACATTACTTCAGGTATTTTTGCAGTACATAAAATTAGTATGAAATAGGTGTGATCATTAGAGGGGGAGAGGGTTATATGAGCACATGCAGATGTTTGGTATGATCAACCAAGGAGGTAGTGGAGATTAGATACTGTTAGGCTGCAGGGTATGACTAAAAGAAGATGGGGTTGTGATATTCGAAATGCTACAGTTTGCAGAAGTACAATAATAGAGATTAAAGTAAACACATGTGACTTGGAGTGGGCTGTGGACAGATAGAGGAGACAAGCAGAGGATGGAAAGGAGAGGATCATTCAGAAGGAAAAAGTAGACCGCAACTAAAAGCTTTAAATCTAAGTAATTTTTAGGTCTTGCTTACACAGTGAATGCCCCGATTATTTACGGGTAATCTTCAATACTCCGAGTGTAGTCTTCCTCGCCACTTGAATAACAAAGTGAGCTACAGCTCCACACCAGAATCCTCCAAAGAAAAAAAGTTAGCCTCCCATGCCTCCTATCCCTTCCCAACATGACCGACCCATAACACCCTTGACCTCTATAAGAGGCGGGCCGGCCCAACCCATCAGCCTGAAACTACCAAGCAAAAACATGAAGCCGATAGCCAGACAGGGAGGGAGGGATGGGAACTCATGTGGCGAGGAAGAATACACTCGGGGTAATGAATATTACCGGTAAGTAATCAGGACATTACCTCCTCGTAAGTCTCCTCGCTGCATGAATTACAAAGCGAACACATACCAAAGCCAACAACTTCATGGAAACTCACAAGAAACCAACGGACCAGGAGGGGATGCCAATAAAGCAGGGCAAACCTTGAAAAACAGATGAGTGGAAGAAACCACCCAAGAGAGAGGTAATCACGAGCAGGAAGAACCAGCCTTGGACAGAGAAACACCAGGAGAGCGGAAACCCGAAGCTCCGAGACTCATAGGCTGGCCAGAAGCAAGTCTGAAACAACGGCCGAAGGTGGAGAGCGAAGGTGCAGGCCGAAACCACACAGAGCCAAAGCAACAGCAAAAAGGCCTAAGATCAGAAGCAGGAAACTGGACCAAGAAAGCAAGACCGACCAACGAACAGACCACAGCGAGATGAAAGCAAAAAAGCCTGAAATCGAAGAACAAAGGGCACCCCCACCAATGTGACACAAAAAAGAGGCCACAGCAGCAAAAAGATAGAGACCGAAGTGGACCACCAACTGCAAGAGAGCAGAACCACCCCAAAAGCAACAACCGGAGGGGAAGAAGGAGGCAAAACCCACCAGGCCTGGCGGCAACCGAGGAAAGAAGCAGAGGAACCAGACCGGCAGGAACCGCCGCAGTGAACACCGCACTTCAGGTACTCCAGCAGCCAGCAGAGGAACACCGCACGCTGCAAGAACGGACAGGGGTGCAGAAAGAACCCAGCACTCCAACTGAAGAACGAAAAGAAGGCCACCAAAACCCCACCAGTAAAGAGAGAAACAGGCGGTACATGGAACCCAGCCACACCAAGGACCCCCCGGAAGGGAGCGAAACACCACAGAGAATACCCAGGCAGGCACAAGGCCAGACAAGACCAGGAGGTCACAGACACGACACAGAAGCGACCCGGCCACCAAGGGAACCCAACCGGCCAACAGGTAAAAGCTGAAATCCAAAAGGCCGCCCACGGAGGCCGAAGAGCTAAAGGGACCCGGCCCAAGGCCAAGGCCAGTGTGAGGTTTCACAAGGATCAATGTCGGGCAGCGTTGAAACAAACATTGGCTTTATTTTACTATATACACGTCTACACCTAGAAGCAAGAGTTCAAAGTAAACAATAAAGGGATAATCCGTCTTATCCAGTCTTCGGTTACTCTCTCAGGACTTTCAGGATCTTCCCTTGCAGGAGGTTTAAATCCGCCCCTCGGTACAAACAGAGAAGAGTATGACAGACGATAGGCTACTATCCAAACAAGTGTTTTAGGGAAGGGAGTGAGGGATAACCAGTGCAAAGCGGACCGTCTGTGACAAAAGTGTGAATTTGAATGTAGACACCGCAGAAGGAGAAGAGGATCGTAGAGCACTACTCGTCGGCCCCTTCCTTCCTCCCAACCCACCCCGCAATGCGGTTGCGTACCTGTGTGAGCCACGCTCCTCCTGAAGCATTGCTGGATGCAGCATGGGGACGTTGGCCTCCTGGCACTCTCTGGCCTCTGCTCTCTCCCGGATTTCTCCACGTCTTCTCCTGCTCAGTGTCTCAGCTGCTTCCCTCGAGATCGCAGTAACCTCCTTCAGCTGTCTTCCGGATTCTTGTACGTATCTCCCTGGTGTCACTGCTTCGCCAATTGGTCCAATGTCTGTGACGTCACTGTTGTAGGCAGTGTTTTCCAAGTGAGGCTCCCAAATAAAGGGGCCGATGCCGGGAACTGCTGATGCGTCTTCCTCTGTGAGATTAATCCATTCGTCCTGCTGCGGAGAAAGGACAAAACCCATTTCAGAGGGGGCGGTCCACAATTCCTTCGGGTTCATCGTACTGCATTGTGGGGAATCGAGTTTGTGACGCACCCCTGACATCTCCTGCTCGGGGAGAGGAAACAACCTCGACAGAAAGTCAGCGTTCCTGTTCTCAGAGGCTCTCCAGTGTTTGATCACAAAGGAAAAGGGTTGGAGGGAAAGGAACCACCTCAAAACCCGCTGGTTGTGTCCCATGTTGCGATGCACCCATTGTAAGGGGGCATTATCAGTGTATAGGGTGAAATGGGTCCCATCCAGATAGTAACGCAATTTGCCTATGGCCCATTTTACTGCGAGGCACTCATCTCTATTGTAGGGTATCTTCTCTCCCTGGAGAAAAACTTCATACTGATGAAGGGGATGGGATGTTCTATACCCTCAGGGGATAGCTGGGACAATACCGCACCCAGCCCATGTTCTGATGCATCGGTCTGTAGTATAAACGGTCTGGTGAAATCGGGAGAGGCCAGGACTGGGCTAGAGGTGATAGCGTTCTTCAGCTGTTCAAAGGTGTCTAGCATCTTAGCAGTGGGGTTTTGTATTGTTTGTACCCTCATCTCTTTTCGCAGGATGCCGGTAAGGGGTTCTGCTATGTCTGAATAGTGGGGTAAGAAGCGCCTGTAATATCCTAATAAGCCCAAAAAGGCCCTTACCTCCCGTTTTGTGATCGGAAATGGAGTATCCCTGATAGCCCTTACTTTCGCTTCTTGCAGGGATATCACCCCATGTAAAAGCTCATACCCTAGGTATTGTACTTTTTGAAAGCCGACCCTTGATTTTTTTCAAATTAACATGGATACCAGCTTCTTTGAGAACAAGGAGTATTATGCGGAGGTGCTCTATGTGCTTTTCCCATGTAGGGCTGAATGCCACAATGTCGTCAAGGTAAGCTGATGAGAATTTTGGATGTTTGTGGAGTATGGTATTCATTAAGCGTTGAAAAGTGTCTGGTGCACCATGTAAGCCGAAGGGCAAGACACTGAACTCATAAAGGCCACCAGGTGTGACAAAGGCATTCTTTTGTCTGTCAGATTCGTTCAAGGGGACCTGCCAGTAACCCTTGGTCAAATCCAGGGTGGTTATATACCTAACTTCTCCCAACTTCTCAATTAACTCGTCAACCCTTGGGATGGGGTAGGAGTCAAACTTTGACGCAGATTTAAGGGCTCTAAAGTCCATACAGAACCTTATCGAGCCATCAGGTTTGGGGACCATTACTATAGGTGAGGACCACCCACTCCGGGAGGGACGAATGACCCCAAGGTCTAGCATACTTTTAACCTCTTTCTGAATGGCCTGTCTTCGTGCTGCAGGGATAAGATAGGGCCGCTGTTTTACTACCCTACCCAGGATTGTGTCAATTCTATTTTCCACCAATGTGGTTTTCCCTGGTATGTCTGAGGATATCTCAGCGAAGGATTCTAGAAGCCCTGTTAGGGAGAGTTTTTCCTGCTCTGTGAGGCCTTCGTTGGACACCAGTTGGTGTAGCATACAGGAATGTGAACCTCTCAGGGGTAGTGTCAGATTGGCTGCTTTTGGTACCGGCTATAACCACTTTTTAAGTAAGTTGATATGGTAGGTTTGGATGAGGGATGGTTTAAATTCAAATTTTATAGCTAGTTTTCCCAACAGTACCCACCACTTCATAGGGACCCAACCACTCAGACTTAAACTTACTTGTGGATGTGGGTAGGCAAACCAAAGCCCAGTCACCTACGTCTAGCTTCCTCCACCTCTTTCCTTTGTCGTAGAAGAATGTTTGTCTTTCTTGTTTCTTTTCGAGATGCGAGTACGCAAGATCCCTCAACTTCCCATTCCTGCTTTTGAGGTCCCTGGCATATTCTAGTATTCCTCTGGCTTCGTCTCCTTCCTCTTTTTCCCATGCCTCTTTTGTCATGTCCAAAAGGGAGCGGAGATGTCTCCTGTCTAGATTTTAAAAGATGAGCAACCCAGGCTACTTTGTACTAGGCTACGTATCACATAGAAGGCTAGGGGCAGAACCTGAGCCCACTCTTTTCCTTCCGTATTAAGCATTTTTTTTAGAATCAGTTTTTATGGTCCAGTTGTACCGTTCCACCAAGCCGTCGGTTTGGGGGTGGTACACTGACGTTTTAATATGCCCAAGGTTTACAATTTTGCACACCTCTTTCATTAAGCAGGATACAAAGGGTGTGCCTTGGTCTGTTCAAATTTCCTTCGGGAATCCCATCCTTGCGAAGAGCTCAACCAGTCTGTCAGCTATATTTTGAGCGGTGGCTGCTCTTAGGGGGAAGGCTTCCGGGTACCTCGTAGCGTAATTGACTATCACTAGGGCACATTGATGTCCTTTTCTTGTTTTTAGATGGGGTCCGATGAGGTCCATACCCACCCTCTCAAAAGGTTTTCCTATTACGGGAATTGGTTGAAGGGGTACAGGGGGTGGACGGTAGGGATTTTTTCTCTGGCACACCTCACATTCACTGCAGTGTTTCTTAATATCACCACATACACTGGGCCAATAAAAGTGACGTAAGATATTTTGGGTGGTTTTTCTGAAAGGTGCGTATGAGGAAAAAAAGGATTTGGTTTCTAAAGGCTAGGGGAACCAGTAATTGTGATGCATCTTTGCTGGAGCCCTTTCGGTACAATAGATCGTTGATGATCAGGAAACGGGGGTATGTGAGTGTTGGAGTGTTGCTACCATCTCTTGATTTCTGCCAGCCATGCTTAAGGGTGGAGTCATTACTCTAGGCGAACCAGAAGTTACGATCAAGGAGCCATGGCTCAGGGGTGATAAGTGCAGGGAAGGGTGCTACAGGGGTGTCCTCCTCTTTCTCCTTTGGTTGTGCATGGACAGTGGAAATAAACATCCCTAAAAATCCAGGGTTATCAGTCCCTATAATCAAGTCCTCAGAGAGTTCTGCCAGGACCCCCACTCTAACTTAACACGGAGCCTCCTTCCCCATATGTGAGCTCGTTGGTGGCTACGGGGTAATGTTTTACATCCCCATGTACACACCTTATGTGTACCACTGCCTTGGGTATGATCTGTGTGGCCATACTAGTTCTTTCAGGACGACAGACTGCCTACATCCCGAGTCAAGATGGGCTTTGACCCACCTTCCATTTACTGACACACTTACATAAAAAGCGCTCCCAAGCTCAACAGTGTACAGGATGGACTGGAGTATATAGCCAACTTCCATGGGTTCTTCAACATTTTTCTTCCAGGGGCAGGCTCTGGCAATATTACCCCATTCCCCACAATCAAAGCACTGCAGACCTATGACTAAAAGGGTCTCAGTCTTTTGGGGTCGAGGTCTTTGAGGATCAACTGCAGGTTTAATGTATTTCTTTTCTTGCTTCCCTGCCAATGTACGGTTTGGTATTTCTGATTCCCAAGGGTTCATACGAGGTTGTGCCCTGGAGAAGGTAGTGGCCATAGCAAACGCCTCTGTGGTGGTAAGAAGACTATGTTGACGCAGCCACATTTGATTGTTATAAGGGAGGGCCTCTAGAAATTGTTCAAGGTATATGCGGTCCATGATTTCCTCCTTCGTGCTTTTCGCAGATTTGAGCCACTTATCCGCGGCAGCTTTGAGCCAAAAAAACAGGGTTTGGGGGTTTTCGCTGGGATGTCCTTTTTCTCTTCTACCTTACTCGGTATGCCTCGGTGTCCAGACCTAAATCGTCTAAGATGATGTCTTTAATCTCGGCATAAGATATATCCCCGTTGGGGTTTGCCACCTGGTAGGCAGCCTGTGCCTCTCCTGTTAGCAAGGGTGCCAGAAAAAATGGCCACTTGTCTTCCGGCCAGTTACATGCCCTCACAGCCCTTTCAAAATAGAGTAAAAAGGAATCCATATCTTCTCCTGGTACATATTTTTGTAACAAGATGCCTGTGGGTCCAGGTGGGGACCTTCTGTAACTCGTGGATCGTATGGTACCTGGGTCTGTGACCAATTTCTGAAGACCATCGATCTGGGCAGCGATAGTGTCCTTGAAGGCATCCCTATCTGCCTGGGACGAGGATAACTGCCTGTCTACAGCCCATCCTAACTTGTCCTGTCCCTTTACTAGATGTTGGATTAAGGCGTCCATTATTTCAGTACTAATGGAGCTGCCCGCATTCTCCACCAAGTGTGAGGTTTCACAAGGATCAAGGTCGGGACAGCGTTGGAACAAACGTGTCTATATTTTACTTTATACACGTCTACGCCTAGAAGCCAGAGTTCAAAGTAAACAATAGAGGGATAATCCATCTTATCCAGTCTTTGATTACTCTCTCAGGACTTTTCATGGTCTCCTCTTCTCTTCCAGGAGTTTTAAATCCACCCCTCTGTACTAACAGAGAAGAGTATCGCAGACGTTAGGGTACTATCAAAACAAGTGTTTTAGGGTAGGGAGTGAGGGATCACCAGTGCAAAGGGGACCATCTGTGACAAAAGCGTGAATTTGAATGTAGGCACCGCAGAAGGAGAAGAGGAATGTAGAGCCCTACTCGTGGACCCCTTCCTTCCTCCCAACCCACCCTGCAACACGGTTGCGTACCTGGCTGAGCCACGTCCCTCCTGAAGCGTGGCTGGGAGCAGCATGGGGATGTTCTCCTCCTGGCACTCTCTGGCCTCTGCTCTCTCCCGGATTTCTCCATGTCTTCTCCTGCTTGACGGTTGGCATCTCGGCGGCTTCCCTCGAGATCGCAGTCACCTCCTTCAGCTGTCTACCTGATTCTTGTACGTATCTCCCTGGTGTCACTGCTTCGCCAATTGGTCCAGTGTCTGTGACAACACTGTTGTAGGCGGTGTTTTCCAAGTGAGGTTCCCAAATAAAGTGGCCAATGCCGGAAACTGCTGATGCGTCTTCCTCCGTAGGCTTCGTAGGATTAACCCATTCATTCTGCTGTGGAGAAAGGACAAAACCCCGTTTCAGAGGGGTGGTCCAACATTCCTTTGGGCTCATCGTACTGCATTGTGGGGAATCAAATTTGTGATAGCCAGATAGGAACGTGAACGCCCACCAGGGGCCACCACAAACAAGAATGCCCAAAGAACCCGAAAGGAAGGCGAACGCAGCCCAAATGAGTGAGGCAGGTCCATGCAGGGCCATGTAAACCGACCCAGCAAGGGACCACAAGCAGCAAAGGAGCCGCTGAAGCAAACACCCAGAAGGGCATTCATAAAACCAACAAACAGGCCCAACCCAGCTGAACAAGGGAGAGCCGACAGGAACAGGAGCGCACAAGGAGGTAAGGCCACAGGCAGAAGACGTGAAGGAAAGAAGAGCCGGGCGAAACAAGCCAGAGCAATGTCAAGACCTCCAGGGGGCAAACCCAAGCCAGCAGGCCCCAGCACCTCAAAACCAGGGACAAAGAAGAAGAGGACATAAAATCACCACAGGAAGCGCAATGCCCAGCCTGGGGAGGGAGAACCGTGAAAACCCAGCACCCCCGGACAAAGAAAAGCCCGCACTAACCAATACCACCCCGGGAAAAGCAGAAAGCAGTGGCAGGACACAAACCTTTGCCAGGCACGAGCCCGTGACCCCTGAGCACAAAAAGGACCCAAAGAGCAACCGCTCCCAGGACCAAAAAACACCGTAGCCGAAACCAAGGCAGAGGCACCCAGGGGAGCACCACCAACAGGGCAAAAAGGCCCGTCCAGGCCAACAAGCCCAGAACACACGTAAGGAAAAGGTCCAGAGGAAGCGCCAAGCCGGAAACCCAGACGAGAAGGGAGTCCGAGCCAACACCGGGGACACAGACCGGAACAAAAGCAACACAGGCCAGGAAAACCCAACTGCACCAAAAAGCCAAAGGGGCAAACCCCAGCACCCGGGAAGATCACCGGCCGCACCGGAAGATAGGGCGGGTGGAAGCCACCGGGGCAAGAGAAGAGACACTCCGGGGAAGCTGGTAAGGCACCGGAACCAAGGAAACCCCAGAGGCACGGAGACCAACCAGACGGAGAGGACCTCCAATTGCTCACCTGGGCACGCACAGCCAGGCAAGAAGGCAAAAAGACACCCCAAAAACCCCCAAAGAAGGCCCCACCAAGGGAGACATCCCTTACACAAACAGCCGGAGGGCGACATGAAACCAACCGAAGGGGGACATGCACCAGGAGGATGGCAACCAAAAACCAGTAAACCAGAAACCGGAGGAGGAAGCCCCAGCACACCAACGGCAAACCGGAACCAACCCCCCTGGAAAACAGGCCAAAACGCACACCCCAGCAGAGGCTTGTGATGACCCCCTGGCCCAACCAAGCTGCCACCACCCAAATCGGCAGACGATCAACCAAGAAGCCACAGGACCCCGAACACGAGCAGTGGAAGCCAAGCAACCGAAAACCAGCCGCTACCTGTGCGGTCTGCCAGCGGGCAGGACCCAAGGAATGAGACAGAGGCCACCCAGGACGGGAGGCGAGGCAACAAAAAAAGCTCGCTAACCCCCAGGAAGCGAGGAGAAGCACGACCAGGAAGGGGGTGCAGGAGCAGCACGCAGAGCCAGGGAGCCAGAGGAGAAGGGGGCACCACGACTGTGGCCTGGGACCGGAAAAGGCAAGCCCCCAGAAGCCAAAGCAAAAAGCCCACATGGCGACCACTGAAACAGCCCAGAGGAGGACGAACAGGCGCTAACCGCTGGCCACCCCCCACACCGGCAGCAAATACCAGGCCCTGGAGTCCCCACCAGGGAAAAACCAACACAGGCCCCACACAAAAACGCAGAGCGGGGGGAAACAGGAGGAGACAGAGCACAACCCAGAGCATGCGCAAGACACATTATTCACAGGGAACCCGAGGCCAGAGCGAGCCTGCGCCCCCAGAGGCACGAGACCCACCAAGGAGCTGCAGCACCCAGGCTCAAAGAACCCATAAAAAAAGAAGCCACACGTATGTAAGGGGACAGCACATCAACACACACCTACTGAAAGGTCGCAGAAAGAAAAGCCCTGAAGGCATGGCATCACACAACGGACTAAGTGCAATACACAAGCCGTACGCTCACGGACGAAAAACAGCATGGTCCCGTGAATGCGACCCACGACCCGACCACTGAAATGCACCACATGGCTGCAGGAAGAACTGCCAAGGTTGAGCCTCAACTCGAGGACGAGCGAGGCGGCAGCCAACCCCGGGATGGAGAGAGAAGTGGCCGCGCGGGAAGCCAGATGAACCCGGCCCCACCCCATGGATGCCGGACCAGGAACACGGCCACCGGAAACACTTGCAGCAGAGGTCCGAGGAACAAGCCAGCGCCAGGCTGGGAACCAAAAGGTAAGCCCTTGAGCTCCGAGGAGGCCGGCCCAGAAGGAACACAACAGAAATTCAGGGTGCAGCCGGAGACCAGAGAACGGTCCGCCAGAACCCCCGCCCAACCCCAATGCCAATAGCGCAGGCCTGACCCAAAGGGAACAGAGCGCTACCCCGGGGAAGGAGAATGAGCACCAGTAGCCCATGAAAGGAATGGGAGACAAATAGATGTGCCCACCAAGACGGGGAGATGAGCATCCAGCCGAGACACAAATCCGCTACCACAACAGCGAAGCCGGCCGTCCACGATCACAGGCACTACTACCGCTGGGTCACACCCATGTAGCAAATGGGAGACGAGGGGAAAAACTGCCCCTTGCGGAAGCCCAGAAAGTGCGGACTAAACCAAAAACCATGGCCCACACGGACGGAGGTCAGAAGTATTTGCCAGGCAGAGCCCCATACCACCCTGGTTGCCCCCCTGTTCACCCTTGGCACTCTAAGGCGAAGCCTGACCGCCTTGCAGGACACCAGGGGATGGAAGGGGGAGGGTCCTAGAGCCCACAGGCCCGCTAGAGCAGGACCGCCAACCCTGGACCCATGCTCCTGCTACAGCAGGAACCACTCACCTGAGAAGCGCAACTGAAGAGTCAAAGCGCACAGAACCAAAAAAACAGGCTGATGGGTTGGGCCAGCTCGCCTCTTATAGAGGTTAAGGGTGTTATGGGTCACCATATTGGGAAGGGATGGGAGGCTCACTTTTTTTGCTTTGGACTGTTCTGGTGTGGAGCAGAAGCTCACTTTGTTATCCATGTGGCGAGGAAGACTTACGGGGAGGTAATGTGCTGTGCTGCGAGGCGTATTATTTACAATTCAGTGGGTTTACAACCCACTCACAGCATACCATTAGTTGTTTTCTTTGTCACTCTCATTTGAAATCTTTTGATTTCTTTACTCTCGCAGGCTTTCCTTCCTGTCTTGTGTTCACTCTTCTCTGGAGCATGGACCAGTAACCTGCTCTTTCTCGTCGTTTAGCAACACACTTTTTAATTTTTTTAAATTCTATAAGCATTTCAGTAATTATTCCTGGATGTGCAACATGCTTTCCTACTTTTTAGAGAAGCAAACAGCTTCTTATTTATTTTATTTTCACTCTGTCTGCTGTCTGTATTGACGCTTTAGTTACATCACCAACTGTACCACTCTACACCACTGCACGCCACTGTACACCACTCTACTCTAAGCCACTGTACTCTAGGCCACCCCATGCCACTCCACTCTAATCCACTCCACTTTACTCCTCTCCTGTTGGACTTAAAAATCCTCTGCATGGTAAGCAATGTTTACCCCTTCCCTGAGTTCCCAACTGTACAGTTGCCTGGATCCCTAATGGGGATTTTGTGTCATAGGCGAACACGGATCATGCATGTGCACCATGACATAGCCCGGTCTCATTCCTTGTAATTTTGTGTGACAGTGAGGGGCGCCTAAAGCAATAACTTCATAGTGGTGGAAGGCTACCGCATCCACCAGGAGTAAAACAGCACAACAGTGGTGGTGGCAGCATACCGTGTAGTGATCGGTAGTAGTGAACAGGACCCTTTTACCCCGTGTCACTGGGGTGAGGCTTAAAGGCTCACTCACCTTTTTTTTAAAATTCTGCTGCTGTGTGCTTAAGTCAGCCTTGGCCTACATCAGGTAGATGTGTGGTACTGCTTAGCACAGGGGTAATGCGTGCTTGCGTGATGTGCTACACATGAAGGCTGAAGAGTGGTGCAGCATGCACATAGTATGTGTTTGCACTGGAAGTGCATGTGTTTTGAAATAATAAACCTTGGTGAAAGATAGAAAAGCTTCAGTACTGAACTGTGCGTGCAGACAGTGTGTATTGAATGCATATGTACATGTGAGGGTACACTGCACAGAGGTATTAGTGCTGAACAGAAAGTGTGCTATGAATGTACACAAAGTGAGTGTGCCTGCAATGGTTCCATGTTGGGAAACCCAGGCCTGCCTGGTAAAGACATGAGGGACAGAGGAATTCCCCCAGACAGATTTGTGTATTGCTGCGTTCCTGTGAGCTGGGTGAGGAGGACACACTGGAGAAAAGGAACAGACTCCCTTTACATCTCAAAAGACTGCTCTCTGATTCAGTGATAGAACACAAGGAAGGGGCCTGGAGACACACTTCAGGAAGGGAGATGGGGCTGATAAGAGAATTGGGGAACTGGGTTTTTAAGCCCAGCGGCGTCAGGGCACGCCCGAAGTCCTCTGGGTTCACCTGCTTTGGTTCACAGAGACACAGAATACTTCTAGGTGGCGTCAAAGATCAATTTATTGCTATAGCAAGTTACAGCGATCCAAGAAGTCGTACATCGACAAGTTCTCAAGAGACTGCACACACAATAAGGCGAGACTTGACATTTTATACAGTATTTCTCATTTGAAATGCACACCCTTGCACCAAAATTCGACCATTAGAAAATACGTGACATCACAAAGCATCATATAGGAAAACTCATTTTACAGTATCCCAACCCAAAAGTTAATTATTAGGAATGTCCCAAATTCAATCTCGAAGGCCTGGAAAAACCCATAGTTGCAATGTACACCCCATGTAATGAAAAACAATAAAGAAAGTAGTTATAGCTGATGTGTAAGATAACGTAAATGTAAGAGAACTAAGAGTTAACAAATGTCTTGAATGATGATTGGAAAAGTAAGACAACGATCTAACAGGAAAATTGGCTTGGCGGGGTCAGTTTCAGGTGAAAGGCCAGTCTCCTAAAGTTCACTCTTGTGTCAGGAAAAGGGCAGGTTAATATGTACGTGAACCAACACGGCCAAACTACTTCGTTCGCCGGGCTCCTTGCTCGAGCCTACGTGAAGGCAACACAAAATGGCGGCCATATACAAAATAGAACCCGTAATCTAAAATGGAGTCCGAGGTCGAAATGCATCCTGATAATCTAACAGAACCTCAGAATCCTAAAGAGTAAGACTGAGGGTCTCGGATTAACCCTTTGATGCACATATTACTTTGGCTGATAACCAGGTGTAAACTCTGACCACTCCCATGAATTATGTTGTGGGTAATCGGCTTCAGAGTCATGCCTGCTGTGGCAGACCTCTTTCCTGAAGGAAAATGAAAAGGAGAAGTGCCCAATTGAAAAAAAAACAGAACCCCAACATAAAACTACAGAGACCCAGAACTTAAATTGTTTTTGTTGTTTGGAAAAGGACTATAAGAAGGAGAGGTTAATTGTGTCCTGTGAGGGAGAGTGTTGCAGGTAGTGAGATTCAGTGGGGAACCCTTCGTTAGGATTCCCCGAGCAAGGTGTGAGGCTGTGCACTGATCGGGCCACTGCCCATGTGCAGCATTTGCTCTGTTATTATTATTGTTTTAAATTTGTAGAGGTTTCCCGGCACCAAGGACGGATGCAACAGGAGACAAGATTTACTGATTTACTGATTAAACAACCCTATCTTAAGGTTTTTACGAAAGCTTTTATGATTGGTTTCATGCCGAAGCGGGCCTGGGAGTGAATTCCGTAGCATGGGGCCAGATAAGAAAAGGGGCGTCTTCCCGTACGTGCTAATCTAACTCTAGGGACTGATAATTTGGCTTGGGAAGAAGATCTAAGCAGACGAGTAGGATGATATGTCTGGACCAAAGAACATAAATAACGGGGAGCAGTGCCTGATTTAATTTTATGCATGTAGCATAAGGCCTTGAATTTAGTCCGGTTTTCAATTCTTAGCCAGTGTAAGTCGCGTAGAGATCCTGAGATGGAGGATGTTTTGGGAACGCGACACAACAATCTCACAGCTGAGTTCTGCACCACTTGTAATCTGCGTATCACATCCTTGTTTGCTCTGAGATACAGGATATTGCTGTAATCCAATCTAGACATTATCAGGGCCCGTCTATAAGGATTATGGTTTAGAAGTATCATTAGCCGATAGAGAAAAAAGAAGCTGGGTGTCATCAGCGTATAAAAAGATGGGCAGCCCAGCTTCTTCTGCAATGGTGGCCAAAGGGCTTACATAAAGATTGAACAACATAGGGCTCAAAATCGAGCCTTGTGGTACACCATTAGGGTATTTATAAGTTTTAGAGTTCACCAAAGACGAAAAAACCTGAAAGGTTCTGCCAGTAAGAAAATCTTTAATCCATTCCAAAGCTGAACCCTCAATTTCCTGAGACTGAAGAACTTTTATTAATGTGGGGTAAGACAACGTATCAAAGGCGGCGTTTGGATCAAGCAAAATAAGCACCGCCGTTTCCCCTTTATCAAGGAGCTGACAAAGTGTTTTGGTGACTCCCAGGAGAGTGGTTTCTGTGGAGTATCCAGCTCTGAATCCTGATTGGGATACGTGCAAGATTTGATTTGTTTCCACAAACTGTGTAAGTTGTTGGTTCACATGTTTTTCTAATATCTTTGAGAAAACAGGGATGAGCGATATCGGTCGAAAACTGGAGGGGTCAGCTGGGTACGCATTAGGTTTCTTTAAGAGGGGAAACACCATCGCGTGCTTCCACTCTGCAGGTATGGTGGCTTCTTTTAAAGAGACATTAAGCAACTCCATAATGCTATGTGATAGATTAGGTTTTATTTTCTGGAGAATCTGCACTGGGAGTGGATCTTTGGGGGAACCTGATTTAAGGCTCTTTAGAATCCCATTATAGGACTTAAGGTCTATTGGGAGCCAGCTAGTAATTTTATGTCTCCTCTGAATTTTTACAAGCTAAGCCCTGGGATATAATATGGGTTTGCTGCTCAGCTTTAGTGGTTACTATTTCAAGTTCGGAGTAAATTTTGTCAATCTTTTCAATAAAGAAATGTGCCACTGCTTCACAGTGTGCTTCATCAAGTGCTATGGGCTTTGGTTGACAGGATGCTTCAGATAGTTCGCCAACTACTTTAAACAGTACTTTCGCATTGTTCTGAGCTGATAGAATAGTGCCATTTACATATTCAGCACGGCCAGTTTGACAAAGAGAATGATAATTTCTCTTGGCCAATTTATAATTATGTTTAGAATCTGAAACATAATCTTTTCTCCAGTGTCTTTCCAATTCTTTACATCCTGATTTTTCAACCTTTAATTTTTCAGTAAATCAGGGAGCAGGAGGGCGATGGTTGTTAAATTTCTTAAAGGATAGTGTTAGACATGCTTCCCCCAAATCCGTAATCCAAGTCTGGATAATGTTGGCATCTGATACTTTAATAGACGAAATGGTTGGTTTATTAGTCGCCAAATGATCATTGAAGAGATCGGTATTCAGCTTCCTCCAATCTCTACATTTGCGATAGGGCAAAGGAAGGAAGGGCTTATTGGACCATAGCTCAAGTGATATCTTGAACTTTACTAAGAAATGGTCCGTCCAGGTTAAAGGAAGGGCCAATTGGCATACAACATTAGATACGTTTGAGAAAACCAGATCAAGCAAATGGCCTGCTTTATGGGTGGGGCCAGAGTTACAAAGAAACATATTAATGGCTTCTAAGTCAGAAATAAGAGTAGTGCCAATCCTGCAAGCTGGGTCATCAAAATGCACATTGAGATCACCCAAAATCGTAAGATTAGCTGCATTAAGTAAAAAAGGAGAAATACATTCAGGAAAGCTAGTGTTCCAGTGCCCAACAGGGCCAGGTGGTCGATATATTAAAAGACCTGAAAGCGTAAATTGCAAAAACAGAAGAAGCCTGAAAAAAACGGCTTCACACTCCTCCAGTTCTACAGCCTCCCATTTACATGAATATTCTTGTTTAAAAATTATAGCGATACAGCCTCCAGATTTGTCTACTCTATCCTTCCTAACAATCTTATAGTTGGGCTGGAGAGCAGCCGCAATATCGGGCCCCGAACTTTCACGTAGCCAGGTTTCTGTGAGGAATATTGCGTCAGGTTGTGACTGTGGATTGTATAGGAGGTCTGTAATGACCGACTTTTTCGGCCCTCTTTGGAGGGAGGATGATGGAGGATGACTCCAGCCTATTACCCTTATAGTATAGGGATTAGGACTATAAACAGGACTTATCCATGAGGCACAGTAGTGCACTTTCGTACCCTTTTCTTTAGATCAGGGCTTATAAACTTAAGCTAGGGGATAGATATATTAGTATTAGTGATGATCCGTCCTTTTGCAAGAGTGTTAGTATACCTTCTATGGAGTTATGCTTATTTCGGGCCTAGTAGGCCTTAAACGGGACAGACTCCATCTTGCCCTCTGCCTGGTAGCTTGAGAGGCTTTCTAGGTCAAGTGTAATGTTTTAGTTTCGAGGTGTTGTTCGCTTGGAGAGAACCGGCTCAGGCTGGCCCTTATCGAAAGACTGTATTTTTCTCCACTCCGAAGACACAACTTCAGGCCGGCCGGCTGGGAACGTGTCCTTGGTACGGGGAGGTACAAGAATTTGGTGGGCGGCAGGTTACTGGCCGTAACTTTCCATGAAGGGACAGGCTTCGATATTAGCGAAAGTGTTAGGCAATGAGTCAGTCAGTCCGTAGGCGGCAGTTAGCCGTTAGCATTTATGTCATTAATTATTTCCAGGCAGACAGTCGCCATTTTGAAGTCCGAGAAAGCTGAGACTCTCTGAGAAAGATTGAAGGAGAAGGAGAAGTAGCACAGAGCGATCAGAGACAGAGAGAGACAGCAGCTAATAACGAGAGAGGTTCCAGTGACTTGGAGGGAAGCAGAGGAGATCGAGCATAGCGGTGCAGACGTGTACTCGTGACTGCTAAGGTGTGATTTCGAGACGAGCCAAGACACAGACGAGAAGGGAACCTAGATGACTGCTGAACCCCGACTTCACATTAATCAGGTGACATCTGCCCTTTCCCTTATAGAGTGCACATTCTAACCTTTTACTTTTCTTTGCAGAATATATATATATATATATTATCATATAGTGTTGTGCTTATAATTATTGTAATAGAAATACCCCAGTTCTTAGTGAACCGACATGTACCTTGTATTCTTGTTCAATCAGGGTAACCTAGTCTTCTAGTCAGGCATTGTTTGCATGAACGGATGCGAATCCCGGTCAGGTAAGAAATGACTGAGCAATGAGGGAGAGAGGGAACGTTTGATGCCAAGAGCAAAAGGTACATATTTCAATTCGGAGAGCCGTACTAAATTCTATTATCGTAGTTTTATCCTGAGTAGACAATGAGAGATTTCTTCCATAAGTGTTCATAGGAAAGTGATCGTCGTTGGTATGCGGCGTTAATGAGAGCACCGGGGGGACACGGTGTGGAGATCCGCCGGATTGTGGATCGTGTGTAAGTGAATGAGAGTACCGGGGGGACACGGTGTGGAGATCCGCCGGATTGTGGATCGTGTGTAAGTGAATGAGAGCACCGGGAGGACACGGTGTGGAGGTCTGCCGGATTGTGGATCGTGTGTAAGTGAATGAGAGCACCGGGAGGACACGGTGTGGAGGTCCGCCGGATTGTGGACCGGATGAGTGAATGAGAGCACTGGGACTGCAGGCCCGTGTGTAGGCACGCCGGATTGCGTGTCGAGTGAGCACTGAGAGAGATCAGTGTGTAAGGGTACATAATCAGATCTGCCCCAGGGTAGATTAGTCTGGGCCTAAGTGGCCGCGAGACTAGCTGGTATGAATAGGATTTTGTAGAAACATATGCATGTTTATTGCTATTTGCCCCATCCTTAGGTACGAAATGGATATACATATATATATCTATACCCATTGTAAATAGGTTCTAAGGAGGGAGGTGATTACGTTCCGACTGGGTTAGAGGGGCTCCTAGGAGCTGATTCCATCTGGTCCGAAAATCCGGTCGTTACATCTGGCGTCACGAACTGTTTACGAAGCCTGTGTGCGCTGCATTGTTTTGATCTTGTTGGTTTGCGCTCGGCTCGTACGTATTTTCTTTGTTTATAATTGTGTATATATTTTTTGTGTGTCAAAATGTTTTCGAAAAAATCGAAATCTACTTTCAAATTGCCTGTTAAAATTCCCGGCTGGGAATCCACGCCTTACGAGGCCTTGGCCCGTGAGTGGGCCGATTCTACTGGTTTGAGTGAGAATTGGACTTCTTGTTTGGAGCAGGCGGAGCCCGCTGATGTGGTTTCTTGCTTGCAAAAAGCTCCAGTAGTGAAGGGTGATGAGCTTCCTATTTTAGGACGCAGAGGTTGGATTGTGCTGACTGCATACAGAATGCTTCATGAGAAGTTTCTTAAATTGCAGAAGCGGTTTGTGGATGTGGAAGAAAAGTTTGTTGTAGTTCAGAATGCGCATACTCTTTTGCGATGTCAGAATAAATTGCTTGCCGACAAACTTGAGACTTATCAAACTATAGCCGAAAGGACTGCAGTGCGCATTGGGGAATATAAATACAGACACCGTCGTGGTCGTGTGTCTACACGGAAAGTGCGTCTGGTCGTGGTGAAAGCCAGACTGGATTGGAACCCCGACGAGTGGGATGGTAATATCTGGGATTCGAATGCTTCTGACTCCTCGGCTGAGGAGGGTGACAAGCGCGAGTCTTCTCGCTCCGGATGTGATTGTAGATCTGCTTCTTGTGACAAAGATGATATTTCTAGCAACCGTGGTCGCTCTTACCGTTCTGATGACGTATCTCGCCCTGATTGTTCTTCCAAATCTAAGGACCGGGCTTCTTCGGAGGCTCTTCCGGAGGTTTCTGCTCACCCTGTATTTCGTCGCAAATTACAACAGGCTCCTGGTAATCCTAATGGTATTCCTATGGATAGTATTGAAGATTTTACTCAACAGGAGGTTAGTGACATTTTACAACGATTTCGTCAACGGCCCGGTGAAGCTTTGCTTACATGGATGGTGCGCCTTTATGAACTGGGTGCTGCCGGTATCATGCTTGATGCTGGTGATTGTTTACGATTTTGCTCTTTGAGTTCCGATTCTACTGTACCAGATCATTTTCGGAATTATAATGGCGCTGGCCAAATTAGTTTGCTCCAGCTTGCGAATGATGGCTGTAATCATAAATACCCTACTGAATCTGATTGGCCTGTCAATGACAAGCCGTGGTACACTTTGCGCGATGCGTGGCAACGTTTGAAAGAGGAAGTGATGAAGACTGCGATTTTTCTCAGTACCTCTGACAGATTGTTGGACGGTCTTTTAACATCTTCTGTACGCAATCGCATTATCCGTTCTTCCCCTGTTGCTTATAAGCAAGTTATGATGACTTTGTTAATCAATCAGACTGGCAATCCTTTATCTACGGTGCTTGAATCTGTTCGCCAGCTCGGTGAGTTGGGTGAATGGTTTAAACCTGAGAGACAGTCCGGACCCGAAGCTCGTACTCCTGGTGAGTTTAAATTCTCTAGACGTGATATGTTTTTGGCACTGTTGGCTGATGGTGTAAAAAGGGAGGACATTGACGGCGAACCTAATAATCGCTTATGGGAGATATTTCGTAAGCGTGGTTTGGATCGGAAGGAGGGTGCCTGTCGTGTGCGAAAGAATGATTGTGACCGTGGTTCTGATGACAGTGGTGATGAGAGGCGTCGTGTGGATTCTGATCGCCGTAATGACCGGCGCTATGAACGTGATGTGTCCCCTCGTCGTGACAAAGTGAGAGTGAAAGAGGGGGAAAAAGAAAGGGGGGGAGATGATCGTGTTTCCAACAGATATAGAGATGAAAGGGATTATTCCCCTGAGTTGAGGAGAAGGGAGGATCGTCACAGGCTTTCTGATCGTAATTCACAGTACTATGAAAATGACAAAAATCCATTTCGTAATGGAGATGGATATGAACAGGACATTTTGATACCCAAGAAACCTGAGAGCATTTATCCTGATTTGTCTTGTTTGACAGAACGCAGTAAAAATGACTAGGAAATAGGTCAAGCTCCAGTACGCAGGTGGGCTCACAGAGACAACAGACCCTATGTAGATATTGAGATTTTTTGGAAACATCGTAATATCCAAAGGGCCCGAGCATTGGTAGATACAGGAGCGAAGGCCACTTTAATTCATGGTAAATCAAAGAAATTTAAAGGACAATTTTTCACGATTACTGGTTTAGGTGGAAAAGAGACCCCCGCAGTGCAAACTACACTTGAGATGAAAATTGGTAGGATTCCCCGTAAGGAATATTCTGTGTTAGTTGTACCGCTTTTGGAGTATATAATTGGAATTGATATTTTGAAAGGAGTAACTTTGCATTTGGATGATGGTTGTTATCAATTTGGAACCAAGCATTACATTTCGTCCAGACCCGTACGGGTTGGCCGTTTACGGATGCCCCCCATTAAGATTCCCCAAGCTACAAAAGTGGTTTCTCAGAAACAATATCGCATTCCAGGTGGTCATGAGGAAATTAGTGCCACGATTCAGGATAAGGTTGACGCAGGAATTATAACTCCGGTTACTTCTGCTTGGAATAATCCCGTTTGGCCTGTGCGCAAGAGTGATAATTCTTGGCGCATGACTGTTGATTATCGAGAGCTGAACAAACACACACCTCGTTTGACTGTTGCAGTACCAGACATTGTTACTTTAATTCAAAGAATTCAGAAGCATCCAGGTACATGGTATGCGTCCATTGATATTGCTAATGCTTTATTTTTGATTCCGATTGCCACCGAGTGTCAGGAACAATTCAGTTTTACCTGGAATGGACGTCAAATGAGGTTTAGAAGTCTTCCTCAAGGTTATGTACATAGTCCTACGATCTGTCACCGGCTGGTGGCGGAACATTTGTCCGAAGTGACTGTACATCCGCAAATTCAGGTGTGTCATTATATTGATGACATTTTGATTCAAGGTGTGACACAAGATCAGGTTCAGACCCATTTAGATCAGATCCTTGACTGCTTACGTGCAAAAGGTTGGGAAATTAATCCTGATAAGTTACAAGGTCCATCCCAAAATGTTAAATTTTTAGGCATCAATTGGCATGAAGGTCACAGATAAGTGATTCCACAAGTAAAACGAAAAATCTTAGATTTTGCAGTTCCGAGGAACAGGAAGGAAGCTCAGAGTTTCATTGGCTTGTTTGGTTTTTGGCGTCAACATATTCCCCATTTGAGTCAGATTTTGGCTCCCTTATATCGAGTCACTCGTAAAAAGAATGCGTTTGAATGGGGTGAACCACAACAAAATGCTTTTAATTTGGCGAAAGAAGCGATTCAGTACGCCTTGGATCTGTGGCCTGTGGGCGAGGGTGATGTGGATTTGAATGTGTCTGTGGATGGTCTGTATGCCAATTGGAGTTTATGGCAAAAGCAGGGCAGACAAAAAGTGCCATTAGGTTTTTGGACTAAAAGGTTGCCTGAGGCTGGTGAGCGTTATACACCTTTTGAGAAACAGTTGCTTGCATGCTATTGGGCTCTGGTGGATACCGAGCAATTGACTTTAGGTCATGCTGTAATTTTAAGACCTGAAATTCCTATCATGCAGTGGGTTTTGAGTTCGCCGAAATCACATCGAATTGGACATGCTCAAGAGGCGAGCGTGATTAAATGGAAATGGTACATTCAGGACAGGGCACGTGTGGGTCCGAAGGTGTGGCAGTGTTACATGAGCGAGTGGCGCAGGCGCCATCGAACGATACTGAAAGTCATTGCTCTGCACCTGTAGTGCGGGAATCTCCTGTCAAGTGGGGTAAGCCATTTGATGATTTGTCCGCGGAGGACAGAAAACATGTGTGGTTTACGGATGGTTCAGCGAGGTTCATTGGTGAGAAACGGCATTGGAAAGCAGTGTCCTATAACCCGATCACGCAGAAATTACTGAGTACAACTGGTGACGGAAAGAGTAGTCAATATGCTGAATTTTATGCAGTTTACCAAGTTTTGAAACAAGAACTACCTGGCACATGTCATATTTTCACTGATTCCTGGTCCACTGCTAATGGACTGGCGGTATGGTTACCAACTTGGCATTCTCATAATTGGGAATTGCATTCAAAAGAACTGTGGGGAAAAGAATTATGGCAATAAATTTGGGAAATGCTCCCACAGAGTACTGTGACAATCTTTCATGTGGATGCTCATACCCCGATAGACTCCCTTGACAAATTCTTTCATAACATTGCAGATGAAAAGTCTAAAATTGCTGAGGCAGTGGTGGACATGCAAGATTCTGATTTGGCGGGATTGGCGAAATGGGCCTAAACATCCCCCTGAACAGGCTGAAGTCATTGCGACCGGTCATGATAATACCATTTTGGTAATGAGACCAGGGAAAGATTGCTGGGAAGCTGTCCAGGCTGACAAATGTTATTTATGTGAATAATTAAAGCCTGTATTTGGTTTTCTTTCAGATCATTCTCTGGACTGCTGCTGCAGGATGTGCCGGCGTTGGACTCCTTTTGGTCGGCTACGCCGGGAGAGGAGAGAACCCACAGACTTCGGTTGATTGGAGAACCCGAGTTCCGCGTTCCTTCGCTGCGTGGGATTCCTCATCGAACTTTTGGATCACCCTTGCTAAGAGAGTTACTAACTCTCCGCATTTCTGCCTCACTCCCATGCGTTCTGTGACTGACATCCTTGCGACCTGCTTGGTTGCTGTCCCTGCCTCCACTGAAACGCTGCGGCACATTTTCAATATATCGAGTGCCCGACCCAATATTATTCTGGGCGATTTCGCGGCCCATCAATTTTGCCCTTTGTGTTCTGTTCTTTCGGACTCCATTCCCCCGATTCATTCCCAAATTACTACCTACAATATCACGCAGGGTGATTTATGCTTTATTTTGACCTGTGATCCCAAGGCAATTACTGAATGTGTCAAACTGAAGTTACAAGCTGCCACTTCTTTTTAAGCTCATCAACGTTTGCTGTGCTTGCAAAGACTTCCGAATTCATGTGTTTCTGTTAAAAATAATATGACATGCAAAAGTATATTAGTTGCTCCTAGCCATTATCGTGCAATGTTGCTGCCCTCTGGTTGGTTGTTTTCATGTGGGAATTCCTCTTGGCCCTATATTCCTTTCAGTATCGTTCAATGGCGCCTGCGCCACTCGCTCATTTAACACTGCCACACCTTTCGGACCCACACGTGCAATGTTGCTGCCCTCTGGTTGGTTGTTTTCATGTGGGAATTCCTCTTGGCCCTATATTCCTGCAAATATTTCTGGAGGTCCGTGTGCTATCACCAGACTGAGCTTGTTAATGTTTTCTTCACGTCCCAGTTCCCATTCCCGTGTGGTCCGCAATTCTATGACGTTACATGAGGACTGTGATTCTTCCCTTCATCTTTATTCTAAATCTGAATATCTCAGTTTAGCGGTCTCTATTATTGGTGTCCCGGCGTTGGCAGTTTACAATGCCAAATCAATTGGTAAGATGGCCTGCTGGATGGTCAAATCGATTAATCAGACATCTACCGTTTTATCTGACTTGTTATTAGACGCCCAGGGTGAACGCAGAGCAATTCTGCAAAATCGTGCAGCAATTGACTACCTCCTGTTAAAACATGGACATGACTGTTCTGACTTTGAAGGTCTTTGCTGCTTCAACCTGTCTGACCACTCTAAATCGATCCAAGCCCATATTGACAAACTTCACGACTTGACTGCAGAAGTTAGACAACATATTGATCAAGGCTGGTTTGACTGGCTCTTTAATTGGTTACCTGACTTACATTCTTTACGACAGATTTTAGGGGGTATTATGATTTCTATTTGTATTTTAGTAGCTATTTGCTGCTTTATTCAGTGCATTCCTTCTCTACTCCAATACTGTAAATTTAGCAAGAGAAATAGATCAGTTAATTTTGTTTCTTATTATTCTTCCACTGATGTTAGTTCCATATGGAACATGGTTAATAGACTGGAGTCAAGGGTGAAGTGTAATGACCGACTTTTTCGTCCCTCTTTGGAGGGAGGATGATGGAGGATGACTCCAGCCTATTACCCTTATAGTATAGGGATTAGGACTATAAACAGGACTTATCCATGAGGCACAGTAGTGCATTTTCGTACCCTTTTCTTTAGATCAGGGCTTATAAACTTAAGCTAGGGGATAGATATATTAGTATTAGTGATGATCCGTCCTTTTGCAAGAGTGTTAGTATACCTTCTATAGAGTTATGCTTATTTCGGGCCTTGTAGGCCTTAAACGGGACAGACTCCATCTTGCCCTCTGCCTGGTAGCTTGAGAGGCTTTCTAGGTCAAGTGTAATGTTTTAGTTTCGAGGTGTTGTTCGCTTGGAGAGAACCGGCTCAGGCTGGCCCTTATCGAAAGACTGTATTTTTCTGCACTCCGAAGACACAACTTCAGGCCTGCCGGCTGGGAACGTGTCCTTGGTACAGGGAGGTACAAGAATTTGGTGGGCGGCAGGTTACAGGCCGTAACTTTCCATGAAGGGACAGGCTTCGATATTAGCGAAAGTGTTAGGCAATGAGTCAGTCAGTCCGTAGGCGGCAGCTAGCCATTAGCATCTATGTCATTAATTATTTCCAGGCAGACAGTCGCCATTTTGAAGTCCGAGAAAGCTGAGACTCTCTGAGAAAGATTGAAGGAGAAGGAGAAGTCGCGCAGAGCGATCAGAGACAGAGAGAGACAGCAGCTAATAACGAGAGAGGTTCCAGTGACTTGAAGGGAAGCAGAGGAGATCGAGCATAGCGGTGCAGACGTGTACTCGTGACTGCTAAGGTGTGATTCCGAGACGAGCCAAGACACAGACGAGAAGGGAACCTAGATGACTGCCGGACCTCGACTTCACATTAATCAGGTGACATCTGCCCTTTCCCTTATAGAGTGCACATTCTAACCTTTTACTTTTCTTTGCAGAATATATATATATATATATATATTATCATATAGTGTTGTGTTTATAATTATTGTAATAAAAATACCCCAGTTCTTAGTGAACCGACATGTGCCTTGTATTCTTGTTCAATCAGGGTAACCTAGTCTTCTAGTCAGGCATTGTTTGCATGAACGGATGCGAATCCCGGTCAGGTAAGAAATGACTGAGCAATGAGGGAGAGAGGGAACGTTTGATGCCAAGAGCAAAAGGTACGTATTTCAATTCGGAGAGCCGTACTAAATTCTATTATCGTAGTTTTATCCTGAGTAGACAATGAGAGATTTCTTCCATAAGTGTTCATAGGAAAGTGATCGTCGTTGGTATGCGGCGTTAATGAGAGCACCGGGGGGACACGGTGTGGAGATCCGCCGGATTGTGGATCGTGTGTAAGTGAATGAGGGCACCGGGGGGACACGGTGTGGAGATCCGCCGGATTGTGGATCGTGTGTAAGTGAATGAGAGCACCGGGAGGACACGGTGTGGAGGTCCGCCGGATTGTGGATCGTGTGTAAGTGAATGAGAGCACCGGGAGGACACGGTGTAGAGGTCCGCCGGATTGTGGACCGGAGAGTAAATGAGAGCACTGGGACTGCAGGCCCGTGTGTAGGCACGCCGGATTGAGTGTCGAGTGAGCACTGAGAGAGATCAGTGTGTAAGGGTACATAATCAGATCTGCCCCAGGGTAGATTAGTTTGGGCCTAAGTGGCCGCGAGACTAGCTGGTATGAATAGGATATTGTAGAAATCTATGCATGTTTATTGCTATTTGCCCCATCCTTAGGTACGAAATGTATATACATATATATATCTATACCCATTGTAAATAGGTTCTAAGGAGGGAGGTGATTACGTTCCGACTGGGGTAGAGGGGCTCCTAGGAGCTGATTCCATCTGGTCCGAAAATCCGGTCGTTACAAGGTCAAACATATCTTCTTTGTGTTTTGCTAGGGTTCTGAAGTTTACATTAAAAAAGGTGACCCTGGAATGCCAGGAGAGGGACGCATTGTTCTTAGCCGTATTGGAAGGGCTGGGCAGAAAGAACCAAGTCGCACTGGCGCAGTGATAACGTATGCTAGAGGGGGTCACCAGTAAACTGATTTTAGGTCCAGGTTCATAGGCCAATCTCCTAAGGATAGTCTGCGCCTTAATTGTGAGTACCGCTGCAACCCCGTAATAACCCTGGGCGAAGTTCGCGTAGCTGCGCTACGCGAAGCGGCACAGAAACTCTGCAACGCTATGCGAACATGCAGAGTTGCTACTTTCCGAATGCTTGCGTGACATTTTTGAAGTTCGGCAACGCGCACGGATGACGTGTTTGAGGGACATATCGCGCGAACTTCACCACGGCATCGCCAATAGGCGCGGCCATCTTGTTATCCTATTCTTTGCATGGTTCTGGGGCCTGCTTTTCATTTCCTCTCCAATCTTTTCAATGCTTTGTTTTTTACACTGTTTTTCTGATCTTTTTTTATTCATTATTTATCCCTCTCTGTCCCTAAGTGTATATTTTGTGTTTTATTTCTACTTTTACTGCCTTTAAAAAAAAACTTTTTCTACTGTTTTATATTACTTCCTTTGCTACTCTCCTACTTCTTCCCCTGACTTTTTTTTTTACTGCTACATTTTCTTTTCCGCCCCCTTCCCCCCAGGACCATGGCTAAGGGTACCGGCTCTAAGGGCAAGGCACCTGCACCCAAGATGAGCCGCCTTCCCTGCGGCAGACTGGTCTCGGAAGGGGTGCAGGCCCAGTCCCATTTTAGCAAAACAGAGGTGGCCGCCCTTGGTTTTTTTGTGCATCGCCACCTCCCCTTGACCTTGGCAGCAGGCGGCAGGCCTGTCTCCGGATACGCTACCCAAGAGCATCACCGCCAGTGGGCGCGGGTGCGCCTGGCAGTGTTTCGCTGCTCTGGGGTCCGGCACACCCATAACCAGCTGACCTACCAGTGGTCAGACATCTTGGACCGGGAACAGGACCTGCTGGACCAGCTAGGTGTTATGTTCATGGGGCTTGGTGAGTAGTATTGTGTGTTATCTAGACTGTGTTACTGCTGCCTACATTGCAGCTAAGTTACGTTTAAAAATCTTCTCTGATTGTTATTCTTCTAGACACAGGTGCTCGGCGCTACTAATCTCACTTGTTTGCAACTTTGTGGCTGCGCTTGCTTGGGCTGATTATGTAAGAGAGTTTACTTTAGAGAACTTAAGTTAGGTAATTCTAGAGAGACTCCAGTCCTTCCTTTGTCCTCCTGTCACTAAGATAGTAGTTGATGGATAGGTAGTTTAGTTACTTAGTTCATTAGTACGAGTTGGTAATTTTTTAGCGGTCTGCATGATGCATCCTCTGTCACGTCATATGCTGCTGAGTGCTGCTTACTCCAGTCCATAGTAGAACCTTTTGTAGTTTGTTAGTGAGGGAGTAATAGGCTTAGCAGAACATCAGCAGCAACCAACCAACAATTTGGGATATGCAAAAATATATGCATGTGTCCTCCATCTATGCATTTTGAGGACTAAACTAAATGGAAATATAGACTTAGTGAACAATTGGCCCGTCTGTAATAGGTGGGCTAGGTCAGGTGGTAATTAGGCTTAGGATTCTGGAATCAGAATGGAACCCTGGATTAGTGTTCATAAATAATAACTAGACAGTCTGTGAATCCCGCGATACTACTAGTCGATCAGATCAGATAGGTCAAATTTATTGCAATTGCTGTTTCCCAAAATGTTTTTTTGAGCGTTTAAAAAAATATTTTATTTGCTTCACACCAATCATCAATGTTTGTCTCTTTCTTTATTATATCTTACATGATCAGCACCCAGGGGCAAGAAGACAGGGTCAGAGTCGGTGGGAGCAGCGGGACAACAAGATGCCTCCCAAGGCCAGGCCAGCTCCTCTACCCATTGCTCTGCTGCTGGCCCTAGTAAGTCCTCCAGTTGTTAGTATTAATTATATTTCCCTAACTTTTAATGCACCTTATTGTTTTCGCTCTAATATTTCTATTTCCGAAATCTATTTTTTACCAAATCTTCTTCGATCTACACTATCTGTTTCTAAATTCTTGTTATCCCTGCCTCTAACTGCCTCCGCTCTGACTCTCTGTACTACTACTATATTAGTCTGTCTTTAGCTAAGCTTGCCTATTTGACCACTCTTTATTTTTATTTAAAAGGTTTTAAAACTCAGATTCACCAATAGCTCTAGCCACTGAGTCCAGTCCTTTGAGTTGTCCTCTTCTAGTTTTCTCAATCTTGAGAGGCTTTTTGACAATCCCCACCAATAATACCCTACCAGATATTTTACTAGTGTTGATAGAATAGGACATATCCTACTAGTGTCTACTCTACTCTAGTACCCGATTTGTACTAGTGATGTACGTGGTATATATATGTATTTTAATTTTTCTTTCAATCTTGCAAGTGAAAAAGAATAAATAGGGGGAAGTGTCTATGGCACCTAAAAAATGTGTAATGTTTTTTCTACGCGTACAGGACCACCAGTATCGGTGCCAGCGGCGGGGCAGGTGATGCTAGCCAGGAGGGAGTAGTGGAGGTGGCAGCTGCCACAGGGGTGGGTGAGCCAGCAGCAGTGGTGGTTGGTGGTAAGTTATACTTATATTCCTTAATTATTGACAATTGTTACACACTCACTGCAAGGGTGTACACTGTATGTTGAGAGAGACTAGGCTATTGTGAACAACGGTTAAAGAGCATTAGAGCAATAGCATTAACAGTGAGAGTAGTAGTTGAGTAACAAATGGCCTTTTCCATCTGACTTCAACTCAGCTGGGGAAGTTTTATGGAGAAGACTAAGAGTCAGATGACCTTGATGGATGAGTTGAACAAAAAGGGAAAGGAAGGACGGGCCATTAGTAATATATATGACTGGCAGAGAAGGATACGTGCCACGTGGTATGCATACATAGGTGGCTGATAGGAATCAGATCATGGGTGGGTGAAGAATGGGTGGAAGGTGAAAGAAAAGATGCCTGCATGGGTGGATGAAACTGTATGGGTAATAGCAAGAATCCTCCGGGGTGTTTCATGGGTCAAACTCAAAGGCAAGCAAGGAAGGAAGGACGCACGGGTGGTGGTTTAAAAAATAAAAATACATGTTTGTTGTTGTTGAAACAAACTAAGGTTTGTTGAGAGGTTAAGAAGAATGATAGACATGTTTACTTTGAATGGATGGATGCCTGAATGGTATTCATCATAGCATAGGTGGAGACTGCCACTGGATGAAGAGTATTTGAAGAGAATGTAAAAGGAAATAAGCTGCACCAGAGTAGCAAAGCCAAGGAGAATAGAAGTTATTTTTTCAGAATACTCCCTTGACTCACAGTAGTTTGCAAGCACAGCATATATATTGTGTATGTATGATGTTATCAAGCGCCTCCCTCCAACACCGAGGCCCACTCTATACCTATTTTAATTTATTTTTGACTGTGTCAGCTGCCATGGGTGGCCTATTGGCTGCATGGTTCAATTAAAATAAAGTACCCTGTGTCATCCCATATATATAAGCAATGGTTATTTGGATCAGATATCATCTGCCTTGTTGTAGTAGTCAGGGCAGGGGGAAGTGAAATTGAGCAGTTGCCCTTGAATGTAACAGAGTATGGCCAGTGCCACCCATATTAGAAAAAATAAGATTATTGTGTAGTCTGCTTCCCCACCTGCAGACAGTCGTAAATAAAAATAACGTGAGTCTGTATCAAGAGAATGTTTGTCTTGGGAGCAAGCTGATTGAGCTGGCATGCCGGCTACAACAAGGTTACTTAATTTAGCTAAGCAAGAGAGAAGAAGAAAACTGGTGTACTCGAGTCCATAGGTACCACAAATGTTATGTAAAGTGCTTGCTAGTGCTATGGTGCCACTATGTGTAGAATTAATTTTGTGTTACTGTTTTGCTAACAGTATTGGTTACAATAGTCTTTTTTCTTTTTTTTTTTTTTTTTTTTTTTTTTTTTGTGAAAACCTTTATTGTGCAGTAAGGATGATACAAATACGGGCCTACAACCGTCGGGCCGGCCACAATACGTCTATGCACAGAAAGCAAACAATACGGTCCCCCAGCGCCAGCAGGCAATATTGCGTCAATTAACAGTAGTTACACTAGGCAAAATCCTGTCGCTAGGGGTAGGAGCAATGAGGTTAAAATTTTATGATTTTTAATCTAAAGATAAATCAGCGAAGAATAGAACCAAGGAGTACTGAGTCCGTACATTTACTTCACTACATGGGCAGGCAGCATCAGAAAATAACAACAATAAGAAAGAATCACCCACCAATTCGGCAGCACATTACATTACAACAGGAGAGTTAGCTAGCATTTGCGCACCACCCACAGTACTACCCACACCCCCAACACCCTTATCGCAGACTCAGGACAGAAAAAAGGGAAAATTATAAAAGAAGATCATATATAGGCACCATAGAAACTTAACGAAAACTAAATATAACCCCCCACCCTACACACATGCAGAGGCTACGGCCTGCCCCCCCCCCAGCAGAGTGTCTGTCGCCCCAAAAAACCCGAAATTTAGGAAGGGAAGAAAAGTAGTAAAAGAAAAGAAGGAAAAAAGAAAAAGTCACCAGTGATATAGGGAGTAAGGAGGAAAGTTCATCCCTGGGCTCCCATAAAAGAACAATCAAGGAGGAGGGCCACGTTATACTCACTCGGACTCCGCCGGCACTTTAAACATTTTACAGCAAATAATACCCAGTGTCCCATACCCAATCAAGTCTCTCCTTGCCTCCACCCGCCAATATAGCAATACCGCAAGGGGATCGCCTACCCCTGGCCCGACCTAGGAGGCGTACTATCACCCAACCAACTTGGTAGTCCGTTGCAGTCCACTTCGACGAGGAAACATGGCCGCCTCAAGGATGGGGGAGGTGTACCAGCGCTGAGGAAGCTTCTCCTGTCCCCCGTAGATGGTAGTCCCCCATTAAAATGCACTTCCAAGGCATACAGGTGACAAAAGCCACGGGACGACGAGTTAAAACTGTTCAGAGAAGGAGCAGGGGACAGGGCAGGAGAATAGACAGGCGATGAACTGTGCTGCAAGGCTGGTACACGAGGCAGGCGGCCGGTCGAGGAACAAAGGGGAAACACTGTAGCAGCCGCAGTATCAACTAGTGGCAACAAGTCCTTAGGAGCCCCAGCAGCGGGTCTCTCGATCGATACAGTAGCAACAGGAGGTAGCGAAGGGCTGGCAAGCTGCAACAAAGTCAGTCCCGGATCCTGTCGGGAGTGTGCCCCCCGAGCTCGGCGTTCAGCAGGGACACATGCATCAAGTGTCTCAAGAAGCACATTGTAGGTGCGACGCATCTCCAACCGCACCTCACCCAGGATCCTCATCACGTCCCTGTAGGTGCATTCCGGCTGCGTTTCACGTGGGTCACCACTCACGTTAAAGGGTTCAAGCACGGTCCCCTGTGCCAATTCGCGCTCGCCACTCCAGGAAGAGGGCACAGTGCCCTCTTCACAGCGCTGGTGATCAGGCACCGCCATCTTGTCAGCAGTCCACGGGGTGCGGGGAGGGGGGGAAACAGGGGTCCGGGGCCCCGACCGGGAAAGGAACGGTCTCCCTGCTACAAACTGTACCCCCTCTCATGCGCCGCGGAAGCAGTAAGCAGCCGGTGGTAAGATAAGCAAACGGGGCCGAGTGAAGCTCACCGGCATCCACCACAGCTAGGGAGGAAGCCGACCGGCATCATGGCGGCCACAAACAAAGGAGACCGTGCGAGCCCTCTCAAGTGCGTGCCGGAGCTGCTTCGTGTGGTTTTCGGCAGGGCAATGAGAGCAAGCATAAACCAAGCTGCAATCTGGCGAAAGCCCTCCCTCGTTGTAAGCTGCCGCCGCAACAGAGCCCCCCCCTCGGGGCTCGCGAAGTCCGGCGGGAGCTGAGGAGCAGGCTGAGACCCGGGGCAGAGACGATCCTCTCAGAGCTCGCGACTCCGGGCGGGCGGAGAGGTCAGAGGGACACCGGCCGGATCAGCACCACGTCCCGCACATTTCTGACGGAAGAAATCCCAGGATAACAATCAGGATGGAGGTGCGAGTCTTCAGAGCCGGCGGAGCCGAGCGATCGCACGTCCGCTCAGGTCGCCATCTTGGCTCCTCCCCGTCTTTTTTCTTTTTTGATATAGCTACTCCTTCCCACCCAAAAGGAAAAGCAAAACCAGACAGGAAGGAGTTGGCAGCCATGCCTGGCGCTGGAAGCTTGAGCAAGAGTGGGGTTCCAACCTGCACTCCTGTATTCTAATGAACTTGACAAAGTGTGCTAGAGTAATCAATTTATCAGAAACATGCTGCTGTGTGCTTAAGTTCCAGCCTATAGAACCTGTGGTAGTGATAAGTAAGAAAAGGTGCGGAGAGATCCGTCCCTGTCACACAGCGCACTTGTGTGTGAAGTCCCTAGGGCTTCTTTAAATAGTAAAGCAATACAAAACAATAGTCTCAAAATATCAACCATGTAATCAATGACATTGTAAGGTGATTCAACCCTTTACTGAATCAGATAAACAACCATCAAGGTTAACACTTCAATAGAAACAAGGGAATCAAGAATCCAAACACATACATTGCATAAATCCTATGATAAAACTCAATTCAGGTTTTTAACAAGTTTTATACATGAACCCAATGCATTTTGGGTACAACCCTTCATCAGGGGCATGACATTTTGGTGTGCTTTCAAATTCTGTTCTTGAGTTTAATAGCCACCTGCTGGAACAAGGAAAACAACTTTATGAGCGATGCTCAATCAGAAACAGTGTAAACTACACTTAATATCTGTGCTTGCAGACATTATCAGATGTAAAAGTGTATGATGCATGCAAAAAAAAAGAAAAGAGAATCCATCGTCAATGAGTGCAAAAAAAAAAGGTATAGCAAAACGCGATGCACGCGAGAATCACTGTGTGACCAACAATACTAAAAGCGGTGCATGAAAAATAAAACAATTAAGTTAACTAGGGGAACACCCCTCTGTGTTCATTGTATCAACGGAAACAACCCCAGTGGTTTAAGCCTAGTGCCCATGGATGCCTGTAAAAGTTACCAACAGTTCCCTCAGAAAATGAAAGGGATATGCCGGTAAAACCGCATTCCCCGCAGAGCATAACTCTTCCTGGTAAACAGCAAGCGAAGACTGAGAAACAGATTGAGAAGTACAACAAAGTGTGCTGCATAAGTGAACTTTACATGTCCCCCAGTGTTTGCGGAAAAAGAGTCTTAGCTGTACCGATGGATATTCGGCCAGGATTCAAATGTATGTGATAAAGACGTTCGCAATCTAGTAACGAAAAGGAGCAACTATTAGATTCGAAAAAGGGGGGAGAAACGCCCATAAACAAATGTGCTTAATAGAGATAAACTCACTGAGTTTATATGACTCCCTCTGTGTTGCAGTCCGAGGTATGTTTTAGTTTGATGTTTTTGCCCATGTGAGGATGGTGAAAAATATTACCTACAATGACATTTCCACATTGTCCATAATTAAAAACATGTTCTCATACCCTTGTGTGCCATTGTAGGTTGTGTGGGTTCTCTTAGGTCTTTAGAACGAGTATGCGCAAAAAGGGGTTTGTCCAAAAATACTTTGGTGAAGTCAGACTCATGTTCCACCATTTCCTATCTCTTCCTTATAATCTTATTTCTTTTTTAGATTTTGATGGTCTCCCGAGAGTGTTTGAGAATGAATACTTCACGTTTGTTTGTGCTTTTTGGTGTGTTCTGAAGTAGATCTTCACATTTTCTCTTCTCAACGATTGATTTAGCATTTTCTGATTTAGCATTTTCTAGTATGTCCAATGGATATCCCCGTTGTTGATACCTTTCTACTTGAGCTTGAATTAAAGAGTCAGACCCTGCAGCATTTGAGGAGATTCTTTTGATGCGAATAAATTGTGAGACTGGGAGATGTCTTTTTAATGAAATCGGGTGAAAACTAGAAAAATGTAAGGCATTATTTTTGTCAGTGGGTTTTCGATGCACTGATGTTTCTAAACCTGTAGCTGTATTGCATATTTCAATGTCCAGGAAATGAATTCTGTGAGATTGGATGTCATGCATGAATTGTATACGGGGATTTCATTGATTGAGTAAAATAATGTTCGTCTCCAATGTTGCATGATTTCTTTGCCATAAAATGAGTGTATCGTCAATGTATCGCATATACATGACTATGCGTTTCTGCCACTGAATATTGTTCAAAATGTGCTGATGTTCATAAAACACCATGTAAGTGTTTGCATATGAATGCACTCCTGGAAAACCCATTGAAGTTCTGATTTTTTGTAAAAAATATTTGTCATTCCAACGAAAGTAGCTGTGATATAGTGAAAACTCCAGACGTTCTAGTAAAAAAATTCCATTCACTTCTTCTAAGTGACTATTGAGTAATCGCCACTCTACTGCTTCTATACCCTCCCCATGGGGGATGGAGTCATATAGTGCCACTACATCGATGGTGCATAGTAATGTATCTTCATTGAATGTATGTTGTATACTTTGCAGTTTGTTGAGGCAGTCCGTAGTATCCTTAATATAGGAACTCCATGCTTGAGCTAAAGGTTGCAAGTAAAAGTCGATGAGTTTTCCGATCGGTTCATGTATTGAACCACATCCAGCGACAATGGGGGATCCACTGTGTTCTTGTGCATCTTCGGCAACATGTACGCGTGTGGTATTGGTGGACATGACAGTTGTAGAAACCGTTTCGTTGTTTCAGTAATCAATCCTATATCTTCAGCATGTTTGAGAATTTGTGTCACTACGGCCATGAATTCCTTCGTGGGATCGGATGTTAATTCAAAGTTGTCTAAAGTTTTGTGCGAAAAAGGCGCTATGAAGTTACTTTTTGGACGAAATTTCTCCTGTGTTTGTGTGGATGTTTGCATGTTGGAACATGAATGAAAGAACCACCTGAGTCGCAATTTCAGCATGAATTTAAATAATGCAATTTCTGTTTCCAAAGCATTTGATGTATAAGATGGAATAAAAGGCATCCCTTTGTTTAATACCGCTATTTCCTCAGGCTTGAGCATTCTGTGCGAGATGTTCATAACTAAGTTACAGTCTTCTTCGAGTTGCATTGCGGTCTGGAAGATTCCACCATTTCTTTGGCCTTTTCCCCTTCTTGTCCGTTTCCTCGTGGGGTTTCTCCTTTGTGCGGTGGATGATTCGTTGTTCGGCCCTGGTCTAAAAAAGATTGTTTACTACTGGTGAAGGGACCTTCTCCCACATGTGTTCTAGAAATATGTTCCTGTGTAGTTGGTGCGGGCGGTCTTTCGAGAGATAGATCCTGATCATTCGCAATGCTTTCTTCCGAAAACGTAGTACCTGTTTTTCTGAAAAATCTACTTTGGGCGTATGCCACTGCCCATGAGTACACCTCATCCAGTTTGTAATCAATGGTGTCTCTCTTGACTTTGCACAGTGTTCGATCATGTACTTCTTTGGCAAAACGTGATGTCTCATGCACACTTTGTCACTGGAGCCAAGCTATACCTGATTTATTAGCCCTAAGAAGGGCGAAACCGGTTTTGGGTTGCTTGTGTTCCAATTCATTGAGGACGTGGCTTGACAGTTCAGGCTGTACTGTTCCTTTTGGAGCAGGCTGAAGACTAATTTGCATATGTCTGGGTCCAGACTGAGGTGGCATGGCCTGCAAAATAACAAAGGACTGGGATGCGGTTGTTGTAAATACCAGTGACTGAGATTAATTCAAGCATTCCATCTATCACTTTTTAGTATACTTCGGTGTGTCCCTCTTAGTGAGACAAGTGGGCCCAGACGTGGTCTAATCTGAGGCGGCATGATGGGCTCTGTCCAACAGTGCTGATGCTGCTATGTATGTTGTACAAACTGATTTTTTCCTGTACCTTCCTTGAAAGATTTGTCTGTTACAGGAACTAGCCTCTGAGAGTGATAAACACTATTGGATCAAGCAGAAATCTGCACAGGATCTCAAAGGAGTCTGGAGGGACAGCAAAGGGTGTGTGGTCGTACTGGAGATTTGCAAATCCGTAGGGATAGATTAGCACTTCAAATGTGCTTATCACCCAGAGTCAGTGGCAAAGTGGAAAGAAACATTGGTACCCTCAAGAGCAAGATATGTTCTGAGTCACAATTGAAATGGCCTGATGCCCCCCCCTCAGCTTTGTGGTCTATTAGGGCTGTGCCAACGCAGAAAACTAAACTGGGCCCATATGCAATAGTGGGACACCCCCTGATATTGCCTCGAAATCCTGCCATCGCTGCTAAGTTTAACTTGCAAATGACTGATGATGCACCTCCGCTGTGGAGTACCGCAGGGCTCTTCTCTTAGCCCGACGTTATTTAACGTTTATATGTCTCCGTTGGAGGAACTGGTCACCCCGTTCGGCGTGACAATCATCAATTACGCCGACGATACCCAGCTGGTGGTGACCCTCGCTCACCCCCACCAAGACCCCTGCGATCTACACAGCTGTCTCACTGAAATTCACAGCTGGATGAACACCTCAGCACTGAAATTAAATGGGTCCAAGACCGAAATCCTGCTGCTCGGACACAAAGGGCCCTCCCTGCCGCCTAACATCTGGCCCGATTGCTTAGGTGACCCCCCTGCCCCTAAGGAGGACGTTAAGAGCCTTGGCGTATGGCTCGAAAAGGACCTAAGCTTTAGAACTCAGGCCAAAAAGACAGCAGGAATATGTTTCGGACTTCTCAGGGCTTGCAGGAAGGTCTTCCCCCTGCCTCCCGCCACCTCCCGGAAATTATTAATCCAGGGCCTCATCTTGGCGAGGCTAGATTACAGCAACGCAATCTACCTGGGTGCCCCAGAAGCCACATTCAACACCCTGCAGAGAATCCAAAACGCCGCGGCCCGACTACTCACTCACACCCCGGCCAGAGCTTCGGCCAAACCAGCTTTGAAGCTTCTTCACTGGCTCCCAGTCTGAGAGAGGGTTGCTTTCAAGGCCCTCTGCCTGGCTCATAAACTCCTCCATAACAAAGGTCCACCCATTCTCAATAATTTTATCATTCCTTACAAACCTACAAGAGATCTCCGATCAAACAACGAGAACTTTATCACTGTTCCCAAAGTGAAAAAAGCTCGATCGGGAGGACGCCGCTTCTCGGTACACACTGCTAAACACTGGAACAGTCTCCCCCGGAGACTAAGAACCGAACCTAACCTCCTCCAGTTTAGGAAGGCACTGAAAACTCTTCTCTTCCCTTGACTCTTCGTCCCTTCCGCTGCTGTCCCCTCCTGAAACTCAAGTTCTAGCGCTGGGATGCTTTAGGGTTACTACGCGCTCTACAAAAACCTTAAATAAATAAATGCAGTCTTACACTATTATAGAAAGTTTATAGGTTGTCTCTACTTTCCATTCTCAGGTTCGAACGACCTTATCTGAGTACCCAACCAAAGGTTGCCATTTGCTCCAACCTCACTGGCTCCTATCAAGTTCTACTCATCACCAACATAGCCATTAAGTGCCAGGGGATGGTGATGTGGATTCACTACTTCCTGTGCATGCATGTTGCATTCTCCAAGACTACTACCCACCACTTTCTGCTTCTGGACTTGCACCAAGCCCAGGTCAAGGTCCTGTGCTGGAGCTGTTTCTGTTGCTGCTCTGAGAATGGTCATGACTACCAGAGCCCACCTTCTACATCTATTTTGCCACAGTAGTGCAATGCTGCATCCAGCATCTCCCATTGTTAACTTATCCGTTCAAAGCAAGCGTTCGTCTCCTGGATACTGGGTCCGTCTGTGGACTTGGGCTCCCATCTATATCTCTGCCCTCAGTCTTTGGCTCTTGTTGGGAGACATTGTTGCTGTGAAATGGGGAATTATCACAAAACTGTACTGTTGTGAACTATATCCTTGAGCAGAGACACCTTTCTGGATATCTAACTCCTACGTACTGTTACTTGAGAAATACGACCAAACGATGAATCTCTCTTCAAGCAGGATATGACTTAAAGATGGCTACTGCAGGTGACATGGTTAAACATTAGGGAAAATACCTTTTATAAAGAGCATGTCACATGGCTTCTGCACATATGCGTTATTCACAGTTAGTGACCAAGCACAGGAGTGAATGCCAGCTGACCTGCTCCTCATTGATCTGCTCATTGCTGCAGGCCTCAGAGGAGCAGGTGGCTGCCACCGGCCCCTAAGCCTTATTTAAAAAGGGCATCTTCTGGACAGCTTTAAGTTCTTAAGCCCTCCTCACCCATGGGTAAATAGAGTGGTGACCAATGACACATACTACCCAGGCACTAGGAAAGGTGGAATAGTTACTGTTGGAATTTTGCGCTTTCTGCAGGGTTGTCCAAAGAAGGAAAACAACATGTCAAAACATGTGTGTGTATTCACTGTCTGGCTGCTGAAAGCTCAACTTTATCCTACCAGACTTATGTCTCTGAGTTTGTTGGGAGTAGAGGGACTGCCTAACACTGGATTTTATTGTTAGAGTGCGAGTACAATAGGAGTACAGTAGGGCACCTCCCACACATCCCCAGCCCTGAGAGCCCAATTTTTTTGTAGACAAAGACTTTGCCCATTTTGAAAATTCCCAAAGTAGATAGGGTTAGCACAGGGAACCGTTACCCCATTGGTTAGGGTGTCTCAAGGGGTCATTCCCACCGACTTGACCATGCCAGACAAACATGTCATATCTCTAGGCAGTATAGAGATTTCAGAGAACTCTTTTCCCTTTAGCAGAACAGAGGGGACTGAAGCTGCTGTCTGAGACTTGAGATAAACCTTGAAGACTGGGCCTGCTCTCCCTTTTTGAGACCAAGGACAAATAAGTAGACTTCAAATGCCCTCAGATTGATCTCTTAAAGCTACAGAGACACAACAAGCTACAAAAGGCCCTTTCCACCGACTGCCCAGCTGACCACTAGAAACTGGACACTACTGCTTGCCTCTCCCTGTCACCCTGTGAGTCTCTAAGTACCTCTCCTGGGGTCCTGGGTGGCTTTACAAGTGTACTCCTGTGGTAGATTGGGACTTAGAGGACTAAAGTCAGAAGGTAAAATCTTTGACCAGGACCAACATAAATAGCATAGCTGACTTGTGCTCCATCGCGGTTAGCATCAAGTTGTACTTAGGTCCTGTTCTCCCGTTACCACTGACTATCATTGGCACTATCTCTACTTAAAACTATAAAAAGTTCATATCTCTGTTTCCCTTTATTGGATTTTTGTCTATTAAATTTTACTCTATTTTTCAAAATTCATTTTGGGATTATTATTACTGTTAGTAACATGAACAGATTGGTGCTCAGGAGCATATCTCAGCCTCCCGAGCACCAATTTTAATGGAAGCGTTATTGTTGGAAAGGTGGAATCTCTCATTTCCAAAAATATATCTTTACTGGATCCTTCAAAGGACAATCCCCAAGCAGTGATTCATACCAATAGACACAAGGGATTATGTTTGGGGTACGGGCGTCCTGCACGGCCATGTGCCTTTACTCCCACCATGGGCACAATCAGTCTTTCTGCCCCTCCTCCCTTGGTAAATGCCCACTAGCAATCAGGAAATGAAAGCAAAAGAAAAAAACGTCTGGGCAGCCCATCCTGGCATAGGGCCATGCCCCACGCCAAAAGGGGGACAAGTCCCTCAGGGGGCTTATAGGAGGTTTGCCCAGATTGCAGGTGTTGTAAATGCCCATCTTATACCTGGTTGCCTCCATTTTTTGCCCTATCTATTTTGCTGGATTTCGGACTCTGTGCACATTACCTCTGTTAAAAAGGAGTACACTGCCTGTGCTCTCCCTTGCTCCCTTGAAAATGGTTAAAGTGGCTTATTTAACTTGCCCATAAGTCCCTAGTATATGGTGTAAAAATTGTACCCAGGACCTGCAAGTTAAATGCCACCCATGGGCTGTAGCACCTATTGTGCCATTCACAGAGTTGGCCTGGCATACATGGCTTCAGGCCTAGCATGTGTAGCCTGACTGCAGCAGCCTTAAAACCTGCTGTTAAACCTGTCAAAATTACACGTTTTTTTAACAGTTCTATTTTGCAATTAGCAAATAAACAAGACACATCGCACAGAGTCGCCAGAAATAATAAATCAGACCCACACCTAATGATCGGTCGACTTTGAAGTTGGGAAACTGGGTTCGAGTCTCGTCACAGACGCTCAACATCCTGTGATTCTGGGCAAATCACTTAATCTCCGCGCCTAACAAAAATGAATGTGTCCATCTGTAACGAAAATGGTGCTCACGTAAAGTGCTCTGAAGTGTGGAGAAGTGTGGCTCACTGGTTAGGTGGAGAAGTGTGGCTCATTGGTTAGAGCAGGCAGACCCTGAAGCAGAGGTCAGACCCGGGACCAGGGTTCAATTCCCGACGCGGCAGGGTGTTGAGCTCAAATGTCCACGGACTCGATAATTCTCGCTTCGGTGCCTGACCTAATCATGGGTTCACACTCTGCAACTCTGGACATTAAGCTTGCTTAATCTCCACAACGCCCCCCTGCGGCGGGATGCCTGGCTTTCACCTTGGGGATGCCCTGTAGGGGCTATCTCACAGGGAAAAACCAGGACGGGTTCCCAAGGCAAGCACGGAGATACCCCTTCGGGGGTCGATTCTGGCGCTATATAAGAAATATAATAATAATAATAATAATACCTGATATCCTCGGGTCTACTTTGCGCTATATCAAACTGTAAAAAAAAGCATACATCGTTATCCAAAGGGAAGCAGTAGTTAAAGCAATTACCCTCCCACCCCCTCAATCCCGCACACAATGTTCACATTGCTACAGGACCATCATCTGAGTCAGAAGAAGACATAATATGAAAGTCAGATGCACGCAGTGTTCATGACCTTAAACTATGGAGGCCTAACATAGTTAGTGAAGGGGAGTCAGGTTGTATAAAATTTGGCCACCCCATTCTGAATAAGAGCAGTTAACTTCTTCATAGCATAGAGAGCCCAAAACTTCCCGCAACACATAGTTACAGAAGGCGAAAGTGTCTGTTTTCATAGTTGCACCTCACAGAGCTGTAAGGAGTACTTGAGATATAAGATGGCCCTGAGGAATCATCGAGGGAAAAATGCGATCAGTCCTTTGATCACACAACAAAACCTGCTGGGGTTCAAGTGGGAGGAGGACATTAATGATGGCTTGTAATACACTCTGTATCTCTAACCAGAAGGACTGAATCACAGGGCATGGCCACCAAGTGTCTAAAAAGTGCCCCTCTCACTGCAAACCTTCCAGCATAGGTCAGAGCCCCAGAACATCTTGGGAAAACGAACAGGTGTTAGGTACCAACGAGTCAGTGTCTCACAGGTATTCTCTATATAATGAAGACAGATCGACGATTAGGCAGCTCTCTTCTAAATTGTCCTCCAAGTGTCATCAGATAACTCTACAGCCAAATCCCTCTTCCCATTGCAACATATAAGCATGCTTTTTAGGGGGAGTCGGCTGGACAAGGATCGATAAAGCCATGAGATACCTTTGCAGAGCATGTTATTCAAATAGAGTGACTCGTTAGGTGCAGTGTTACGTTGACATGCCAGATGTGCATGGGGTTTGCTTGCCCAATGAAGTGCCTGCATCAATTTAAAGCCATGTCGGCAGGTGAGGGCAACCCGGACAATGAGGTCCCCCCTCGACCGCACATCCCCATCATCAATAAAATCGCCCAGGAGGGGGAATGCCCCTGATTCCAGGCAAAGGAACTGGGTTGATCATGCCTGGGGCGAAATCAGGATTGTGCGCCAGAGGGGTCAGGTAGAACAGCCCTACGCCGACGCACCTCTCCCCAGTAGGACAAAAGCAACAATATCAAAGGCAATTAGGGGGGGGGATTGTGTCAAGAAAGATATGGACAGCCACAACAACCCTTCCAAAGTGGAAGGGAAAAAGGCCTGCTCCACTGGATCCAGGATTTCTTGCCAAGGTTATGATTCCAATCCGAGGAGGGGCGGAGTTGTGCTGCCAAAACATAAGCAGAAACATAAGGAAACCCCAAACCACCCTCCGAGACTGGCTTGCGCAAAGTTGCTCAAAAGAACACTTTTTGACAAACTGGCAACCCTGCGTTAAATTATGAATATGTCATTGCTAAGTACCCCTTGTTGCCTACAGGGTTGTGTGCCTAATATTTAAAAGTGGAACATGTACAACATTAAAGTTGTCATGTTCCTCCAGTGACAAAGCCCAGAAGTTACTTTTACTTGCAGGGTTGCACCTGAATCTTAGAAACTTTTAAAGAGTAGATTGGAAACTTTAATATTTTATGTTTGGCAGGAGAGGGATACAAAAGCTATTCAATCACAAATTTGAATCCTTATCAAACACCCAATCTAATGGTGAATTTGGATTTTTAATAAATACTTCTGAAGACTAACTTTTTTCCTACTGACAGTCAGTCTCTCACCGCACCCTAATATGCAGACTCCACGACACAGGGATCCAAGACAAGGCCCTCGACTGGATCCGCTCCTTCCCCCCGACAGAACACAGTGGGTCAGACTCCCCTCTTTCCTCTCAGAGCCTACACCTACCACCTGCGGAGTCCCCCTGGGGTTCTCCTTTGGCCCTACGCTCTTCAACGTCTACATGGCTCTGCTCGCCCCCATAGTCAGAACCTACAGACTCAACATTGTGTCATACGCAGCGAAACACAACTCATCCTCTTCCTATCCATGAACCCAACACCACCAGACACAACTTTCGAGAAGGCATGGAAGCCGTCACCAAATGGATTAAAAACAGCTGCCTACAACTGAACACAAATAAAACGAAAGTACTCATCATGGTAGCCCCCCGCCCTCGGATGCCCGCCCAGCCCCACGGACCACGCACACAACCTGGGAATCGTCCTGGACTCAGAGCTCAAAATGGACCGCCAGATCAACTCCGTCTCGTCCTCCTGCTTCCACACCTCCGCCTCCTATGTAACACCTTCAAATGGATCCCCCTCGAACACAGAAAGACCATCACTCACTCCCTGGTCACCAGCAAGCTCAACTACGAAAACACACTCTATGCTGGAATAAACAAAATCCTCACCCGCAAGCTACAGAACATCCAAAACGCAGCCGCAAGACTGGTCCTCAACCTGCCAAGCCACTGCCAGCACCTGCGCACACTCCACTGGCTCCGCATCAAAGCTAGAATCACCTTCAAGATGCCAACCCACGCTCACAAGGTCTTCCACGACACCGGACCAGCATACCTTACCAGCCGACTCAAATTCCACGCACCCCAAAGGACCCTACGATCAGCCCAGCTCTCCTACGCCATGGTCCCCCGCACCAGACAGACCAGATCGAGAGGCCGCTCCTTCTCCTTCCGCGCGGCCAGTGCCTGGAATGACCTTCCGCTCCACCTCAGACAGATAACATCGCTCCCCATCTTCGCAAGAAACCTCAAAACCTGGCTCTTCGACAGACCCCCTTTTTGATGGACTGGAACCTGCGAACCCCCCCCACACCCCTAGTGCCTTGAGACCCTTACGGGTGAGTAGTCACGCTTAACAAACACCTGATTTGATTTTGATTTGATTTGACAGCTGGTATGCCATGCTTGCCTTATTGAGATGTGAAAACTGTTAGGTGTAAGGAGGGGTTTTTCTTGTCCTTGAAGGCAGACCAGTTTGGGTGGACCCAGGAACATCATAATCCTGTAAAGGGGCTGCCATTTTACAAGTAAATGTAAGGCGAGACTTGGAAAAGGCAACCCTCTGTCCCCCCAGGCATGCTGCCACTAAATCCAGGGAGAGGAGCTACCTAAGACCTGTTTTGAGTGACCACAGAGGAGGGGACTGCTCATGTCCCCGGTCACACCTCTCAGTGACTCTGCACACAGAAGGAAGTGGTTATCCATCTTCAAATTAATTAGAAAGGCGCATATTGAAATTGTTTTCAGTAGGACAACAGAAACTGCTGTAACAGTGGGTAGGGTTGCCCCTGGGAACTTTGTCTTCATTGGTTAGAGAGGAGTCAGTACACAACCCCCGACTACAGCCTGGTGCCCACCATAAATGTGGCATCCCAAGGCCCCCTCCTCAAAACACTTTCTGAACCGTTGGAAGATTAGAAGTGTACTGCAGCTGATGTCTGTGGCCTGGGAGGAGCCCTAAAGAACTGGACTTACTCCCTCTTGTACCCAGGACAAAGAATTGGACTTCAAGGGTCAGTTGGCCGACCTGATGTGAGGCTACAAGGACACAGTAAGTTGCAAGAGGCCTTTTATCCTGAAGTGAACAGTTGACCAGTATCAACGGGGCAGAGACTGGACCTTGCTGGTGGCCTCTGCTGCAGTGAGGCCTGTCCCTAAATGCTGTCCCAGAGATCTTACTAGCCTTAAAAGTGACCTAGAGGAGCTGCTCCAGAAACCCTAAAAAGTTGGGACTTGGAAAATATTGGGACTTTCAAAACCTCCTTAGCCATTGGGGAGACCTTGAGTAAAGGTGCTTGAATTTGATGAAACTCCATCAGATACAGCTTCTGGCTCAGCGGGCTGAAGGATTTTGAGCTCCATCAAAAAAGAGTATGTCAAATGGTAAAATGTTTGAGCGGCATGAAGCTCCTTTGAGTATCTGACCTGCGCTCCATTCCAGTCAGCCTGAAATTGCACCAAGCACCCAGTCCTACACTTCCATAGACTATGATTGGTGCTTAATGCTTTTTCGTGCTATGTTTACTTAAATCTTTAAATGTATATGTCAGGATCCTATTATTAAAGGGTTGTTGGTTTATTTATTACATGGCACTACACTTTTTTAATTTGGTTTGGCATTTTTATTGTTAGGTGTAAGGATGAGGGTGGCCCACCCTGACTTTGGGTCATACCCTCACCCCAGAAGGGGTAATACAGCATTTCTGCCCCCTGGAGACAGATAAGAGGTTTTACCCTAATTAGTGGAGTTGGCCCTAATCTTCCCCATGGATTGGGGGGTAGCATATCCACTAGACACCAGTGATGTTACATGTGGGCAAAACGAGATGACATTGTGCCATGCCCCCACCCAAAAAGAAGCAATGAAGTATTTCTGATCCCCTAAGGGACAATTCATGTGTTTGTCCCCAATCTGTACCCCAGGGGGCAGAAAGCTCAATAGATACCAAGAAGTTCAAAATAGTGGAAAAACAAACAAAGGGATGAGGATGGTCTAGCCCAGTGTCAGGACAAGGAAAGAGACAATTGCACTCCTAATGGTGAACTGAAGTTAAACAATAAGTATCCTAGTAAATTATTTTTCATGTGCATGTGGGTATTGCCTATTGATCCAAGGTCCTCCTACTTCATTGGGGACTAAAGTATCCCCATTCCTATGGCAACCAAGAGGAAATTTCGATTCTTCTGTGTGTAGTATTTATATATGGGGGCAAAAAAAGATTTCAGCCCATTTACCATGCTGGATGGCTCCACTCTTCTGGTTCAGACTCAGCTGCCGCCCAGGAAAACCTACCAAACCCAATATTTTGGAAAACTAGACACCCATGTTAGCCCAGAGTGGTGTGCCATGGGTGGATGCCATGGCTTATCCTTACCTACAATGCCCCCAAACATTGAAGAATCACTCACATTTAGGTGACGGAAACTTCCAGAAACTGCAGAAATCTGCAAAATTATTCCCACCCAGCATTCCCACACTTGTTTCAATAAAAATGCTACCACTTGTGTGTGCTTGACCTAGTGCCCATGACAATAACGTTTAGAACTATTGATAATGGGAGTCCTTCACAATGTCTAAATCCTACACATTCCCGCGACCACAAGGGTCTATCACGTGTAATGGTATATTGCCTTTGTAAATCGACCATCGTGACAGAAAATTACATATGAAAACAGTGTCACAAATTGCTATTTTTAAACAAACTTTCATGTTTTTTAGGTCTCGCCTATCAATGTGCATGCGCATTGAGCTTGCGAGACTATGGGGGCTTAAACAGACTTTAACCAACTTGCGATTCCATGGCGATTCCTTGCAGTGCCCGTCAAATTGAAGCTCAATGCGCAAGCGCATTGACATTAAAAGCACGTGCACATGAAAGCGACAAGGCTCCCTCCCACGGCTATCCCCACCCCCAGCCGCCAGCACCTCCTCTCTCTCTCCCCGCACACAGCCAGGCTCGCAATTCTCCTCCCCCTCCCCAGCCGCCAGCACCTCCCCTCTCTCTCCCTGCACACAGCCAGGCTTGCATTTCTCCTCCCCCTCCCCAGCCGCCAGCACCTCCCCTCTCTCTCCCTGCAGTTTCACGGCCGTGTCTCGTCTTAAACCCGCATTTGACATCTTCGCATTCAATACGAAAACCACCGCCTCAGCCTGCACAACTCATTTAGCAGAAAGAAATGGGCTGCAACTCCATGACTCTAAGCGCCACCGCCCCAGCCTGCACAACTCATTTTTTTGCACAGTGAAACAGACTATTTTTTAAACAAATTTCGCCAGCCTTCGCCATCTGTTCCCGAGCCCCCAGCCGCCAGCACATCCCCTCTCTCTCCCCGCACACAGCCAGGCTCGCATTTCTCCTCCCCCTCCCCAGACGCCAGCACCTCCCCTCTCTCTCCCTGCACACAGCCAGGCTCGCATTTCTCCTCCCCCTCCCCAGCCGCCAGCACCTCCCCTCTCTCTCCCCGCACACAGCCAGGCTCGCATTTCTCCTCCCCCTCCCCAGCCGCCAGCACCTCCCCTCTCTCTCCCTGCAGGTTCACGGCTGTGTTTCGTCTTAAACCCGCATTTGACATCTTCGCATTGAATACTAAAAGATGTTGGAAGCCTCATGTTCTTAAAAGAATTTGTAATAAATAACACACATTAATTAGCCTTGTACCAAAAACAATAAATACACTACCCTAAAAGTGTGGTAGTGAACGGCAGCGTTCCAATGCGGGTGAGCCCAACAAAATAAAAATAAAATGGCAGCCCTCTATCTGTTTCGTGTGCCATGATGGGGTGGGAGGCTGAGGGGGCTTTGAATGTGGCTTCCCTTTGCAGGCTCAGTTTGAAGCCCTGGTCTTAACTATGCAGCCTCGACACTCGGTACAAACGGAGTAGCAGCAGAAAGGAACGGGCTGCAACTTGCAAAACTTCACGACTCCAAGCGAGCCTGCACAAGCCAATTCGCCAGCCTTCGCCATCTGTTCCCCAGTCCACAGCAGCCACCACCTCCCCTCTCTCTCCACGCACACAGCCAGGCTCGCATTTCTCCTCCCCCTCCCCAGCTGCCTTCACACACTCTCACAACCTCACACACCCTCACACCCTCAATCACACTCACACCCTCACACACCATCACCCCCTCACCCGCTCACCCTCACACACCATCGCTCAACATAACCCCCTCACCCTCACACCCCCTCACACCCCCTCACCCTCACACACCCTCACCCTCACACACAGTCACACACTCAACCTTCAAACTCGCACACCCTCACTCACCTTCACACCCTCACACACTCACAACACTCACCCTCACTCAACCTCAAACTCTCACCCTCACTCACCCACACCTATCATCACACACTCTCACACCCCATTACCCTCACCCCCTCATCTTCACACACCCCCATCCCCTCACCCTCACAACCCTCACACCCTCACTCATACTCACACCATCACCCTCACTCACCCTCACACACCATCACACACCCTCTGATCCTCACACCCAATCACACTGACACTCACACCGTCAAAGTCCACCCTCACACCCTCACTCATACTCACACCGTCACCCTCACTCACCCTCACACACCATCACACAACCTCACATCCCCTGACCCTCACATCCACTCACCCTCACACTCACACCATCAAAGTCCACCCTCCAACTCCACCCTACAACACCACCCTCCAAAATGACTGCGCATCTATGTTAATGCAAGCAAAGATTTTGCAGTGCGAATTGATGTGTACCTTACAAAAAAAAATAAAACTTTTTACATGGATAATATAAAAAAAGTTACTGATGTATTTGTTTTTTGATTCAGCGCTAACAACAGCATCAATCAACATTACATAGGTCTCTATTAGCTTCTGAAACAACGCTTCAAAACATTAATACATTTGAAGTGTACAATATTCACAGAGAAAAAATAAACACTTATAGGCATCATCACAACTCACACTCACACCCACTCACACCCTCACCCACTCACACCCTCACCCACCCTCACCCTCAGCCTCACACACCCTCACTCATCCTCACCCTCCCTCACACCCTCACACACCATCACTCACCAACACACCCTCACCCACAACCTCAACACCCTCACCCTCACACACCCTCACTCACCCTCACACCCTCACCCCCTCACCCTCACACACCATCACTCATCAACCCCTCACACCCTCACCCTCACACCCCCTCAAACACCCTCACCCTCACACACCCTCACCCTCACCCAGTCACACACTCACCTTCACACCCTCACACCCTCACAACACTCACCCTCACTCACCCTCAAACTCTACCCCTCACTCACCCACACCTATCATCACACACTCTCACACCCCATTACCCTCACCCCCTCATCTTCAAACACCCTCACCCCCTCACCCTCACTCATACTCACACCGTCACCCTCACTCACCCTCACACACCATCACACACCCTCACATACCCTGACCCTCACATCCACTCAACATCACACTCACACCGTCCAAGTCCACCCTCACAACCCTCACTCATACTTACGCCGTCACCCTCACTCACCCTCACACACCATCACACCCCCTGACCCTCACATCCACTCACCCTCACACTCACACCGTTCAAGTCCACCCTCGAACTCCACCCTACAACACCACCCTACAACTCCACCCTCCAAAATGACTGCGCATCTATGTTAATGCAAGCGAAGCTTTTGCAGTGCTAATTGATGTGTACCTTAAAAAAAAAAGAAAACTTTTTACATGGCTAATATAAAAAAAGTTACTTATGTATTTGTTTTTTGATTCAGCGCTAACAACAGCATCAATCAACATTACATAGGTCTCTATTAGCTTCTGAAACAACGCTTCACAACATTAATACATTTGAAGTGTACAATATTCACGGAGAAAAAATGAACACTTATAGGCATCATCACAACTCACAATCACACCCACTCACACCCTCACCCACCCTCACCCTCAGCCTCACACACCCTCACTCATCCTCACCCTACCTCACACCCTCACACACTCTCACAACCTCACACACCCTCACTTCCTCAATCACACTCACACCCTTACACACAATCACTCACCAACACACCCTCACCCTCACTCACAACCTCAACCCCCTCACCCTCACACACCATCACTCAACATCACCCCTTCACCCCCTCACCCTCACACCCCTTCACACACCCTCACCCTCACACACCCTCACCCACAGTCACACACTCAACCTTCAAACTCGCACACCCTCACTCACCTTCACACCCTCACAACACTCACCCTCATACTCTCAGCCTCACTCACCAACACCTATCATCACACACTCTCACACCCCCTTACCCTCACCCCCTCATCCTCACACACCCTCACAACCCTCACACCCTCACTCATACTCAGACCGTCACCCTCGATCACCCTCACACATCATCACACACCCTCACACCCCCGGACCCTCACATCCACTCACCCTCACACTCACACCGTCCAAGTCCACCCTCCAACTCCACCCTATAACTACAATACCACCCTACAACTCTACCCTCCAACTACAACTCCACCCTCAAACTACTAATCCAGCCTCCAACTCCACACGTAAATAGCGTTAGGCAACATTTATTTTAATAACTAAAAATCGGAATACACACTTGTAGGTATTCAAAAATGAAAACTTAATGCATCGCGAGGACAGTGCAGCAATTAATACATAAAAATGCAGAAAGGGATTGTAAAATAAAACATTTTTTTTTAAAAAACATAAATGCAAACAAAATAGGGAAACATCTAAATACACAGCGAGTAATTCAACAACTTAAAAGGGGACAAAGCCATCTAAAGGACACGAATTCACAACATAAAGCACTTACTAAAGTAAGGGAATATAAATAAACCATTAAACAATGCCGCAAATAGTCCACAAAACAAAGAAAGTGCGTAATCACAAGAGCACGAGACTTCACAGCCTAATTGCAATTCTTCCAAAACTACAATAAAGTATTCCACTCAAACTAACCAAACAAATCTAAACAATTAATGAAGGTGGCTTCAGTTCATACGTATACTTTGCCATTAATTAACATACATACTACTTTATAGTCATTCAAATGGTATTGAAAACATAACATTTCTTTATGATAAAAAAATACATGTTTTGAAAAGTATAAGCTTACACTCCATAAATATTGCTTTACAATTTTATAGTACTTACAAAAACATAGATAAGGAATTGCTGCTCAAAAGCATCAAAACATGTAGGTTTCAAAATATACAGCAAATATAGCTTTTACGTACCATTACAATAAATAAGAATATTTAAAGATGGTCGAAATTTAGAAAGTATACGGAAAACAAAAAAAAATAAAAACATAAATACAATTTAATCAACACAAAAACACAAGGAAAAATAAAAGAAAGTACCGTCTAAATAACACTTTGTCAACTAAACAAATATAGCAACATGTAGAAAGAGTACATCCCAAAACTTTTTCTTTATGACATATATTACATAAAAGTAAGCAAAAATACATTAAATAAGGAAAATTAGAAACATTCCATAAAAGTACAATAGGGACATACACAAGCCAAGTACGATTGCAAAGTAAATTCTTTAAAAAACATTACTAAACATTACAAAACTTACTAAATATATATATAGTAGAGAAACACTAGGTAAACAACACAAAAAAAAATATTAGATTGACAACTTACCTGTCAAACGACGCGGCTACAACGCGGGAAGCACGACGCGCCTTACGCATACGCCGGTTCCTGAAGATCTGGAAGTTTCCCAATTAACGTGACGCAATTGCAACGCTACATAAGAAAACATTGCAATTTGATTGGACGGAATACACGTCAATCAAAATGCAAGGTAAATCAGCAAAATAAACTAGAACGCTAACCTAAATAACATAGGTAGCGTTATGGCACAGGGTAGCGCCCGCCATTTTTACGTGCAAAAAAAAGGGAAAAGGGACTCATTCTAGGACTATGCCAAATTCCGGACTCAAAACGCACACACACACAAACTCACACAGCCACACACACACACAAGCTCACAACAACACAACAGCACACACACTTACAACACACTTACAGTCACCCCCACTCACTCACCCTCACACCCTCACTCACCCTCACACAATTACCCTCACACACCATCACTCACCATCACCCCATCACCCTCACACCCCATCACCCTCACACACCACTCACCCTCACACACACCATCAATCACTCACACAATACCCATCACACACACTCACTTGCCCTCACCCAATTACCCTCACACGCCATCACTCACCATCACCCCATCACCCTCACACACCTCACTCAATGCCACAGCGTCACTCAACACCACAGCACCACTCAACACCACAGCAACACTCAACGCAACAGAACCACTCAATGCCACAGCATCACTCAGCGCCACAAAATCACTCAGCACCACAAAATGCCACAGCACCCCACAACGCCACTGCACCACTCAACGCCACAGCACCACTCAGTGCACAGCATCCATCAACGCCCAAAAAAAAAGGCACAGCATCACTCAACGACACAGAAACACCAAAAACAACAGCATCACTCAAAGGCACAACATTACGCCACACCACAGCATCACTCAATGCCACTGCATCACTCAACGGCACAGCATCACTCAGCGCCACAGCATCACACAGCACCACAGCATCAATCAGCGCAACAGCATCACTCAGCGTCACAGTGTCACTCATCGCAACAGCATCACTCAGCGCCACAGCGTCATTTAACGCCACAGCATCACTCAACGCCACAGTATCACTCAGCGCAACAGCATCACTCAGCGGCACAGCATCACTCAGCACCACAGCATCACTCAGCACAAACACAGCATCACTAGTTCAAATATGTTTTCTCAATGTTTCAAAATTTCTTCAACATGTCAAACTAAATCTTAAAAATTCACTTCTGTTCTTGGATTTTCGCCACAATAAAATAAACATAATCTTCACTAAATATATTTAATAAAGTTTAAGCTATTAGCAATATAAAATAAAATCCATTTTATTTACGTATTAATTATTTAAAAAAATTAAAAACCATTGATTTTTTTTATCAATACATATAAGTCACGTAAATACAAAACATGTTGCTTTACAAATGCTAGAGGTGTCACATTTACAAAAATTATAACTATTGGCATTGTAAAGAAGAAAGCTATTAATTTAGCAATTTAGAAAAAAAACACATAAATAAAAAAATAAAAAAATAATAACACCTATAGCTCTAACTTTCCTACTGCGAGACCTATTGCATTTCCAATGCTTGTTTTTTCAACAATTAGTTTCTTTGGAAAAACCTTGAGGGTTCTACAGAAATGACCCTTTGCTAACATCAAAAATGTGTCTACTTCTTAAAAATGTATAACTGTCTGGGACCACCCAAGGGTTATCACACCTGTATCCGCCACAAACTGCAAGTAGGATGAAACCACAAAATTTGTAAAAATTGACTACCTTTTAGAAAAATGCTAAATTTGTTTAAAAAATGGATGGTGATACTAGTACTGCAAACAATTTGTTGATGCCATTTTTAAAAGAAAAAACATACGGTTTCTTGCAAATCACATTTTCCCCAAAACCTAAAATTAGCTACATTTTAGCTATTTTCGTTGGTCCCTCTGGGGCAGGGGTTTCCAACCTTTTCCAAAGTGAGAGCTACTTCTGATCAATTCAACGCATTCAGAACTACTGCCTAGTTATGAGATAAGGGTACATAAAGGTCAAGCAGCTTAACCTGTTCGGTGCTAAGGACCTGCTGGAGCTGTTGGTGCTGAGGATTGCTCCAGCATGTCCTATCATCCTCCCACAGGGTTAGTGCTGGCGCTAGCTCTGTGGGCCTCGGTTGTGATGCAGAATACTATGATTTTATGATGCAAAAAGTTAAGTCTTAGAAATTACCTTTGAAATGTTACGGAGTGTATGATTCTGACTCTCTCTCTGACATTCCCCTCCCCCTAGTACATGCCATTGGGCATTTTTATCAAATATTGTGCATAGTCCACAGGAACCACTGTTCCTTGTTACATAGCAGATTTAGGAAGCAAAAGTGATCTACTAATGATAATCCGAAGGCCTTTTTTTCGGGACCCAGGACCTGTGCAGTCTTCGGTTAAGGGCTGGTTCGTCTACTATAGAGAAAGTAGTAGAAAAGGTGTATCTGGAAGAATTTTTTGAGGCATTACCCTCCTCTACACGATCATGAATACGGCAACATCCTAATGCCATGGTTCCCATGGCCATACACCTAGCCTGTGCATACCACCGCTCCCCCCGACTTCAAGTGTGCAATCCCAAAACCCCATCCTCTCTCCTCTCCCACCGGGAGAAGTCCACTGGAAACTGTGCCTCAACCCTTTCACTGAGAGCAAGCTCCCGGCAAAATCAGGCAGAACAGATGCAAGACAAGGACCTCAGTGTGTTCGATGTGGGAAATGGAGTTATATAGCTATCCTCTGTGCACAGAGGTCCCTGGCACCTGAACCCATTGACGTCGGATATGCAAAGGGACGAGTGCTTTGTTTAGAAGGGGGGACCCTGTTGAACCTACTGAATACAGGCCATCATTAACGGTTGTCCTATTACCACCTCGGTGGACTCGCAGTGTCATTATCCAAAAGTTAGGGTGGGCCTCGTCCAACCACAAAAAGAAACCACCCAACATCAGTCTCTATTATCTGTGTTCATGGAGACAGTAAACTATATCCAGTGGCTTAGGTGGTGTTACAGTGGAAGGGTAGCGTGGTTTGTACAGGAGCGTCGCCCCATTGCTTTTAAGCAGTGCACTGCAAAGTAAAGGAAACATAAAATGATAATAACTTTGAGGTATTATAATTTTATGTTTCCTGCTGCTTTGCGGGCAGGTGGGCGGAGCTGCTCTGCTCTCGGGGAAGGGCAGGAGAGGAGTGGTTTGCCCCCTTCAAATTGCGCAGTACAGGTTTGGTCGGACCTAACCAGTCATGTTTACTTTCCTCTTTCTCAATACAGGCTGCATTCCAGCCTGCATGGAGAACAAGCCTAGGCTCCCATTCCCTGGTTGAGCGTCGAACCAGGATGCTCAAAACCATTGGTCAGGGAAGCCTGAGTGCTTACCAATCACAACGCTGTTGTGATTGGTCAAGGGAGCCTTTTCTGTGATTTCTATATCTCAGTCAAGGAGAGCAGGAGCAGAGATGCGGGACCGGCGCACCAAGCTAAGTGTTTCTTTTATTTTTTTACTGTTCCCCCCAAACTTCCTCTCGTCCCTGCGAGCCTGCCCCACCACCCGCGAACCATGCGGCTGCCACTGGGTTTGTATGGAGGTACGGGTAGTTCCCTACTTGTAGGAGGAAGTGATTACCGGGACAGATCACGATTGCTTTCATCAACTGTTGTTAGAGGCAAGAAGTGAGGGAGTTGCTTAGCAAGGAGAATGCCTGGGGTAAGGAAAAGAGGACATAGACAAAGTTAGAAAAGTGTATAAATAACCAGATGTATGTCTACAACTGGTGATGCCGCTTCCGTTTCACACCCAGTTCTTACATCTTGCTCATTAGTTGAGTGGTAATCACTATACTAGAAAAAAAAACAGAAGAGTATTTCATGAGCATGTTTTCTTGGCGTGTTTTTTTTTTTTGACATACAGAAATTTTGAGCCAGTTGTGAGCGGTGTCAACTAGTCAATGTTCCTTCAGGACGAAAAGCTCCACTTTGACCTCTTCGTATAATAGATATTCTCTTTACCAGAGTAGGGATGAATTTAGTAGGACCTCTCCTACGGTTGTCAAAAGGTTACCATAACATCTTAGTTCTGGTGGACTATGCCACCAAATATCCTGAGGCGGTACCCCTAACAAGCATGATGACCCCAGTGGTGGCCCAAGGTATGATTGAGTTATTTTCTAGAGTGGGTTTCCAAGGGAAATTCTAGCTGGCCAAGGAATCCCGTTCATGTCACGTTTAATGCCCCAGATCTGTAAAGTATTAGGCATACATCACCTGCGTAACTCGGTAACCCATCCACAAATCTATGGGATAGTGAAAAGATATAACCAAACCATAAAAACCATATTGAGGATGCTTGTGGCGAATACATGAAGGGATTGAGACAAGAAGCTACCTTTGGTCTTATATGCCGTACTCAGTTATGCGCAGAGTTTTACAGGGATTTCACCCTTTGAACTCGTGTATAGAAGACAGCCACAATCACTTTTGGATATGGCAGCGGAACAGTGGGAAGAGGAGGAGGAAGAGAGACGCAAGTTATTACAGTATGTGTCTAATCTGAAAGAAAATGGCAAGGCCCTGTGAGATGAGGGTAAACCTGAAATAAGCCCTGGAAAAGCAAAAGAAAGAATATGACAAACAGAGCAGACTACAACAATTGTCCATTGGGAACAAGGGGGGCGATTCACAGAACTAATGTGAGATAAAATCCTAAACTTACTACTTCTGGTATTCACAGAAGGCATTTAGTAGTAGTAAAGTTAGGACTCCTAACTTTATTACTACTAAACCGAGATAACATCCTAAACTTACTACTTTTGTTTTTTACAGAAGGCATTTAGTAGTAGTAAAGTTAGGACTCCTACCTTTACTACTACTAAATGCCATTTGTGAATACCGAAAGTCGTAAAGTTAGGATTTTGTCTCAGTTTAGTAGTAATAAAGATAGGAGCCTTAACTTTACTACTGCTAAATGCCTTCTGTGAATACCAAAATTAGTAAGTTTAGGATATCTCAGATTAGTTCTGTGAATCGCCCCAGAGCGTTGATGTTGCTCCCTTCTTCAGAGAATAAATTACTGGTCCATTGGCCACAACCTTACAACTTTTTAAAACAAGTGAGCCCTGTAACTACATATATCTCCTAAAGCAGTGGGTGGAACTGGTAGCTAGTACTCATCCTGAGAATCCTACTCTTCTAGTTGTCTCAACCACAAGGGCGGCAGGTGCTATAGATGAGGTACTTATTGGAATGCACCTGACTAGAGAACAAAAGACAAAGTTAAGGAAAGTATTACAACAATTTGTTTTGTTGTTTTCTGGGAAGCCAGGGAAGACTCCCTTGGCCTATCACAATATCATTGCTAAAGGCAACTAAGTGATATAACTGCAGCCATATAATAGCCCTGAGGCCAGGCAATAGGCGGTGGAGGCAGAAATAGCGAAAATGTTAGAGAGCGATTTCATAGAACCCTCACATTGGGCCGATTCACAGAACTAATCTGAGACAAAATCCTAAACGTACTACTTTTGGTATTCACAGAAGGCATTTAGTAGTAGTAAAGTTAGGATTTTGTCTTAAATTAGGATTTTAATTTAAGTTATTATTTTGTCTTAAGTTATTATTTTGTCTTAAGTTAGTATTTTGTCTTAAGTTAGTATTTCGTCTTAAGTTATTATTTTGTCTTAAGTTAGTATTTTGTCTTAAGTTATTATTTTCTCTTAAGTTAGGATTTTGTCATAAGTTATTATTTTGTCTTAAGTTCGTATTTTGTCTTGAGTTATTATTTTGTCTTAAGTTAGTAATTTGTCTTAAGTTAGGATTCTGTCTTACGTTAGGATTTTGTCTTAAATTTTGGTTGTAAGCCAAAATCCTAATTTAAGACAAAATCCTAACTTAAGGCAAAATAATAACTTAAGACAGAATACTAACTTAAGACAAAATACTAACTTAAGACAAAATAATAACTTTACTACTACTAAATGCCTTCTGTGAATACTAAAAGTAGTAAGTTTAGGATTTTGTCTCAGATTAGTTCTGTGAATCAGCCCCATAGTGACTGGAGTCCCCGGTTATCCAGGTACCAAAACCTGATGGAACCCTTAGGCTCTGTATAGACATCCAATAGAACGCCTTCCCAAAGTTTGACACCTACCCCATGTCCCGAGTTGACTAACTAATAGAACAATTGGAGAAGGCAGTTTTCATGACCACATTGGATCTCACTAAAGGCTATTTGCAAATACCCTTTTGCAATAATGCCAAAGAGAAGACTACATTTCTAGCCCCTCAGGTCTTTATCATTTTAAAGTGTTAACCTTCAGACTACATGAAACCCCTGCAACCTTTCAGCACCTTATGGAGAAGATTTTGCGACCACATCAGAAGTATGCTGGGGCGTACCTTGATAATATTGTGGTCTTTAGGTCTTTACGGTCCTTGCACTTAAAATACGTAACAGCAATCTTGTCCTCCTTGCCCCATCAACCTTACAGTGAATCCAAAGAAATGCATTCTAGCTACTGACTCCATCCAGTATTTGGGGTACTCCGTCCACAGTGGCAAGGTGCATCCACAACTTGACAAAGTTCAGGCCATCAAAGACATTCCCTGTCCTCTTAAGGAAAAAACAGTAGGATAATTTCTGGGACTTGTGGGGTATTACAGGCATTTTATACCCCACTTTTCTCAACTAACCACCCATCTTACAGATCTGCTGAAAAAGTCACAACCTGCTTCCATTAACGGCTGGAATGGGGCACTCCAAACCTGTTTTGAGAAATTAAAAAAAGTTGCTGTGTGAGGGTCCTGTCATGAAATGCTCTGACTTTTCAAAACCCTTCAGGATGCAAACAGATGCCTCTGGTAGGGGTTTGCGAGCTGTTCTCTCTCAACCAGATAACCAAGACAGCTACACCATGCGGTTCTCAAGAGCAGAAAACTGTTTCCTAAAGAACCTCATTATGCGACGATCAAAAAAGTATGTCTGGCCATAAAATGGGCTATGGATGCCTTTTGGTAGAATATATGATGTTACAATGCAAACAATTACAATGCATGCTTTTACAACGCAGTTTTTACATCACAACTACCATTACATCGCATGATTTTACAATGCATGACATTTCAATGCATTTTTAAAAACTAGCATTACAATGCATTCCATTACAATGGATATCATTACAATACATAATACTTTTAGGGCAACAGATATGGTAAGTGTTGGATAGTGTAGGGGTGAAAATTACTATTCCCACTCCAGTGAGTGTAACAGTAGTGTAAGTTTTGGATAGTGTAGCAGTATAAATTACTATTCACACTCCAGTGAGTGCAACATTAAGGAAAGTGTTCGATGGGTAGGGGTAAAAATAACTATTCCCATCTACCCCAAAACCCGTACCCACCCTAAAACAAACAAATCTCTATTATTTTATTTCTGAGTTTGTATAGCGCCTGGTTACACTGTCAGTGTGTCCCCGCGCTGTCAGAAGAACTAGTTGCTCAGTCAGTCAGACAAAGACGGGGCGATTCTTTGGGAAAGAGGAATGTTTTAAGTTTCCTGCGGAAAATGAGCTCCGATGTTTCCAATCTTAAGCTCAGGGGAAGAGAGTTCCATTTATGTGCCGCCAAAGAACGAAAGGATCTCCCCCCCATTCTGGCTTTCTTGTGTCTGGGGGCAGCGAGGAGGCCTGCTCCTAATGAGCGGAGTTGTCTGGTTGGCGTGTAGGGGCAGAGGAGGTTCTGAAGGAAGGCAGGGCCCTTGCCATGTACGATCCTGTGACCAATACATAGGACCTTGAAGTCGATCCTTTCATTGATCGGAAGCCAATGGAGTATTTGTAGAGATTTTTTTGAGGCGGCTCGTCTGGGCAGCCGGAGGACCAGGCGGGCGGCAGCATTCTGGATTGTCTGCAGTCGACGCCGACTAGTGGCGTTGGCGCCTAGATACAAGGCATTGCCGTAGTCCAGTCTCGAAGTGACAAGAGCGTGGACCAGGGTCTTCCTTGAGGATTCTGGGAGCAGGTCCAGGGTCTTACGGAGTTTCCGTAGAATAGAAAAGCACGTACCAGCTACCCGTCTGGTGTGGTAGTCGTAGTTAAGTTTTGAGTCCACCCATAATCCAAGGTTCTTGACCTGATCACTGGGGGTAGGGAGAGGCCCCAGGGTCTGTGGCCACCAGGCAGACGACCAGACTGAGGGGGGTTTTCCTACAATTAGCACCTCAGTCTTGTCTCCGTTCAGACGGAGGCAGTTCTTCGCCATCCATCCAGCAAGCTCTTGGAGGCATGATGAGAAGTTCGCGGCGGCTTGTTCAGCAGGTTGGGTCAGAGCGACCACCAGCTGAGTGTCGTCTGCGTATGTCACTACTTCCACCCCATAGCGCTCCGCAGTGGTAGCCACGGGGGTGACATACAAATTGAAAAGGGTTGGACTGAGGCTTGATCCCTGAGGCACTCCTTGACCGAGGTCAAAGGTGTCGGAGCGTGCTCCTCCTTGCTCCACCGAGAAGCTACGGTTAGTAAGAAAAGATTCCAGCCATAACCAGGCCTTGCCTGTCACCCCTCCTTTCTTCAGACACTGTAGCAGCGTATGATGTGCTACAGTGTCGAAGGCTGCGCTGAGGTCCAGGAGCACTAATGCCGCCACATGCCCGGCGTCCACGTGCTTCCTCAGTGCCTCAGTCGAAAAAAGGAGGGCTGATTCTGTGGAGTGGCGGGCCCGGAAGCCCGACTGGTTGGTATGCAGGAGGCCTCTAGACTCTATGTGTGCTGAGAGTTGTTGGTTGACCAGCTTTTCCGCCAGTTTCGAGAAGAAGGGTAGGAGCGAAATGGGGCGCAGGTTGCTAAGCTGGGACGCACTGATATGGGGTTTTTTCTTAAGAGGCAATACGACTGCCTGTTTCCACCCGTGTGGGACCTTGCCAGTGTTAAACGAGGTAGACAATATATGGCCCACATACGGTGCCAGAAGACTCATGGCGCTGGCCAGGAATTTGGCAGGGGCAGGATCGTGAGGGGAGCCTGATTTGATTCCTTTAGCAGTGGCTATCAATAGGTCCTCCGTCGGAACCTGGTATACTGTAAGGCAGTCTTCGATCTTTGCCTTCCAAGTCGCTTCTTCCTGAGGGGGTAGAAGGTTGGAGCCAGTTCTGGCATCATCAGGGAAACTGGTGTAGATGTCACGTACTTTTTTGTGAAAAAATTCCGCAATGACGTTGCAAGATTGTACTGAGGTATCGGCCTGCTCTAAAGAGGGGGGAGGTGTAGTGATCTCTTTATAGATCCTAAAGAGCTCCTTGGATGAGCAGTTAGCACTATCTATACGGTCAGCGTAGAAGGTCGCTTTGGTTTTCCTAATTTGGAAGTGGTATTTTTTTATGCTAGCTTTGTACACCTCTCTTGCCTCTGGTAAATAGTTCTTTCTCCAGGCGCGTTCAAGCCTCTTGCAGGCTGCCTTGGTTTCTCTAAGAGCTGTGCTGAACCAAGGTGCAGTTTTGGTTTGCCGCTCCGGGCCCTTAATGGCCCAAGGGGCAGTGATGTTTAGGGCTTTAGTGATGTGTCCGTCCAGGGCCGTGCAAGCCTTGTCAACATCAACTCCTAAGTCTGTGGGGGAACCATTCAGTAGGAAGTGATATTCAAAAGAGTCCATGGAAAAACGGGCCCATTTCCTTTGTTGTTTATTAGCACTATGGTGGGTTTGTTTGTAGTGAGTCTTGACTAGGAGGTGAAAGGGGACTAGGAAGTGGTCGGTCCACAGCAAAGGAATGGGAGGGTCCTGCTTCAGATCCTCCAAATTGCTAAAGATGGGGTCAAGTTGGTGACCCTGTCGATGGGTCGGGAGGAAGGAGGCTGTTTCTAATTGTATGGTTTGCAGCTCTTGACGCAATTCTTGAGCAGCTGAATTGTTGAGGTCTTCGAAGTGGAGATTAAGATCACCTAATACAAGGAACTTCCTGTATCTCATGGCCGATGGGGTAGCGTTCTGGATGAGACTTTCCGCGAAGTTTCTGCTACCTCCCGGGGGTCTATAGATTAATAGGCCTTTGATAACCGTATTGTTGTCGATACCGATGGAGAAAGCTCCAGTTTCGCTATCTTTTATATTAGCTGGTTCGAGGGTGCATGTCATATTCACTCTATAAATTATGGCAATGCCACCTCCCCTTCCCTTAGGTCTATCCTGCCTGCAAATTGCATAGCCAGGGGGAAGGGCCTCCCTGACTTCAGGGTCTGAGTCCTCGTCCAGCCAAGTTTCAGTGAGGCATAGTATGTCCCATTTGTTGTCTATTATAAGGTCGAATACTTCTAGTTTGTGTTTTTTGAGAGAACGACAGTTAAGCAGTGCGCCACTGATTTTCCTACTGTGCCCTGGTAGGGCGTTGTCGTTGGGCGTGCTTGCTTTAGGTTGCTTATTGAGGGTGAAGCCACAGTGTTCACAGGGATTTGTAGGACTGCGTATACTGAGATCAATGCTGTGCTCACATACCTTAAAGTATTTGTTGCGGAGGTTGAGGAGCTCCTCTTTATCGTATCGGTTATCTGGGAGGTGAGGACCAGGGGGTCTGGCCCCGTGCCCCGGACTGCCGCGGAAGGGCGCAGAAGGGCTTGCCCTTATAATGTGTTGTACTAGCATGCGTTGTAATGGTATGCATTGTAATGGCATGTGTTGTAGTGACAGGCATTGTAATGGCATGCGATGTAAAGGCAGTTGCGTTGTAACAGCTGCATTGTAAAAGCAGTGCGATGTAATGACTGCGTTGTAATGGATGTTCCCCCTTTTGATATTATCTATTAGGCTGTCACTTTGTTTTGTATACTGATTATGCTCCTCTGGTGTGGTTAGCTAGGCATTAGGAGACCAACCCTCACATCCTGAGATGGTTTTTAGGGTAAACAGTCATAATATCTATTCCAAAATATAGAATGGACATAATATCGAAGTAAAAATATAGAATGGACAGAATATCGAATGGACACAATATAGTGGTTAAAAATATCGAATTTAAGGTAAGTAATATCGATTTTCAAAATATAGAAGTCAAAATATCAAAATATACAATATAGAGATTAAATATATCGATTTTTAATAATATAATTTTTTTAAAGTGTTTTGTATGTTAGTATATGTGTGAAAAGTGTATATTAATTTTTGTAATGTATGTTTAATGTATTTTAAGTAATGAATTTTATGTTATTTAATTTTTGCGTAATTTAATTCTGTAGCGGGTTGTGGGTTTATAGGGGAATAGGGTGGGAAGTAATTTAATTGTAATTAATTAAATATTTTTATTTATTTATTGGTATTCATTTTGAATTTATTGTTATTTTGTAATTGGTAATTAATTTTTATTAATTGCCAATTAATTTGTATTAATTGATTAATTGTTAATTATGTTAATTTTCTAAATTTATTTTCTGTAGCGGGTTGTGGGTTTATAGGGGAATAGGGTGGGAAGTAATTTAATTGTAATAAAGTAAATATTTTTTTTCATTTATTCGTATTGATTTTAAATTTATTGTTAATTAATTTTTAATTGGTAAATAATTTCTATTAATTGACAATTAATTTTTATTAATTGGTAATTATTTTGTATTATTTAAATATTTGATAATTATGATAATTGTATTAATGTATTTTCTGTAGTGGGATGTGGGTTATAGGGGAATAGGGTGGGAAGTAATGTAATTGTAATTAATTACATATTAAAAATACTTTTTGTGTATTGATAATTAATTTACTGTTAATTTTTAATTGGTATTAATTTTTATTATTAATTAGTTTTTGTTATTTAAAATTAATTCGTTGTTGAATAATTATGAATAGGTTATTAATTTTTAATAACTAATATGTAGTTGTATTAATTATTACATAATATTAAATTGGTTATTAATTTCAATTAATGTTTTATTGGTATTGATATTTAATTTATTTTTAATAATATATTAAATCATTACTTTCCCTACTGTTAAACTCACTGGAGTGGGAATAGTAATTTTCACCCTCCCGCTATCCAACGCTTTCCCTACTGTTGCACTCTCTGGAGTGGGAACAGTATTTTTTACCCCTACGCTATCCAACGCTTTCCCTACTGTTGCACTCTCTGGAGTGGGAATAGTAATTTTTACCCCTACGCTATCCAAAGCTTTCCCTACTGTTGCACTATCTGGAGTGGGAATAGTAATTTTCACACTCCCGCTATCCAACGCTTTCCCTACTGTAGCACTCTCTGGAGTGGGAATAGTATTTTTTGCCCCTACGCTATCCAACGCTTTCCCTACTGTTGCACTCTCTGGAGTGGGAATAGTAATTTTTACCCCTACGCTATCCAATGCTTTCCCTACTGTTGTACTCTCTGCGGTGAAAATAGTAATTTATACCCTTCCAATATCCAACGCTTTCCCTACTGTTGCACTCTCTGGAGTGGGAATAGTAATTCTTACCCTTACGCTATCCAACGCTTTCCCTACTGTTGCACGCTCTGGAGTTGGAATAGTAATTTTTACCCTCCCGCTATCCAACGCTTTCCCTACTGTTGCACTCTCCGGAGTGGGAATAGTAATTTTTACCCTTATGCAATCCAACGCTTTCCCTACTGTTGCACTCTCTGGAGTGGAAATAGTAATTTTTACCCCTATCCTCTCCAACGCCTTCCCTACTGTTGCACTCTCTGGAGTGGTAATAGTATTTTTTACCCCTACGCTATCCAACGCTTTCCCTACTGTTGCACTCACTGGAGTGGGAATAGTATTTTTTACCCTCCCGCTATCCAACGCTTTCCCTACTGTTGCACTCTCTGGAGTGGGAATAGTAATTTTTACCCTTACGCTATCCAACGCTTTCCCTACTGTTGCACTCACTGGAGTGGAAATAGTATTTTTTACCCCTACGCTATCCAACGCTTTCCCTACTGTTGCACTCACTGGAGTGGTAATATTAAATGTTACCCTCCTGCTATCCTATGGTAAAATATTGTACATTTTTTATTAATAACTTAAATTAATTATATCTTAATTTTAAGGTTATTTGAGTATTTTTAAGTATGTTTTAGTTAATTATATTTATTATTTTATTAATTTTAAATTACTTTTAAGACATTTAAAAAAAATTGATATTTTGACTGTCTATATTTTTTACAGACTATATTTTGGATTCGATATTTTTGTACTTACCTGTTTGTAGATAGGATTTCGATATTTTGGCATTCTATATTTTGGTGACTATATTTTTGTAAGTCTATATTTTGTCATTCTATATTATGTCAGTGATCCGGTTTTTAGACCTCCAACCCTTTTGCTTTCAGGCTGGACTCTTACTACCTCACGTGGATTATTTGCCAGAGGCACGGCTCTCTACTGGCCCGATTGAGCAATCCTGGAGGGGAGGTTCAGTGAAAGGGTCATCTACATGGCCACTGAGAATTTCAACACGGCCAACAAGAAAAGACCAACGGTACAAGCAGGCTGCACACTAGATGATTTAGGTGCTGTGCGCCTACTGAACGAATCTGCAGTTAAAGGGAGGAACATTCAGCCTGATGAGACCTTAGAACAGCTATGCAGAGTGGGGAGAGACAGAGAGCGTGAGGAACTGGAGACGCAGGAGGCAAAAGGAGAGGAACAGCTACCACAGGCCTGCGGAGAAGAGGATTCACACCAAGCGAAGGCTGATACAGCAAGGAGACCAACTACCCAAGAGGTGGAAAGTGCTGTTTATACCCAAGCGAAGCATCATGAGAGAAGCCCTGGGGAACTAACCGCTGTGATTTGATCCTCAGGCAAGTGTTGCGCTCCCCAATTTTTGGATGTCTAAGGGACTGGTAGGGGTGGCAGGCTTACAGAGAAAAGGGTGCCATCCTGTTCCTCCCTAATATTTTCATTGGTGTACACTAAGATTGGAGCACAATTCGAAGCACAGGCCTAGTAAACTGAATCATTGTGTGAATCACAATGGTATTGGTGATGGGTTTACTTTTCCCTGATATAGAATAGACCCCCCAGGTTCTTCTTTGTTTTCCTGAGGGCCAGCTGGTAAAACTTGCTGAAGAAAGGACGATAAGCCCAGAACTAGGAGGATGGATGAACAGACCAGACACATCTTTCCAAGGGGCGTCATTTGTTTGTTTGGACAATTGAGGTTCTCTAGACAATCACAAGAGACTCTGAATGTCCGTAAACCAAGTTACAAAACAAAGAGGAAAATAAATGTCTTAACTACCATATCCCTTTGGTGTCTCGTGCCATCTGTCATGCAATTTACATGGACCTCTCCTGTCTTGAGCACTATGCCTAACCAAACAAGTGAGGTACCATTTTTATTGGGATACTTGAGGAAACGCTAACTGGTAAGACTTTTTTGGCTCCCCTCATATTTCAGAACTTTCTATTACAGACATGTGAGGAAAGTGTGTTGTTTTAGTCAAATTTGAGGCTTGCAGGGGCTTCTGGGTAAGAAAACACAGTGAGAACCCTGGATTCCTCCAGTTGTCTAGTTTTCAAAAATGCGCAGGTTTGCTAGGTTTCCCTGGATGCCGGGTGAGCTAGGGCCCAAAATCCACAGCTACCCACCTTGCAAAAAATAAGGATCAGTTTTCAGTGGAAAAATGTGATGTGCCCATGTTGTATTTTGGGGACTCTTCTGTTGCGGGCACAATGGCCTACCCACACAAGTGAGGTAACATTTTTATCATGTGAAACCTGGGGGTACGCTTGGTGGTAGAACATTATTAGCTCCCCTCAGATTCCAGAACTTTCCATCATTGAAATGTGAGGAAAATTCTTTTTATTTTGTCAAAATTTGAGGTTTGCAAGAGCTTCCGGGTAAGAAAAGCCAGCGAGAGCCACACACGTCACCCCACTCTGGATTTCTCCAAGTGTCCATGTTGTGTTTTCAGGGCTTTCCTATCACGGGCACTAGACCTACCCACACAAGTGTGGTACCATTTTGTATCAAGAGACTTGGGGGACTGCTAGATAGTATAAATGTTGTGACTCCCCTTAGATTCCAGAACTACAAGTCACAGAAAGCTGAGGAAAATGGGTTTTGTTAGTCAACATGTGCAGTTTCCAAGGTATTCTGGGTACCAAAACCCAGAGATAGCCTTACAAGTCCCCCCACCCAGGATTTCTCACGGTGTTTGGTTTTCAGAAATGTGCAGGTTTGCTAGTTTTTACTAGGTGCCGGCTGGGCTTGTGCCCAAAATCTACAGCTACCCACATTGAAAAAAGAGTCAGTTTTCAGTGGAAAAATGTGATGTGTCCATGTTGCGTTTTGGAGCAGTTCCTCAGATTCCAAAACTTCTCATCAAAGAAATATGAAATTTGTTTTTTTTGTCAAAGTTTGAGGTTTGCAGGGAGGATAAGAAAACCTGGTGAGAGCCACACAATTCAGCGGACCCTGTATTCCCCCTGGTGTCTAGCTTTAAAAAATGTGCAGGTTTGCTAGGTTTTACTAGTTGACAACTTGAGCTAGGGTCCAAAATCCACAGCTACCCACATTGCAAAAAAGGGTCAGTTTTCTGTAGAAAAATGTGATATGTCCAAATTGTGTTTTGGGGCCTTTCTTATTGCGGGCACTATGCCTACCCACAACACTAAGGCACTATTTTTATTCGGGGGCTTGAGGGAATGCTAGGTGGTAGGAAATGTGAGGCACTCTGTTGATTCCGGATGTTTTCCTCACTGAAATGTGAGGAAAATATGTATTTTTTGGCAAAGTTTGAGGTTTGCAAGGGCTACGGATTAAGAAATCCTGGTGACAGTCACCCACTCACCCCACCGTGGATTCTCCACAGGTGTCTGGATATCACAAATGAGCAGGTTTGCTAGGTTTCCTTAGGTGCTGGCTGAGATAGGCCCCAAAATCCACAGCTACCCACATTGAGGAAAAAGGGTCACTTTTCAGTGGAAAAATTAGATGTGTCCATGTTGCATTTTGGCACCTTTTCTGTCACGGTACTAGCTCTACCCACACAACAGAGGTACCATTTTATCAGGAGACTTAAGGGGATACTGGGTGGTAGAAAATGTGTAGCTTGCCATAGATTCCTGACATTTTCCTCACAGAGATGTCAAGAAAATGTGTTTATTTTAGTCAAAGTTTCAGGTTTGCAAGAGCTTCTGGGTACGAAAACCCAGTAAAAGCCATGCAGCTCACCCCACCCTGGATTCAGCCAAATGTCTACTTTTCAAAAACATCCAGGTTTGCTAGGTTTCCCTAGGTAACTGCTGATTTAGTACCCAAAAACAGCTTGCCACACTAAAATAAAATGTTTACTTTTCTGTAGAAAAAATGTGACATTGTATTTCTTTGCATTTGTGCCATCCAAATATAAGCCAGTGTGGAAGAAAGATGATATTTTTAAAAATGGCTTCTGAATCACATGCATGCTCGTGTGGTCACTGAAAAATTCAAGAAATATACAAATAGTCACAGCTCCCAAACTCCATATCTGGTGTCCATTTCAGAGATACATAGGCTTCCTTGATACCCATTTTTCACTCCTTATATTTTACCAAATGAATTGCTCTACACCCGATAACCATTTTAAGGTACAGCTTAGTTATTGGCTCGGGGAGCTTCAGGTTCTTGGAAAACCTACAGACCCTATATATCCTTCTAACCAAAAGGGTCCAGTGGAAATAATGGTATATTGCTTTTGAATATTGGCCATCATGACAAGAAGTTACAAATGAAAAGTTTTCACAAATTGCTGTTTTTTACTACTCATTTTCCATATTTGTTTTATTTCAACAGCTAGTTTCTTTAGGAAACCTTAAAGGATCCACCAAAATGACCTTTTGCTGGAATCAGAATTGCGTTTAATTTTCAGAATAGGTTTCACACTTGTTTTCACTACAAAACGGAAGTAGGTTGAAAGCACAAATACTAGGAAACATGGGCTACTTCTTTCAAAAACGGACAAAACTGTTGTTAAAAAAATACATTTTTGATGCAGCTCTGGATCTTCCTGAAAGCCAGGAACATGGTGACTTTAACACAGCAAACCTTTTGTTGATGCAATTTTAAGGAAGAAACAGACCTTTTTTCCTATATTTCCCCAAAGTCCCCAACAATTAGCTATATTTTGATTATCTTTCTCGGTCCCCTCCAAGGGAATCCACAAATCCTGGGTAACTTTTGAATCTAGATATCTTATGTAGAGAACAAGTTATGGAGTCCGAAGCTAGAACTACCCCAAATAGCCAAAAAAGTGCTTAGCATTCTTGGGGGGAAAGGCTTAGCAGGATTGGGTTAAATGCTCCCCCTTGAACACCCAATCCTGTTGTAGAGAGTACAATTATTAATGACTATTTTACTTTGAGCAGTAAGAGGCAGGATTGACTTTTTGTCATGAAATGGGAAGAGACAATGCTCATTATGAAAGATAATGCAAAAAAACGTGTTATCTTGCTATTGCACTAAAGTCCATTGGTTGCTGTCCAGGGAGTCAGACACTGGCCTTGTCGTAAAGTTTCAAGATTAAGAATAATGTTTACTTGTGGTTTGAATGGTACAAAGATTATTGGCAAATGTTAGGTCTTGAGAATTTTCTGCTCTTGGACAAAATGCCCCAGCACGCCAAGGCACACAGTGACACACACAAACTAAATATGAAAGTAATATTTTAAAATATATGTTTCATTCGTAACTATGAACATTAGCAATATGTACATGCAGACTTCATAAGGCTCTGCCAGTAAACATATTTCTGCAGCCATACCCATGTCCATGGGTATATATTTAGTCCAAAATTAATCCAAAATAATGAACAAAGAGATTCCTTTAGGAATTGAAGCCCTCCTAAAGAAACAAAAAATTGGAGATGCAGAAAGATAGAATAGAGAGAAAAGTGAAAGAAAGAAAGACAGACAAAGGAGAAAAGAAAATCAGACTGTGCGAAATGAAATAGTAAAGAAATAGAAAAAGGATAGCTGGACAAAGGATAGTAAGGAAGAAATAAAGGTGGCTGCGAGGAAGGGAAAGTTAAAAAAAGGGAAGAACTAGAAACAAAGGAATGAGGGGAAGTAAGACTGAAGAGAAAGAAAAGGTAGCAGAGGAAACTAGTTAACATTCTGCCACTATTGAAGAAACCATCTGCAGACCCTGGCATACAGTCTAACTACAGGTCTATCTCCTTGCTACCGGCACTATGCAAAATATTGGAGAAGCATGTACATCAGCAGGTCTCATATATTGAATCCAATAACCTGCTCCATCCTAACCAGTCTGGCTTTAGACCCCACTTTACCACTGAGACAGCGCTTATGAAGGTAGCGGAATGCATCAAAGGCGTTTTAGTTGCGGGAGGAAAGGAGGTGCTGATCATATTAGACCTATCAGCAGCCCTTGATACTGTCCTCCACTCCAGGCTTCTGGCGCTCCTTCAGGCTATTGGTATAGTGGGTTCAGCCATGGACTGGCTCACCTCTTTTTTAGAAGGCAGAGGTCGACAGGTTTTTAAAAAAAACTCTTTTTATGACCAAAATAACAAATAAAGAAAAGACATCAGGTGTGTTAACAATTTCTCATTAGATTGGTTCATACATCCCTCTTACAGAATTACTAAAATCATTTTTGATTCATAGGCTCATGGGGATTCCTGCACGAGGTCAACAGGTTTAGACTCCTCTTTTCTCCTTGAAACCACATGAGTTGTCAGTAGGAGTTCTCCAGGGCTCAACCTGGAGCCCAACTTTATTTAATACATATTTCACTCCTCTTGCTCAGATAGCAGAAGACTTAGGGGCTAAAGTTATATCCTACACTGAGGATACTCAGTTGTTGTTCTCATGTGGCAAGGGAGAAGAGATTTCAGGAACGCCAATTAAAACCTACCTGACTGTAGTCTTCCATTTGATGGACGTTCACCAAATGCAATGCAGACAAAACAGATATTCTTTTCTTTGGCAATATTTCTCCAGAAACCTGGCAGACTTTCTGGGCTGAAGAACCCCCATGACCCACAGGGAGACATAGTAAAGAACCTAGGGGTCAAATTTGCTGATAGTCTGTCCTTTAAGCAACAAACTAAGTCAGTGATAGAAACCTGCTTTGGTATACTGTGTTCCCTAAAAAAGTTCCTACACTACCTGTCCTTCATTGCAAAAAAAAAAAAAGACGGCTATCCAGCCCCTGATAACCTAGAGGTTGGACTATGGAAATATCCTCTATTTTGATTTGCCGGAACACCTGTTGGCTAGGCTTCAGGTGGTCAAGAATGTGGCAGCCAAATTTCTTCTGAATCGCGTATGTCGCATCATCTGCATGCTCTTCACTGGCTTCCTATCAGAAAAATAACCTTGTTCAAGGCACTAGTGCTAGTTCACAGGGACTTGTGCAGTTTACCTTAGAACAAGATTCAGTTTAGGTGGGGGCAAGATGGCCGCCAGTGGGCTGTAGAACACAGTCGCATTTCTCTCCCTCTCCCAACTAGATGGAGAAGGACGAAGCCCAGATGCTTTGATAACTGAATACCTTGAAGAATTATAGAGCTTGGCATGCAGGCGATCCTGTGGCTGGTAGACGCTCGGAGAAACGGGCTGCGAGGAGCGGTCAGCGCAATTTGGAGGAACCAAGCCCGTATAGTGCTTAGAGCTGCGAGAGAGCACTGGGAAGCGGCGTGTATTAACCTCCGGAAAATGGCACAAAGGAGCAAAATAGAGAAAGAAAAGATGGTCTTAGTGGGAGCAGGCGCAGCCAAACCGCTAGGAACAGGCACAATACCGAAAGTGCCAGCATCAACTAACCGAGTAACTACCGGACCCCCCAGATCGCAACAGAAGAAAGCCAAGAAGGTGGGGGGGGAAAGAAGTTGGAGGATAAATCGGCACAATCAAGCGAAGCCCCGCTCTCAGCTCAAGGATCGAATAAAGAGCACAGTTCACTATCACTATCACGGAGCAGTCGGACAACTATCAATAAAGACAATAAAGATTTAAACTACAGACAACCCACCGTAACCGAAGCATTTGGTCCGAAAACTTTAACACCCAGAAACTCAGCAAGACAACAAACAGCCGAAATTCAGGATACAGACGCCAATACAGACGCCGATAGAGACGCGAAGACCGCTGGAGCCGTCCTCGAGGACGCAAGCGTTGTGGTTGCTGAGCAACCAGGAAGCTCTGCTGGCGCGCATTCGGCGAGAACAGTGGATCGAGGAGAGACAGAGGACGCAAGCAGCAAACAAACACAACCGGTGAGCGGGGGGTCCGCAGCACCCGTAAGCAAGACAGCGGAGGGGGCAGCGGGGCATGACAATGACCAGATGATGAATGCACTCCTCCAGGTCGGGGAAGAAATGGCGAAAGATTTGACTAAGGCACAGGGTGCAAAATGGGGGAGTCTGGTTAGCCTAGACTCACAGAAAGATCGGGAAGGGGAGTTCTTCTCTGTAAATGAAGGCACAGACTCCTCCTTAAGCTAGTAGGAAGGTGGAATCACCACAGATTTAAGTACTGATATGGAAGGGAGCAGCGGGCCAGAGGGGAAAAATACACAGAAAAGGAAGAACCGCAGTTAAGGAGAGGAGGTAGAGGGGAAGGCTCTCCTGATAAATTGAACAAAACGAATAAAAAACTTTTATTGGACTATTCAGCAACATCCACTATGTATCAGGAGGGTACACAAGGAGAAGCTGGTACTACAGGAGAGGCAAAATCTGGAAATCAGCAGCAGGTAACAATGGATATGCTGTATAACACACTAAAAACAATGCAAGCTGAAGCCAGAGTACAGAGTCGGAGGGCTAGGTATGACACTAAAAAATTACAGGTGGCAATAAGAAAAATGAACAAAAAATATGAGGAGGTGGAAGAGCGAGTGGTGCAGGTTTGATAAAGGACGGGCAGGTTGGAGGACGAGGTTACAGAATGGCAAACAATTAAGATGGAACAGTCGAAGATAACGGAGGACCTGAACTGGAAAATGGAGGACTTTGAAAATCGCCAGAGGCGTAATAATGTGAGACTTTTGGGACTGGAGGAAGGAGTGGAGGGTCAGGACCCAAGAGGCTTTGTCATTAAGCTGCTGAAAGATGCTTTCCCTGAGGCTCAATGGCAATGGGAGATAGAAGTGCAAAGAGCACATAGGTTCCCACTGATAAATAAAAAACGAAATGACAGACAGGGTAATTTGCCTAGAGCTATGCTGGTATTCTGCGGAAATTTTTTGGCCAGGCAGGAAATTATTGAAAAAGCTAGATCTGTCTCAAAAAAATTAGCTCATGGAGTAACCTTTTTCGCTCGACCGGATTCTGCCATGTCACTGTGGAGAGGCGGTGGCGACTCAGGCAGTTAATTGCGCCCTTCCAGCGACAAGGGGCGGAGGCTTATTTAATGTACCCGGCAAAACTAAAAATTATCACAGGTGGTGCTACTAGGATGTTTTTCTCAGAAATAAAAGTAGGAGAATATTTGGCAGATCTTACGGAGCTGAATAAAGAAAAAGGAAAGAATTAGACGGGATTTAAAGAAGACTAAAGAAAGCAGCAGAAAAACTAAATTCTTATAGGATTGGGGCATCAAGGTAGAGGAACAGGAGATTGAGTACGAGGGGGGAGGGGGAGGCGACTCTATAACACACAGCAGTCACATATAGGTCATGTATGACCTATTTGCCTGTAACAGGGGGGGTGGGAAAGGGGGGGTGTTGCTGGGAGGGAGGGAGCGGTGGGGGGGAAGGAGGGGTGGTGATACACAGGAAAAAACAGCACAGATGGACAAAAGCATAAAAAAAAGCAGAAAGGAAGTAGTCTTGACAATAGTATACAACAATAAGATCAGGACTCTTTGGTTGGGTGTTAAAGCAGGGAAGGATAGAAATCAAAAATGGCATTAAGGATTATCTCACTAAACATATGTGGGCTGAATATTGGAGACAAAAAACAGAAAGTGGCTGCATTTTTAAGAATGTCTAAGCTAGAAATAATGTGTTTGCAAGAGACGCATATCCCTGGAAAAGAAACATTTCTGTTGGAGCAGATGGGGTTTGAAGTACTTGCACATACAAATCAGGAAACAAGAACTAAAGGAGTTGCCATATTAGCTAAGAAAGGGACAGTTCAACTTAAGAGTAAAAAGGCGGATCAGGATGGAAGATGGGCCATAGTAGAGGTAGAGACATTGGCTGGATGCTTTACAATTGTGTCAGTATATGGTTCAAACGATGATGAACCGGAAATGTTTGAGTATTTAGATACAGAACTTGCATTGTGGCCGGAGCCTATAATATGCTGTGGCGATTTTAACCTTAACGGTTTGTACGAGGCAGGATTTTCGAAAAAAGGAGGTTATGTAGGCAGAAAGAGGAGAACGTATAATGCTATACATAACAAGGCGACTCAATGCTCTGGTAGACGTCTGGGGGGAAAAAAATCCAATAGGGACAGGGAGCACGTTTTACTCTGCCCCACATAGAACAGTATCAAGGCTAGATTATTTCCTCATTTCAAGCGCCATTGTGAGTGGGTCTCAGCTAGAAAGGTGGCCAAGACTTGTGTCGGATCATAGCCCATTGATGTTAAGCCTTCCGGTGATTAATAGGGGGTGTGGCAGAGCAGCACATGGACATTTGAGAGGGGCTTACTGAGAGACTCAGGATATATTAGACATATGCAAGAATGGATTCCTAAATTCTGGGAGCTTAATTGGAATTCAGCACCTGTCAATATGATTTGGGATGCATTCAAGGCTGGGGTGAGAGGGGAGACTTTAAGCTTCACAATACGAAGGAGAAAGATGGAGAAAACTAGAATGGATAATAGATTGAGGGATTTAGAGAGATTAGAAGATAGACTAGTCGAGGCCATAGTCAAACAAGAACTAATAGAAGAGATATTACTGGATATTGAACTGAACAAAGCACAGGCAGGTGAAAATTTGGCACAGAAGGCGGCGAGTAACTTCTTGTCGAAAAAAGAAAAGTGTTACGAATTCAATGAAAGAGTTGGACACCTTCTAGCTATTCGGACACGTCAAAATATTGCAGCAGGGGAAATAAAGGAAATTAAAGACAATTTAGGAACTATAGTTAATACCCCAGAAGGAATACAGCAGGTTTTTAGGAGCTTTTATGGAAATCTTTATAATCAGGAACTAAGTAAGAGGGATAAGGAGATTACTGACTATTTGACAGATATACCGCATGATATATTAAGTATGGAGGGGAAAGAAAAACTAGACCTTACTTTAACGCTACAAGAAGAAACGGAGGCTGTGAAGCAACTACCAGCGGGGAAGGCTACAGGCCCCGATCAAATACCAGTAGAATTTTATAAAACATTCTGGGACGTACTGGGGGAAAATATGTTGGAAATTCTTAGACAGGCACAGACAGGCAGAGCAGTTCCACACTCTTGGGCAGGTGCAGATATTATAGTGATTTTAAAGAAGGACAAGTCACCATTAGAGCCAGGGTCTTATAGACCAATCACACTGTTAAATGCAGATGCAAAAATCTTTTCTAAAGCACTTGCACAAAGATTGAGTAGGGTGATTGAGGGACTGGTTAGCACTACTCAGCACAGATTTATTCCTGGGAAAGGAACCACCCATCATACCAGACAGATGATTACCATCTTGGATGCAGCAGGGGTTGCAGGAGATCCTGTCGCAGCCATATTTCTCGATGCCGAGAAGGCTTTCGTCAGGGTCTCCTGGGACTATCTATGGAGGGTGATGGAGTGGTTTGGGATAGGCGAGAGATATATCAGGGCAATACAGGCTCTCTATGAAGGTCCGACAGCAAGAATAAGAATTAACAGGAGCTACACAAAGGCAGTCCATATAAAACGCGGGACTAGGCAGGGCTGCCCAGCCTCACCACTACTGTTTGCTCTATATCTGGACCCATTCCTTAGAAAACTCATAAGTAACAATAACATTTACCCAGTAAGGTTGCACAGGACTGAGCATAAGCTATTTGCTTATGCAGACAACGTGGCTATAATAACACCGATCCCAGGGAGAGCGATAGTGGAAGTTGAACAAGAGGCGATGAATTTTGGAACAATAGCGGGTTATTCAATCAATAAGAGCAAGACTCAGATTGTGCAGAATAGTTATACTACATACCAGGATGTTAGAGTGGTGTCAGTAGCCACATATCTTGGGGTAAAAGTGACTACTGACTTAGATAATCTCGTAGGGCTTAATATGGAACCACTATTACTTAAGGTAAAAAGAAACACAGAAAGGATTCATAACCTCCACTTGACACTAATGGGACGAATAAACGTGATCAAAATGATCACGTTTCCGACATTTTTATATATTTTCAGAGCAATACCGCTATTTTTTGAGCAGATATGGTTTAGCAAAATAGAAAAAGTGCTTAACAGATTGATATGGGCTCAAGGGAAGACCAGAAGAGCGTATCGCTATATGATGTTACCGAGGGAGAAGGGGGTTGGGGGGCACCGGATTTCAGATTATATTATCGGGCAGCTGTCCTACAGTATTCACAGGGGCTCTTGGGAGGATAAGTAGAACAACCAGGTGGCGGCACAAATTACACAAATGTTTACAGAGCACAGCTGGGGGGGGAGGCGGAGAATGCTCTGCTAAATACGATTGATCATAGTTATTTTAAACACACTAGGTTCAAGACTCTGAGAGCAGTTTATAATGTATGGAAGGCAATCGCTATAAAACTTGGTATAGGGAGATACAATTTTTACACCCGATTGTACACAAATCATTCACTCCCAGGGGAAATATTCCGAGATGAAATCATGAAGGACTGGGACAACAAGGGGATTAGGAGGATAGGGGATCTATTGGACACAGAGGGAGTCGTTATATTATATCAGGAACTACAAAAGAAATACGGGTTATCGAATAACAAATTCTTTAAGTACCTCCAGATAAGAAGCTTTCTTACGAATAAAAGTGGTGGATCGATAGGATTTAATCAATGTAGAATAATGGATTATCTTGGGAAACATAACCATTGTACAATTCGTCAGTTGTATGTAGAACTGTATCTGTTAAAAAATGATGATAGAGAAAAACATGCTGGGAAATGGGTAGAGAAGGTGGGATCTACCATGGAGGATTTACAGATATCGATAGACTTAGGACGAACAATCTTATTCTCTGCGACACTACAATCACAACATTACAAAATATTGTACTCTCTCTATCATACCCAGGCAAGAATCGCACAATGGGGGGGAGTCAATGGGATTACATGCCCACGTTGCGACGCAAAGGAAGCGGGCATTGTCCATATGTTCGCACAATGCCCACAATTACACACACTAAAAGGAGCAATTGAGGATTTTTGGAAAACTCACTGGGAATCAAGATTAAACTAACAGATACATTAATAATTCTAGGTGTATCTGTAGGAACACCGGACTTTTGTATAGAATTTTTATTTATGGTAATAGCGGAATTGCAAGGGCATGGCTTGATAGGGTGCCTCCGTCATTTCAAAACTGGATTGCTGGGTTACTATCTACATATAATTTGGAGAAAGCCATATATGAAAGGAAGGGTAGAAGAGCGAGAGCATTAGGGGAATAATCTGGCAACCAATAGATCAATGGAAAAATAGATTAAGAGTAGAGAGGCTGGGAGATAATATATAGGTGAGAAAAAAAGCTTGTGATTGTAATATGATATGTAAATATGATATGCTCACCATCAAAATGTATGACTATGATGTAAACTATTTTGCGTTTGTATGATATCATTATTTTACTTCTTTTCTGTGGAAACTTAATACTGTAATATGTACTGGAAAACATGGAAAAATGTGGTGGGGGGAAACCTTAATAAAAGATTTAAAAAAAAAAAAAAGAACAAGATTATGGGCCTCATTAGGATCGTGGACGGACTTGCGTCCGTCCGCGACCCCAGAGGATGAGGGAACGTCCGCATGGGCTGCGGCGTTCCCTCATGTGCGATTAGGATGTGACCGCCACCCTGGCGGACACATCCTGGATATTTAACATTGCGGCGGGTGCTGCTGCAAGCCGCACCCGCCTCAATGGTAAAAGTGCATGTTTAACATTTACATGCACAAAGCGGCAGGCACCGCGCGGTGCCTGCCGCTTTGTGCAAGTAAATGCTGGGGGGTACCATAGGTACCCCCCATGTGCACCCCCCACCCGCCAACACCCTGGGGGCCCGCAACTGGCCCCCAAAATCAATAGTACACATACTTTTCCACGGCGGAAAAACCGCCACGGAAAAGCATGTTTACAAATGCTTCCTAATTTGGCTGGCGGTGTCTGATAGACACTGCCAGCCAAATGAGAGCTTTTCCGCCGCGGTTGTAATCTGACCGCAGCGGAAAAGCAGCGGACAGTAACCAAGACCCACCAGCCATCGTAATGCGGCGGTGGGTCTTTGGTGAGTCCGCAGAGGATTTTCCGCCTCCTCCGGGCCGGAGGTGGCTTCCCCCGGCCCGGCCCGGAGGAGGCAGAAAATCCTCCATCATAATGAGGCCCTCAGTTTCTGTGCCCTGGGAAGAAACCTGAGTTCTGCCAAAAGATTTCTAGAAGTGACTTCCAGAATTTGGCGTATTAGAGTGGGAGGTAGGTCAGTTACCCGTTTAGGACCAGCAGCTTTGAAGAAGCTCCCTCTCGAGCTCCACGCAGTTAGCAATGTTGAAGTGTTTAAATTAAAGACTGAAAACTTGGCTTTTTGTGCAGGATTGAAACTCCAGGACTTTCTATCACATCTGACCTGTGCTAAGTGCCGGGCAACTCCTCGGAGTAGCTGCGCTCAATACAAGTCACCTTCCTCATCATCAGAGAAAGGAAAGGACAGAAAGGAAGAAAGGAAAGACAGAAGTAGAAAAGGAAAAAATAAACAAAAGAAGAATGAAGAGATGAAACAAAGATGACAAAGAAGCGATGGAAAAGAAAGACTGAAGGTGAAAAGAAAAGGAAATAAGCATTAAAAAAAGGGAATGAGGAGGAAAGGAAAGGAGGCATGAAGAAAAGGAACCCACTAAAGATGAAGATAATAAAAGAAAAGGGGAGAAGAAGAAAATGAAAGGAAAGACTGAATGCAGGAGAGAATGAAAAAGAAAGCTACAACGTAGTGAAGGAGAGAAAATATCAATAAAAAAGAGAGAGAAAAGAAAGATGACAAGTAAGAAAGAAAGATGATTAGAAAGAACGAATTAGAAAGATTAAGGAAGACGAAGAGAAGGAAAGACAAGAAAGAACAAGCATTTGCAATGCAATCGGTCTCGCCTTTGGGACCTTATATATTTTTAGCTATGCAGAACATTAGCCTGGGTGCTGAAACATCTATTGTTCTTTAACATGGAGGTAAAGTAAGCACTAAATTCCGTGACAAGCCAGGTATGGGAACACATGGAGAGAAATATTAGCTTTCAGCTGGAAATGGTATAGTCCAAAGCTCTGTTTTTTAATATAAAATCAGGGCCTTCGGTGCTCATATCACTGAAAACACAAGACTGAAAATAATATTATTGGCTGCGGATGCTCATGGATGACAATTTCTATGGACTGGAATCTAGAGAATGCTAAAGTGCTTCTGGTATTTTACTGACCTCTGCTGGTCGTTTTCTATCAAGAAAGTTATATAGAGGCAGTTGCCAGAAAAATAAACAAGCATTTACAATGCAATGGTTTCGCCTTTTGAAAAGTTTGAGCTATTGGCATTGTAAATGACAAAATTTGTATTTATGTGTTGGTTTTGAAAACAGATAAATAAATGGCATTGTCATTTACAATGCCAATAGTTTAATCTCTGGCAAATGCCACACAAAAACACACACACACACACACACCAACAGACCCACACACACACACACCAACAGCCCCCCCCCCCACACACACACACCAACAGACCCCCCCCCCCCACACACACACACACCAACAGACCCCCTCACTGTGCAAGGACTTTAAAAAAACATAATTTTTTTTATACACACTATATACTGCGAGCTCCTCGAAAAAAAATCACTGTCCTATAATAGCTTCTTTACAGAGTCTTGGGCAAAGAAAGCGTTGTTGCTGCTAGTCACAAATACCATTCACTTTACCACAAAGCCAGGCCCATTGGCTTTGTCAGTGTATATGACCAGTAGCTAAGAGTGTCCGAGCAGGGTAGCACTATTTGTTGAATAAATAAAAAGATCCGATGAGTTAAATGACAGAGCTCATCAATATAGAAACAGAGAATGTGGTACAAATGAATAAATTAAATGAAACATTTTTTAAACATAGTATCAAGCAAACTAAAACTGCTTATTAATAATAGCCAACACAAAGTACTGCCTTGGAACCCATAAAAAAGCGTATCCCCCGTTTTACTTTACCCCTGTTAAACCCAGAACATGTGCTAAATTAGCAGAAATCTGCCAGGACAACTGGTGACAAACAGACTGCGCCAACAAATCCTTGTCGCCTGGTCCCCTGTCCCAAGGGCTACTGGTTTGGGAAGAAGGAGGGGGTCGGACTGATTTAGTCAGTCATATGGCGTTTGCCCAGGAGCACACAATTCAGTAAAGTGAACAAGCAGAACTCAGTCAGTAGCTCACGCCGTTGGAAGTGAAAATGAACACCAAACTAAACTTTATTACCCACATCCGAGGTCTTGACTGCGTCATCCTGGGAGGACCATATCTCGCAGAATGTAGCTGTAGGGGAGAGAAATTGCTCGGGATCAAAGGTAGAATATTGGCCCAAAACTGGGCTTTAAAACCGGAAGCTGCAAATGCTCTTATCCGGGTTTTACTAACAAGGCCAATGATCTTCCACCTCCTAAAGTTACCGAGTGATGGCCAAACCCACACAGCGCTTGGTGAGATCACAGGGAAGAGTCATGGGTGCTGCATGCTGCGGAGTACAAGTGCAGTCCGGATGCAGGAGCCCCGCACTGTGCATAGCATCTCCAGAAATCACAGAAACAATAAAAACAGACACACACAGACAACTTCCCCAACTCAATGTTGTATTTAATACACCCCCAAAAAATATATATATATATATATTGAACGTATGTCAATTCTGCATACCCTCTATAAGGGAGACTCGTCCTTTCATCCTTCTTAGATCTGTCAATTAAGTATCACTTATTTGGGTACAAGTAACAGCTAACATTTACAGCCTTTAGGCAACGCCTGAAGTGATGTATTATAAACACTGTACAGAAACAAAGATATTTGTAGAGAAGGCAATTCTGTGCCTGCTCATTGAGAGCACAAACTACTTCCTTTAGAGCAAGGGTCTGTTCGTTTCAAGGAAGAAATGCTACTCAGAACACCAAGAACCCAGCCCCGGGCGTCATTTGTCGGCCTGGTGCATTCTAGGAGCTGTAGTCATCCACCTAGACAACGGATTGGCCTAAGGTAGCAGATGATGGTTGCTTGGGTATAGGATCAGGCATCCAGTAAACATTGGTATAACTGGTACCCCAAAAAATAACCTCTGGGTATCTTAAACTACACCCTAAGCGTGCATAACGTGACGCATTCAAATCAAACCTTGTTTGTACAGCACGCTATTCCTTCCCAACAGCCAAATGTTTGTTTCTTGGAAGCCCCCTGCACCCCCGGATATCTGCCCACTCCTACAAAAACGAAACTATGAACGCAAGGGGTATTAAAACTTTTGAGCAGAGTGTACAAAAATGAACTGGTATCTGAAAGCTTAATTTATCCTGCTGGCGCCTTGAGGCATCTCGATGCGTGGGACGGGGGTGGGGCAAACGAGCACCACACGTTGTTTGAAGGTACTTTCTTCAATGGTTACTTATTACTCTGTGCAGCACACATGCGCCCACGCTATATAAATCTCAGGAATGCATTAGTGTATTTCTATGTAGCTGCAGGGCAGTAAAGTGATGCACATTAACGCACAGAACAGAAGGGATAATCATATTCCAAAAGATGCTACTGTATAAGGCTCGCGCCGACTGCAGCAGTAATTTAAATCCAGGTGAGGAGAACTCTGCCTTTCATCCTTTCAGAGTCGGCGAGTGCGATAAAGAGGGGGTACTAGTAAAGTCGATTTACAGTGCTTAAAAGACAGAAGCGCTTTGTAAGCGTTCCACAGAAAAGCCTCTCAACCCCATCCTAGGGACTAACACCTCCCACCGAACTCCCCAAACAATGGCCTCCTTGCCCCGAGGGAGATGCGCATGCAGCGCATCAGCCGCATGTAGAAGGCCAGGTCTGCGGGCAGATAGGGCCACCAGATACGTTGGAGGAACAGAAGGGCGACCAGAGCAGCCAGGAAGGCCCACAGCAGCATCGTAGGGTCAAAGGAAAGTAGGACTCCACACTCTGGAAACAAACTGAACAGAGGATCTGTTGAGGGTGAACACAGGAGCGGCAGGGAATGAAGCAAATTAGAGCTTTAAGTCATTCCAGAGAGCAGAGGGGTCATGTGCAAATCTAAACCATTGTGGTTCACCAATGAATGGCCTTCTCTTAAGTCATGTATCTTATGTAGTTAAAGAGGTTTTTGGACAAATTAGGTGTCTCTTGGGGGTGAAAGGGAAACGTGTTGTAAGACAAGGGATTTTGGACATGCCTGGGTAAGCAAGACCTTTTTATTTAGCCGGTGATCCCAGCATAGGCCTGAGAGTGGTGGATGAAATTACCTGCCCATGGACGTAAACAAAGAAAACTTATGGTAAATCCAGAGGGAAGTAATAATTGGGGGAGGTGCGGTTTAACAAAAAAAAGCAGCTGGATTAAAATAGTGGGGATAACATACAAAATAGAAGTGGGTGGGGGTATGTCTACGGCACCCAGTGAGAGACAAAGATAACTTTAAAAAAAGTCGGAATTAGAAGAGTGCAGTAAAAAACAAGGAAAGGTGGGTGCAACCCCGGCAGTGTAGGTGGAATCGAGACCACAGCAAAGAAGGGTGGTGAAACCATGTGGGTGGAACCAAGGCAGGAGCAGAGGGAGGGTGATTGTAATCAAGGCAGAGGTGGTGGAACAGAGGACGGGTGGGTGGAACTGAGGTGGGCTGGGGGCACCCCGGAGGCGTGAGGCAATGAAGACGAGGCGGGTCTCGGGAGGAGACGGGCAGTATCAGAGGGTCAGAAGGGAAGACTTGTGGGAACAAGGAGGGCGAGGCAGGATGAATTAAACTAGACGTGCGGAGGCCTTCATGCCAGGCTGCCCTCTGCTGACTGCACTTCGGGGCTTGGGACCGGTCACATTGGAGATGCCAGGGGGGAGGGCGCCGCGCTGTAACCAAGAGGCGGTGTCAGCAGAGCGGGCCTCACCACCACGCCCGGGGCGCCGGGCTATGCGCACAAGCATTTACAAGTACAGCCCCCCCCCTTTGAAAGCACCCGCACTCACCGGCTGTCTTCTGGCGGGCGGGGCTAACCTCCTCACACGGGAGCCTTGCTCCCTGCAGCACTCCTCCGGCGGTCGCTTTGGGGCCGCGGGCGGGGTTCCTCTCCTCCTGGGCTCTCCTAGATGCAGCAGGGCTCCCTCGCATCACGGGAGCCCTGCAAACCGGCCGCCAGGCTTCTTCTTTCTTCCCCCCGGGCTGCGGGGGCGGGCACTTCCGGCCAACCACTTCCGGGTCGCTGCGGGCAGCGCAGCGGCCCTTCTCCTTAGGCAGGCAGGCGGGGGCTGATTTTATCGGGCAAATGCCGGGTGGGCACCGGCTCTTTAAAGATAACAATCAATCGAGGTGGGCACTCGATCGGCCCACAAGTCCATACACGGGGGGGGCGGGAGAGGACGAGGGGGGCGGGCGGGAGAGGACGAGGGGGGCGGGAAAGGACACGGACGTCGGGAGGGAGGAGGGAAACGTGGGGACGGCGGGAGGAGGGAGGACAGCAGCAAGCACGGCCGGCCGGACCAGACACGGGGGCGTTCCCGGCGTCCCGTGACGTCGGCAAAAGCCAAAGAATGTCGGGAACGCCCCCGTGTCTGGTCCGGCATTGACGGACAGGCCCCTCGTCCAATGGCTAGGCTCCGTTTATGGAGCTAGCCAATCGGACGGGGGGGCGTCTTCCATAGTGCTTACTATACTCATTAGATTTCTCTGGAGGCGGAGCCTAGCTCCGCTCACCAGCGAAACCTAAAAAAGAAGTCTCCCAGCAGAAAGCAATTCTGGTATTTTACTGACGTCTGCTGGTCGTTTTCTATCAAGACAGTTAAATAGAGGCAGTTGAACAGAAAAAAAAGTCCCTAAGCGGAAGCAGACAAGTCCTAGGGCTGATCTCCAGAACCCACATAGTACATACACATATAAGTATATAATAAGTTCTCGGACACGGCCAACACCAAACCTGTTAGGCAGCTGGCAGCAATTTGTGACGAAATCCAACAGATATCCCTCGACTCTGCCAAGATGCTGTGGCGCTCCTCTGTGGCCCTTATCTACGGCTGGGGAGACAAAAATGGAAAGTTGCTGCATAACTTGGTCTCGTACCCCGGGGGCAACAGAATCACCCCTGAAATCCAGGACGCAGCTGGAATTCACCACCACACCTTTGGGGCCATTGCACAGGCCTTTGCGGGTTACTATGTTCAGCTGTATTCTGCTCGCCGTGACATCCCCCCCCGAGGAAAAACCTGACGGCTCTGCTGGGACGTGCGGACGATCAACTCTCCTGCCTCACCAAGGTGAAGACGACGGATCTGGATCTCCCCTTTACCTTGGAGGAGATACAGAAGGCCATCTCTTTGCTGAATCCAGGGAGTACTACACGGCCTACAGACTTGTTGGTGCCCCAGCTGGTAGAGCTCTTCCAGCATCTCACCGAGGTGGGCTCCTTTCCCCGCGAGACCGACGTGGCCACTGTTGATGTAATTATGATGACCCAAGCACCCTCTGCCTCCTGTGCCGACTACAGTCCGATTTCTTTAATTAATAACGAAATGAAGATCTTTGCTGCAGCCCTAGCCTAGTGTCTCCGTTCCCTCTTGCACAAGTTGGTCCATCCAGAACAGTGCTGCTTCATGCCAGCCTGTGGTACCAGGCACTGCATACAGAGCCTCCACCTAGCCCTGGCCCACCGCCATTGCCTAACACTGTATCTTGCCCTCCTTCTTACAGACTTCGAGAAGGCTTTTGACACAGTGGACTGGCGATACTTAGAGGACGTCCTTCTGATGATGGGCTTTGGTTCCCACTTCCTCTGTCTTGTCCGTGTTCTGTATTCCAGTCCCAAGGCCAGGGTCCTTATCAATGGTGCTATCTCAGAGGAATTCCCAATCCGGAGAGGTATGCGCTAGGGGTGTCCCCTCTCACCCCTCTTATTCGCACACTGACAATGGAACCCCTGCCTTGCCTCATACGAAGCAAGTCCCTAATCCGTAGTTGGTCCTGGGACCTCCATCATGTGGACAAAATCACCCTCTACGTGGACGATGCCCTGCTCTTCTTGGCAGACCCAGAATGTTCCGGTCCCCAGTGCCTTAAGGTGCTCCGTGCCTTTGAGAGTATCTCGGGCCTGCGACTTAACCCAGCTAAGTCTACCCTGATTCCCCTCCGTCTGTCAAGGGATTGCTTTGATTGGCAGTCGAGTATCCCCATTAGGAGACTATCTTTCAAGTACCTTGGAATTTGGGGTGGCTCTGCTCGCAGAGCTGGAATGGGCACTTAATATTACCCCCCTGGTCACGAAAGCCAAAAACTACCTCAAACATTGGCAGACTCTACCACTTAATCCCCTTGGAAGAGGGGCTCATTTTAAAATGATGATCCTCCCTCGCTTCCTATACATCATTCAGAATACCACCTTTTACTTCCCCGAGGGCTGGTTCCGGGGGTTTGATGGGGTGATCACGGGGTTTCTGTGGCGGGGGGGGGGGGGGAGGCCACATATCGCCCAGGCCCCTGCAGGATTCCACCCTTTAATGGAGGCATGGGCATGACAAATCTCAATCTTTATTACCTGGCTTCCAGACTCCTCATCATCCATGATTGGTTCACTAGGGGGTGGTCTGACCCGGCCTATCGGACAGAACTAAGAGACATGGACTTTCCACATATTCAAGCCTGCTTATACAGGGCTCCCATACCACACACGATGCCACCAATCACCAGAGCGGTCCTGGTGACTTGGCGCTCTGCTCTGTGACACACGCGCTGGGATAAGCGACTCACTCAGTATACACCTCTCTGGCAAGGCACGTGGTTGCGAGAAGCGTCGACACTCAGAGGTTTTCGACAGTGGGACCACATTGGGATTTCTCTGCTTGGAGATGTTTGGGTGGGGGATCACATCAGTGCCTTCCCTGATCTACAGCAACGCCACACCCTTCACACCTCCCAATTCTACAAGTAATTGCAGCTCCGTCACGCCCTCACTGTACACATCCCAATGGGTACATCACTACCCGAGTTTAGCCCGTTAGAGGCACAAGTCATGATGGGCAATCTGGGTAGGGGAGGGGTGTCACGAATATACCGTTTCCTGGTAAACAATGGCCCAACCTCTTTGGACCCTCCCCGGGCCCACTTGGAGGGATGGCAGGGCCCCCTAGAGGACACGGACTGGCATGATACCCTTATGGCTCCCAAAACTCTTACAACCTCCTCAAAATTCCACCTCATTCAACTCTATTATCTCCACATGGCCTATCTCACTCCTGAGCTCCTACACAGGGCTGAGCTGCGCCCCTCCCCAGACTGCACACGATGCGGCCAAGCTCTAACCGATTTCTATCATATGGTCTGCCTTTGCCCAGACCATGACCCATTCTGGTCCAGGGTGAAATCGGAGCTCACACAGACCTTGGGTTGGCAGGTTCCACACTATCCCTTATGTCTTCTCCTGGTTGTATTTGATGGTTTGGACGGCTCTAGAGCGGACAAACATTTTCTGGGAACAGCAGTCGCTGTGGCTAAATGAGATATTGCAGTGTTCTGGGCCCAGCCCAACCCCTCTACCCTGCAAAAGTGGCGCCGGGGATGGATTGGTGCACAGCCCAGGAGGAACCCCTCTTTGAGGCACGTGGTTGTCCCGCGAAGTTCCATAGGGTTTGGGGCAAATGGCTGAACCTACTGTTTTAAATTGCCAGCTTTGGCTCTCCCATGTAACGGGGTGCTGCTTGCCAGCTTGGGTGGCTTGCATAAATAGTCCTACCCTAACAGTGTTTTTTTTATAGCCTGTTGGAGATGGAATCGGTTTTACTGTGTAAGATGTATGCTGTCATTCTGTTTGTTTGTTCTTCAAAATGATAATAAAATTGATTATCAAAAAACGTATCTAATAAGTATATACTAAAGTATATACAAGAGGTCTCGAATGCTCGACCTAAAAAAGCGAGAAAAAGATGGTGAGAAGGAAAAAGAATAGAAATAAAGATAGATTAAATGAAAAAATAAGTATAGTGCTACTCTGAAAATGTTTTGTTTTGGATGTAGTGTAATACCATTCCAAATATTTTTAATTTATATGTAATTAATTAAAAGTTCAGAAAAGCAATGTTTTTTAGGGTTAGTGTTTTCAAACAGGGTGCTCCGGTCTGAGACATTTATTTATGGTCAGGCTTCTTTCCAAAGCACCAGCATTGTTTATTTAATGAGAGGGTAGGTGCCTGCGCTTCCGGTTGCCTTTATCTGCATCACAGGACAAGTGCACAGACTTTACAAATGCAGATTCTGTATGGAGGCAGCAGCATTCAGATTCAGGGTAGCGGCAGTAAACTACTCCAAGAAAGGTTATGAGTTACTGCTAGCTTGCAATCAACCTGTTGTAGTCTCCTGCTCTAGGGGAATCCACAAACCCTGGGTTCCTTTAGAATTCCCGGGATGTTGGAAAAACAGGACGCAAATATGATGTGGATACCTTTTGTTGAAAAAAGTTATGGAGGTTTAAGCACAAACTGCCGAGACATCCAAAAATGGGCTCCGCACCAGGGGCAGAAAACCCTGGTAGCCATGTGGTTAAAGGTTTACATTTACCCACAGTGGCATTTAAAAAAAAATTCTCCTTATGTTCTCAAACATCAAGAGATAGAAAAATTGGCAAAGACAATAGGTCTGGGTTGTATTTTCAGTTATAAGTTAGACCTATTGACTTTGGCAATATTTGGCACCCAGTGGGTCTGTATAGTTAAACTGATCCTATTGTATCTAGTCCAAGAATTATTTCCCCATGACTGGTCTCTGTATAGGGTCTCTGTGGTATGGTGAGCAAACAAATGGTGGACTGGAATGCTGCCAGAGTAATAACTATAGGCTTAGATTAATTCAAGCATTCCACCCATCACTGTTTTGTTTATCCAAGTGAGATGCCATAAGTGGAACAGGCAAACCCAGATATGGGTCCTGTTCTTAATGTGCTTTTGAACTTAAGCTGCACTTCACTGACAATGCCCAAAAAGCTGAAACATATCTGGGATTCCTTATGTTCCCGTCCAGAAGAGACCTTGTCTGGCAGTTCTGGCTGTACTCTTCGTCATGGAGCAGAACTAAGAACAATTTGCATATGGATGATCTCTGTCCAGGGTGACATAGTAGGCAAAAATAATGGACTGGAATCCTGAACAAATAATGGCCAGTGCCAGAGATTGATTAAAGTTTTCAAACCAACACTATTATTCTTCTAAGTGAGATTCCAAAAACGCAGAAAAATACACTCCATGCAGTCATTCATGAATTCCAGGCCAGCAGCTGAGCAGATTAACAGCATGGGGAGATAAAAAAACAGTTTTTCAGATTTCCTTAAATCCATCCATATATCAGCATATAATTTGTGTATAATGTTAATATTTTCATATAGGTGTATTGTTTTATTATATTTGACTATTTAATGTGTTAAACTTCGGCAGGCATTAATGTAGAGTGCATTTTTTTTGGCTGAATAAATGTGGAAATATCCAAGTTCTGACTTAATTTAATCACAAAACAAAATAAATATGGATAAATACCAATAAGAGAGATGGGTTGTGAAGTGGCACATCAAGGCGGTGAGCTTTAAATCTTTCACCGCTTCTAATCTGCAACCAGGCTGCCTCCCAAAGGAGGAAACAACCTGCACCCTGTCCCAGGCACATTTGCAGCCGGAAAGGCAGGACAATTAGGTAGTCAGGAGGTGTACACACCCAGAAGGCTAGCCAAACCTCTAGGGTGGGCTACCTGGTCTGTACAGCAGAGTATGGGTTCTGCTATTTTTAAAAGTGGCAGACTAGAGGGTTCTGGGTAGAAAAGGTGGCACCCCCCCCCCCGAATATGCTCACCTGAGGGGCGGGTCAGTCAATGCCTATTGCCCCTAAATCTAGGATTTAAGGGGCACTCCTGACACCAGAACCTTAGATCTGCTTGAATTGCGACCAAGGACAAAGAAGAGACCCATGACTGCAACTTCAGGACTGTAATAAATCAAAAGGACGATAATCTGCACTTGTGGCATCCACCCTGCAACTGCGCAACCACAACTCGTTCTGGACCAGAGATTAGCTACAAAAGAAAGAGAAACCTCTCTGCAAGCCAAAGGCAACTCCAGAATATTCTTGGACTATAGGTACTAGTCTCCGGCAGCTTGCAGGCAAATCACACTGCCGGAACCAAAGAATCACTGGCCATCTGGCCCACAGAGGGATTGCCCAAAATTAAATGGTCTAGTGCATTGTGGGAAATGTGGTCCTGACCTTCAGGAAGTTTCAGGCAGCTACTGTTTTTGCCCAGACTCCTGGATGTTGAAGTAACCATGCACTGTGTTTGCTACTGCTAAGGCTTGTCGGTGACCAGTGGGGCTACCACTACTTTAGTCGACTCTGTACCTCGAGGAATCCACACAGCACCTTCAACTCATCACCTAAATAGCCCCCTTATCAACCACCAGGCACTGGTCCTCCTCGATCTCTCCGCCGCCTTTGACACGGTGGACCATACCATCCTACTCACCCGTGTCAAGGCGGCCGGCATCGGGGGATCAGCCCTTGTCTGGCTCTCCTCCTTTCTGAGGGACCGCACCCAGGCGGTCCGTCTAGGCGACTTCACCTCCACCCCCCTCCCTGTCACTTGCGGTGTTCCCCAGGGTTCCTCTCTCTCCCCCCTTCTCTTCAACCTCTATATCTTTCCTCTCATCTTTGCTCTCCAGCAGCTGGAGGTCACCGTCTTCAACTACGCGGATGACCTCCAGCTCATCTTTGATCTGTCCCCCTCTTCTCTCTCGGTCTCCAATTTCCAGTCTACTATGACATTCATCAGGGACTGGATGAATCACAACCATCTTAAACTGAACCCTGATAAAACTGAGTTGGTTCTCACTGGTGGTTCGTCCAGCCCCTGGAACTCTTCTTTCTGGCCCCCCTCCCTTGGCCCTGCACCCTCCCCCTCCACCACTGTCAAAACACTGGGTGTCAAAATGAACAATCAGCTCACTCTTCACTCACACATCAGCTCCGTGGTCTCTTCCTGTTTCCTCACTCTTCGAACCATCCGCTCTGTCTCCCGCTTCTTCACCCCTCAGGCTCTCAAGACCATTATGGCCGCTCTGGTAATCTCGCGTTTGGACTACGCCAACGCTCTTTTCCATGGCATCCCTGCCTACAGTTTGCGTAGACTCCAAACCATCCAGAACCAGGCGGCCAGACTGATATATGGCCTCCCACGTTATCACCACTCTACCCCCCTCCTAAAGAAACTCCACTGGCTCCCTGTGAAACAACGTTCCCTCTTTAAAATCGGGTGCATGGTCTTCCAGGCCCGTCAGAGCACTGCCCCTGCTTTCATCACTTCACTTATCAAACCCTACGTCCCCGCAAGAAATCTCCGGTCCTCCTCCAAGTCCCTTCTCCTGATCCCCCGTTTCTCGCGCAAAAAGTGGGGTGGATCCAATTTCTCTACTCTGGCCCCCTCCTTCTGGAACTCTCTCCCTGATAACCTCCGCTCCGCAACTCAGTACCTCTCCTTCCGTGGAGACTTGAAAACCTTCCTATTTAGCCAGGCTTTCCCCGCCTAAATTTCCTCCCCGGTCTTCCTTTCCCCTCAGCCACTGAACCTTCAGCGCCAAGAAACCGCAAGGTGTATGCTGCGCTCTATAAGTATTTTAAATTAGAAATTAGAATTATCTAATTTGTGCATCCTATTCCTCAACAGTGCTGACAAAGCAGAAAAACCTACACCTGCGGCTCTGGCATTCAGCACCAGGGACAGCCAGGACAACTATGCACTTGGACCCTACATGAAACATAAAATTCAACTGACTGTCAGAACCTGGTCTTGGAACCCACATCACCTTACCGCCCAGTGGTTTCTACTGGACTCGACCTGCAAGTGATCAAATGTCACTAGTGTGTTTTCCCATTGATCGCAAAGTTATCATTTTGCAAAAGTTAAATGCACTGCTTTATTTTTCCTTCAAAAAATCCATAACTGCGAAATTCGCCTCCAATTGTCTACGTTTTGGTGTCTAAAATAATTTAAAAACCTGCTTTGTGGTTATAAATTGGTGTCAGATTTCTTTCGAGTCATGTCAATTACTTATCGTCCATGTTGGTACTCAGAAATGCTGAACACATGTTCCTCTAGCAAAGCCTGATTGCTCTGTGCCACACTACCAGCTAGGGATTTATTAGTGAGAATCCAGAGGACCTATATGGTGTACCGTGAAGGTATTGCATAGTGAAGTCTAACCAGTCTCACTACCTAATACCCCACTTTCCTACAGTAGCGTTGCCGTAAAAAACATTTGACTTTTTTAGCCGCAGTGCAATAACGAATCTGCTTGCATATTTATTTCCATGTATTTAAATTGAATGATCCTGCTGGTATTACTAGATCTCATATTGTTTGCTATACTGCTGTAATGCGTGGTGTAGTTTTTTCTGATATTATAGTCCTTTTCTTCCGATTGGTTTAAAAAACCGAGCGCACTGTTTTGAATATGACTCTGATTCACTGGATTTTCTTTTAGAGTGCATATCTTAAGATTGGGTTTCCTGAACCTGATGAATATTTTAGCGGCTGATTATGTCTTTAGTGTAGTTTATTATATACTAACTTTGAGTACAGGCAATATTGCAGTATTCCAGCAGGTTCAAAGCTAAAGCACTGGAGATTTCTCACTGATTTAGCAACAGGACCATTGTTAGAATCATGAGCTGAAGGTAGTTGCTCTGACAACTGCGAGGTTAATCAAACGTCGGAGTTCAACCATAGAAGGGGCTTTGCACTTTCATTTGAGATGTTGACCACTCCCATCTCTGTGGGGTCATAGGCAAGCTGTAATAGAGAGTTATATTGAGATGACTGATGTACCTTGCATCCACATGGAGTTTTCTTCTTTAAAAAGTTGCCTTTTAATATACCAGCATCCTTAAGTCTTTCTTTCCGCTTGACATATCAGATGAATTATGAAAAATTAATTATTTCACTGAAATACAAATTGGCTGTTTGTTTTTTGTATTATCAGGATAACAGTGCTTTACGCTGCATAGACAATGCTGTAATTAACTAAAAAGGAATCACCAGAATTCTTGTAATTAAAAAAAGAAGTCAAATTTGTTTAACTTGAGCTTTCCCTAATTGCAACAATATCGACGATTTCCTTTCATCTAATTACATTAATTATCTAATGCAGTGGAAAAAAGTTTTTGACTCCATTTTAATTAAGTCAAATGTAATCAACAGTATACCCGTAATTACAGAGAGCTTGTGGGTTCTTTCAGTAGCGTTGCAGTTATTCTAAAACCACAATGAGAATGTAACACTTGGACCTCACTGTGGTGCTATTTGTTAGTCACAGTGGGGTCCATCTTATTTCAATGCGTCAGCTTCACAACCTTGATGAACATCAGCCACAAACTGCACAGCAATATTATCATCAAATGAAACACCACAAATGGTGTGTGCGGGACGACTCATCACCCAGACACATTACATAACTGGAATGTGTATTTAAAGTTATTAGCGCTTAGGGATTGTAGGTTTTGGGTCAGTTTATTTTGTGCCATGCTTACCTAATTAGTTGAGTGTTTTTTCTTTTTCTTTTGTCAACAGGAAGTGTATTTTGATTGATCTTTATTTATCTTTTGGGATTCTGGTGGGCACCAGCACTTCTTTTTCGGAGACCGGGACATATTTTTCATCGGACTTTGCTCCTGTGTGAGAGAGTGTGAAATGCAAAAAAATACCAGAAGGAGAAAGCAGAGACGAAAACGAGTCTGCAAGAGAAGCAGTTAAGTATGTAGTAGTGGAGGAAGAGGCGTGAGGTGGAAAGAAAAGTAGCCAGACAATCTGTCCATATTCACGTTTTTTTTTACAACTAAATAATTGTTCCTAGACACATTCGATTAATTGGAAGCCTTTTTCCCTTCATTACGTGTCCTTCTTGAGAGGCATGGCCTCAGCTAATTGATCAATTTTGTCATTCTTTTTATTTCAAATGTGTCTGTGACAACAAGATAGAATCTTTATCACAAATGTTCTTATTGAGATTCGCCAGTATTCAGTTTCTAGCTAAGGCACACTTTCCTAGCAACTTCAACATCTTAAAACAAGACCTTTTTGTAGGAATGAGTGTTCTGTGATCATTGCCAACAGATAGATGGAGAAACTGAGGGAAAAACTTACTATTTTTTGCTGTGGAGCAAATTTCCTTTAAAAAATGCACAGAATTCCAGGAGAAGTTCTGCAAATTTTCAATTCTCACATTTTTCCAGAAGTACATGTGAATATTTAGGTAGATATCAATGTTACACATTGTTAGACTTGTCACCCATACGGTGGTCTTACTTCAAAGATTTTGCCTGCTTACCTCCTCTATTTGCAGATTCTTTTTGTGGGACTTAGGACTCGCAAAACTTTACCACTGCTGACCAGTGCTAAAGTACATGTGCTTTATCCTTAAACATGGAAACACTGGTGTATACATAATTTACATATTTATTTTACTTGTAAGTGCCTTGTACAGTGTTATACCATATACACCAGGGCCTGTAACTTAAACACTACTATTGGGTTTGCAGCACTGTTTCTGCTCGCAACACAAGTAACCTTTCAAACCTGCCTCAGTTCTTCCATTGCATGGCCTGTGTGTGCAGTTAACTGCCACTTCCACTTGCAATTTAAAACTACTTGCCAAGCCTTAAACTACCATTTGACTACACATAAGTCACCCATTAGATAGGCCCCAGGTAGCCCATAGGGCAGGTTGCTGTGTACGTAGAAGTTAGACCATGTACTAGTACGTTTTGCATGTCGTAATAGTGACACCTACATTTGTTTTTCACTACTGTGATGCCTACTTCTCTCATAGTTTAGCATTGGAAATTCCTTAATACGCTTATAAGCTGTAATTCATGATCAGAAATGAGTGGCTGATCATGTTTTATATCTTTGGAACGGAAATGATAAATCCACTTTAATGGTAAAGTTGGACATAACATTACTATATTGGAAATGCCACTTTTAGAAAGTGGGTGTTTCTCTGCTCGTACTGCTCTATGTGTCTGCAGCCTGACTCCGGTGTTCCTCTGGAGTGGGTGACAGCTACACTTTGTGTATTCCCTCTAGACAGCCAAAAACACAGAAAGAGTTGGTGTGACAGAGAACTCATCTGCATTCATCTGCATTCTGATAGCTCTCCCTGGGCAGAAAGAGAGGGGGGAGCTGAAACTTACACCTGAATAGGCAGTGTCCAGTTTTCCACACAAAGGGCTGATAACCCTTTATTGATAGTTTTTAGGCACGGCTGGGAAGAAAGGGCCTGTGTTCACTGCAAAGACCCTTTTTTGTAGTCACCCTAACTTCAAGACAGTACAAAAGGGGGTGGTGATGGACGGAGCATCTGAACCAATCAAACACTCACACCCAGTCAACAGATCTGGGTTTAATCCATCACTGTTTTTTAGCCCACTCTGCCACCCCAATTCAGACATGGCCATATGCAAATCAGTCTGACCCTGTGCCTCATGGGAACAGTCCAGCCCGAACTGCCAAGCCATGCCTTCCCTGGACCGGAAACAAGCTTCCTAGGACCGGTTTCTGGCATTTCAGACGTCTACAGCCAGGCTTGCTTGAATCCAGTGGCAAAGTGAGCAAGGGACTCACGTATGAGCATACCCTGCCAACCTATGGCAAACAAAGAATTAGAAAAGGGGGTGGTGATGGACGGAGGGGGGGCTGTATATATTTACCATAATTAAGTGGACTATTGAACTTTCCACAAGGAAGGAACTGTGGTACCGGCCATTATCAAGGATTGGAAAAACATTTCAAGCAAGTTTTGTTAATTCATACAGTTGAACTGGTTGACTAAGGAGCATGTGAAGCACGTTTGCCAGTGCTTTAAATGTTATTCCTTGAAGTGTACATGTTATCATATAGTTTTCTTTCATTTAGGTCAGTTGTTCTCGGGTTTAGGAAGGCTTTATTCAAGTTAGTTCTTTTGAAACTGAAAGCGCATAATAATACTATTAAAAACATATGGGATAAAGTACCCGCTAAAGTATTTTACAAAGATATTACAATTTACCAAGGAGTTCAGTAACCATGCAATAGAAAGGCTGAGGTCCTTAATAAAGTCACTCAATTCCAGGATGACATGTAATATCATCATAATGTATGTTAGAGTCTCTTCCAGTAAGCATTTTGACATCACAACTCAACCATAATTACTTGCTAAAGTAGAATATCTATGTCTGGTTCTTATCACAGGTGACTAGTGATTTCACAGCTAGACTGCAACAGGGACATTCTGGATAGTTTTTATAGAGGTATTAAAAACGTTGCTCTTAATAACCTATGGGCTAAAGTACCGTATACTGTAAATTATGAAAATATTACAGATCATGAAGAAGTTCTGTCATCATGAAGAGGAATGAGGCCGAAAGCAGAGTTTATAAAGTCACAGACCCCTGAGATGTTTTTCCAGTATCCTTAAACGCTAACTAGGACTGTGCCATGAATAAGTCGGCCAATGATCTTATTTGGCAGGTACCTGTGGCTATGGTCTGAACCAGGAGTCAAGATAGGATAGATGGGATGCAGACAAAAGACACACAGCTGTAGCCTCCCATTTTTGCAGTGGGATCATAAGGAGTGAAAAACAATGAGTGCAGAGTGAGGTAAGTAGTACCAGTGGAGATGAGCTCTTGATTGGAAGGCCAACGAAGAGAACCACCAGACCCACATGAGCCACCAAGAACAGAACCAGCATCTAGAGAGCCAGAAAACCAGAGACTCAAACATAGATGTAGTCAGACAACATTGTGTCCAGAGGCTACCGTGATGATTCCGCTAACGGAGTCAGTCTATGGCAAGAGCCAGGCACTGTGTCCCTTAGAGCCAGGCCACAGTCTAAGGTGAGAATTGAGGCAATGTTTAGTCCATTTTAAACTTCAAAACCTGCTCCTTTCTTCTTAGAGGATGAGGAGGCTAAAGTGAGCTCTTCTTTAATATTATGAAAGGCCTGTGTTGTAATGTTAAAGGACCACACTGGTTGAAACAAAGACACATTTAAAAATATTATTTGCACACTCTTGAGGAACTCAATAGAAGCACATTCTTCCTCTTCACTGATGTAAACCTTCCGGAATACTGTTGTTCTCAGTGTTATTCTGAGGTTATAAGCAACTTTCCCTGGGACTGATAGATACCTTACACATGTGTGTTTTCTAGGTGACCCGCATTAGACTTCTACCAGCTAACAAGTACTCCCTCTTGCACTGGAAAGACAATCAAGGAAGACCGATGCTTTCATTCTTAACAAATTGACTGTGTTGAGAATACAACATCTCTGACTTGGAGACTTACAATATAAGTTCTTCACCTTGATATACTATTTGTTCCTTTACTGCACAGCAGTGGTAAGGTAGAGGGTGCTTTATTACTTATGGGACTTGATCACCACGTCACCATTATCGCTGTCTACTTTTAAACCTTTGGTCTTCTACTCCTTTATGTCAAAGAAATATTTTTGCTGATGGGCCAGAACAATGTGACATTAGTACTGTGGATATGAAAAAATATGCAACCTATAATTATTTTTAAAATGCATTTAAAGCTGTTTAATATATCACTTCCTAAAGCTGGTGTATCTCAGAATGTGTGTTAACAGGCAAACCATATTTCCATAATCAGATGATTATACTGAATTTCTAGAGCAAAGCAACTCAGAGGAAACAATTTAATAGCTCACTATCCTACATTACTTAAAGAATGTTTGTAATTTTGATCAGTGACCTGTTTCATTGTCTTTTGGCTATTGCAGTCATCTTTGTGATGTTGCAGCTCAACTTTAATAATTTATTACAAATGAGTAGCTCTGACATTTGTATTCCTTACGAAACATTTTCCCTCAGCCTCTTCAATAACTGGTTTCTTACTCCTTCATATGAATGGTACAGAATATGTACTGCATAATGAAGCTTGCAATTCCCCCATAAAAACACATTTTAAGCAGTTTCATTAGGTCACCATTAAAAGAAGCTGAAGAACATGTAGAACCAAGAGGAGACGTTTCTACTTTTGTGTAACAAATTCTAGTAGTACAAAATTAACATATTGATTTAACTTTGTGCTTGTCCACTAATGCCCTCTGCTTGTGTCAGCATCTAAAAAGGTTGAAAAGTGAAGTGTTATTAATGTTATAATAGTGTTATGTTTATTATGATATTATGGCTATGAGGCTTGAAGTGTTCCGTAACCCAGAATGCACAACCACGATTCCTCAGTTACAATCCATCTATTACCTAATCTCCAATAAGCTCGTATTCAAAATAACGAAGCTTTAAGGCTATTTCAGTAATAAAACAACAAACACTTACCATGTAACGGCAAGAAACATTCTGAAAAATTCTGTAGAAACAGGATCCTTCCTATCAAAAAAGTAAGATCTTATTTATTAGAATACTCATCAAGAATCAGAACCTTAACCCATCCAGTCCTTTTAACAGAAGACCTGCAAAAACGGATAGAAAAAGCAGTCTGGTCAGATCTTCAACTTTGTTGAATGGAACAATTTACTCTGACCAATAATGTGGTCTCTGCTGAGGTACCGGCACAGAATCAGCACTGATATCCATCTCGGATAGCCTGATACAAACAGTGGACAAAAACTGCAGTGGCAGTACTACTACCTTTGGGCCTTGCAGCATCTTTCAACACTATCCATCATCCGATACTACTACTGAGAGTAGAAAAGCTTGACATATGGGGAAATACTCTCAAATTGGTTTTAGATAGATAGACAAAACCGGTCCCAGCATCGCTGCTCACCTCATTTCCTCCAGCCCTGCACTGTCACGTCCCACAAGACTTATTTCTCAAATCTTGTTTAATCTCTATCACAGCCACACACCAGACCTGATCAGATCATTTGATTTCACATGTTACACGTTGCAGATGACATGTAGAATATTCTATCACTGGATATCCCTAAGGAACACTTCTAGGCTTGGCAAATGCCTCTGAAAAAGGACTGATCAATGAGAAGAGTCTTCTTCTTGATTGCCAGAGGTAAGGGTGACTCTTCCCAGGAGTTTGGGTGCCACTCTGCAAAGAAAACTTAATATCAGAGGTTTCAAGTGACACCTTGATTTGGTCCCAGTTAGTAGCAAAATGCCACAAAGAGGAAAACTCTTGGACATCTTTCAGTTCTTGAGTGAAGATTATTAATTTAGAAGACATTAGCAAGGCACGGAACCCCTGCTAATTCAAGAGAAAAGAGTCAGGAAATAGTTCCAGGCATATAATTCAGAAAAAGATAAAACTGCTAGAAGCACATATCTGGGACAAAACCCATTGACATGGGGTGAAGAAAACAATGAAAAGTAAGGGAACACATCTATTGTGGTCTAACATTCTCTTGTGATTGAAACCCTCATGTATGATAGAAACAGGACTAACATCACAGGAAAGACTTCATTTAATTTTATATTGGGAATCTTGACTAACATGCTATGGATACCATGCTATGGATACCATCTTGAAAAGGGCTGGGTAGAAGATGTATCCACATCACTTTTTAGAAAATCATGACATTCGTTTGGAGAACAAATAAGAAGGCCAAGTATGACATCTTTTGTCTTGCACTGGATTCAAGAGTCCTACTGGTGGGCGTTCAGCATGGCACTCCAGGAAGCTTGTGGAACATCCTTCAGATGACTGTAATAGTGAAGACACCAGAGTGGTCCGGGCACCACTAACGCTCGGCCAAGATCTATGCCAAACCTTTTGTAATACATTGACAGGCAGTGCAAGAAGTGCTTCTTTCCTTTTTGAAATCACACCATATTTGGTAAGTTGATGACACTGCTCTCAGCATACATGTAACAGCCACGTTGCAATCGAGGAATTGATGATGGCCAACCATCTTAAAATCAGTTTCACTAAAGCGTATATCTTGACTTGTGGACAATGGGAAAACCAACAATTTAAAATGATACGGCACAAAAAACTGAAGATTTCACATATGACACGAATAAAGGTAAGAACTCTTGGAGTGATCCTGGACTTAAACTTACCCTTGATCCTGCATGCTAATGAAATCACTTAGAGTACTTTCTACACAAAGGTGTTTCTTCCCTCATCTGAGGTACGATCAGAAGTCCCAGACCATTTTCCTCCTCATTGTATACAGGGTGAATTATGCAAATAGCATGTGCTCCATGCTTTGTACTACAAAAACTATGAAGAACCCAGACAGCAGTGTCAGAAAATATAACTAGATTCATAAGGCTGCCACCAAAGCTGCCTGTGCCCAAAAAATTGTTTGGACATTGCCTCCAATAGAGCAATCGTTGCTAACCCATGTTTCTCTAGCTGGAACTTTTTCTTTCCTCACTATACAGTACTTAAATTTGGGACAGTTCAGGACTCAGGGAACTCAGGGGCATATTACCAACAACTAGCGATAATTATCGCTATGTTGGTTTAGCGGCGATATTTTTATCGCTGAGCTGCGGCGATTTTTATCGCTTAGGAACCTTGCTATTATCAAGGTATATCTCCTAAGCGATAAAAATCGGCCGAAATGCATGAATATCGCTGAAAAGTCAGCGATATTCATGCATTACCGAGCTAATGCTCTTAGCCATGTTATCCACCTACCATTGGATAACATGGCTAAGAACTGCTCAGGGGCAGGTGTTCGCTTTTGGAGATATTCGCGCTTAGCGCGAATATCTCCAAAAGTTGGTAATAGGAGATAGCGATGTTAGCGACTGTTTCCAGTCGCTAACATCTTGGCACGCCCACTTTGCATGTCATTAGTGCTAAATATCACTGACATGCAAAGCGGGGCCCAAGATGGTCGCTATCTCCTACTAGCTGTCGCTAACTGGTGTTAGCGTATGTAAGAAGAAAGGGGGAATCCCCGACTATAGTTCCTAATTCGGGATATATGAATCAATTGAAAAAACAGGTAAAAAATATATATTTATTTTATTTAGTTATGGTCTAAAAAGCATACGTTTTTGTCTCCTATGTATTTGTGATAAACAATCTACATATACATAATGCTGTACAGATTTGTTCATTTCAGTTTACAGTACATTGCATTACAATTCATTGTGCGGAGACTTTGTTTTGGATATTGATCCAACTAATATTTCAATCTAAAAACATGGCTAAAGATTACTATGCGCGTTTCGGCTGTTAGCCTTCATCAGGAAGCCATGATGAATTTTCCAAATGAACCTATGCAAACAGAAAATACATGAGAATACATATCAGTGTCAGTGTGTTGTCCTAATCATACAAAATTACAAAAACATACAGTGTTTCAATATTTACAAGGTTGTGATTACAAACAAGAGCGAAATTGCCCTGAAAATAAACAAAACTATCCTACTATATACATATACAAATTCGATTGCATGTATTTGCTTCAACTTTATGCGCATCCTAACTCACTTTTTATCTTAAATGGCAAATGCTATCTGTAGGTCCATTACAGAGTCTAAGTTTTCCATGGAGGTTAATAGATTTACATTCTGTCCTGACAGTTTTGAAAATACATGGAATAAAGACCAAAAACTGAACCGGGAGCATGAGGCTAAGCAAAAGGTTGGTGGTGGTGATTGAGGGAATGAAAAAAAGGGGGCGAGGGGGGGGGGGTTTAAAGGTACCTGAGGAGCGAGTCGTTGAATTGAAAGTGGTCTTGTGAAGGATTGACCGTTGCTACGCCTCTGTGTAATGAAAGCTACAAAGGGGGATGACAATGGGTTCCAATAAAAATCAGTGATTAGATTGGGGGTCCAAATTGCAAAAAACAGAGTTTTTATAAGAAAACCATATACCTTATTCTATGATGTTGGGTGTCTCAGGAACCATAAGTGTGGATGTCCCAAAAGCGATTGACTCGAGTATTTTTCTAGGGATAGAGATAGAAGTTTGTTCGAAAAGTGGAACATACCTGTGTATGTAGTCATAGTTTCTTTACTGAACGGAGGCTGAAACGGACGGAAAGGATTAAGTACCTGCTCACAAGGTCCGCCGCGTCTTCCAATAGTGGAGTCTGTTTAACTGGTGCTTAGATCTACGTTTTAAATGAGGTTGCAATTTCTGTGGCAGGATTATCTGAGGGCAGAATAGATATGCGGGCAAAAATTAGGGGTGAAAATGGAAGTTTGTCGGAAATTAAAACACACCTGTAAGTGCAGGCATGGTTGCTTTACAAAACAGAGGGTTGGAAGTCTGAAACGGATGAAAAGGATTTAGTACCTGCTCACGCGGTCCGCCGCGTCTTTCAATCATGGAATCTGTTAGTCAGGAGCTTCAATCTACGTTTTGAATGGAGTAAAATCTCTGTAGCAGGATTATCTGGGGACAGAGTAGATATACGAGCAAAAATTAAGGGGGAAAAAGTTGGTTTAGACGACATGATGCTATGGCTGTGGGGCTGATGTCTGTCGGAATAGGGACGAATAAGTACCTGATTCAAGGGTCCCGCATGCGATCCGATGGTGGGGTCATCTGGCGTCTCGATAGACAGTCCGAGCGAAGAGAAAGCACCAGGAAGTTAATGGTGTTTTTATTTTCAGGTTGCGCGCGCAATCTGACCTACTTGGAGGCCGAGTCACAGTTCTTGTTATCCAAAAGTGTAAAAGGACAGGTCGGAGTTTACTGTGCGGTTTCAGCTTAGATGGCTGACATCTTGGAACGGGTTTGTAGTGTGACAAAGCAGATGGTAGGGGTCCTATTAAGGGTATTTATATCTGATTTGAAAGAAAGGCACAGCCAAAGGAATTCACACATGTGTGAAGGTATCTTTACAGTGTATGGCTGTGATCACAGATAAGGTTTATTAAGGAGGGGATTTAGTTAAAGGACCAGGAGGTTCCAAGAATGTAGATTTTCGGAAGCTGGAGGTTAGTATGTAAATGGAAAATTTTAGTTACAAAATTATAGAGTTTAAGGAGTGCAGTACTGCTAATGTATCAATGATTTAGCTATGGTTGTTCTTGAGGACTTGGTCCCAAGGTATTTCGTTATTCAGCCCTTTGGTATAGGTGTCCAAAGTAAAAATCCAGTACACTTTTTCGTATCTGAGTACTTTGTGTCCTGATGACTTACGGATTTTTTCTAAGATGAACCAACATATATCATTGGGATTGTGTTTGGCCTCCATATAATGTTTGACTAGAGGGGCTTGCATTTTCCCCGTTCGGATAGCCGATCTGTGTTCGGACAAACGTGTTGACATCATGCGAGCTGTTACAGGCAGTGCATGTAAGGCATTTAAAGTTGCCCACGACAGGGGTCATGCCAGTTAGTGATCTTTGTGTGGGGGCGGTGTTTTTTGGTTCCATTCTCGACCGTACAACTAAGTCTTTGAGGTTCTTGTTTTTCCTATATGCAAAGACTGGTTTGGGAAGCTTATTTTCCTTGGATTTTGTGGCATTCAAAATATGCCAGTTTGCAAGGACAATGTGTTGGAGTTTCGCATTCATAGTTGAATGTCTTGTCACAAAGACCATCTTGGAGTTTGGTTCTTTGATATGTGGTGTTAATAGATGTTGCCTATCAAAGAACCTGGCTCTTTTATAGGAATCGCGGACTAGACGTTTGGGGTAGCCTCGAGATATGAATTTGTTTTTCATCTCAGCTGCTCTTTTGTCAAAGTCTGTTAATGAGGAACAGTTCCTTCGGACTCGAAGGAATTGGCCGAAAGGGATACAGGATTTTTGGGTCTTCGGATGATAACTGGTATAATGTAAAAGTGTATTGCGAGCTGTTGGCTTCACATACAGATCTACATTGAGGTGGTTATCTTTGCTGATTATATTGATATCCAAAAATTCTACCTGTGTTTGGCTTGATGTAGCAGTGAAGTGAATGTTCTCATCGCATAAGTTCAGCCAAGACACAAAGGTGGAGAGAGATTCTGTTTCTGAGGTCCAAATAAAGAAAACATCATCTATATAGCGAGACCAAGATGTAACGGACTCACTAAAAGGGGCAATGTCGTTATAGATAAACTTTGATTCATATTCGGCCATATATATGTTGGCTACTGTTGGCCCACACGAAGCCCCCATACTTACACCTTTCGTCTGCTGGTAGAGAGAGCCATTGAAATCGAAAGTATTCTCCGATAAGACTATTCTCAGACAGTCTAAAATGAATGTTTTCGGACAATCTATTTCATAAGTGTCTATAAACCAGGAGACAGCTGTGATCGCTCCTGATTGGGGGATATTTGAGTATAGGGCCTCTATGTCCATAGTGACCATCCATTGCATCTCTGGGTTGAAAGGCAGCATTTCCACTACATTGATAATATCCATAGTGTCTTTTATATGTGAGGAGATGTTGGGGATGTGTGGCCTTAAGATGGTGTTGATGTATTTGGATAGTGGCTCAGTAATAGACCCAATGGTGGTAACTATGGGTCTATAGGGTGGGTCATGGCTATTTGTATGGATCTTTGGGACTCCATATATTGCTGCCATTTTGAGTTGATGGACATTAAGAAATTGCCATTCTTTTTCACAGATGACGTTATCATTAAGTGCCTTGGTGGTTAAGGCAAGAATGGTGGTCTGGACTTTTTTAGTGGGGTCTTTTTTGATCGGAATGTAATGATCATATTTAGTATGTATTGTTCAGTGTCTAACACCACAATACCACCGCCTTTGTCGCAGCATTTGATGGTAATGTCTTTATTTGTCTTAAGTGCGGCTAGTGCTTGATGTTCATCATATGTGATGTTGAAGATAGGGGACGGTATGGATTTAGTGGCGGCTGTAAGTTTATTAAATACTACATGTTCAAATATGGCTATTTCAGGAGATACTTGTTCCAATGAGGGTAATAAGGTGGATATAGGTTTTAGGCCTGATAAATTAGTATTGGCTTCTGTGTCTTGATCAGTTTGTTCAAAGAAGTCATGAAGTCTGACCTTTCTAAAGAAGTTCATAAGATCTTTGAAAAGCTCAAATTTGTTGATATTGTAATGTGGAACAAAGGAAAGACCTTTAGTTAGTAGCTTTTCAGTGGCTGGATTTAGTGAATTGCTACTTAGATTGAAAATGGGAATTTCCTCTAGTCGCGCCAGTATTGTGCATGCCGAGTCACTAGATATTGGTTTGGGTTGGGGTACATTGCAGGTACATTAGTTAACCTGTTCATGCCTTGCTACCTCTGTAAGTGACCCGGCATGGTATAAATCTCCTTCAACTAGCAAAAGCGCGGAGATACCCCTTCGGGGGTCTATTCAGGCGCTATAGAAGCACATAAAATAAATAACTAAATAAATAAATGTTGATTGTACTGTTGGAAATTGCCTTTGAATCGGGACTGATGTCTGGGTTTCCAGCGTCCCTGTGCGTTCCCTCGCCTGGATAAAAAAGGCCTGTTACCTCTGTTGTATCCTCCTCTCTGGTGTGATACTAGGTCAGTGTCACTGTTAGTGCCTTCGTTATCAGACCCTGAAGTGTCTGAGAAGGTGGTTACTTTCTTAGGCATGAATTGTTGATTGGGGGTGTTGGATGTGTCACCTAGCGGTTCTGGTTGATAGTAATTGTCCGCAAGGTAAGGGTAAACCTTTTCTTTGCTGAAATATTGGACATCTTTTTTCAGTTTGTCCATTTTCCTCTTTAGAAGATAGTCACTATATGATTGCATTTCTTGTTCCATATCTTCCAATTTTTTGACTGCATCTTCTACCGCTGAGCTTTTTTTAAGTTTGAGTTCAAGATCAGTTATTTCTAATAGGAGGGCTTCAACTAGATGTTTGGCAGTTTCTACTATCAACATCATGAGGTCCCTCGAGCATCTATTTGCTATGAGGGACCATCTTTCTAGGAATCTACGTATTTGTACGAACAGTCCAGGGATATTCTTGACTCGTAAACCTTGGGGAATAACTCCTGCTTTAAGGTATTGAAGCATGAAGTGACCATGTAGCTCTATTCTTTTTGTTTTTTTCTTTAGAGCTAACAATTTCTGGTATTCAGTGTTTTGTAAATTTTTGCTGACTGGGTTTTCTGTTGCAGCTAAATCTCTCCACCATGGAGACAAAATCTTCATCAGAAAACCCGAAAGTGAGTAGTTTGTCTATGGTGGGGAGGGATGAACAGGAAAGGAGAGATAGAACAAAGGGGTGTGATAAGGAGGGGGAGGTGTGGGTTTTGATCTGCTGATAGAATTGGAATGCAGGTGGGACAAGGAGAACCGACAGGGATGACCGTTGATGAGGCTAGTGAGGCAGATGTGCAAAGTAGGTATCAGGATGTGTAGTACCAAGTGTGGGAAAATATATATGCAAAAAACACAGACAAACTAAGTTAACCCCCGCACAGACAGGCTGTGGAGATAATGTATGTAAGAAGAAAGGGGGTATCCCCGACTATAGTTCCTAATTCGGGATATGTGAATCAATTGAAAAAACAGGTAATTAGGAACAAAGATATTTGGTGGACATAAACTGACATCAGACAGTAATAACTATATCTGAACAATATGCATGGTACAAAAATATATATTTATTTTATTTAGTTATGGTCTAAAAAGCATACGTTTTTGTCTCCCATGTATTTGTGATAAACAATCTACATATACATAATGCTGTACAGATTTGTTCATTTCAGTTTACAGTACATTGCATTACAATTCATTGTGCGGAGAATTTGTTTTGGATATGGATCCAACTAATATTTCAATCTAAAAACATGGCTAAAGATTACTACGCGCGTTTCGGCTGTTAGCCTTCATCAGGAAGCCATGATGAATTTTCCAAATGAACCTATGCAAACAGAAAATACATGAGAATACATATCAGTGTCAGTGTGTTGTCCTAATCATACAAAATTACAAAAACATACAGTGTTTCAATATTTATAAGGGTTGTGATTAAAAACAAGAGCGAAATTGCCCTGAAAATACACAAAACTATCCTACTATATACATATACAAATTCGATTGCATGTATTTGCTTCAACTTTGTGCGCATCCTAACTCACTTTTTATCTTAAATGGCAAATGCTATCTGTAGCTCCAATACAGAGTCTAAGTTTTCCATGGAGGTTAATAGATTTACATTCTGTCCTGACAGTTTTGAAAATACATGGAATAAAGACCAAAAACTGAACCGGGAGCATGAGGCTAAGCAAAAGGTTGGTGGTGGTGATTGAGGGAATGAAAAAAGGGGCGGGGGTTTAAAGGTACCTGAGGAGAGAGTCGTTGAATTGAAAGTGGTCTTGTGAAGGGGGGTCCTTCAGATGGAGCGTTTACTTCACTCTGCCAAGCTTTAACCGACATCCATCTGCAACAACTGGTTGGCTCCTCGACTCATAGGGGCGGTCATATGCTTGACCTTATCTTCGCAGGCGCCCACTTAGCGGCGATCATTGACATCCTTGTCCAATGCTGGACGGATCACGCGCTGGTGGTCTTCTCCCTATGCCTTGGGAATAACCCCCCGGAGGTTACAGGGGTAGGATCCTCGCAAGTGGGTCGACAGTGGTCCAAACTGCTCAGTCTAGCCCCTCTGCCCCCTTTGTTATCTGCCAGCTTTGATCTGAGGAACTCAGTGGAAGACAGCTACTCCTCCTTCTGCCGATCTATTACCGAGTCACTCGATAACATCGTGCCACTTCGGAAAGCAAGAGCGAGGGTGAATCGGGCCTTTCCTTGGTATACGGTGGAGTTACAACACCTGAAGCTGAGCTGCAAACGGGCAGAGAGAGCATGGAGAAGGGAGTATTCCCCCTCGGCTAAAGCCTTGTTTAGACTTGCACTTAGAGGTTATAAGGAGCAGATCAAGCAGGCTAAGGCGACCTTTATACAAACGTCCTTATTACAGGCGCCTAATAAATCCCAAGCCCTGTTTAAAATTGTTAAGGACTTGTCCCACCCGGTCTGTGCGGCTAACTCAGTGCGGGCCTCTCAGGCTTTATGCGACTCGCTGGCGTTGGCTTTTGAGGAGAAGACCGCCAAGATCCTGGCTGGCCTAACACTTCCTGCAACTGAGGAGGCCTGCCCTGCTAGCCTCGCGGACAGGGGGCGTGGAACCCCGGGTAGCTCACCCAGTCGACCCCAGCAGGTCGTGGTGGGAGCTCCGGGGGAGCAGCCCAGCCGACCCCAGACGGTCACTGGCGCTTTCGATCTGGGAGCTCCGGGCAGCTCACCCAGTCGACTCCAGCCGGTTGTTGTGGGAGCTCCGGGGGAGCAGCCCAGTCGACCCCAGACGGTCACTGGCGCTTTCGATCTGGGAGCTCCGGGCAGCTCACCCAGTCGACCCCAGCCGGTTGGTGTGGGAGCTCCGGGGGAGCAGTCCAGTCGACCCCAGACGCATACTGGAGTCTCTGATCTGGGAGCTCCGGGCTGCTCACCCAGTCGACCCCAGACGGCCGTCTTGGCATCTGGGTCGGGGGACTTGAGAATCTCACCCAGTCCACCACGGTTGAACTCTTTCCCCCTCCCGTCCTTTGAAGAATTTTGTAAAACGGCTCTTACGGTGTCATCTGGTTCCCCGCTTGACCCACTGCCCCCCAAATTTTGGAAAACTTTTCATGAAGAATTGTTCCCGCCTTTGTTTTCAATTTGTCTGCAATCTCTGAAATCGGCGTCTGTCCCAGATTGCTGGAAGCTAGCAGTGGTGTCGCCTCTGCTAAAAAAGCCAACCTTGGATCCAGCCGGCCTTTCCAACTATAGGCCGATCTCCTTACTTCCCTTTCCTATTAAGATCTTAGAGAAGTGGGTAACTCGCTCTCTTTCCGGCTATCTGGAACATATTGGGTGGTTCGATGAGGACCAGTTTGGCTTCCGACCTGGTCATGGGACGGAGACCGCACTTGTGACCGTGCTGGACAATCTGCGATCGCGTGTCGACAGTGGTCGGGCAGCCTTTTTGGTGCTGCTCGACATGTCGGCCGCGTTCGACACGGTCTGCCATCGGACCCTGGTTCGGAGGCTGGAAGAGTGCGGGATTTGCGAGGGGGCCAGAGATTGGCTGGTTTCATATCTTGAGGGCAGGCAACAGCTGGTGTCACTTCCGCCTTTCAGCTCGGAGCCAAGGAAAATCGGACAGGGGGTGCCACAGGGCTCGGCCATCAGCCCGATATTGTTCAATCTGTACCTTCGTCCACTTGTCCAGCTAATAAAATCTTTTGGGGTCTCGGCATTTAATTATGCCGATGACACTCAGCTGGTGTTTTCCTTGGAAGGGAACAATGCGATTTCGCTGAGCACCTTCCATCGCTGTATGGCAGCTACAGCGGATTGGCTTCGAGCAAATTCTTTGCAATTCAATAGCTCGAAGACGGAGGTGCTCCACTGTTCCACTGATCGGATCCCGCGGGCTCTACCCACCGATTTCTGGCCTAGCACCTTTTCTGAACCAGTGTTGGCATCGGAGTCAGCTCGTAATTTAGGGGTCATGTTTGGCCCTAACTTACAATTAGACCTACATGTCAACAAAACCACGGGAACATGTATGATGCTGCTCCGTATGTTACGCAGAGTTTTGCCTCTGCTCCCCGCCCAGTCCAGGCCGGAAATAGTCCGTGGGACTATTTTAAGCCGGCTTGATTATTGTAATGGTCTTCTCCTGGGGGCCCCAATAAACTTGATAGGGAAGCTGCAGAGGGTGCAGAATATGGCTGCTAAACTGGCCCTCTCACGACCCAGATCTAGCTCTTCTACTCTTGCGCTTCGTGATCTGCATTGGCTCCTGGTAGATCTACGGGTCCAATTTAAAGCGGCCTGTTTGGTGTTTAGAACGGTACACCTCCTAGGCCCTATCCCGTTACAAAACATGTTTGCATGGTATTCTGCCCCACGGCTTTTGCGGTCGTCATCGGCTCACCTTTTGGTGGTGCCTAGGTTTCAAAGAGTGAGGATGGGCGGCCGCTCATTTAGAGTGGCGGCAGCCAAATTGTGGAATTCTCTCCCACTTACTCTTAGGAGCTACCAGGACTATCTTCCATTCAGGAAGGCTTTTAAGACCCATCTCTTTCCCAAGTAATGGTTGTGCGTCTGTGCTTGTTTAGTGCGGGGGTTCTCTGATCAAAGCGCCAGGATGCCCTCTGGGTGACAGGTCTGCGCTCTATAAGTATGCTAAATAAATAAATAAATAAATAAATACGCCTCTGTGTAATGAAAGCTACAAAGGGGGATGACAATGGGTTCCAATAAAAACCAGTGATTAGATTGGGGGTCCAAAGTGCAAAAAAACAGAGTGCTATAATTTATAAGAAAATCATTTACCTTATTCTATGATGTTGGGTGTCTCAGGAACCATAAGTGTGGATGTCCCAAAAGCGATTGACTCGAGTATTTTTCTAGGGATAGAGATAGAAGTTTGTTCGAAAAGTGGAACACACCTGTGTATGTAGTCATAGTCACTTTACTGAACGGAGGGTAGGGAGTCTGAAACGGACGGAAAGGATTAAGTACCTGCTCACAAGGTCCGCAGCGTCTTCCAATAGAGGAGTCTGTTTAACTGGTGCTTAGATCTACGTTTTAAATGAGGTTGCAATTTCTGTGGCAGGATTATCTGAGGGCAGAATAGATATGCAGGCAAAAATTAAGGGTGAAAATGGAAGTTTTGTCGGAAATTAAAACACACCTGTAAGTGCAGGCATGGTTGCTTTACAAAACGGAGGGTTGGAAGTCTGAAACGGATGAAAAGGATTTAGTACCTGCTCACGCGGTCCGCCGCGTCTTTCAATGATGGAATCTGTTAGTCGGGAGCTTCAATCTACGTTTTGAATGGAGTAAAATCTCTGTAGCAGGATTATCTGGGGACAGAGTAGATATACGGGCAAAAATTAAGGGGGAAAAAGTTGGTTGAGACGATATGATGCTATGGCTGTGGGGCTGATGTCTGTCGGAATAGGGACGAATAAGTACCTGATTCAAGGGTCCCGCATGCAATCCGATGGTGGGGTCATCTGGCGTCTCCATAGACAGTCCGAGCGAAGAGAAAGCACCAGGAAGTTAATGGTGTTTTTATGGTCAGGTTGCGCGCGCAATCTGACCTACTTGGAGGCCGAGTCACGGTTCTTGTTATCCGAAAGTGTAAAAGGAAAGGTCGGAGTTTACTGTGCGGTTTCAGCTTAGATGGCGGACATCTTGGAACGGGTTTGTAGTGTGACAAAGCAGATGGTAGGGGTCCTATAAAGGGTATTTATATCTGATTTGAAAGAAAGGCACAGCCAAAGGAATTCACGCATGTGTGAAGGTATCTTTACAGTGTATGGCTGTGATCACAGATAAGGTTTATTAAGGAGGGGATTTAGTTAAAGGACCAGGAGGTTCCAAGAATGTAGATTTTTGGAAGCTGGAGGTTAGTATGTAAATGGAAAATTTTAGTTACAAAATTATAGAGTTTAAGGGGTGCAGTACTGCTAATGTATCAATGATTTAGCTATGGTTGTTCTTGAGGACTTGGTCCCAAGGTATTTCGTTATTCAGCCCTTTGGTATAGGTGTCCAAAGTGAAAATCCAGTACACTTCTCTCCATTTTCGTATCTGAGTACTTTGTGTCCCTGATGACTTACGGATTTTTCTAAGATGAACCAACGTATATCATTGGGATTGTGTTTGGCCTCCATATAATGTTTGACTAGAGGGGCTTGCATTTTCCCCGTTCGGATAGCCGATCTGTGTTCGGACAAACGTGTTGACATCATGCGAGTGGTTACAGGCAGTGCATGTAAGGCATTTAAAGTTGCCCACGACAGGGGTCATGCCAGTTAGTGATCTTTGTGTGGGGGCGGTGTGTTTTTGGTTCCATTCTCGACCGTACAACTAAGTCTTTGAGGTTCTTGTTTTTCCTATATGCAAAGACTGGTTTGGGAAGCTGATTTTCCTTGGATTTTGTGGCATTCAAAATATGCCAGTTTACAAGGACGATGTGTTGGAGTTTCGCATTCATAGTTGAATGTCTTGTCACAAAGACCATCTTGGAGTTTGGTTCTTTGATATGTGGTGTTAATAGATGTTGCCTATCAAAGAACCTGGCTCTTTTATAGGAATCGCGGACTAGACGTTTGGGGTAGCCTCGAGATATGAATTTGTTTTTCATCTCAGCTGCTCTTTTGTCAAAGTCTGTTAATGAGGAACAGTTCCTTCGGACTCGAAGGAATTGGCCGAAAGGGATACTGGATTTTTGGGTCTTCGGATGATAACTGGTATAATGTAAAAGTGTATTGCGAGCTGTTGGCTTCACATACAGATCTACATTGAGGTGGTTATCTTTGCTGATTATATTGATATCCAAAAATTCTACCTGTGTTTGGCTTGATGTAGCAGTGAAGTGAATGTTCTCATCACATAAGTTCAGCCAAGACACAAAGGTGGAGAGAGATTCTGTTTCTGAGGTCCAAATAAAGAAAACATCATCTATATAGCGAGACCAAGATGTAACGGACTCACTAAAAGGGGCAATGTCGTTATAGATAAACTTTGATTCATATTCGGCCATATATATGTTGGCTACTGTTGGCGCACACGAAGCCCCCATACTTACGCCTTTCGTCTGCTGGTAGAGAGAGCCATTGAAATCGAAAGTATTCTCCGATAAGACTATTCTCAGACAGTCTAAAATGAATGTTTTCGGACAATCTATTTCATAAGTGTCTATAAACCAGGAGACAGCTGTGATCGCTCCTGATTGGGGGATATTTGAGTATATGGCCTCTATGTCCATAGTGACCATCCATTGCATCTCTGGGTTGAAAGGCAGCGTTTCCACTACATTGATAATATCCCTAGTGTCTTTTATATGTGAGGAGATTTTGGGGATGTGTGGCCTTAAGATGGTGTCGATGTATTTGGATAGTGGCACAGTAATAGACCCAATGGTGGTAACTATGGGTCTATAGGGTGGGTCATGGCTATTTTTATGGATCTTTGGGACTCCATATATTGCTGCCATTTTGGGTTGATGGACATTAAGAAATTGCCATTCTTTTTCAAAGATGACGTTATCATTAAGTGCCTTGGTGGTTAAGGCAAGAATGGTGGACTGGACTTTTTTAGTGGGGTCTTTTTTGATCGGAATGTAATGATCATATTTAGTATGTATTGTTCAGTGTCTAACATCACAATACCACCGCCTTTGTCGCAGCATTTGATGGTAATGTCTTTATTTGTCTTAAATGCTGCTAGTGCTTGATGTTCATCATATGTGATGTTGAAGTTAGGGGACGGTATGTATTTAGTGGCGGCTGTAAGTTTATTAAATACTACATGTTCAAATATGGCTATTTCAGGAGATACTTGTTCCAATGAGGGTAAGAAGGTGGATATAGGTTTTAGGCCTGATAAATTAGTACTGGCTTCTGTGTCTTGATCAGTTTGTTCAAAGAAGACATGAAGTCTGACCTTTCTAAAGAAGTTCATAAGATCTTTGAAAAGCTCAAATTTGTTGATATTGCAATGTGGAACAATGGAAAGACCTTTAGTTAGTAGCTTTTCAGTGGCTGGATTTAGTGAATTGCTACTTAGATTGAAAATGGGAATTTCCTCTAGTCGCGCCAGTATTGTGCATGTCGAGTCACTAGATATTGGTTTGGGTTGGGGTATATTGCAGGAGCCTCCTGATAGTTCTGAGGTGGAGGGTAGCCATGCATCAGTGGTCCAGGATATTGGGGATTGGGAGGCGGAGGATAATGTTGATTGTACTGTTGGAAATTGCCTTTGAATCAGGACTGATGTCTGGGTTTCCAGCGTCCCTGTGCGTACCCTCGCCTGGATAAAAAAGGCCTGTTACCTCTCTTGTATCCTCCTCTCTGGTGTGTTACTAGGTCAGTGTCACTGTTAGTGCCTTCGTTATCAGACCCCGAAGTGTCTGAGAAGGTGGTTACTTTCTTAGGCATGAATTGTTGATTGGGGGTGTTGGATGTGTCACCTAGCGGTTCTGGTTGATAGTAATTGTCCGCAAGGTAAGGGTAAACCTTTTCTTTGCTGAAATATTGGACATCTTTTTTCAGTTTGTCCATTTTCCTCTTTAGAAGATAGTCACTATATGATTGCATTTCTTGTTCCATATCTTCCAATTTTTTGACTGCATCTTCTACCGCTTAGCTGTTTTTAAGTTTGAGTTCAAGATCAGTTATTTCTAATAGGAGGGCTTCAACTAGATGTTTGGCAGTTTCTAATATCAACATCATGAGGTCCCTCGAGCATCTATTTGCTATGAGGGACCATCTTTCTAGGAATCTACGTATTTGTACGAACAGTCCAGGGATATTCTTGACTCGTAAACCTTGGGGAATAACTCCTGCTTTAAGGTATTGAAGCATGAAGTGACCATGTAGCTCTATTCTTTTTGTTTTTTTCTTTAGAGCTAACAATTGCTGGTATTCAGTGTTTTGTAAATTTTTGCTGGCTGGGTTTTCTGTTGCAGCTAAATCTCTCCACCAAGGAGACAAAATCTTCATCAGAAAACCCGAAAGTGAGTAGTTTGTCATGGTGGGGAGGGATGAACAGGAAAGGAGAGATAGAACAAAGGGGTGTGATAAGGAGGGGGGGGGGTGTGGGTTTTGATCTGCTGATAGAATTGGAATGCAGGTGGGACAAGGAGAACCGACAGGGATGACCGTTGATGAGGCTAGTGAGGCAGATGCGCAAAGTAGGTATCAGGATGTGTAGTACCAAATGTGGGAAAATATATATGCAAAAAACACAGACAAACTAAGTTAACCCCCGCACAGACAGGCTGTGGAGATAATGTATGTAAGAAGAAAGGGGGTATCCCCGACTATAGTTCCTAATTCGGGATATATGAATCAATTGAAAAAACAGGTAATTAGGAACAAAGATATTTGGTGGACATAAACTGACATCAGACAGTAATAACTATATCTGAACAATATGCATGGTACAAAAATATATATTTATTTTATTTAGTTATGGTCTAAAAAGCATACGTTTTTGTCTCCTATGTATTTGTGATAAACAATCTACATATACATAATGCTGTACAGATTTGTTCATTTCAGTTTACAGTACATTGCATTACAATTCATTGTGCGGAGACTTTGTTTTGGATATTGATCCAACTAATATTTCAATCTAAAAACATGGCTAAAGATTACTACGCACGTTTCGGCTGTTAGCCTTCATCAGGAAGCCATGATGAATTTTCCAAATGAACCTATGCAAACAGAAAATACATGAGAATACCTATCAGTGTCAGTGTGTTGTCCGAATCATACAAAATTACAAAAACATACAGTGTTTCAATATTTACAAGGTTGTGATTAAAACCGGGAGCATGAGGCTAAGCAAAAGGTTGGTGGTGGTGATTGGGGGAATGAAAAAAGGGGGGGGGGTTTAAAGGTACCTAAGGAGTGAGTCGTTGAATTGAAAGTGGTCTTGTGAAGGATTGACCATTGCTACGCCTCTGTGTAATGAAAGCTACAAAGGGGGATGACAATGGGTTCCAATAAAAACCAGTGATTAGATTGGGGGTCCAAATTGCAAAAAAACAGAGTGCTATAATTTATAAGAAAACCATATACCTTATTCTATGATGTTGGGTGTCTCAGGAACCATAAGTGTGGATGTCCCAAAAGCGATTGAATCGATTGACTCGAGTATTTTTCTAGGGATAGAGATAGAAGTTTGTTCGAAAAGTGGAACACACCTGTGTATGTAGTCATAGTCACTTTACTGAACGGAGGGTAGGGAGTCTGAAACGGACGGAAAGGATTAAGTACCTGCTCACAAGGTCCGCCGCGTCTTCCAATAGAGGAGTCTGTTTAACTGGTGCTTAGATCTACGTTTTAAATGAGGTTGCAATTTCTGTGGCAGGATTATCTGAGGGCAGAATAGATATGCGGGCAAAAATTAAGGGTGAAAATGGAAGTTTTGTCGGAAATTAAAACACACCTGTAAGTGCAGGCATGGTTGCTTTACAAAACGGAGGGTTGGAAGTCTGAAACGGAGGAAAAGGATTTAGTACCTGCTCATGCGGTCCGCCGCGTCTTTCAATGGTGGAATCTGTTAGTCGGGAGCTTCAATCTACGTTTTGAATGGAGTAAAATCTCTGTAGCAGGATTATCTGGGGACAGAGTAGATATACGGGCAAAAATTAAGGGGGAAAAAGTTGGTTGAGACGATATGATGCTATGGCTGTGGGGCTGATGTCTGTCGGAATAGGGACGAATAAGTACCTGATTCAAGGGTCCCGCATGCAATCCGATGGTGGGGTCATCTGGCGTCTCCATAAACAGTCCGAGCGAAGAGAAAGCACCAGGAAGTTAATGGTGTTTTTATGGTCAGGTTGCGCGCGTAATCTGACCTACTTGGAGGCCGAGTCACGGTTCTTGATATCCGAAAGTGTAAAAGGACAGGTCGGAGTTTACTGTGCGGTTTCAGCTTAGATGGCAGACATCTTGGAACGGGTTTGTAGTGTGACAAAGCAGATGGTAGGGGTCCTATTAAGGGTATTTATATCTGAATTGAAAGAAAGGCACAGCCAAAGGAATTCACGCATGTGTGAAGGTATCTTTACAGTTTATGGCTGTGATCACAGATAAGGTTTATTAAGGAGGGGATTTAGTTAAAGGACCAGGAGGTTCCAAGAATGTAGATTTTCGGAAGCTGGAGGTTAGTATGTAAATGGAAAATTTTAGTTACAAAATTATAGAGTTTAAGGGGTGCAGTACTGCAAATGTATCAATGATTTAGCTATGGTTGTACTTGAGGACTTGGTCCCAAGGTATTTTGTTATTCAGCCCTTTGGTATAGGTGTCCAAAGTGAAAATCCAGTACACTTCTCTACATTTTCGTATCTGAGTACTTTGTGTCCCTGATGACTTTCTGATTTTTTCTAAGATGAACCAACGTATATCATTGGGATTTTGTTTGGCCTCTATATAATGTTATTGTTCAGATATAGTTATTACTGTCTGATGTCAGGCTAACTGGTGTTAGCGACAGCTAGGTAATAGAGAGATAATTTTATCTCCGCTTTCTTGGCTTTTAAAGCCAGAAAAGTGAAGATAAACCCCCTTGATAATATGCCCCTCAAAGCAACTGCCAGGGCAACCTCTGTCAGTACGCCTCCTTATGTTACGATCAGAAAATATATGCATACATATACATTCTGCCTAAATTGCAAAGTAGAAAGTTATTTTTCCTCCATAATGTTGATGCCTTTGAGTGGCTCTCAACTGAGGTGGCTGCTGAATCTGGACACCTTACCTTCCAACACCCAGGCATGCCAAACAAGGTAACACAGTTTTGTCTCTGTGGGACATGGAAGAAAGGAGAGACCCGGTATCAAGCTGTTACTAAGTTAGACAGAGAAAGGGTATATCGTACACATTTGCTGTTTGATGTTTGTTATTAATGTTAAAAAATGTGACTGAGCAAGTAAATTTAAGAGGGGTGATTCAAGGGGTTAAGATAAGTGTGATCACCTTCCACTATTATGGACCATCAACCCCACCAATGTATGCAAGAAGGTTGGAGATGTTAACTGGATCTCAGCTTCAATGGCTGCTCTGCGATTCCCACCGGACAGTGAGCAGAACTGCCTAAATACAGGGGAGTAAACGGGAAATCACTGACTTAGAGTAGGTGGTGTCTTGCATACACCTGAAGGAATACCCGGGACAGGTCTGGATTTACTGGGAAGGGGAGCTAAGAAGAGTTGCTCTTTGGGTAACAGGGAAAAGCGGGGGAGGTTGGGGAAATCATCAGCACCAGACAGTATGAGGTTCCAAATGAATGTCTCTTGTTGGAGCACAGATTGACCAGTCACTGCTGAGACCGGTGCTCGGTTGTCTAGACATAACATCATCTCATCATCTGTGAAAGTCCTAGACAAATGACGAAGTTAGGAGTGTGCACTTTTCATAACATAAGAGAAAGATAGGGAAACCCCCGTCAATGTCCTTCCATATTTTACCAAACACATTGCCCATGAACCAGTGCTGGAAGGTGTGTTACTTGACTGGAATGCAATGAACCAATTATTGAGAATTCTATGAGCCATAGAATATTGGGACAGATTAATACGGAAAAGTATGCTCCTACTTGTTATTGTGTCTTAGTGTGTCGGTTATATATTACTCTTGCGTGTATTTCTATAGTCTGCATTATTTTGTAAATGCTAGTTGTGACTATATGGTTTACATTGAATGTTGTTCTGAGGGTAATGTTTTGAGAATATAAAGCATGTTTAAATGAATGCAATCTTCTGTTTCTTTGGCAAAGCCTTCACAGCATGCAACGGTGTTATGTTATGTTATGTTATGTTATGTTAGTAGTGTTTTGTAAAGCACTCATTCACCGGAAAGGTTTCTTTGTAGGAGTGCATGCTTGCTTTCGCATGTGCAGAGTGCCATTTTTCTCTCTCCATGTCTTCCAGCAAGCTCTGGATGTCTGCCTGTGACTTTGAAAGTATAGGTTGTTTTCCTTCTTGGGATGGGTCAATGATTTAGAATGTGTATTTAATGGGCTAGTGAAGGTTCTTTATCTGAAATGAGAGAAAATAGAGTTTTCACAGGAATATTGAAGAGGGCTGGAATGGAAAAGGGGTGGGTTCCCTTCGCTTACTGAGTTTTCCTATTTCAACTGTGAGCAATGAAACACTGGAAGAGAGCTTGCACAAACAGACCACATATGTCTAACTTTCCAGTCACACCCATCATTCAGGCCAACTTGGCCCAGTCTCATGGATACCCAAGCCTGCTGTACTGCCCTTAATGCATCTGATTTCCTTGTCGTCCTGCTCCCAGGAAGAACTGTGGGCATAATTGACTTTCTGAGTAAGGGCAGTCCTGATTCTGTTTCTGCTCTTGTCTCTAGCTCCCTAGCTCCATATCAGACCAGCAAATGTTCTTATTGAGATCTTCCTTGCCTGCCAACCTACTGGAGGCAATTGCTATTTAAGTAAGGGTGTGTGGACTTGCAGAGTTTCACTCTGTGGAATTTCGTGGAGTTTTTATGTAACACAGCAGAATTCCGCAGACCGAAACGCAGCAAGTTCCACCAACGGGCCGGAAATATGCATGTCATGCTGCTCGCACTGCAGTTTAGCACTAGTAGGCTATGCGGTGCACAATAGTGTGCTGCCATTCAAGTTGATTTTTTGCTGCTTGAGTAGAAAATCTACTTGAGCTGCAGCAAATATACTCAAGAGGCAGCCCTCTTCTCCCATGTTAGACAATGGCGCTAGGGGATGCCACATTTTGCTGGTGCTTCCATTACTGGAGCCCCACGGGAAAGAATTCTGCCATGCGGTGATTAGGGTAACTTGGCTGGAACTCCAAGATACAAGAGCAATGCAGAGTCACCACATTCCTCCAATTCTGAAACATTCCGCCCATCCTTATATGTAAGCTGAGTGATACTGTGTATTGTACGTCACAGGGGGATTTACTTGGAAGCCTACCTTTTTATGTGGAGAGTTCTGTGCCACTACTGCAGTGTTCATACAGTTGTAACTTACTATTGCCTTTGTGAATCAGGTCTGAAGAGAGCACCACTCTGGTCACTCATGCACAATCTCGAAACACTTCTCATTTAGGTCCATAGCAAGTATGACAAGCTTCCTGCCAAGCACTTGCCATGGTAAAACATACTATCTTTCCAATAATGCACTTCAATAGGGAAACATCCTTTACAACGCAACTTTTACCACGCAGTGCATTTACATCGCAACTTTTACAACGCAAACCATTACAATGCATTGCGCTGGGGGGCGCTCTAGGATAGGGAATAGATTTAATTTACTATCCAACACCTTCCCTACTATCCACGGGGACTGGAGTTGGAATAGTAAATTAAACTATTCACTATCCAGCACCCCTCAACACTTTGCGTTGTAAAGGTATGCGTTGTAAAACTTGCGGTGTAAAAGCATGCGTGGTAAAAGCATGCGTTGTAATGTCATACATACACTTCAATATCTCACAATACAGAACAAAGCACTATACAAATGCAATTACAATTATAAAACAACTGAGGTCTGAATGATTTATTTCTCACAGGTATATTGACTTAGGTAGGCACAAGTCAACCGCAACATGATTCTAGGCTATGTGTTGACTTCAAATAACACCCCGACCACTGCTTTGCAAGACTTATCGTGACAATCTGAAAAACTAAGTATTCATGATGACTTTTTTCAGGCCTTGGCAACTTGTTATGCCCATTAATCAAAACACAATTAGAACAATGAGGAACCTGTCTGCTAGCAATGAATCTAATTCAATCTCAAAGCCGAACTGTTCTTGCTCTCCCAATACTGATGACCATGCTGCATTGCCAAACACATTACATATGATTATAATTAGGGCTCCCGGTTTTATGGTATTTATTGTTTTAACATTTCCATCTGTATTTATCCATATTTATATTTTGTTCATTTTATTGGTGTTTGTCCATATTTATTTTATGTTTTGAGAACAAATGGAGTTGTAAAATGGTATATTTCCACATTTAAGTAACTGATAAACATGTAATCATACTACGATGCCTGTTGTTTTTAGCAAAATAAGAAACCAAATATATAACAAAGCACTACAATGACAGGTAAATATTAGCATTATATAAAAATATATGTTAACATATGCCTGTATTTAAGGGAATCTCATCCTATTTTTAAACCCCCTGTGTGTCTCTATCTGCTAGCAGATGGTTCTGAATTCACGAAAAACAAGAAGTAGAGTCACTCTCAAAAATAACAATTTTCTGTATTGTTTCGCTTTTGAAAATAAATACAGACAGGAAATAGACTGTTTTCTGTTTGTATTTTTCTGTAAAAATCAGTAAAAGTGGAAAACTGGAAGCCTTAATCATAATTGAGCGCAAGGCTAATTTAGGTTGCAGCTAAGAAAGGTGGAACTATTGAGGCTCATGTGTCAGGCTGATGCTCAGCCCCTGTTTCAATCTATAAATTCATGAGAAAAATGAAAAGATTAATGAAAGCACAAAAGTGATAATTATCTAAATGCTTTAAGAACCATTTATGAGCCCTGATCAGATTAAAGTTATGCAATCTTTAAACACAAAAAAAGAAGATGAGCTTCTGGTAGGGTTAGCATTACAAGAGGGGTTCTCCCATATCCACATCCACATCCACCAAACTTCAAAGTTCAAGCAGTCACTACTGTGTACTGTTTGCAGTAAGGGCTACCTGATATTGACTTGGCAGGGGGAATCTTGGTGAAACCCCAGTGCTTTTGAATGCATTTGAATCCCATAGAAACTCCTTTTGTTTATTACAACAATGTAGAAGGAGATAAACAAGCGATGACTAGGAATGGTTTTCAAGGACTGATTGTTGTCAATATGTATTGTATAATAGAGATTAATTTAGACATCAATGAGTTCTGAGGACCTTAAATAAAAGATCAGGGGAGCTTTGTACACTGTAAATTTATATCCAGCACAAGCTTTACTTAAGATTGTTCAAAAGGTCAACATCTGTACAGTAATAGTTAATTCGTCAAGTCCTCCATCTAGATCCAAGGATCCCAATAAATGAACCAGAGGAGCTTTAGCCACTGTTAATTTATCATTTAAATTAAGCTTATGGAAGATTATTCAAAAGTTCAGTTCCAAGGAACCATCTGAATGCTAGGGACAACTTAGTAGAGCATATTCTAATATTATTGCTTTAATTGCACAATCTGAGACCATTAATCTTGTGAACGAATGTATGAGGTATTGTATCATATTGTGATGCAACATTTATGCAGCACTTATAATCCCTGTGTGGCATGCTGAAGCAATTGCCTACATGGATAGCAAGCTACACGGTGCAGGGTGTTTGGTTGGAAGTGTGTTTACTTAGTTTCCATTCTATGTGAGAAGTGTTTCCATGTCATGCGTAATGACCACAGTGGTGCAACTATTGTGCTATGGGACGCATAGCTTAGCAGTGTGAGAAGGTGCAGTTTATTATTCTCATTAAGCTTTAAGCTTTTAGCTGCTCTGCAGGTCCCTTTGTGGTATTTCCTATTCCCATGGTCCGCTTTGCTGGTAACTCACTAGGTTGTCCATTATGAGATATTTTGTTTAAATTTTGTGGTGGTCAATTTTTCAAATGCCCACTCGACATAATAGATATGGGGAATATTTCATTTTACTTTCAGCACATCTCATTTCAGTCAGTAATCATCCCATATAAGTAACCTGATGCTCATCTAATGCTGATTGTGCTCTATCTACAGCACACATATTTATGGGCTGGGGGATGGGGGGGGTCAATATTCAAAGAATTTTACCACAAAGAGTAACAATGATCGGAAAAGGTTGCCTGAACATCAGAAAAGGCTTCTCAGGCACGTACTTTTTAGAAGTGCAGTTCACCGGTTTTACAACATGCAGAGGTTCTTCTCAGACTAGTAGCTTCACCTGTCCTATAATGAAAATCGGGGTTGAACCAGACGGAGAAAATAAATATTTTAATAGTTCTTTCGAAGCCTATGGGTTGGATGAGGTTGTTCTTCATAGGGGATAACAGCTCAGGTTCTTTAACCCTGGAAGACAAGCTGAAGTTCCTGCCATGGAATGTTGGCAGCCTAAATTTAATTTTAGAACACATAGGCACTCAGGGTGAAAGGTCTTAAAAATTGCTAGCCCTGTGGAAGCCCCATTTTGCAGGGTTTGAAATGATATGGTATACAGATTTTATCACATCAGGTAATGGACAGGTGCCACCCCCACCCCTGAGTTAAATTTTAGCTGGTCAAACCTGCATTAATGTAATTTCAAAAAATCCCCATTAATTACCCCACTCCCAGTCAGATTTCATCAGGGCCAATACATATCTAAATATCACACCAACACACACAGCCACTTGTAATGAGGGCCTTAGAAGGAACTCAAATTCCCAAAGAACGTAATATTTTCTGGATTTTTTTAACCTGGGCCAAGACACTGCTGCATCCAGGTGTGTTTCACGAGTTCCCTATGAAGGCTACTCGTAAGAACAATTGAAGCAGGGCTGTGAAGGGGCGCGCTGCATGTATTTATTTACTCTATTTAGGGAAGCGCTACTCAGCCATGTATTCCACTTACGTGATTAAGATTACGGGGTGCTTCTAATTGTGAATGTGTATTAAAATCTGGCACTGGTTGTTATATCTCAATTACTGAAATATTTCTTAGTAACTTTAATAACTAGTCACCAATCATAGCAAGGGTTTGATTTTGGCTATCAATATTTACAGTCTTATTTTAATTATCACCTCTGACATGATTTGTTGGATTTGTTGGACACTACCTGAGGTATTTCTAAAGCTAACGTTCCAATCCAAGGGAGTGTCCATAATGGTGATAACATCTTTGGGCTACTTGCACAGTGTTAATTTAACACCTTAGCTGCGTGTAAACATTTCTCCCCAGTGCTGCGCTGTCCATTAGAACTAGTGCTGAATGGACGTTCAATGGTCGTGCGCAGCACTGGGGAGGTAGCGCTGCTGACGACCATTGGCCGTCAGCAGCACTTAAGGGGTTAAGAGCATTTAACGGCTACTTTAGCTCAAGTGTGCCAATAAATTACACACATGTATGTTGTAGATGAAAGACTGTATTGTACTATTTGTTCACATTGCTGTTCTTGTTTGGCCTTCTGGGATATTTTAGGTTGATCCATGTATTAAAAGGAATCACTACTCTATAATTAGAATTTTGAAGAAATCTGTAGAAAGAACAGATGACTTAAATTCATTTACAATTTTATTATTACCTTATGAAACTTGTTATTTTGAGAAGGAAAATTACATTAGAGTGGTGTAAATTTGACTTTCTAATGTCTAGTGAGTGTCTCCACTAATCTCATAAAAGAAAATGTGATTTTTTAATAGCAACGTGGGACTACTTAAGAAAAGCCTATAGCCTTGGGGGGTTTAGACAAGACCAAAGTGCTAAACAAGAATTACAAGAAATTAATTTGTAAGGTAAATAAGGTATATTGTCCATAAAGTTGTTTTTAAATATTAATGCAAACCAACTGTAAAAAACGAAACAAAGATCCTTGGTAGCTATACTTGGTACAGGCTTTTGATGACCTAGAGTAAGAAACAGTTCATACATAAGTAAAAACATTCAATTGCCAGCTTCATTGTAAAATTAATAGAATCTGCTAAACGATTTCTTAATCACAAGGCATCTTTATTTTAGCACTGTTGGAGGAATCAAAGCTGGTGAGGTTTGCATTGTTGATAATGATAACCTGGGGAGGTAATTTCAATGTGTATTTTAGATTCGGTAATAGAGGTTTGTGACCTGCCTAAGGTATTTCATTTATATGAAGTTTTATATGTTTTATGTTGTCTTCTATTGTATGTGTTTTATTAATCAAACTATAAACTAAACTATGAACCACTAGTGCATTTACTGTACATATTTTGTAACACAAACGATCACCTTAAAGTCATAAGGAATGAAATTGAGCAGATTCAGCTAACCTAAATCAAACCTGGCCAAGGGCAGCGCTGTCACAAGCTTTGCAGGAGCCAGGTGCAAAATATTTTAGAGGAGTCTTCTGTTCCAGGACTTCCTATTGACCTTGGAAGGAAGAAAAGCTGAGTAGATCAGCCAGAATTCACATCCACGAATTACAAGTTGCTTGCAGATATCTATAACAGGACATTAACACATTTATCCATACTACTTGCTTACAGAGGAAGCTTAGTAACAAGAAAACCAAAAACAGAAATCCAAATTTAGATAATTATCTTATTGTAAGATCTGGCATTCTGAAAGTGGTCTAGAGGCAACATTATTTGTGCCCCAATCACGTCCCTCTACATTTCTGCCTACCTGTCTGTTTGAAGACAGAAAATTTCTTTGGCAAAGATAACGATTGACTTTATCAATGTGTATTGAATTGGAGAAGGAAAGTATGGAGTCATAAAATAGGTGAAATAGACTCTACTCTTATTTTTTAGGAGTTTGTCTTTGCCTGCAATTTATTAATTCACACTCCGACATATTGTCACGTTCTGTGCTTGGATATTGAGTCTCTTGTTACTGTTTCAGGAGACATTGGTGGGGCGATAAACACTGATAGTGAAAGGCCCGGCTTTCAACAAGAAAAACTATTTGATTAGGCCAGGTCCCATACAAATGTCAGAGTGGGGTTTTCTATGCCTTAATCTTTAGATGTCATCATTAAACAATCCCCACCACTGGTCGTATGAACCATTGTTAATCGACAAGAAGAAATAAAAACAACTGCATCAATCCAAAATAACATGTTATATCATTAATGACTTGTAGTACAGTCAATAAAGGGCATTTGTTTGATGTAAAGCTTTTTATTTTCAGTTCCTTTAGTATTTAATCATGTATTCAATAAGAATTAGTCTTTTAAGCATCATCTTTGAAATTAACAGAATTCAATGATTGATATTTCAATATAAGGTAAAATAGAATATTAGTCAGGATAACAATAAATATTGTAATAATGCAGCAAGAATGTTCCAAAAAGGAAGTTCCCATATCTAAATATGTTGGAATAAGGTCAAAATAAGGTATCAGTTCAGATACTCAATGAAAAGTTCTGATGAGAAGATCAATGCATAAAGCATTAAGCCTTTTCATAATAAGCCAAGAAATACTCTCGGCTATAAATCAACAGACATCAAAGAAATAAGCTAAGCAACCTCCCATGTAGAGAAGTATAAGAAACTCAAAGATGAGTCTCCAGTCAGAGAGTCAGAGAAGGAATCTAGCTGCTACTCTAGGAACATGCACTAATATAAACACACAACATTCCAAATGGCAACATGTGTCTTTTCGTCTCCTGTGTCATCCAATAGGATTGTAGTAAATTCCTGGGAATAGGTAACGTCCTTTAAAAGTTACATCATTCACATGTTGCAATCCAGACTGTTCTCCTCATAAATCATCCTTCCTGTTACCTCCACTACTCCTGGTGAGAATATAACTATCACTTATCTGATATAAAAAAGGCCTATTTACTAATTAACAGGAAGCTTCTTGAAAGTAACAACACCTGCAACAAAGGGAAAAAAAACAAATTGTGGGAAAAATAAATATTAAGTATAAAAGCAGGCCTTTCAATGTTAATGCATTATTTTCAATTAACATGGCATCAACAGTTAGGCTAAGCTAAAACAGCACTAATTCACTTCACTTGTAGGCCTATAACATATGAGTATGATTACCTACCTCAAAGTTTTGCATTTACTATATGTGCTATTTAAACATAGGTTTTTGTACATTCTTAATAAAAATGTTTTTGTTTACAAATAAGATTCACTCTAGAAGTTTCCCTCATCTGATGGTTGAAAAACCATCAGAATTTCTTCCTTCAGAAATTAATCTTTCCTGTGCATTCTCCCTCTTTGCTGAGTTGTCTTTATTGTAAAATAGCATCTACATCCCTTCTGTAAAACATATAAGCTTATTAGACAAACGCCAATGATTAATACAGGTTTTATTATGACTCTAAAAAGTCCTTCTCCTAATGTTGCATGCTATTTGCTAATGACAAAAGTTATTTTGCCTAAAGTCCTGTTGTCATCCCCCTCCTTCCTTACTAGAGGCACACCCAGTCATGGATAGGTTTTTGTTTCCGTATTTCCCACTGTTTTGAGCAGCTAACACAGGCTCAGTCAGTGTTCTCTACAAGGTGCACTGTTTTCTACAAGGTGCACTGTTCCTTTTCTCATCTGTAATAGTGGGTAGCCCGGGCAGGTGCTGCCTAACCTTCCGAGTCCTCCTCGTCGCCTTGTCCTCTCCTGTTGTGTAGATGAGGTGTATTATAGGCCTTAAAGCAATTCATGAAATGGAAATGTAAATAACAAAGCCAATGGCCTTTAAGGGTATCCTGACTATTGGTCCATCACTGTGCCAGTGAAACATGTGGTGCCTGTTATTTATGTACGTGCTCTTCCCTTCCCAAGTGACCCCGCTGTGGTGACCGGATGCCAGCCAACCACCTCCTAAAAGCAAACACACTAACAACTGGGACTTGTCTGAAGCCACAGTATCAAACACGTACCCTACTGTTGCACCCCCTGGAGTTAGAATAGTAATTTTTACCCCTACACTATCCAACACGTACCCTACTGTTGCACCCCCCTGGAGTTAGAATAGTAATTTTTACCCCTACACTATCCAATACTTACCATACATGCAATGTAATGGTATGCGTTGTAATGGTATGCGTTGTAAAGGTAGTATGCATTGTAATGGAATGCGTTGTAAAGGTAGTTTTAAAAAATGTGTTTTAATGGCATGCGTTGTAATGGAATGCGTTGTAATGGATGTTGAGTTGTAGAAAATACGTTGTAAAGTTAGACGTTGTAAAAGTATGCGTTGTAACGTCATACATTCGTTCACAGTACTAGCAGCCACTACTGTGTATTCTTCTTTGTTTCAAACATATTTTAAAACAACTTCCTCGTTATTTGCTTAGGAAATATGTGAGCTCGTCTTTCCTCTAGTGTTATTATGAACCTCTTTTCTAATTGCCTCATTACACCGCTTAGATTATTTTCGTATGCTTTGATAGTGTTTACAGCTGTGGGAGACCTAAAGAAATATCATGCAATTTTCATGTCTTTTTCTTATGGATGAGGATTCATTCTTTTCGACAGGGGAACTTTGGAAAGAATCATGTCATAATTGGAAAAATAATATTCAAAACCCTCATGTCTATAAAATAAACTAGGTAAAATACTACATGTAATTGCATATGAAAGTGGAATGTGGTAGTAAATCTCATCTTCTGCAGCTGAAGAAGGTATGTGTACATAGACATAACAATCATTTGTGTCTAAAACTTGAGTATATTCCAGAACAAATCTAGAATAAACATTAGTCAAGACTTTTTTGAGAAATCTACAAAGGAAACTTTTAATTTTTTCTCATCTACTTTGTGCACAGGCATTGTAGGTGCAGGTGTAGATCTAAGTGTTTCTATCTCTGGTGCAAGACTCACTCAAACTAAAAGGACTACAAATGCTAGTACAACAACTAATAATGTGACAATAATCACTATTCTACACTTAGACTTGGTAAGGACACACATGTTTGTTTGTGTGTCTACATCAGACCTTTAGTAGAATGTTGCAGTAGGCAGATTCAATATTCTGTGTTGACTTCTAATTCGGCAAAGAAGCAAAACTTTCGATGACCTGCTTGATGATATTTTGTTCAGCTTATATACAAACATTTTTGTGAGACATCCCTAGCCATGCTCCATCTTCTTCTAAATGTGTTATCCCTACTCTTCTACTGCAATCTCACCCCTAGAGAAAATCTTCTTTTCTTTATTTACCTTTATTAATTGTTTGTTGTCTAATTAATTTATTTCAGTGTTGTATGTTTCTGCTTTAAACACAGTTCATCATTTGTTGTATCAGTTCTTTTAGGCTTGAGATCACTAAATAGTGCTTGTCAAGATCTTTGTTGTAATTTGTGTTTCAGAAATCCAATTTAATCAATGCTGTTTTGGTGTGACATATCATGGAGGTTGAAAAGATTCAGATCTCAGTTTGCAAACACTTTGACTTGATGCATTAGGCACATTCTCTAAGTAATAGGTCCATTCAGGTTTAGAATACTCTTTCTCTTTTGGATATCCTTGATGTCTGTTCATCTTCCTCTGTTTTGCTTATACCACTATATTCTGTTTCTTGGATGATGGTTTGTGGTGTAAGTTCAACTGAAACACTAGATCTCAATTGCCTCCTGTCATTTGGCCATTCTAATCTCCAAAGGGGTCTTTCTCTTCTCACACTTGTCCCTTCATCTGGATCATTTGGATGTTCTTGTGATTATCAAGCAGCTCTTTTATTTTTGCCTCTCAATTCTTTATTTTCAGTGGATATTCCCACACCACTCTGCGGGATTTCAAGAATTTGACCTGTCGGAGATTTTGCTGTACTTCACCCCCTCTGATCCATCAGAGCGTACAGGTACAGGAGATCTTGAACCTGGCTCAAAGAACACTACTTCTTCATATGGACACCTCACTCTCTGGGTTTTCGAAGCATGGACCCAATTAGGCACCCCAGCACACTTGACAATCAGAATAACCTGGTAGGTGCCTTTCCGCCTCGGCTCCAGGCAGGATTATTTCACATGCTTGTTCACCAAAACCGAGTCCCCAGGATTAAGGTTGTGACACTGCTCCTGATGTGGACCGGCAGTAGTAGCTTCAATCTACTGAAAAATGGAATGTACCACACCAGCTAATCCTTTGCAGTAATTGAGTATCATGACATTTATGTTTACAATCGCATTCACAGGCACAGCAGGCAGATTCGTAGGACGACCTGAGGTTCTTTAAAATTCTGCCTTGTCCTGTGCGGTTATGGTTCCGTCATGATTTTGGTGATGTTGTATCGTATCTAGTAAGTACGGCCAATATGGAATGAATTTGTCGCGTTAACTAGCGAGTTCATTACGTATTCAGAGACTTTGTCTCTAAATATGGGTTCCATTTTGTCTGTGCCGCCATTTTGTGTTGCCCTCACGTAGGCCGTGGAGGTGACCGAACGAACAAAGTTGCATGGGATTCGTTGTTCATGTACATATTAAGTAGGCCTTTTCTGACTTGCGAGTGGACTGTAAGACGCTGACCCCGTCACTTGAAACTAACCCTTTGCGAAGCCAATTTCCCTGGCTGATCGTTGTCTGAAATTGCCAATCACTGTTCAGGATATCGTTAACTTTTAGTTTGCTTGCACATATCTTATACTACTCAATATCTAAACTACTTCTTTCCTTATGTCTTTTCGTTACATGGGTAGTGATTTCAAATATGGGTTTGTCCGGCTCGTGGAAATTGAATTTGGGACATTCCTAATAATTAACTTGTGGGTTGGTACAATGTAAAGTGAGTGTTTTACGATATGACGAAGCATGGGAAAATGTATTTGATTCGTTCGAATTTGTCGCAGTGGGTGTGCATTGCAAATGAGTAAAATATGGATAAATATTGATGTCTTGCTCTACGAAAATTGAACAGTTTCTTGAGTTGTACACCGTGTTGTATTGCTGGGATTACTGTTACTAGCTGCAGCTAATAAATTTGATCTCTGATGCCACCTAGAAGTATTCCATGTCTCTGTGAAGCAAGACAGGTGAACTCGAAGACTTCGGGCGTGTCCCTGACGCTGCTGGGTTTTGAAAAACCTGGTTCTTCAGTTGGTGTCCCACGTGGGGCGACTTCAGCGGTACCGGTCCAAGCCCAAGGATCGTGAGGAGCCACGTGAGAAAATTCTGGAGGAAGGCCAACCACTTCATCGACCCCTGTATGTCGTCGTGGTCTGAAGGTTTTTGCTGCGAGGCTTCCAGCTTTCGGACAGCTACGAAGGACTGCTGCCCTGACTGTCGCCCTGTCTTGGACCCTTGATTGATCCTTTGTAGAGCGAGACGATAGACGGTCTTCTGGTGGCGTGACAGATACCTTGGTTAAGTATAAGTGGGTCGCTCCCATGATCTTTGTTTTGGTCCTTAGTTTGTTCAGATATTGCAATAGCTGAAGCTGAGGGGCTCGTATATTTACAAGTGTATCGATAGTTGATAACCCCTTGAAGTTTGAAGCTAGATTAGTGAGCTATAAGATGCCAGGTTTTAGCAAAATTGGGAAATGGTTTGGTTGTGGCTGCAACAGGGATTCCCGATTGGAGGATTCGTGTCCGATACCTCCGGTTGGAACTCCGACTTACGAGCTCTATTCAAAACACACAGTGGGCCCCGTTACGTACAATGAAGTATTGGCCCGCTATACTAGGAAAGATGGTGTTTTACAATGGCCCCAATATGGTAGTTTCGAATCAGAGATTTTAGATAATCTGGAAGTTGTGCTATTTAAGCAGAAAGCCCGGCCGGCGATGTTTGATTCTTTCCGCCTTTGGCGTAAGGAAGCCAAACAGCGAGAAATTAAGCAAGCAAAGAGGGATAGGAAAGATAAGAATATGTCAGTGCTACAAGCTGCTAGGCAGTTCAAGGAAGATGCAGAAGAGCGTGCGAGTGAAGTCTTAGATAGACAGCGTTGCATGGCTATCGATAAATGTTATCCGGCCTTGCTGCTTTCCCTTTCAAAAGTGAATGAAGACCCTGAAAAAGATCCTTTGATCTCTCATTTACTGAGATTACCAACCACTTATGTGCAGGGTGCTACTGCAGCTCCATTACCCCTGGTTGTTGCACATCCTTAACGACTGGTTGTGGTGAGAATTTGTTGGGTTTGGACTTGCTGAAAAGACTGTATGCAACATTGCATTGCTCTCCTGAAGGAGTACATCTTACGGTGGGTAGGAAAGTGATTTCTCCGATGTTTTTGTCTAAAGATTGTCTTCCACTGGAATTGCGTTCTCTTCCTGATACACTTTGGGCTACAGGTCCGAATGATGTTGGTCTTTTGCAGATTCCACCCTACGTTGTTACTCTCAAGTCGAATGCTAGGCTACCTCGCATTGCGCAATATAATATCTCGAGTGATGGCGAGAGGGCTCTTTTAGCGATCATTTATGATTTGGATGAGAAGGGTGTGGTTGAAGAAATGAGAGGTAACGTGTGTAAAGGTCCTGTTTTGCCTGTCCTTAAGCGTACTGATGCTTCTCAGCCACCTGTGTATCGGTTTGTGATTGATCTTCGAGAGGTGAATAAGATTGTGGTACCACAGTTTCCTGTTGTTTCGGACATTACCGCTTTGTTGACTCTGATTCCTGCCTCAGCTGCCTGGTTTTCGGTTATTGACTTGAAGAATGCTTTCTTCAGTATTCCGATTGCTGAGGAGAGTAGAGATATTTTTGTCTTCTCTTTAGGAGGCCGAAGCTACCAGTTTAAGAGAGCTCCTCAAGGTTATTGTGAAAGTCCCTCGATCAATAGTCAGGCGTTGAAAACTCAGCTTGATAATTTTGTATTGCCTTCTGGTGCTACTCTTATCCAGTATGTTGACGATTTACTGATTGCTGCTGATGATGAAAAGATTTGTAAAGAAGCTACTCTTTCTTTGTAACGACATTTGTCTGACCTTCACCATAAAGTGTCACCTTCTAAGTTACAGTATTGCCGCCAAGAAGTGACCTACTTAGGTCATCTCTTGTCGAAGGAGGGACGACGATTGACCCCAGAACGAATTCAAGCGATTTCGCAAATGAGTGTGCCATCCACGCAGAGAGAAGTGCGTGCATTTTTAGGTATTACTTCATATTGTAGGCAATGGTTCCCCAATTTTTCCTTGCTAGCAAAACCTTTGTCGGCATTGACTCTTAAAGATACTCCGCATCCTCTCCCTTGGTCTGACGAATGTCAGAAAATTTATTTATTTATTAATTTATTTATTTATTTTTAAAATTTGTAAAGCGCCTCGTATGCCCGTGGGCGTCTTGGCGCTATGACTCATTAGTCCCTCAGAGCGATTAGCGTGCGATTTAAAAGGTGATAAAGAGGAGAACGGAGCTACTGGTCAAACAGCCAGGTCTTCAACAGTTTCCTAAATTGTAACAGTGTGGGTGTAGATCTAATCGCCAAAGGAAGCGTGTTCCAGAGTCTGGCTGCGAGGTTAGTGAAGCATCTGTCTCCCCAAGTGACAGTTTTGGGCCTAGGTACCACTAGTTGGTCCTAACTGATGGAGGGCTTTGAAGGTGAGACACGGAGTTTTAAATTTGATCCTGTTTTTGACCGTCAGCCAATGATAATTCCTGATTACTTGTTTAATCGGTTTGAATTTGGGGGTCCCGGATAACAGTCTTGCTGCCGCATTTTGAATCAATTGTAACTTGGAGACCACCCGAGCTTGAGCATTTGCAAATAAACCATTACAGTAATCCAGGGAGGACAGTACCAGAGACTTCACTACAGTTTTCCCAGCATTTTCTGGAAGAAATTAAATTATTTTTCTTAGGAGTTTAAGTTTAAAAAATGCTGAGGATGCTACTAGATTGGCATGATTAGCAAAGTTTAGTTTCTCATCAAAGATGACTCCAAGATTTCTGACTTTTTGAACAGGAGTTGGTAAAGTTCCGAGTAATGAAGGCCACCAAATTGATGACCACATATGTGACAATTTGCCAAAAATGATCACCTCCGTTTTCTGGGAGTTCAGCCTTAAACAGTTACATGCCATCCACTCTTTAATTGCCAGCATGTCTTCTGGAAACTCGGCCGCCACCCTGTCTCCATCATTATTGATGGCTAGCACTAACTGGGTATCGTCGGCGTATGTGGTAAGGCTCATCCGGTAGAACTTAATAACCCTAGCTAAGTCCCACACATAGATGTTAAAAAGTGTCGGACTTAGGGATGAGCCTTGAGGAACTCCACAGGGTAGAGCCAAGTCAGCTGATTTAAATTACCCCAGTGTTACAGCCTGGGTTCTGTCTGACAGAAAGGAGGCGAGCAAGGCTCGAGCCCTGGAGTGGATGCCTAACTCCCCTACACGGTCAATCAAGATGGAATGATTGACCGTGTCGAAGGCCGCAGAGAGATCCAGCAAAACCAGAACCGCCGTGCCACCCTGGTCTCTGATGGTTCTGATGTCGTCAGCGGCTTTAATAAGCGCAGTCTCGGTACCATGCATTTTCCGAAAGCAAACTGTGAATCATCAAGCAGAACATTTTCTGAATTACGTGATGCATTGTGTTCTGCCCCGGTGTTGGGTACTCCGGATTACAGTAAACCTTTCACATTGTATGTCCACGAGAGAGAAGGTTGTGCGTTGTCGGTTCTGACACAGCAATTTGGCGATAAGCAGCGTCCATGTGCGTATTTCTCCTCTACGTTAGATCCGGTAGCTAGAGCGTTGCCGAGTTGTCTGAGAGCTACAGCGGCAGCGGCTGTTTCTATTCGACAGTCTGCTGGTTTGGTAATGGATAACACGTTGATTGTGATGGTCCCACATGCAGTGGATACCTTATTGAATAGGACCAAGACACAGCACCTTACTAGTGCTCGTTTGTCAGGTTACGAGTTGACGCTTTTGGATAGCCATGTACACATCAAAAGATGCAATGTGTTGAATCCAGCTACGTTGTTGCTGATTTCTGTAGAGACGGATGTTCAGGAACAGCATGATTGTTTTCTTCGGATAGAGGAAGAAACAAAGGCTAGAGTTGATTTAAAAGATACTCCTCTGGGGGGCGTGGCCAAGATGGCGGCCGGAGCGAATGTGTAGCCACAGAGCTCCTCGTCCGATCCCCTGAAAACCCCGCTGCAGCCCTAGTTTCTGGCACATCTGGCCCCCCACATGTCGCAGCCAATGCGACACGTTGTGGGGAGCACCCGAGGACCCCAGTACCCGCTGCGGAGGGCGACTGCTGCGGACCCCACCGCCGCCGCTCAGCAAGGCGGGAAGATGACGAGAACCGGGCCCAGCACTCAACGGCTCTCCCCCGCTCTCAAGGGGCCGGGCGTTGTTGCGGAGGGCCGGTAGGGGGTCGGAGACCGCTGATTGGGGAGGAGACCCCGTCCGGCGAGCATAAGCGCCATCTCCTGCCTCCGGTGAGCCGGGGGCCCCGGGACTGTCCTGCGGCGCTGCCCGGGAGTGCTGCTACTCTGCCCCCCGGCTTGGGCCTACGCGGACCCCGGACCTGCCGGCAGCGCTGTATGCAGCCGGCCCCCTCCAGTGAACAGGCGGACAGCGGACCCAGGGGGGGCCCTGACACGCCGCCTCAGAGACCCCTGAGCACCCGACGATTGGGGCGACCTGTGCCTGTAGGACGCCTCACGCTGAACCCCGGCTTGGGCCTAGCAGAGGAGGACAAGCGGCACATAGCGGACCTGGTGCCCGGCCCGGCCCCCCCGCTCCAGACCCTGCGGGCCGGCCGAGGCCCGACCAAGCTGTATCACAAGGCCCCGCAGACGGCTGAGGGGGCCGCGCACGACCCAACGTCGACTAAGGTGAGGAGCTGGGCACTCGCGGGGCCTGTGAGCCCCCGGCGAAGGGAGGGGAGTTTGGAGCCCAGGACCCCCCCGGCGGGAACCCTTGAGACACATTTTGTGCATACACTGTACCCCTTGACTTACACTGCACCCTGGCCTCCAGGTAGGAGCTAAAAGCGGCGGCTGTCCTCTCGCTACAGGAACGACCCCGGCCCACGTGGCCACGTTCCTTTCTCCCCGGAGCTCAGAGCTACGCTGGTACCGGAGCTAGTGGACCCCCCTGACAGGGCTCCTTCACTGAACTGGGACGTAGTCGGCCGGATCCCGACCCACCTATGTCGAGCTCCACGCGCAAAATGGGCCGCCCAATCAGCAAACTCTTCCAGAAATCCTCCTCCAAATCGGGGAAAACCCAATCGCCCACAATGCCGGCAACTCAAACTGCCACCCCGACCAGGGAACCTGCGGAGGCCCCCATCACAAAATCATTCCTGGAGTCCCTGTTCAACACGCTGCGCGAGGACTTCCAGACTCTGAAGCAGGACATGAGTAGTGAGCAAAGGGAACTGCGCCGAGACCTGGACTGCCTAGGGGACAGAGTCATGGCGGTGGAAGAATCAAATCAAACCCGGGGGGACGATCTGGTGCTCCTCCAACAGGAAGTCATCCGCCTTCAGGAACAGCCGGTGGGCCTCCAGGCCCACACTGAGGACCTCGAAAACCGCTCTCGGAGGAACAACATACGGGTCCGGGGTGTGCCTTTGAAAGCGGAGGGGAACAGCGTCATGGAATATCTACAGGACCTCTTTCGGGAAGTTCTCAGTGAAGCAGCCGACTTCCCCATCCGCATTGACCGTGCTCATCGGGTGGGGTTGCCTCGCCGGGCCCCTGCCCCCCCTCCGGACATTTTGGCGTTCCTCCCGGACTTCCCCCTGAAGGAGAGGATCCTCAGAGAAGCGCACAAGGCACAACCCATCCGATTCCGTGACCACCCCATTGAACTATACCAGGATCTCTCGGCGATTACTCTCCAGAAATGCAAGGATTTCAGAGTGGTCACCACGTTCCTGAGGGACAAGGGGGTGCCCTACTCCTGGGGTCATCCATTCTGGCTGATTTTCAAATGGGAGGGCTCCCTACACCAACTCCGCTCACTCCAGGACACCTGCACCCTACTAGGTATCGACCTCCCAGACGACGACCCAGACCAAGCCTCCTCTCAGGGACTGTCGCAAACAATTGGACCCCGCTCGACCGAGGGCGCCTGGCAGCAGGTGAGGAGACGCCGGGGCCCCAGGCACACCCTTCGCCCGGACCCGGGAACGATCGCGAAAGACAAGGCCGCAGCCATCGAGGAGGTGGTTAAGGACACCACTGTTGTACCCTGATCTATGCATTGGTGGGGGGCCACCCTTACATTGCTACTCCGTAATGGGGGGGGGAGAGGGGTGAGGGGCCGCAAAGGCTGCCGCTGACACATTCCTCTTCATCCGCTTTACCTTCAGGCCTGATTTGACCCTGGATAGGCCTGGGACTAAGACTGGGGGTCGGGAGTTACATGTTGGGGTTAGGGCGGGCAGAGGGGGGACCGGGTGTTGGGCTGGGGGACTCAGGGGCACTGGGGAGGGAAGGGTACCGGGGGAGCGGGAAGTCAGGGCTGGGGTGGGATGGGGTGGGTGTTTCTGGACCCCTCCCGGCGTGGTTCATCTAAGTCGACGCACACTGGCACGGAGGCCGGGCGCACATAGGGCACACTGCATGCAAGGCTGAGTCCTCATTTTCCCTGTGAATGGCTAACCCTCCGCTGAAAATCCTCACCCTAAATGTGAAAGGGCTTAACAATCCCATAAAGCGCAGAGCCGTCCTGTCCTTTCTAGAAAATTTGAGGGCCGACGTCTGTCTGCTTCAAGAAACGCACTTGCTCTCTAAAGATTGGCACAGGATGCGCTCCAGGGCATTCCCGACACAACACTACTCCTCGACCCTAGAGAAGAAGGACAGGGGTGGCTCTCCTGGTCGCACGTCACTTCAAAGGGATTATAGGAGATAAGGTAGCCGACATTAAAGGGAGATTCCTGGCCTACACACTACGCATAGTGGGGCTGGAGATGGTGGTCGGGTCCTTATATGCTCCAAACTCTAAACAGGAACCATTTCTGAAGGGGGCACTAGCAGAGGCGCTGCAACCCAATGTTAAGGCTGTCCTGGTGGGAGGAGATGCGAACCTAGTGATGAATCCGGACTTAGACAGGTCAGGCCACCGACAAGGGTTCGCGGGGGCGATCACACAGGAGGGGAGCCAATGGTTGTCAAAGGAGGGGTTCACGGACCTGTGGCGTGCGCAACATCCCACTTCTCCGGGATACACATTCTATTCCCATGTACACCACACCTACGCACGCATCGATCATTTTTTCGGCAGCGCTGAGGTGTCCTCCTTGATGGAGGACGTAGAGGTGCTTCCGGCTGCACTTTCAGACCACGACGCGCTCCTGCTGCACCTGCACCTGCGAACCCCAGTGCTTAACTCACGCAGAGGCAGATGGCGTCTCAATGACGCCCTCCTGCAACACGAGGGAGTCACGCAAAACCTCCAAGACCGTATTTCAGACTATCTACAGTCTAACGACACCCCAGAGGTTTCCCTGACGGCGCTGTGGGGAGCGCTTAAGGCGGTGGTAAGGGGCGAGCTGATCTCGGTGGCCGCGGCGGAGGCAAAGAATCGAAAAGATAAAAGGCTCTCCCTATCGACACGGGTGCTTGAACTCGAACAAGCACACAGCCGAACCGGAGCACCCAGGATATGGCGACAACTTAAAGCGGCTAGGGCTCAACTGGCCAGCTTAGACCTGGACAGAGCGGAATACGCAGCCCTACGACTGCGCCACACGTACTATGTGGGGGGGGGAACAAAACGGGACGCCTACTGGCGAGCTGTCTCAAGGCTAAAACCCTGAAAGCGAGAGTGCCCCCGGTCCATGCCCTGGACGGAACGATCGCCCAGGATGATGTCCACATCGCTGAAGCTTTTCGCGGGTTCTATGCCTCACTGCACACCGCGGATCCGCCACCCGAACAGACACTCACTGACACCTACCTCCGCGACCATAACACCCCTGAACGAACACGCCAAGGCCTCCCTCGATGCTCCTATCAGGACCGAGGAGGTCATCTCCGCGATCGCGCGTCTCAAGCCTATGAAGGCCCCTGGCCCGGACGGCTTCTCGGCCACCTTTTATAAAACTTTCTGTCCCCAAATCGCTCCGCTGTTAACCAGGTTATTCAACTCATTCCAGGGTAGAGGTTCCATCCCCCAGGACATGCTGGACGTGGACATCGTGGTTATCCCTAAACCGGGGAAGGACCCGTCCCAGTGCAAGGCATACAGACCCATCTCCCTTCTCAATATCGATCTCAAATTGTTCACGAGCGTGCTGGCTGCTCGATTGGGCCCATGTCTACCGGGGATTATTGAACCAGATCAAGCGGGATTTGTTCCTAACCGACAATGCGCTGACAACACTAACAGACTGCTCCATGTCATTGATAAAGCTCACTACAGCAGCTCCGACGCGGTCCTCCTGTCCGTGGATGCCGAGAAGGTGTTTGACAGGGTGGACTGGGGCTACTTGGACGCTGTCCTACTGCGCTATGGGTTTGGAGACAGGTTCCGCACGTGGGTTGCCAGCTGCTACGCTACCGTGCAGGCCAGGATCTCGGTCAACGGGGTACGCTCGGACCCCCTAGACATCAGAAGGGGCACTAGACAGGGGTGCCCTCACTCACCCCTTCTCTTTGCTCTGTATATCGAGCCCTTGGCCCAGCGAATCCGAGACAACAGGTCCATATCCGGCGTTCATTTTGGCGGGGAACCACAAACCGTGAGCTTATACGCGGATGATATCTTGGTGGCCCTCGAGGACCCCTCGACATCGGTACCGGCTTTCCTTTCGGAGGTGGAGCGCTTCGGGGAGGTGTTGGGGTTTAATAAACTCAGTAATACCTGTACCGCTATGCAAATGATGCCCGTTTTGATAAATCAACAGAATACAGGAATGCCTTTCCGTTTTAAAATAATGCTACAAAATGTGTAAAAAATGTGTAATGAAGATGTATAGATCGGCTAATATTTTTTAATTATGTGTCTCCTGAATATAGAAATTAACCAAACTCCTCTTAATAGAGGCAACCCATGACTTTGCTACATGCACGTTATAACCCAATGTAAGTCACTAGGACCATCACCATTTCGAACTAATTGCCAATATATGATCCTTTGGATGGCAGTCCTTGTGATGCAGGCACAATAGCCATGTTTAAACTAACTGAATAATAGGCACTACCGCCAATGGGTTAGATAAACCTCATGTAAAGATATCACGAACCCGGATACTCACGTTTGAATTTTTTTTTTATATAGATAGATGCTTTTATATAGTGCAAGTTTGCCTGTACCTCTCACAATGTTTTATTCAAACATGTTATACAAAAGACTGGATGTCAATACAATCGTACTTATGAATTGTTCTGTTTGAATTGACAGAAAATGTTTTACCTTTGAAGAATTATATTTTCGTATTTGGGACACTGTAAATATTTGGAAACGACAACTGTCTACGTGATTTAACCAACCTAGGTATTATGATTGTATTCCATTTACCACATTGCACCTTTTTCTACCCACTTACCTTTTTCTGTTCTGGCACTTTGGGACCCTCTTCTTGATTGATAAACTGAATATCGTGACACTTGCTTCTACGCTTACTAGATCTTGCCGTCTTTCTAAAACAATTCTAAAAACACTTATATTGTTTCTTTCCGAATTCTGTTCTGCGCGGCTCTGGAACTCTCCAAATCACTGCATTTGACTTAAGAATCACCACCTCTCTTTGAGCACGAAGATAAGCTTTTTCTTGCCATGGTATCACAAAATTACCTTAATCACTTCCTCACACTAGGTGTTTCCTCTGTTTTTCTTGGGGTCAACTGCCCTCAGACCACACAACTTAAACATTCTCTCTTATCCCCTTCAACAGCCTTGAGAAAGCCCCGGCGCAAATCGCCAAGAGGGGGCGAAACACGTGTCGGCTGTCCTTGTTCTATGAATAAAAATAAAGAAACTTCACTGCAAACAAAAATGTCTCTGTCCTCCATATCACGATCTGGAAAGAATGGATATTAATCTTGGAAAACTGATGTAACTTTATGTGGAGAACACACTTACCACATTTCAAAACTGTCTCCTTATTTGAAGCCCAAGAGGCCCAGAGCTTCGAGTGTGTCTCCACCCACCCATCAATACTACTTATTCAAGTGTTGTTCAAAGCCTTAAATTCCCTGGACCGTTGCTACCCCATCCTCATCGGGGTTCAAGATGAACCTGGAGAAATCCTTAGTCCTCCCCTTGGGGCGGAACGCGACGGCAGCGCGACGCGAACATCGCGCATATGGGGACCTGTCTGTGCAGATGTCCATACCCTACTTAGGCATTTCTCTAACCCCGAGCACTACTCAGACGGTCGAGGAGAACTACGCGTCGCTGGTCCTAGCCCTCAAGGGCGACCTTGTGAGATGGCGTCGTCAACCGCTCTCCTGGCAGGGGCGAGTGGCAGCGGTGAAAATGACCCTGCTCCCCAAAATCTTATATCTCTTCCAGACCATCCCGGTCACGCCTCCGATCGGAGTGCTTAAGCAACTGCAGGACGCCATCACGCAATTTGTGTGGGCAGGTAAACATCCTCGCCTCCGTAGGGACCTCAACACATGGACCACGGCAGAAGGCGGTCTAGGGGTGCCGGACCTCCTCCGCTATTTTCAGGCGACGCAGCTCCGCTACCTCTTGGAGTGGAACAGACCCGAATCTGAAAAACGAGGGCTGTTTCAAGATCGCGCCATGGGCCAGATGTCCCTATGGAAGGTCCCGTTCCTGAGCCGCAAGGACAGGCCCTCATATCTCAAGAAGTCCCCCATCACGAGAACTGTGATGCAGGTTTGGGACAAGGTGGCGGTGCCAAAGGGCCTCACCACGTTCCCGTCCCCGATGTCCCCCCTTTTTGAGAACCCGGAGTTTCCCCCGGGTATGGCCCCTCGGTCATTCCTGCAGTGGCGCGACTCAGAATGCAAGGCGGCGGGCGACCTCTTCAACCCTGAGGGCTTTTTGACAATTGGCACTTTGCAGGACTATTACACACTCCCGCACATACAACGCTTTCAGTACTTCCAGATTAGACACTGGCTTCTTGAGAAAGACGTGCTACCTCATGTGGGCAGGCCCCTGACAGTCTATGAGCGCTGGCTCCACACGAAAAGGAATGACAGACATGCAATCACAGATATGTACACGATGCTCGGCCCCCCTCCCCCCGCTGCTCGGTCAGCGGGACAGAACAGATGGGAACTTGAACTAGGGCGCACCTTCACAGACAGGGAATGGCAGGACATCTACTTCAGGGCCCACCACACCGCCCACAATGTAGCCAGTAAAGAAGCAGCGGTGAAAATAGCGTATTATTGGCACCTCACGCCGGCCCGTTTACACCAGGGCAACCCACGCAGAGACCCCGGGTGCTGGAGGGGGTGCCGGCACAGAGGGACACTAACTCACATCTTATGGGACTGCCCTGAGGTTCAGGGGTACTGGGAAGAGTTGCTCCACAGCTTTGATAAGCACTTCGACACAGAAATCCCCCGATTCCCGGCCTACACACTCCTCGGCCTTCCCAACGCCATCACGTTCCCCCTGAAATCGGTCAGGGGCAAGCAGATGGGGCTGGCGATGGGAGCAGCCACTCAACATATCCTGTCACTATGGGGCACCCCCAGGAAACCCACACACACGGGGTGGCTTCACCGCTTATGGTATATTATGGGAATGGAGAAAATACAGGCCTCCCTCACCCAAACACGGGACACCTTTCTGGACATCTGGCAGCCCTTCGTCTCCCTCCTGTCGGCGGAGTTCCACGAAATTACTTGCCCGAAATATCTCAGGGTACTTAGGCTTCCGAGAGATTTCCAGGGGGAACCCTGCTCACCTACCTAGACGCCAAGACCGTGCCTCACACGACAAACTGATACCATCGAATTTACCACGCCAGAGAGGGGAAATTGGGGGTGGGTTGGGGGAGGGCAGGGAGGGAGGGGTGGGAGTTGGATGTTTGGAAGACTGGATCATCGCTCGCTTCTCTGTGCAAAGCCTACTCGGTGCGGCTGGACATGCACCCTGCAGACACACGAGACCCTGCCGGTGGGAGGGGTGGGGTAACGATTCCAGGCAAGGCGATCGCATGCTCGCCCGAGATGTTGATGTAACCTGTGTCTTCTGTGTTAAATTTTCAATAAAAGATTTAAACCAAAAAAGATACTCCTCTTTCGGATGTGACCGCTCAGTTTGCTTTAGCGCCGGGAAACCTCCGGGTAGCTGCGCGCTTAACAAATGTAATTATAATAATAATAATGGGTAGATGGTTCGTGTTTTAAGCTTCCAAATGGAGAAACGACTGCAGCATATGCTGTCACAACTTTACATACAGTTGTTGAAACAGCACGTATTGCACAGAATTCAGCTCAAGCAGCAGAGCTAATAGCATTGACGAGAGCGTGTGTGTTGTCAGAAGGAAAGCGAGTGAATGTTTACACTGATAGCCAGTATGCGTTTGGTGTTGCCCATAGTTTCGGACGTCTGTGGAGAGAGAGAGGATTCTTGACCTCGCATGGTACGAAAATACAGCATGGGCGATTGGTGAATGAACTTCTTGAGTCACTTACGTTGCCAAAGCAGATTGAAATTGTGAAGTGCAGTGCGCATAAAAAGGTTGTTAACGATGTGGGTCAAGGAAATGCATTTGCAGATGAAGTTGCGAAAGAGACAGCGAGGAATATGATGAGTCAAATGTATGTTGCAGGCCCCACAAGATGGGTCGTGGAAAGTGGAATGTGTGAAGACACAATAGAAAGTGTGAAGTTGATTCAAGCTGAAGCTACTGAGAAGGAAGTGAGTACGTGGAGAGAAAGTACGGGTATGTTGGATTCAACAGTTTGTTGGGTTGAGTTGCCGGAGCACCAGCGATGGTTGTTACCTGATGCGTATGTGCTCCCAGTGGTTACTATGGCTCATGGAATGGCTCACATAAGTTCGAAAGGAATATGCAAGTTGTTGGCTCCAGTATGGCAGAATGCTGGAATTCCTAAGTGTGCTGAGAATGTGGTGAAGCATTGTATGATTTGTCTGATGTATAATCCTGGAAAGGGAACTTCAACTCCAGCTGGTCATTTTGCTCCTCCGACGTATCCGTTTGAGGTGATACAGTTAGATTACGTTCCCATGGAGAGATTCAACAATTTGAAGTATGTCCTTGTGGTTGTTTGCACCTTTTCCAGATGGATAGAGGCCTACCCCCTAAAGGATAATACTGCCTTGTCTACAGCCAAGGTTTTGCTCAAAGAGTACTTCCCTAGGTAAGGTTTGCCGAGAATTGTATGGAGTGACAATGGGAGTGAATTTGTGGGCCAGGTCATGAAGAAAGTGTGTGCGGGATTGGGTATCCATCAGAAGTTTCACGCTGCGAATCACCCCAGTCAGCTGGTCTTGTTGAATGTTACAAATGCATGTTACAGCTGAAACTGGCTAAGATACAAGGGAGCACTGGTCTTACATGGCCAGATGCCTTGCCATTGGCTCTTTTGTCAACGAGGACGACAGTACATTCTCATATGGGACTTAGTCCCTATGGAATTGTGTTTGGTCGTCCGGCCAATGTTTGGGGTGTCCCTAGGCCCAAAAAGTACAGTGACATCGAGGACCCTATGTTGGTGGATTATTTACATGACTTGACTGCTAAATTACGTGTTCTCCACCAACAGGTCTATGACAGTTTGCCGGCAGCGTCTGCGGATCCTGGTCACAAGATCCAACCCGGCCACTTTGTGCTGCTAAAGAATTTCCAGCGATCGAAAAACTTGGAGCCGAGGTGGACTGGACCGCATTTAGTCTTGTTAGTAACTCGGACTGCTGTTAGAGTAGCTGGTAAAAAAAACTGGGTGCATGCCACCCATTGTAAAAAAGTTCCGCTACCCTTACCGTATGACAAGTGGGTGAGGGGAGGTATTGGCGATTCTGAATGCGAACGAACCCCTAGATTCGTGCCTTTTAGTGATGCGCATTTGGAATGGACTCAATCAGAACGTGCAGATGACGACATCTTACAAGCTGCTGTGCCTCCTGAATTGAGACTTGATACGATGGATCCAGAAACCCTGTTTCAAGACCAGACTGTGCCTGGCAAAGAACGTTACAATTTGAGACCGAGAAAAGATAAAAGGGACTAATAAAGCAATATTTTTTTTATGTGAGTTACACCTTTTCAGACCGAGAGACTTTTTTACTTTTTACTTTTTCGAGTTACCATCCGGACTCAGCTGCAGGGTCACGGTAGAAAGTTCTTAAGGGGTGAGCCGCGAATTGATGAAAGGTTTGTGGTTCATGGTTGTTAGTACGATCTTGACGCACGCTTAAGTGAAGAAGGTAATAGCCGTGAGCAGCACGTTAGAGGATGGAGTCTTTTGGGTCTGATAAGAGTGTTAAGGAAAATGGTTTTAAAAATGAAAATGTATATATTGATCCGTAGCAAATGTTTTTTAATATTGTGTTTCCTAATGCTTTTGAATATTATGATGGGTTGTGTGGGTTGGATTTTCTATGCCATACAACATATGCCTACGTTTACGTCCCAACCTACTCTTTCTTCCTTTACTGATTCTCCACATGAGTTTCATACGTTGCCTGAACATGAACAGATACGAAGATCAGAATTTGTTAACAACTCGTTTATACGGTTATTGCATCAGCATCAGTTAGTTGTGAATACCACGAACTGCTGGGTATGTGGACTTATGCCGCATACGACAGATAAGGGAATGCCTTATTTGGTTTTGCCTTTTTCGCCTAATGGGTCAGTTTGGGCACTCCAGTCAATGTTTATTTATGCGAATGAAGCACCACCTGTACGTTCTGTGAAAGATAATGCGAGTAATACTGCCTTGATACGGGGAATAGTAGATATGATCAGAGATATCGATGCATATAATGCTATCCCTAAGGATGAGGTACAAGCATATGTTGGTTGGAACAAGACAGAGTATAGCATTAGCTTAACAGAGAAGGAGAGACGAAAAAGGTCTCCCCCTATTTGGATTGTACCCCACCGAGGTCATTTTTGTCTGCAAGGTAATGGTCAGAATCCGAGAGCTCAGTTTGGTAAGAGTGTGTGTGTTCACACCTATGTCTATACGTCCCAGAATTCTCCACCGTTCGTGCCAGCAAAGGGCACGTATTTTGTTTGTCACGATAGAGCATACACGTGGTTGCCATCTGATTTTTCTGGCACATGTTACGTGGCATTTTTGCTTCCCCCTACATACACTGCTGTTTTCGATTACCACAAGACAAGATATGGTAGAGGTGTAATCGATGCGGAAGATACTGTCGCACAAGAAGCTGGAGACTTCTTTAAGGGTTTTGTGCCCTTTTGGGGTCCTATGGCCAATAGCAGGAATATTCGTCAGCTTACGAGAGTGGTCAAGGCCACTATTAATGAGACTGCTGGTGCCCTAAGCAATATTACAGCGGAGCTTCAGGCGGATCGTCTTATGACGTTACAAAATCGTATGGTTTTAGACATCATACTTGCAGATAGAGGTGGGGTATGTAAATTGATCGGATATAGTTGCTGCGTTTTCATACCAGATAATGCCGCGACTGTGTACCAAGCCATCTTTAAGTTACTTAAGTCCGCTGAGTCTATACATGTAGACGAAGGGGACTGGTCATTAACAGGATGGATTTGGGAATTGTTGTCCAAATGGGGATGGAAGGTTCTGATGTTCCTTGGTATGGCGTTAGCTATCCTTTTCTCGTGTTGCTTATGCATCCAGTGTGGTCCCTCCATTTGTAGTCTTTGTGCTACGATCTGTGTGAGACCTGTCTCGAGAGAAGTAACAGAGAATAGGATGATGTTACAGCAACACCTTGATGATCTGATGAGAATAGACATAGACCTAGATTCAGATTGACGTGAGTTTAGGTTATTGCCTACGTAATGGCAAAAGGAGGGTCTGAGGCTCTGTAAAATTCTGCCTTGTCCTGTGCGGTTATGGTTCCGTCACAATTTTGGTGATGTTGTATCGTATCTAGTAAGTACGGCCAATATGGAATGAATTTGTCGCGTTAACTAGCGAGTTCATTACGTATTCAGAGACTTTGTCTCTGAACATGGGTTCCATTTTGTCTGTGCCGCCATTTTGTGTTGCCCTCACGTAGGCCGTGGAGGTGACCGAACGAACAAAGTTGCATGGGATTCGTTGTTCATGTACATAATAACTAGGCATTTTCTGACTTGCGAGTGGACTGTAAGACGCTGACCCCGTCACCTGAAACTGACCCTTTGCGAAGCCAATTTCCCTGGCTGATTGTTGTCTGAAATTGCCAATCACTGTTCAGGATATCGTTAACTTTTAGTTCGCTTGCACATATCTTATCCTACTCAATATCTAAACTACTTCTTTCCTTATGTCTTTTCGTGACATGGGTAGTGCTTTCAATTATGGGTTTGTCCGGCTCGTGGAAATTGAATTTGGGACATTCCTAATAATTTACTTGTGGGCTGGTACAATGTAAAGTGAGTGTTTTACGATATGACGAAGCATGGGAAAATTTATTTGATTTGTTCGAATTTGTCGCAGTGGGTGTGCATTGTAAATGAGTAAAATATGGATAAATACTGATGTCTTGCTCTACGAAAATTGAACAGTTTCTTGAGTTGTACACCGTGTTGTATTTCTGGGATTACTGTTACTAACTGCAGCTAATAAATTTGATCTCTGACACCACCTAGAAGTATTCCGTGTCTCTGTATACCAAGACAGGTGAACTCGAAGACTTCGGGCGTGTCCCTGGCGCCGCTGGGTTCTGAAAAACCCGGTTCTTCAGACCCATGAGAAATTTATGTGGAGATAATCCAGTTCTTCTGTCAGGGGTACTTAAAAGACTCTTCAAAACCAGTGGTAAAACATCTGCCGAACTCTAAGAGGTAGATGAACAGACTTTGGCCAATCAGGATTTCAGCATACCATTCAGCTGTTCGACTATCTCGAAGCTCCCGGACAATAGCAACAGCATAATCGCTGTTTCATTTGAAGCACTACACACAGCATTCTAATGACCTCAATATTGAAATGGGTCCCTCGGTCTGACTCCAGAGAAACCAGGAATCTGAACGATGGAATGAATTCACGTAACAGCAGTTTAGCTACGGTGAGGCTGTCATTTCTCAGTGTTGGGTAGGCTTCCACTCATAGGGAGAAAATGCACACTATGACCAGGACATACCTCAGCCCATTACAAACAGGCATTTCGATTAAAAGTCCAACTACATCCTATAAAAGGGTCCTCCAGATTTTTCAATGTGCCTCAATATTACAGGGCTTCTCTTCCTTACATCCAACTGCTGGCATGCCACACACATATGTCATAGCGCTTCAGCCTGAACTCTAAATCAGGAATGAGACCAATTCTGCCTAAACAATCTAACCGTTGTGTCCCTTCCAATGTGTGCAAGATCATGAAAATGCTTAAGGCAAGCCCGTCTGCGCCCGTCCGTGCCGGGACCGGGCCCAGGGCCACCCTCCCTGTGCGAAATACATCTCCATGCCAAGACCCGCAAATTCGTTACACCGCTGACCAGCTAAGGGAGATAAATGTAAGTGCGTTTCCACTCCATTGCTCTCCTCTGCCCAGTGTGTCATTATTTACGTCCCCTATTACCTCCTGTCCCACATGCCTTTTCACTCTCCCGGATCCTCGCCCACTTATCCAGCCTTCCCGCTCAAAGTTAAGGCCCCCTTATCTTGCGGCTCTCATCAATGCACGATCTTTACCCAGGCATAATCTGGAAATCTTGGAGCTAATCACAAGCCTAGAGTTGGACATTCTGTTTATCACAGAAACTTGGGGTAATGCGGCGTCGGGACCTGACTTCTGTTCAGCCATTCCTGAGAGTTTTCGTGTATCTAAACTAGACAGGCCCTTAGGTAGGGGCGGGGGACTTGCTATAGTTCATAAAGCTAGGTTCTTTCTAAAAACTGAACCAGTGTCCACTTTGGACTGTGAGGCCCTTAAATTTTCCATCATACTAAACAACAACCAAGTATTTAAGGGTACTCTTCTTTATCGACCTCCTGGTCCACGTAGACATTTTCTCTCCAATCTTGGTGAGATACTACAACCTTGTACAGACCATCGGACTACACAGTCCTGGGAGATTTTAATTTCCATCTTGAATTCCCCGTGGACAAAGATACGATTCATCTTATCACCGACCTGGAGGCGCTAGGACTACACCAGCTAGTCTCAGTCCCGACCCATCAAGCTGGCCACACCTTGGATGGGCTGTTCACCAACAACTCAGCCATATCTCTAACTAACATGCTGCCCCTGATCTGGTCAGATCATGAAGTAGTTATTTTTAAGTATAAAAGAACATAACCCTAACCCAGCACAATATAAATCGCAAACTGCTCAAAGTACCCGCGACTGGAAAAATCTAGACCTCCCCCTTCTCACTCAATTACTTACAACTCCCCTTTTTGAGACGTCTGTTAACCCTAATCAGGCATCTATCAGGTACCAGGATTGGCTCCTCGCATTTAGTATGGCTGTACCCACTAAATTAATTTTTCCTAATCGATCCACCCAGTCTGCGAGATGGTTTTCGGAGGAACTCAGACTGCAGAGGCAGCACTGCAGGAACCTTGAGAGACATTGGTGAAAGCATTACAACCTTCATGATAAACAATGCTATAAAGCTGCTATAGCCATTTACAAGCGTGCCATAATCTCTCATAAAAGGGCTTACTATCTATCCCAAATAGAGCTTGCACAAAATTCTTCCAGAAAACTGTTTCAAACAGTTAACATCTTATCGACTCCCCCATCAGTTTCAGCTATTGAGCCATCTCAAGACCTCTGTAATTCTTTGGCAGATCACTTCATTAGCAAAGTCACCAATATTTATGCAACTTTTTCTTCATTAACCCACTCTCAAGGTTTGGACCCTCGACCTGTTCCTATACCGGCTGCTGGTCTAACCTTCTCCCTGTTTCATCCCGTCTTAGCCGACACGATCAATAAATATACAGTAACCATTACTTCAGGCTCCCCGTTAGACCCTTGTCCACCATCTGTACTTAATCTGCTTAGTGGGATTATCACTCAACCTCTTACTGATATCTGCAATTCTATGTTTCTCACGGGTGAGCATCCAGAGATATGGAAAAAAACAATAATTAAACCTTTGTTAAGAAAACCTTCTCTGGACCCTCTAGAACCAGCCAGTTACAGACCCATAGACTGCCTTCCTTTCCCAGCAAAAATTTTCGAATCACTTATGAACCATCAGCTTTCGGAATTTATTGATCAACATCATTTGCTGGATGATACCCAGTTTGGGTTCAGACGAGGCCATGGGACAGAAACGGCACTGATAAAGTCGGCTGATGAGATCAGAACCATTCTAGATCATAGTGGGGCGGCGGCACTCATATTGCTAGATCTCTCCACCGCCTCTGACACGGTCGATCATTCCACCTTGATCGACCGTGTCTCAACACTGGGAGTTAACCATCTAGCCAGAGATCTCATAGCCTCTTTTTTGGCTAACCGCTCCCAATCGGTGAAACTGGGCACTTTTTACTCGCTCACATCCACGTTGCCGTGCAGAGTGCCCCAGGGATCATCGCTAAGTCCGACACTATTTAACATCTATGTGTCGGACTTGGCGAGGGTCATAAAATCATATGGGCTGAGTTTAACCACCTATGCAGATGACACCCAATTGGTGTTGGCTGTTCATAAGAATGAATTGGCAGTTGCATCAAGATTCCAGGAAGCTATGCTAGCCATAGGGTCCTGGATGTCGATGAACTGCTTAAAATTAAACTCGGACAAGACAGAGGTGATGACTTTTGGCAACTTGTTGCCTGTATGGCCGGACAGCTGGTGGCCTACTGACTTTGGCCCCCCGCCAGTACCAGTCGTCAAGGTCAGAAATCTTGGGGTCATTTTCGACTCCAAATTAACATTTCTCCATCACGTTAATACGGTGATCTCATCCTCCTTTTTCACACTCAGAAAAATAAAAAACCTACTTCCCTATTTACCTCCCACAGCAGGAAAAACTCTTATAACAACTTTAATATTCTCAAAATTGGACTATTGCAATGCCCTCTTGATGAATGCCCAGCAGCAGGTATTGGACAAATTGCAATCAGTCCAAAATGCGGCGGCAATGGTACTACTTTCCATTCTCAAGTATCAAGTTTCTGCGGCCATACGTCAACTGCACTGGCTTAGAGTCAGAAGCTGCATCAAATTCAAGGCCCTCTGTATTGCGTACAAAGCCATCCACAATTCGGGCCCTCAATTTCTAATAAAGGCTTTCAAGATCTACACCCCGAGCAGGTCTCTTTGCTCGACATCCAATTACCTTCTTCCTCTCCCTCGCACTAGAACAGTTGCTTGGGGAGATAGATGCTTCCTAGTAGCTACTGCGAGGCTTTGGAATACTCTCCCTTTTACCATCAAGACCAGTCCAACCCTTTTAATTTTCCAAAAACAACTGAAAACTTGGCTCTTTGATCAATGATTCCATTCTGCATTAAACTCGTCAATTGATAATCCACTGCGCCGAGACACCTTCGGGTATTTGTGCGCAATACAAATCTAATAAACATAAACATATAACATAAACATCATGGGGAAGCAACAGGCTATCTGAAACTCAAATGTCATTGGCATTTTTAACGTATCCTGCTCTTCCTGTAATCTTTTGATTTCCTCCCAAGTATCAGCTACCGACAACAACACTGAAAAAATAGTGTTTTCATCAGACTCATACGTATATTAGCTGTTAAATGGGCATGCCACAATTCCACAAAATCATGCAACTTCTTTTGTATGCTTATTTCCAATAGTGACATAACCATTGCCACTTCTGTGGGCTGCACATTTAACTACAGCAATGTCTTGTAACTTCAAAGCTTCTAACAATGTCATCACATTTTTACATTATCTGATGGGGAACCAGATGATGTTGTAAATCCTCTCTGTGACTATAACTGCCCAAAATCATGGACTACTCCAGAGCCACACGGACTATCTGTAAATGTAGCCACTCTCAATTGATCTGAAAGATAGCAAGCTCTTGTATGGGCAATCAATTCTGCCACTTGAGCAGAGGTAACACCTCGAAGCCAGGAGGCTTCTATCACTTCCTGTATTGAATAAAAAGTGTAAGCGGCTGTTAAATTTCTCATAAACATGAGCAGCCCACAAAAATTACATAATTGGGTTCATTGAGAGGTTTATTTTTAATGCCTGGTCTTGCAGGGTGCATAAATCCATATTATCCAAGCAGTTATGTTCAACTTCATCTCCATCAATTTCACTTTCAGACAACAGTAACTAAGTAGCTGGATTGAGTGTTTTACACCGCTTGAGAACAACATTTTTCGCAACATGTATTTTTTGTTCATATTTTGTAAGTCTGCTGTTTGTCAAGTACTGTGCTTTGGTAAAGGTAAGCAAAATTTCCATGGAGTGTGGGACCATCACTGTAAAAAGGCGTTCCATCACTATGGTCTCAAATCTTTCAATCCTGACACCAACTGCTGCAACATCTTTAAGGCAGCCAGGCAGTCCTGTGGCAACAGGGTCAAGAGTGGTTGAAAAATATGCCTCAGATCAATGAGAGGCTCCATGCAATTAAGTAAGCACTGAAAGAGCGCAGCCCTGCCTCTCACCTAGTGCTGGGGCACAACAGATACTTTCTCTAAGCTCTAGGAATGGTTTCAAGCAATCGTTGTCCAATGGAAGTGGATCATGCACATGTTTGTGTGTCAGCCCCAGTAAAAGCTTGGCCACTAGGGAAAAGTTGGGTATCCACTTTCCACAGCAGCCAACCATTGCCAGGACATCCTGACTTGTCTCTGAGCTCTGGGTGGGTTAATCTTCAAAATTATATTAGTTCTCTCTTGTGAGACCCTTCTCATTCCATTCTCAATGAGATATCCCAAAAATAGGACTTTTTTCTGACAGTATTGTAGTTTGCTCGGAGATACCATGTGTCTGTTCCAGGCTAAATGATTTAAAAGAGCAATTTTGTCCTGGTTACAATCATTTTGTGTACTTGAAGCCACAAGCAGGTCATCAATGTACTGTACAAGAACTGAATTGCAAGGCATCTGGAGTGTGTCCATTTTTTTAAAGATCTGATTAATGATGGACGGACTCCTTGTATACCCTTGGGCAACTCAACTCCATGCCAAAACTCTATCTCTAAATACAAATGAGAACAAGAGTCGACTGTCCTCATGCAGTGTGCTAGAGAAAAAGGACTGGCAGGAATCCACAATGGTAAACCATTCTACAGTGTAGGTAATCACTCTTAATGCTGTGCATTTCCAAGAATCCAATTCTACAGTGGCCAAACATGAACATTTTAAATTGGTGAAAGATATTCACTGTTACCCCTCATATAGATCAGAGAAAGATCTGTGTCTGTCCTCCTACTTCCCACATCTCATTGCTGATAGTTACACAGGCACTAAGCCACAGGATTATCTTTCCACCTCTTTAAATTAGTGCTTACTTTTCAAGTATTTAGGTCTTAGATTCATGTTATTACTTATACATGAGTTCAGGCACGGGTGGTCGATTTATAATGTTTCAACTATACAATGCCATCTAAGTGGGAGATGTATGGAAAACTAAACACATAGTGAAGAAGATATTGAAAACCAATTTTTTAGGCCAAGGCTAGTAAACGGCGAGGAAAGCAGTTGAAATGGATTTTAATGGCTCTGATCCTCAAATCTGTTTCAGGAACTTTGACATATTTTGATCATGTTTATCAGTCATTATGGAGTAATTAGTAGGTGTGGTATATTCTATAACAATAAGGACTATCCCTTCACTGACATGATAATGATGTTATATACCATGGGTATTGCTGTGATAATTTTGTAAGTGTAGAGTGATGTACTAAGGTGTTTTAGATTCCACCTCTCCTTTTTGTCGTTCCCATTTAATCCTCTAATCATGCTAGTTCTTCCATAGGAATACTCACCAACTCGGCCTTGTTATCTTGCTCTCAAAACACTTTAATACTCTCTCTCCCTTCATCTCATATAATCCAAACTATTTCCCTCTTCTGCATTTTCCTTTTAATTGACACCTATCCTCCTTGGTGCTCCAAATACACATTAGAGGTTGCATATTTGCTAAGACGTGGTATGGGCAGTCTTTGGCACACTTCGACAACACCACCACATTTCCACATCTGCCATACTGCACTTGCACATCTTCTATCAATATAAACAGTAGCATAAAGTCCTTAAGCATCCTATTGCTTACTTTTTTTTGCTTCAATACACGCCATTCTACAGCAAAAAATGTTGTAAAGCAAAGACTTTAGTACATACACACAGCATTGGAACACATCCCAAAAAAGACACATGAAAGACACATACTTTTCTATCCAAGAACTCTTCCAGATTACCATAATATCCATCCTCAAGTATGCTTTTAGGTCTAATCAGGGGTATGCATTTTTATATTAATTAAACTATAATACAATGCATTACAATACTCTGAATCAATGTTGAATCACAACAGACCCCTGCTGCGCACATTTTCCCAAATAATCATGCACCCTGCAGGGAGTGATGGTCCAGGCGGAATACCAAGCCTTAATGTAGTACCAAACATTTCAACCAATACCATATCCCTAACTGTCTGCTGTCTTGTTGAAAATTGCTCCATTCAGTCACCTTTGTACAAATGAAAGAGTACACACGTGTAATAAAAAAGACACACAATATGAGCCGTAATCTTTGTAAATGCTTGGGGCAACAAATGCAAACAGAACTGTTGAAATCAGAGATGTGTAAAATGTGATAATACATGTCCCTGCAGAATTTGAACATGTAGATATGCCTCCAGAATATCCATTGTCACAATGTATTTTTCCACCTACATCACACAAATGATCTGCAGTAGAAAGTCCATCTTGAAATGCAAGGTCATGACATTGACTTTTCTTAGGTCAAAGAATGGTCTGAGGCTTCCATATTTAGTTTGAGTAGACTTAGGAACCTTCATCCCCTACTGCCACTTGAAGAATGGCTTTCTTTTCAGGAATGGACCCAATCCCATCCCGCTTTACCACTACTGTCCTTGCCTGAGAACAGATCGGTATAAAGATTTAGATCACAGTAGCGTGCAAATCAGTCTGCATATTTATTGCCAACTGTGACATAGTCACAACCAGATTTGTGTGCTGAACATTTCACTACCTCAATTTGGGCTGGCAGTTGTAGTGCCATCAATAGGTTTTTTACACACTCTCCATTTCGTATTGGTGAACCTGAAGAGGTCATAAACCCATGTTGAGACCACAACTGCCCAAAATCATACACCACCCCAAAACCATATTGACTATTCGGAAATATTGTAACTCAAAATTGTTCAGCAACGCACCATGCCCTGGTAAGTGCAAGTAATTCTGCCACCTGTGCTGAATTCACTCCTTTCAACCATGATGCTTCAACAACACCCACCATTGTGCAAATCACATATATGCAGCTCTCAACATACCTCCATTGTCTCTCAAGCATGATCCAGCCCTAAACAAAATATGATCAGATTCAGTTAATGGAGTATCCTGTATATAAGGTCTCAGTTTTGTACACAACTCAGTCACGTCAAGACAATCATGATCTGCTTTGTCTATCATTACTTCACAACTAGGAAGAGGTAACAGTGTAGCTGGATTCAAACTTGTGCATCTTTTTCCAGACACATTCTATGCACCCAAGATCATTTTCTCATAATTTGTTGAGCAACTGCTTGTAAGGTGTTATGTGCGAGTTCTCCTTAACAAAATCTCAAGTGAATGTGGTACATGCACTCTCAATGGATGTCCCATTACAATCATCCCACTCTCTTGCAAACGTACACAAGTAGCAGCAACTGCTTTTTTAACAACCGGGTAAGGCAGGTAAAGAGCCATTCCTCATCTCAAAATTTAGCTAACCTTTCTGGGCTGATCGTTCCCTGTATCATTTCTTCTATTTCCGCTTTTAATCTACTCACATCTATACACGTATCTTGAAAAGAACAGTTTTTCTTTATGCTGCAACCAGGTGTAATCTCTTTTATCCATTCATCTAGTTGTTATGGGGAAGGTCCTAAAGATGAACCTAGTTCTGATCTCTGAATCTCTTCACTTATTCTGCCTGTCTTTGACCCTCCTGATGAGGATGTCATCCACCTCTCCATCTGCAACGTCCTTCTTGGCTCTATGTGCGAACCTCTTTTTGGTGTTTCAGCTGATTTGTCTGAAATACAAATTAATGGCTCTAATCCTTCTCTGTTAATTGTATTTACACCACTGCTATCATTTGACCCATTCCTTGTGGTCACTCTCTGATTCCTCATATTCTTTCTCTTCAAAACAAGGTGAATTCCACTCATATTTTTATTATGGACTGTTGAAGATGGACTTGCGAAATCATTTGTCCATTATTGTATAATGGAGCAGTAGGATCTTTGGCTACTGGGACCTATAATGCATCTGGATTAATTGCTGTCATTATTTCCGGCAACCCTTCTCTAACTGGAGTCTGATTCTGTACTAATGATGTTTTTTCATGTGCCGAATTTTCAAGCCTTATTGGGGCACTTGGTTGTAACCCAAAAGGTCTTGACTCCACATCATTCTGCTCTTCATGATAAGGTGGAGGTCTATTCAGTAATACCTCATTCAGGAAATCATCATCTATAGCCTCACCTCCCTCAACAAGTAACTCAGTATTTTTTACTTCAATCCCTCAACATACTGATTTTTCTCTTTGCTTTTCTCTCCTTCACTGATCTCAGCTATCATAAATGGAAATATTAGTTCTATTTTAGCTATATCTTTTCTCCACATTTTCTTTTGTGCATCCCATTTCACTTCAGTATATCAACTCACAGTATTTCTGTACTTTTTCCGATGCTTTTCTCTTTCGCTTTTATGTACCTCATGTTCCCACTCTTCTAGAGCTTCATACTGCATAGGTCTAGAATTTCGCCTCAAACTATTAATTTGATTTCTCAAACTTTCTAAAATTCTGATATTAAAAGTCCTATATTCTGGAAATGCTAAACTACCATCTTGCTCAGTATATTTCATCCAGTTCTTCAACCACATACACATGTGATATTCCCTCCCTAATTACATAAATGAAGCAGCTGTTCTCTCCGGAGCCACTGGAATTCCTTTTCTAATTGATATTGGTTCGTCTTTAAGAAAGAAGGTTTTCAACAATTTTAAAAACGTCATTATTTTCATACGGTAAAATCAAATCTTTCTATGAAAACAATCTTCAACAAATTAATTTTCAATGTTATGATTCTCTACACAAATCAAATCCAATCACGCTGCCCAATAAAAGCTCAGCCTCATACCAGCCAACCAATACCACAGCTGCCCCTATGATGATTTCTCACCAACCAACCAATAACATTGTGGCACCTGTGATGTCAGTTTAACTCCTGCGACTGACCCTCCCTTTACAAAGTCGTTGTGGTCTTACTAAGTATTTAACAAAACAAACAATGTAAAACAACTTGTCTGCAAAATTCTAAAAGAAAATGATAGAACTACACAATATGAGATTTTCTTTCGCTTCCAGCAAAATCTCAACCACCGCAATTTTGCTCTCACTTAAATGAAAACCCTTTGAGATCCCCTCAAATGCGCTCTTTTGAAGAAAACTCAAGAATCTCCACTGTTCACACTTCAGGTTTCCCTATGCTAGCCTTGGCAATGCCTTTGCACAGTATTACTTCCACAGCAGACAAATACACGCTTAGTGTATGCCAGACTAAGACCGCCCTTAGGCTTTATTCCCAGATCTTAGGTCAACGACAGACCTGTTTACTTCCATTAAGATCAATGACGGACTACAGCATGAAACATAAAGATACTAAATTATATAGTATGTCAATGTCTCTTAACTCTGTCTCTTCATTACCTAGTATTTTAGTCAAAATAACCATCCGATTACGCAACCAGAAAACTGATCCAGCAGAAGGGTGTGTAAATTTTAGAGATCATCAGACATAAGCTACTTACCTATTGTCAAAAAGAGGGGGTACCCCTGAGCAGCAGATACGTTCCTAAGTCAGGGCAAAAATAAAAATTGTGCGAAAAAAAAAACCTTAGGAACCTATTAAACAAGTGGACCTTCAAAGATTCTTAAAAAGATATGAATACAACCAGATGTATAATTTATCTTCCAAGACATTTATTAATAAAAAAATGGTATCATTTAATTCTCACAGATCTTTTACTCATGTGTTGTGACTATAATATGCATGATGGTTTCAAAATATTTGCTTCCATTTCTTTTGAAGCTTTTAAAGACTTAGATTCTTCCTGTGACACACCTTTTCTGTTTAACACACACTCAATTTAAAGTGTAGTTTTAGAGGACTGACCTTTAATTTTATCCAGATGTTTTCCAAAGCATTTCAGGTGTTTATGATTTCATGGCTTCCTGGCGGAGGTTCACAGTCGAAATGCGTGTAGGACATGACTCTTTAGCCATGTGAATGTTGTTTTGTTTCTCTAGTGACAAAAGAAACATTATTATGTTTTGACCCTACTTGGTAGTTCAAATAATATAGCCCTCTTGGTCAATTCAAATAATGTACCTAACATTGTGGCAGAAACTCTCAATTGATGGGAAATCTGTATTATAGAATTGAATGTTGTGTATAAAAGGATGGATAAAGATAAACATATATAAATCATCAATGTACCTATAGGCACATATTACAGGCTTGTACTTATTATCTGAGGAGTTATGGAAGCGTGAGATACGGTTTGAATATGGGAGTATGAATAAATAATATATTTAGAATTTATAAATTAGAGATCTGGATTTAGAACATGATTCTACTTTCAGTTTATTGTGTACAAACATGTAACTATTGAGAATTCATTTATAACAATTTTGAATTAATAAATGTCTTGGACGATAAATTATACATCTGGTTGTATTCATATATTTTAAAGAAAATTTGTAGGTCCACTTGTTCAAGAGGTTCCTAGGTGTTTTTTCGCACCATAAGCTACTTACCATGCCTAAACAAAATCCTCAGCAAACTGTTCAAAACAACACAGAGTTTGGCCAATAGAAACTCATCAATAAATCACAATCATAAGGTCCTTCAATAGATCTTTGTAAGAGATAATAAGGACTTAGATAATTGGAGTCGGAAAGCCACTCATTCATTAGGACCTGCAATAAAGAAGTGCCAAGCTGTAATAATACCTTTACAATATCAATAATAAAGAAACAAAACACATGGAATAGTCATCAAATACATTTATCTAAACTTCAGGATTAATGGTCAAAGCAAGTAAAAAATACATTAGAATCATTTAATAGCAGCAATTCTTTTGTAATACAGGCAAATCACAATACATCACAGCTTAGAGCAAACACATCATCAAATAACATTTTGTGTGAGGGAGAGAGAGAGAGAGAGAGAGAGAGAGAGAGGGAGAGAGAGAGAGCAAGAGGGATACATTTGCAAAATACAAAGTGCAATTAGGAATCAAACAAACCAAAACTTGGTTGTAGTTTTTTCCGAGTCAAAAGACGAGATGAGTCCTTTAGAATGCTAGAGTACAGCGTTCAATTGCCAAACACTGCTCAACTTCACCAGCCGGTAAAGTGCAGGTTAATCAGGAGAATTCAGTTCAGGGAAAATGAGGGTTCAAGCTGGCAGCATGTCAGGCTCAGGCATTGCAAGGAAAATAGCCAGGAGAAGCGCCAGTCCTTTTCCCACAGGGTAATTATACCTCCTCACATTATCAGTTCCTTCTCACAAAATAATTTTTTCACAGTTTGGTTGATTTTTATTGGTCAAGATCTGTGGTGCCACCATGGTGTGATCTTTTTTTATCCCAAATCATCCGGAACCCATATGTAATGCCTTTGTGCAGTGTTCACTGTTTTCTAAGAATGTATAATATCACTTCCCTTCGGAAATAGGAAATACATTTAACATTTGCTACTTGTCATGTCCGCTCTTCTCTGAGCTTGCAACATGGTTGATACAGTTCTTTCGTTACAGAGAAAATGTCTATTATTCAAACTGTAGGAAAGAAACTTCGGTGATAATATTCATAGCTACAATGCAATCGGGTCAGCATTTCTACTCCATCCACAGGAAATAAGGAAATAACAAGAACTAAATACATTTCGAAAACTACTAAATCATCATTTTCTAATGAATAAACTCACTAATATTGAAAACACTAAAGAAATTAAAATGCATAAGAAATAATATAAGAAGCATCATTGCATTAGACTTATAAGCATAGTCTGATTACGATTCATTAAAATATAAGCAAACACTTTTTCTTTTAAATGTACGTGTCAAGGAAACTTTAAACAGAAATCTTTTTACTTCAACGTTTTCTTAATCATGTTTTGCTAAACTACATTTGCTTTAATACTTTTTACATTATCATTACAGCACATTAGTAGGTCTCTCTCTCTGTCATGAATTACATCATTTTCAAACCACTTAGTGACACTTCTGCATGCTTTTACAATGCAATTTTAAAGTTACTTCTGCATGATTTTAATATGCAGTTTTAAACTTTCACATATTCACGACTCACAAGACACTTCTGTTAGTCATGTTTCTTAAGTAGGTATTAGTATCACACCCAATAAGCAGGATTTGATCAAGTCTGATTATCTTAAATAATCACGCTCCATCAAGATGAATCCCAAATTAGCAGGCAAGGAGCCCAGACTTGGGCAAAGTCTAGGAAACATCTACCAGAGGACTTTGTGCTTTCTCCACTTGCTCACCATAGTCAGGTGTGTAGCTTCTTTGGCTCTGTGTTACCACACTGCACTGTGGGCACCTTCTTCTGAGTGCCTCTGAAGTGAATTCACCTCTTTCTCTGTGCCTCGAAGGGTTGACTATTGAACTGGTGTTTGGAACCTAAGATTTCACTATTCCCTTGAACGGCAGGGCATGTTTTCCTTAGGCAACAAAGTCTTTAGCTGGGATTCACAGAGGTTCCTGCTAAATGAGAGTATTATATGCAGGAGAGCCTTCTCCTCTTGGTCTACCTTCCAGCCTGGGCTCAGGTGTGGTGACATGCCATCGGTCAGTGAGTAACCAAAGCTGAAACGCAAAGACCACCAGAGGAGTTTGGGGCGTATTTACAACAGAATGGAGAAGTGTGGCATTAAGCAAACTTTGCTTAGCACCATGCATCTTCATTCTGAAAACACAGGGATGTGCCGTAGTCACAAGAATGAGGTGCACCCCTGCATTTCCCTTAGCGAAGGCACCTCCTCTATCCTTCTGCTATCATTCCAAATCCAAATAACTGACTAACCTATCCACCACTTAAAATGTACTTGCATGTTTCACTATACTAATTCAACACTAACCCTCTATGGGTCCCGGAGTCGTGTGCTACTCGCCGAAAAAGTGCTTTGATGCCTCGTCAGGGGTAGTAAGCGCTATATAAATACAATTACAATACAATAAAATACCATAGTGCAAGGGTGTGTGCGTTGGAGGAAATGATTGTTTATGTGCTGGTAGGTCTCCCTTCCTGCACATAAACAATCATTCATGCCGTTTTGAAACTTCTATGTGTGCTGCACAATGCAGCATACATAGAAGTTGCAAACCCTCTTTTTTTGTTGTTATTGTTTTTGTGTAGGAACGGTCACCTTCCTGCACATACACAATCAATGGCAATTTGCTGTTTCTATGTGTGCTGCCCAAGGCAGCACTCATGAAAACAGCAAAAATGAAGAGAAATAAAGCATTTCTCCTTGTTGCGCCAGGGTAAAATCAGGTTTTCTCTGGCCTTAATGTTGACGCTGCCTCCTATTTACGTCACCCTTGTAAATAGGAGGCAGTATCAGAATGAATGGGTGTTGCGGTGGAACGCCCACCGTAGCACCCATTGCCCTCCCCTTTTACGCTGAGTACAGCTTGAAAGGGTGCCAGACAGACAAGGCAGCATTAAGCCACGTTAAGTGGCTTAACGTTGCCTTGTAAATATGGGTAAACCCCTATCACCATCACAATGTCACTGAAAGTGACGCTGTGGTGGCACTAGGGGCTTGTAAATATGCCCATTTGTTTGTTGACTTGGGTCTCAAAAAAACTGTTTTCATGCATAACCTACTCTTTCCTATAAGCGTGGGACCAACATAGGTCCTGGATACTCCTCCCACTCCACCCTCTACAAAGAACAACAAGCAAGCCCGTAAGAGTTTTGCTGTGAAAAATTAACAACCCATGTACTAGAATATACTGGGATAAAAATGGCCGTCACAAAACTTTCTTCATAGATTTAACCGAGGGGATTTTTGACATTGACCACAAGTGACTTAAAAACAGTAGCGACAAACAATGTTTTTTATCATAGTTTATACAGGCATTAAAAATCAACAGTGTTCTGCGTTGAGCATGCCTGGCCAATAGGGTGTTTCTGTACCATTCATACATAGATTCAAATGCCGAACTTCATTGCATAAATAAAAGAAAAGATAAATCACTTGTCTTGTAATATATATCTGTTCGTCACTACTTTGGAAAGGTTGCCTTACCGTTACCAGCTGACTTTCCTCATTTCTAACCCCGTTTCTCCCAGCTGACTGACTGACTGATGTTATTTCTAAAGCGCACTAATGCCGAGGCGTCTTGGCGCTAAGTAAAGTAACTAAACAAGTACTAACCGATCCATCATTGGGTGAAAAGCCATGTCTTAGTTTCCTTCCTAAACAGCGTCCGGTTAGTGATCTGTCTGAGGTGTAACGGGATTGAGTTCCATAGCCTTGAGGCCAGATGGGAGAAAACCTTGCCTCCCCATCGTAGTCTTTTGATCTTAGAAACATTTACCAGACCCTGCGCAGCAGACCTCAAGAGACGGGTTGGCTGGTATCGGGAGAATAGGGATTGAAGATCCAAAGCCCCATCTCCGGACAATGCCTTATGAACCAAGCATAATGCTTTGAACTCCACCCGCCGTTGTACTGGAAGCCAGTGTAATTGCCTGATAGAGCGGGAGGTAGGATGGTGCTTAGGCAGGTTAAAAAGTACTCTTGCTGCTGCATTTTGAACTGATTGCAGCTTGGCCAGTTGAGCAGTGCCAGCTCCCAAATAAACGGCATTACCGTAATCAATTCTAGAAAAGAGGTTGGCAATTATAACCGTTTTCCTGAGGAAGAAAGGGATAAACTGCAGTATCTTTCTTAGCCCTTTTAACATGAAAAAGCATGCTGAGACCACTTGATTAATCTGTGGCCACCGGGACATGTCTTTATCAAACACTATGCTGAGGTTCCTAACTTTAGCCACTGGGAGCGGACAAGCCCCTGCTGATCTAGGCCACCAAAGCTAATTCCAAATGGATGCTTTTTGGCCGAACTCAAGGACTTCTGTTTTTTCAGTGTTCAGCTTTAAGAAGTTCTGATTCATCCAAAACATAACTTCAGATTACAACGGGAAAAGTCAGCTGCCCTGGCTTCCACTGAGTGAGAGACTGACACTATCAGCTGAGTGTCATCTGCATATGACACTAGCTTAAGGCCTTGCTTTTTAATTAATTTCGCCAGAGGGGCAACATAGATGTTGAACAGAGTGGGTGACAAAGCAGATCCCTGCGGAACGCCTCCAGGAAGTGTACATTTTTCTGATTGATAGCCATTCCAGAGGATAACTTGTTCTCTGTCTGACAAAAAGGAGGTGAGGAGATCCAGCGCTATGCCCTTGACACCAGAGCCCCTGAGCCTTTGAGTAAGTACCTCATGGTTTACGGTGTCAAAGGCCGCTGTTAGGTCCAACAGGACCAAAGTGACTCTACCTCCCTCGTCCATGCCCTTACGTATCTCCTCTGCCGCCATTATTAAGGCTGTTTCCGTAGACTTAGCTACTTTTTTGGGGGTTTTTTGTGTAAATTTTATTAACTAAACAACATAAATGACATACCATCTGCACATCATGGGCAATATACAAATATATAATATAAAAATAAGAGCAAAAGTAAAAGAAGAGTAGTGGCCATAATCAATCAGAGTCTCGTCCCTTCCCAGCTACCTGACATATCCATCAGTCAACATTCAAATCCTATAGAACTGCATAACTTTGTAACGGCAGTGGGAGCAACCATCACATGATACCAAATGATATAAAAAAAAACATACTCAAATAATCAACATAAGGAACAAAAAGGAGAAAAGAAGAAAAAAGAGACAAAAAGAATAAAGGCAATCATTAAAAAATTCTATGACTGTGCTTCGGCCATCAGCATCCCTTCCAGTCTGACCAGGCACATGATTATCCACCCCACCTGACTGGCATTATAGCTGTACGTGTACCTCTCCCCCCACCTTTGACATATGTGTTGCATCACTCTGGCTCACTAATTAGATATAGCCTCAATGGTTCCCAGATGTCTCTCGGCCGTGACCTGACTAGCAACTCCTCCACATAGATGTTAATGTTGTCTCTGCAATAAACTAAGTCCGACAACCAAACTTTGAGTGTGGGCTTAGACCTGCCACCCCATGTAACAGCCACCCTTTGCGCCGCCAGTAGCAATGCTAATCTCACAAAGGTACCAGTCACTCCACGAATATGTGGGACACAGCGAAGTAAACACACCAACAGGGTGCACTGCACATCTGCCACAACCATCTTCCGTAGACTGCCCACCACAGTGCTCAGACTTAGCTACTTTAAAGTGCACTGGATATCAGTAGGTCTTTCTTGACGCTTTTAAAGGTACATACATACTTCTCACTGAAGACATAAGAAGTGTTTTTAAGTAGAGTATGGAAAGGTGGGATTTTTCTCGCTCTAGAATCAGAACGATTTTCTAGAATCCCGCCACAGGTCGACTAGACCTTTTTACCTGTCATAGAGTGTAGAAGGCAATCTATCTCAACATCATAACATCAGTTCGAACCATCCCCATTCTTTTCCCCAAAGAACCACTGACAAAAAGTCAAGTTCGAAGATTTATTATAAAGCCAAAAGCAGTTGTGTATATAAACACCTCAGTAACAGGTTCAAAAGATAAACAGGCACTAATACAAACATAATCCTACGGAAAAGTCTCAGTCGACTAAGAAACAACACAAGTATAATCTCCAGAACCACCAGACTAGCAAGAATTGCTATTATCTGGTTTTTGGTAGGCATCGAAGAAAAGGAGAAATACATCCAGATTAAGCTGTCCCTACACTATACTAAGTGACATCCCTACCTAACAGAGTTACCTCCTAACAAAGGTGTCAGCCGTGGTGTGATATATCTTAGGAAAAATAATCGCCAGGTAACATATCCCATACCACTTATCCGGCAACCTCACGTACGCATTTTTCCCACACACAAACTATACCGTAGGGATCACTTGCATCACGCTCTTCAGGAAATCTTTGGTGTAATATTCAATCTTGAAAGTGTGTTCACAAGTTGTCTCGCCCACATACACATTATTTGGCCTATGCAAACACAACCTCCCCTTCTGCACCACATCCAAAGCTATCGGACCATAGCTTCCCTTTGACTTATGTCCAAGCTCCTCATGCGTCCAATCTACTTTGCCCTGACCTGACGTCTGTAACTGCTTCTGTTTCTGATATCTATCTTCTACCTGTTCTATGAACTTCTTCTCTACCTCCGTCAATGAGCAGGTCAAGTTGTGTCGGTGTGCATATGAGGTGTCTAATGCTTTCGTTGGAATGAAAAAGTATCGAAGTCTATCCTCTGATTTATAATAATCCCACTTGTTTAGGTGCTTATAGTTTGGGACTTCCGGTAGCACAGCATCGTAATTCGAAAAGAAATATTCAAAAGGAGTCCGCCCATAAAATATGCTAAGCAGTAAACTACATGAAATTCCATACGTCAACGGCAAGTGATGGTATCTAATACCCTCGTCTACTGAAGCTGGCAGTTGCATACACACATAACAATCTTTCGCATCCATCGCATCAATGTACTCATACAACAACTTAGCATACGCATTCTTCCTAAAGTTTCCTTTGGACAAATCAGCATGTAATCTACGGCTTTCTTCTGCTAGCAAAGCTTTCTCGGCTCCTATGTTTACCTCCTTTTGGCTAGGTGTGGTAGGTGTAGGTGTTCCCTTGACCTCCGCTTCCTGCTCTTGTGGTGCTAAATAAGAAACTAAAACTACTACAAATATAAAGAAAATCACTAACCCTATAAGTGTGCCCATAATACATTTTGCCCTACAAGTCGGGTTCCCAGCCTCCATGGTCTCAGACAGTGCGATTCGTTCCTAGCAGCAACACAAAGTCTCCTCTTTGGCTTTATGAAATTTCTCGAACCACACCTAGAAGCGAGGATCCCCTTTCACTCTTCATTTTCATTGGTCTTCAGGCGTCCCTGACACTTCTCCATCCTCTAAGGGACGTCCCTAATTTTCTTCTTCTTCCACTCTGGCCTAGGAAATTTTAACAGTTATTTACAAAGTCTTTATTGATCAATGATGAGATTTTCTCCAACTGCACAAAGCACGTAATCCAAGAGCTCCATGTGAAGGACTACTGATTCATAAGCAGGTATTTCAGGGCCAAATGTAGGAAAAGCCAGTCTATTCAGGATTAAGTCATTTATCTTGCTTAGGAAAGGGGGATTAGGGACTGTATTGTCAGTATACCTTCAATTTCCAGTCCAGGTACCAACAGTATCACCTCCAACTTAAAATTGGGAGTTGAATCAGTCACAAGCACCGACCTCACCCTCCCGGATCTCAGTACACCTGGCATTTGTCAACGGGTAGGTCCAGTCCGGGGTGGCGTATCTTCTACAAGGTACTCTCACCCTTCTTGATCTCCTCGGACCCTTTTCCTCTGACTCTTGGCTTTCTCCTCCTGGATCTGATTCTTCCGACACAGGTGCAAGATCTCTTTCAGAGGACAGTCTCACGTTCAGCCTTTTCCGTCTTTCAGGCCAACTCGCCTCTGTGCTGTTCACTCCTCTGCTCCGCGTCGGCACAACCTGCTCATCACTGCCTTCAGCTCTTTCAGGGTTGAGATCACCTTCACAGCAGCTTCCCCATTCGGAGGCGGATTCTGTGTCACTGCCGTCGTGATCTCCCCCAGCCCGGTCAGATGAGTTACCAGCTTCTTCAGACACCCCCACAGCTTGACTTGTCCCCTCTAATGGATCTTCCTCCACAGCTGGATTTTCTTCAACGAGAGGAGCTGTTTCTTCCAGGGGCGCTGGGACTCTTTGGGTGTGTGAAGCATGTATCCAATTTGGCAATCCACCGCACTTCACAGCAGTGTTCGGCACCAGGATGACTTGGAACGGCCCTCTCCAGCGGACGTCCAAGCAGCTCTTCCTCACGTGCTTCTGCACCAGAACCCAGTCACCTGGGCACAGGTCGTGACAAAGGTCTCGAGAAGCCGGGATTTCAGCGGTCTGCACCTGAAGGGACACAGAATGGATGACGTCAGATAGTCCCTTGCAGTAGTCAAGAATCAGATCATCTGTGATATTTAGCAAGGCTGCTGACGGGACGGACGGCAATCTCATAGCTCTTCCCATCAGCACCTCATGAGGTGAAAGTCCTGTCCTCTTGTCCGGTGTACTACGCATGCTCATTAACACCAACGGTAAAGCATCCGGCCATTTCAGGGACGTGGATGAACACACTTTCGCCATTCGTGTTTTGAGTGTCCCGTTTATTTGATCCACTATACCAGAAGCCTCTGGTCGATAGCTACAATGCAGTCTCTGATCAATGTTCAGTGCAGCGCAGAGCATTTTCACAACTTCGCTGTTAAAGTGTGCCCCTCTGTCCGATTCCAAAGAGGTCGGGACCCCGAACCTAGCCACTAGTTCCCTCAACAAGAATTTTGCTACTGTGAGTGTGTCGCACCTACGAGTTGGGTATGCCTCAACCCATCTGGAAAACACACATACAATCACCAAGACATATCTGAGGCGATTACACTTCGGCATCTCAATAAAATCCAGTTGCATTCGGTTGAAAGGCCCTCCAGACCTCCCGACATGACTTAACGTGACTGGTGTCCTTTTCCCCACATTCATCTGTTGGCACGTAACACACCTCTGACACACCGCTTCCGCAGCCGTTCTAAACTTGGGATTGTACCAAGTCTGCCTGAACACTCGTATCATTGCATCTCTTCCCAAATGCACAGGACCATGTATCTGGCGAGCCATCGGGCTCACTAGTTCATTAGGCAACACCGCTCTCCCATCAGCTGAAACCCATAAATCCAGATCCCCTTTGATACAACCAGAAGTCACCCACACTCTTTTCTGAAAATCAGACGCTTGTTCCTGCATCTTCCTCAATTCATCCCAAGTATCTGCCACTTCAAGTATCATGTTTAGCTCGGTCCCCCTATGCATCCCCTCGATAACTTGGTCAGTGAATGAGTAAGCTTGTTCGGCACAGTAACGTGCAACTTCATCCGCATAGCGGTTTCCCAGGGACACAAAGTCGGTACTTTTACTATGTGCTGTACACTTCACCACAGCAATTTCTGCTGGCCCCTGCAGAGCCTCCAGCAGTAGCCTGATAAATTCTCCATTTCTGATAGGGGAACCTGATGATGTCATGTAACCCCTTTGAGACCACAACTGACCGAAGACGTGAACCACACCAAACCCATATCGGCTGTCGGTGTATATGGTGACTCGAATTTTGTTGGCTGCCAGAAAGGCATGTGTTAACGCAACTATCTCAGCCACCTGAGCGGAGTGTACTCCTTCTAAGCAGGCAGGTTCGATTATTCCATGAATCGTGCAAACGGCAAAAGCCGCTCTTAGTTGTCCAGCATTGTCTCTTATACATGAGCCATCTACAAAGAAAATTTCATCAGGGTCTTCCAAAGGCTCATCGACAATGTCTGGTCTAGGTTTGGTGCATAGTTCTGTCACTTCAAGGCAGTCATGGTCTTCACAATCATCATCTAAGACATTTGGCAATGGCATCAACGTAGCAGGGTTCAAAACCGAGCACCTCTTTAGGGTCACATTCTCCGCGGCAAGTATAACCTGCTCGTAGCGTGTGAGCCTATTGTTGGTCAAGTGCTGCGTTTTTGTCCTGGTCATTAACAGTTCTACTGAATGTGGAACGTGTACCACCAATGGATGTCCCATCACTATGCTCTCACACCTCTCAATGCTGACACCTGTTGCAGCAACGGATTTGAGACATCCGGGCAACGCTGCGGCTACTGGGTCTAAAGTAGCCGAGAAATAGGCAACTGGTCTATGGACACCTCCGTGATCTTGGGTCAAAACTGCTAACGCGCAACCCTCTCGCTCGCAGCAGAACAATGAAAACAATTTGGTGTAATCAGGCATTCCCAGAGCCAGAGCACGACATAAGTCCTCTCTCAACTCAAGGAAAGCCATCATGCAGTCTGTGTCCCATGGTACCGGATCACTCACGTCCTTGAGCGTCAGTTTCTGTAAGGGCTTTGCCTTTAAGGAAAAGTTAGCAATCCACTGGCGACAGTAACCAACCATTCCCAAAAACATTCCAACTTCTCTCTGCGTAGAGGTCACCATCATTTTCATTATGGCCTCTATTCTATCTGGAGATACCTTTTGTTTGCCCTTTTCTATTCTGTGTCCTAGATACTGGACTTCAGACAGGCAGTACTGTAATTTGCTGGGAGATACCTTGTGACCATTTTCTGCCAGATGGTTCAAAAGAGCGATGGTGTCTATTCTACAGGCATCTTCTGTCTCTGACGCAACAAGGAGGTCGTCTATGTACTGTACAAGAACCGAGTTCTGGGGCAGTACTAGACTCTCAAGATTTCTTTTCAGCAATTGATTAAAGATCGATGGGCTCTCAGTATACCCTTGAGGGATACAACACCATGTTAATACACGATTTTCCAGCTTAAAAGCAAAAAGAAATTGGCTTTCCTCATGCAATGGTATTGAGAAGAAGGCCTGACACAAGTCAATCACGGTGAACCACTCAGCCTGTGCTGGAATTTGGAACAATATCACTGATGGATTCGGTACCACTGTACAGCATGGAACGACTATGTCGTTCACCTTTCGTAAATCCTGCACAATCCTGAACTTCCCGCTAGGCTTCTGCAAGCCCATGATCGGAGAGTTACACGGACTGCCCATTATTTCCTTCAGGATTCCCTGTCTAATCATGGATTCAACCACGGGTTTTATTCCCGCAATTGTTTCTGGGGTCAGCTTGTACTGGGGTGTTCTTGGAAATTCTGCATTAGGTCTCACTTGTATCTTAACTGGCTCCACACCTTTGATCAGTCCAATCTCTTCTCCTGTAAAGTCCCAAACTTCCTGACTGACTGGCTCTCTCAAATCCCAGGGGAGTTCCTCCACTGTTAGTGCAGGATACAGTTCTATGCACACACGTGTGTTTGCAACCTTAAAGGCAGCATCATCATCATTCGTCTCTAACTCTACTCCCTTAGGTGTACAGTAGATGGTGCAATTAAGTTTGCATAGTCGATCTCTTCCTAGCAGACACACAGGACTAGAATCACATACCACGAATTGATGGTTGTCCCTGAAGTTTCCTATTCTTACTGGGACTGGTTCAGTCAATGGATTCGTCATCTTCCTATTTGCGACTCCCACAACTTGGATGGTATGTCTTGTTCCCTGCTGCAATCCTCGGTGTCTGGGGTACTGGAGCTCTAGGAGCGGACGTCCCCCCTTTTGCCACCTTGAGCTTAACTACTGTTGATCTCGGATCTTGAGAGGCCTGACTCTCTTCTTCCTCTTCCTGTACCTGATTTTCCGGGTTATGGGGACACTCGCGTCTCCAATGCCCGATCTTGTGACACTGATGACACCTAGTTGTCTTTTTCAGAGTCGCCAGGTCTACCCTCGGCCTTGGACCATCCTCGCTGTCCCTTTTCTGACCCCCCCTCTTCTTCCTAATGTTCCACTTCCAGACTGACCCTGTCCTCCCGGTTGCATCTGGACTAGCATCAGCTTATCCTTGAGCTTCTTAGTCTTAGAGTCTATCTCATCACTGCAGTACCTTGCGTACCTCAGGATCTCGTCTAGGGGTTTGTTCTGCCAACAAATCAAATGTTGTTGTATCATGAGACAGATCTCAGGTCTCAGTCCCAAAACAAACTTGGACACAAACTGTCCCATGTCCTTTGGATCCATCACATCCAAGCCACTGCACTGCTTAAATATCTGCAATAATCTTTCATAGTACTCATGGACTGTCTCCTTCGGTTCTTGTCTAGTTCTATCTATTTTCACCCAGTCTATGTCTTGTGGTGGCACCTTTGTCTTTAACCACGTAATCACTTGCTCGTACTTTATCATTACTCTTGGTGAGGGTCCATTCGTGAGTGCATCTCGTTCTGGTTCCTCTGTGGGCCATTCAACACTGACCTTACATGCTACCCACAGATCTCCCGGGACCACAATGTCAAACAATGTGTTCAAATCAACCCACAGTACTTTCGAGATCTTGACAAACCTCTCTACCTGTTTGTACCACTCTACTGGGCTCTCTCTTAATTTCGGAAACGTGTTCGTAAAAGCAGCCAAATCTCCCCTGCTCCAGGGTACATGCACATATCCTCCATGAGCTACTTCCCTCAAGGGGTATGCTTCTGCATGCATCAGCCCTGCTCCTGGGAATATCTCTATGGTGCTCCGCCTAACACTCCTCTTTTTTGACCACCTTTCCTCCCATTTATCCAGTTGAACCCATGTTCGGATTCCCACTATTAATTCTCTTATGTGGGTTTTTAATCCGATCACTCTCTTCTCATCTAGATCTTGATCTGAGTACTGCAGCCTATGGCCACCCTGCAAGGCTTTCATCCTAGTCAGATCCACTGAATATTTGTTCGCTAGTTCCGTTAGCTTCTCGTGAGCTGTCCTAGCTCTGCGAGTTACATCTTTCGCTACGAACAGTAGTTCATCTGGTTTGTATAGTTCTATTCTCTCTAGTGGTATTGTGCCTTCCACTATCTCTTCCACCTCTGACTTAAGTCTTAGCACATCTATTCTCCTAGCCTTTATCACCGCTCTCAATGTGCCTTGACTAGAGGTTTCGCTAGAGTCTTTCCCTTTACATTCCTGACTCACTCGTCTGTCTTCCTCTGGGGTGTTATGGGGAACACTTCCCTGCTCCCATCTTTCGCAGTTTCACTCTCGCTTTCTTTCTGCAGTTCCCTGGGTGAACGTACTCCTATTTTCCTCACTCCCACGGTCCCCTTCTTGTCTACTTCCATTAGACTTGCATTGGGATACCTCCCTATTCTCTGGACCCCAATGTCTACAATCGTCCCTTGACCTGTCGCTCTGGGTATCTGCGACTGTCTCCCAAGTTCTCAAATCTGGCCTCAATTCTCTAATCGACCGGGGCCGTGGTCCTCTCAGATCCATCGGTCCTCTTAAGCCCCCTTGTTCCCTAGAGGAATCTGCCGATGCTGCCAAAGGGGTACTTCTCTCTATAGGTCTGGACCATTGGTTCCACTCGTCCACCACATTACTCCTATTTTCGCTGACGTTCCTTTCCCTGTCTATCTGTGGCAAACTCTCATTTTGTGTCTGTTCTGGGTTGTACACTGACACTATGGGACCTATGGTGACAGGTACCGTAAGGGCATCCGGTAGCCTCTGAGCACTGGCCCCCTCTTCCCAGTGTACCTGCTGTACAGTGAATCTTACCACTACTCTCGCTTCTGGGGTCCGTTGAGGTACCCCCTCACCTTCCACCGAGCCAGACCTGTTCCCTACTGGGCCCAAGTCGCTCTCTCTTAGGACTCCACCGTCCACTGTCGACGTCTCTCTTCCTGTCGGTGGTGGTGAACTCTCTATCAGACTGTCTTCTGTTTCACTGTCATCATCCTCCGTATTCTTTTTCTGCACCTCCCTTTCATTGACCAGCAGTGGGTAAAACCTATCTCCTTCTATGGTCTGCACTCTCCATCTCTTGGCCAGTGCATCCCACCTCGCGTCCTGTACCGCCCTGACTGATCTATTCACTCTTTCCTGCCTCCTATCCCTGTTCTTCTCGTGGGCTGCCCTGATCCATGCATTCAATGCTTCGAACTGTGTTGGCCTAGGCAAAGGTCGCAAGGAAGACATGATCGCTTTTAGCTGGTACAACACCTCTAATCTGAATGTCCCGTACCTAGGAAAAGTCAATTCCTCATTCCCGTCAGTCATCTTACACCAGTTCTCAAGCCACAATATAGTATGTAACCCAACATTCATAGCCATGTAATGAGCTGGCGTATCCTCGGGCGGAGCCTCTTCCCCACCCCGAGGTTCTAGCCTCTTTTCTCCCGAAAAACAACTTCGCAATCCTTTTAAACATTTCATGATGAAACCCACAACGTTTCCTTGTTTACTACGCTCGTTTACTTCACAATGACAATCCACCAATCCCAGCGCGGCTTCACTCTAACCGCCCTATCCCAGCGTGGCTCTCTTCTGACGTCACTCGCTTCTCGCTAACCGCCCAATCTCAGCACGGCTCCACATTAACCGTCCTATCCCAGCGCGGTTCTTTCTGACGTCAATCGCCTCCGCTTCGCAGCAGTTCCCCTCCTTTCTCCGCTCGTTTCTCGGTCATGCATGCGTCCCAATCATACAATTTGAAATGATCACTTCCGACCAAGCAACCACTTCTCTGACTGTACATCCACAGTCTGACTGTAATTGTCACCGACTGGCAATTGTCTGTCCGCTTAACGACCAGACAATCGCTTCTCTGATAGGTTACATACACACGGCAACTTCCGACCAGCGTCCGTTACCCACGCATTCACACATTCGTTCCCCCTATCTCGGTCCTGCGGGCAGTCAATGGCACCTCATGACCCTCTTTCACTGGTCGACAATTACTGTAGGTGTTCGATACACCCGAACCACTTAAACTCTCCTTGAGCTTAAGATTTTCACCGGTTGCGCGCGCTCACAACCTGTTCTCCTTTCACACTACAGGCACTCAACTCCGCTAGACAATACAATTCAACAACATACTGCACACCGCAATCTAACACGCATGACCCTTTTTATACTCACTCTCTTACGACCTGCTGCTTTCTGCCGCACCGTCACTCTCCGTCATTTTCTGTGGAACGCCATCCTCCGTCGGAGGTTCTGCGGATTCACATCTCCAGATCTCTATGGGCCTTGGGGAATCTTAGCCTACTCTAGATTACCCTCACTCCAGAAGATAAACCATCCTACTCTGCTACCAACTGGAAAGGTGGGATTTTTCTCGCTCTAGAATCAGAACGATTTTCTAGAATCCAGCCACAGGTCGACTAGACCTTTTTACCTGTCATAGAGTGTGGAGGGCAATCTATCTCAACATCATAACATCAGTTCGAACCATCCCCATTACTTTCCCCAAAGAACCACTGACAAAAAGTCAAGTTCGAAGATTTATTATAAAGCCAAAAGCAGTCGTGTATATAAACACCTCAGTAACAGGTTCAAAAGATAAACAGGCACTAATACAAACATAATCCTACGGAAAAGTCTCAGTCGACTAAGAAACAACACAAGTATAATCTCCAGAACCACCAGACTAGCAAGAATTGCTATTATCTGGTTTTTGGTAGGCATCGAAGAAAAGGAGAAATACATCCAGATTAAGCTGTCCCTACACTATACTAAGTGACATCCCTACCTAACAGAGTTACCTCCTAACAAAGGTGTCAGCTGTGGTGACTTCCAAAGAAGCTCACTCACTTGTTTCAGACTTAGCCTACAAACCCATCTCGCATAGCAAAAGCTCTCTGCCTACCTGAAACATGATAAGACCAAGGTCAAATGGACTGTAATCTCTAAAATCGAAAATGACCCAAGAGGTGGAAACATTGAACTGAGACTCAATCAGAGAGAGGCGATGCTCATTATGAAATATAATGCTGCAGTAAATGGGCTCAACGAACTGTCAGAAATTTATAGACCAAGCACTTAGATTCTGCCTTAATAACCTTTGTGGACTACAGGTCCCAGAATCCTCAGTTTGCTAAGCCACTCCCACACCCCGTTACACTGGGTGAAGCCTCACTCAGCCTCCACAGACCGAAGAGGTTGGAGAGAAAACAAGCGCGGCACATACCCGTTACAGAAGCGGACTATTGGTAAGACTAGCTATCAGGAGACCCGCCGCCCCCCACGCGTCTGCCACAAAAATTGCGTTTATCTAAAAATCGGCCCGTAATACGTTATTGTTTTCTTCCAGAATAGTCCTTGACTTCACAATCCCATTGAGCGCTCAGACTCCGACTGGAGCAGCAGCCGACCGACCGATTAAAGCGGAGTTTCACTCCATAGCGGGTAAGCTAATTCCGCGGTCTTCCGCCAACACTTAGCCCTAATTCAAACAGCAAATACTCATGCCCTCCCCCTTCTTACAGATCCATCCTGCCGCACGGCCAATTTATATCAGGTAAGCTTTCCACACTATGCCACTCTGAACAGTTGAATGCGTTAGTGTAAATGTAGCACACTGATGGCCCCCCTCTTTTTCTACTTGTTCCAGCCTTTTCCTCTTCCCCACGCTGCATCACGGAACACCGTGTTTGAGCTATGACCCACTTACGAGGTAGGCTGAGATAGGTTTGGTTGTGAATCAGGTGTTGAACCCTTAGTATCCACACTCATTAGTTGTGTTCCTTTCCCTTACAGTAAACGTTTGGTCCTGAAGAGAACCCTGAAAACCACAGGGCTCGAAACGCGTCGACCTATTTTGTCCCAGGTCACCCTCTAAGAGTCTGTCCTAAAGGAACCCCTTAGGGGAACTAAAAATTGTACTGTGTTCCTTTGTATTTGCCTGAAAAATTTAAATCTGACGTTTAACAGACAAAAATCAGACTGTTCATTGGTTGAATTGAATTTTATTTCTTTGAGTGATACTGGGACCAGAGTGTATGTTTTGTATGAATGGAAGGCCACGAATGAGGTGTATGGAAGTTGTATATTTCTTGTACATACCGAATTAATTGTCTATTATTTATTATTTTTTGTTTGTATATATATGTATAAAAAATGTTGTGTTCCCTTGCATGAAATTAAAAAATGATGCAGATCAAAAATTGAATGACGAAAGAAATAAATAACATTGCAATTTATAAAGCAGGTGTACATGTCTTGTGTGATGCACACCGCGAAGTTGAATAGTGTATTGTAAATCAATCCTCCAGCACTGGCAATTGTTGTGTTTACCACTCTGCCTACCCGGCATCTTTCTTCGCCCTCATGCGAATCTGCTCTGCCCTCCTAACGGGGTGCTGTCCCTAATACCTGCACCCATACCTGCACCCGTTTTTCGCCACATTACTGTGTTTAGAGCTGAGCTTTTCTATCAGGGAAGGGCACCACACTGCCTGAACGGCAGACATCTTTGGTGAGGGCAAGGATCCAAAGCAAGGATTGGCTGCTCTAGTTGTCAGAAGGACGCTAGAACAGTATTTAAGACAGGCAAATTAGGCGGCCAACTACTTGGGAATAGCCTCTTGGACAGATCAGAGGTGTTTCCGCTAAATGTATATTACTTGTACACTTATTGAGAGCGAAATACTGAATTTTTAAAAATCCCCGTTTTGTCCGTTTTTTTGCTGTATTATTTAGGCACTGTACCCTGCTTTTAAAAATCATTGTGACTGCATACCTGCACCCGTTTTTCGCCACATTACTGTGTTTAGAGCTGAGATTTTCTATCAGGGAAGGGCACCACACTGCCTGAACGGCAGACATCTTTGGTGAGGGCAAGGATCCAAAGCAAGGATTGGCTGCTCTAGTTGTCAGAAGGACGCTAGAACAGTATTTAAGACAGCCATGCTGACGCGCAGCGGGCACGCGCGGCGGGCTCGCCGGAGTGTCGCCGGAGTCGCGCCAGAGTCCAGCCCGTCTGCGCCCGTCCACGCACGGACGGGCTCGGGGGCAGGGACCTCTGGACTAATGCGCTCCTACACCTCGGAAGACCTACGTAATCTGGATAAGGGTGAGGCTTGCCTTGATAACAACACCCTGAAGATACTAAGAACACATGCTATCTACAAACCATTGAACATTATACATCAAGATGCATTCTCCACCCTGAAAATAGCATGTCTAAATACCAGATCACTCCACTGCCACCACGTCGAGGTCTATAACCTGTTGCAAAACAACGACACTGATATACTGACCTTAACAGAGACCTGGATGAGTGAGAGCTCAATGCCAGACATCCTGGCCGCTCTCCCCAGCGGCTATGATGCTTTATGGCAAAACCGCCCAGGAAACACACGGGGAGGAGGGGTAGCTGTGATTTTCAAAAAGATGCTGTCAGTAGAAATCCTACTATCAGAGACAGTCGACCTGGCTGATCTGCTTGGGGTGAAAGTCACAGTAAACAGCTCATGCTGGGTGGTGTTAGCGGTCTATCGCCCTCCCAACGCAACCCCAACCTTCCAGGACTTATTCGCCCACATCATATCTGACCTTTGTACTCGCTACTCGAAAATCTTAGTCACAGGAGACTTCAACTTGCACTGGGATAAACCTCACTGGGACGCTCCTATGCGCCATTTGGACACTTTGATGTCAGCGCTAAACTTTAAACAGATCGTGAATGTCCCCACGCACACCAAAGGTCATACCCTTGACCTGGTATGGACTACAGACCCCTCACTAACGCTGAAAGAAGTTGCCCCATGTATCTGGTCTGATCACTACCTAATTTCCTGTGAGCTACGTATTAAGGGCCAAATAATCAAACCAACATTGGAGGCTAGGAAATCCCGCAAATGGGCAGAGGTCGATTTGAGGACCCTGACCGAGGTATTCCTGCCCAGAGATTGCCCCCCGAACTTAGATCATAGTCTAGATCAGCAAAACGCGGATGTAACGCGTTCCCTGACACTAGCTATTGATCAGATAGCGCCAATAAAAATGAAGGCGCTAAAAGGCCCGGGTAAGGATGCCCCTTGGTTCACGCCAGCACTGAGGGACCATAAAAAGAAACTTAGAGCCCTAGAAAGAAGCTGGAGGAAAACTAAACTGGACTCAACCAGGAACCTCTACCGTGCCTCCTTGAACGCATACAAAAAACATATCATCCTTGCCAAAGCCGAGTACTACGAATCCCGTCTAAGTAAGGCAGTCAACGTGCAGAAAGAGACTTTTAAGATCCTGTCGGAGTTGACCAAAAAACCAGACAGCGTTCAGTCTCCCATAAACTGCAATTGCTTTCAGGATTATTTCTTGGAGAAAGTAAGAACCATCATCCAGGACATAAAAAATGGGCCGCTTAATGGAATGGATACACCTATAATCCCCCAAAATCAAACTGACTGTGCTATCACACTGTTTCCAGAGATTGACATCTTGAGCCTGCAGCAGTTGATGGCCAGAATCAAATCTGGATCTCCAGCGGACCCTTGTCCACCTAAAGTTTTTCAGGCAGCCCGTCCACTATTGGAGGAGCAAGTCATCCATCTCCTAAATAGATCTCTGGAATTAGGACAACTACCAGCAGCACTTAAGGAAGCGCGGGTAAGACCGCTGTTGAAAAAACCTGGCGCAGACCCCGCAATACTAAAAAACTATAGGCCGATCTCTCAGCTACCATTCCTCTCTAAAGTACTGGAGCAACATGTATTAAAATCTTTGTCCATGTACTTGGAGTCCCACTCCCTGCTTCACGAACGACAAGCAGGGTTCCGAGCACACCACAGCACCGAGTTGGTGATGCTCTCGGTGCTGGATGAATTGAGAGGCTTGGCTGACGGTAAAAAACCGAGCGCCCTGATTTTATTAGACCTTTCAGCGGCGTTCGATACCGTCAGTCATGCGCTGCTACTGGAAAGGCTGAGTGACTTTGGCATCAAAGGCCGGGCTTTCGAGTGGTTGCAGTCCTTTCAGTCAGGAAGGACACAAAGAATACAACTCGGAGAAGAAATCTCCGCAGTGGGAGAAATAGAATGTGGGGTACCTCAGGGCTCGGCCCTATCCCCACTGCTGTTTAATCTATATCTGCAGCCTCTGATTGCCTCCCTGGCGAGTATGGGCTGCACAGTATATAACTACGCAGACGACACGCAGCTGCTGCTGAGTGTTGACAATACAAACACCGCCCAACTCCACACTCAGAATATCTTGAGACACACGGTCCAGTGGATGACAGGAAACCTCCTAAAAATCAATCCAGATAAGACTGAGGTCTTGGTTATTTCATCTACCACCTCACCATGGTGTGACCTCTACTGGCCCGCAGAGTTAGGTCCAGCCCCAAAACCCAGTTTGAACGTGAAGAGCCTGGGTATCAAACTGGATTGTGACCTCTCTATGGTCAGCCAAATCTCTTCAGTGGTGGGCAGCTGTACTAATATCATCCGACAGCTACAGAAATTAGTGCCTATCATTTCCCAATCTATGCTACGTTCCATCGTCGCAGCTACTGTGATTTCACGCATAGATTATGGAAATGCCCTCTACCTTGGCCTACCAAAAACCTTGATAAATAGACTACAGGTGGTGATGAATGATGCCGCTCGTCTTATCTTCAGACAGCCAAGACACACTAAAGCTTCCCCCCTTCTACAAAGCCTCCACTGGCTCCCTATTAAGGAGCGAGTGGAATTTAAAAATCTGTGCATCGCCCATAAAGCCATCTATGGCATGGCACCTGCTTACATCAAAGATCGCCTGGCAATGTATAACCCAAAGAGAGCTCTTAGGTCCTCAGACTCTCAGCTATTAGTCTGCCCTCGGTACAAACTTGCCACCAAGGGCGGTAGAGCCTTTTCGGTGCTGGTTCCGCATTTATGGAACACACTACCTGAGCCACTACGAAAGGAAGGAAACCTCCTACGTTTCAGAAAGGGGCTGAAAACGCTGTTGTTCAGGAGAGCCACGTAGGCTAGTGGATGCCCTCTGTACTGTCAAAGTTGTTGTTTACCATCGATTCCCGAGCGCTTAGAGGCCTGTAGGTGATTGAGCGCGCTACAAATCAAAAATAACAATAACAAATAACAATAACAATAATACAAAACCCCACAATATGGACGACACGCCCTAAGGTACGCCCCTTTCAGAAGTATTAACTTTCAGATTTTTCCATTACGACATCTTCATCCTTGTTCGTTGAAAAACGTCCTTGGGTCCCAGAGTCTTCTCCTCTTGAAGTTGCTTCCCTAAAATTCCGCAGCCACTCCTCCATGTCTGGTACTACCATCCTGACGCTCATACACAATGGGCCCTTCTCCACTATCTCTAGTTAACCTTGCACCTGCAGAGGAACGCACATAAATCGATTCACAGTTCCATGCTACTTGCAATTAGTTTTCTAAAACAACCTTCTAGGGACAGCATTTCCATGATTTAATGTTAAAAGAAACATTCCTAGTTCGGCCTACACAATCCTCTCTCTCCACTTGGGCCTCTGCACGTTTCAGGATACCACCCCCTAACATTGGCAAACATTTTCGTTCATTAGGCCTACATCATTATAGTAAAAAGAAAACATTTTCTAACTGAACACTTCTATATCGTTACATGAATACAATAATGAATGTCCAAACATGCATTTAAACACATCTATGCCTATTCGAACATCCTTTATCTGAATTAGTATTACACTACAAACACATTTCTGGTTAACATGACATTAATATTTTCAAAACACTTTACGTTACAGCTATGTAAATTCTAGTACATGGTTTCATAGCTCGGGGTCATATTCAAACATGATTATAATCCTCTATATATGCGGGTGCTGATTACTCGGGAATATGGTGCACCCCTACAATTTCTAACACAATTTTGCGCTCTCTCAAGTACGTACTTGTTAGTAATATGCCTTCACAAAACTGATTTCAGCAAACGTAATCCCAACAAGTTAATTTAACTTTCAGATTTTTTTCATGAAAAATAAGGGTGTCAAAGTTTGCTACCTAACCTGGATAAAGTTGCTCAGTCTTTCTTTCCCCAATGGGAATTACGCCATTGAAAAGATGGCTGCAGGGCTCTGCTGTTTGAATGAAGTGCCCAATTCCTCATGACTCTCTTCTACATGAAAACATAAGTAATTCCAGAAGGTGGCGCTAATAAATCTTGGTTAGTTGTCAGCGTGCTAAACTGGAAATATGGCATGATTTGTTGTGAGGCCGCAATCAGACCTGTTTGTTGCAAGAGGCGAAGCAGTGAGTCTGACGAGACACCTGGCCGTGGGTCACAATTGTTTCTGTTAAATCAGCCATGGGGTTTTCACAGCAAGAGTCGCAAACAAGTAACTGAAAATATGTATCGTGTGTTAGGGAGTATACACGGTATATGCTTACAGGTAAAGCAGCTAGGATTCTTCTATTTTGTAAGGCATGCATTTTTTTTTACTTGGACCTTCCAAGCTAGGCATTGTTGTATCATTTAGATATTATTTAGGTTATAGGCCTTTGAAGACGTACTTAAGTTATTACACACTAACAACCTTTGAAGGTAAAAGTAGAATACTTCTACGCGGGTCCCCTCGCCACCTGTGTGTACAAAAAGCAAAAGGCACCTTTTTAATATGTCTTGCATTCATGAAAAAAAATATTGCATATTTTGAGCTGCGCTTGTATTTGTTAGTCGTGCAAGACTCGTGCTATGTTTAGTGGTGGGAGCCAGACTTTCTTGCAGGTGCACCGTACACACCTACTAAATGGCAAATTGTCGCTGTTCACATTACCACGGAAAGGCCCCTCCTGTTAAACTCCACCCCCTGCTCGAAAATGGAGGTTTATTTATTTTATTTAAGTGTTTGCCTTCACTTAGAGCCTTCATTTTAGAGGGCCATGCTGAAACAATAGTCGACCTCCCTTGTGTATAACTTATAAAACCAAACCTGAAGAGGAAATAATAGCACATATGTACCTAATAATGATTCAATTTAATTTGCCATTACTTCACAGCAATGTTCTTTGCTAATTGTCTAAAGAGCTCCATTTCCCCATCTACCTCCTGGCTGCAAACCCGGAGCACAATCCGCTCTGGTCACTTGTGCGTAGTCTGTGCCCGACGTCAGGTCATGTCAGGTGTGACGCTTAATGCCGTCGTCTTTTATTAGATAGAAGGCCTTCACATGTTGGCACATATAGGGCCACATCTATAACTTGAACAATTAAACTGCAAACCACAGAAAGCAAAGTGTTGTTGGCTCAAAAGCTTGGGCTCTGAGAATGTTGTAGATCATGAAAATACTGACGTTTCCACACACAGTCTCCCACTCATGGAAATCCTATTCGTTTCCTGTTGTCAACGTGGGGGTCTAAGTTATGGTCGATCCATGTATGCTATTATATGTCATGAAAAAATGAGCTGCATTAGTCCATGATAGAATGAATAATCAATATGTTTGAAAGAATATGGAATCTATACCAAACTTATCTGAAAGATGTGCACAGTCACCAGAGAGGCCTGTATTATAGGTCCGAAAGCTGCATAGCTCATGCGTATGTCAGTCAGGCGCTTCCTCGGAGTTACCCTCAGACATTGAGGGGGAGATTTATCAATGTTTCATGCGGTGCTGGCTGTGCTGCTCTGCGCGAAAGGTAAAGGGCAGGAATGCACCATATTTAACATCATCCTGTCCTTTCCGTGCTCTGGCGCACTTTTGTTTGCCTGGCGTCAACGGAGGCACCATGGTGCAAGGTTGCCTGTGCTGTAAGAAGGATTGTTTGAGTCCAGGAAGGGACGCCTTCCTGCACAAAAACAATCCTGGGAGGCCTTTTCCTCTTTCTATGTGGGCTGCAGAACACAGCTCACAGAAAGAGGAAAAAGCAAGGAGAAATACAGATATTACTCCTAGTTATGCCTCATCTGAAAAGGCATAGCATTTTGACACAATCCCAGGTCTACCACTAATGGTAAATCTGGGAATGTTGCAGAATCCGTGGATGCGTGGGAACACTTTCATCGAGACAGAAATATAGATGAGATATTTGCTTTAACCCCACACACAGCTTTATCCTTGCATACTACCACCTCCTCTTCGTCTGTTCCTGCTTTCTTTCATTTATCCGTTGACCATGCCCAACTCCTCCCAGCCCCCTTTCTCTCAAATATTTGCCACAGACTCAGAGGTTCCCATGACCTCTAATGACCTCCATTCTCAGGATTACAAGCACTAGCTCCTTCTTGCAGGAATAGACTGAAGGCGCTTCTGACAGCACACATGTGTGCAAGCCAGAGCATGTGGCCTGGACTTGGCTTGCCCTTGTTCCCTAAAGCTCAGGGGTTCAAGACGGCCCATTCCTGTAACTGGCATGTACACTATTCTGAAGGCAGCTAGCCGGCGACTGTGCATGAGGCTAACAGGTCGGCTTGCAAGTGACAGAAACTTGGGGCATATTATCAAGGGGATTATCTCCGCTTTTTTGGCTTTAAAAGCCAAGAAAGCCGAGATAAAATTATCTCCCTATTACCTAGCTGTCGCTAACACCAGTTAGCGACAGCTAGTAGGAGATAGCAACCATCTTGGGCCCCACTTTGCATGTCAGAGATATTTATCACTAATGACATGCAAAGTGGGCGTGCCAAGATGTTAGTGACTGGAAACAGTCGCTAACATCGCTATCTCCTATTACCAACTTTTGGAGATATTCACGCTAAGAGTGAATATCTCCAAAAGCTAACACCTGCCCTGAGCAGTTCTTAGCCATGTTATCCAATGGGAGGTGGATAACATGGCTAAGAGCATTAGCTCGGTAATGCATGAATATCGCTGACTATTAAGCGATATTAATGCATTGCGGACGATTTTTATCGCATTTGCGATAAACCTTGGTAATACCAAGGTTTATCTGCGGTAAAAATCGCCGCAGGTCGGCGATACATTTTTGTCTCTAACCAAGCAATAGCGATAATTATCGCTATTGCTTGGTAATATGCCCCCTTGTCCTATGGCTGAAGTTGTCTTTGGTGTCATACATGGAACGGATGAGCTAAGCATGTTAAACTCTCCTCATTATGGGTTCTTCCGTGTTATAATTCAGATCTGACCACAGTGCATAAGAGCCATTCCTTTTCCAAGAAACATAAGCTCATTTGACCAGTGAAATCTCTCAGCTAGTGGAGGCCGAGGAGTTTTTGGGTGACTTGTCATAGGCTGCTATAGGAATGAGTAGGTAATGTTGTTTGTTGTGTTATAGATTAAAACAAATAATTGTAGCTTGCAACGTGTTATGTGAGTACTTTCATACGTATTAACACCACCTACTAGAAATAAGAGATTGTGTTACATACCATGAATTTAATTGTATTTCCTCCTCTCTCTCTCTCTCTCTCTCTCTCTCTCTCTCTCTCTCTCTCTCTCTCTCTCTCTCTCTCTCTCTCTCTATCTCTTCCTCTCACCCACTCACTTTCCACCTCTGTATTTCTTTCTCTCTCTCTCTCTGGGAGTTCATCTCAGTTGCATGGTCCATTTATGATAGTGGACAGGGACCACAGAAAGGGCATTGACTATTTTGGGCTAGGCCAGCCCTAGATATCCACACCCTAGCTATGCTACCAGCTGTGCTTTGCTCAGGTTGCTCGATGAGGCATGCATCTATTGATCAAACAGATAGAAGTAAATATCTGCAAAAGAAAGTTGGAAAGGCTCCAAATGCGATTTCCTGTGCCCTCAGAAGCTTCCTAGACCTCAGGCGCTGGAGAAAGCTGTTCAAGTAATGGTAGAGGTCCTAGCTCATCTCCTATCACCTCATAAACCAGCTGGACAATTAACCCACAGGTGTGAAAGAGCCATTTTGAATAAACATAGCATGTATATGTAATAGACCCGAAGAAAAGCCCCTCGTAGTGGTAGACTACCTCTCCCACACTGGCAACCGCCAAAATGATCCTGAATATGCTCACTCATATTGGCAAATGACAAAATCATCCCTAGTATGATTGGGACCAATGCTTAATTTGTTAAAAAAAAAACTTTAAATTCCAGGGTCGTCGTCAGGAGGCCACTGTAGGTTGCACCACACACTACCCCTCCCAGCACTGCCAATGGCAGTATCAACACAATTACTAATCATCACACTCCTAAAAGTGTGACAAATCAGTCTATTCCAGGCCCCCAAAGCTATACGAATGGATTAGGAAGCAGTCAATCGTCTTTTTTTTATGTATATTGCTGGGATCTCCTTCCGAGTGGGAAAACCCGATTCATAATTGATTTTACATGTCGAGTGGCTAATTTTGCTCGGTACACCCTAACGATGTGCCCAAGAGCTCCACACTGGGGAAGTAGACCCGAAACATCTTGGATTCAGACAGAGATGGGTACTCTGGGATTGTTTTTGGCCAAACCCCCAAGAAGTGATGTAAAGTGGGAAGGAATGCGCTGTGGGAACTGTTACCCCACTGCTAGTCAGTCCTCACCTCCCACAAACACAGAGGTGGCATAAAGTGGCACCCCTCACACACAGTCTTCAGATCACTAGTGGGCTGGAAAGAATACAAGAGGAGGATTGCCCTCCTGAGCCCTGGACCCAGCAAAGAGAGGCTGCACCAAATACTGGACTAAACCTGCTGCACCTGAGGGACCCACAAAGAGGACTGTGCCTATTCTGCCCACTTGTGGAAAAGATCTCCACTTGTGTCAGGACAGAAGTGACTCTAATGGGTTGCTGGCTATACCCCTTTTAAGCATCAGGACTACAAAAGCAAAAGAATCCTGCACCCTCAAGAGCCCAAATGCCCAGGAACGCTCGCCCGCCCTGGACAGGTAAGTGCAGACTGAGAGGCCGATTCTTGACTGTCATGAAGTGCCCCCAAGGATGCTGGACCTATGTCTGAAGTAAAGAGTGGACTCTTGGCCGCAGACAAGAAAGATTTACTAATTTGCAAGTAACTATTGAGACTGCAGTAACTTTGAGACCAGTTGACCACTTGCGACTGGACCTGACGTGGACCCCACAGAGAACGAGTCCTGAGGCCCAAGATGACTTCTGACATTCGTGGACCCAAGGGTGGCACCAGGAAGACTTGCTGCACCTCTTCAGTATCTTCAGCATCTTCAGCATCCTCAGCCTCCTCAACATCATGTTTACTTCTTTGTTGGACCCGCAACAGAGATAAAAAATACAGTGGGGACCCTGAGACTGCTGGACCTGGCAGGTAACTAACTCCCTGGACCTGAGTGGTCCCTTTGACTGGCTCCCAACTATTGAGACCCATTCAAGAGACTTTCCGTAGCCGTTCCAACCCATTGGCTCGAAACTTTGAAATTACCTACAGCGATTTAATGTCTCCTTAATACTAAACTACAGTAATTTATTCTAACTTTGAAAAATCATATCTCCGGTTTCCTACAATAGATTTTTGTCATTATGGTGCCTATTTTATGATAAAAATATAACCTATTTTTATAGATTGGTGTCCAGTTTTTATTGTGTCGCATTTCTTGCTTACTGACTGTTTTGGTACTTCTAAATGCTTTGCAGTTATTCTTTTGATTAAGCCTGCTTTATCTGTGCCACAGGTTCCCAGGACTGAGCGAAAGATTTTATTAAAGAACCTAATTGGACCTCATAGAGACTGTGACATTATTATATGATGTGGTCTCACAACCACACCACATAACAATCCACTTTCCTAAAAATTAATGCAGCATGCATTGAAATTGAAATAGCATGGATAGATAGTAATATAACACAAATTGAAAGGAATAACACATGTTGAACTGGATATGTGTTCAAGTGACTTTGACACAGTTTGAAAGGAATATGATCCACATTGAAAACAATGTAAACAATGTGTTAACATCAATATGACACTGTTGAAATGAACACAAGATGTACTGAAATAAATATGACAAATGTTGAAATGAATATGTCAAGTGTTAAAACGAATTTGACCCATGTTTAAATCACTATGACATGCCTTACATTGAATATGAGTTTTGCTGAAATGAATGTGTCGCAGGCTGAAATGAATAAGACATGCAATGACACATAGTTTAAGGAGTTTGATAGTTTGGGGCATATTGGCAAATAGTGTTGATATTGCATACACATGTAGTTGCTTGGGCTGGATGGACATGCAGAATGAGAAGCATGCAGCACCTGAACAGGTAATCTGAGTATCTTGGGCAGCTTCAGGCACATTGGGCACATGAGCACATAGAATTGCAGCATAAAACACCAGGGTTAGAAAAAAGACACAATGCGGCTGATTCAGAAGAGTGTTTATGAGTATGGGAAGGAGTACTACCGAAGTGGGGGCATATTACCAAGCAATAGTGATAATTATCGCTATTGCTTGGTTAGAGACAAAAATTTACCGCTGCGCTGCGGCGATTTTTACCGCAAATAAATCTTGGTATTACCAAGGTTTATCGCAAATGCGATAAAAATCGCCGCAATGCATGAATATCGCTGAAAAGTCAGCGATATTCATGCATTACCGAGCTAATGCTCTTAGCCATGTTATCCACCTCTCATTGGATAACATGGCTAAGAACTGCTCAGGGCAGGTGTTAGCTTTTGGAGATATTCGCGCTTAGCGCGAATATCTCCAAAAGTTGGTAATAGGCGATAGCGATGTTAGCGACTGTTTTCAGTCGCTAACATCTTGGCACGCTCACTTTGCATATCATTAGTGATAAATATCACTGACATGCAAAGTGGGGCCCAAGATTGTCGCTATCTCCTACTAGCTGTCGCTAACTGGTGTTAGCGACAGCTAGGTAATAGGGAGATCATTTTATCTCCGCTTTCTTGGCTTTTAAAGCCAAAAAAGCGGAGATAAACCCCCTTGATAATATGCCCCTACATTTTTACTCACTCTTTTGAATTCCCCTCAAAATACCCAACTCCATTTTAGTAAAAGTGCAATGAGGGCTTTTCTATTTCTACTAATTGTATACTAATATCCCATTAATATTTCCTTTTTATTCCCATTGGGGATGTTTTCTGGTCAATTCACAAAGGCAAATCGTGATCGAACATGGCAGGAGTGCTACTTTCCCACCCCTGAATAACTTTGTGAATGCGCCCCTGGGAGTAGACTTGCAAAATGAGGAGCTTGGAATTCAGAGACATGTAGATTAAGGGGCCCTTAGTGCATGCAAACGTAGATTCCCAAAAGAAAGCATAAATCTACACCAGTAGACTTACTGCTCTGTTTGAAGTGCATTTACGTTTTGGTGGAATTCACAACATTTTCCACCAGGCTGTGGAATTTGCAACACTTGCAGTTTTCCATGGATAGTTCTTAAATTATATTGTGAGTTCCTAGTTGATTCATTGTGAACCACTTTTTTTCATTAAACATTTTATTGTGAAATAAAAGTGAATACATTAATACAATGACACCATAACTATACAGCACCTTTCTGGAAATTACAGATCTCGCTCCCTCCTTCCCCTCTCCCCCACCCGCATCACAACCATGTTATGTTACGTTATGTTATGACCATTTATTGAGCGCACATATCACCGAAGGGTCTCATGGCGCTGCAGCAGGCTGATTGAGGAGGTGTCCCAGGCAGAAGAAAGTGGATTAAAAATAAACATAGTTCTTCTGAGGTGTAATCCCCGATGACATCGGCAGGTCACTTGCCCCAACAGTCTTGGAAATGCACATTCTCGCCCCCATGACCTCCTCCTTCTTATGTCCCATGCATCACTCCTCCAGATGTAGCTACCTCCAATCTCGACACTCTCTAGCATATTTGCCGCGAGTCCCAGGTCCCTAAATCTTGCCAAAGAAATTCTGACATCCTCTGTCCTTGTATAGCTCTCTTTCTACAATTTTACAGTGCTCTATCCCTGTTTACCAGTCTCTTAATAGCGGAGGTGTCTTGCAGCCCCATTTCTGGGCAATATCTAACTTTTCCCCCATAAACATGTTTATTAGAATCTTCTGGTATGTTGTGAGGTCTGAGGGATTCTACATCCGCAGTAGGGTCACCCGGATGTTAGCTCAATGCTAGCCCCAACTGCTTCCTCAAGGGATTTTACTATTTGTTCCCAAAAACGGAATAACCATGGGCAGAACCACCATGTATGGAGAAATGTGCCCTCCATACCACACTTTCTTAGGCATAGAGCAAACTCCCAGTTTTGTGTATTAATGTCCTGGTGTACTACGCCTGATGGAGGATTTTTATGTGGATCAAGTTGTAACTGGCTTTAATAGCCAGTTCCATCTGGAAATGTAATGCCTCCTGCAAGTCTTCATCCTGAATTTCCCCTACGTCCTGTTCCTAGCGGTTTTTGGGATGTGTCATTGTCCCTTGTGTGTTTCGCATTACTGTGCCATATGTCAGGGAAATCCATTTTTTGCAGACTTTCCCATCCAGCAGTCTCTTTTCAGTGGGCAGTCCTTCTGGGTTTTCTCTTCACTGTCTTTGCTACAGCTGAGTGCATGTCTCAACTGTCTGTATTTTAGCCTTTGGGTGGTCAGCATTTTCTATTCTGCTTGCAGGTAGTCAAAGGTTACCACTCCATTGGCGTCCCATACTTCTGCAGATGTGTCTTTCTCCAGATGGGAAACCATCCAGAGAGGCAGCCATTGATTTTTTTACCTAGTTTGCAGCTTTTTGTATAATAGCTTGAGCCACTTAATATCACAGGTCCAAAACTCATTCTTTCAAGGATTGTGAACAGGAAAGGCCATTCCACTGAATCAAATGCCTTGTCGGAATCTAAAGACACAATGTTCAAGGCTCCCCATCCACACCAACCTGCATTATGTTATTGTGGAGGTGTCTCAAATTCAGTTAGTTGATCAATACGGCATGAATCTAGTCTGATCTGTGTGGACAAGATCTAATATTCTTTGTGCAACCTATTTGCAAGCACGTTTGCAAGGATTATCTTGTCCACATTAAGCAGTGAGATTGGTCTGTAAAATTCACATTTATCTTTGGGTTTCCCCGACTTTGGGATGAGGAAAATAGTTGCTGTCCTTATATCCGGCGGTAATGTTCCACTGAGGAAGGCACCCTGGTACATCGAGAGTTACTCTTCTGGACACTTTGCAGAAGAATTCTACTTGCAGTCCATTTGGGCCTGGAACCTTGCCCGTCTGCATGTGCATTAATGCTGGCGTAATTTCCGGGTTCTGTTTATTCTGCCGTGAAACCATTTTTGAATCTGTAAATGTTCACGGTCAACATAATTGCATGTGTAAATATGCAGACAAGGTCAATTGCTTTTAACTTTTTTCCACCTTTTCACAACAACGTGCACTGAGGCTCCACCTCATCAGTTAAATTTTGGTCAAATTTGATGTGGTACCCATAAAAAGTTGCTACTGATAAAACGATTGCCTCTGAACACAGAGCTGCGCATTCTAACATTCACCCACAAGAGAATGAGGGGGTAACATGGAATAATATTCACTTTCTGCTTTTAGTGTCAAATTTCTCTAATCCATCAAACATTTTCATTAGCAAATGTTCATGTGAAACTACATCTTTGTTTTAAATAAGAATGCCACTTGGGAAACATTTGGAGTAAAAATTCATACCATTAAATAAGCGGTCCATTGCCCTCTGAAAAAAGAGAAGATGTGACTAGCCTTCTCTTGAATTTTAACAGCCAAAGTTTATTCTTGATTTAGTTAACAATTCTGTCTCATGTGTAGATCTGAAATCAAGAGTCCATAACATCTTTGGTCAGTTTAGCAAACTCACCAATTTGTTGGCTACGGTATCTGGCAAACATACAGCATAATAATGTGATTTAAACTTTTTGTATGGGAAGGGTCTGTATCATTACTGCAGATTCCAGAGCCTATTACTTGGGAGCTAGATCTAAGTAGAATGTGGCTTATGTTTCATGCTCGTTAAGTGATACAGAAAGGAAATAGTTGTGATTAAATCGAGGTTGTTACCGTGAGTGTCTGGGCAGTCAATTAATTCCGACAATCAAATTTGTTTGGAGGAACCTTTGATGAGATCTTTATCCTCTCTGTTTACGGTGATCATTACCTTTTTATTTTGTGTCACGTGAGTATTCAATGGAAGTCAAATATGCACCTCGATAAAAAAAACAATGACAGTGGATTGTTTGTTGTGATTGCCTTGTGGTGTGCTGTGAAGAAGAATTACATGAATTTGATGTAGTGTTTGAGCGGCTTCAGTTCCTCGATGTTCTCAGGGAAGTACAGAAGACATGGTAGGTTTAGGAAAGCTCTTAAAACCTCGCTACTTAATCATCAGTGTGTTGTCCCGCTCATCTTTGAGCATATGTTTTACCATGTTCAGGTCAATTTAATTTGCTAAATTTTAAGTAGTGTTCTCCTCAACAGCGGAAAAGAAGTTCTCCATACATGTGCTTATTGAAGAGATAGAACATAATATAAGATGCTGGTGAGCAAAAAGGTGTGGTTGCATTTGACTTTAAAAAGCATGTGTGTTAGAGGGTGTATTTGATGAAAGTGAAGAAAGGAGTAGCACATTCTAGTGACTGTGTGCTGGAGGAGATGTGTATTCATGTCTTGTTGATCAGAGCTCACAGAAGTGTGCTGCTTGAGGGCTTAGAAAATCAGATTTAACAAAGAGTGAATGTTAGACTTGTTAGACTTAGGTTGTTCTTTTTGACTTTCTGCTCCATTTCGTGCTGATGTCGTTTTTGCTGGTATTTGCCCTCTGTGCACTTTACCACTGCTAACCAGTGCTAAAGCCTCTCTTCTAAACATGGTAATATTGGCTTATGCCCGATTGGAACATGTTATTTACTTATAAGACCCTAGTTAAGTTGTACTACACATACCCAGGGCCTGTAAATTAAATGGCACTAGTGGGCCTGCAGCACTGATTGTGCCACCTACTTAAGTAGCCCTTTAAACATGTTTCAGGCCTGCCATTACTGAGCCTACGTGTGCAGCTTTAAACTGCTATTTCGACCTGGAAAAATAAACATTTTTGCCAGGCCCAAACCTTCCTTTTTAGTACACATAAGTCACTCCCAGGGTAGGTCCAGAGGGCAGGGTGCAATGTAATTTTATGTTATGCATGTCCTGGTAGTGAAAAACTCTTAGATTTATTTTTCACTATTGCAAGACCTATCACTCTGATAGGAAAACATTGGAGTTGCCTTATTACATTTTAAGTCCAGTTTCCAAATGGGAGGAGATAACCAGTTCATTTTTGGTGTCTCTGGCATCACAATTTAAAATCCGAACTTATGGAAAAGTCAGATTTTAAACTGCAATTCGAAAATGCAACTTTTAGAAACTTGGCATTTTCTTGTCATAACCATTTAGTGCCTGTAGACTGTCTCTGGTCACATGACTAGGTGTAGATAACATTTGAGCATTGTGTATTCCTCCTTGACAGTCACACACAATATGGAGCTTTGGTGTGCTTGAATGGGCCATCACTGGCAGGATGGGAGACAGGAGCTGAGCACAGCCCCACTTACATCTGAATAGGCTGTCTCCTGCCTCCATACAAATGGCTGCATTCCCCCTTTAGTTAGCATGGAGCCAGGGAAGGCAGCATGTCTGGGGATTTCAAAGGGAACCCTCTAGAAGCTTCTCCTCAACTTCAAAGGCACAAAAGGGCATAAATACTGGACTTCAGACACCAACTCTTCAGTACACTTCTGGACCTGTGGATACTCTGCCAGGAAGAAAGACTGCTGTGCTCCTACAAGGACTGCTACTCTGCTGGACTACTGCTCTAAAGAAACTGCTACCATGCTGTGATGATCTGCCACATGCTGCCCTCTTGCCTGGGGAAGAACTGGACATGCAATTTTACCCTGAACTTAGGGCTAGTCTGCTGACCTTCTGATCTGAGCCTTGGGGATATAAAAGGCTCCTCAACCAGCTCCTGGACCGGGCTGCAGTTACTTTCAGACCCCCAAGTGTTGCCTTTCAGCTCCTTGGCGGGTCTGATGGCTCAGTGGACTAATGCGTCCATTGCAGGGGCCTGTGTTCGACCTCATGGTCACAGGTTCAAATCCCAGGGGTTCACTCAGCCTTTCAGCCAACTGAGGTCGATAAAATGAGTACCATTGAGTTGGGTAACAATAAACATCTGTTATTCAGCGCCAAGATACCCAAGGGTGAACGTGCGCTTTACAAATACACATGCTATGTTGGCGTAGCTCATGGGTTCTTTAAATCACGTTTTTGTGCTCTTCGCAACCTTGAACGGACCCATTCACACCAAGACCACTCTGTTCACACCAAAATTCAGAGCAAGCCACCTCCAGCCTGTATATTTCCACAGCAAGCATCGATCATCTGTGGAGGACTGCCATCTCAAAGCACCAGCCCGCTCATCTGTGATACCCGGCCTGCTGTTCGGGCCATGCCGACCACTGCCCGTGATGCTCTCCATGCTCCCCGCAATCCTCTCCGATGGGAACGGGACTCTTGGTGCAAAACCTGAGATGGTAAACCTTCAGTCTGACTTATCTGGCACTGTATCTGACCCGTGCTTCATCGCGGTGGGCTTGAATTGTTGACTTTGACCCAGTCAAGCACGATCAGATAGCCACATATGGGTATATAGGTGTACAAATGGACATGATACATGTGCTTCAACTGACCTGATGTTAACAATGGTCAGGGCGGTGCCACAGCATGCATGGCAGAAGGTAGCAATGGAAATTTCTGCACAGTGTATGGCTTTGCTCACACAGTTATCAGGTGCACTGTGTTAAATGTAGATTGTCAATTGGTGTTGCCAGAAGTCAAGTTTGTAAAGACAGTAAATACGGCTGTAGCATAGGCCTATGGAATGCATCTGAAGGCTATCCAGGTAAGGGATGCCAGTACGATGAAGAAGATGAAGAAGCAGAACAATTGATAGGCTTCCTATAAAGCAGATTGTGAGTCAAGAACAGGGCATCCTAGTGCTACACGTAAAGCACTGTAAATGGAGAATGATATACAACTTATTAGTTAAATACTGAATTGTATGCAGTTCGACTGACAAGTGTGTGTCATAAACTGTATTAAAATAGTTAATATGGAAAATGTAGTTGGTGAAGATGTTCCTTGGTTAGATTCTCTAAGGGAAAATATGGTAATTTGGAATCACTTCACATTATGGTATTGTAGAAGGTGCTTTCAATTAATTAAAGGAAGGGGTCTGTTTAGGTAGCATTATCAAGCAGTGGTGAAATTATATATCAGAGAGAAATGAGATTCAGGTGCTGAGAAGCAAACTAGTGAGTGAGTAAGTGTCGCACAGCAGAGGTTGAAAACATAAGATGAAGACAATTGTTGCTTGTGAGTTTGTGGTGGAAGAATGTGTAAAAATGTTGTCAATATGCCATCCCGCTGAGAGAAAGTCAGTTAGGCGAACCTGTATAAATTGTGAAGGTACATTTTGGTAGCATTGTGACTCAAAGTGATAAAACCTAGAATGTAAGGCAGGATGTGAGGTTTCTGAAAGAAATGTTGAATACTCTATGCAGGAGGTCAAGAGAGGTGGATACAATGGTGTGTTGTTGTGGGTAACCATCAATTCTAGTGAAAGTGGCAAAATATGTTCTGATTTGGAATAGCAAGCACTGGTTGACAGGCCATAAATGTGTGTGCAGAATTTTTAAAAACCACATCTGGAGAGTCTGTGACAAAATCAGTTAAAAAGGACTGGCAAAGCAATCTTGAGTCTTGGAGTGTCTCCAGTGAAAAAACAAAAATACATGATTGCTAAGTGTATTTTTGAGAAGTAAAAATGTCCCTCATGCATTCCAAAGAAAACACTCGATAGATGATGGAATGACTAGCCAGCCAATTGTGCAAGGTAAGAGAGTAATACGCCTTGGGGCAGAGCCAATTGCATGCTATCTACATTTTAAAGGACTGTCAATATGTCTAGCTGTGCTGTTAAGTTTGTGTATGTGTGCTATAGCATGAGCATAAGTATTGTGTATTTCATGCATGTTTGCATATTATTGTGGTTACAATCCTGTTGCGATCTAGTGTTTGTTAATGTTAGCCGAGTGCAACATACTTTTCTTATCATTTACGGGCAACTAATTGTCTTTTCCTGAAAAGGACTGACCTCTGAAACTGATGTTGTATGAAATAAATTCATATACTTAACTGTTCCATCCTGCAAAGTCTTTTTATTTCAACTATGGTGGTAGACACAAAGGTGTGTGGTGTCTAACCCTGGGCAGAGTTTGCAGAGTTGCACTATGCAAAACCTGCGAAGTGCAAAATAAACTCAGCCTTACTACGCGGAGCTCCGCAAGCAGTGAAGTACAATAGAAAAATGCGGTTCGCGGTGATTGCACGGAGCCAGATGCTTTTCAGCACTGTGCAATCATTGCGAATGGCACCATGCACAGTGCAAGCGGTCTCTGTTTTCCTTTTCTGCCGCTCGAGTCGATTTTTACTCGAGCGGCAACTTTCTCAACGTGAATGGGCAGTTTCTCAATGTAAGCATATGCAACCACTCGCAATGAGAAATCTGACCCTGCGCTGTTGGACTTGGCCCTTCTGACAGGTTCACCCCTAAACTTTTTGCTTTGTGTGGTGACCCAATGCTAGTGATTTTTGGTTTCTGCGCACTTTCACTGTGTCCCAGTGGAAAGTGCGTGTGCACTCTGAGTGTGTGGAGTGAGGTTGGCCTGCCCCCCCATAGGAATGCATGGGGAATGTATGTGTCCATGTTAGTTCCTGATGCGTGGGGAGTGCAGGTATGAGTTTGGTATGTGCGGACTCCTGTGATTAAATGCTGTGTAAATGATGTATGCGGCGTGATTGTGTCTAGCGTGGAAGTGCCACTTCTAGACATGGGTGTGTGCGTGCAGTGAGTGTGCTGGCATGTGATTGGCTGGAGCTGGCTGGTGAGCCTGGCTCCAGGAGTCTGGATGGGTGCGCCCCGGTGGTGAGTGGAGAGATTAGCATGCTGATGTGAGGGAGGGGTGCACCTGGGACCTGAATAGGGCTAGGCTTTCCCCACACAATGCTGGCTCCGCCCCCTGTGGTGCGACTTATGACCCTAGCCTAACTAGTGAATAGGAAGGGTGGCTGAGCACATCAAGAGTGCTCCAAAACCAGCTGTGACTGGTTTCCCCCCACCCTGCACCAAGACAAAGGATGTACTTGTATAAAAAGGGTCTGTGTCCCCTTGAAAAATGTTCTATTCTTGAATCCTTTCCTGAGGGGGGCTGCTGCTGCTGGACGCTAGGAGGACCGCCACTGGGGGACTGCCTGCACAGAACCTGGGCGTCATCCTGGATTCCTCACTCTCGATGAACAGACAAGTCAACGCCGTTTCTTCATCTTGCTTCAACATTCTTCGCATGCTCAAAAAAACATTTCGCTGGATCCCTACCGAAACTAGAAAAACAGTCACCCACGCTCTGGTCACGAGCCGACTGGACTACGGAAACACCCTCTACGCCGGCACCACCGCAAAACTCCAGAAAAAACTACAACGCATCCAGAACGCCTCAGCCAGGCTCATATTAGACATTCCGCGTCAAGAACACATTTCTGATCACCTGAAAAACCTCCACTGGCTCCCCGTCAATAAGAGGATCACTTTCCGCCTACTAACCCACGCACACAAAGCACTCTACGAAATCGGACCCGAATGTCTCAACACACGACTATCCTTCTACACCCCCTCCCGCCAGCTACGATCCTCCAACCAAGCCCTTGCCACTGTACCTCGCATCAACAAAACCACCATGGGAGGTAGATCCTTCTCCTACCTAGCAGCTAAAACTTGGAACTCACTTCCCACTCACCTTCGCCTTACTCAGAACCACCTCGCATTCAGAAAGCAACTCAAAACGTGGATATTCGACAAATAACTCCCCAACCTTCTTCAAGCGCCTTGAGACCCTCTGGGTATGTAGCGCGCTATACAAATCTTTTGACTTGACTTGACTTGACCTTCCTGCCTAGGAGGACCCTGTGAGCTTGATCCTGGGCCCAGCCTTGCCCCCCCCACCTCCTGAAGGACTTTGTTGCTGGACTTTTGGGCCACTAGCGCCTGGGAGCGCTTTATTTTGCCCCTAGCGCTTGAGAGCGGTTTATTTTGCACGAGCGCATGAGGAGCGCATTTCTTTTATTTATCTGGAGCCTGCAGCGCCTGGGAGCCCTGGACTTGCCCCTAGCGCTTAAAGCGCTTTTATTCCATTTTTGCGGCTGCCCACGCCGCATATTGCAGTGTTTCCTGCCTTTGATTTGCCCCTGACGGGTGCCCACCCCGCCAGGGACCCTGCCGGAAATTATTGATATTTCATAGAGGGAGCCCATTCCTCGTTCTGGCCCCCGAGATCACTGCCGCAGCACCGGGCCGAGGAGACGCCGAGGGAGCAGCCGCTGACGTCACCCGGGAGCCGCGCTGCCATTGGTGGAGGTTGCGGGAGGCTCGCCGGGCGACCTGAGCGGGGATTGGCTGTCCCAACTAGAGAAGAAGCACAAAGCGGCGGGAGCCTACTCCGCTCTCCTGCACTGCCCAGATCTCCGTCGCTGCCCCCCCCCCACCCCCGGGGCTCCCAAGAGCGAGGGAGAGCCCCGGAGAAGTGAGAGGAGGCCACAATATCAGAGAGTCCCGAGGAGCGGAAGCTCTCCAGCCAGCCGCTGCAAGACCCGGTGAGTGCCCGAGAAAGAGAGGGGGGGCGTCGGGGCACATTGCCGGAGCCCGTCCCTCCCCTCTAGAGCAAGGGCCGTCGTGTCGGAAGGCCCGTGGGGCCTTACTTAATTCCGAGTCCCCCCAGAGAGGGACTCCAACGTCTGGGGGCATATGTCTTGAAGAGCCCAGAGAGGCTCAGGCGGCATTACTTGGTTACTGAGCCCGAAGAGGCTCCAAGCGGCCTATTTGATTTACGAGCCTGAGAGGCTCCTGGTGGCCATTTTTTCCCGAGTCCCCCGAGAGGGACTCCAACGTTGAAGGGGGCATTGTTCAGGTGTGGTAGAGCTGCCCCGGAAAACAGCGGGCCGCTCCCACTTGCCCCCCAGTTATTTTCGAGCCCACAAGGCTCCTAAGTACACGAGTGTTCTGGTGGCCATAGCCTGCGAGGCTCCACCGTGTTGGCCCCCCCAGTTCTCCAGATGCCCAGCACGTAGTGGGCAGCTGCTACGTTTAGGCCCCCCTGACATTGGGACACAGGGCGTCCTAGCCCCCTGAGAGGTCAGTTAGCCTGGGGACAGCCACAGGTTGTGGCTTACGTAATTTCTGCGAATTATTCTGTGCTGCACCTCTGAATGTGTTTTGATGCGTCATGTGCCTTGTTCTTACACCGCTGAATGTATGTTTATGCATCATGTGTTTTCCTTCTCTGCACCTCTGAATGTGTTTCGATGCGTCATGTGCCTTGTTCTTACACCACTGAATGTATGTTTATGCCTCATGTGTTTTCCTTCCCTGCACCTCTGAATGTGTTTTGATGAGTCATGTGCCTTGTTCTTACACCGCTGCATGTATGTTTATGCACCATGTGTTTTCCTTTCCTACACCTCTGAATGTTGTGATGCATCATGTGTAATGTGTTCTTGCCCATACCCTTAAATGTATAGTGATACCTAGGTGGTTGCTCTTCCTAGTACAGGTCTTGCTAGTGAGGTCCTGGTTCCCAGCGTAATATTTTCCTAAGGTGGTTAGGGTTTCGTAGGTGGCACTTACCTATTACCAGTGATTACTGGTTGTGTGCTACAGTTGCTATTTTGTGCTATAGTGATTATTATTCTATGATCTACAACATGCCATTTCTAACAGTATTTCTAGTTCTAAAAGTGCTTATTCTTGACAGTGGTCCAGGTGGCCCTGTCTTGTACATATCCCCTGTAAATTCTGCCTGTGCCTGTTGGCACATTGTAAAGTGTGTGTTTTATCTAAGGTGTTTTGCTACAATACAAAGGCTATTTTTTTTATATAACCTTGTGTGGAGTAATCTTTGTGGTGGGCCTTTGGTGTTGTTGCTGGGTGCGAGCGCAAACGCTTAACTTCCAACGCCTCCGAGTTTAGCCTTACTGCTCATGTCACGTTACCAAGGGGGTGAGCAGGGGTTATCTTGGTGTGTAACACCCTTGCCCTGACTTAGAGTGGTGGTCTCTGACTGGTTTTGGCGCAAGCCTTGACCAGCCAGAGATCACATTTCTAACATTGGTGGCAGCGGTGGGGTAAGGATTTGCGTTTGCGCTGTACCGCAGTGGGAGCTGGCTGCACCACAAAACTCTGCATTTTTAGATAACCACATTTTGGGGATTATTGTTTTTTAAAGTTCCATTTTTTCTCCTCCTAAAGGTGTCATTTTGTAATTGTGTCCAGTACATTTGTTCCCCGCCCCGCTCCCAGAGTTTGGTACCTGTGTCACGTGTGGTCAGGTTGAGAAATCAGGGGTGATAGAAACCGCCTTACCAGTCCGAGGGGGGGGTTGTGTGTGGATGAATGGTGTGTGGCACTAGACAAGTGAGTGTGAGTTCTCTGGGATAGAGAGCTTGCTGAATCCTTTGTGAATTTTGTACTCCTGTTTTAAGCTCAGACCCCTAGGCTCCCTGTGTTAATCTTTTCTCTAGAACATCCGCCAAAATGGAGTCTGCTTTTGATTTCGGTGATGTGTTTACATACAGTATGTGGGAGCTGGTAAGGTTCTGTAAAGAGAGAGACATAGGGGTGGATGAGTCAGGCACTCAGTCCGAAGTTAAGGACAGCCCGATCCTATGACAAGAGGATCAATGGGATCTGGAGCGCAGTGAGGAAAGTCCCCGGGCCTCACGCCATGAGGGTGGTGGGTCTGTGGTGAGACCTGAAGATTCTTAAGAAGAGGGAGAAGATGACAGTACCTGGACACCAGTAGAGAGTGAAGACCCCATAGATAGGGAGTCCCTTGCTGGGTCCAGCGTAGGAGGCAGCGCCTCATCCCTTTCCCTGTCCCCAGAGAAGTGGGTAGATAGGAGGGAAGAAATGGAGCATCAGCTAGCCATGGAGAAGCTCAGGTTAGAGCATGCCAAGCTGGAGACCGAGAGGGTCTTAGCACAGGAGAGGATAGAGGAGGCTGAGAGGGCCTCCCCCAGAGATAAATTACCTCTGGAGGGTAGACTATCCCCCGCGCACAGTTGTAGTTTTCTGCACTCCCCAGGGAGGGTTGAGCACAGTGGTGGCAGCTACATAGGCATCAGTGCAGGAAACCCCATTCCCAGTTCCCAGAGTATGGTACCTGTTTCCCAAGAGGAGGAGTATAGGTTGAGATTCAGGGGCAGTAGGAAACTGTCTCACCAGTCTTGGGGGGAGTTTGTGGATGAATGTCAAGATGCACTGTCTGATTGGTCAATGGTTCACACGGAATCTGATTATGTCAAACTATTTGATCTGGTTCTCAGAGAGCAGGTGCTCAGTAGTTGTTTGCCAGGGTTGCGCCAACACCTGTTGGAATGTGGGTTGACTGAGCCAGAAACCCTTGCAGAGGAAGCAGAGCACTGGGAAAGGGCCAGAGGTTCTGCGGAGTCATTGGTGAGTGACTCCCAAAGTAGAGGGTCAGGGATCTTCCAGCCCAGCGTGGTGAAAGAGGCTCAGTGTAGCTCAGATAGGTCCCAGAGTAGTGAGGAGGGTGTAGGGGCTTACGGCCTGTGTCAGTGGAACGGGAGTAAGTGGGTTACCCAGAGTCCCCAGACGCCCGAAGCCCTGCCTCAGAACTTGGATGGTTTCTTTAGGGAACACCAGGTTGGGGACCTAGGCTGTCCTGTTAGTCCATTTGAGGTGGATCTCCTAGTGAGTAGAGGACCTGGAGCATCTCTAAACAGAGCTCCTGTGGTTCTAGATTCTGGCGGTGCCACTCCGGTAGGGAGGGTACAGGAGTCCAGCATGAGGAGTGATTGGGGGATGAGTTCCCTAGTGGAAGAACCATTGGGTCAGGGACTACCCAGTGGGGTTAAGTTCCCGTGTAGTGACCATGGTGACACCACTTCTGTTCTGGGGGATCTCCGCGCACTGTCAGGTGGACAGGGGATGGGAGATCTACGCCACACGGACAGTCACTCGACAAATGAGTCTTTTGTTAGCCTCAGGGGGATGGTGTGTAAGTCCCCAGAAGTCCAGGGGTGCCAGGCAATTACTCCACCAAAGATTTTAGACCAGAGGTTGGGAGGCCAGGTTCAGGATCAGCCTGACCTGAAGGGTGGGACGTCTGTAACCAGCGTCCTGACCGGTTCTTCTTCCAGGGGTACCGCTCCAGTTGGGAGGATGCAGGACTCTGGAAGGTGGTGCAGAGGGTGGGAGAGCCCACCTCTGACCTCGGTGCAACCTGAGGGGTTAAACCCTAGGTTGGGAGAGTGGCGTTTTAAGGGTACCCCTCGCAGGAGGAGGAGGAACCCTAGAAGAAGAGGTAGGGGGAAGAGAGCCTTCCCTGAGACTCCTGGTCCGCCTGAGGGTGTAGACTCTAGGCTGGAGAACCAGTGGCAGTCTAGCCCTGTCTTGCAGACAGGTCGAGTGGAGAATGGCTACTATGTACCAGGGGTTCCTACCCCCACTCTGCGAATAGGCAAGGACCAGTGGCACATGGGTGGCCTAGGGCCTGGACCTGGCCGCGGACAGCTTGGGAGTACCAGTGAGGTAGCCCAGTTGGTCCAGACAGTGGTTTTAGAAGGAACCCCATGGGTTCACCGTGGCATAGAAGAGGAGGGTGTCCCTGCAGTTGCGGGCCCGCGTCCGTGTTCTATCGCCCCAAGCAGGGAAGCCCATCACGGTGGTGATTGGTCTGCCCTGCATTTTGGCTGGAAGGGGGTTGTGTTGGACTTGGCCCTTCTGGCAGGTTCACCCCTAAACTTTTTGCTTTGTGTGGTGACCCAATGCTAGTGATTTTTGGTTTCTGCGCACTTTCACTGTGTCCCAGTGGAAATTGCGTGCGCTCTCTGAGTGGGTGGGGTGAGGTTGGCCTGCCCTCCCATAGGAATGCATGGGGAATGTATGTGCCCATGTTAGTTCCTGATGCGTGGGGAGTGCAGGTATGAGTTTGGTATGTGCGGAATCATTTGATTAAATGCTGTGCAATGATTTATGCGGTGTGATTGTGTTTAGTGTGGAAGTGCCACTTCTAGACATGGGTGTGCGTGTGCAGTGAGTGTGCTGGCACGTGATTGGCTGGAGCTGGCTGGTGAGCCTGGCTCCAGGAGTCTGGATGGGTCCGCCCCGGTGATGAGTGGAGAGATTAGCATGCTGATGTGAGGGAGGGGTGCACCTGGCAGCGGAATATGGCTGGGCTTTCCCCACACAATGCTGGCTCCGCCCCCTGTGGTGCGACTGATGACCCTAGCCTAATTAGTGAATAGGAAGGGTGGCTGAGCACATCAAGAGTGCTCCAAAACCAGCTGCGACTGGTTTCCCCCCACCCTTCACCAAGACAAAGGATGTACCTGTATAAAAAGGGGCTGTGTCCCCTTGAAAAATGTTCTCTTCTTGAATCCTTTCCTGAGGGGGGCCGATGCTGCTGGGCGCCAGGAAGACCACCACTGGGGGACTGCCTCCCTGCCTAGGAGGACCCTGTGAGCTGGATCCTGGGCCCAGTCTTGCCCCCCCACCTCCTGAAGGACTTTGTTGCTGGACTTTTGGGCCACTAGCGCCTGGGAGCGCTTTATTTGGCCCCTAGCGCTTGAGAGCGCTTTATATTGCACGAGCGCATTAGGAGGAGGGCTTTTCTTTTATTTATCTGGAGCCTACAGCGCCTGGGAGCGCTGGACTTGCCCCTAGCGCTTAAAGCGCTTTTATTCCATTTTCGCGGCTGCCCACGCCGCATATTGCAGTGTTTCCTGCCTTTGATTTGCCCCTGACGGGTGCCCACCCCGCCAGGGACCCTGCCGGAAATTATTGATATTTCATAGAGGGAGCCCACCCCTCGTCCTGGCCCCCGAGATCACCGCCGCAGCACCGGGCCGAGGAGACGCTGAGGGAGCAGCCGCTGACGTTACCCGGGAGCTGCGCTGCCATTGGTGGAGGCTGCAGGAGGCTCGCCGGGCGACCTGAGTGGGGATTGGCTGTCCCAACTAGAGAAGAAGCAGGAAGCGACGGGAGCCTACTCCGCGCTCCTGCACTGCCCAGATCACCGTTGCCCCTTTCCCCCCGGGGCTCCCAAGAGCGAGGGAGAGCCCCGGAGAAGTGAGAGGAGGCTGCAACATCAGAGAGTCCCGAGGAGCGGGAGCTCTCCAGCCAGCCGCCGCAAGACCCGGTGAGTGCCCGAGAAAGAGAGGGGGGGTGTCGGGGCACATTGCCGGTGCCCTCCCCTCCCCTCTAGAGCAAGGGCCGTCGTGTCGGAAGGCCCGTGGGGCCTCACTTAATTCCGAGTCCTCCCAGGGGGGGACTCCAACGTCCGGGGGCATCTGTCTTGAAGAGCCCAGAGAGATTTAGGCGGCATTACTTGGTTACTGAGCCCGGAGAGGCTCAAGCGGCCTATTTGATTTACGAACCTGAGAGGCTCCTGGTGGCCATTTTTTTCTGAGTCCCCCGAGAGGGACTCCAACGTTGAAGGGGGCATTGTTCAGGTGTGATAGAGCGGCCCCGGAAATCAGCGAGCCGTTCCCACTTGCCCCCCAGTTATTCTCGAGCCCACGAGGCTCCTAAGGACACGAGTGTTCTGGTGGCCATAGCCTGCGAGGCTCCACCGTGTTGGCCCCCCCAGTTCTCCAGCTGCCCAGCACGTAGTGGGCAGCTGCTACGTTTAGGCCCCCCTGACATTGGGACACAGGGCGTCCTAGCCCCCTGAGAGGTCAGTTGGCCTGGGGACAGCCACAGGTTGTGGCTTACGTAATTTCTGCGAATTATTCTGTGCTGCACCTCTGAATGTGTTTTGATGCATCATGTGCCTTGTTCTTACACCGCTGAATGTATGTTTATGCATCATGTGTTTTCCTTCTCTGCACCTCTGAATGTGTTTTGATGCGTCATGTGCCTTGTTCTTACACCACTGAATGTATGTTTATGCATCATGTGTTTTCCTTCCCTGCACCTCTGAATGTGTTTTGATGCGTCATGTTCCTTGTTCTTACACTGCTGAATGTATGTTTATGCATCATGTGTTTTCCTTCCCTACACCTCTAAATGTTGTGATGCATCATGTGCAATGTGTTCTTGCCTATACCCCTAAATGTATAGTGATACCTAGGTGGTTGTTCTTCCTAGTACAGGTGTTGCTAGTGAGGTCCTGGTTCCCTGCGTAATATTTTCCTAAGGTGGTTAGGGTTGCATATGTGGTACTTACCTATTACCAGTGATTACTGGTTGTGTGCTACAGTTGCTATTTTGCGCTATAGTGATTATTATTCTATGATCTACAACATGCTATTTCTAACAGTATTTCTAGTTCTAAAAGTGCTTATTCCTGACAGTGGTCCAGGTGGCCCTATCTTGTACATATCCCCTGTAAATCCTGCCCGTGCCTGTTGGCACATTGTAAAGTGTGTGTTTTATCTAAGGTGTTTTGCTACAATACAAATGCTATTTTTTTCTATAACCTTGTGTGTAGTTTCCTTTGTGGTGGGCCTTGGGTGTTGTTGCTTGGTGCGCGCGCAAACTTTGCTCGTGTCACGTTACCAAGGGGGTGAGCAGGGGTTATCTTGGTGTTGCCCTGACTTAGAGTGGTGCTCTCTGACTGGTTTTGGCACAAGCCTTGGCCAGCCGGAGATCCCATTTCTAACATGCGCATTGAGAAATCTCGCCGGGATGTTGATTTTCCACACTTGCGCAGGCCAAATTGATGTTGATGATAGTGAACAAGGAAAGATCTTGCCGGGAGGTTGATTTTTCTCGCTCGTGGTTGCCAACTTGACGTTGACGAACGTGAACGAGGAAAAAAACTCCGCTCCACAACGCGAAGAGGAGTTTTTCGGAAGTTTTGCAAACTTGGCGAGCGGAGCGGAGTTCACTGCCCAAGGTTAGTGGTGCCCTCACAATTTCCACTGTTACACTTGCCCATTCAGCCAGGATAGTGGAAATGTTTCTACTCTGGTAGCCCCTGTGGTACTTGGTTAGATGCAGATGTTAACTAGACAGCTGATTCCATCTTTCTCTACACACAGATGCATTTCATTTATTGCGTATTTTAGCCATGAAAAATAGCAAATGAGTGTACAAAACAGATGGCAGTTGTTTGATATTATGAACTACTTTGTAACACCTAATTGAATTAAAAGAATGCATTAGTTACAAAAGTATGCAATCATAATTCTGTTGAAAATACATGTGACAGAACACGCTTTCCTGATGAGAACAAGATTAAGTAGCAGGTCTATGTTGTGCCTAAGGTCCTCTGTGACATTGTGGGAGTTTGCATTGTTCTATCTGTGGCAAGAGCTGCACTTGTGTCTTGTGAATATGTTTATTGGGTGTGTGTCTATAATTGTGATAGTGTATTGGTGATATGCTTTGTGATTTGCTATGTGTGTGTGTATGCGTGTGTGTGCGTGTGTGCGAGCATGCACACTTGAGGGAAGAATATATTGCAAAACTAAAGCTCATGGATGCCTCATTAGGGATCTTTGATAAGGCCAAGCATTGCATGCTAGTACTGCTCCTCATATCTACATCCTTCAACATCACTGTAAACAATATCCTTCTGCAAACTTTATTAAATAGAATGGATATTGTAGAAACTGCATTGAATTAGTTCATAGCACGTCAGACAAAAAGACGCCATGCATTAAAATAGGTAAATCGTCATAATTTACTACAGCATTTCCTTGTGCTGAACCTCAAATAGATATCCTAGCACACACACACTCAATAATCGCTGTATGTTAAACCTATGGGTGAAATCTTCTCCAAGTCCAGCATCAACATCCACCAGTATTCAAATCATAAACAGCATTGAGAACAGAGACACGCTTGCCTAATGCCTATAAAACAAATGAGCAACCCGAATGAAATTGAAATTAATTTAAATATGTATGAGTTACTCCAACTATCATCAAAGAGCTCTATGCTCCTCTCGTGACTGGATCACTTAACCACAGCAATTACAAATCTTCTCCTAGATTGTTCAATCATCAAAATGTCTAGACTTTTTTAAAGAAATGGATTATGATTGTCTCAAAGATAATATACAATACAGAACTTACCCTTGCAAGTGGGGACATTTCAGTTTAGTACAGGAGTATGTACAATTGTGAAATAAGAACAGTTCTTTAAAGGTTCATGTACATTCATTGTTCAATAATTCTGACAAATTGAAAAGCATAAGTTCTAATGTCTCAACATCCCACACAACACAAGCCCCTACCAGTTATTGAGAGCACTTTTAGATGTTCCCAGAAAGAAATAGAATTATATTGAGTCTTACATGTATTCAATACAATGGGTCACGTTGATCATTCTGGGTAGGTAAATTCTCAGTGGCCCCCAAGTATCATTGGGTTTATTCAGTGGCGGCTGGCAGCAGGGAAAAGTGGTGACACAGCATGGGGACAATAAAAAATAAATTAAAAAGAAAACTTACCTGCCACAGCGCTCCTCTTCTCCTCATGATCATGGGCTCCCAGACTCCCCCGCGCAGAGCCAGACGCTACTCTTACAATACTCGTAATACTATTACTCAGCATGAGAGCAACCCCGAGAATTGGACAGAGCGGGCTGGTTTTACGCTCCCAGAGGGACTGAGAGCCTGTGCCTGCTACTTCTAAAAGCTATATGCTATAGCCGGGAGCTATCTAAATGTGCATGACTGTTTGGCACACTTCTATGGAATCTTTAACAATGCCGAGGAGATAGTGGGGGGTTAGATAGGGATGTCTATGAAGAGAGGATTTGCATCTTAGATATCACATGTGCAGAGGTTGTACTGGCAATTCAGGAGAGCTCTGGGGGGCGGGCACCAGGTCCTGATGGAGTCCCAGTAGAAGTCTATAAATCGGAACCGGAATTATGGGGACCCATTTTAACTAGAGTGTTCAACTCGGCCGCAAAAGAAACAACACCACAAACACGGGGTGAGTCTATTATTGTCCCAATATATAAAAAGGGGGACAAAACTGACACAAAAAATTATCGCAAAATTTCCCTCCTGGATACTTCTTTAAAAGTCATGAGTAGGGTTCTACTTAAAAGGTTGGAGGAATGGGTTGATAAGCATTGCATCTTAACACCTGTGCAGTATGCCTTAATCTGGAGCTACTCATCAGCAAATACACTAAGGCAAAGATGGGTTCCATTTATCTAAGCTTTGCCGATTTGAGTAGCGCCTTTGACTTAGTGGCCAACAGCTTACTATGACAAACTCTGATCGACCTGGGAGCACCTTGGCCAATTGTTAACTTTCTCTCACGCTTATACGAAAAACTAACCAGCGTGGTTCGTTTTGGCCCCCAGGCAGAATGTACCCCTAAATTTAAAGTGGGTCGGGGTATACGACAAGGATGCGTGCTAGCCCCAATTTTATTCTCCCTTTTTATTAATAAGGTTGAAACTTACGTGCAGAAAATTCAAGTTGATGTACCCAGGGTGGCTGGTCGTCCGGGCTACACAAATAGTGCTGCGTTACAAATTGAAGGATTGTTTTTATAAAACGCTTGTTGTTTTTACCGTTCCCTGTATCCAATACCATCGCACATCATGAGGTGGGGCTGCAATTTTTAGAGGACATCTTGATGGCAGGACCCTTATTATTATGGGCCCAAAATTGGAAAAATGAAGAAACTGCTTTTACCAGATCAATCATTTTAGACTGCTTAATCCTGGACGAAGCCCAGAAAATTCCCTGGTTGTCCTATATTAATACTACACTGGGGAATTCATTCAATATGTCTGTATGGTAGAACCCTGGAAAAATACTAACTATTAAAAAGAAAGAACTTAAGGCCTCCTTCTTGTCATTTAGACAAAATCGTAGAGCAAAAATGGAACTAAGGAGGAGCTTCGCGCGTATACAAGATGGACGCGTGAGCACAGGGCTCCCGAGACCCTTTCCGCCTCCAGCATCTATCCTGCAAAGTATCCTGATTTGGACGACGGGTACTTTTCGCTGATGCCCTGCTGATACAAAAACTTTTTTCAAAAATCGATTTGGCCACCGGGAACCGGACTTACTGCACTTTGAAACTTGCGGCCTATACCGAAGACCATCCACGGGCTTGAGTCCCCGAGGTGCCCAGGTGGCAATTGAACAACAACGGCTGGTGTGACACGCCCACTGCCTTGTGGTACTTTCGGTTTCGCTCTTGGTCATTGTTGACGGCGACTTGCTGCCGATCGGCACGACTGACCTGATTCTGCTACCAGTCCTACGCTTGCTTTCGATCCTCGCCCTCTCGCCTTTACAGGCTTGCCGCGAGGGGAATCATTCTGACCAGATCCCAAAGGTTCCGTCAGAGGTCGTCGCCCATCATGGCGGGCAAGGCGGATTCCGAGAAGCGTGCCACCAGAGGCTCATACCGAGGAGGGGTTGCCCAATCCCAGACCATAGATCGCTTTACCCGTCCGAAAGGATCCCCTGGCGGAGCGAGCAAGGTCTTTGAGGAGACTGGTGATGGTCCTCCTGCAACTGAGGAGCCGACTTTGAAGGATGTTATGGGCGCCATTGCAAGTGTTCGGACAACTATGGGCCAGCAGTATCAAACCCTGGCAGCTAAGATAGACACAGTGGCGATCAAAGTCAATCTTATCAGGACGGACTTGGGGAAAACCAATGAGCAGGTCAAGTCCCTGGACATCAAGACCGCGAGCCTGACCACGGATGTCTCGGATCTCCAGACCGAAGTCCGCAATCTCCGAACGTCCAATGACTTGTTTGCCCGTCGGCTGGATGATTTCGAGTGCCGGGCCAGACGCAACAATGTCCACATCGTAGGTGTTCCGGAGAACTCCGCAGACTTGTCTACAGACCTTCTGGTGGAAGACCTTGTTTTAAAACACTTGGCACCAAAGGGCCTCAGTAACTTTTTCACGGTGGAGCGTGCTCATGGAGTCCCCGGTGGGAAGCCCAAGCTGGGGGCCGCTCTGAGGCCTATAATAGCCAGGATTTTTAATTTCCGGGACAGAGACGCTATCCTGCAAGCCTCACGTACCAATGGTCCCACTAAATTTGAGAATGCGTCGATCAGTTTTTATCCGGACTTCACACAGGCGGTGCAGAAACAATGTATGGGCTTTACGGGGTGAAAAGGCGACTCAGGGACATGGGACTGAAGTACGCCATGCTTTTTCCGGCCCACCTGATGATTGAACATGAAGAACGTGCGCTCTTTTTTGACCGCCCTGAGGTGGCCAGTGACTGGTAAGACACTTTGCCGAGACACCGTACCAGCCCAGAGAGTTCGAGGGGCACCGAAGGCGGCTTGGAAGAACAGGAGTAGTGAGTCTGCACCGGGGAGCCAATTTTATGGACTTATGGCAGTGGCTCTGTGACTGTTATGTCTATATAGTGTGGATACCCGGGGGTGGGGGGAATCGGGACTCTTCCTCCTCTGGGGACTTTTTTCACTCTTCTTGTAGGTTAGTTTAATGGGGCGACAGGCACACTGCAATTTGGGGTGGCTTTTTGGTCTACCGCAGGGGTGCAGGGTGGGGGGGGTGTTTTGAGGGTTCTTTTGGGGGTGGTGGGGGGTCTGTTTTTTCTTGTTTGTATCGAGGCTGTGCGTTGTTCCATATTTTATCCTATGTGCCTGTTTCGTGGCGGGGGGCAGAGTGTTCATTTCTGGGATGGGGGGTAGGGGGCTGAGGGTGCTGAGCTGGAACCACTGTGCCTCCTGGCCTGGTCACCCCCACGCTCCTGTGCCTTCCTGCTCAGCCCCAGCCTCCGAGGACCGTCGAGCACACCAGCCTCCCGCCACCCCAGCCACCCGAGGGTCGCCGAGCCCACCAGCCTCCCGCCACCCCAGCCACCCGAGGGCCGCCGATGCCGCGCCAGATTTTCCCGCCGCCCTAGCCCCGCCCCCCCGCCAGCCGATTGGCTCCCGCTCCCGCCCCCCCCGCAGACCCTCCCGACCGGCTCCCTTTTTATGACGTCCCCAGAGCGACCGCGCAGCGGACGCGCGCAGCGGGAGCATCGATTGAGCGCCGAAGGTGCGCCAAAGGTAAGCCCGTCTGCGCCCGTCCGCACCTGGACCGCGCCCAGTGCCAGGACCCCTGGCCCCCACAAACCCCAGCCCACCCGCCGGACGTACGACACCGCCACCCTCAACGCACTCAACATCAGCCGAATCCCGGGATGCTACCGAGCCACCCCGAGACGAACCCACGGACCCTTCAGCTGCCACGCCTGCAAGTTCACCTGCATCCGGACCTGCCCCGCACCAGCACCCGCCAAGCCGAACACCAGCAGCAACCACCTCAAGTGCATCCTACTCAACACCCGCTCCGTCCACAGACACGCCATCAAACTCTGGAACCTCCTCGACACCACAGCTCCTGACGTCGCCTTCCTCACGGAAACCTGGATGAACGACTCCTCAGCGCCCGACATCGCCATCGCCATCCCTGAGGGCTACAAGATCACCCGAAGAGACCGCGGCAACCAGATTGGAGGAGGCATCGCCATCATCTACAGAGACACCATCCGTATCGCGACCAACACCAACGACACCCTGACAACCGCCGAACACCTGCACTTCCAGATCCACACGGACCATAAAACCACCATCAGAGGCACCCTCATCTACCGACCCCCAGGACCACGCACACAATTCAGCGAAGACATCGCCGACTTCATCAGCCCGCACGCCCTCCCCTCCGCTGACTTCATCCTCCTGGGGGACATCAACTTCCACCTGGAGAACAACAACGACCGCAACACCACCACCCTGCTTGACAACCTCGCCATCCTCGGACTCAAGCAGCTGGTGACCACCCCACCCACCTCGCCGGACACACACTCAACGCTGTCTTCTCATCCAGCAAGGACATCGTCTTCAGCCACGCCACCGGACTCCACTGGACGGACCACAGCTGCGTCAACTTCACCTTCAGAAGATCCACGATCCACCACCACCAGCAACAGGTTGCTCGAAGAAACTGGAACAAGATCACAGCAGACCAGCTGGCCGCTTCGCCGAGCCAGCACCCTCCCGCCAGCTCAGCGAACCCCAGCCAGGCCACCGACAACCTCACGAAGTGGATCAGCAACTGCGCAGACGACCTCGCCCCACTGAGGACCCCGCCTAGCAGACCCGGCAGCAAGAAGGCCCCATGGTTCACCGACGAACTCAAGAGCTCCAAGAAGAACTGCCGAGCCCTTGAGAAAGCCTGGAGAAGGGAGCCAACACCGGACAACATGACCACCCTCAAGCTCGCCACCCGGAAGCACCATCAACTGATCCGCGCCACCAAGAAAACAGCATTCAAAGACCGGCTGGACAACAACGCACACAACTGCAAGGAACTCTTCAACATCGTGAAAGAGCTCGCCAACCCCAACGCCGGAATCAACGACATCACCCCGTCGCAAGACCTCTGCAACTCCCTTGCCTCCTACTTCCACAACAAGATCGCTGACATACACAACAGCTTCAGCCCACAAACAACGCTCCCCATGACCGCACCAACGCCCCCTACCACCACCCTCAGCGCCTGGACCCAGATCAACACAGAAGACACCATCTGCACGATGAACTCTATCCACTCCGGATCTCCGACCGACCCCTGCCCTCACCACATCTTCAACAAGGCCGACGCTGTCATCGCACCCCACCTGCGGGACATCATCAACACCTCCTTCGACACCGCCACCTTCCCTGAGAGCTGGAAGCATGCCGAACTCAGCGCACTACTAAAGAAACCAACAGCGGACCCCACCGAACTCAAGAATTACCGCCCCATCTCGCTCCTCCCGTTTCTAGCCAAAGTCATCGAGAAGACCGTCAACAAGCAGCTGGCCGCCTTCCTCGAGACGAATGGATCCCTCGACCCCTCACAGTCTGGCTTCCGAGCCAACCACAGCACCGAGACTGCCCTCATCGCTGCCACCGATGACATCCGAGCCCTGCTGGACAACGGTGAAACAGCGGCCCTCATCCTCCTAGACCTCTCCGCGGCGTTCGACACTGTTTGCCACCGCACCCTAGTGCAGCGCCTCAGCAACATCGGAATCCAGGAAAAGGCCCTGGAGTGGATCATCTCCTTCCTCGCTGGAAGGACACAGAGAGTACGCCTACCACCGTTCAGATCTGCAGCCACGGAAGTCATCTGCGGCGTTCCTCAAGGCTCCTCACTCAGCCCCACCCTCTTCAACGTCTACATGAGCCCCCTTGCGGCCTTCGCACGCCAACACAACCTAAACATCATCTCCTACGCCGACGACACCCAGCTGATCCTCTCACTGACCAACGACCCCGCCGCCGCCAGAACTAACCTCCACGAAGGGATGAAAGACGTAGCCGAGTGGATGACGACCAGCCGCCTGAAGCTGAACTCAGACAAGACGGAAGTCCTCATCCTGGGCTCCTCGCCCTCCGCCTGGGATGACTCCTGGTGGCCCCCCGCCCTGGGCACCGCACCCAAACCGACAGACCACGCACGCAACCTGGGCTTCATCCTGGACTCCTCCCTCTCCATGACCAGACAAGTCAACGCCGTCTCCGCGTCCTGTTTCAACATCCTGCGCATGCTACGGAAGATCTTCCGGTGGATCCCCACCGAGACCAGGAAGACGGTCACCCAGGCCCTCGTCACCAGCCGACTGGACTACGGCAACGCCCTCTACGCCGGAACCACCGCCAAGCTCCAGAAGAGACTCCAGCGGATCCAGAACGCCTCAGCCAGACTCATCCTCGACATCCCCCGACACAGCCACATCTCCGGACATCTGAGAGACCTGCACTGGCTCCCCGTCAACAAGAGAATCACCTTCCGTCTCCTCACCCACGCACACAAAGCCCTACACGGCCAAGGCCCGAGCTACCTCAACAACCGCCTCAACTTCTACGCTCCCAAACGCCACCTCTGATCGACCAACCACGCCCTCGCCGCCATCCCCCGCATCCGAAAAGCGACAACAGGAGGAAGGTCCTTCTCCTACGTGGCCGCCAAGACCTGGAACACCCTCCCGACCGACCTTCGCCTGACCCAAGACCACCTCTCCTTCAGGAAGAAGCTCAAGACCTGGCTGTTCGAGCAGTAGCGGCACACCACCCCCCCCTCCAAGCGCCTTGAGACCCTCCGGGTGAGTAGGGCGCTCTATAAATGCCTTGATTGATTGATTGATTGATTGATTGATTGGAACGTCAACGGTCTTGGTGATAGGATAAAACGGGGGATAGTTTTGCAATACTTGAAGCAATGCTCCTCAGAGATAGTTTTACTCCAGGAGACACATTTAGTAGGAAATACGTGCCATGCACTGAATAGACGGGGCTACCGCCTGGTGGCCCATTCTGGATTTACCACTGGGTCGAGGGGGGCAGGCGTCCTAGTCAGGAACTCCCTCCCCCTGGAGATAGATGACACAGTGCTGGATGATAGAGGCCGCTATGCGGCTATTACGGGTCGGTGGGAGGGGAGAACGATCTCCATTTTGTCTGTGTATGTTCCGCCCGGTCTACAGTCCACCACATTTACTGATTTGGGTAGGGTGGTCCTAGGGTTCCCTGACGGCATGTTGGTTGTGGGTAGCGATTTTAATTCAGTTGTCAGTGGGGATGAAGATCGTAGCCCCCCCAGACTCCTCCCCGCATCGCAGCTATGGCCGGGAAATTTTTTGGACATGTTGGGTCTAGCGGATTGTTGGAGGCAACCGTACCCTGGGCAGCTCCAGTATACCTTCTACTCGGGAGCTCATGGGAGTCTCTCGAGACTCGATTATATCCTCATACCAGCGGTACAGATGGTCTCTGTAAGGGAAATCAGGCATTTAGCTAGGGGGATCTCAGACCACTCCCCACTCTGGCTCACTATTGACGTACAGCTGGGGGCCGGGGGTCGGATTGCCCCGATCAACCCGTGGCACCTTCGTAACCCCAAAATAGGAACGGAGGTGGTTAAGTGTATGGATTACTACTTTGCTGAGAATGAGGGATCGGTGTCCTCCCCTGTCTCCTTGTGGGAGGCTTATAAAACTGTGATCCGTGGTCAGACTCTATCCTTGATTGCTAGCGAGAGGAGGCGCAAAAATGCGGAAGTGGTGGGCTTGGAAAATGAAATCACTGCGTTGGAGGAACTGATGGAGTCTGGGGCTACACCTGAGGGACTACATTCTTTGGCCCTTAAACAGTCTGAATATAGAGCTCTGGTGACTGACGCGGCCAAGGCAATGAATCGTGAGCAACAGGGGTGTTTCTATGATGTTGGTGACAAAGCGGGAAAGTTGATTGCTTGGCTAGACAAAAGAGATAGATTGAATCGGGTGGTGCCTGTTGCTGAAAAAGTGGATGGTACGCGAGTGGTGGACCCGGTTGAGATAGTTGAGGTCTTTGCCCCGCATTTTCGGAAGGTTTATGCACTGGTCTCAGATAGGCCGGAGGAAGACTCGCACTTGTTGCTTCGGGATATGGCGTTGCCTAGCCTGTCGGAATCGGACAAGGAGCTTATGGAGGCGGAATTTTCCACCGATAAAAATAGCGCTCGCTATCCGCTCACTTCGCTCGGGGAAGGCCTCAGGTCCGAATGGTATACCAGTCGAACTGTACAAGCTCTGCCCTGACAAACTGGCGCCGCATCTTCGTCGGATGTTTTCGGCATCGCGAGATCTCGGGTCCCTTCCCCGGGATCAGAGACTGGCGTCCATTGTGGTCATCCACAAAGATGGCAAGCCCCGTGAACACTGTTCATCGTATCGGCCGATCTCGCTTTTGAATGTGGAATCCGGACCAATCTGGCTTCATCTCCCATCGAAACTCCGCGCTCAATCTTCTCCGTCTTCATGACGTCTTAGCAAGGGCGGGGTCTCTTGATGAGCCGGCCATCTTGGTTTCACTTGATGCCTCGATGGCCTTCGACACGGTGGAATGGCCATATCTGTGGGCAGCCCTTGCTAAGTTTGGTTTTGGCCCTAAGTTCATCGGGTGGGTCAGACTTCTGTATGAGCAACCGCTGGCTCAGGTGGTAGTCAACGGTAGGGCCTCGGAACCCTTTGTTCTCGGATGCGGCACGAGGCAGGGGTGCCCTTTGTCGCCACTTCTTTTTGCGCTTGCCCTCAAACCCCTTGCCGCATGGCTCCGCTGGGAGCCTTCGCTCAAGGGCATTCGATGGTCCCCTGACTTCGAGGTTCGTATATCACTATACGCCGACGACATATTGTTGTACCGTACCTCTCCCCGTAAGTCACTGGGAGTCCTATTTGACGTCTTGAGTTCCTTTGGGAAAAATTCTGGTTTAGTTATCAATTGGGCCAAGTCCTGTATCTACCCTCTCACAGGAGAAGTACCTTCTCTGCCCCGCATTTGCCCGATACCCATTTCTAGAGTCGGCTTTAAGTACTTGGGGATCTACATTTCATTGGACCCCACAGTACGCTATGAGCGGAATTTATTACCTCTACTTGCCCGGCTTAGGTCGGATGTTGCGGCGTGGTGTGGCTTGCCGTTGTCCCCCTTGGGAAGAGCGGCCCTGTTCAAGATGATGTCTCTCCCCCGATTCTTGTATGCCATCCAAAACACACTTGATCCGGTACCGGCTAGCTATTTCCGTGAAATTGAGGGCCTCCAGAGGAAGCTGGTGTGGGGCGGGCGACCTCGCATAGCATTGGCAAAATTGACTTTGCCCTGGTACGACGGTGGTATAGCGTTGCCTGATATTAAACGCTACTACTGGGCATCCCAACTGAGCGCTGTTAACCATGCCATGTACGGTCCTGTTCCGAATCCCTCATTCGAGATGGATAGGTGGCAGCTGCCCGGGGGCGACTATAATAGAGCGCTCCATTCTAGAGCCGCCAGGAAAAACCTGACGGGCCCCACTGGGGTGGCGGTACGAGTATGGGGTAGTGCAACTACGGCTAAGGGGTGGACGGACAGGCTGACTAGAGCGACCCCCCTATATGCTGCGGAGAGACTGGGTGGTCTATGGACGACGAAGGGATTCGATAGATGGGACCTTATTGGCATCAGTAAAGTGGGCGATCTCTGGGCCAAGAACAGAGTTAAGACTTTTGATGAACTTAAGCAGGAATATAAATTGAGTGATAGGGAATATTTCCGATATCTCCAAGTCCGCCACGCACTTGAATCGGTTTTCCCTGCTGGAACTACGATCCCAGAGTCTTCTCCCCTGGAAGATAGAGTGCTTGATGGGTACGTCCCTGATAGCACTATCTCTCTCATCTATAAAAAACTCATCAATGACCGTTTGGACCTCCTTGTACAGCTTCGGGGTGCCTGGACTGGCGATGGACTGGAATTGGACGATGAAGACTGGCAGGCTGCGATATCCTCCCCTAAAGAGGTCTCGATTCCGGCGCGTCTCCGACTGGTGCAACTGAAGATTCTGCACCGTGTCACTGTCACGGGTCCACATTTGATACAGATGGGTTATTCTGCGGATGGGCTATGTGGGCGTGGTTGTGGTATGCTTGCGACCTTCCTTCGCATTATATGGGAATGTCCGGAGGTAGTAGTTTTCTGGAATCGAGTGCATGCGGTGATGGGTGAAGTGACGGGTGTTGAGTTATTGCCTGAGGCCAGACGCTGTTTGTTGAACATTTGGGAGCCGAATGATTGCACTGTTGCTCAGACTCAATGGGTCACACTGGGCAACATGATTGCGAAAAGAGACATTGCTCAATTGTGGGGATCTCAGAGGGCACCATCAGTCTTAACTTGGAAAGAAAACATGAACTGGTGCATGTTTAGAGAAAAAAATCGTATATGTCTCCCGAGGTAGGCCCAAGAAATGGGGAAGGATATGGGCTCAATGGAATTCATACCGAGGAGAGATCTGCACCCCCCCCTCCCCTTTATTGAAGCTCCCGACATTCCTCAATTCCCTTGACTGTGCGTTTCGGTTTCTCAGCTTCCCGTTGTATGTGATGTATTGTTTTGCTCTCGGCCCCCCCCCCCCCCTCCAAGATCTCTCCTCCTTCATAGCAATACTCATTAATCATTTGTCTCCCCCTGCCGTATAAGACAGTCATTACATTGCATGGTATCGCCTCGACTCTTTTTTGTGTTTCATTTTTTGTTATTTATAAAATATAAAATGTGAAACCTTTTATTTATCCTCTTATTGCCACAAGTTCTCCATTATATCGTGCCTTTTCGCAGCCGGGCCCTCGAGTTGTCGGCTGATGAGCTGTGTATTATTGTGCTACTGGTATTGCGTACTACTGACCAGCCTCCGTGGTTGTAGGTCAGTAACTGTATTTCCTTTCTACAAAATAAAGGTTTTCAAAAAAAAAAATGGAACTAAATAAACCAAATGTGGCTCTATACAAAATATATATGTTAGAAGAGGGAATTAATGGTTACCTGTTGCATGTGACTCATGCGCAGCATCAGTTTGTTTTATTGAGGCTGAGATGTGGTATTGTACATTATTGTGTTGCTTTCCCAAAAATGAAGATACACCCTTCAGATAAGGTGCCCAGCCCTTGTGATAATAAGAGTAAACCAAGCACGCTGTACTTCATATTGTTCTGAAAATTTTTCTGTCAGTTTAGGAATTTTTATTTGAAGCCCCTGCTTGTTAACCGTGGAATCAGGTCCCATAAATTGGTTATGAAATTCCTTGTAAGCCTAGAAGATCCTTTGACATGTTATAGCACTGCCCTGTTTATTTTAAAATCAGTTTCAGCAAGGGAAAGCTTTGTGTTATAAACTAGTAATGGATGACACCAATGTCTGTACTTTTTTAATATACGCCAATTTTGTATGTATTTTATTGTCTGTGCTTTTATGGCTGTTTTTAATAGTCGAATAAAGATTTTTGAATTGAATTGAATTGACTGTTTGGCCATCCTAAGACAGTTGGCTAAACCTTCATATGCACTTGCAGTGCCCTGTGCCCTGCAAATAAAATGATAATTAAACTGCTTCATTATCATTTTATTTTATGTGCTGGCTGAGGCAGTGGGGCGACGCTCCTCCACCATAACGGAGAAGCTGCCTCTGGGTTTATTAGATGTGGGCCAAAGTGAAGGAAAGGTGTCTGTGGAGCCACTGCAAAAGATAGCCTCATGGAGATAATCCACCAACTTTGTTAGCTAGCGTCTCAACCACACTATGGCCACCCTAAAATGTATACATTAGTAGCAAATGTTCCATGGGCCAACTGCAGGGAGTTTCAATGTCAGCAACATTTTCCAACATTGACATCAATTCAGAGGACATTTGTGTTATTTCTGACATGGTTTCTCTTGGCTCTTTCCGGAACACAGCTAAACCAGGACATGTCAATGAAAATTTTAAATATCTGTACCCTCGCGAGGCTGTGGCAACATTTCAGGATTAACATGGGTTCCATGTTATTCAGCAACACTAGGATATAGAAGATATCATCCAGAAATGTAAAACTAAGCAGTTTGCGGCAATGATTCGCAGGGATAGTTTAAGTTTGTGCAGAACAGTAGTACTAGGTCCTACCTTCATTCTCCATGTCCAAGTCTGCCTCCCAACCCATTGTTGCTGGATGCATACCGTTCATCCAGGAGTCTGTGAGCATAATGCAGCCACAGCACGTACGGGTAAGAGTGGTGGGGGATTTCGACAGACGATGGCGAGGAAAAATTAAATAAATAATGTATTTTCTCTCATCATCATCATCATCATCCATTGAAATACCCACCCCACCTGGCCCCAAGCCCCAACGCCCTTACCTGAACGGCCAAGGCTGCAATTGCGTACTGTTTCAACACACTTCTTCTAGTGAAAGTGAGTATACCATTTATGCCAGTGAGTCAAAACTTGGAAGATCTACTGGGAATGTAGTAAATGCAACCCTTGCAGCTTAATGCAGCCTGAAGTATATGAAAATATTTCAGTAGCAGGCTGTAACTCTTTAAAGTTATCTAGAGACTAGAATCTCTTATCCCAGACCAGATGACCAATTGGGGGCTGTTCACTATTTACCAAAATCTCCCAATTCATTACATACTGTGATGGGGATATCAGAGTGTTTTCTAAAAGTGTCTAGGCCCAGATAGTACAATGAAGCATGCATCCCTTTCCTGTTTGCGGTCCTAAACACCTAGGGCCTGATTCACAAAGGGCCTCCGCACTCGTGTAGGGCCAAGAACTCATGGAGGGACCTCGGCATTGCAGTTTCTCATTGCAGAGGTCCCACTACAAGTGAGGGCCCCCGCTATGACTGCGGGGCCTTCGCCACAAGTTTGAATGCCTTTTGTGAATCAGGCCCCCAGTGTGAATCATGGAAGCTGGCTTGGGTAGCTTAATAGAGAAAGAAGACTGGAGTGTCCCAGACTCAACATGGTCCCTCTCGATCACCAATAGCAGTTGAAAAATAGCTAGTATGCCACAAAATGCCACCGGGCAGCCAAATAATGTAGTTCAGATTCATTAATTGTGAACCCTATTCAATCATAGGCTAATGTTAAGATGTCCCATCGGATCCAATCATGTTTCTCAGCAAAAATTGTCTTATGCAATGGCATGGGGATGTTCGTAAACAAATACAAGGATTAAAGGAGCACTACCATTTTTATAAAAGCAGGTCTGCCAGCAAATGAGAACATTAATTTACCCTTCTCTCAACTTGATTTTGTTATCCTCTCAAGGTCTGAACTGTACTTATCTCTCAATACAACTTCCCTGTCATGAAGTATATACTGCTGTGAATGTATCTAGGACCCTAATTAGATATTCCCGATTTATGCCCTTGTGTGGTTATAATAAATCATATCCTTATAAAGGCATAAGAATCATATTGATATTAAGTCATAGCCAATGCAGTCCAAATACAGGCAAGGCTACTCCCATAGACTCCTAGAAAGTACAACGCGTTCTTAAACAAACCAAGCCTCCAGCAGCCCGGGAATTTCCCCTGCTTCTGTTTTGATTTGTCCTAGAACTCCTGAGAGTCCTGAAAGAACTGCCACTTCTTAGTGACGTCTTATGTCCAACCTTACGTCAAACTCGGCACCTTCCAGGTATAAATATACCAGCATCTGCCATAAGCAACACACGGTGGTTTGGAGCAGAATCGGCTATCTACTTGCCCGACGCCCTGCTGATGCGAGTGCCGAAGGAAGCTGACCCTCTCTGCTGACGCACTGAGAGAAACGCTGTCTTTTCTCCTGCCGAGAAATCCAGCTTCAGTGTTTTCCGGTCACCCTTGCGGGTTTCTGGGAGATCGAGTCCTGAGAGAGAGATACAAGACCTCCTTCATTTTATACCTAAGGTACGGAGCTGATTAGACCCATAGAGAATTCTTGATTCAGATTCTTGGCAAAAACTGTAACTCATTTACTCCTTCCCTGTACTAGGCTTAGGTTAGGTACACTGGGGTAGGCGTATCTCAGAAACACCAGTTGAGTACGTTTAGTCATTATTTTATCATTGTATGTATTTTATCCATTTTAAGTATCATATGGCTTAGAAACCATATAAATGCTTTTACAGTATTATTTTCATAATACTCCTTTTACTGTACGCACTTTACTTTATGACAAGTATTGCAATTGTGGCAATTCATTTCTCTTGCATGAGAAAGAAGACTGCTCAATAAATAACCCTTTTATTGAAAACGCCCGTCTCTCTATTTCTCTGCATTTCTGGTGAAACGAAGCATGCACGATTGACTGAGTAAAATAGCTATCTATTGTTTCCGTGTGTCTAGAGATATATTCCTTATTGCAGGGGGAACAAAGTTGTCATGTGATATGGTTGTCAGAAACGAATCCCTTCTTGTCTATTCAGGAAAGCTAAATGCCTTCTAGTTTACTCGAGAAAGTTTCTAGTGACCTCTGAGCTAGCTGGCACACACAATTAAGTCTAACATATTCAATAGAGACCTAGTCGACCTCAGTACTACTTCTAAGCTATCGTTTATGTTATTCCAATGCGCAGAGCCTATTGGGAATATTGGAACTACACTACAATACATATCCCTAAATATCTCACTGTTGTGCAGCGCCAGAGCAGAGTGTATTCTGTTTCCAGTTAACATGTGGCCTCTGGAAGTGGGAAGATCTCAGTCTTCCACCACGTTATTTTAGTTTGAGAGAACAACCCAGAACTTATAGGATGCAGTAGATTCAGATAGGATTGTTTTGGACGAATAATAGCACATAATCATGATAGAAAGATACTACTGGTTGGTTAGACAGGAATGAAATCCCTCTACATATTGGTGTTCCCTGAACACAGGGCAGTGGTTCCAGTGCCAAATGCAAAACACAGGAGCAACAGTAGGCACACACCAGCTATGCAGGAGTTATCTTGGATGTTTTGACCATGCTAATCAGCAAAGCATTGGATATGCAGGCATTAACCTGTAACCTGCCCATTGGGTTAGTTTATAGCAATTTGACCAGGCTTAATATATATCAACCAAGGCCATTCTGTCGGAAATTATCATGAGAACGCGCCGTTCCAGGGACCAAAAGGACTTCTTGGTGTCAAGAAATACTGAGACTGCCCCCAGCTCTGGGCTACTCTTATGCAGCAAAAATAACGGCATCCCTAAATTATGGGATGTAGCCTGTCCGGGAAATAATCCTGTGTAGTCTGATAATGCCAGACTGTGGAGGGCTAGTCTCTCTGCTATGACTTTTACCAATCTGTAAAAATAAAGATTTAACAATGATATTATATGGTACAATTGGCTTCTACATGCATCTTTGCCCATCTCTAGCAATGTAGTTATTATCGCCTCTCTACAGGTGGGCAGAAGGTGCTTCATATCTAACACCTCATGAACACTTCCAACAACCACGGTGCCAGAATGTTTTATATCCCTTATAAAACTTGGCAGTTAAGTTATTGGAGCTTCAGGCCTTGCTGTCTGCAGCAGTGTCCATGACTAGTTTATTTCTGTCCACACTAAGTGGCTCTACTTATTGGAGATCTTTATTCCCTACTCACCCAGGCCACAACTGCAACTTCAAGATATTCATTAATATACTCTGTATCCGGGGTCCCATTTGTTGAATATAAAGTGGTATAAAAGTCAACAAATTCTTGCAGAATAGTCTTTTTAGTATAGTTTCTGTCTCCTCTTTGGTCTGGATTGCCTTGTAGACAGAGACATTTCTGCCCGGTGGCAGCAGAACCCATTCCAGTGTTCTGCTGTCAAGTGGCCAGTATAGTCCTAGCAGAAACACCACCATTTACATGCTATTGTTTCTTAAGTTGCCTTATCTTTTACATAGAACAGATTTTGACATACATTTGTGTGCATGTCTCTGAATCTGCATTGCTTACATTTCTACTTTTTGGGTACATTATACCAACACCTTGAACATTTACTACAGCTAAACTAGACAAGTGTGAGGGTCTCTTTTTCACTTTCTTACTAGCAGATAACGATATTATAGCGGATTATCTGATTTACTGTCGACCTGGCCCAGGGTCACAGTTTATAACTAGCCTGGGGAAAAAGTGATTCATACAGCGATACGCCACAGCAAACTCCTAGTTTCAGGTGACCTTAACATACACTTTGATTAAGTTGAAAAATTGGAGGTACAGACTGTCTGTAAAGACCTGATGATGTTTAACCTAGAGCAAAAGGTCAGCGCTCAACAAACGAAGCGGGCCACATCTTAGACCCAATCTTCACTAATATAACAGACATCGAAGTAGGAGAATCCTGGCCAGTTCCCTGGTCAGACCACCATATAATTCCACAATTACACAAGCACTGCTAAAAAATGAGCCTAAGATGGATAAGGATATAAATATAGCCAATAGACAAGTGGGAACATGGATTAAAGAAGCACTGAATGAAGTACCACCATGGACCACAATAAAGACCAAGAGAGCAAGGGCTTTTGCACCTTGTTTAATGAGATATTAATAAAGAGCAAACAGAAGCGAAACAGCTAGAATGCAGATGGTGTAGGAACTACTGTACCATAAACAAGGGGAGTATAAGCAAGACCAAAACTATACCATACACTCATTTAAAAAGAAATGTTTACTATACTAAAATCCCTACAATCAATGGAAAAATTAACGGAGCCCCCACCAACTCAGAGAAATCCTGTAACAGAATTGCGGAATTCTTTGCAGGGAAAGTGGCAAAGATTTATGACACCTTCCCTACGGAAGCACGGCAGGGCAGAAGCAGTGATTGTACTTTAGATACAGTATTTATGGGAGAAACCCTAGAGGAATTTAAGGTGCTAGAGCCAGAGGAGATGAGAAAGCTAGCCAACGGAATTAAATCAGGTTCCCCACGGGACCCAGCACGGCCATAAATCCTGCTGCAGGGAGATAGCCGCATTATGCCTTTCATCTCAGCTCTAATCACCAGATCATTCCAAGCGGGAGAAGTCCCCTATGAAAGGAAGCAAGTCATGGTTCGCTCATTGAGGAAAAAAACGTAAATGTGCTAGAGAGCCTACGCCCCATCTCGCTCCACCCTTTTTTTGCAAAGTTTGCAGAGAATGTAGTAAACATACAGATCATTAATCATAGCAATAGGAATGCCCTACTGCATCCCTCGCAATCTGGTCTCATAGCTGCTCATTCCACTGAGACAGCTCTGCTCCTGGCCACAGAAACCCTAAGACAACACACAGATGAAGTACATGTAGCTGCACTGATCCTGCTAAATCTCAGTGCAGCCTTTGACACGGTCTCCCACGACCTCCTTCTCCAACGACTAGAAACGTGCGGTGTTAAGGGTATGGCCTTATGTTGGATGGTTTCCTTCCTGGGGTCACGGGGTTTCCAGGTTACACCAGATGAATACACATCCATGGGCTTTCTCCTACCACAAGGAGTCCCTCAGGTTTCAATCTTGAGCCCCACTTTGTTTAACCTATACAAGGGGCCTCTTGCCTGTATAGTGGAAGGACAAAAGGTGTCCATTGTATCATACGCTGATGTTACACCTCTAATTGTCACAATTGTCTCAACCTGGAACGCATTGCCCACCAATTTACCTTATGCCTGGAGGAGGTAACAACATGGATGTCAAATCATTGCCTGAATCTCAATGGCAGTAAAACAGAGGCAATGATAGTGGGTGGAGCTCCATCTGTCTGGACATCTGCGTGGTGGCCCAAGACACTTGGCCAACTTCCAATCCCTTAAGCCGAAGTCTAAAACCTTGGAGTATGGCTGGACTCCAATTTGACTTTTGAAGGTCAGATTCGGAAAGTAACTGACAAATGCTTTGGGACATTGATAGTCTTGAGGAAGGTCCTCGACCTACTTCCAGTCAACGTCAGGAAAACTATAGTACATGCCATGGTCACCTCCCAGATTGACTACGGAAATGTCCTATATTTAGGAGTGTCTAAAAAAAGTTAATGAAGCTGCAATCGATACAAAATGCAGCAGCCCGCCTGATACTGAATCTCCCTAAAGAACATCTATATCAAAAGCCTTAGCTAACATGCATTGGCTACCGGTAGAGGAAAGAATATCACTTAAGGCAATATGCTACTGCCACCGAATCTTGGAAAAAAAGGCCCACGGTGCCTTCAAACTAGGACAACAGCATACACCCCCATCAGAAACTTGAGATCTAAAGGAAAGGGGCTAGCATATGTATCACGAATAAGGAAGGCTAGAATGGGAGGTCGTTCCTTCAGATATCTGGCAGCCAAATACTGGAACTTATTACCTGTGGCCATAAGAACAGAGCCATGTGAAGCCACCTTCCGGAAAAAACATGGCTTTTTCCCACCAGTAAATCTCATTAATCACACTAGATCTCCAGTCATATGCCCCTGGACAAATGTGACATGCCTTACTCGCTGTTTCATTGCCACCTGAAATTCTGCTACGAGCGCAGGGACACACCGGTGGTGCAACCACGCGCTCTATAAATGGAAAAATAAATAAATAAATGTCAGAATTCCAGCTCAGCTGCCTCCTGCATACCAACATGAGGATTGTCCAGCTCCACACCAAGACGGACAGGCTAATGACACTTACCCACAGGTAACAAGAAGCTAGTTCAGCTGACAGGGATTTGGCAGATGACCCACCCTAGGCAGAGACTAGATTAGGAAGAGCTTGTTAGGAACACATACATACCATTACTTATGTGCCTGCCTATATACACTGTCTTAGCACAATGGTGGAAATGTTTATTCTTTTCACTGTTCTTTCAATGCTAATTACGCTAATCTTTATCATTCGACTCATAATCGCAGTGCACATATTTTATGCAAGAATCACAACGCTGCAATAAATATTGTAAAGTCTTGCTGAGTCTTTCTTGTGTACTTCTTTAGGTATGCACAGAAATCCAAAAGAAAAGGTTCTAGGTCTGTTACCACAATTTCCTTGGGGGTATCAGGGTTGTCATGTTTTGAGGTTGCCCACCCATTTGTTACCCTGTAAGATTAAGGGTTAGGATGGTGCACTGTGAGCATGCAGGACCATCCCAACATTTATGTTGTCTGACAAATGCACAGTTTTACCATACTTTGGTACAAGCCGTATGACACTATTTGGATTTTCCTCTTCCCAGTATCTGTGTGCCACTGCATACTTGCTAAAGAATTTGATCTTACGCTCTACTGTCTCCCTATATGTTGAAAATCGAACAGTTTATCTCCACTAGTATGGATCTACTGTGGTTTAGAAATCTATATACTTCCATTGCATCACTTCTCAAATTAAGCACTGTAGAATGCAAAGTACCAGCATCAACCCTATTTTGAAGGAAATAAAGAAGGTTTCCTAAGACAAAAGTGTGCCTAGTTTAAAAAGGCAATGTCTATGTTGTGCTTACCCTAATGTGGTTTCACCAGCCTCTCTATCTGAGGGTTCTTTAACTCTCAAATATTCCACAACAGGAGTTTAATACAAGAAATTCTACAGTTTATTAGGCATATGTCAGGATGCAGTCATCCCAAACTGCATCCACAATGCAAATGCCGAATTAATAAGCCATTGTGCCATGATAGTGCTTCATTAAAACAACCAGATCCCAACTCCCTTCCCCCTCCCACACTGAATAGCATACTTTTAGTTCAATAATCCCAATCAAATTAAATTGCAACAGTTATATGTGAGGAAGACCCCGGGGTTGAGAACCTGAATAACCCCCAAACCACAACCAAGGCAGCATGGGCGCCTTACCGCCTGGAAGATGATGAAATGTCTCTGACAGGAATAAATAAAGACTTCTCCCTTCCGCAGGACAAGCCCATTAACCTGGAAGCGGAACCCCCTTGAAGAAGGCGGACCAGATATTCCGCCATTCCAATCAACAATGCAACTTCAAGGTCACGGGCAGCAGAAAAGGGGGGGAGAGCACACTTCTGCTGTGTCAGCCAGGAAGACGGATCCGGAGGGGGAAGACGCGGACTGCTGGAGAGATGCTGAGACACCACCTGACACTGCTGTAACCACCGAAGCTGGAACCGCTGACGAGGAGGATTGCGAGGCTCCTGAAACGTGGATGGAAGACTGGTGGACCCCGGAAGACACACGACCCGCCACAACTCTGCAGAGTTGTGGCTTTTAGAGGTATGTGACGGGACAAGGGGGGGAAGAGAGCAGGTATACAGGGAGGGTGAAAACACGGAGGAAACGGCTTGGTGATGGTTGCTCTTGCTTCAATTTCTGTCTCCACTCTTTTGGCCTCAGCTCTCTCTTGACTATGACCCTCACCCCATTAGGAAGTAAACAGGCACCATATATCAACCGCCTAAGCCTCTAGCCTCTAACCGACAAGGGTAACTCCCCCGATTAATGACTGTGTTTTGTTTTCTCTTAGGACGTCATTTGTCTTCTATTACTTTTTCTTGGATGTATGACGGTAGGACGCGTACCGTCACAACGCGTGCATTTACAACGCGTCTTTAACAACGCAATTCGTTACAACGACTTGCGTTGGGGGGTGCTGATAGTGAATTGTATAATATACTATTCTAACAACAGTCCCCGTGGATACTAGGGAAGGTGTTGGAATAGTAAATATACTATTCTTTATCCTCTAGCGCCCTGTAACTGACGTGTTGTAAAAGTACTGCGGAGTAAAATCCACGTTGTAAAGGATGTTCCCCCTTTTTCTTTACTACACGTGGTTTGGTGACGGTAGAAAACTCCATCGAATGCCATAATGACTGCTCCTTTTTCTCATTTGTTTTTCTCGAGTACATTCCGGGACGTGATCTACATTCCACCGACATCCCTGACCAATGGATCTCTAATTCGGACACGGACCTTCCAAAGAAGAAGTACTCAAGTGCCCTGTGCTGGAACAAACATTTTGACTTAATTTGTTCATTTAGGACCTTATCGGTTTCCCCCATTTTACTTTCCCAATCCAAATAAACATCGCATTATTCACCCTATACGGCCTCCTCGCTTCTGTTTCCAACCGTCCCTCCGACAGTATAGTAATAAACCTAGTTGCTCCCACATAGGCTTGTGGCATGTAACTCACCATCCGCACCTAAAAGGAAAGAGCTGTTAATATCAGCATAAGGCAGTTTGTATAAATTAATAGAAGTGGTTGCTATAAAAATCTGCATCTTGGAACTAGGGTTCTAAGAAACATATGGACCATCCTTGGCCAAAGCAATATTCATGCAGAATGGCAAACATACAACTGCTATTTGTGTGTCTACATTGTGAGCAGAACAGCATATTACAAAGTCGTGGTGATCAATGTCACTCAAGCCCTCACACAAAACAGCTTACTTTGAGTCATTAGGGAGAGTCAGACCCCTGCTCTGGCTTCTTCATTCTGATGTGTATCTTGAGGAACGTGAAAAAATACAGATCTTAGTATGTGTTTGGCCTCCAATGTACCAACTAACAAGAAAGCAGACTAAACAGCCAACAGATGCTGGACCTACTGATAGAGAGGCTCTTGGCACCAGAGGTGTACCACAAAGGTGTAAGAAGGATGCAGCCCCACCTCCTGGCCTGCGACCATAACAGTAGGAAGCGTCCCAGACATGATCCTACACTTAACCTAGCCGACCCTCCTCCCAGCAAGCCTGTTTCATTCTTCATTGTGTGACTATGAAAGGAGCAGGTTGGAGGGTGTGAAGAAAAGGATTGTGCTGAGATCACAACCATGCCCAGAAACAAGCAATCAATCTACTCTTCTGTACACTTCCAGTACTGGATCAGTACAAGCATGCTCTAAACCTTTCTTCAGATTGGTTGTATTCCAATGTGCCCACTGACTTCCCAATCCACACAGAATGGAAAGAGCTGTGTTCTGATGCATATCTGCACGGGTACTCTATTCTTGAATGTGATAACTACACCCTTTGTGTTACTCTTCTTGTTTTTAACACGCGTCTGCCCCCAAAGGGATGATTGCACTGAAGGAAATTGTAACATTTTCCAGGGATGCAGTGAATGTAATATGACTATCCACAAAAGCGCAGACTCAATGACCGAACTAATTTTCATCCAAGTTGATATTCCAAGAACTGTTTTTCTTCAGGTACACTGTTTACCTGCGGAAGTGACTTTGATCGAGCTGAAATGTAATATGTTTGTGGCAACCAAGATTATGTATGATTAACCAAAGATTAGTCTGGCTCGTGCTTACCTGGTTAGGAAGTACCACCTTTCAGACACTCTGCTCAATGCCAGCCTGCCTTTTGTGGGAGAAAGAAAAGGGACATTCCAGAGACTTCACGATTCTTTGCCAACTTATTTCCAAGCTCTTGAATGGACTATTCATTAAAGAGATTTGGCAAGCTTCTAATATGCTGCAGGGAGTGGTTAGTTCAACTGCAAATGCTCCTGTGCTCATAACTATGCAATGCACAGCACAAAGGGTCTGTCACCTTCCAAAACAGGATGGCTCTAGACTTCTTTGTAGCAGTTACGGATGGCATCTGTGCGAGTGTAGGTGCTGACTGCTATATTCATATTCCTGACACCCCTATAGAGATTTTTCTCAATTTAGCATTATCCATGAAAGTGTTAAGACTGCCTTACTAATTACAACAATGAAGGTGGGTGCCTGCAACGCTGACGTGGATTAAAAGTATACGGCGAGATAGAAGGGTCAACATTTTGAGGGTTGTCTTGATCATTGCTGTAATTTTTCTGATGATTTACATTCTCAACAAAGTTTGTATCACCTCAATAATTGGTCTCTCACGATAAAAGTTAACTTTTCCAGCTTACCTGTTCACAGCTTGCACAGATGGTGTGTATGGATGTGCAGGTAAATAAGGCAAAATGGAGGACCTGCAAAATTAAAACATAAATGTTTGACTATAGTAACACTTAACAGCTATGCTTTTCCGCTTATGCTAACTCTGCTCACCCGATGTGCCAATCTTCAAGATGAAATGTGACTCGGCATCCAAAGTGTGAGTCTTGCAAATCTACATTGCTCAGCCAAAAGTGTGTACATTGTTGTTACTGATGAAGGCTTTGGATGTTGGTGAAGAGGTTTGTAGCATCTGATTGCATTGTTATTGCTTGTGTGTGTGGTCAATATTAAGGTCTGAGACAGCAAGGGCTTCAATGCGTGAGAGCACCAGTGGTAGTGTGTACCTCCAGAATGTGATCAAGCAATTTGTAACTGTTTGTATTGAGCCATTCCTGAAGGCACCCTATACCCTCATTTGTCCCCAGTAAAATGATCTAAGCTGAGTCCTAAAGCCACTTCACAAGTACAGGCTTCTGAAATTATCATAAATATTGTGGAGTTTAAGAAACTATAACTTTGGTGACTTCTGGATATTGTTCGGTTACTTGTACAAATCTGAACTTGTTGTTTCTTCATCATCACTCCTGAACCAGGTATTTTTCCTGCAGCTTTCACTCATCCTCTGTGGGTGATGGACAGCTCATCCATTCCATTTATGCCCCCCCTGCTAACATTCTGACGCACTACACAAGGCTTTGCCCACACTGCCTCACAATCACCAGCACCCACGCTGCAGCCTTTCTTTCCTGGCTGGCTGTTGTTGAATTCATCTCAAGCACTACTATTTTTTTTCAGCTCACAGGACCAAGTTATCTACACTAGGGTCCCAATTGGGTGTCAACAGGCCTATTTGAATAAGAGTGATCTCCAAAGCATGACGATATTTACTAGGCCCCAAAGTGACAGTAGCTGGTTGTTATGCACCTGCCCGCAATAATGATGGCCTTTTTTCCCAAAGGTTAGTGAATAACAAGTAAGTGTTTATCCAGTAAACAAGGTTTGTTTATGGCACTGTGCATTAGCAGGATGTTTCTCTGCTGTGTTTTCTAAGTTTGCTCTGGCAGAAGCTCAAACCACAAGGTGAGGCAAACTCAAACCATAGGTACATTCACTGTACAAACGACCGGAGATGCAAGTAACATCACTGTTGTTCCTTTCCACTCATTGAAGAAGCCCCTCCCCCAAACTCCCCGTGCCAGTCACCCAAATAAGGCCAGTGGGTGGGCACTCCTGTTAATTTCCTCCTTTCCCACCAGCACAAAAAGCATATATTAAATTCATATTTGCAGCAATACTATTGATCCCATAAAACCTAGGGAGCCATCTTGCGATAGTATCAAATACCAATTCCAATTTACAAGGCGCACTGAAAATTCTCACACCGTTTCTGGTTTTAAGTTTGAGTTCCTACCACAGTATAGTACGATTCCAACGCTATATGCACGGACAGCTGGTTGGGCCACCCTAATTGGCTGAATGTATTCAGGCTTCAAATTAGGACGAGGATTCAAAAGAATAGATATTTTGCATTCTTTGAATTATTCATTTATTGCACAGGAAAACTTTACCACTGAAATGACGTAATGCTACCGATAAAATATTTAGTTATGTTTTTGTAGGGAAACAACACTTACAACGCACCTTTTACAACGCACTGCCTTTACAACAAAACTTTTACAACGCAACATCCATTACAACGTATGACATTACAAAGCAACCATTACAACGCATGTCACTACAACGCATGTCATTACAACCCAGTCATTACAACGCATACCATTACAACGCATACCTACACTATCCAACACTTACCCTTCTGTTGCACCCCCTGGAGTTAGAATAGTAATTTTTACCCCTACACTATCCAACACTTACCATACATGCAATGTAATGATGGTATGCATTGTAAATGTAGTATGCCTTGTAGTGGAATGCGTTGTAAAGGTAGTTTCAAAGAATTCGTTGTAATGGCATGCGTTGTAATGGAATGCGTTGTAATGGATGTTGCGGTGTAAAAAATGCGTTGTAAAGGTATGCGTTGTAAAAGTATGCGTTGTAACGAAATACATCCTTTTTGTAAAGTACTGCGTGCAGCCCAGAGCTGCCTCACAGCACTGTAAAGGAAAGGTGTGGGATTGGGGTCTCAAGAGTAGGGGAAGCATAGGCAGGTGATGGCCCATGTCAGGCATCTGGACTACTTAAAATGATGTCAAGTTTGTTTCAAGTTGGGGGTGTGGCTTGTGCGCAGCGGAGACGGCCGCATCTTTGTGAGCTCCGTCACGCTACCGGGAGGTTGCGCATTTAATTATCGGAACGAGCATGTTTTTCTGCATTAAAATACTGGATTTTGCAGGTGGACTATGTAGAGAAGGCAGTGAGTGACTTTGGTGAAGCTGTGGCGTCTTTTGGCTTCAATATTTCGTTTGCAGCTGTCTCCTCAGGAACGCTCCTCAAAATGGCGGCTTCAACTTTCTGTCTGGAACGGCAACGCTGTGGGGATAAGTACTGCTTGCTTGTTGCCTCTTATTGACCTTTCAAGATTACTTTTAGTGGGAGGCTCTTTGTATTTTGGCTTCTACACCTCGTCATGCCTTTATCGCAGTGCATTATTTTGGTGCACCTTCTGATGTTTTGAAGCTCCTCTCAAGCTTTTCATGTGCCGGCTACAACTTTCTTTTGATGAAATATTGCTGCGACATACACCTCCTATTGTGCTGCTGGGCCGACGCTTCTTTTAAGCTTTTTATGTGCCAGCTACCTCTTTTGTCTGCTGAAATACTACTGCGCCATACACCTCCTATTGTGCTTGAGCTTTGAATATGCATGTATCTTTTTTAACAATTCTTTAGCATATTTCCTCAAGCTGTTCACGCACCTTTATTTTGTTTGGTGGGGTATGCATGATATTGAATTTATGGTTGAAGGACAATAAGATTTTTTTCTTTTATGTCCCGAATTTCTTTCTCTGCTGCCTCTCAGAAGATTGTTTTGGATCAGTGAGGTGTTTGGTGGCATTTAAGTGGAGTTAAATATTCGTGGAGAACATCTTTATTGTTCCTATTGTTTCCTCTCATGGCAGACAACATGGGTCTTTCTCCCAAAACCAAAGACTCTAAGGGTAATCTTAAAAGATCTAAACAAACTTCTCCTACTCCGGAACCTGTATCTAAAGACTCTGGTACCACTTTAGATGTTATTCTGTCTCGCCTGAATGCTGTTCATGATATTGCGCAGAGTACAAAAACCAATACTGATTTACTTCAAGTCGAAATTGCGGCAATCAGAGGTGACTTCAAGAATTTAACTCTTCGTGTTACTAATTCGGAATCACAGATAAGTGCAGTGGAAGATTCCGCACATCAACAGGCTAAATCCATGCAGAATATGGAGCGCTCCCTGACTGCATTACGGAGACATCTTACGAAGCAGGAAGACAGAAATCATAGAAGCAATCTACGTATCTTTGGTTTGACTGAAGATGCAGAGAAAATTGCGCCATCTATGCTAGAGTTTTTGCTCAATTGGATCCCTACTGTGTTGAATATTTTTTTTCAGAAAGACTTTGAGATAGAGCATGCACGTAGGGTTCCTACATTTCGATCGAAGTCTTCACCTCATCCTAGATCGGTGGTTTTTAAACCTTTGCGACATCAGCATTGTGAGCAAATTTTGGCGTAGATGAGGAAAATTAAGGCGATTACTTGGGAATGTCACAGAATTGCCATATCCCAGAATTTTGCTAGAGATACTGTCATCCGACGGAAAGGTTTTCTCAATCTGCGACGACGACTTCTTGACATGAACATTCTGTTTTCCTTTGCTGGTCCTTGAAGATTTCGAATAACTTTTAGAGGTCGCTCTCAGATTTGTTATGAGCCTTCTGATTTGTCTACCTTTTTGGATAATCATTCTGAATCCCAGATGGAGTATTTCTGGAGAGATGCCTGTATTTTTTGCTCTTAACAGTCTCTATATCTTTGTGATATTGCTAGGGTATTTGTTACTATTTTTAAAGTAATGTTGGATTGTGCCTGCTGCTTTTAGTATGTCAAAATTTTTCATTTACAGGATTTAACTTCTGTGTTATAGGTTGCACTTTCTTCATATTTTTTTTGTTTGTAGCTCTGATACCAGTGTTCTTCACTAGGCCTCTTTTGTTCTATTTTTCTACTTTCTTTGTCTATTTTCTCTTAGTACATTAGTTCTTCTTTCTGGATGTTGGTGGTTGCTGGGAAACTACTGTCATTTCTTGTTTAAGGTTCCTTGATATCTTTTGGTTACTGTTTTCTATAGGTAATTCTCCTTTTCTCTTTTTCTATGTTGTGAGCCTATTATACATATTTATGGTGTCTTCAATTTCTGCTCGTTGTTTACGTATTTCTTTTTGTCCTCTTGTTTCTGTCTGATTGTGTGTCTGAGTATCTTTGGTCTATTATGGTCTGCTATATTTTTTCTTTGTTTAAGTTTTTGAGTATTGTGGGCGGTGTACTTCTAATCTTTGTACGGATACTTATGTTCGTAATTCATACTTATCTTGTCTTTGTTGTTTTGCCACTCTTATTCTGGTAATATCATCCACTGCTCCCTCATCCTGTTCTAGGTCATTTATTAGATTAGGATCTATTTCTTTCTTGACCATTGCCTTGTATCGATGTGTTGTATGACTTGTTATATATGAATTCTCTTTTGCTGCTGGATTGTATATCTATTTAGATAAGCTTCCTTTGTTTGTACTGTTATTATAGTATTATTAATATTGTGCTTCGATATGTTATGTATCTGATGAATATTATATAAGTTATTCTTTTCAAATACTGTTCATATGAATTGATTGCTCCTTGTTAGATCAATTGTTCTTCACCAGTTTATATATTCTAATGTATGTATATATTTATTATGCCTTGCCTTTCTCTGTTGCTTCTATTTTTACTTCTCTATTGCTTTCTGCCTTCACAGTGATTGGGGTTTTTTCTTTTCTTTTTTCTGGCCTCCTTGGTTGTTCCTACATGTTCCTCCCTCGTATGGTTTTTGTCTCTTATAGACTTCCCCTGGTGGGTTTTCTTTTCTCTTCTCTTCTGTATTTTCTTTTCCTTTCTCTCTTCTCTGTCTCTATTTCTTCAATCATTTCTTCTTTCTTCTTTTCTAGAGTCTCCTGCTGGTGTCCATTGTTTGTGTCCTTAGTGGTTCTGTTTTGTTCTTGTGGTGCAGATACTTCAGTTATGGTGTTCTGTTCTCTGGCATCGAATAGTATTTGTTTTTTTGTTTTTTCGCTATTATGCCAGGATTGAATGTCTTATCCCTTAATGTGCATTGGCTGAATCATCCTGTAAAGAGGGCAAACATTTCGGATTATTGTAAGAGTCTTTTTAGTGACTTAGTATTGTTACAAGAAACCAAAATATCATACAAAGAAGCTCTATTATTGCGGAAAGAGTGAGTTCTTGATGTTCAGAGGCCTCTGGAAAGAAGAATGAAGTGGTAACTAGGATTTCCAAAAATTCAGGTTTGTCTATTGTTACTGCGGAACATGATTCTGAGGGTAGGTGGTTGCTGACTCGGTTATCCAAGGGCTCTATTGATATTTAAGTCATGAATATTTATGCACCGAATAGTGATGATCCATCTTTTTGGCATTCCGTTGCTAAAAAGGTTTCAGAAGATCCTCATAATGGTAATCTGATTGTCGGCTGAGATTTTATTCTCCCAGTGGATCCCATTTTGGACAGACACTCGGTTTTTAAATTTCGTCCTCCTCTAGCTCATAAACAGATGCTTAACATGTGTTCCTCCTCTAATCTTACTGACGTATGGAGATTACATAATCCCTCTGGTAGTGACCACTTTTTTCTCTTCTCCTCACTCTAGCTTTTCTCGTATTGATTATCTCCTAGTTCACTCAGCTCTTTTAAGATTCACCTTGACTCCTGTAATTCATCCTATTCTTGTGTCTGATCATGCTGTGGTTTCTTTTACGCTCCTTAATCTATCAGAAAACAGGGAGCCTCGCATTTGACTGAATTCAGAGATTTTGCATGATCGAACTCAAGTTGACTTACTCAACAATCATATTGAAACTTTTTTTCTTGAAAATGAGTCTTCGGTTAGTTATCCTGTAGTTTTATGGGATGCATTTAAATGTACGATCAGAGGGCAGATTATTAACAAAATGGCAAAAAGGAGCTCAGATATCAAGAAGGAACTTACTACTTTAGCAGATACCTTTAAGCAGAAAGAATATCTATACAGGAATTCTAAAGATAAGGCACTCTTACAAGATATCAAGAATTTAAAATATTCTTACAATGCTATTGTAACTAAGAGAGCTCATATCGGCATCCAGGCACAAAAGTTTAAACAGTTACTCTTAAAAAACCGAGCAGGGAAGGTTTTGGCTGCTACTTTAAAGTTTCAGGAGTCTACTAGCAGATCAGCACAGATATCTTGTATAAATGATAGTACCGGTGATAGGAAGTTTCAAACTAAGGAGATCCTTGAGGTCTTTCGTGAGTATTACAGTAAATTATACACTCCTCACAATCAATCTTCTCTCGATCACTGCCAACAATTTTAAAACCCAATTCCACTTCATACTGTGTCTGAGGCTGATGGAGTAAAGTTGGGAGGGCCGATTGAATCGGATGAAATTATTTATGCTATCAAGGCCACTCGCTCTTGGAAAGCTCCCGGTCCAGATGGTTTTCCCATTCTTTTTTATAAAACTTTTCTTCCATCTTTTGTACCTCGTCTCAAAGATGTTTTCGATAACTTTTTTTTGTCAGGTTCCGTTTCTGGTTCTGCGGCCGAGGCTACTATTGTAGTAATCCCTAAAGAGGGTAAAGATCATTTGGATCCTATAATTTTTGCCCTATATCTCTTTTAAATATGGAAGCGAACATTTTTGCCAATATCCTGGCCAAACGTCTGGAATCCTATATTCCTTTACTTATTCACCCATAGCAGACGGGCTTTGTTAAAGGTAGATTGGCTAGGGATAATATTCTAACGTTTTGTCATATCCTGGGGAAAGCAAAATTATCCCATCTGCCTGCGGCGGCCCTTGCCCTTGATGCCGAAAAAGGCCTTTGATAAGGTCTCATGGCCCTTTTTGCATGCAGTTCTTTGAGCCCACAAACTTGGAGATCCTTTTGTTAACATGTTGATGTCTTTGTACACACATCCTTGGGCAAATATTAGGATTAACGGTGCTACCTCTTCTTTTTTTAATCTGTGTCAAGGTACTAGACAAGGGTGCCCGTCATCACCTCTTTTGTTTTTATTGTCCATTGATCCTCTTCTTCGCTTACTTAATTTTAATCAAGATATTAAAGGATTTCAATTTGGTTCCACTTGTTTCAAAACAACTACCTTTGCAGATGATGTGCTTATTTTTTCCAATGATATAGTTACTGCAATTCCTGCAATTTTCGAGACTATTCATTTATTCTCTAGTGTCTCAGGATATACTCTCAACAAAGATAAAACGGAGATGTTTCCCCTCAACGCGTATTGTTTTCCAGCACACATGGGGGATGCTGGTTTTAAATGTCAATCCAAACATATTAAGTATTTGGGGATTTGGTTTTGCAGTACTCTAACAGACACAGTCGCTTATAATGAAGCTCAAACTTTACTTAAGGTTCGTGAACTTCTGGATACTTGGTCACCTAAGTATATTTCATGGTGGGGACGTCTCCAAACTCTAAAGATGATGATAACACCTATTATTAACTTTGTGTCCTCAATGCATCCTATTAAATTGTCGTCATCTTTTTTTCTTGAAATTTTTTCTCTTACCTCAAGATTACTCTGGAGTGATAAAAGAGCGAGAATAGCCTATAAACTTTTGCAGAAACCTTATGACATGGGAGGTTGTAATCTTCCTGACTGGGATCGTTATCAAGTGGTTTTTTTAGCATCCCAAGGGACTCTTTGGTTCTCTACAGATCCTCAGCATACTCCACCGTGGGCGTTAATTGAGAGCGAGAATTATCTTTTCCTCTACCTACCTCTTCTTTTTTAACTGCATCCACATTGTCTATTTCTTTTTCTCGTGCTATTATTTTAGATACCATTGCTGCAGTGAAAGCGATTGATAAAAAAGTATCTTAGCCAATCCATGAATCTAGATGGTCTTCTTTGTGGCACAATCCTAAAATTAAGGTTGATATTGACTCGCCTTTGGTGGCCTACTGGGCTAATAAAGGTATCAACCTTGTTCAACATCTTTGTGACTCCAATCATGATCCATTACCTTTCTCGTCCTTAGCTCTGCAGTTTTCTCTCACTAATTTAGATTTCTATACATTTTTTGGGTTAAAGTTGCCGTTGCTAAGGTTCAATTTGATCCGGTTTCTCATACAATTTCTCTCCTATCTATGTGATTTAAATCAGGTCATATGGCTTCTAAGATTTATACATTTCTATCTTCCACACCGCCTTTGTTGACGACTGTTACACAACAGAAATGGCTACACCACTTTGACCATGATCTTCTTGAACATATCTCCCCAGAAACTTGGCAACTTATTGGGAGTCTTTCTCTTTGTACTAAGATTGTCCCCTCTTTTTTTTTAAGGTTTTATTTTTTAATTTAACTAAATAAACGTATCGGGTGTCACACAATCAAAATACTAATACGGTGGCTAGGTCGAGCAACAGGATATGCAGATCAGGAACAGCTATAATTGAGACACAGGCGTTGAACCATACTATCTAGGATATAAAACCATACAATACACAGTCTACATCAAGTGCCAGTCCTCAGAGCCCGCCCACCCAAAGATCAGGATAATTAAAAAAAAGCAAGAACACCCGATACGGATACACAATACAATCAAAATGTTTCGCCAACTATACTAAGAAAAGGAAGAAAAGGAAAGGAAGAAAAAGGCTATAGAAACAAAATAAAGGCAACCCCCCCCAGCCCCCCACCCTGCACCCCTGCAGTTGGCTACAGCCTAACCCCCCCTAGCAGCGTGCCTGTCGCCCCGAATAACTAAAACCCTAAAAGTAGGAAAAAGTGGAGGAGGAGAAAGCGTAGAAGCACCCGGTCTCCTTCTTCCTAGCCGGACACCAACCACCCCTACAAATAGGAAAGATAATACCAGGAGATATGACAGTGGAAATACTGGGGAATCACTGAACCCCGCCCGACCTCACTCTAATACTAGGTCCAATTCCCATGTCCGCCAAGGCCCCGAAGTCAAACCCATCGAAGCAGTCTCATCCTTGGCCCTTCCGATCTTGCACGAAAACACCATCCGGCAGCAGCACCTTAGTCATTGTAGATCCAGGATACGAGAGGAGTACCGAGGAGAATAGTCCACAGAGAGCCCGAAAAACAAAGTCGTTACAAGCATCGATCATCAACAGGCCCTCTATCATCGGCACCCTGTCGAAGCGATGTTACCTCCCCAAAAGCGGCAATGCAAACGGGGAAGGCAGAGATGTTGTGGCAGCCTAGTCGGCTCCGACGGGAAACTCCAGGATAAAGAGGCCAAGCGGAACCACCCCAGGAGACAACAATGGCGGGTGCGACCAACTCTCCGGGGAAGCAAGTTCGTTACTCTTTGTCGGTAAACAACACAAGGGCTGCACCAGATCAGTTTGCCCTGGGCAGTCAACATTGGCCCTCCCAGACCTCACAGGAAGGGGCGATATTGGTAGACGTAGTGGAAGATCAGAGCCAGGTCCCAAACAGTCCACGTCAGGCCCATCGGCAAGCATATTATCGAGTCGAGATTCAATATGCGCTTGCAGCTCCATGACGGCGGCTAGCACGGTCCGCAATGTCGGCTCTTTATTCGTCAGACCCGCCTCCGCTCTTCCGACCACAAGCATAGTGGTAGGCCCGGAGAAGCCCGGTCCTCCTAGGGGAGCCATAACAGAGCGGAGCGGGTCACAACTGAGGGCTTCCTGTAGACAAAGTGGCCCTGGACAGCAGGCGAGGGCCCCACCCCGGCGGACCCCGGCGATGTCAAACCGGGCCAGGAGTCCCAGAACCTCCACAGATGCTCAGGTCAAATGTCCGACGACATCAAGGAAACTACATCGACCGCCATCAAAATCGGATCTGGAGACTTCCACTGCTGAGACCGGACCCTGTCGTAGTCACACGGCCGATGTTGTTCAACTACGTCCCGGCTGGGCTCAAACTCGAGGCCCCGGCTTTCAAGCTGCGTTAGGCCAGGATCCAGAAGACGACATACCTCCGTCAATTCTGGCGACAAAAGTCTGGGGATTGAACCAAAGGATTCAGCAAGGCTTCATCTCCCTGGAGGTCGGGCGTGATTTCAGGATAAGTTGCAGGATCATCCGGCTGAAAACGGAGGTCGGCGGAGCCGGGCGCTTATGCGGCCATCTTAGTTGGTGACGTAGCTCCTCCTCCGATTGCCCCCTCTTTAATTCAGTGCAAATTCTTTTCTCTTAACTTGTTACATTGGACACTGGTTCACTTGCACTCTCTCCATCTTAAAGATAATGACCTTTGTTGGAGTTGCAACTTAGCTGCTGGTACCCATCAGCATATGTTTTTTGAATGCTCCTTACTTCAACCTTTTTGGGAATTGGCTCATAAATATCTCATGATAATCTTTAATATTCAATTTCAACTTTAATCACCTCTAATTTTGCTGGGTCCATGGGCTGCACTATTACCACTACCGTTTGATTCTTTAGATATGCAATTATTAGATCTATTGTTGACGATTGCAGTTAAGGTTTACGGATATTCTCACTCTATGTGCCATATATGTACCTACCTCAGAATGTGGTGAAAGTTACTACAACTATACAGGCTATAACTACCTCATGTAATGTGAAGCGCTCTGATACCCAAGGGTCTTGTTCGCGCTATACAAAACTCTAAATAAATAAATAAATAAGGTTATTCTTACAGAGTGGAAATCATTTGGATCTATATCCTATCATACATGGTGGGCTTGGGTCTCTTTTCTACGTGGGGTTCATACCTCTGAGGAGGAGAATCATCTCTCTCCCTCTATTTCTAGTGGGGTATGGAGAACATTGGATAGTTATGTGGACTTGGCTTCGAAAGGGTTGGTAGAGCAATTTCCCTTTGTGTCGTCTCGTTAATTTCTTTTTCTCGTACCTTTTGTAGCAGGAGACTCTCTCTCTCTCTCCTTTCATTTTCTCTCTTCATTCTTCACTCTTTTCTCTACTCTCTTTTTCTTTTCGATCCTTCCTTTCTTTTTCTTCTTTCTCCTTCCTTTCCTTTTCCTTCTTCCGATCAGTTTTTACCAAGTGGTACATCTGACTTTTTAATATGGTTCCTCTGGGTTCCTGTTTCTGAACCATAATCTTTACATTGTTATGTAGGAGCTACATATGACATTATTGACATTGAATCTTGGAGTGCGCTATTGTCAGTGTATTGGTTTTTATTGTATTTAACTATTTATATGTCCTTCTAATGTAATAAAATATTAAAACAAAGAAAAAGTTTGTTTCAAGTTTTTGCGATCATAAAATAATGCTGTGAATGAAAAGTTGCCATCGTGAAAGACATTAGACATGGTTTAATTTTTAACTGAGTGTAAATTAACACAATTTTTACCCATAAAAGCAGGAAGTGGGAAGCTGTACAGGCAATGTTGTCAAGTGGGATTTGAAGGAAACCAACAAATAAAAGTGCATTAGTCAACATTTCCATATCACTGAGACTTTATTAAACAGCATATCAGACACTCTACGAGGGTTCACAACCAAAGGCAACAACAACAACTAGCACTGCTTAGGCCGCACTCTCCACATTGCCCATGTGCAACACAATGAAACCCCATATAGTCAATGGCAATGACAAAGAACGACCACTATTTTGCAAGATATCTTTAGTTAGCACCTTCCAAGTTCAAATCTGCATAAACAAGCCGTCTACGTGAACCCCACTGTTTGCATTTATTGACAGCAGAAAATGTATAGTGATGGAGGTTTTCCCCAAAATCGAAATTAGTACAAGAGAGGTACATGTACTCGTGCACAAATTGGTAATACAGCAATAGAGTAAGATGTGCAAGATGAGATCCATTAATAATCGATAGTGATCAGGGCTATAATTAATATTGGAAAACGCTTAGAACTTAGCTGTGAGGGGGCGGCTTAAACCTCTGTATGGTAGTGAGACATGAACAAAAGGTGGATCTGAAGGACAACACAGTATCATTTAGCAGGACTACTTTATGGAGGCAGCCATTAGCAGGGCGCAATTACTGTCATGAAGGCTCGTTAATTTACTATAAAGCAACCACTGATTTAAAAGAAACAAGTTAAATTATCTTAAAACTCCATCACTCGCCATCACCTGCAAAAAGGATTAGAGGTAGGTTCATTTGTTTGAAGAAATACGTTTGAAGTTTTAGACCCGCTCTGACGTCATTGTTTATTTGTATTTTAAGAAATAATCTCTTCTTATCTATTAATACTCCTAGTTTCATGTCTGTGATGCGGGGTCCAACTTTTTCTACGAATTTAAAACAACATGATCGAATCTGAATATTTTTCTTTTTCTTCTAGCTCTGATTTCGAGACACGTTGAGCCATAAAATGTATTCGTCTTCAGAGCGCGCGCCCTTCCTTTTCTACAAAGAATAAAGAAGTCTACTCAAACCTGTGTAACCTGCTTATTTTCACTGCAGATGACAAGTAAAACACTTGGCATTTCTTTTTCTGAGCTGTCCTCCAGAGAGGAAGCACATTTTTCTCATGAGCTGGCTGTCATTAACCAGTAAACGCGCTTTTAAACTTTGCAAAAACAAATGTGACACTTCATCAGAATATCCATTATAAAATACTGTGGGCCAAAGAGGGGGGCAAAAATATTGAGAACCAACATACCATGAAAAATAAGTTTATATAGGTAAGCACAGGTGTGCTATACTTAACTTCACGTATATGTACCTTGGCGCTCTATATATCTTCAGGGTACGTAGATGTGAAGTTTAAAATAGTAAATCTATACATATGTATAAGCGCTTACCTTCGCGATATTTTAGTCCTATAAGTAGGGTTTTATATTTTGGCCTATCACTATTTTTGCCTTCGATATTCTGCCACACAACCAACAATCTAGGTCTTTATTTACTAACTGCAGACAAATCCCTTACACATTTCCATTCATGAAACACCGCAGAACAGCATTTTCTTTTGTTGTCATATTTGTTTGGCATAACTGAGCCAAAATATCCAACAATGTGTGTGAGTATGCAAGCTGTCATTCTTTTTTCCAAATTGGCAGTATGGCAGAATTGTATGCACATTTTAAGAAGGGAGGAACACGAGAAACTGAAATATTAAAACGAATGTTTTCTTCAGGTCGGATATGTAAATTGGTACAATAACAAACATCTAAAGGGCATTATTTAGAGCTTGGAGATTATAGTCTAGGTTTCCAGCTGGGTCACATTCCTTTTCATGTCTGGCTAGGTATACCTTTAGGCGTTCGAGAGACCTCATGTTGTGAAATAAACATTGTCAAAGCCCATAGGTCTCGCCTTCAGCAGACTGATTTTTGCCAGTGCTGTCCTTCACTGGCAAAAAGATAAAAATACTATTATTTTCTATGATGTTGTGCAGCATTAACAAAAGAGAGTTTTGATTACCTATATGTGTGTATGATTCACAAAGCATGCTCGCATACAAAATGATGCGGCTGCCATTTTGCTTTGTGTTTTTTACTCTTAACTTTCCATAATGGTGGACGGTAATCAAGGAGCAGATTTAAAAAAAAGTTAAATGTACATGAAAGTATGTACTTAACAAGCATTTACAATGCAACGGTTTCGCCTTTGGAAAAGTTAGAGCTATTGGCATTGTAAATGACAAAATTTGTATTTATGTGTTGGTTTTGAAAACAGATAAATAAATGGCATTGCCATTTACATTGCCAATAGCTTAATCTCTCGCAACTGTGAGACCTATTGTACCCTACGGACGAGCTCAGCAGACAGCAATTACTACCACACACACACACACACCCAGAGCCACACACACACACCAAGAGCCAGCCACACACACCCAGAGCCAGCCACACACACCCAGAACCCCACACACCCAGAGCCCCACACACACACACACAGAGTCCCACACACACACACACCCAGAGCCCCACACACACACCCACACACCCAGTGCAGTCACCTAGAAACACACACTGGAGCAGTCACACACACACACCCACCCACACACACAAGCAGTCATACACACACACACACTGGAGCAGTCATACACACACACACTGGAGCAGTCACATACACACACACACTGGAGCAGTCACATACACACACACACTGGAGCAGTCACACACACACTCTGGAGCAGTCACACACACACACAAACACTCTGGCGCAGTCACATACACACACACACACACACACACACACATTGGGGCAGTCACACACACACTCTGGAGCAGTCACACACACACACTTGAGCAGTCACACACAAACACACACACTTGAGCAGTCACACACAAACACACACACACTCTGAAGCAGTCACAAACACACACACACACTTGAGCAGTTACACACAAACACACACACACTCTGGAGCAGTCATATACACACACACACACTCTGGAGCAGTCACATACACACACTTTGGAGCAGTCACATACACACACTCTGGAGCAGTCACATACACACACACTGGAGCAGTCATACACACACACACTGGAGCAGTCACATACACACACACACACACTTTGGAGCAGTCACACACACTTGAGCAGTCACACACAAACACACACACTCTGGAGCAGTCACATGCACACACACACACACTGGAGCAGTCACACACACGCACACTCTGGAGCAGTCACACTACTGGAAGTTGACAGACTGTGTGGTGCAATGCTTGTGTTTGCCTCCTGAGATAGTATAACTGTTAATAATTACCAAAGGTTAGTACAAAGAAATTATATTAAGTATTTTACACAGCCGCCGAGCCCTTACAGGCAGGGGACATTTCCTTGGACAGTAGAAATTTCATTTCATTTATTCAACTTAACTGCGGAAAACTGCTTCGTGTAAATAGAGGGCCAGGACAGACGACCTCAATAGTTAATTGTATTGTTACAATGGTAGACGGGTTTGGATAACATTTCCCAGCTGCATAACTGCCGAGAAGACCAAATGGATGTTACCCCTTGGCCCCACATAAGATGTTGTTACTTCGGGTAATTGGGAGAGCATCACCAAAGGGAGTTTCTGCTGCCGACTTTTTCATGTATATAAAACACGCACCTTTAATATAGAATCTTGCCCAAGACGACAGAAAGATAGGCTATTACATGTGTCACTTAATTGTTATGTGTAAATAACAGAGCATTTTACCAGCACATTGTACAGCTATTTTTATGTGCCCCCCTGTGTATAAGAAATGTATTCAAATGTCTTTGTATACACGTCACTGAATAAACCAGCATAAATAATCGCTGTACCATTCGCCTTCCTGGAAAATCTTTCAATGCATGTTTAGAACTGTTTACTTCTTTCTAACATGACATAAATGCTTACATTATTAACAGTAAACCCAACCCTGGGGAGTTCTGTTGTATCTGATGCACTGCATTAAATTATCCTGGTTGAAGTGTGCATATGAGTTTAATGAAGAACATGCGCTGACGTGGCTATACCTGTATCTGATACAGTCTGTAATGCAGCACAACACCCCCGCTGTACACCTCTGCACACAGCTCATAATCCATTCTAAACCTTTACAACCAACCACAGATCCATCTGTAAGGCGCACCATCCTGGCGAGCGCCTGACGTGCCAAAATATGCTCTATTACCGGACTTGTTGTGACCGACACAGCCCCATTGCTGACAAAGTCTAAAACGAAAAATATCCCCAGACCAGTAGCTCCTGAGCATTCAGGCCGGGCTCCGTGACTCTCTGCCCCCAAGTGCTTCTGACATGCCTTCCTCGGCTTGGGCCAGTGTTACAAGAACTAGTGCTATTAACAGAGCTGTGTTCCTGATAACGTGCCACTTGCCGTAAAGAAAGCGCTTTGACGCCTGGCCAGCGGCAGCAAGCGCTACATAAATCCAATTACAATATTTTTTTTAAACATCGGTATGACTTGCTCGTGAATTTACCCCGCTATTTGGCCCAGATCACGGGGTGTCTGAGGCTCTATACGTTATGTCCTTTCAGTTTTAGCAAGTAGGAGCCCCGGGTCGCTAATGTAAAACCTGCAAGGCTGAAGTGACCCTTGCGACCTCTAGGAGCTGGCACCGGCAGTTTAGCACGCTTAATATCCTCTGTTGCTAAAATTACACAATTAACATAGTTTACCCGTTTTAGAATAAAAGTATAGTGGTGCTTTCTTTCATTTACTAAAAGTCTAATTTAAAGCAATAATCCTTTCGGACTCTGGGGAAATATATATGCTTGTTGCGCTGCCCTTTGGCGCGAACCCAGGTCTCCCAAACCACAGTCAACCGCTCTACCAACTACGCTGATTCATATAGTGCAAACTCGACCCGGTGTCCCAGAGCGCTTTACAGAGTACCAGTTACATTACACCCGAACATAATAATTTCGGTAGGGAGATTAAGGTATTTGCCCAGAATCACAAGATGTTGCCGAGGATCGATCCTTGTTCCCCAAGTCTGGCGGTATGTTACCCCGGGCTTCTCGTGACCGCGCTTCCTCTTTTTTTTTTATCATTCATCGCTAAATACTCGAACACCGCTCTCTTATAGCCCGTAGGCCAACTCGCACCCCATCCCGCCACGCGGGTCGGAATGAAAAGCCCCTCCCTCCACCTACCGAATAACGCTGCCCTCGCTCTGCCCGCGATATCGCTGCTCATGTTCTCACCGATGACTTAAAAACAGCAAGCGCCTATCATCTTCTTACTCTGGATAATTAACCTTGCTTTTTCCAGCATATATTTTGATTCTTGCTGAAAATAGGAAAATATCTCTACAATTAAATCGCTTCACCGGGGCCCGAACCCGAGGCTCCCGGCACCATAAACATGTGCTCCAAACGCTACGCTATGACCTCTCACCCGTTTGCACTCCAAAGCCGCCAGGCCTGACTCCACCGCACGATAACTATTTCCCGGCTAGCGAACGGACAGCGGGAGGGGGGGGGGGGGCGGGAACGGCGCACAGACAGCGGGAGGGGGGGGCGGGAACGGCGCACGGTCAGCGGGAGGAGGGGCGGGAACGGGCACTCACCTGGACTTCTTCCGGCGGCAGTCGGCCGCGGAATGGGAAGAAAACAAACAGACTCCGCAGAGGCGGAGATGGAAAAAATCTCGGGAACGCCCACGAATCTGGTCCGGCCATGATCTCTGTTCCAATGGCTAGCCTCCATTTATGGAGATAGCCAATGGAAGCAGAGGCGGGACTAAGCCCCACACTGTAGAGACATAAGATTTCTCCTGGGCGGAGCTAGGAGCTCCGGCCCCAGGCGAAACCTAAAAAGGAGGAGTCTGACTCTAAATTGCTGCGCTGCAGCCTTGCCCTTTAACTTTTTTTTTAACCCCTTCGCTGCGGCGGCAATTCCGCCGCAGCGCTGGGGGGGTGGGGGCAGAGCGGCGCTCGCATGCTCGTGACGGAGCCGCTCCGTCACGAGCCGCGGTTGAGCTGTGCTCATGACGGAGCGGTTCCGTCATGGCCCGCCCGCTCAATGGAACGTCCAGCACAGGCGCGGAATTCGCGCCGTGCAGGTGTGCCGAGCGGGCCATGACGGAACCGCTCCGTCATGAGCACAGCTCAACCGAGGCTCATGACGGAGCGGCTCCGTCATGAGCATGGAACAGGTTAAAGGATTTGTTTATGAACGGGAACAACGAGGAGCAACACAGGTGCTGTTAGAGGAATGCAGATGGAAGCAACAGGGAGTAGGAGGGCAGAAGAGTGAGCAAGAAGTTGAGGTGGGGGAATGTTTAAAAAAAAGAGTTGTGGTGAAAGAAATTGATAATGTCGGGAGGAGGAAGCAACAGAGTGAGCAAAGAGGAAGATGCACACAAGTACATGGAAGAAAAGGGATGAGCAGTACCCTTTATTAGGTCTCGGCCTGCGAAAGACTGCGCGCATGCGCAGTCGAGCTGGCGAGACTTAATGCGATAGAGGAACTTTCACTAGCGAGGTTAAGCCCCGCCCCTCTTTTCCATTGGCTGGCGTACTAAACGGTGGCCAGCCATTGGGGAAGAGGTCCTAGTGACGTTCTCCTTTCTCTGTAAGCCCCGTCCTTTTCAGACTGGCTTACTTGACTTACTGCTGGCGTAAAAGGTTTCCTATCTTCTTAATGGGTCCAGATGGCCCTATAAAGAAGATAAGGATCCTTTTATGCCAGCAGGAAGTCAGGCGTTTGTCGGGCGCTTGTTTTTACATTTCTGCCTTTCGGCCCTTGCGCACCTCCCCTCCTCTCCCCTGTTGCCATGCGCGCTTCCCCCCTTCTGCCACGCGCTTGTTCCAATTTAAAAGGGGCATCAGAGAGAAAATCGTGCTTTTTGCAAAAACTTTGTGGAAATCGAAACCTTTGCTCATTCCTAAAGATAACATCCCTTCGGGAATACAGTTCACACATGAAACAAATGAAAAGTTCGCTATTCTAGTACTGACAGTGACGTGGGCTGGTTAAAATAGCTCAGGAGGTTAAGCGCCGGCTGTTAAATTCTGCTCGGATTTGTGTTCAAAGTATGGATAGTATGTTGCCATTCAAAGTCTTATACTCAGCCTTTCATCCGTCTGAGGTTGATAAAAGGAGGGCCAGTGCTCTGCAATTTAATTAACGCTTGATAGTCGGAGAGGTGTGAAGGTGTGCGCCCCTGGCAGCGTTTGAAGTTATATGAGAGTCATTTACTAAACCTGTACTTCAAAGCTCTATGTAGTCATTCAGAACTTTATTTCCATAAAAAATCACATGAACTGACTGAAACATGCGGAGTAATTGGGTACCGGGAAATTGTGGAGAGGGCGTACAAGTAGGCAAAACACCTCTCCTAAGCCTCTTAAAACAAATGAACATCAAACGTTCTTAGCAACAAAACTCGCATCTCGTCGATGTATTTTTATTTTTAGCGGTACTGGCAAAAGCAACTCGTCTCGTTTTTTTATCGTTCACAAAAGGCTATTTCCACCTTTGACCTTTTCGTCTCGTTTCCCCACAGTTCCGGACTGTCTATCTATCTTTTTTTTAAACAATCGCTTTTATCCTACTCTCACAATTAAAGAGTCGAACAAACAATGTGCAGTTAATGTCAGACAGCCTTTTATTTTTCGTTTATTTGTGTGGGTATGAGTTTCATGGGGTGCTCTCACGCTGCAGGTGGGGGACAATTAGCGCCCATCACCTTCTGCAATAAGGCGCTCGAAAATAGATTTGCCCCTCCTCCCCCTCCACCCCACAGACCCCCAGCAATTAAGATGCAGCCATTTACCAGAAAATCAAACGGTGCCGGAGAAGGTTTGTGTTATTTTATAAAAGCGAGTGTGACTAGCTGTCTTTACTCGCTGTCACTGAAGTCACTTAGTTATATAGCGCCCACGTCGGACCAAACCACCTCTTCGCTCAGAGAATTTACTGACTTTTGAAAAATATTCAAACAGCAGCTGAATGCTAGAAATGGTGTATTAAATATAGTACGCCTGTATATTTGTGTCATGTTCATTATAAACTTTTAAATACAATGTATATCTCCATTTCTTTATAATATAAACAGTGTTAAAGTGCTGTGAACTGATTAAATTGCCTTCTTATTCCAGATACTAGCTCAGCGGCGCATTCACCTGCTGTAGCTTCTGAGTGCAGTTAATAAGTCACAAATGTTCACTCAACTGTTCATCCTCCCAGTGTCGATGAATAGAGTACATCACATTTTGGAGAACACATATTGATATTTGCTGCACCAAACACAGTAGTATGCCCCGTATTGAGCCTGTGTGATACTGTTAGTCAATAATTGATTTTAAAATATATGTGGGTTGCGCTATGTTTTTCTGTTGCGGTAAATACAATTAAAAAAAATTAGAAGCACAAATTTAGTTTTGCGCTTTTCATTTTTATATGAATCCCTTGATGTCACTAAAAAAATTACATTGAAATCCACACAACATGTTTTATCGCTTAACCCCCTTTTTAGGTCTCAGCCTGCGATGGCTGCGCAGACATGCGCAGTCTCTCTGGCGAGATTTAATGAGATAGAGAGAACATCACTAGCGAGGTTAAGTCCCGCCCCTCTTCTCTATTGGCTGGCCTCCTAAATGGTGGCCAGCCATTGGAGATGAGGTCCTAGTGGCGTTCTTCTTCCTCTCTAAGCCCCGTCCTTTTCAGATTGGTTTCCTTGACTTACTGATGAAGTAAAAGGTTTCTTATCTTCTTTATGGGTCCAGATGGCCCATAAAGAAGATAAGGAACCTTTTACCCCAGCAGGAAGTCGGGCCCCAGTCTGAAAAGGACGGGGCTTAGAGACAAAAGGCTGGGGAGCGCTTGTTTTTTTTTAATCCATTTCACGGCGAAGCAACTACCGCTGACGTCTTGTTTACTAAGTGGTTAGTTTGGAGCAGGTTGGTATCAAAAACGACAACTTTGGTAGGCATATGCATGTCGTCGTCAGAACTATTTATTTTTTTCTACTAAGGGATAAGATATCTGTTTGTATCCTTGATGTTATTCATGTACTTTGAAGTCCTTTTGAAACCCATAAATAAATCTCCAAGATCGTTCAGCCCCCAAAAAACTCGCGTTCGAGTTCAGCTAAGGAGGGTAATTCTGTCTCCGGCATTGATGTCACATAAAAGCAAAAGGAACAAACCGCGTGAACTGGGCCATAGTGCGGTGCTGACTGACTGAGCTGCCCCGGGTGCCATGTTTAGGGAACAGTGCATCACGACCAACAAATAAATATTGCTGTAATCAGAGGGTGAACGGCGGGTCATTCGCAGAAATGTGACTAGGAGGCTAGGCTTCTAGCAGGTGGGTGGCCAGGCACTGCAAACACCACTTGTAGCGCTTCAGGCTCAGGGTTGTGACACTGCTCCGCGCTCAGCAGATGGGCACACTGCGAGTTGTAACAACAGAGTTCCGAGTTGTGTTTCCTCAGCGATGCATAGTGCACCCCGCCTAATCCACCCAGTGCCATATTTATATAGCTACCCCCAGTCCCCCACCCAGACGAACTGAGGGCATAATCCTTTTAACCCTTGCCTCGTTTACCAGTGAAACAAACCCACAGTCTTCCGTGCCCCCTCGTCTGCCGAACAGACAGTCCTGTGTGTGGCCGAACCCCGCCCATGAGATGAAGGAACGGCTGCTGCGGACGTGAACGGTGAGTGGCCACCTCCACCACCACCACCTCACCCTCTCACCTCCTCTCACCCTCTCACCCACCCTCTCACCCCCTCTCACCCCCACACTTACACCCTCACTCTCACACACCCTCACGCTCACACCCCCTCACCCTCAAACCCCCTTACCCTCACCCTCACACCCCCTCACTCTCTCACTCTCTCACCCACCCTCTCACCCTCACCCTCACACCCTTGCCCTCACACCCCCTCACCCTCACCCTCTCACCCTCACCCTCACACCCCTCACCCTCTCACCCTCACAACCCCTCACCCTCTCACCCTCACTCACCCTCTCACCCTCACTTACCCTCTCACTCACCCTCTCACCCTCACCCACCCTTTCATCCTCACACCCTCACCCTCACACACCCTCACCCTCACACCCTCACACACCCTCACACCCCTCACCCTGTCACCCTCACACACCCTCACCTTCAAACCCTCTCACCCTCACACACCATCTCACCCTCATACCCCCTCACCCTCACCCCCTGTAGGAGTGAGACGGTCTCTGGGGGGCAGAGGCAAGTATTTATGACCACCCCGGGACCACCTCCTCCCGTAACATTGCTGAGCACTCGCGTCAGACCGTCAAAGGCGAGGCGTTGGCATTTATGGCTGTACACAATGAGACTCTGCCACACTACAAAAGGGACAACACACCAGTTGGGTATATGAAGAAACGGTTCTTTTTAAAGCAAATTACTAGGTCACAGAATACTTCTCACTCAAGGTGGGGAAACGGGGATGTTCCTAAGTTGGACGGGACATGGGGATAGTTCAAGCGGGAGATATGCGGGAGATTTACCGCCCTTACAGTTCACCAAGGGAGGTAGTTCACAGTTCGTGGGCCCGGCTATCCCCTGTCCGGGCCGGTGCTGGAAAGGGGGGAGCACCGTGAAGAGCAGTGGTAACCTGGCTGGGGCCCGGGGAGTTTGTACCCGGCGCACGGCTCTCAATCCTTGAGCCGTGGGGTGTGAGAGGGCCCCTTCGATGCGCTGCATGTCAGGCTCTCAATCCTCGAGCTGCTGGGCATAAGGATACTCTCTGGTGCGCTGCATGCCCGACTCTCAATCCTCGAGCTGCGGGGCGCACAGATGCTGTCAGGGGCGGAGCGTGCCAGGAGACATGAACAGACTGTACTACTCCCCTGGCGTCGGCCCTCGCAGCAGAGTACGGCTCGCACTCTTCCTTCGATGGCGGTTCTCTCTGGAGTACGGCTCGTACCTCTGTACGGCTCACACTCTTCCTTTGGTGGCGGTTCTCTCTGGAGTACGGCTTGTACCTCTGTACGGCTCGCACTCTTCCTTTGGTGGCGGTTCTCTCTGGAGTACGGCTCGTACCTGTGTACGGCTCGCACTCTTCCTTTGGTGGCGGTTCTCTCTGGAGTACGGCTCGTACCTCGGTACGGCTTGCACTCTTCCTTCGTTGGCGGTTCTCTCTGGACTATGGCTCGTACCTCTGTACGGCTCGCACTCTTCCTTTGATGGTGGTTCTCTCTGGAGTACGGCTCGTACCTCTGTACGGCTCACACTCTTCCTTTGGTGGCGGTGCTCTCTGGAGTACGGCTCGTACCTCTGTATGGCTCGCACTCTTCCTTTGGTGGCGGTTCTCTCTGGAGTACGGCTCGTACCTCTGTACGGCTCGCAGTCTTCCTTTGGTGGTGGTTCTCTCTGGAGTACGTCTTGTAGCTCGACCAGGTTGGCAGAGCTCAGAGGGGCTCCAGGGGCGAGCGTACGTTCCTCCCCCCAGCAATACGAGCCGCGACCAGGTCTGCAGGGCCCACGAGCGTTAGGAGGTTTCAGGATGTTCTTCTATCAGCAGACTGAGCCGTGACCAGGTCTGCAGGGCTCACGAGCGTTAGGAGGTTTCAGGATGTTCTGCTATCAGCAGGCTGAGCCGCGACCAGGTCTGCAGGGCTCACGAACGTTAGGAGGTTTCAGTATGTTTTTCTATCAGCAGGCTGAGCCGCGACCAGGTCTGCAGGGCTCACGAGCGTTGGGAGGTTTCAGGACAATCTTCTATCAGCAGGGCTCCAGGGGATCTTGCAGAGTGTTAGACCCGTCCTCCTTGGCGCGGGCCTTCGTACGTCCTGAGCCCCCTGTCACCTGTGCAAGGCCCCCACCAGGGTAACCCTGTCCCCTGTCCTCTCTACATCCCCCCTGCTCCCTGAACAATAGTAGCCACCCCAGCGTAGCCCCCACCATTCTCCCCTAGAGCAGGAAGCCAGGGCCCAGGTCCGACGATAGTAACCAAGGCCAACCAGCCCCCCACCCCCCAGAGCACCAGAGAAACCAGAGCCCCATCATGCCCTGGCCAGCTGTGGGGAATGGATCCTTTCACAGTCAAAGGGGGCAGAGGAGTTTCGATAGCACCTCCGGCCAGGCCTGGCCCCGATCCCTGCCGGGCAGCGCACGAGCCCCTCCTACCAACTTCAAAGGGGATGAGAGCCAGATGGCCAGAGACCACGACAGTCAGCCCAGGCCCCCCGGAACCAACTGGGAGGGGCGAAAACTGGGGAGAGGGCGGAAAGATATAGAACTGCGACCTGGAGAGGGGGGCAGGTAGTTGGATCCTGGTACCGGAGGAGCGGGTTGTGTGTCAGGGCCCATCCGAGAGAAGGAGGACATCGCGCCCCCGTGAAGAACTCACAGAGCCCAGCTGATCCGATCGCGGCTGTCCTAAACCTACAGGGCGCTGATTAGTCCCCTTGGAGCCCTGCAGACGTAGTCGTGGCTCTTGTCCCCCGTGAGGACACGTTGTTGCCCCCGACTCGAGCCCTGCTGACCAGGTCGCGGCTCGAGCCGTGTGGGGCCACTGTAACTGCACGCCGCATACCTGGAAGCGCCGAAGACCCATCGCGCTCCAGGGTACGCCTCGCACTCAGTGACTGCATGCCACCTACCTGGAAGCGCCGAAGACCCATCACGCTCCAGGGTACGCCTCGCACTAAGTTACTGCACGCCACGTACCTGGAAGCTCAGAAGACCCATGGCGCTCCAGGGTACGCCTCGCACGCAGCCACTGTACGCCCTGGTACTCGGAGGTGCTGGAGGACCTGCCGTATGCCCAAGGGCGCCCGCTGCTGGAGCTGAACGCCGCGTTCCTGGAAGCGCTAGGAGACCCACTGCACTCCAGGGTACACCACGCTTCCCGCATTGTTCGCCCCGTACCGGAAGCCGTAGAAGGGGCCCAGCACGGTACGCCCTGGAGTACGTGGGTTGCAAAGTGCCAGTGTCCCGCGAGCAGAGCGGCCCGAGTGACATTGTTGCGGCCACATAGCCTGAGTGATCAGAGGAAGAGAAGAGCCAGCCCCGGGGTACCCACCAGACAGGAGTACGGGGCCATGCACCTCGACCAGAACCTGTGAGGAGAAGAACCTGCGTCGGGCCCGTGGAGCCCCTCCTAAGGACAGAGAGCAGCCCAGACATTGAGACTTGACTGCAAGAGAGATCCACACACGCGCAGCTCGAGGAATCGTGGAGCCAGTTCCTTGTTAGGCAGCTGGTCAGATAGAGATCAAAGAGCAGGACATTGCTGAGTTTATGGTACACGCACACACCCTTCTATCTTACTTCTCATCTGTTTCTGTTCCTTCCTTTATGGCCTATTTATGGTTTGGGTTGAGGTCCTTTTATTATGGGTTTGTTTGGCCTGTCCGAGCAAGAATGTTGGTTTTTGCCTTGTCATTGATGGTGGGCTGGACAACTGAAAGTGGGCTTATCGTTATGCGATACCTTTTGAAATGTCACTGTATGATTGGACAGTTCGTAAATAATTGATGCTAGCCAGGAATGTGATTTTTGGCATAAAAGACGATGTCTCGCTCTATGAAATTGTGCAGTCTCTAGCGAACCACCCGTGTTGTGCTTCGTAGACCTCTGTTCCTGGTTGCAGCCAATAAATTTGGTCTTTGACGTCACCGAGAAGTGTCTTGTGTCTCTGTTTGCCAAGACAGGAGAACTCGAAGACTTCGGGCGTTTCCCCAGGCGCCGCTGGGTTCTAAAACCCGGTTCTTCAGTCACCCTCGCAGGGCCTTAGGTGGGAGCCGCGACAGCGTCAGCAGGGCTCTGGGGATGCATCTTCTTTTGTTCCCCCAAAACAGTCTGTTTCTCTCATGCCAGGCTCACTCCTTTATTCCCGAAAAATGTCTTAGATCTCCTTTCATGTAGGCAGGGAGTTCCCCTCCCCAGATCCCGGTTGGGGGTGTCTCCCGTCATGGGACACCTCATCCTTTGAAGCAGTAAGGCAGGGTCACCAGCGACCCAACAGGCAGCTGCGTCGGTATTGGGGAGGACAGGACACAGCCCAGAAACCACTCCTCCCCTCTAATCTACAAGGCAGACAGCTGACACCAGATGCCGGAGTTTCCCCAGGCCCTTTCACTATCACTAGACGGGGAATACACATCCCGGCAGTATCGTCCAACAAGATTGTATGAGGAAACAGTCACTGGCCCGAAGTCCTATTTCTAGACTTAGAAGGTAGAGAACACCCTTCCTAAAGAGTGTATTAATTCATTCGGATTTTAGGGATGCTAGTCTCGTAGTTTTTACCATGTTCCCTGGGTCAGATAAATAATAAGGGGTACTAATCAAAAGCTACTAAAATGAAGATGGCTGTAAAGTATTACGAGGTCATGCCACCCACACCAGGGCAGGACCTACCTTCCACTAACAATGCACCCTGCCCAAGTGGCTACCATAGGGGTGCCTGGTAGGTAGAAAAGGGAACCCAAATAGGTTTGAGAAAAGGGTAAATGTTTTGCAAAGTTCAGGAGTTAGCCTTGGAAGGAGGGCCAGGTCCAACACCCCCTTACCCTCACACCCTCAACCACCCCCTTACACCCCTTCACCCTCACAGCCCTCACCCTCTCACCCTCACCCTCACATACCCTCTCACCCTCACACACCCTCACCCTCACACCCCCTCGCTCTCTCACCCACACCCTCACACCCTCACCCTGACACACCCTCACCCTCACACACCCTCACACACCCTCTCAGCCTCACACACCCTCTCGCCCTCACACGCCCTCTCACCCTCACACCCCTCACTCTCACACACCCTCACACACCCTCACACCCTCTTACCCTCACACTCCCTCACCCCCTCACCCTCCCTCTCACCCTCACACACCCTCACTCTCACCCACCCTCACCCTTACCCACCCTCACCCTCACAACCCCTCACCCTTACACCCCCTCACCCTCACACCCCTCACCCTCACAACCTCACACACGCTCACCCTCACCCTCATACCCTCACACTCACACACACCCTCACCCTCTTACATCCTCTCACCCTCACACCCTCACCCTCACTCACCCTCTCACCCTCACACCCTCACCCTCACACACCCTCACCTTCAGAGCCCCTCACCCTCTCACCCTCACACCCCCTCACACACCCCCACCCTCATACACCCTCACCCTCTCACCCACACCCTCACCCTCACACAGCCTCTCACCCACACACACCCTCACCCACCCTCACCCTCACACACCTTCACCCTCACATACCCTCACACCCCCTCATCTCACACACACCCTCACCCTCACACACCATCTCACCCTCACACACCCTCACCTTCACACCCCCTGACCCTCTCACCCTCACACACCCTCTCACCCTCACACACCCTCACCCTCACACACCCTGACCCTCCCCCACCGTCTCACCCTCACCTTCACATCCCCTCACCCTCTCACCCTCACACACCCTCTCACCCTCACACCCTCACCCTCACACACCCTCTCACCCCATCAAACTCTCACCCCCCCACCCTCACCCTCACACACACCCTCACCCTCACACACCCTCTCACTCTCACACCCTCTCCCTCTCACCCTCACACCCTCTCAACACTCTCACCCTCACACACCATCTCACCCCCACACACCCTCTCACCCCCTCACCCTTACACCCTCACACCCTCATCCTCACACCCCCTCTCAGCCTCTCACCCTCACACCCTCTCACCCTCACCCTCACACCATCTCACCCTCACACACCCTCACCCTCACACACCCTCTTCCTCCCTCACACCCCCTCACCATCACACCCCCCACCCTCACACACACTCTCACCCTCACACACCCTCTCATCCTCACACACCATCTCACCCTCACACCCCCTCACCATCACCCCCTCACCCTCAACACCGCCTCACCCTCACACCCTCACACCCCCTCACCCTCACACACCCTCACCCTCACATAAACCCTCACCCTCACACACACCTTCTCACCCTTACCTTCACACCCCCTCACCCTCTCACCTCACACCCCCTCTCACACAACCTTCCCCCCTCACACACCCTTGCCCCTCACACACCCTCACCCACCCTGACCCTCCCTCACCCTCTCACCCTCACACACCCGCTCACACCCCCTCACCCCTCACCCTCTCACCCACACTCTCACACCCCCTCACACTCACACACACCCTCACCCTCACACACCCTCACACACCTCTCACACCCTCACACACCCTCAACCGTCACACACCCTCACCCTCAAACACTCTCACCCTCACACACCCTCACCCTAACACACTCTCACACCCCCTCACCCTCACTACCCTCACCCTCACACCCTCTCATCCTCTCAACCCTTTCTCTCTCACCCTCACACACACTCTCACCCTCACACACCCTCTCACCCTCACAATCCCTCTCACCTCACCCTCAAACCCCCTCACCCTCACTCTCACACCCTCACCCTCACATCCTTATCCTCACACACTCTCTCACCCTCACACACCCTCTTACCCTCACAACCCCTCACACTCACACCCTAACCCTCACCAACCCCTCTCACCCTCACACACCCTCACCCTCCCTCACACACCCTCGCCCTCACCTTCACACACCCTCACCCTCTCACCCATCACACACCCTCTCACACATCCTTTCACCCCTCACAAACCCTCACCCTCACCCTCACACCCTCACCCACCCTCTCACCCTCACACACCCTCACCCTCACACCCTCTCACCTTCCACACCCTCACCCTCTCACCCTCACACACCCTCTCACCCTCACACACCTTCACCCTCACCCACCCTCACACACACTCAACCTCACACCCTCACCCACCCTCTCACCCTCACCTTCACACCCCCTCACCCTCTCACCCTCACACACCCTCTCACCCTCACACTCTTACCCTCACACACCCTCTCACACCCCCTCACCCTCTCACCCCACACTCTCTCATCCACACCCTCACTCCCCCTCACCCTCACACCGTCACCCTCACACACACCCTCACCCTCACACACCCTCTCACCCCTCACAACCCTCTCACCCTCACACACCCTCACCCTCACATACCTTCACCCTCACACACCCTCACACACCCCCTCATCCTCACACCCTCACACACTCACACCTTCACACACACTCACCCTCACACACCCTCTCACCCTCACACACCCTTTCACCCTCACACACTCTCACCCTCACACACCCTCACCCTCACACCCTCATCCACCCTCTCACCCACCACCCTCACACCCCCTCACCCTCTCACCCTCACACCCTCACTTTCCCTCCATACCCCCTCACCCTCTCAGCCCTCACCCTCTCACCCACACCCTCACACCCCCTCACCCCACACACCCTCGCCCTCACACACCCCTCACCCTCACACACCCTCTCAACCTCACACCCTCTCACCCTCACACACCCTCACCTTCACCCTCACACACCCTCACTCTCACACCCCCTCACCCTCACTCTCACACACCCCCCTCACACCTCTCACCCTCACCCTCACACACCTTCTCACCCTCACACCCTCTCAACCTCACAAACCCTCACCCTCACCCAGCCTCACTCTCACACCCCCTCACCTCACCCTCACACACCCCCTCACCCTCACACCCCCTCACCCACCCTCACTCACCCTCACACACCCTCACTTTCACACCCTCACTTTCACACCCTCTCACACTCACCCACCCTCACCCACCCTCACACACCTTCATCCTCACACCCTCACACCCCTTCACCCTCACCCACCTCACCCTCACCGACCCCCTCACCCTCACACCCCTCCCCCTTACACACCCCCACCCTCAGAACCTCTCACCCTCAAACCCCCTCACCCTCACAACCCCTCACCCTCACACACCCTCACACCCTCTCACCCTCACACACCCTCACTCACCCCCTCACCCTCACACAACCTTACCCTCACACCCCCTCACCCTCACCCTCACACCCCCTCACCCTCACACCCTCACCCTCACACCCCCTCACCCTCACTGTCACACACCCTCTCTCCATCACCCTCACACACCGTAGCACACACTCACTCACCCTCACACACCCTCTCACCATCACACACCCTCACATATGCTCACTCACCCTCACACACCCTCTCACACCCTCCCACCCTCACACACCCTCTCACCCTCATACACCCTCACACCCACTCACACCCATACCCTTACCCTCACACCCTCACACTCCCTCACCCTCACACACCCTCACCCTCAGCCACCTTCTCACCCTCACACACCCTCACCCTCACACACTCACCCTCACACACCCTCTCACCCTCACACACCCTCATCCTCACACACCCTCACCCTCACACACCCTCTCACCCCCTCACACCCCCTCGCTCTCTCACCCACACCCTCACCCTCACACACCCTCTCACTCACACACCCTCACAACCCCTCACCCTCACACCCTCACCCTCACACCCCTTCACCTGCACACACCCTCACCCTCTCACCCCCCTCACTCTCACACCCCTCACCCTCACACCTCTCACTCTCACACACACTCACCCTCACCCCCCTCACCCTCTAACCCCCTCACCCTCACACACCCTCACCCTCACACCCTCACCCTCTCACCCTCACAATCCCTCACCCTCACACCCCTCACCCTCACCCTCACACCCCCTCACCCTCGCCCCCTCACCCTCACACCTCCTCACCCTCACACATCCTTACCCTCACACCCTCACCCTCACACCCCCTCACCCTCACCCTCACACCCCCTCACCCTCACCATCACACTCCCTCTCTCCATCACCCTCACACACCCTCTCACCCTCACACACCCTCATATACCCTCACTCACCCTCACTCACCCTCACACATCCTCTCACCATCACACCCACTCACACCCCATACCCTTACCCTTACACCCCCATACCCTCACCCTCACACCCCCTCACCCTCACACTCCCTCGTCCTCACACCCCCTCACCCTCACACCCCCTCCCCCTCACACCCCCTCACCCTCCCACCCCCTCACCCTCACACCCCCTCACACCCCCTCCCCCTCACACCCCCTCACCCTCATACTCTCATACACTCTCCCACCCTCACCCTCACACCCCCTCACACTCACCCTCACACACCCTCTCACCCTTACACACCGTCACACACCCTCACTCACCCTCACACACCCTCTCACCCTCACACACCCTCACATACCCTCACTTACCCTCACTCACCCTCACACACCCTCACACCCTCCCACCCTCACCCTCACACCCTCACCCTTATACCCTCCCCCTCACCCTCACACCCCCTCCCCCTCACTCCCACTCACCCTCACACCCCCACACCCTTACCCTCACAACCCCATACCCTCACCCTCACACCCCTCACCCTCACAGCCTCACACTCCCTCATCCTCACACCCCTCCCCTCTCACACCCCTCACCTTCCCACCCCCTCACCCTCACACACCCTCACCCTCAGACACCCTCTCACCCTCACACACCCTCTCACCCACACCCTCTCACCCTCACACACCCTCTCACACCCTCTCACACCCTCACTCACCCTCTCACCCTCACCCACCCTCTCACCCCCTCACCCTCTCACCCCCACACACCCTCACCCTCACACACCCTCTCACCCTCACACACCCTCTCACCCTCACCCTCACCCTCACACACCTCACTCATCCTCTCACCCTCTCACACCCTCACTCACCCTCACTCACCCTCTCACCCTCACCCACCATCACACACCCTCTCACCCTCACACACCCTCACTCACCCTCACACACACTCTCACCCTCACCTACATGGCTTGCCTGGGGTGATGACTTCCCTTGTAAACTCCTGGCTCGTGAGCAGAGAACTGGGCTGGCAAAACAGTTTTTCCACTCTCTGAAAATGCTGCGTATTTCACTTGAAGAGCGTGCGGTGTGTTTCGTTCCCACAGTGTCTGAAGTCCCATCTAGGCGCTGCGGCTGGCCCATTCTGCAGGGCTTTAGGGGGCGCTGTATAGCATGCCTTCACTCTTCGCTGTCCCGCCTTCTCGAGGATTATCTCTCTCCATCCAGACACATGTCCCAGATAGCACCCCTCCCGTTGTCAGAGGCTGATTGATCCAGAGTCTGATGGTCCTAATTTACACCTTTGCCTTCACATATACTGACTCATTTGTGCCCCCTGTTAGAAGGGGAGATCTCAGGGGGGGAGACAGGACTCGTCCTGGACTACCCTGTGACCCACCTCTCCTAGGGATACAGCCGAGCACTGGCAGAAGACCCTTCTGCGGAAGGGTCTCGTATCTAGGATCGTACGCACTGAGCTAGCATCAATTCGACAAAGAGACACCACACTGTAGGTTCGGAAGAACGTGCTCTTTATCTAGCAAAGTATCAGGATCTTTATGATCCGCAAGGTTCGTAATTACAAGTACAGCAAGGGCTCATAAAGTCTCGGTGAGGGTAGGGGTCGCGGGACAGTCTTAAGGATCAGGGTCAATGCAGGTGCATATCCGGCGCACAGCTCTCAATCCTCGAGCCGGGCGATACGGTACGATCTTAGATCCAGCCGGACCAGGACAGTGGATGAGCCGCGACCTCGTCAGCGGGGCTCAGATAGATCAGGCAGAAGTCCGTCTCTGCCAAGTGGGAGCCGCGACGTCGTCAGCAGGGTTCAGGTGTTATCGAAGTTGCAAGGGAGCCGTGACCACGTCAGCAGGGCTCAGATGGTTCAGGCAGAAGTCCGTCTCTGCCAGGTGGGAGCCGTGACGATGTCAGCAGGGCTCAGATGGTTCAGGCAGAAGTCCGTCTCTGCCAGGTGGGAGCCGCAACGATGTCAGCAGGGCTCACGTAGTTCCAGGAGTCGAATCTCTCGATAGTCCCAGAGTGCCCCCTGTTATAGGTCTGCTCCTCTTTGATGTCCGGAGTTCTTGCAGGCAGGGGTCTTGACACCTGGGGGCCGCTTGTCGGGGTTTCCTGCCACATGGCCCTTTGATCCTTTCAAGTTGGGCCTGGACACACAGCAGGCGTGGAGCCAGCTCTCAGGGAGGCCGGAGGGGCGATCGAAACTCATCTCTCAAGGGGAGGCTGGAGGTGTGATAGAAACTGCTCCTCCCTCTCTCGCTCACTGGGAGTTCTCTACCCCCCAGCCGGGCATGGTGCGTCTAGGCCCGAGGTCGCGCTGGGGCCGGGGCGGCCATCTTAGGTGCAGGGGAATGGTCACCGGAGGCCTTTGGGGCTGATAGTATTTGGATGCGTCCGGGACCGGGAAGATGGGGGGTGAGGCCGGAGAAGTCTCTTGTTGTCTGTGAAGTCATGGAGGGAGTGGGCCGGAATGAGCAGGGGTCGGGTGGGTTGCATGGGTCGGGTCACTACGGGTCAGGAGGGCCACGCCACGAGGCCAGGTCTAACACGCGTCCCCCCCCCAGCTGAAGGCCGGAGAGAACTACCCATCCTCTTGGGGGTTCTCTTTGCTGAGGCGGAAGAATCTGGAGAGGCCGTCAGCGTTGGCGTGGTCAGTACCAGGTCGATGTTTTACGGTGAAGTCCATCCCCTGGAGGGAGATCGACCATCGTAGCAGTTTGGGGTTTTCTCCTCTCATCTGCATGAGCCACTGTAAGGGTCGATGATCTGTTTGGACTCGGAAGTGGTTGCCGAACAGGCAGGGTCGTAGTTTCTTTAGAGCCCAGACTATGGCGAACGCCTCGCGTTCAATGGTGCTCCATCGTTGTTCTCTGGGCAGTAGCCTCCGACTAATGAAGGCTACGGGTTGATCTATGCCTTTCTCATTGAGCTGGGAGAGAATGGCTCCAATGCCATGCTCGGAAGCATCGGTTTGCACCACAAACTCTTCGGAGTAGTCGGGGGCTTGGAGTACGGGGCGGTGCACATGGCGGTTTTCAAGGCGTCAAACGCCTCTTGGCAGGAGGGGGTCCACTGCACCTTTTTGGGCTGTCTTTTGGAAGTCAGTTCTGTGAGGGGACCCGCTAGGCTGCCGTAGTTTTTGATAAACCTCCGGTAGTAACCGGTGAGGCCCAGAAAGGCTCGGACTTCTGTTTGGGTGGTGGGTGGCTCCCAGGCCAGGATGGCGTCGATCTTAGGCTGGAGAGGGGCGACCTGCCCGCTCCTGACCTGGTGCCCCAGGTAGACCACCGAGCCTTGCCCGATCTGGCACTTGCTGGCTTTCACTGTTAGGCCTGCCTGGCGCAGGGCCGTCAACACCTTCCAGAGGTGTTGGAGGTGCTCACTCCATTGGGAACTGAATACCGCGATATCGTCCAGATATGCGGCGCTGAACTCTTCTAGTCCGGCCAGGACTCGGTTAACCAGTCTTTGGAAGGTGGCAGGAGCATTTTTCATCCCGAAGGGCATCACTCGGAAGTGATAGTGCCCATCCGGGGTGGAGAAGTTGGACCGCTCCTTGGCTCCCTCTGTGAGCGCAATTTGCCAGTATCCGCAGGTCAGGTCAAAGGTGCTGAGGTAGCAAGCAGACCCTAGGCGGTCAATCAGCTCGTCGGCACGGGGAATCGGGTGAGCGTCGGCTCGGGTGACTGCATTGAGCCCCCGGTAGCCCACACAGAACCTTAGTTCGGGTGCGACCACAGGGGCAGCTGCTTTTGGGACCAGTACCACGGGACTGGCCCAGGGACTGTCTGAGGGTTCGATCACCCCCAGGGTTAACATCTTCGAGACCTCGGCCTGGATGCAGGTCCAGACTCTGTCGGGAACGCGGTAGGCTCTGTGTCGTACCGGCGGGCTGTCTCCGGTGTCCACGTCGTGGAAACACCAGTCGGTGACCTTAGGGACGAGAGAGAACAGGTCTGAGAACTGCCCCAAGAGCTGGCGGCAGTCTTCACGTTGTTGGGGGGTGAGGGAGGAAGAGAGGTTCACTCTGGCTACGGAGCCATCGTTCTCCTTGGCACACAGGAGGTCAGGGAGAGGCTCCGTTTCCTCTTCCGCCCCGTCATCGGTGGCCAGTAGTAAACTCAACTTTGTCCGCACGAAGTGAGGTTTGAGGCAGTTCACGTGGAGGACCCGTAGAGGGTTCTGCGGGGACTGGACGTCCACCAAGTATGTGACTTGACTCTTCCGCTCCATCACTTTGAAGGGCCCTGTCCATTTGTCTTGGAGGGCACAGGGTTTTATTGGGGCCATCACCCAGACCTGCTGGCCCGGCTGGAACTCGACCAGAGTGGCATTCTGGTCATACCAGCGTTTCATTTCTTCCTGGCTGCTTCGAGGTTGGCTTCCGCCAGCTCTCGGAATTTCCGAGTTTGGTTTCGGAGAGTCAAGATGTATCGGAACACATCCTGGGGTGGGCCACGGGGTGCTATCTCCCACCCCTCCTTGACCAGGCTCAGGGGTCCTCGGACGGGATGACCATAAAGCAATTCGAAGGGGCTGAACCCCAAGGACTTTTGGGGAACTTCCCGGTAAGCGAACAGGAGGCAGGGGAGGAGGACGTCCCACTTACGCCGGAGGGGCTCCTCTAGGCCCATGATCATCCCCTTCAGGGTCCGGTTAAACCGCTCTACTAGACCATTTCCCTGGGGATGGTATGGGATAGCGAATTTGTAGGACACTCCACATTGTTGCCACAGGGACATCATGTATTTAGAGATAAAATTTGTGCCGCGGTCGCTCACGACCTCTCGGGGGAAACCTACGCGGGAAAAGATCCCCATCAACGCTTGGCCCACCACGGGGGCCGTTACGGTGCGGAGTGGAATGGCCTCGGGGAATCGGGTGGCATGATCCACCAGGACTAGGATAGATCGGTGACCATGGGATTTCTTGGGGTCCAAGGGCCCCACAATGTCGATCCCGACCCGTTCAAAGAGGGTACTGATGATGGGGAAGGGTTGGAGGGGAGCCTTGCTTCTTCCTCCACTTTTGCCACTAGCCTGGCATGTGGGGCAGGACTTGCAGTGGGCCTCTACGTTGGCTCGCATCTTTGGTCAGTAAAAATGAGTAACTAAGCGGTTGTAGGTCTTGTCTTCGTCCAAGTGTCCCGCCAGGGGTACGTCATGGGCCAGGCCCAGGAGGAAGTCTCGGAAGCGTAGGGGCACCACCAGCACCCGAGCCGACCCTAGTTCGGCAGACTTCTGTTCACTGTACAGGAGGCCATTCTCCCAATAGAGTAAATGGGTTCCGGACTGGTCGCCCGCAGCTTGGGCGCCGGCCTGTTGCCGGGGTCCGACGGGGAAGGGCAGGTAGCTTGTTCCTGGCAGAACTCCTCTCAGGAGGGGCCCCCTTTGTGGTGCCACTGTGCCAGCTCGGGTAGATCACCTAACTCTGTGATCTGTGCGGGATCGGGGTGTAAGGGTCCGTCGTCGGTGACGGCTTCTTCTCCTGGGAAGAGGTTGTGGGGCTCGGCTCGGCCGTTTCTGTCTTCGTCAACTGGGGTGAGGCTGGGAGGTTCATCCTCGACATCCCCGAGGAGGGGCAGTCGAGCAGACATGGATCGGGTGGTGGCGCCCACCCATTCGGGTAGGCCCATCATTCCTAGGTGGGTTTTACGTTCGACTTGTCCCCACGGGGAACTTTCTAGGTCGTTGCCTAGGAGACAGTCCACAGGTTGTGAGGTTCGGACAGCCACTCGTAACTTGCTGGACACTCCCCCCCCACTCAAACGGTACCAAGGCCATCTTACACAAGCTTTCTGTATTGTCGGAGGAGATTACAGGGCAGAAGACATTAGGGATGATTTGGTCCTTTTTGACTAAATGGCCTAGGACACCTGTGATGCTTGCCCCGGTGTCATGAAGGGCCTCTACTTGGCGGCCATTAACCGTCACTAGCTGCCGGTATTTCCTGGTGTTAGCGGGTAGTGGGGCTAAGGGGACCATTTCTTGGTCTCCTAGGGAGACTAGGGCCATGGCAGCGGGTTCCCACTCTGGGGGGTCTTCAACCTCTTCCCCTAGGGCTGCGGTGGCCATCTGTCGGGCTGGGGAAGCTGTTGGGGTGGATCACGGGGCCATGGGACACTGGGGGTCACTGGCATAATGCCCAATCTGTTGGCATCGGAAGCAGGTGATATTCACTCGGGGCCCCGGCCTACCTGGAGGGCCGGTATTGGCTGGAGGAGGAGCTGGAAAGCCCTGAGGTTGGTTTCTCGGGGGGCTACGCTGGGGAACTGACTGGAATTTCCTCTGTCTTCCTTGATTTCCCCCCCTCTCTGGCGGGGAGGTCCCTGATTGTTTCAGGGGTATTCTCCTATGAGGTCCCGGGGGAACCCGGGTGTTCACCCAGCGGTCGGCCTCGACGGCCAGCTTCCTCAGGTCTGCCAGCTTGCTGTCGAGCAGATGCTGTCGTAGTTCCACAAAGCAGTTTGTGGACAAATATTCCCAAGCAATGAGATCGAATAGTCCTTCGAAGGTGGTGACTTTGCTGCCCTTGATCCACCCTTCTAAGACTCGACTGTAAAAGTTCACGTATTCCACCCACGTGGTGCCAGGGATCTTCTTGCAGTCTCGGAACCACTGGCGATACATCTCGAGGGTGAGCCCATATCGATCTAAGAGGGCCTCCTTCATGTGGCTGTAGGAGGTCTGCATGGAGGACGGCAGGTGGAGCAGAGGTCTCTCCCCTCGCTTAGGAATCGACCCCACAACCCGGCCCCCCAATCCTTCTGCGGGACTCGGTGGGAGGTCATGGCTACCTCGTAGGCCTCGAACCATTGCTGGATGTCATCGTTCTTGTAGTATTCTTTGACCACATCTTTGGGGATGTGGACCTTCAGCTCCACCGGGGGAGCGGTCTCTTTGTTCCCCGGGGGCAGAGTTTCTTCGCTCCTCGCCTTGAGCTCGATCTCCTTCAAGCTGCGTTCATGCTCCAGCTGAAGTCTTTTTCCTTCGTGTTCTCGTTGGAGCTTCTTTTCCTCTAACTCCCCTTGTACTCGCAATTGCTCTGTGGCTAGCTTTTTCTCTGCCAATTTTATCTCGCCCTCGATTTTGAGTCTAGCCATTTCAAGTTCGTGATTGCGGCTTCTCTCTCTGTCCGCTAGCTTTTCTGGGGATAAGCCCTCATCTGGATCGTTACTTCGTACCTGGGTGCCGTTGCTTCCCACTTGAAAGAGTTCGGTTTTGTCCGGCTGCTCCGCCTCTCTGCTGTTTCCTTCTGGCTGGGGAAGGAGGGCTCCGGACTCCACCCAGGCTTTCAGGGCTTTCTGCATATCTTCTTTGGTCTTTAGACCAGTGGTAGCAATTTTACGTTCTTTGCAAAATTGCTTCTGTTCTTTGTGTGTATACTCTTCTAATTGCTCTACACGGAACGTAGGACTCGCGTCAGTTTCAGTAGGACTCATGGTGATTTATTCTGCCGTTTTTGTTCAGTAGTGCATCAGCCGCTCACTGTACGATCTCTAGACGGAGGGCTCGGATCCCGTCGCCTGCCACCAATGTTAGAAGGGGCGATCTCAGGGGGGGGACAGGACTCGTCCTGCACCACCCTGTGACCCACCTCTCCTAGGGATACAGCCGAGCACTGGCAGAAGACCCTTCTGCGGAAGGGTCTCGTATCTAGGATCGTACGCACTGAGCTAGCATCAATTCGACAAAGAGACACCACACTGTAGGTTTGGAAGAACGTGTTCTTTATCTAGCAAAATATCAGGATCTTTATGATCCGCAAGGTTCATAATTACAAGTACAGCAAGGGCTCATAAAGTCTCGGTAAGGGTAGGGGTGGCGGGACAGTCTTAAGGATCAGGGTCAATGCAGGTCCGTATCCGGCGCACAGCTCTCAATCCTCGAGCCGGGGGATACGGTACGATCTTAGATCCAGCCGGACCAGGACAGTGGATGAGTCGCGACCTCGTCAGCGGGGCTCAGCTAGATCAGGCAGAAGTCCGTCTCTGCCAAGTGGGAGCCGCGACGTCATCAGCAGGGCTCAGGTGTTATCAAAGTTGCAAGGGAGCAGCGACCACGTCAGCAGGGCTCAGATGGTTCAGGCAGAAGTCCGTCTCTGCCAGGTGGAAGCTGCAACGACGTCAGCAGGGCTCAGATGTTTCAGGCAGAAGTCCGTCTCTGCCAGGTGGGAGCAGCGACGATGTCAGCAGGGCTCACGTAGTTCCAGAAGTCGAATCTCTCGATAGTCCCAGAGTGCCCCCCCTGTTATAGGTCTGCTCCTCTTTGATGTCCGGAGTTCTCGAAGGCAGGGGTCTTGACACCTGGGGGCCGCTTGTCGGGGTTTTCTGCCACAAGGCCCTTTGATAATTTCAAGTTGGGCCTGGAGGGATCCCAGACACACAGCAGGCGTGGAGCCAGCTCTCAGGGAGGCCGGAGGGGCGATCGAAACCCATCTCTCAAGGGGAGGCTGGAGGTGTGATATAAACTGCTCCTCCCTCTCTCGCTCACTGGGAGTTCTCTACCCCCCAGCCATGCATGGAGTGTCTAGGCCCGAGGTCGCGCTGGGGCCGAGGCGGCCATCTTAGGTGCAGGGGAATGGTCACCGGAGGCCTTCGGGGCTGATAGGATTTGGATGCATCCGGGACCGGGAAGATGAGGGGTGAGGCCGGAGAAGTCTCTTGTTGTCTGTGGAGTCATGGAGGGAGTGGGCCGGGATGAGCAGGGGTCGGGTGGGTTGCATGGGTCGGAGTCGGGTCGCTACGGGTCAGGAGGGCCACGCCACGAGGCCGGGTCTAACACCCCCCCTCACTGCTAAAGGGAGTACAGCCCTCTCTTACCCTGCAGTGGACACCTCTCGACAGTGACCCGGTCACGCCCACTTCCTAATCTGCCACAAGGCTTTCTCCCACTGAAGCGTGTGCTCTTCCTTTGACACCCCACCCCCACTCTCATGTGTTCCAAGTCTTCACCCCTCCCCCCAAAACAGCAACGGGATCGCTATTCACAGAGTCGCAAATAAGCAGAAGGTGGTTGACACCTTGTCCCCTCCAAGGTGACCCTGTGGGGTCTCAGCCCCTGACCTATAAAGGGCTCGGGGTCTCCTTCAGTGTAAGGACCACAATACCCCAGGAGGGTAGCGGAGGATGCCGGGATACCCAGAGAATGTAACCAGTGATGCTCCCAACCAAGGGGGTGTAACCTTAGACGTCTGTCCTCATGGGGGACAGTGCCAAGAGGCCTGTCTGTGAAGGGAATGTAACTAGCGCCTGCCTACAAAGGGAATGTAAGCCTAGATGGATGCATGCCAAAGCATTGTTGCTGTAGACGCCTGGATGCCCTGAAAGTACCGTCCCAGATGTCTTAATACAAGGGAATGACTGTGGAATGTAACCATACATGTGTACACACTGGAATTACTAGATGATGTAACATCCACAGCCATGAAACGTAGATGTGTAAATGTCCCTGTAGTATGTAGCTGTATATATCCCGTTATGCTTGCAGTGTGACTACCACTGTCAAAGGTTACAAGGAAGCCGAACAGCATAATTCTAGATTCTTTACGATTGTGGAAATGTCATTATAGACTGTTACACACCCAGGGAATGTAATTGCAGATGCCTCTTAAGCAGCTATTGTACTTTTCTGGCGACCCATGGGGTGTTAGTGCAGCTGTTTGGGAATGTGCAGTGCTGCTGTGTTATTCAGTAGATGTACAGAGGCGGGGTGTTGGACAGGCCTCGTGGCAGGCCCGACCCCTCCCCACATGGCGGGTCATGGACTACTGCTACCCCTGTTCCCCGGACAAGAACCACACCTGCAACCCGCCGGGTCAACCCCCAGCTCTTCCCTTCCCGAACCACCGACCCCGGCCCAGCCGCCATTTTGGACCCGCCACAACCAGGCTTCGTGGCCGCGGGTCGACCTCAGTCTCAGGCCCCGCCAAACCCCGACATCGAGGCACTACCATCCACCCAGGGGGTAAAGAGACCACTTGGCGAGTCAATGGAAGAAGGAGTGTCGATGGCTCCCCTCCGCCAGGTTTCGATCGCCCCAGCCTCCCTGGGCGCTGGCTCCACCCCCCTGCTGGGTGTCTGGACTCCCTCATCCCGGACCCCCGACCTCCAAGTGCGAGGGTCCGGACATCAAAGGGCGCCAGACCTATAACTGGGGTAGCTCCAGAGCAGGAAGGCAGTTGTATCCTGGAGTCGAGAGACACCGAGACAAACTCATCCTTGGAGGCCTGCTGACGCTGCCGCGGCTCCTCTTCGTGAACCATCTTGAAGGCCTGCTGGTGCTGCCGCGGCTCATCCTCTTCGTGAACCATCTTGAAGGCCTGCTGGCGCTGCCGCGGCTCATCCTCTTCGTGAACCATCTTGAAGGCCTGCTGGCGCTGCCGCGGCTCATCCTCTTCGTGAACCATCTTGAAGGCCTGCTGGCGCTGCCGCGGCTCATCCTCTTCGTAAACCATCCTTGAAGGCCTGCTGGCGCTGCCACGGCCCCTACTTGCGAACCCTCCAGCTCGAGGATTGAGACTGTACCGCTACCCCCTTTCCCAAGAGACTAGAATTGACGGGATCATCGTATCCTGGTCCTGCTGTATCGTCAAGTTAACCTGCCTAAGAATACCGATAAAAGTGTACAGAACCTATCCTTGTGTGGCGTCCATCTGTGGGGGGGTAGTTGCTCGTCCGTACGATTGAAGGAGAGGGCCCTCGCCAGGAGGCCTCTCCCCCCTTGCTCGGCCAACCCTCCGGGTTCCCGTCTAACATTGGTGGCCAGCGGCGCGATCCGAACAACCACGAAATTCCAGATGGAACGGCTGGAAGAATACAGCCACAAAGAATTAAAACAATTCTGCATAGACTTGGGCATTGCTACCACGGGACTGAGCACCAAAGATGACCTCAAGCACGCCTTGGAGTCTTGGGTGGAGACGGGAGCGCCCCCACCCCAAAACGAAAACATTGAGACCACAGAAACAATTGCAACCCCCGAAGAAGAAAGAAGAGCGGGCCTCTCGTCCGAGGAGGCCCGAGAACGGGAGAGGAGCCGGCTCCACGAGTTGGAACTGGCTCGACTCCGCTTAGATGGGGAACTAAAACTAGCAGAAAAAAAGATAGCCCTCGAACACTTACGGCTACGGGAAGAACGGGAAGAGAAAAAAAGCCAGAGGGAGCTGGAAGAGAAGAAATTAGCGTACGAGCGCAGTTTAAAAGAGCTAGAAATTCGGCGACAAAACAAGGACCTCGGCGTCCCCGAAAGTCCGAACTCCACTCCTCCTACAGACACCAAGGTCCACATTCCCAAAGACGTCATCCGAGAGTACTATCGGAACGACGATATCCAGCAATGGTTCAAGGCCTACGAGGTAGCCATGATCTCCCTCCGAATTCTGCGAAAAGACTGGGGAGCCGGGTTGTGGGGGATATTCGTCAACAAAGGAAGAGATGCTCTGCTACAACTCCCCGACGCAGAGATGACCTCCTACGAGCACATGAAAGCCGCCCTTCTCACCCACTATGGGCTCACCCCCGAGATGTACCAGCAGCGATTTCGAGACTGTAAAAGAATCCCCGGTACCACCTGGGTGGAATATGTGAACTTTTTTAGCCGAGCCTTAGAGGGATGGATCAAAGGCAGCCAGGTCACCACCTACGAACAATTATTCAATCTCATCGTGTGGGAGCACCTCCCCAATAATTGTTTCGTGGAACTAAGGCAGCACCTCCTCGATAGCAAGCTAACCGAACCCCGGAAACTTGCCATCGAAGCGGATCGATGGGAGAGCACCCGGGTCCCCCGGAGTTGGCCGGGTGAACAAAACAGAGCCTCCCAGGGGTCCCACCATCCACGAGGGGGAGGAGGAGGCCAGGGTCGGGGCAGGGACACCGTCACGGTGTCTCCCACTAGCAACCCCCGTCTCCGGCCGGAAGAGGAAGCCCTCCGACACGACCGGGATTCCGCTCCAACCTGGTCTGCCACAAATGCCAGCGGCCCGGCCATTACGCCAATGACCCAAACTGTCCGAGAAACCAGTCAGTCCAGGCCCCGGGTCCAGTGAACCGCCAGATCACCGCCGTCGCCCTCGGAGAAGAGCAAGGCGAAGAAGAAGCCGAAGAGTGCGAACACTACCAGCCCAAGTGGGAACCCGCAGCCATGTCCCTGGTATGTCTAGGGGACAGGGACATGGTCCCGCGGACCCCCATCCCAGCCAACACACAGAAGTACAGCCAGTGGGTCACCATTAATGGACACTGGGCTGAAGCCCTCCGCGACACAGGGGCCAGTGTAACCGCAGTCCGCTGCCATCTGGTGACCCCCGATCAAATCCTGCCCAGCGTACTTTGTCCAGTACGGTCTGCGGACAACTCCGAAAGCCTGTGCCAGATGGCCCGCGTCCCCTTCGAGTGGGGGGGAGTGTCGGGCATGCTGAAAGTGACCGTCCGAGACGATGCCCCCGTGGACTGCCTCCTGGGGAACGATCTCGAGAGCTCCCCCTGGGCAGCGGTTGAGCGAAGAGAGCACCTGGGGATGCTTGGCCTCCCTGAATGGGTCTGCGCCACGACCCGATCCATGGTCGCCTGCGCCATCCCCACTACGGAAGAACCTGAGTGGCCCGAACCTCCACCGCCGGTCGTCACAGAAGAGACCACCCCTGAGCCTGATCCACCGGGGCCCAACAACGAAGACCCTGACCCACTCCAAGACCTTCCGGAGCTGGCCCAGTGGCGCCAAGAAGGTGGCCCCACTCAGGAACAGTTCCACCAGGAACAAAGAGTGTGTCCCTCCCTCGAGGGGCTCCGACAGCAAGCCATAGCCCAGAGCGCAGGGGATGCCTCGGGGGCCCACTGGATCTATTGGGACAACGGGCTCCTCTACAGTGAGCAAAAGCTTGCCGAACTGGGAGCCAGCCGGGTGCTGGTGGTCCCCCTCCGATTCAGAGACTTCCTCTTGAACCTGGCACACGATGTGCCTCTTGCCGGGCACCTGGGGCAGGACAAGACTTACAGCCGCCTGGTGACCCATTTCTACTGGCCTAAAATGCGGAACGATGTAATGAACCACTGCCGGGTCTGCCCCACCTGCCAGGCCAGCGGGAAGAGCGGCCGGAATCTAAAAGTCCCCCTACAAAACCTTTCCCATCGTCACCACTCCCTTTGAGCGGGTGGTAATCGACATTGTGGGGCCCCTGGAGCCCCGGACAGCACAAGGTCATCGGTTCATACTCGTCCTGGTGGACCATGCCACCCGCTATCCCGAGGCCATCCCTCTCCGGACCGTGACAGCGCCCGTGGTGGGCCGAGCCCTGATGGGGATCTTCTCGCGGGTGGGCTTCCCCCGAGAGGTCGTCAGTGATCGGGGCACGAACTTTATCTCCAGATACATGAAGTCCCTATGGCAACAGTGTGGGGTCAACTACAAATTTACGACCCCCTATCACCCGCAAGGAAACGAACTAGTGGAACGATTCAATCGCACCCTCAAGGGTATGATCATGGGCCTGGAGGAGCCCCTACGCCGCCAATGGGACGTGCTGCTACCATGTCTCCTGTTTGCCTACCGGGAGGTCCCCCAGAAGTCCCTGGGATTCAGCCCCTTCGAGCTCCTGTATGGGCACCCCGTCCGGGGCCCCCTCAGCCTGGTCAAGGAAGGGTGGGAGGTGACCCCCTAGAAAACTCCTCCTGATGTGTACAAGTACCTCTTGACCCTCCGGAACCAGACGCGGCGGTTCAGGGAACTCGCCAAGGCCAACCTCGAAGCCAGCCAAGAAGACATGAAACGTTGGTACGATCAAAATGCCTCATCCATTGAGTTCGAGCCGGGACAACAGGCCTGGGTCATGTCCCCGGTCAAACCTTGCACCCTCCAGGACAAATGGACAGGACCCTTCAAGGTGGTGAAGCGCAAGGGCCCCGTCACCTACCTGGTGGACCTGGAGTCCCCCCGGAACCCTCTCCGGGTCCTCCATGCCAACAGACTTAAGCCTCACTTTGTGCGCTCTGAACTTAGCCTCCTGATGGCTACCGACAGTGGGACTGAAGAGGACTCCGAGCCCCTCCCCGACCTCCTGAGGACCCTCGAAAAAGACGGCTCCGTGGAAGGAGTCCACCTCTCCGATGCCCTGTCCCCAGCACAACGCCAAGACTGCCAAGACTTGCTACAGCAATTTGCCGACCTGTTCTCCCTCCTCCCTGGGGTCACCCCCTGGTGCCTCCACGATGTCGACACCGGGAATAGCCACCCTATCCCGCACAGGGCCTACAGAGTACCTGATCGAGTACGCGCCTGCATCCAGTCAGAGGTATCCAAGATGCTGGCCCTAGGAGTAATCGAGCCCTCCGACAGTCCCTGGGCCAGCCCAGTCGTGCTGGTCCCCAAGGCCGCCGCCCCTGGAGTCGCCCCAGAGCTCAGATTTTGTGTGGACTACCGGGGTTTGAACGCCGTAACCCGGACAGATGCTCACCCCATCGCCCGAGCCGATGAACTGATCGACCGCATGGGGGCCGCCCGCTACCTGAGCATCTTTGACTTGACCGCAGGCTATTGGCAGATCGGCCTCACCCCCGGTGCCCAGGAGCGATCCGCCTTCTCCACCCCGGATGGCCACTACCACTTCAAAGTGATGCCCTTCGGAATGAAAAACGCCCCCGCCACCTTCCAGAGGCTCGTAAACAAAGTATTGGCGGGGCTGGAGGAGTTCAGCGCCGCCTATCTGGACGATATTGCCGTGTACAGCCGCCAATGGGCAGAACACCTCCAACACCTCCGGGAGGTCCTGACCGCCCTCCGGCGGGCAGGACTAACAATCAAGGCCAGCAAGTGCCAAATCGGCCAAGGGTCCGTGACCTACCTGGGGCACCAGGTGGGAAGTGGCCAGGTGGCCCCTCTCCAACTCAAGATCGCTGCCATTCAGGCTTGGGAGCCCCCGGTAACCCAAACAGAGGTCCGCGCCTTCCTGGGGCTCACCGGATACTACCGGCGCTTCGTAAAAGCCTATGGCAGCATTGTGGGGCCCCTCACAGAACTCACGTCCAAAAAGATCCCCCTGAAAGTACACTGGACCCCTGAGTGTCAGGCCGCCTTTGAGAACCTCAAATCCGCCATGTGCACCGCCCCGTGCTCCAAGCCCCCGACTACAGCCGGGAATTTATAGTACAAACAGATGCCTCCGATCACAGCGTGGGGGCCGTCCTCTCCCAAATCAACACAGAAGGAGTTGACCAGCCAGTGGCCTTCATCAGCCGACGCCTGCTGGCCCGAGAACAACGCTGGAGCACCCTAGAGCGAGAGGCCTTCGCTGTGGTGTGGGCCCTCAAGAAGCTCCGGCCTTATCTCTTCGGTACCCACTTCCGGGTCCAAACAGACCACCGTCCTCTGCAATGGCTGATGCAGAGGCGGGGAGAGAACCCGAAGCTGTTGCGTTGGTCCATCTCCCTGCAAGGGATGGACTTCACTGTGGAGCATCGCCCAGGCCAAGATCACGTCAACGCAGACGGCCTGTCCCGCTTCTTCCGCCTCGGCGAGGAGATTACCCAAGAGGATGGGTGACTCTCCCTGCCTTCAGCTGGGGGAGACGCATGTTGGACAGGCCTCGTGGCAGGCCCGACCCCTCCCCGCATGGCGGGTCGTGGACTACTGCTACCCCTGTTCCCCGGACAAGAACCACACCTGCAACCCGCCGGGTCAACCCCCAGCTCTTCCCCGACGGAACCCCGGCTCATAACCATAACATTCTCAGCTGGCCCGGGTCCCTTCCCGAACCACCGACCCCGGCCCAGCCGCCATCTTGGACCCGCCACAACCAGGCCTCGTGACCGCGGGTCGACCTCAGCCTCAGGCCCAGCCAAACCCCGACATCGAGGCACCACCATCCACCCAGTAAAAAGACCACTTGGCGAGTCAATGGAAGAAGGAGTGTCGATGGCTCCCCTCCGCCAGGTTTCAATCGCCCCCAGCCTCCCTGGGCGCTGGCTCCACCCCCCTGCTGGGTGTCTGGACTCCCTCATCCCGGACCCCCCGACCTCCAAGTGCAAGGGTCCGGACATCAAAGGGCGCCAGACCTATAACTAGGGTAGCTACAGAGCAGGAAGGCAGTTGTATCCTGGAGTCGAGAGACACAGAGACTAGAATTGACGGGATCATCGTATCCTGGTCCTGCTGTATCGTCAAGTTAACCTGCCTAAGAATACCGATAAAAGTGTACAGAACCTATCCTTGTGTGGCGTCCATCTGTGGGGGGGTAGTTGCTCGTCCGTACGATTGAAGGAGAGGGCCCTCGCCAGGAGGCCTCTCCCCCCTTGCTCGGCCAACCCTCCGGGTTCCCGTCTAACACGGGGCAGCTGTGGGAACGAGGTTAGACAGCTCGGGCAATGAGTAGGTAAGTAGGTGATCGGCCTAAACTGGGGAATGACTGCCCGAATGCTGACAGACCAGCTTTGGAAATCTCAACTGATCATTGATTCAGAGAGCAGAACATGCTGTCGGGAGGAGGGAGGGGGCAGGAGGAAGGAGGGGGCAGGCAGCCATGAAAAGAGAATCAGGTGTAACCTGGTTCCTATGCTTCGAGCCTTTGCTGCTTTTTGGAATTATGCTCTGGGAAATATTTGTATGTGTGTGTGGCTCTGTGGATGTTTGTGTGGCTCTGTGTGTGTGGCTCTGTGTGTGTGTGTGTGTGTGTGTGTGTGTGGCACTCTGTGTGTGTGGTGCTCTGTGTGTGTGTGTGGCGCTCTGTGTGTCTGTGGCACTCTGTGTGTGTGTGGTGCTCTGTGTGTGTGTGTGTGTGGCGCTCTGTGTGTGTGTGTGGCACTCTGTGTGTGTTTGTGTGTGTGTGGCGCTGTGTGTGTGTGTGCTGCTGTGTGTGTGTGACACTGTGTGTATGTGTGTGTGGTGCTGTGTGTGTGTGTGTGTGTGGCTCTGTGTTTGTGTGGCTCTGTGTGTGTGTGGCTGTGTGTGTGTGTGTGGCTCTGTGTGTGTAACTCTGTGTGTGGCTCTGTGTGGGTGTGGCTCTGTGTGTGTGTGGCTCTGTGTGTGTGGCTCTGTGTGTGTGTGGCTGTGTGTGTGGCTTTGTGTGTGTCTCTGAGTGGCTCTGTGTGTGTGTGTGTGGTTATGTGTGTGTGTCTGTGTGTGGCTCTGTGTGTGTGTGCCTCTGTATGTGTGTGGTTCTGTGTGTGTATGGGTGCACATGCAATAGATCTTGCATTATTGAGAGATTAAGCTATTGCCATTGTAAATGACAATGCCATTTATTTATCTGTTTTCAAAACCAACACATAAATAACAATTTTGTCATTTACTATGCCAATAGCTATAACTTTTGCAAAGGTGAGACTGTTGCATTGTAAATGCTGTTTCTACAGGGAGCAATCAAACCTTGTGTGCAATTTAAGTTGTAAGTAATGGTAAACTGCAAACAACACTATCTGAAGGACAGTATATATTTCTGGCCAAATCCTGCACTGGTTGTTCCAAGGGGACATTTTTTCAAGCATGCCCCGAATTCTGATGGTGAGAACATTCTTGCTATTGTGGGACATGCCGCCAATACCCCCACAAGCAAATCCACCTCCCCCTACCCCCGCCTGACCCCCTACCCCCACCTGCCACAAGAAGCGTCTGGGAGGTTATTGTCTGTCTGAGGAATGCCAATGAATGAATTACTTGAATGAAGTCCGGGAGAAAAAGTTACTAGCCCAGATGAAATAAAGATGGTCTCCGATGTATATCGAAAGCGTTAAATGGCGCAGGGCAGTGAGTGTGTTAACACGAGCACGGTTTCACACTCGCCTCACAGTGCCTGAGGCCAGAAGTGCCAGTCAAAGGTTGCAGCCACTGCCACTCGGCTTACCGAGTTTGCTAATTCAGAATGAATGTGGCTACTGATTATGGCAGTGAGGATTTATTGACAAAATCAGATTAAGACTGGACAGAATCACTTGTTTAAATGCACTTTCTTTAGTCTTTAATCCCGATTCTTCAAGAAACCCTTGACTTGTGGGCGATATGCCCCCCCCACCCAGTTGCTAAAATATTCACAGTGTAACTAGGCCCCTACTTAAACCTTTGCACTGTCGCAAAACAAGTCAAAAATACATTAAGCTCCATGTTTTCATCGAAGTAGGGAAGAAGCTTTCACAGATCAGATCAAAGCTGTAGTTTTGCACCAGGGAGAAAAATAGAGCAACTTATTTACTCTTTCATTCTTGCACGCACTCACATTCGCATCCATACACTTTCTCTCTCACCTCACTTGCTGGCTGTCTGTTTCCTATCAGGGTCTAAGAGAGAGTTGGTTGAGGACGGGAGAGGGAGGGGCTAGCTAAAGGTGACCGATGGCTGGAAACAGTTGTTTGGGGGGGGGGAGGATGAGGTGAGTGAAATGGACGCGCAGATGTTGGTAACGGCAGAGGTGAGGTGGAGTGGGAGTGGAGGGCAGGAGGCGGCTGATCGACATCACTATTACCGCATTCAGGAGGTCAATCTCTCACAGGCAATGCCTCTCTCATTCTCTCTCACACACTCACCCACCCCCAATCCCCGTCTTTCCCACTCAGTCTTGCACACTGTGGTCTCTCACATGGACACCTATGCACAGACAAGTGCACTTATTCATTCAGTCTCTCTATCGCACATTCATTCTTTCACGCACTCACATACACTTTCTCTCTCACCTCACTTGCTGGCTGTCTATTTCCTATCAGGGTCTGGGAGGGAGTCGGTTGAGGACAGGAGAGGGAGGGGCTAGCTAAAGGTGACCAATGGCTGATAACTCACTCTTCACTACTCACTCTTTACTACTCACTCTCTAATACTCTCACTACTCACTCTACTACTCATTCTACTACTCTAGTACTTACTCTACAACTCTCTAATACTCCCTACTCACTCTACTAGTCATTCTTTAATACTCTCTACTACTCACTCTACTACTCTCTACTCACTCTCTACTACTCAATCAATCAATGTATTGGTATATGATTTGGAACTCGATTGAGGTCCACATAAAAACAAGACATAGAATAAAAAGAAAAAAACTGCAATTACAGATACATACAATCCAATAAGATACACTCTAATTAACTCAGAAAATTAAGTAAAGGAATCATGTCCATTAATACAGTTCTAAAAAACATTTAAAAAAGTTTAAAAAATCTGTAGTAAAAACATTTCATTGGGGGGTTAAGAATAGCATCTACTAAAGAGTTGGCAGACAAAATACTTAATTGTAAACAAATTGGTCTCACCCACTTTCGGCAATGAGCCATTAGGGCAGGGCATACGAAAAGAACATGGGCGGTATCCTGGATCGAATTATTACACAAGTTACATTTGTCGGAGGAACCATACCATCTAGCTAATAATTTATTTAAAGGGAGGAGATCCTGCCTCAAGAGGAACCAAAAGCGTTGTAAGCCATGGGGAAGGTTCCAAGAGGCATAAGGTTGCATATACTTAAATAAACAGGAATTAATAACTGGAGAAGCACCTTTCTTTAAGATGAGGGAATCTCTGTCCCTCCTAAAACTTAAATTCCATGTTGCCAGTTTTAGTGTGGACTTTAGCTGATGTGTAGAAAGCAAAAAAAGAGTTGATTCTTCCAGTTCAAGTAGTGTAACAGGCCTTCTAAAGTTCTTTATAAGTAGGGAGTATTCTTTTAGGGGGGCCAATAATTCTTTTTGGATGAGGTGTTCTTAAAGTGGCCGGTTTTCCCTTTGCCAGACAAGAGACCGAACGTATTACTCCCGCCAGGCCCTGAACCCAACTGCTTCGTATGCCAAATTCAAGCCTAAGAGATGCCACCGTACAAGCATTGTTAACCGTAGTCAGATATCGCAAAAGTCTGCCCTCGACAGTATCCAAAAAACCCCATTGTCCCAGATCAAGAAGTTCAATGCCATAAAGCAGAGAGGCTGGAATTTTTGCCCGAAAAGCCTCTAGCAGGTGAACAAAATGTCTTTTGCCTGTGGCTTTATAAAGTGCACTTAATCCTTTATCTTGAGTCATGGCCTTCCGAGTATTATTATCCATGTAGGCCTTATCGCTCAAGTTACCACATACTATTTTCCCTAGGAAGACATAGGATTTTACGATTTCCAGATATAACCACCTAGAGACCAACTAAAATTCCCAGATTTCGATTTTTTCTTTCCCTTCATACACATTACTTTGCTTTTAGAGATATTAATCTTCGATGATGGGACTCGGCAAATATATACAATGCCTGCAGACGGTTATTTAATCCTTTTGGGGTAAGGTCTAGTAGTAGTATATCATCTGCGTACATCAAGCATATAATTGGTTTGTCCCCCAGGAGTGGGGCAATGCCTTCGCTTGAAGATAGGGTCTGGGGGAGATCATGAACATAAAGGGAAAACAATAGTGGGGCCAATAAACAACCCTGTTTGAGACCATTGGCCGAGGGGATCGCTTGGGATTAGGTATGGGCGGAAAATCCGTTCCGCTCGCGGATTTTGCGGATTTTCGGGAAATCCGCAATCCGCGAGATTCCCGAATCTCCCGCAAAATCCGCAAATCCGCGAGCAGCGGATTTTGCTCGCACTGTTCGCGTGAGTTCGCGGCTTCCCAGTACAACTTCGCGCCCCGCGAATAAGTGCTAAATTGCAGAAATACGATCTTAGCAAAACTGAAACTACTTGCCAGGTTCAAAAGTTCAGGCTCATCATTAGTAGCCATTTCCTGTAGTGCTTCCTGAGGGGCCCCTCCAGAGTTCAGTTGCCAGTTGCAACTATTATGTGACCCTGCTCTGAACCTCAGAATAGTTACACATATGCCACAAAGGTCCTGAATTACAGCTAAGGGAGACAAGCAGGAACCAGGCTGGAAGTTAAAATCCATTAATCAGCCCCTAATTCATTATTGTCAGTTGGGGCAGGGCAGGTGTTGTAACTAATTTTGCAACAATGAAAGCACTTAGCAAGTGCAAAAGATCACTAATCAGGGCGCACTAAGGAAGCAGGTGCCAGCTAAAAAAATATTCTGTGACACATTAATCAGCCCCAAATTAATTCAGGTCACTTGAGGCAGGGAAGGTGTGCTTTGCTTTGCCGAAAATAATGTACACTGGACAACCAGAGGGTGTGGTGATGAAACAGAGGGTGGCATGGGTGGGCCAGAGGGTGGCATGAGTAGTCAGAGAGTGGCAGTGGTGACAGAGAGTGGCAGTGATGAAGAAGAGTGTCCCAAACAGGCTGGACACGTAGAAACAACAAGTTCGCAAAACTTGCGACCCGACAGGTAAGTTCGCAAATTGCGAAATTGTAAAAACCCTCGCGAACTGGCAGAAACACGGGCGAACACAAAAAAAAAAAATCTGCAAATTCGCGGGAATTCGCGGATTTTGCGGATTGCGAGTTCGCAAATCCGCAAAATTCGCGAACGCGAGATCTGCAAAATTCGCCCATGCTTACTTGGGATAAGCCTCTCTCCCCTCCCAGTAATACTCTGCACCAGGTATCCGAGTGGGGGTCCTGAACTAAGTCTAAAAGCTGGGCTGGCATACCTAAAGCCGATAGTTTCTTCCACAGCAAGGGGCGATCAACTTTATCAAAAGCTGTGGAGAAATCTATAAAGGCTGCATAGACTCGCCCCCCTCTGACCCTGATGTATTTATCGGAAATTACTTGCAGAGCTGTTAAGTTATCCATGGTGCCATGGTTCTTTCGAAATCCTGTCTGCTCTAAGGGAAGTATATTGGACTGTTCCACCCAATCATTAATTAATTTCAAAAGGCATTTTGCAAAAACTTTGCCAATTGCGTCCAGGAGAGCAATTTGACGATAGTTTTGGGGAGACAACCGGTCACCCTTTTTAAAAAGGGGAACCAAAATACTCCCCTTCCAAGATGGAAGAACCTTTCAGCTCAGAAAGCAAATGTTAGACACCGGGTAAAGCAGTTTGCTCCACTTTACCCTATTTTGCTTTAGAACAGAGATTGGGAGTTCTTCCGGTCCCATTGCCCCGGAAGAGCGCATTTCCCTGATAGCTAATTCAATAGCTTTTTCCGAGAGTGGGACCAAAGGCTGACTGTCCTCATTAAAACTTATGCGGGGAACACTGTTCCATTACTTGCATAAAGGGCTGTGACATAGGCCACCCATGTTTGCTCTTCGATGGGGATTGGAAGCGGACTTGTTCTGGCACCGCAACCCTCGCCTATGAGGGACCAGAATCGTTTCATTTGTCCATTAAAGGCAGCCTCTCTTAGCTTTATCCAGATAGTATCCTCCCCCTCTTTTCTTAATTTGGCCTGTAACCTTCTCCTCCTTCTTTTTAATAGGGCTATTCTGCACGCTCCTTCAGCCGATTTACTCAAATATTGTTCCCTTACTAACTTATTTATTTCTATATTGAGCAGCCGGAGAGGACTAAAGGGTTTCGTCGTATATCTTTTCTTATTTGGATTTTTAGCGACAGAGATCACCACCTTCATAAAGTCAGAAAAACACACAGTTTCCGAGCCATGCCAATTAGCAAGGTCATTTATTGCTGCATCAAGAATGCTCTCTAAGCCTCTTAGAGCCTTTGTATTCCAGTAGCATCTCCCAGATTTAACTCCAAAACTTACCAGGTCACTGCTAATTGACCACTGGTCAGGTTTGGGGGGATTTATTTTCACAGAGGTAGATAGTATTTATGATCGCTAAAAAGAGTTTCTATAACCCTAAGATCCTTCAGTAGGGCAAAGGTAGAATTCTCCACTATTACGTAATCTAGGATAGATTCACCCTGATTAGATTTATGGGTGAAATTTACAGGGGAATCAGAGTGGAGCCTTCCATTCGCGATGATCCCATCCATCTCAGAGAGTTCTTCAAGAAGTATCTTCCCTCGCTTATTTTATTTTATTTTTATTTTTTTTAAATTTTTGAAAACCTTTATTTCACAAGAGCACGCAGCTATTCAGCCTAACATCCCGGAGGCAAGGCGGCATAGTAGGCAGAGCATAATAGTGCAAATCAGTTACGTAGGAAATTATAGGTTTATTTTATGATTTTATAACAATGAGAAGGAAAAAAAAAAAAAAAAGGACCCCAACTGGCGCCGGAAAATGGCAATGGGATGAAGAGTGCAGCAAGGAGTAGAAAGCCGGGAGGAGAAAGAGAACAGCGGCTCAGAGATACAGAAGAGTGGAGGATGATAGGAGGGGGGAGGAAAAACAGGATCAATCAGTTATCGTAAACAGTCGGTGTCATAGGTCACAGTGACAAATGTTCATCCAATGAAACGGGCTCAGGTGGCAGACACACATCCCCTCGGTAGGAGTTCCAGGCACCCCACACCTTGTTCCATTTGTTAGGTTTACCCCTGGCAACATAGACAGTCTTCTCCCGGAACATACACCAATCCATGTTGGCTTTCCATTGTACCACAAGGGGAGCCGTAGTGGCACCCCACCTCTGAGCAATGTCTCTCTTGGCCACCATATTGCCTAGGGTCACCCACTGGGTCTGGGCCGTGTTGTGATCTGTCGGCTCCCAAATGTTGAGGAGACACCTACGAGCCTCCGCCGCAATCCCCACTCCCGACACTTCACTCATGACCCTGTGAATTCTTCTCCAGTAGGACGCTATGGCCGGGCATTCCCACAAGATGTGCAAGAAGGTGGCGAGGGCGCCACAGCCTCGACGACATAGTCCGTCGGGCGAATAACCCATGTGTATAAGGCGGGGGCCAGTGACGTATACCCTGTGTAGGATTTTAAATTGGACCAATCGAAGCCGAGCAGAGATGGCAACCTCCTTAGGGGAGGACACTGCACTCTGCCAGTCCTCCTTGTCAATTTCCAGGCCATCCGCCACCCACTGGTCGCGCAACCCAAGGAGAAGGTCAGTGCGGACATTAATTAGTTTTTTGTAGGACAATGAAATAGCGCTGTCGGGCATGTGGCCGTCCAGCACTCTGTCCTCCAGCGGTGAACCTTCCGGGACAGCCTCCCAGGGAGACATAGCAGAAAGCAAAGCGTGTCTCAGCTTGGCATATCGGAAGAACTCTGAGGCACCCAGCTGGTACTCAGTCTGTAACTGGGGGAAGGTCTTGATAGTCCGTTTGGAAATCATGTCACCCACTCTAGAGATGCCAATGAGGTCCCATTTATCAAAGCCCTTGGTGTGCCATAGTCTGCCCAACATGTCGGATTCATACAAAGGAGTGAAGCTGGTCAGTCTGCCCTGCCATCCCTGCACCTTGGTGATCGTACGCCAAATAGAGACTGCCGTCCTCGTGGGACCAGACATACGCCGATCAAGAGATCTGGAGTACAGGGCTCGGTAGTAGTTACCACCGCTCATGAGCCACCTGTCCATGGCGTAGCCGGGGCTATTCACCGGGCCATAAAACCCGTGATTGAGGGCTGCAAGCTGGGAGGCCCAGTAATACCTACGGACATCCGGCAGTGCTATGCCCCCGTCGTACCACGGGAGCGTAAGCTTAGTGATCGCCACCCGGGGGCGGCCATCCCAAAGCAGGGCCCACTGGAGACCCTCAATTTCCCTAAAATATCGGGCCGGTACTGGGTCTTGGGTGTTTTGTAAGGCATACAGGAACCTGGGCAAGGACATCATTTTAAACAGGGACGCTCGGCCAAGCAGGGAGAGCGGGAGCTTACGCCAGCCCTCCACGTCGCGTCGAAGACGTTGTAGTGGGGGGAGTAAGTTCTGGTCGTATCGAACCTTCGGGTTCCCAGAGATGTAGATCCCTAGGTACTTGAAGCCCTGTGTGGCCACCTGAATGTTACAGCCTCTGGGGAGGCGCGGTGTGTCCCCTTTCAAGACGTAGAGAGAGGACTTGGCCCAGTTGATAATCAGGCCAGAGTATCTCCCAAAATGCCTAAGAACGTCACAGGCAACAATAAGAGACTTGTACGGGGATGTCAGGTATAGGAGGATGTCGTCAGCATACAGGGAGATACGGTCCTCGAAGTCAGGTGCCCAGGTGATGCCATGGAGGTCGGGGTGGAAACGCAGCATGGCCGCAAGAGGCTCGAGAGCCAGAGCAAAAAGGAGAGGCGACAAGGGGCAGCCCTGCCTGGTGCCCCTGTGAAGGACAAAGGACGTCGATAGACGGCCGTTAACGGATACATTAGCCATTGGGCTAGCGTAGAGAAGTTTTACCCAGCTAAGAAAGACCGGGCCAAAGCCGAGCTTAGCTAACACTGCCCAGAGGTAGTTCCACTCGATGGAGTCAAACGCCATCGTGGCATCAAGGGATGCCAGCACTGCTGGCTCCGCAAGAGTGTGCACCCTGGCCAGGGCGCCGTGGAGTCGTCTCAAATTGAGGGCAGTGTTGCGGTGCGGAATAAAGCCCGACTGGTCCGGGTGCACCAAGTCGCCAATGACCCCAGCCAGTCGGTTAGCAAGCAATTTGCGAGGACCTTGGGTTCGGTGTTCAGGAGGGAAATAGGCCGATATGACCGACACATATCCCTTGGTTTACCGTCCTTGTGGATGACCACAATAGTGGCCATCCTCTGGTCAAGGGGAAGAATGCCGGCGTCTCGCGCCTCCAGGAACATAGTACGGAGGTGCGGGGAAACCACATCAGGTCGTATCTTGTAGAGCTCAGCCGGGATGCCGTTGGGACCCGGCGCCTTGCCAGATCTCAAAGAGCGGATCGCGAGGGCAATCTCATCAGCAGATATGTCTCTGTCCAGATCATCGCGGTCCGCCTCAGAGAGACAGGGAAGATCCACGGTCGAGAGAAGTTCTGCCGAGTCAGCCTCGGAGCAGTCAGAAGTGGAGGTGTAAACACCCCTGAAGTAGTCGGCGAAGGACTCGGCAATGGCAGAAGGGTCAGTGACAGGGGTCCCGTCTGCCCCCAGGATCTCAGGTACCACCCGACTGGCCAACTCCCTCCTGTCCAACCAGGCCAACAGCCTGCCGGCCTTGTCTCCTACATCGTAGATACGGCCCTGCTGTTCCCTAGCCAAGGTCTGGGCGGCATTCGTAGCAAGATCTCTGTATTCCAGTTGCTTTAGGGAGAGCGCATGGTGGAGGTCTGGGGCAGATTCGAGGTCCAGCTGGGCGTCGAGGTTCAAGATCTCTTCCTCGATACAAAGTAGTTCGGCATCTCTATTCCTACGGGCCTCCGCTATTAAGGTAAATGCCTCGCCCCTTAGAACGGCCTTGAATGCCTCCCACAGGGTCGCGGCCGACCCAACCGAACCCTCGTTTTCGGAGAAGTAAAGGTCTATAGCCTTGGCCAGAAGAGCGCGGGTCTTTGGGTTCCGAAAGTACCAGGGATTGACCGTTGCCGGTCGCTCCGACAGGGCGATGCCGAAGTCAAAGGAGACCAGGAGCGGCGAGTGGTCAGAGACTCCTCGCGCCAGGAAGCGGGCTTCGGACACTGCCGTAGCGTGAGCTGCCAAGGTAAGAACGTAGTCTATGCGGGACAGGCTACCATGCGCACTGGACAGGAAGGAGAACTGACGAAGCGTGGGGTGGAGGAGTCTCCAACTATCCACAAGGCCCAACGATTCTATGAACGAGGGCAACCACAATTGAGAGTGGCGAAGGTCCCTAGACGGATGTCGGTCTAGGGAGCCAGAGCAGACCGAATTAAAGTCACCCCCAACAATCAGCAAGTCGTCAGGCAGAGCTAAAATGGCGCCACCAAGGTCCCAGAACGTACTGGTCTGTAGGCCAGGCGGGACGTAAACTGAAAGTAGGATGAGGGCCCTCCCCTCCCACCACCCAGCCACCGCTGCGTAGCGCCCTCTATCATCTATCGTGGTCACATCAATCTCCAGCGGAAGGGATGTCCGGACAAGGACGCCCGCCCCCCGAGAGCCCGAAGAGAACCCTGAGTATGCCACCATCTTGTACCCTTTGCGATTGAGCGCTTTACATGAGTTCCCAATCAAGTGTGTTTCCTGTAGAAAAACCACATCAGGCATGTGACGCTTGAGCATTTGAAGTACAATCCCCCTTTTGATTCGGTCACCCAACCCATTGACATTCCAACTGATCACTTTTAATTTCCTACCCCCCATCATCGTGACTCTCTCCCCAGCCCGACTCGAATAACACTTGCAGAAACAAGAGTGCAACAATATACACAACCCATTGCCGAAAGAAAGAAAACAAGATCACACTAAGAGACACTTGAACTTGTCCCAAAACACCCCCCACCCTGCACCCCTGCATCAGACTAAAAAGCCCCCGCAACCAGCAGTGTGCCTGTCGCCCCATTAACTAGTCTACAAAAAGCCCCAAAAGGAGTAAGGATTCCCTGCGGACACCTCCCGCCGCCCCCCATGAAACGACAGGAGATCCAATTACTATTACACTGGAAAAGGGACGATAGTCACATATTGCAGGACCACCAACCGCCAATGTTCTCGTAGTAGAGCCAATTCTCACAAATCAGATCCACCAGCAGCGCCCCTTTCGCTGTCCTCCCGGCCGTCGCTACGCTGTGGTAGGGTGTCCAGCCATTCGCTTACGTTGTCCGGATAGTCAAAAAACAGAGCACGGCCATCGAGTTCAATCGGAAGCTTGGCCGGGAACATCATCGAATACTTGAGACCCATGTCCCTCAGTCGCCGTTTCACTCCCGCATAGCTCTGGCGTTGTCTCTGTACCGCCCTGGTAAAGTCAGGTTAGAAGTGCACCTCAGAGTTCTGGTACTGTAGCGGTCCATGCCTCCTGGACGCTTGTAGGATTGCGTCCCTATCCCTGAAGTTGAGGAACCTGGCAATGATGGGTCTAGGCGCCACGCCCGACTTCGGCGGGCCACCTGGTACCCGATGTGCTTGTTCCACCAAGAAGAATTTGCTCAACCCGGGGGGAGTAAGATGGTTCTGTATCAGGTCCTCAACGAACAGATCAGCCAACGCCTCTTCTGACCCTTCCGGAACGCCAATGATGCGGACATTCTGTCGCCTGGCACGACCTTCGTAGTCGTCCAGTCTCCTGGAGAATTGGTCAGAAGTGAGCCGTAGAGTCCAGACCTCGGTTTGCAGGTCCGAGACGTCGGTGGTGAGGCTCGAAGTTTTTAAGTCCAACGATTTCACCCGATCGTTGGTTTTACCCAGGTCGGCTCTGATAAGGGTGAGATCCACTGCCAACGTGTCCACTTTGTGGGTCAAAACCTCGTGTTGCTTCTGTAATTCGGCTCGTATGCCCGAGATGGCCCCCATAATGTCACTGAGGGTGGGCTCGGACCCATCTGGCGAGCCCGAAGAGGAGAAGTCTTTAGTGGAGGCCCCCGGTGCAGGCGAGATGCGCAGCTGAGCATATCTATCAATTCTGTTCTGCTGCACTTGGGACTTGCCACGAACGCCTTTGTTCGATGTCTTGTCCGGGTCGCCCTTGCCCGCCATGTTGGGTCCGATGAGGCTGAGGGGCTACCACACCCAGCTCCGAGCCTTAGATGTGCCGAGCCGAGGTTGTAGGACAGATGTGCAGTCCAAACTAGTGGTAGGAGACACAGCAGTATCGAAGATTCCGCCAGTGGGGATCACCACCCAGCACTACGCATCCCAGTATTGCGGAGTGGCGGAGACCGAGGAGACAATGGCGCTTCCTTGGCAAGGGGCATCACACGACGTAGCTCAGCGTAGGAACCTCCGATTCGAAAGCGGGAGGCAGGCTCCGCATCAGTGACCCGCCAGCAATCGGAATCCACCTACGTGGAACAGGATTTCAAGCAGGATTATTGCGGAGGGTCGGAGGGTCCGCGGAGCTCCGAGCTTACGCGGCCATCTTGCTTGCCCGCGAAGCTCCTCCTCCTCGCTTATTTGTTTTAATGTTCTCAGGGAAGAGAGCTTGGGGAATTTGTTGTGATTCTTCTTTGTATTTGTCTCGAAACAGGCTCATACTTAGATTAGAGATTTTACAATTCAGGTCCCCTACCAAAATTATATGAGGAGAGGGAGCTTTCTCCCTAATACTCTGTACATAGGTAAAGACCTTTTTTAGAATTGGATTAAAGCAAGCTTCGGGGGAATATACGCATTAATCAGTACTAAAGGTTTAGAAACTTCAACATTGTCTAAACTAAACAACGTTACAGCCTGAAAGAGATTACAAGGATCCAAATAATGAGAGAAATGCCATTTTATCTGGTTAGACAATAAACAGGCAATACCCCCGCTAGCGTGGCCTCTCCTGGAAGGGGAAGCACAGCCCTCCAATACAAAATAGTCCCTTCCTACCCGAATTTTCTCCGAACACCACGTCTCTTGGAGACAGATCACACTGGCTTCTAAGGACAGGAGGAATTTAATTTTTTCAGGACTATTCTTCAACCCAGCGGCATTCCAAGATAATATCTATATGTTGCCGCTAAAGATGAGAACGAGACACAGACTTATTTGTCAATTTCCTCGAGAGAACACCGGGTAACCAGTTCCATTGGAGGCTTTCATCCACAACTTTATCGTGGGGAGGGGGCATAGGAGGGTTAGTATATGACACAAGGCGGAGATCTTTTGATATGCAGATTTTTAGATCATCAAAACCGCCAGACCGTTCTGTATTGCCAGAGGCTGCCTGTAGAAGTGAAAAAGGAGAGCCTAGGGATTTAGAGGTTTTAAAGGGTCTACCAGAGAGGACATTGCCCCAGAAGGGGATAACATCGATAACATCGATCCCTCTACTCTGAAAATCTTCCGGCCGTTGCAAGATTAGATTTACTACTAATTTAGAGTAAAACTTTACCCTCGTCTGAGTTCCAGCCTCTGTCTTCAGAATCAATACTTTGTCTATATCTGCAGATTGTATTAATTTCAAATTTGCGGATTCCTGAAAACATTTAAGGAGTAGTGATTGATTTAGGGTGCAGTCAGCGTCAAATAGAGGGAAGAAATCGAGGATAAGGGTGTCAATACTTTCCTCTTTAGGCATTTCCGGAGGTATCTTAAAGACCACTACTCCTTCCCCCTTGTCAGAATAAGGTCTGGCTAGAGGAATAAGAACTGTTGAAGCAGGGCCAGTAAATATAATCTCATTTCCTGAGGTGCTGGACTAGAGGGACCCCCTTTGTCAGTATTGTGCTCACCAAATGGGCCAAGCGGGTTAGTGAGGTAGAAGGCGGGAATAGATGGTGAGGGGACCGGCCTTTGTGCTAAGGAGATTGAAATATCTACAGCTCCTTTTACATCCCCACTTTCATCTTTTACTACCAATAGGGAAACCTGATGTGGCTCTTTTTTAGTGGACATATCCAAGTGAACTCCAAAAAGGATTTCAATTCTTCTAATTAATTTCCTATTTTTCCTCCCGTTCTTTTTAACTTTCCCTGATTTACCCTTTTTTCTATTGTCTTCTGGTTCTAATACCTCCTTATCTCCCTCACCCCGCTGCTTATTAATAATCGGGAAGAGTTCCTTGTCTACATTTGAAGCGGTTTCATGCAGGACCTCTAATACTGGGTCAAGATCCACTATACAGTTGGAGGTCAGAGCTCTCAAAGGAGGAACTAATTTTTCCCTATCACAAAATGGTTGAGATATATGAAGTGCCCCATTCTCCATCTTAGGATCTTTCTGCACTACAGGATCTTTCTGCACTACAGGATCTAGCCCACTTGCCTCTAAAATAGGTCTGATTTCCTTCTCCTGTCGGTTGCTCAATAGGACCTTCAATATTTGAGTTACTGTTTCCAGTACACAATCAGAGCCCCGACAAATTTTTCTAATAATAACAAAATGGAAGAAAGTAAATGTTCAAGAGAGGAAAGGGAGTCAGAAACAGGTTTATCTAACCTAAGCGGGTGAATAGCATCGATGCCTGTTATGTTAAGGTTGGGACTCATCGAAGTATTTGACTGGGAGATATTTGAGGGGGTACTACTATAAAGATGGAGGCCGGGGGGAGCAGATACTACTGGGGTCTTTGTAGGATCACAAGCCTTACCCGTATCGTCCTCAATATATCTCCTGCAAAGCTCCATATCTAAATCAGAAGAGACTAAATCATTAGTTCGCACTCCTCTTGGAAGAGAAGAGCTAAATGAATGTTTAGGTGGAGACTCGCTGGGATTTGGAAAAGGAACATGTTCTATAACCCCCACTACTTTTGGGATGGCTTCTGACGGGGTTTGAACTGGAAGAAGGGATTGTATATTTTTATCCCCTGAAGTAAACAAGGGGGGAGACACACAATTGTCTAAGGAGGGGGGACCTTCCGCTACTTCAACTAATGGGGTGGCTCCCCTTTTCTTATTGTTCTGATCCACCAAACCCTCGGTACTTAACCCCATCAAAGTAATGTGTTCTTTTACCGAAAGGCCTTTTTCATCCATGTCATCGGGCATGGACCCCACAATTGTGGCTCTATTCTTTCCCCTTTCCCAAAGGTTAAATAACTGGCATGTGCCCTTTAGTTGTGTAACATGGCTATCCTTATTTCGGAGGGGATTCGATTTGGTTTTGGAACAAGACCTTCCCACTAATAATTTCCCAGACCTTAACTTTTTGGCCGTCATTAAAAAACCCAAAGGGGAACACAAGGGATCACAGAAGACTATAACGGGCCACTATAATACGCACAATTACAACCGCAAACAAACTAAGAATAGTACTCAAAGAAATTTTTTTTGAAAAGGGATGGGCACAGCACAGCCTACTTCAGCCTCTGAGGGCCTCAGAGGGCCCGCCCTTTGCCTGGGCTTCGTCCCACCCGCGTCCCGTGTCGCGTGGCTTGCAACAACTAAGAGGGGAAAGTGGGAGGGGCGGGAAGAGGACCAGCTGCGGCAGGTTGAGCAACGCACTGCCCGCTGGTCCTCGCAGTCCCGCAGGTGTCCGGTAGAAAGTCTCAATCACCTCCTTGTCTGTCCGGTCCAAAAGCACCCACACGCGAGCGGCTCCCGCGAAGCGGGGGCCGCGAGATGTAGGCGAAAACCCGGCAGCAGGAACAGCACCAGAATACGCCTGCTAGGCAATGGCAGCAACACTCCTCAGCAAGACGGCAAATCCAGGGAGGTAAGGACCTACTGCAGCTTTAGTGAGCCACGGGCTGGGCGGGAAGAGGACCAACTGCGGCAGGTTGAGCAACGCACTGCCCGCTGGTCCTCGCAGTCCCGCAGGTGTCCGGTAGAAAGACTCAATCGCCTCTTTGTCGGTCTGGTCCAAAGGCACCCACACGCGAGCGGCTCCCGCTAAGCGGGGGCCGCGAGATGCAGGCGAAAACCTGGCAGCAGGAACAGCACCAGAATACGCCCGCTAGGCAATGGCTGCAACACTCCTCAGCAAGACGGCAAATCCAGGGAGGTAAGGACCTACTGCAGCTTTAGTGAGCCTGGGGCGGGGCGGGAAGAGGACCAGCTGCAGCAGGTTGAGCAACGCACTGCCCGCTGGTCCTCGCAGTCCCGCAGGTGTCCAGTAGAAAGTCTCAATCGCCTCCTTGTCTGTCCGCTCCAAAGGCACCCACACGCGAGCGGCTCCCGCGAAGCGGGGGTCGCGAGATGCAGGCCAAAACCCGGCAGCAGGAACAGCACCAGAATACGCCCGCTAGGCAATGGCAGCAACACTCCTCAGCAAGACGGCAAATCCGTTAAGGTATGATTTTAGTGAAGAGGGAAAGATGAGGATGTTGGAGTAGGCTGTGAGAGGGCTGTGGGTGAACTGAGAAGCAAGGCTGAGAGTGAGGCTGAGAGTAAGGCTGTGAGCGGAACAGGCTGTCAGCGGAGCACTCAGGGGAGACCTGCTGGCAAAGTCGGACCTAGTCGGATCTGCCTAGGTCAAACCCCCCGGCTCTTACTTGGCGGCCGCCTCTATCGGCAGCCGCGCTCATGTCACGTCTTTGCAGTCTCACCTCACCTCACCTCTTTGAAGTGGCTGATCCTGACGGCAGGAAAGAGCGGCGGTGAAAAACAGTGTATCAATGTGTCCGTGCTGAGATCAAGCCAATGCTGGTTGTCGCCCTGAAGATCGCCGCCTGCACACTCCTCTCACACGGCGTGATCCATGGACTATGCGGCTGCTGTCAGCAGGGTTGTGGGATTGTGGGATTGTGGGATCTGTAGTCTTTAATCCCAGCGGTAGCCTAGCAGAGGCTCACTTTTATCTTTTCTTATCTTTTCTCTGGGGAGAAGCGTGGTATAAACCCCCAGTGGGAGCAGTCCAGGCCAAACTGCCAGGCCAGGGCCTCCCTGAAGTGGGAGCAGTCCAGGCCAAACTACCAGGCCAGGGCCTCCCTGAACACAAGCAATCCCTGAGCAGTTTTGTCCTGATTATGGCTCCTCAGTCTTTTAGCTTGATTCCAGTAGAAAATACACAATGGTCACACTCCTTCTTGGTGTCTTCTCAGTGTCTACTTGGTTTCTTGGCTTCTTGGCTCCACAGGCTCGACAGGCTCCCACCGGAACGCTCACCAGCTCACTGGACTCTGGGTCGCTGGGTCACTGTGGGTCACTGGATCACTGGATCACAAGAGTCGCTCCTTCTGCAGAGAGCTGCTACTCCGCTTCACCTTGCCTCTACCTCACCCCCTGCAGCACCGCTTTGAGCGCTATGAGCTGTGAACACCGCCCGCCGCCCTGCTCGACCCGCCGAGTGCTTCGGAGCTGCACCGGAGTCAGGTGCACAGGCGCAGGCACGGCGAGAAGCGCAGGCGGGCTGGTGAGGCACCGGTGAGGTTTAGGGAGTGAGGGGTTTTCCGCAATACTCTTCGCAGACTCTTCGCAAACCTGACGACAAAAAATGGAGCTCAAGCGCTCGACGGCTGGGCACCCACTCCCGCTCAACGGGGCAAAGCAACTTGCTCACTCGCTCGCTCATACGGAATGGCGAACACCGAAAACTCTGGCGTCTTCGCTTGACTCTCTGACGCCCTCCACTGGCTCCACTCTGACAAGGATTGCTTTTGCAGACAACATATGTTAACATACAACTCACAATACTCACTACTACTCACTCTAGTACTCTCTGTAACTCTCTACTACTCACTACTACTCACTCTATTCCTCTCTAGTACTCACTCTACTACTCTACTACACACTCTCTACTCCTCTACTATGCACTCTCTACTACTCACTTTCTACTACTCTCTACTCTACTCACACTCTACTAATCACTCTCAACTATCTACTACTCACTCTGTACAACTCTACTAACTCTATACTACTCGCTCTACTACTCTACTCACTACTACTCTCTACTACTCTACTACTCATTCTCTACTACTCATTCTCTACTACTCACTCTCTACTACTCTCTACTCACAAATCACTTTACTACTCCCTCTTTACTACTATCTCTACTACACCTCTTTACTACTCACTCTATACTACTCTCTACTAATCACTCATTACTACCCACTCTAATACTCTTGATTACTCACTCTACTACTCTCTAGTACACTTTACTAACTCTTTACTACTCACTCACTACTGATACTCTCTGCTATTGTGTGAGAGAGACAGCAGTGTGAGAGACATTTTAATTATGTTTTATTTTTTGAAACATTAAAAAACGCATTGTTATTTATTTTCAATATCAATAGCTCAAACTCGCGTAAATACGCGACCTATTGCATTGCAAATGCAATAGGTCTCGCATTTCCATGAGATTAAGCTATTGGCATTGTAAATGACAATGCCATTTATTTATCTGTTTTCAAAACCAACACATAAATAAAAATGTTGTCATTTACAATGCCAATAGCTATAACTTTTGCAAAGGTGAGACCGTTGCATTGTAAATGCTTGTTTTTACAGGGAGCAATCAAACCTTGTTTGCAATTTAAGTTGTAAGTAATGGTAAACTGCAAACAACACTATCTGAAGGACAGCATGTATTCTGGCCAAATCCTGCACTGGTTGTTCCAAGGGGACATTTTTTCAAGCATGCCCCGAATTCTGATGGTGAGAAAATTCTTGCTATTGTGGGACATGCCGCCAATACCCCCACAAGCTAATCCACCTCCCCCCTACCCCCACCTGCCCCCCTACCCTCACCTGCCACAAGAAGCGTCTGGGAGGTTATTGTCTGTCTGAGGAATGCCAATGAATGAATTACTTGAATGAAGTCCGGAAGAAAAAGTTATTAGCCCAGATGAAATGAAGATGGTCTCCGATGTATATCGAAAGCGTTAAATGGCACAGGGCAGTGAGTGTGTTAACACGAGCACGGTTTCACACTCGCCTCACAGTGCCTGAGGCCAGAAGTGCCAGTCAAAGGTTGCGGCCACTGTCACTCGGCTTACCGAGTTTTCTAATTCACAATGAATGTGGCTACTGATTTTGGCAGTGAGGATTTATTGACAAAATCAGATCAAGACTGGACAGGAACACTTGTTTAAATGCACTTTCTTTAGTCTTTAATCCCGATTCTTCAGGAAACCCTGGACTTGTGGGCGATATGCCCCCCCCCTTGCTAAAATATTCACAGTGTAACTAGGCCCCTAATTAAACCTTTGCACTGTCGCAAAACAAGTCAAAAATACATTTAGCTCCATGTTTTCATCGAAGTAGGGGAGAAGCCTTCACAGATCAGATCAAAGCTGTAGTTTTGCACCAGGGAGAAAAATAGAGCAACTTATTTACTCTTTCATTCTTGCGCGCACTCACATTCGCACCCAAAAAAATTTTCTCTCACCTCACTTGCTGGCTGTCTGTTTCCTATCAGGGTCTGGGAGAGAGTCGGTTGAGGATGGGAGAGGGAGGGGCTAGCTCAAGGTGACCAATGGCTGATAACTCACTGTTCACTACTCACTCTTTACTACTCACACTTTACTACTCCCTATTCACTACTCACTCTTCACTACTCACTCTTTACTACTCAGTCTCTAATACTCTCTCTACTCACTCTACTACTCACTCTACTACTCTAAAACTTACTCTAACAACTCTAATACTCCCTACTCACTATACTACTCATTCTCTACTACTCTCTACCACTCACTCTACTACTCTCTACTCACTCTCTACTACTCACAATACTCACTACTACTCACTCTAGTACTCTCTGCAACTCTCTACTACTCACTACTACTCACTCTATTACTCTCTAGTACTCACTCTACTACTCTACTACACACTCTCTGCTCCTCTACTATGAGCTCTCTACTACTCACTATTACTCACTCAACTACTCACTCTCTACTACTTACTCTCTACTACTCACTTTCTACTACTCTCTACTCTACTCATACTCTACTAATCACTCTCTACTATCTACTACTCACTCTCCACAACTCTACTAACTCTATACTACTCGCTCTACTACTCTACTCACTACTACTCTCTATTACTCTACTACTCATTCTCTACTACTTACTCTCTACTACTCTCTACTCACAAATCACTGTACTACTCACTCTTTACTACTAACTCTACTACAACTCTTTACTACTCACTCTATACTACTCTCTACTACTCACTCATTACTACTCACTCTAATACTCTTGATTACTCACTCTTCTACTCTCTAGTACATTTTACTAACTCTTTACTACTCACTCACTACTACTACTCTCTGCTACTGTGTGAGAGAGACAGCAGTGTGAGAGACATTTTAATTATGTTTTATTTTTTGAAACATAAGAAAAACGCATTGTTTTTTGCAATGTCAATAGCTCAAACTCGCGTAAATACGCGACCTATTGCATTGCAAATGCAATAGGTCTCGCATTTGCATGAGATTAACACCTTCGGGAGTCAATACACCTGTGACGAGTCATGAGCACCGGAGCGCCGTAGCTCATGACAAGCTCATGACGAGCTCCCCCCAGCACAGCAGGGGAATAACCCCCGCAGCGAAGTGGTTAAGCTATTGGCATTGTAAATGACAATGCCATTCATGTATCTGTTTTCAAAACCAACACATAAATAAAAATGTTGTCATTTACAATGTCAATAGGTCTAACGTTTGCAGCCACTGGTTTGCAAGTATTTTTTTATGTATTGCCAATGCTTTGCGGATGGTTAGATTATCCCATTTGTGTTCCCATCAGATTTTTGCAATCCGCTCTATTAGTCTGCTAGCTAAACTAGACTGAACTCCTTGATGTATTTACTTTGCTGATACAGCAACATTATAGGCTCAAAGTCTGTTTTATTTTTAAACCTAATTCACATACACTTGCCTGCAACTGCTTGCCGTAAAGAAACAGGCGAACCACCCAAGCCATGTGTCAAAAGAATTAACAATTAACCCTCCTCATCCCTCTCCTGTGTCCTACTCGAGGCATAGAGACCAACGGTTTGGAACGCTGACCTTGAGTCGTCATGAAATGTATGAATATGTTACACATTTGAGACTACTGCATCAATTTCTATCCACTGCACCGTTAGCTGTGATGCTCAATACCCATACATAACAAGGGCATGTAACCTCTTTATATTCTGTCAAGCGGTATTCTGAGTATGAAGCCCAACCTGTCTCACAACACTGCAAAGTCCCTGTAATTTAGTATGTAAGATTTTCTCCACGCCCATTTTGTCACCCATTTTATAAAGTCATTCGCTCTGATCCGGTGGCTTCTCCATACACCATAGTGAAGTTATGCATTGTTTTGCTTTTTTAAGGCTAATGATCTTTGCCTGCCTCTACATAAATAGAGAGGACATATTTGTCCATTGGCCAGAGCTAAATTCACAAAGGTCAGGAACCTCAATATGGTGATGTGAAAAATGTAGTCAATGGTCTGTTTTCCTGTGCAAACTTGATTACGCCAATGGCCTTCACCACGGATCTCTTCTATCAGCTATGAAAAGTCTACAAAGAATTCAGAACTCTGCTGCCAGACTACTCCTACATGTAAAGTCGCAAGACCATATCTCCCTTCATTGAGGGTACTACATTGCTAACTGGTTGCCAGAAGAGTCACCTTAAGGCTGTTTTGCATCACCCAGAAAGAAAACATGGCAAAGGGACACTTTCATCAGGAGGGAAAATCACCAAATTCATACAACAAAGGAAACTTCACTGCAGGCCAGCCCCTTAAATTAAAATCCCTGTGTTGAACTTGGCCCTTTTTGCAGGGTCATCCCTAAACTGTTTGCCTTTCTCCTAGCCTATTTTGGGTCTCGACTGAGCCAGCGCATGCGCTGAACTGGCGAGACATTTAGTAAGTGGGCTTTTAATAGTCCTACAGACGCTTTTGCTGGCCTCAAGCTTGCAGTTATGCGTGCGTGCATGCGCACAGCCGCCATCTGGCTTTTTGTCATGGCTCATTAAGCCTTGCGTGCCTCTCTCCGCCTTGCTTGCTTGTGCTTCAATTCCCTCCACCGCCCCCAAGACAGAGCGCGTCACTCTGCTGGCTGCCATGTCTGTCCTTCCTCCCTTTCACACTCGGAACCTGCACTTTACCCTTTTCCCTCCCCCACCACAGAGCGCGTCTTGTATGCTAGTCCCTTTTACATTCGTTTTTGAAAACAAAGCACCTCAGCTGTGTATCAAACTGAAAATTGGTTCGACCCAAATGACCAGTGAGTTCACTGCTTTATAAGTTCTGCTTCCCTCTATTCCCAATGAACAGAACCAAAATCCCAGTTCGTAAACAAACCTCTTTTTTCAGTATGAAGAGCAGAATAGGTGCCATGAGCTCACAAACACAAAGCCGACGTTGAGCAACCTTTGAACAGCACTTTTCGCCATTGGAGGATAAAGTCCATATACTCAGCTGCATCTTTCGCCATAAACAACACAACATGCACTTCCATCTGGCAGAAAAGTGAGCACAGACAAACACACACACACACATGTGCGCGCACATACACCTCAACACTCCGTCATACCTCACAGTGACACGCAACTAGACACCTACAACTCGCTTTTCCCTATATACATAAAAATTCAAAAGCACACAGCTCTTTTCTTCTCCGGGTTACGTGATGGTTATACCAGAGGAAGACAAATGCCTAGCTAATGGACTGCTTACCCAAAAGCAATGCGTCATTCCAATCTAGTACTTTGGAAAATAGATTTTCATTCTAGTCCATGCTAAGGGAACTGTCAGCTACTAACTCCTACCGGCTCTCCTTGCCCTCCTTCTGCTTCTTGTTACGGGTCACGAGGGAGAGGCGAGAGCAAGGAGGACTGGAAAATTGCACTTCCAGCACTGGCCGAAATAAAAGACTGAAAGAATTACGAACTACAAAAACACGAGGCGCGGCTGCAGAGATCACCACTAGCAGCGCTTCGTTATGTATGCATAATGAAAACACCAGTGCATGTTTGGCAATTGGAAGAGGGCTGCATTATTTTGTGATGGCTCATTTTAGGCGTGCAATTACAATTTAAAATTAGACATTCTAGTTCCCTTGAGTTTCTGGTATCAAATAGCGAAAATTTGAGAACAGCGGAGGTCGGCTACATTTTTTAGTAAGGTGTTGTTATTTTATAAAAAATTTTTTGAGGTGTCTATACTTCCGCCCATGTCACTTTGTATGACAATGATGCAAACAGTTCTATGACGTCAGTTACTGTGTTGTCTTTATTTATTTATGCGTTTTTATATAGCAATTAATTAATTAATAATAATAATAATTACATTGAATAATTAATTAAATAATAATAATAATTCTAGCGATTATTAATATATATAGCAATTATTTTGTAAGTGGGTTCTGTGACCTTCAGTTTGAGATTCTAATTATGAACCTATAGTAGGAACCCGGAATTGGCGCTGGCTTGATTATGCTAAATCGGTTGCGCTGCACATTCAGTGCTTATCAGTTCCTTGCTGCAGTCTCACCAACACTGTGGGATGTTGCTGTCCTACGCGGAAGAGGCCTCTGCGTAAACATGTTCTCCACCAAACACCTCTAGCTATTCCAGGACGCTCTCCCAGCCGATTTCACCATTCGCTTTATTTCTTTACAGCAACCAGCGGCTTCATTCCAGTAAAATTAAGGCAGTCCACCGCGTAAACATGTTCTTCACCAAACACCTCTAGCTATTCCAGGACGCACTCCAACCCGATTTAAGGTCTATAGCGGTCTATAGAAACTGAAGGTCACAGAACCCACTTAGGGAAAAATTGTTCAACGGAATGGACTACCCATCCCAGCATGTCCCTGAACACTAATAAAGCACTTAGCAACGCCCAATGGGCGGAGATAAAAACGGCATTCTGAGCCCTCTGTGAATTCACCTGAGATTGCCTGAGAGGAAGAGGCGAGATGCCTTGAAACGCATCGGCATTAATTTTACTGGAATGAAGCCGCTGGTTGCTGTAAAGAAATAAATCGAAAAGTGAAATCGTCTGGGAGTGCGTCCTGGAATAGCTAGCGGTGTTTGGTGGAGAACATGTTTACGCGGAGGCTTCTTCAGTGCAGGACAGCATCATCCCACAATGCTTGTGAGGCTGCAGAAAGGAAACGATCAACGCTGAATGTGCAAAGCAACCGATTTAGCATAATCAAGCCAGCGTTAATTCCGGATTCCTACTATAGGTTAATAATTATAATTGCAAACTGAAGGTCACAGAACCCACTTACATAATAATTGCTCAACGGAATGGACTATCCCTGGTTGACAAATCTTCCTGGAATGGTCCAAACAAAGTGTGCCAGTGATTCTTGTTGTACATGGAAAGTTTTGGAGTGATCCATCGAGTAGGGGCCACGAAAGGGGTGGGGGTTCAAAAAAAGTGTGTTTCTCATTTTAATTCCAAGAAGTGTTTTGAACATGAGTACAGCATGAACCGCTGGATGGAATTACACCAAATTTTACAGAAAGCTAGCTCTTGGCCCAGTAAGAGTATTTTTTTATGTGATGTAAATCTTTTCTGTAGTTTTAAAGTTATATAAAGAAAACTAAATTTGGATATCTAGGGACACGGCTCCTCCTTGGATCTTTCTTGTATTCGTGAATTCAAGTGCCAACAGCAATGCTGTGATCAGCTGGCTGCAACCTAAGAGGAAAGTTGCGGCTGCCATTTTGTTCATTGAGACTCTGTTCCCAGCGGGCAAAATAAAGTTGAAAAGAGAAAGACTAACGGAGGGGTCTGCGAAGAACCCCTCATGGGCAACAAATTGTCCCAAAATCTTTTTTTTTTTACCATGTGAGGATCCACAGATCCACGTGGATTTGGGTGGATCCTCGGATCCAAACCCCAGTAAAAAAACATACATTCACTCACACACCCACATAACCACTCACATACCCACTCACAATCCCGCAAAACCACTCACACACTCACACAGTCAGTCATACATGCACTCACACACCCACCACACACTCACATACCCACACAATCATTCACACACCCACTCTCAGACACCCTCACAATCCCAGTTTTCAGGGACATTATAGTTAGGAAATAAAATTGAAAAAACAAAGGTTACAGGGGTGTTATAGCTAAGCTTAGATTGTGCACTCACAAAAACATAGACATTGAGCACGTATAGTTATCTCAAGTAACTATAACTCATGCCCTAAGGTAACTATAACTTACACCCTCGCCATGCACTTCTTGTTACCACACATATTACATCACTGATGACATCTTCTATGACATCATTGATAATATCACTGCAACACTTGCTGTACATGGTGATGGAGCGGGTTATAGTTACCTTAGGGCATGAGCTATAGTTACTTGAGATAACTATACCTGCTGAATTTCTATGGTTTTGTGTGTGTAAAATCTGAACTTAAAATCTGAATTGTAACATCCCTGTAACCTTTGTTTTTTTTAGTGAAAAACATAAATAAATACATAAATAAATAAATAAATATATTCTCCAGCAAACACCTCTAGCTATTCCAGGACGCTCTCCCAGCCGATTTCACCATTCGGTTTATTTCTTTACAGCAACCAGCGGCTTAATTTCAGTAAAATTAATACCGACGCGTTTCGAGGCATCTCGCCTCTTCCTCTCGGGCAATCTCAGGTGAATTCACAGAGGGCTCTGCATGCCGTTTTTATCTCCGCTCATTGGACGTTGCTAAGTGCTTTATTAATGTTCAGGTGCATTCTGGAAGGGGTAGTCCATTCCGTTGAGCAATTGTTCCCTAAGTGGGTTCTGATACCTTCAGTTTGCCATTATAATTATTATCCTATAGTACGAATCCGGAATTGGCGCTGGCTTGATTATGCTACATCGGCTGCGCTGCACATTCAGTGTGGATCGGTTCCTTGCTGCAGCCTCACCAACATTGTGGGATGTTGCTGTCCTGCGTGGAAGAGGCCTCTGCGTAAACATGTTCTCCACCAAACACCTCTAGATATTCCAGGACGCACTCCCAGCTGAATTCACCATTCGTTTTTTTTGTTTACAGCAACCAGCGGCTTCATTCAAGTAAAATTAATGCCAACCCGTTTCAAGGCTTCTCGCCTCTTCCTTTCGGGCAATCTCAGGTGAATTCACAGAGGGCTCTGCATGCTGTGTTTATCTCCGCCCGCTGGGTGTTGCTAAGTGCTTTATTCGTATTCAGGGGCATGCTGGGAGGGGTAGTGAGGTTCCGTGAGAATCGTGATGACGTTTTTACTCGTTCGAATATGGACGAGTTTGGTATCTATGAACCGCAAATGACGAGTTTAGTGGGTGTACGCGTTTTCGCTACGCTGGCCTGAACCGTTCGTCTTATTCGTGGGTTTCTTCATCTGAACCCACGGGTTCCATTTTAGATACGGCATCCATTTTGTCTCTTGCCCTCAAGTAGCCAGCGAACGGACACTGTTCGCTTGGTGACCCTGGGATTCCCAAGCTCTTGCGGAAGACACGTGCTCCTTTGAGGGTGTCTTTATGACGAGGGGGATGACACTGCAAAGGCAGATGGCTCCGCTCGAGGCTCATCTTGCCGTGCCGGTCTATTGTTTCAGCCGTGCATGCATTAGGCACAAATCCTTTGATCCTGCAATAGTGCTTCCGATATTGCCCCCTATACTCTTTTTCAATCTGTTGACTGTTTTCTGTCTTCCTTGCACCTGTTTCTGTCTCTTCTCTTAACTCGTTTACAGCCACAATGGAATGTACTTAATGATGAGATAACATACTTTTACAGTTGGGAACCGGCGATGCTACTGTAATTATGTTCCAGGCTCTTGAATACATAAAAGCGACCCTTTTGAAGTTTACTGTGGGAACTGAGTTGTAACCTTTTGTTCGCCATGTTGTGCTATGACTAAAATATGTATAAAAGGAGCGATCCACTGTTGCAATTCAAAGCAGACTCTCAGAACCTACACGTGGTTGTACTTCTTGCGATCTCTGTATCCCTGCAGTAAATAAACGCTGAATCTTTGACGCCGAAGGAAGTGTCCCGTGTCTCTGTTATTTGTACGCCGGAACAGGTAACCCACGAAGGTTTTAGGTGTTATCCCCTGGCACCGCTGGGCCTTAGAATAGCCCAGTCCTTCAGTTGGCGCCTAACGTGGGGCGACATCAGCGGTACCGGTCCAAAGCCCGACGATCGTGAGGAACTTCGTGTGAAATCTCCGAGGGAAGGTGCACCCCGCTTCATCGATCCTGTTGTCGAAATAAGTGGCCCGAAGACTTTTCCCGCGAAGATTCCCGCCTCCTGAAGGCTGCGACGGACTGATGCCCTGACTGTCGACCTGTTTTGGCGCCTGGCGTAGACCTTTGTACAGCGAGACGATAGACGGGCCTTCCTAGTGACGCCATTGATCTTTCAGTTAAGTATTTGTGGGTCGCTCCCAGTCCTTAGTTGTTGGTTCCTTTTCGGGACATTTGCTTTGTTGTTGAAACTTGGTTGTATGCATGGTTCCATTGCATTTGTGGTTCTTAGTTGTTGGTTCTTAGTTGTTGGGTTTTATTTGACGATTGCAATTGCCAAAAACCGAGGGTCTTGCATTTTTGCGAGGACATCGTAATTCGATAACCCTTGAAGTTTGTAAACTCGGTTAGTGTGCACGATGCCTGGCCGTAGTACTTTGTTTGGTTTCTTTAAATGTTGCGGTACAGATTCCCGATTGGAGGACTCATGTCCGATACCTCCAGTTGGAACTCCAATTTATGAGCTCTATAGTCGCCACGGAGTGGGTCCTATCGTGTATAATGATTATTGGATCCGCAACACTAAAGACGATGGTGTCCTTAGTTGGCACCCCATGGTAGTTTTGAAACTGCAATTTTGGACAATCTCGATGCAAAATTGTTTAAAAGGAAATCTAGGCCGGCCATGTTTGATTCCTTTCGGTTATGGCGCAAAGAGGCCAAGCAGAAAGAAATCAAACAGATTAAGAAAAATAAGAGAGAAGGTATCATTACGGTGATGAGAAATGCAGAGCAGTTTCAGCGAGACAAAGAAGAGAAGGAAAAGGAAGTTTTTGCTAGACTGCAACATATGGCGGTGGATAAGTGTTATCCTGTTTTACAGTCGAGTTCTGATAAGAAGGGAGAAGAAGCGGTAGAGGACCCTTTGTTGTCCTATCTACTGAAATCGCCACCTCCATATGCACAGGATACTACAGCTCCTGTGGTTCCTCCTGTTCCTCAACCTGTTGTTCCGGCAGCTGCTGGTCAGCCCGCCGTTGGTCCTGTCCTTCCGAATCCTCTTGTTCCTCAAGTTGTTCCTGCTCCCTTGCCTGCCCTTCTTCCTACTGCTCCATTGCCTATACCTTCTCAGTCTGCTGTTCCCGCTATTTCTTCTCTTTCGGCTACTCCTTCTGCTCCTACATTTAGCCCTCATGTTGTTGCTCCTGTACTTCTCTCCTCTTCCCCTTCTGTCCGTAGTCGCATACCTAATGCTGTGGCTAATCTTTACTCTCCATTTGGACCGATCCTTGGGTCCGATGTTTCTGATGTCCCTCAAAGACAAAGTCAAATTCCTGGTGGTAGGGAGAGTGATACGTTAGTGAAAATGACGCGTAAATGGATTAGGTATCCTGTTAAATACACCCCGCGTATAGTTTGTGAGACGTTCCCTCAATTTAATGAGCCCACCCAGAGATTTGTGTTTGAGGAAATGTGTAAATCCTTACGAAAGGAGTGGGATAATGGTGAGGTAGACAATGTACCGCCCGAAATGACTGAACTCCAGAATCAGTTCTCGAACGGTATGATTGTGGGTAGTAATGTTCGACGTGCTTTAGAGCGCCTCCTATCCTTTCGATCTATAGTACAACCTCGAGCATTGTTTAAGGACGAAACTGAGGAGTGGATGGCACAACCTGGACAGTATCCCATGCGAGAAGTTCCTCCAGTTTGGATGCCAGGTGATGCTAATGCCGTTCCTATTATTTTGCCACACTTCCAGAGAGTTTGGATACACCTCCCATGGAAGCGGTCGGAAGTTTTACAGGTGAAGCAATCTTTGCCTGACCCCCGCAAAAATCCGGCAGGTTATTATAAGGAGTTATCCCAACTTGTGGATGCTACTATTATGAACCTCGCCGATATAGACATGTTGTTCGGTAACGTAGTACCTCAACCAATTTGGGCAAAAATCCGTTAAGAGAATCACGTAGCTGAGCGAGGTGGGGATTGGGCTGCTCTTGCGGCGGCAGACGGACGACAAGTTGGTGGGGCTAAACCTGAACAGCTCATTACTGATCTGCCTCAGAGGATCATTACACTTATGAAGACACTTATGCCAGCAATGAGAGTTAACTGGGATAAATTGTCTGCGTGTAAGCAAAAGAAGGACGAAAGTGTCTCCGATTTGTTTACTAGATTTGAGGAGGCATTTATCGATCACAGTGGTCAGGATATGAGCACTGAGGGAGGTCAGCGACTGTTTGTTGACAAATTCGTGTCAAATTTGTTGCCTGAATTAAGCAACAAATTGAAAAATTCCGAAAGTTCGTGGGCTGTTTCTACCACTGCTCAAATATTAGCTACGGCTCAATATTACGAAAATAGAGAAAAGGAAGAAAGCGATCGTGCAGATAAGAAGACGAAGGAGCTTAAAACTAAGGTTTTGTTGCAACAAGCGTATCCTCCGCGCTCGAATCAAAATGACTCACAGCAGCTAAATCGATCGCAATCACAGTCTTCTAGGACGCAGTCGCGTACTGACTCCTCTACACCGAGATCTATGCTTGGATACAATCAATGCGCATATTGTAGGGGTGAGGGCCATTTGAAGTTTAATTGTCCGGTTTTACGTGACCGAAATAATGGTGTTTCGGCTCGAGGAGGTCGCAGTGGTCCTCAACAGGTTTCACGTGGTAGAGGCCGTGGTACTTCTCAAAATCAGAATGAGCGTTCTACTACCTCATCGGACTCGAACAATTGCTTTGATCAGTGCGATTCATCGTCCGGTAGATCTGCACAATATCATGTGGACGACTATTACGTCGAGCATGATATCGATGCTGACGGTAGTTACTAGGACTGCCACAGACAAAGAGAGGGAGTAGTATCAGTTCCGGTTGATCAGAGAGGGCCTTACGTCGCAGTTGCCACATCGGGCGTAGTTGAGCCTTTTCTGTTGGACACTGGTGCAGCGAAAAGTTCCATCATGCATTCGAAACTCCCTGGCGCACCTTTGTCTGGCTTAACGAATGTTTCCGTTGGATTCTCTGGCGCACCCGTTAGCAATCCAGTTTCTAGCCCTCTGCCCCTTACAATTGGGCATCGTGAGCTAGAAGCTCCTTTGATTTTGACTACTGGTTGTGGTGAGAATCTTTTGGGTCTGGATTGGTTGAAACAGTTGTATGCGACTCTGTACTGTTCTCCTGCGGGAGTGGAGCTTACATTGGGTCAGAGAGTGATCTCTCCTATGTATTTGTCAACGGATAAGCTCCCACCGGAATTGAGTTCTCTTCCTGAGTCTTTGTGGGTAACAGGTCCCAATGATGTGGGCCTGCTGGATATATCACCTTATGTCGTCCAATTGAAATCGAATGTGCGATTACCACGTATTCCTCAGTATCGTATCTCTCTTGATGGTGAACGAGCGCTATTAGCGATCATTTATGACTTGAGCAAGAAGGATGTTATTGAGGAAGCTCGGGTAAATGTGTGTAATAGTCCTGTGTTACCTATTTTGAAACGAACTGATCCATCCAAACCTCCTGTGTACCGTTTTGTCATTGATTTGCGTGAGGTGAATAAGATTGTGATTCCACAATTTCCTGTGGTGCCTGACATCACGGCTTTACTGACTCTGATTCCAGCCTCTGCCTCTTGGTTCTCGGTGATCGATTTGAAGAATGCTTTCTTTAGCATTCCGATTGCTGAGGAAAGCAGAGATCTATTCGGCTTCTCATTAGGTGGTCACAGCTTCAGGTTTAAACGCGCTCCTCAGGGCTACTGTGAGAGTCCATCGATCTACAGCCAAGCTCTTAAGAGTCAACTTGACGCGTTTGTGTTACCGGCTGGTGCGGCCTTGATTCAGTACGTTGATGATCTGTTAGTGGCTGCTGACACTAAAGAGATTTGCAAAACTGCTACAGTATCGCTGTTACAGCATCTATGTGACTTACATCACAAGGTGTCACCTTCTAAACTACAATATTTTTGTCAAGAAGTAACCTATCTAGGTCACTTATTGTCAAAGGAGGGAAGAAGGTTGACCCCAGAAAGAATTGCAGCGATCGCTCGAATGACTGTGCCAACAACTCAGAGAGATGTGCGTGCCTTTCTAGGTATCACGTCATACTGCAGGCAATGGATTCCAAACTTTTCATTGCTAGCGAAGCCATTGGTAGCCCTCACGTGCAAGGATGTTCCGACTCCTTTGCCATGGACTGAAGAGTGTCAGAAAAGTTTTTCTGAATTGCGTGATGCGTTGTGTTCGGCTCCTGTGTTAGGTACCCCTGATTACAGTAAGCCGTTTACACTATATGTTCACGAGAGAGAGGGTTGTGCGTTGAGTGTCTTGACGCAACAATTTGGCGGTAAGCAGCGTCCATGTGCATATTTTTCCTCGACCTTGGACCCAGTAGCTAGAGCATTGCCGAGTTGTCTAAGAGCGACAGCGGCAGCTGCGGTGTCCATCCGGCAATCTGCAGGATTGGTTATGGATAATATGCTTACGGTGATGGTTCCGCATGCAGTTGACACTCTCTTGAATCGTACAAAAACTCAACACTTGACGAGCGCAAGGTTGTCCGGTTATGAGTTGACGCTTTTGGCAAGTCATATACAAATCAAGCGCTGTAATGTGCTGAACCCGGCGACATTGTTGCCGACTAATATGGAATTAGATGATGTACCACCACATGATTGCTATTTACGAACTGAGGAAGAAACGAAGGGTCGTGTTGACCTAAAAAACACGCCATTGGCAGATCCCGATGGTACCCTGTATGTTGATGGTTCATGTTTTAAGTTGCCGAATGGTGATGTGACGACTGCGTATGCTGTGGTGACGTTGAGTACGGTTGTGGAAACTGCGAGATTGAGTCAGAATTCGGCTCAAGCGGCAGAGTTGATTGCATTGACGAGAGCGTGTGTTTTGTCTAAGGGAAAGCGAGTGAATGTGTTTACAGATAGTCAATATGCGTTTGGCGTTGCACATAGCTTTGGTCGTTTGTGGAGAGAAAGAGGATTTATGACATCGCATGGCACGAAGATCCAACACGGACAGCTCGTGAACGATCTTTTGGACGCACTTACATTGCCTAAGCAGGTGGCAATCATTAAATGCAGTGCGCACCGAAAGGTTACGGATGATGTTGGTCGTGGTAATGCGTTTGCGGATGAGATTGCTAAGGAAACAGCTAAGAATCTTGCAACCCGAATGTACGTTACGAGTTCAGTAAGGTGGCCTGCGGAGACTGGTATGTGTGAGGACACTGTTGAGAGCGTGAAAGCGATTCAGAATGAGGCCACTGAAACTGAAAAGACTAAGCGGAAAGAAAGCACGGGAAAGTTGGATGCGTATGGATGTTGGATTCATTTGTCAGAATGTCAGAGGTGGATGTTACCGGATGCATATGTGCTAGCCGTTGTGACTATGGCTCACGGCTTGTCACATATTAGCGCGAAAGGTATATGTAAGTTGCTGTCCCCTGTATGGAAGAATGATGGTATTGCTAAGTGTGCTGAGAGAGTGGTCAAAAATTGTATGGTATGTATGATGTACAATCCCGGCAAGGGCACTCCCACTCCTCCTGGCCATTTTGCTCCTCCTACATGTCCCTTTGAGGTTATCCAACTGGACTTCATCCATATGGAGAGATGCAATAACCTGAAGTACGTTTTAGTTGTGGTTTGCGCGTTCTCTAGATGGATTGAGGCCTATCCTCTTAAAGATAATACTGCCCTGTCCACAGCAAAAGTCCTACTGAAGGAATACTTTCCTCGGTATGGAATGCCACGGATTGTATGGTCGGATAACGGAAGTGAGTTTGTGGGGAGTGTGATGAAGAGTGTGTGTAAGGGCCTTGGAATTCGACAAAAATTCCATAGCGCCAATCATCCCCAGTCAGCAGGTTTAGTGGAAGGGTACAATGGCACTCTGAAACTGAAACTTGCCAAGATTCAAGCTACGACTGATCTGTCATGGCCTGATGCCTTGTCTTTAGCTCTCTTGTTGGCCAGGGCGACTGTGCACTCTCGAGTAGGGCTTAGCCCATATGAGATTGTGTTCGGCCGTCCTGCGAACATTTGGGGAGTCCCGAGGCCTAAGGCCTTTGATAGTCTCGAGTATCCAATGGTAATTGATTACCTTCATGATCTGACTGCTAAACTGAGGTTAATTCATCAACAGGTCTTTGAAGCTCTACCGGCACAGACAGAGGGTCCTGGACATCGGCTCCAACCGGGTGACTGGGTTGTCACCCGCAACTTTGGCAGAAAACGTAACTTGGAGCCGAGATTTGTGGGTCCATTCCAAGTCCTGCTGGCTACAAGGACTGCAGTTTGGTTGGAAGGCAGAATGAATTGGGTGCATACCACCCACACCAAAAAAGTTCCGATCCCTTTGCCAGCAGATTCTTGGGTGAGGACTGGGATTGCCGCAACTGAAACAGAGACCCCAACAAGTTTTGTGCCGTTTAGTGATGCTCAACCTGTAGGAGACAATTCATTGCAGCCAGATACATCTGTTGAATCGTCAGCATTGGAGAATTCAAGGTCTGAACTGTCATCAGAACGATCGAACGCTGTTTCACAATCTGAACAATTGTTTGAAGAACAGACTCGACCTGGGAGAAGTCGATATTTTCATCGTTCTCGTGACAAAGACTAATAAAAGATATCCCTTTTTGTTTTCCCTTTGAATTCCCATTACCCCCTTATTATTGCCACGAACATTATGAACAATTGCATCCTCTATTAATTTTTTAGTTCTTTTTCATGTGTGTTCCTTTTTCTACAGCTAGGAGATTTGTATTAAAATTGAATGTTTGATTAAGAAAACCTTTCATCCGGGTTGACCGTAGGGCCGTGCGGGTACTTCCTTCTGTTTAGCAGGTTCCTGACACTAGGTCGGTTACTTTTGTCGATTCCTGGGAACTCCTGGGAGTTGATAATCGCTACTCAGAACGAAGTGCGTCAATAACGTTACGGACGGTTTTTAGAGGATGGAGTTCTCTAAGCTGTCGGAAGTAGAGAGGATGTCGGCTCAAAGGTTGAAATTGCATAGGGTTGTAGGAACAAAATGCTTTCTGTTTCAAGTATTCCTGCTATTTCTGACTGTTTCTATGCTATTGGTGGGTGGAGTGTATTTTGGAATACAGTCAGTACTTCTTCTTCTTCTGAACTAAATTCTATTCCCACTGTTTCTCCACATTCCTTTCATCCTCTGCCCCAACATGAACAGGTTAGACGTGCGTAATTCATGAACAACTCCTTTGTCCAGCTCCTACATCAGCATCAGTTGGTGATGAATACTACTAACTGTTGGGTGTGTGGGTTAATGCCACATACCATGGATAGGGGTATTCCGTATTTGGTTCTTCCTTACAGCTCCCAGGGGTCAGCTCGAGCATTCCAAACTATGTTCCGTAGCGCACTAGATTCCTACCCCCATCGAGAGCCACGCTCTGCAGACCTTGGTCCCGGCCCGTACCACAAGCCTTTGGTAAGAGCGATTGTTGACTTAGATAGAGATATTTTTGATGCATCGCTTATTCCAGAGGAAGAGGTGCGAGCATACAAGGATCTGAGTGAGGCTGAGTATAGCATGTCAGTGGGTGATAGACAGCTTAAAAGCTCGTCTCCGATCTGGATCGTACCCCATCTTGGTAATTTCTGCTTGCAAGGACTTGGTCGAAATCCGCGAGCCCAGCTTGGGAAGAGTGCTTGCACTGAAACGTATGTTTTACCGATGCTCTCCTCCCCTGTTTTTCTGACTGCCAAGGGTACATACTTTGTATGTTATGATCGCGCATATACATGGTTGCCCCGTGACTTCTCGGGCACCTGTTATATTGCGAATCTTTTGCCACCAACTTTCACAGTTGCCTCGGACTATCACAAGATTAGCGTTATTAGCAAAGAGGACACTGCCGGTCAAGAAGCAGGAGACTTCTTTAAGGGTTTTCTGCCGTTTTGGGGACCTATGGTCAATAGTAGGAACCTGAGACAGTTGACTTGTGTGGTCGAATCGACTGCTAATATAACTGCAAGTGCTCTTGGTAATCTGACAGAGCTTCAGGCGGATAGGCTTATGACATTGCAGAACCGTATGGTTTTAGACGTTGTACTTGCAGACAGGGCCGGTCCTAGGCCTTCTGAGGCCCCGGGCGAAAGGGAAGATGCGAGGCCCCCCTAATTGCATATTGCGTCACAAGAAGTGATATCACAGAAAGCGACATCGCAGTACTATTGATCTTATTTGGCATCACGGAAGCTAACTAATGTGGATATCAGTAACATTGACAAAAAGTAGAGGGGGTTGAAAACAGGTGAGCAAATATCAATTTATTATAAAAAGTAGATAAAATGAAATATTGCAATCAAACAACGTTGAGAGAATGAACCCATAAAAACACAATTCCAGTGAAACATAAATAGAGTAACTCCAACTTTCTAGATTAGTCCTGTTGAGTGGCTCCCTGATATTGATTCATTCAGGAAAGGTCATGTATCTGGATTTGTACTTCATGCTTCTTTTTATATTTCTGTACCATGTTTTCTCTTTCTATTTCAATAAAGCTTCCTAAACAAACCACTGGAGCGAATGGATAGAACTAGAGAAACCATTTGATGCTATAACAGGAAGAGCCAGCAAACTAGGGGTCCAGGATGTAGACGCAGCGCACGGTGTTGGCTTCCTCGATTAGACCCTGGACCTGCTTCAGGGATGCGCATGAATGTGTGTGTATAAACTTCACACAATGCGTACTCATGCCAATAAAATGTCTTGGTTGGATAATGCACCTGCTACAGAGCAACTGAGGTTAAGTGACGTTTACCGATTTTGATCCCGGCAAGTTTACTTTGGGTTAAAGTCTCACCTACTGGTCACAACATACTATACCCATAACAGTGCTCCTGGCGCTCATGTACTGGCTGCATGTAGGTACGCATGTGTGCAAACACCATAAAACACCTATACACAATAAAAATGTTCAGTGCGGAGAGTGCTATCGCAAACATCGGTGTATCATGCATAACGTAAACATGCATGCTCAGTTAAAGCTTAGGAGTTGATATACAGCTCGCAGAGGTGTGCTCTGATAGCCAGAAACCGGTCCTAAAATGCTTGATTCCGGTCCAGGGAAGACATGACTTGGCAGTTTGGGCTGGACTGTTCCCATGGACTCGATCTCCGCTTCCCAGCAGAGTGGTCGCTCCCCTGAGACTGTGGTATCGTACTTGCAGCGCTTTGCCCATATCGACTGCCAGCTGTGTGTTCTGACCGCCGCTTTGCTAACTGCCAGCGTTATCTGCATTGTTTTTAACTTGCCAACTTTATCCCAGCATTTGCGTTCTCCCCCAAGCGCTCTCGGCGTTCAGACCCCTCCGCCTCCATTTTGTTGATTGTTGTCCTCCGTAGCCCGCCCCGCCTCCCAGCTGAGCCGCCCTCCCACAGTCAACAAACAGCGCTCCAGTACCTGGAAGCGCCGTGACTCGATCTCCGCTTCCCAGCAGAGTGGTCGCTCCCCTGAGACTGTGGTATCGTACTTGCAGCGCTTTGCCCATATCGACTGCCAGCTGTGTGTTCTGACCGCCGCTTTGCTAACTGCCAGCGTTATCTGCATTGTTTTTAACTTGCCAACTTTATCCCAGCATTTGCGTTCTCCCCCAAGCGCTCTCGGCGTTCAGACCCCTCCGCCTCCATTTTGTTGATTGTTGTCCTCCGTAGCCCGCCCCGCCTCCCAGCTGAGCCGCCCTCGCCCCTCCCCCTCCACCATCCATTTATGACAGGAGCTCCCGCGCGCAGCGTTTACGCGCAGCGTTCGCGCCCAATCCGCGCCGAAGGTGCGCCAAAGGTAAGCCCGTCTACGCCCGTCCGCGCCTGGACCGCGCCCAGCGCCAGACCCCCTGCCCCTCGCGCTGCACTTCCCTCCCGCATTACCTACGATGCCGCCACCCTCCTAGACCTTAACCCCGGTCGCACCCCCACCTGCATCCAAGCCGCTCCTGGACACACCCATGGACCATTCTCTTGCTACTCCTGCAAATTCAGCGGCACCGACAACATCTCCGCTATGACCACACCACAGATTCCCGACCCCAACCACCTACAATGCATCCTTCTCAACACCCGCTCGGTGCACAGGCACGCCATTGACCTATGGAACCTACTAGACACCATCTCTCCAGACGTCGCCTTCCTAACGGAAACATGGATGAACGCTTCCTCCGCCCCAGACATCACCATCGCTATCCCGGAAGACTATAAGATCACACGCAAAGACCGTACCAGCCACACAGGAGGAGGCATCGCTATCGTCCATAAGAAATCAATCCGCATCTCAACCAGCTCAGACGCCAACCTCGCCAATTCCGAACACCTCCACTTCCAAATACACATCGACCCCAAGACCACACTCAGAGGCACCCTCCTCTACAGACCACCAGGACCCCGCGCTAAATTCAGTGAAGACATCACGGACTTCATCACTCCACACGTGCTCCCCTCCAAAGAATACATCCTTCTGGGAGACCTCAACTTTCACCTTGAAAAGAACAACGACCGCAACACCGCCACCCTCTTGGACAACCTCGCAAACCTCGGACTTAAACAACTGGTCACTTCCCCCACCCACATCGCAGGTCACACACTCGACCCCATCTTCACCTCCAGCAATCATGTCTCCTTCAGCCACACTACGGATCTCCTCTGGACTGACCACAGCTGCGTTCACTTCACCTACAACAAGCCAAAACCCACCAACCACCTCCAACCAACTCTGCAAAGAAACTGGAACAAGATCACCACCGACCAGATCTCCGCATCGCTCCTTCGTAACACCCCAGCCCACTCGTCTATCCCAGACCAAGCCGCCGCCAACTTCACCCTATGGTTATCCAACACCGCCGACACCTTAGCACCACTGAAAAAACGTCAAAGCAAACCTGGCAACAAGAAGGCCTCATGGTTCAACGATGATCTTAAGAAGTCCAAGAAACTCTGCCGCTCCCTTGAAAAGGCCTGGAAAAAAGACCCAACCACTAGCACCAAGGACGCCTTCAAAAACGCCACCCGCACTCACCACCAACTAATCCGAAAGGCCAAGAAAACAGCATTCAAGGATCGACTTGACAACAACGCCCACAACAGCAAGGAACTTTTCAACATCGTCAAGGAATTCTCCAACCCCTCAGCCAACTACAACGACATCACCCCCTCTCAAGCCCTCTGCGACTCCCTGGCCTCATTCTTCCACAACAAAATTGCAGACATCCACAACAGCTTCAACAACCAACCGGGAGACCAACCCACCCAACCATCTGCCGAACACTCTCCCCCCATGAACACCCTCAACGACTGGAACCCAATCTCTACTGAGGACACAATCCGCCTGATGAATTCCATCCACTCAGGCTCCCCCACAGACCCATGTCCTCATCACATCTTCAACAAAGCAGACTCCGTCATAGCACCGCACCTACGAGACGTCATCAACTGCTCCTTCAATTCCGCCACCTTCCCGGAAAGCTGGAAACACGCTGAACTCACCGCCCTTCTGAAAAAACCCACAGCGGACCCCACCGAACTCAAAAATTACCGCCCCATTTCGCTCCTTCCATTCCCGGCCAAAGTCATCGAGAAAGCCGTCAACAACCAGCTCGCCGCCTTCCTCGAAGCCAACAAATCCCTCGACTCCTCACAATCTGGCTTCCGAGCAAAACACAGCACTGAGACCGCCCTCATCGCAGCAACAGACGACATTCGAACTCTATTGGACAATGGAGACACAGTCGCCCTCATCCTCCTCGACCTCTCGGCAGCATTCAACACAGTTTGTCACAGCACCCTGTAAAAACGCCTCAATAACATCGGAATACAAGGAAAAGCACTTGAATGGATCACCTCGTTCCTCATCGGAAGAACCCAGAGAGTCCGCCTCCCACCATTCAAGTCCGAGGCCACTGAAGTCATCTGCGGCGTACCTCAAGGATCCTCACTCAGCCCCACCCTCTTCAACATCTACATGAGCCCCCTCGCGGCCATCGCCCGCCAACACAACCTCAACATCATCTCTTACGCGGATGACACTCAACTAATCCTTTCTCTCACCAATGACCCCAGCACCGCCAAAACTAACCTACACGAAGGAATGAAAGAAGTTGCCGAATGGATGAAACAAAGCCGTCTGAAACTGAACTCAGACAAAACAGAAGTCCTCATCTTAGGTACATCCCCCTCTGCATGGGACGACTCTTGGTGGCCGGAAGCCCTTGGAAAAGCACCCATCCCGACAGACCACGCACGGAACCTAGGCGTCATCCTGGATGCTTCACTCTCAATGAACAGACAAGTCAGCGCCGTTACCTCATCCTGCTTCAACATTCTTCGCATGCTCAGAAAAACATTTCGCTGGATCCCCAACGAAACAAGGAAAACAGTCACCCATGCTCTAGTCACGAGCCGTCTGGACTACGGAAACACCCTCTACGCCGGTACTACCGCTAAACTCCAGAAGAAGCTCCAACGAATCCAAAACGCCTCAGCCAGGATCATATTAGACATCCCGCGCAACAAACACATCTCTGGTCACCTGAAAGACCTCCACTGGCTACCAGTCAATAAGAGAATCACCTTCCGACTGCTAACCCACGCACACAAATCACTCTACGACATCGGACCAGAATGCCTCAACTCACGACTATCCTTCTACACCCCCTCCCGCCAACTTCGCTCTTCCAGCCAAGCCCTCGCCACTGTACCTCGCATCAACAAGACCACCATGGGAGGCAGATCATTCTCCTACCTGGCTGCTAAAACATGGAACTCACTCCCGCTTACCTTCGCCTCACCCAGAACCACCTAGCATTCAGAAAGCAACTTAAAACATGGATATTTGACAAGTAATCCTCCTCCCATTTCTAAGCGCCTTGAGACCCTCTGGGTAGGTAGTGCGCTATATAAATTCTCTGACTTGACTTGACTTGACAGGGTCAAGACTGATTTGCATATGGCCATGCTTAAACTGGGGTGGCTTGGTGAGCAAAACAACAATGGATTATACCCAGATCTGTGACTGGGGTGAATGTTTTGCCATTGTGCATCATTCCGTCCATCATCTTGTGTGTTTTGCTCTACCATGCATAATACAGGCTACAGGTACAACCCCTGTAGGGTAACTAGCCTGGTTTGTGTACCTGCTGCAGAGATCTGTGTGTAAACTTTCGGTCACAAGTTCCGATACAAGTTAGAAAGCCCACCGCCATAAAACACTTGTTACAGTGATCTGTTTGTAACTACACACTACTCATCTGAATGCCAGCAGGACCACATCAGCCATTTTAACCTCTGAAAATAAACAAGAATAGTTCATTTGGACTGAGTAACAGCATTAGCTGATATAAATTGCTTGGTTTAGCTTTTATTATCTTATAAACAAAAGCAAATTTGTAACACCATTTCGTACCCAAAATTGCCTATTTTTTTTTTCCGAATTGGGATGTAACATACCAAGCATATTTAACCTATTCCTCAGCCCGTCTCTACGTACCCCACAAACTCAAACTCTCAAATACGTCTTTAAGCGTTAAATATAAAAAGGAGTGACAATGAGGGTTATTGAAGGGTAACAGATTCTAATGCGCAACGGAATCGCGTTGTGTAGAATTGACATTTATAAGAAAAAAATGAGCAAATGGGAGTGAAAATCAGTACTTGCCGTTCTGAAGAGGGATTGGTGGAATGCACGACCACATAAACTCGAACAAAAATTCTCCGAACCCAGAGGTTTATTTGTAACAAGTCACTCGCATCAGAGTAATATACGAATGAGCGCCGTCAAGCCCTCCAAAAAGCTGACCACAAAATAAATGAAATCATTTTATCCATTCAGGATACAGCGCTGGAGGGCGCCATGTAAATACCCCTGTTTCTTTCCCGGTCGGAATCCATTCTATTGTGGGTGAAACGTTTGAACTGTACAGGTGTGCCCCCACGCCTCTGATAAGGGGACCTAACGCGGGCCCCAACCCTTCAGGACCCCCCTCCCTGCCCAAGCCTAATGAATAAATATGAGATATGCGAGACTCGGGCCCCTTAACACACTCTGCAGGGGCCCTATAGGTTTGTATTACCTTCTGCCCCTGACCCCAGTCTGTGTGCATGAGCAGCTACTTCACCGAGGCACCTAGGCTCTGTGCTTCCCTGAAGAATCCCGAATATCGCCGGCACATGCGACAGCTGCTGCCAGAGTCGGACTGGCCACCAGGGCAATCTAGCAGTGCCAGAAGGGCTAGTGTAACAGGTCAGTAAGCGGACCAGTTATTTTGGTGTTTGGGGTCAGTTTTAAGGTCTGGAGGAATTTTACTGTTAATTTCCCCAGTACCTCAAACATTGCCTGCAACAAGCACAAATGCGTGCAGTCTCCCATACAGTGCAAAACTCCATCACAACTTGGATTTACAAGTTCAAAACTGCTCCGATGTACAACGAGTCACACTTTCAGCTATCTGATAAGCTAATGGGGTCTCTTTTATTTTGGTTCTAGAGCCTATATTCTGTCCCAGTCCTGTGCTGTCTGCTGCTTCCCTGCCAAGGTAGCCCAGCCCCTGTCCACCTTTGCTTAACACAACAAAATGCCCCACCCTCTGGTCTCAAACATTCTGCTCAATTAAGATAAGAGGCACTGCCCTACCAAGATTCGAAGTATAACAAAAGCCAGTTGATCTGGCTGCTCCCTCCTCCCCTCACCCACCTCCTCTTACCTGTGTCCGGCTGGTGCTCGAAAGAAACTAAGGGGCCTCTGTTGCCTGGAAACAAAATGCAGAAACAGAGCCTAGAATGGCCGATACTTAACCGAGGCGCTGCCCCCCCCCCTGACATTGAGAGCCAACATAATTGCTGGCCCAGCTGTTGTGCCGCCCCCCATTCTGTTTGCACCTTCCCCCACCTGTAATGTGATCAGGTGAGGCAGGGGGCCCTGTAGTGAGCTGTGAACGTGTGACCTTTCACGGGGCGCGAGGCCCCCTGTTTAGGCCCCCTGTGTTTTGCCGAGCGCGAGGCCCTGGGCGGCTGCCCACACTGCCCATGCCTAGCGCCGGCCCTGCTTGCAGATAGAGGTGGTGTGTGCAAGGTGATCCATTTGAGTTGTTGTATTTTCATCCCTGATAACGCTCCAACTGTATATCAAGCTATCTCGAAGTTGCAAAAGATCTCCGAGTCCATACACGTGGACGTAGGTGATTGGACGCTACTAGGATGGTTTTGGGGCCTAATGTCGACGTGGGGTTGGAAGATTCTGATGATCATCGGGGTTGTTGTAGCGTTTCTGTTCACGTGTTGTCTTTGTGTACAGTGTGGTCCTACCTCATGTGGCCTCTGTGCTACGTCGTGTATAAGACGGCCATCTGTTACCAAGGAAGCATTAATGGATAGAATAATGTTGCAGCAACATCTGAATGATCTGATGAATATCGAGATTGATTCTGATATCGACTAGTGCTTGCCTACATGAGGGCAAAAGGAGCGTCTGAGGTTCCGTGAGAATCGTGATGACGTTTTTACTCGTTCGAATATGGACGAGTTTGGTATCTATGAAACGCAAATGACGAGTTTAGTGGGTATACGCGTTTTCGCTACGCTGGCCTGAACCGTTCGTCTTATTCGTGGGTTTCTTCATCTGAACCCACGGGTTCCATTTTAGATACGGCATCCATTTTGTCTCTTGCCCTCAAGTAGCCAGCGAACGGACACTGTTCGCTTGGTGACCCTGGGATTCCCAAGCTCTTGCGGAAGACACGTGCTCCTTTGAGGGTGTCTTTATGACGAGGGGGATGACACTGCAAAGGCTGATGGCTCCGCTCGAGGCTCATCTTGCCGTGCCGGTCTATTGTTTCAGCCATGCATGCATTAGGCACGAATCCTTTGATCCTGCAATCGTGCTTCCGATATTGCCCCCTATACTCTTTTTCAATCTGTTGACTGTTTTCTGTCTTCCTTGCACCTGTTTCTGTCTCTTCTCTTAACTCGTTTACAGCCAGAATGGAATGTACTTAATGATGAGATAACGTACTTTTACAGTTGGGAACCGGCGATGCTACTGTAATTATGTTCCGGGCTCTTGAATACATGAAAGCAACCCTTTTGAAGTTTACTGTGGGAACTGAGTTGTAACCTTTTGTTCGCCATGTTGTGCTATGACTAAAATATGTATAAAAGGAGCGATCCACTGTTGCAATTCGAAGCAGACTCTCAGAACCTACACGTGGTTGTACTTCTTGCGATCTCTGTATCCCTGCAGTAAATAAATGCTGAATCTTTGACGCCGAAGGAAGTGTCCCGTGTCTCTGTGATTTGTACGCCGGAACAGGTAACCCACGAAGGTTTTAGGTGTTGTCCCCTGGCACCGCTGGGCCTTAGAATAGCCCAGTCCTTCGGTAGACCATTCCATTTCGCAATTATTCCCTAAGTGGGTTCTGTGACCTTCAGTTTGCGATTATAATTATTAACCTATAGTAGGAATCCGAAATTGGCGCTGACTTGATTATGCTAAATCGGTTGCGCTGCACATTCAGCGTTGATCAGTTCCTTGCTGCAGCCTCACAAACATTGTGGGATGATCCTCGGATCCAAACCCCAATTAAAAAAACACATACATTCACTCACACAACCACTCACAATCCCGCAAAACCACTCACACACCCACACAGTCAGTCATACATGCACTCACACACCCACCACACACTCACATGCCCACACAATCATTCACACACCCACTCACACATACCCTCACATACCCAGTTTTCAGGGACAATATAGTTAGGAAATAACATTGAAAACCATAAAAATTCACAGAAAAAAACAAAGGTTACAGGGGTGTTATAGCTAAGCTTATATTGTGCACTCACAAAAACATAGACATTAAGCACGTATAGTTATCTCAAGTAACTATAACTCATGCCCTAAGGTAACTATAACTTACACCCTCGCCATTCACTTCTTATTACCACACATATTACATCACTGATGACATCTTCTATGACATCATTGATAATATCACTGCAACACTTGCAGTGAAATTATTGATGAGAAAGCTGTATATGGTGATGGAGCGGGTTATAGTTACCTTAGGGCATGAGCTATAGTTACTTGAGATAACTATAACTGCTGAATTTCTATGGTTTTGTGTGTGTAAAATCTGAACTTAAATTCTGAACTGTAACATCCCTGTAACCTTTGTTTTTTTAGTGAAAAAATAAATAAATAAATATATATATTCTCCACCAAACACCTCTAGCTATTCCAGGATGCACTCCCAGACGATTTCACCATTCGGTTTATTTCTTTACCGCAACCAGCGGCTTCATTTCAGTAAAATTAATACTGACGCGTTTCGAGGCATCTCGCCTCTTCCTCTGGGGCAATCTCAGGTGAATTCACAGAGGGCTCTGCATGCCGTTTTTATCTCTGCTCATTGGGCGTTGCTAAGTGCTTTATTAGTGTTCAGGGGCATTCTGGGAGGGGTAGTCCATTCCGTTGAGCAATTGTTCCCTAAGTGGGTTCTGAGACCTTCAGTTTGCCATTATAATTATTATCCTATAGTCAGAATCCGGAATTGGCGCTGGCTTGATTATGCGAAATCGGCTGCGCTGCACATTCAGTGTGGATCGGTTCCTTGCTGCAGCCTCACCAACATTGTGGGATGTTGCTGTCCTGCGTGGAAGAGGCCTCTACGTAAACATGTTCTCCACCAAATAACTCTAGATATTCCAGGACGCACTATCAGCCGATTTCACCACTCGTTTTTTTTTGTTTACAGCAACCAGCAGCTTAATTCCAGTAAAATTAATACGGACGCGTTTCGAGGCTTCTCGCCTCTTCCTTTCGGGCAATCGCAGGTGAATTCACAGAGGGCTCTGCATATTGTGTTTATCTCCGCCCACTGGGTGTTGCTAAGTGCTTTATTAGTATTCAAGGGCATGCTGGGAGGGGTAGTCAATTCCGTTGTGCAATTATTCCCTAAGTGGGTTCTGTGACCTTCAGTTTGCGATTATAAATATTATCCTATAGTAGGAACCCGGAATTGGCGCTGGTTTGATTATGCTAACTCGGCTGCGCTGCACATTCAGCATGGATCAGCTCCTTGCCGAAGCCTCACCGGCATTTTGGCATGTTGCTGTCCTGCGCGGAAGAGGGCTCCGCGTAAACATGTTCTCCACCAAACACCTCTGGCTATTCCATGACGCACTCCCAGCCGATTTCACCTTTCAGTTTATTTCTTTACAGCAACTAGCGGCTTCATTCCAGTAAAATGAATGCCAATGCCATTCGAGGCATCTCACCTCTTCCTCTCGGGCAATCTCAGGGGAATTCACAGAGGGCTCTGCATGGCGTTTTTATCTCCGCCCATTGGGCGTTGCTAAGTTCTTTATTAGTGTTCAGGGGCATGCTGGGATGGGTAGTCTATTCCGTTGAGCAAATATTCCTTAAGTGGGAGTAATTTGAGATGCCATCAGTGATGTCAAGAGTGATGTCACTGACCATGTCATGAGTGATGTAATATGTGACGTCATCAGCAGTGCATTGCGGGCGCACAAGTTATAGTTAGCTGAACTAACTATAACGGGGGAATTTCTATGGTTTTGTACGAGTGAAATGTCCAACTAACTGTAATGCCCCTGCAACCTATGGTTTTTTCAGTGAATTTCTAAGGTTTTTTAAATGCTAATTTCGAACAATATAGTGCCTGAAACTTATGGTTTTTTTCAGTGAATTTCCAAGGTTTTTTAAATGCTAATTTGTAACTATAACGTTCCTGAAACCTATGGTTTTTCAGTGAATTTCAAAGGTTTTTTAAATGCTAATTTCGAACGATAACGTGCCTGAAACCTATGGTTTTGTAAGTGCATTTCTAAGGTGTTTTTTTTAAATGTTAGTTTCTAACTATGCCTACAGTGGTAGGACATGTGTAGAAAGAAAACAAGCACAGAAAGAAGCAAAATAAATGCAGAACGAAACAACAGAAGTCCACAAAGACGAAGAAAAGTGCAGGAAGAAGCAAGATGTGCAGAAAGAACAAACAGAGGAGCAGAAAGAGACCTTGTTGCAAAATCATCCTGTCCCCACAAATTTTTCAGACGGGTACTGGTGGTAACCGACTCTGACTAATGAGGCATAGAGCCAGTGCTATGCTAAAAGACACTTAGAATACAGTGAATATAAACCTACATACACTAGGGAACACTATGCATTGAGGTACCCCTGTGATTAGCATGACCTCCTCTGTAAGGCCCTAGTACATAATAGGGCAGGGGGATTAAAACTACCTCTAAGTCAGAGGTGCAGAAATATGCTACTTTAACTAGTAGTCATGTTTGCAGAGTGGTGGAGAAAGGGTGCTGGGTGTCCAACCAAAGCTCAGGAATTCCACTGCATAGGACTTACATGAGGTACCAGGAGGGATTCTTAGCCCCCAAACTCCCTCAGGACTAAATTGGACTTCATCCCCCTTCCTGTAGTCTGCCACGAGGCACGTTTGCAGAGTGATTGAGAAAGGGGGCCATGGCCTCCGAAGACGTCTTAGCAATCTCACTGTGTGGGACTTACTGCAGGTAACATGAGGGGTAGTTGGCCACCGTGGTCATACTTGGGGGCCAACTTGATATGATATGATATGATAAAAAGGACTTGTATAGCGCTCGTTCACCAACGGTTTCTTGGCGCTTGGGTTGGGAAGAGCGTGATTAGAGGGAGGGGGTGTGATTTAATGATCGTACACCTGAGAGAATAGCCAAGTTTTAAGGGATTTCCTGAACATGGAGTAGGACTCCATTTGGCGCAGGGTGGGTGGCAAGGAGTTCCAAAACTGGGGTGCAAGGAAGGCGAATCTCAGCCCCCCGTGTTTCTTGCGCTTGATGGTTAAGGGGGTCAGGAGATTAGCGTTCGCTGAACGGAGGGAACGGCTAGGAATGTAACGCTGAATTCTGTTTGAGATGAAAGTAGGCCCATGAGAGGAAAGAGCTCTATGGGTCAGACAGCCAATCTTGAATAAACAGTGTTGGGCCACCGGGAGCCAGTGGAGGCCCGTGAGGAGGGGTTTAACATGGTGTGATTTGGGTAGGCCATGCACGAGCCTGGCTGCCTGATTCTGGACCAGATGAAGCTTCTGCCGCTGGTAGGCAGGAATCCCGGCATACAAGGAATTGGCATAGTCAATTCGGGACATTACTAAGGCCAATGTAACCTGGACCTAGGCCTCAAAAGAGAGAAACTTACTGATTTTCCGGATCCTGCACAAATGAAAGAAGCAGGAAGAGACCACTGCATTTACTTGGGGCTTCAGGGTGAGGTCGCTGCTGATGGTAACTCCAAGGCTCTTGACTGCTCCGGAGGGGGTAGGTGCAGGACCCAGGATGAGTGGCCAGAAACTAGAGTACCAGGGATTGAGAGAGGGTCTGGTTAGGACAAGCTCAGTCTTGTCTGGATTTAATTTGAGTTGGCTTGTGTTCATACATGAATGAATGAATATCAGGGTGGACTGAAAGGATTCGATTACGCGGGACAATGATCAATGTTGAAGACAAGCTGAATATCATCGGCGTAGTTGAAGATGGCTACGTCCCTCTTCCTTAGGTCAGATATAAGTGGCTGGATGTAGAGATTACATAAGAGGGGGGAGAGGGAGGAGCCCTGCGGGACCCCCCAGGTGAGCTCCTTCTTTTCCGATACAAAGTTGGACAGGCGAACAGCTTGATGACGATTGCTGAGGAAGGAGGCAATCCATTTTAAGGCGATACCATGGATGCCGGCGTCCCTGATACGGTCGACTAAAAGATTGTGGTCGACCGTATCAAAGGCGGCCGACAAGTCCAGGAGGATGAGCGCCTGCGAGATGTTTTGGTCGGCGCCTCTCCTCAGCTCGTCATGAACAGCTAGCAGAATGGATTCAGTGGAGTGTTCGGCTCTAAACCCAGCCTGGTGGGGGTCAAGGTAGTGTGAATGTTCAATGAAGGTGCTGGTGCATCGTGTGACATAAGCCTCAAGGATTTTACCCAGGAAAGGCAACAGTGAGATAAGTAGAAAATTACAGAAACTTCCCAAACTATTACCTCCAGTCAGTCCCACAAAGCAGCATTGGTAAGTACTCGTACCAGGCCATGTCCACTTTGCCCACCACTCTACAAACGCACTCCCTGGGGCGCTCTTGGATGGGGATTGAAGTCCCCTTCACTGCTGGGCGTACTTTAGGGGCTAACTAGCCTACCTTTTACCTCCAGTAAGCCCCACGCAGTGGGATTGATGAGAGGTAGACAAAGGCCATGCCCTCTTTCTCCACCACTCTGCAAACGCGCCCCCTGGGGCATTGTAATTTGGAGGTTTATGTCCCCTTGAAGCCTTAGGGCCCCTGGTGTCCAACTAGCCCACCACGTACCTCCAGTAAGTGCAGAGAGGTGTAAAAAGGGGTGTGGCCTGGACCACCTCTCTGCAACGCAGGCTTCTGGCACTTACTGGAGGTACCTGGTGGGCTAGTTGGCACCCTGGGACCCTCAGGATTGAAGGGGAATTAATTCCCCAACTTAATACGCACCACAGGGCAAGTTTGCACACATGTCACCTCAGGCCCCACCTCCTCCCTTCACCACTGTGCAAATACACCCTGAGGCACGTTTTAAGTTGAGGAATTAAGTCCCCTTGAATCCTGATGGTCCCTGGGGTCCAACTAGCCCATCAGGTACCTCCAGTAGGCACCACAGAGCTGCATTTCAGAGAGGTGTAAAAAGGGGTGTGGAATTAATTCCCCAACTTAAAATGTGCCACAGGGCGTGTTTGCACACAAGTCACCTCAGGCCCCGCCCCCTCACTTCACCACTGTGCAAACACGTCCCGTGGTGCATTTTAAGTTGGGGTATTAAGTCCCTTTGAATCCTTAGGGCCCCTGGGGTCCAACTAGCCCACCTTTTACCTCCAGTAAGCCCCACGCAGTGGGATTGATGAGAGGTAGACAAAGGACTTACCCCCTTTCTCCACCACTCTGCAAACGCGCCCCCTGGGGCGTTGTAATTTGGTGGTTTAAGTCCCCTTGAAGCCTGAGGGCCCCTGGGGTCCAACTAGTCCACCACGTACCTCCAGTAAGTGCCACAGAGCTGCGTTGCAGAGAGGGGTTTAAAAAGGGGTGTGGCCTGGACCGCCTCTCTGCAACGCAGGCCTCTGGCACTTACTGGAGGTATCTGGTGGGCTAGTTGGCACCCTGGGGCCCTCAGGATTGAAGGGGAATTAATTCCCTAACTTAAAACGCGCCACAGGGCGTGTTTGCACACATGTAACCTCAGGCCCCGCCCCCTCCCTTCACCACTCTGCAAACACGCCCTGTGGTGCATTTTACGTTGGGGGATTAAGTCCCCTTGAATCCTGAGGGTCCCTGCGGTCCAACTAGCCCACCAGGTACCTCTAGTAAGTGCCATAGAGCTGCGTTGCAGAGAGGTGTGGACCACCTCTCTACAACGCAGGCCTCTGGTGTTTTTTTGAGGTACCTGATGGGCTAGTTATCCTCCAGGGGCCCACATGATTGAAGGGGAATTCATTCCCCAACTTAAAACTTGCGACAGGGCGTGTTTGCACACATGTCACCTCAGGCCCCACCCCCTCCCTTCACCACTTTGCAAACGCGCCCGTGGCCCGTTTTAAGTTGGGGGATTAAGTCCCCTTGAATCCTGAGGATCCCTGGGGTCCAACAAGCCCACCAGGTACATCCAGTAAGCGCCATAGAGCTACGTTGCAGAGAGGTGTAAAAAGGGACATGGCCTAGACCACCTCTCTGCATCGCAGCCCTGTGGCGCTTACTGGAGGTACCTGGTGGACTAGGTGTCCCCCAGGCACCCCCAGTATTAAAGAGGGATTAATTCCCCATTGTAAAATGCACCACAGGGCGCCTTTACGGAGTCTTGCTGTGATGGGGTGGGCCTTCGGCACGATCCCAGGGTTTTGTTTTATTTTATTTTTTTAAATGGCCCCCCTTCTTTTTACTTTATTTGGGCCCTAAGGACCCCATCCTCCAGGGCTTTACCTTTATTTAAAAAAAATTAAAAATTGAACCCGAAGGGGGCCGCATGGACCCCGCTCCCATGGCCAATTCCAGCCCCGGGGACCCCATCCTCTGGGGCATGGCCACATAAATATAATGTTTTTGTTATGGAGGGGGGCTGCGTGGCCCCCCTCCTGAGGCCTTTATTGGCCCCAGGACCCCATGCCCCGGCCTTTATTTTTATTTTTTTATTTTGGGGGGACGGGGGCCACGTGGCCCCCCTCCCGGGCCACTTCTAGCCCCGGGACCACATCCCCCGGGGCTGGCCCTCTCCATTGGGGACCTTGGGGGGAGCCCCAATGCCCCCACGGTCCCTGCTGGCTCCCCGCGTCCTGCAGGAGCCAGCCCTGGGGGGTGGTGATCCCCAGGGCCACCACAGGCTCCAGGAGGGGGGACCACACAACCACCTCTTAACATCTGCACAGCCCATGGGGTTGTGGTCTCTGGGGCTCGGGGTCCGTAACAGAGGGGTGTCCCTGCAGCCCCCCTCCTTCTCTGTGTATGGGCAGGCCCAGGAAGGTGGTGGTCCCTGGGGCCATATATGGCCTGGGAGGAGGGTCTTGCGGCCCCCTCCCAGTATTTATTATTTAGGCCCTGGGGAGGTGGTGGTCCTAGGTGTCTGGAGGAGTCTATGTGGCCGCCTGCACACGTTAATATTCCCCCGGGGAGGTGGTGGTGCCCGATACTTCTAAAAGCCCAGAAGTAGGGTCCACATGACTCCCCTCTTTTATTGACAACAAGGCCCTGGGGAGGTGGTAGTCCCTGGGCCGTCTAAAAACCCAGGAGTTGGTGTCTGCACGTAACACCTCCATTATTTGAAACTAGCAGCCCGTCCCGACCTTGTCCGGGAGCAATCAGGCTTCCCGACCCCCGCCCGCCCAGACATTGTCCAGCAGCCCTGGACCCCGCCCGCCATGACCCCCGCCCGCCCCGACATTGTCCGTGGGTCCCCCGGAGCCTTACCTCAGCCGCAACTCCTCCCCCGCGCTCCTCAGTTCACCGCTCCGCCGCTCCTTGCCACTCGTCACCGCTCCTCCCGCCTGTCCGCCGGTCCTCACCGCCTGTCCGCCGCTGGTCACCGCTCCTTCCCCGTGCCATGTCTGCCACTCCTCCTCGCACTCCTGGACGCCGCTCCTCCCCGCGCTACTGCGTCAGCACGCAGGTCGCGGCCGGCGCTACTTCGAAGGGACTACTTTTTTTTTTTAGGTACATTTTTTAAATAACCCATATTTTTATAGTTTATATAGCCTATGTCCATCTGCACACCCTGACGATTACAATGATGTATCGGGTGTGTGGATTGGCGCTGTGGTTCCCGAGTTTACCTGCCTCAAAGGTTCAAAGTTCTTGCTTTATAATAGTAGTATAGATAAAGCCCTAGGGAGGTGATGGTCCCCAGAGCTCAAAGTGCTTCAGGAGGGGGGTCCCCTCCTTTTTTTCTATAAAATGCCCCCAGGACCTGGCACACACAGGGGCCTCTTTCAAAAGAAGAGCAAGAGCCTGTGTTTGTTTTTTTTTCTTTTTTTGCCGCACATTTTCTTTTTTGTCCTACTGTGGTCCCTCTGGAGCCCAAAGAACAAGGTTTGAGGGTCAGGGTTTTCCTATCTTTTTCTTTTTTTCACGTTTTTTTGTGGGACTCGGCGGGTTGACTTTCTGGTTGAAGTGTTGGCAGCTAATCAGAGCTCTGCAGATCTCTGCACAAGCTTGTCATTATTTGTGAAGACTTTGCTATCACAGATACACAAATTTGAATTTCTTCAAATTTGTCAATAACTACTAAACAAATGTACACCAAATAACTGCAAGCATGATCTGCGAATAAAAATCTACTTCTCTGCCAAATTCTGTGTAATTCCGTCCAGTAGTTTGGGCTACAGGCGTGTCTAAACATTCTAAGGGAATTGACATGGGAAACACACTTTTTTGACTCCTCCTTTTCTCACTCCTCGCTTGAAGAATGACCCTGAAACTTTCTATGAAGAACAAGATTCACCAGGGCACTTTTTTTGTTTAACTTTGTTTTATTGAGTTTCAGGCAGCTAAATAGACACATTACAAACCCCATGCAGTCCCGTTTTCAGACGATTGAATCCCTCCCCCTCCGCGGATCCAACCCTGCCACCCCGCATCCTTGAGGTCCAAAACGAGAGTTTGTCAGTGAAGCAAGTGTCCAGAACTGCCAAGCAGGATGAGGGCCCCCGCTAGATAAGATATGTGCAAACTCAGAGTAACGAAAATCCCCAACCCCCTTGTCCCCTCCCCGAACCGGTGTGCCATGTTCATATCGTGCTGGGTAAGCGCACGAGAGGGTCGAAGTGTGTCTACCTTGAGGAGGTTTCCCCTGTTTGCAAGGTGTCGGTGAGTCGTAGAAGGTGAAGATATTTCGGGCATGTGATTTAATTGAATTCTAGTGCTAGTAGAGATAGTAAAGGGCACAACATAGTGTTAAAAGAGGGAGTGGAGTGTGTAAGGTTGGCTTGCATACGCTCCACACTGATAATTTACCATAACTTGTGCAACCAACCCGTATGCGTTGGGCGGGTCTGTGTACCCCATAGCGATAGGATGTGTTGAACAGCCGCTCCCATTGCCAGTCTCATCTGTCTCCCTTTAACTGATTTCATAGGAATGTAAGTGCGCTGGGCAACCCCAGGAGTGTGTAAGCAGGAAAGCGAGGTATTTCAGTGTCAAATTGTTTGTCAATGTCGTTAAGAACTGCCGTCTAATATCCCGTCACTTCCCGGCACTCCCACAGTAGGGGGGTCAATGTCCCCTCTCCGTCACAGCCCCTCCAGCATGTCGGACTACATTCAAGTTTACCTCTGTTTAGTCTGACTGGTGCTAAGTACCAGTAAGTGGCCACTTTGACCGCTGCTTCCCTGCTTGCCGTATTCTTGGCGCTGTGGTTTGCCCTGTAGTATATGGCTTGCCATTCCTTTTCAGATAGATCTCTCCCCAACTCCCACTCCCAGTGTTTCTGTCCGACTAAAGGCAGGGGGGGAGCTGTAGGGCAGATCATCTTATAGAGTTCGGCAATCAGCTTTTGATCTGATTGTTTGATAAAAAAACATTTTTTGTAGGTCGTTAACTTTCTACCTACCATTGGGCGCACCTCCGGCTGCGATAACCAGTGCCTGATTTGAAAGTACTGGCACCGTTTCGGATCGGTAATGTCATATAGCTGTGGTAAGTCAGAGAACTTAAGGAACCCGTCAAGGTCAAATAGGTGTCCCGCAGATTTGCACGCTTGCCGTTCCAACCCTGGTGCAAATATGGGATTGTCGAACAATGGTGTGAGTGGCGAGGGAAAGGAGTCGCTACTGTATCCCATACTCGCATCACTGTGCGGGTAATTGGAGATTTGTTGAGGTACGTCAGTCTATCGGGTCGTCTCAAGAAGGGTATCTTCCAGAAGAATAACCGTGCCATCGCTCAATCCTGAAAGAGCCACCTCTTCTCGGACTCGGGTCAAATCCATTCTACTAAATATCTGAGTTACGCCGCCAGAAAGTAGCTCAGTATGTTGGGTATCCCTAACCCTCCCTGGTCAGGAGGTCGATAAGAGCGGTCTCTGCGCATCCGTGGCCGCTTTCTGGCCCATATAAATTGTTGCACTGCTATTTGCAGCTTGCGACTGGATCCTATGGGGGGCCCAACTGGAATGGTTTGGAAGGTGTATATTATTTTGGGTAAGATTGACATCTTTACAGCAGCGATGCAGCCAAGAAGTGATAGAGGTTGCTACTGCCATCTTCGCAAATCTCTGTGTATTTTGGAGGTGAGGTTAGTATAGTTCTGGGTGACTGTCTGCTCAGTGGACGGGGCTAGGACTATCCCAAAGTATGGGATCGAAGAGTGGGGTTGAAGTTCTCCATATTCCCGGGATGCGCCTCTTGGCATGTTTGCGTTGAGACCTAGAGGTAAGAGCATCGATTTCCCCATATTTATTTTAAAGCCGGACACACTACCAAAGGCCACCAACTCCCACAGGAAGGCCAGCACTGAACGCTTGGGTGTTTCAAGAGCTGCCAATATGTCGTCTGCGTACAGACTAATTGTGTGCTGTTCCGCTCCGAAGGGAATGCCAGAGATTTCAGGGTTGTCACGTATCCTCTGTGCTAGGGGTTCCACTTAAAGTGCGAAGTAGAGGGGTGACAGTGGGCACCCCTGATTCGTGCCCCATCTAATGTCAAATGGTTGTGAACTTGTACCATTAACTTGTATTGTCGCCCGCAGCTTAACGTAGCAGCTCGCGACCCAGGCCCTAAATCGGTCCCCGATGTTAAAATGTGCCAATGTTACCAGGGCACCTTTTGGGGGAAATTTCATGAAGATTCGTCAAACCGCATCAAAGTTATGGGCAAGTCAAAGAAACACTTTTCCTATGGAAAGATGGTCCTAAGTGGAACTACCTACTGTCTACCACCATAAATGGGTTACACTTACCTTACATCTTTATATATACTTACATTGCATTGTAAAGACATGGGTGGTAAAGGCAATGCCTCGTAAAGGCATTGTGTTGTAATGGATGCGTGGTAAAGGCATATGTTTAAATGCATGCGTAGTAATGTCATACAACCCTCCTCCCACTGTGTGCCCAAGTTAGTATGGTGCTATGACCCCACGTGTGCAACTCCCATCACCCGATAATGCAACCACTTTGACTGCTGGTACAATACCTCACAAGGAGAAATGACTCCAGGTTCTTTGAGTGATCTGTGCGGGCCTATCAGGTATGAAAAAGACAGAGGTGTTTGTGGCAGTTGCTATGGTGCCTTGATACGCCGGAGGAGAATTGATGTCTGAAGCTTTGAGCCCTAGTATATTACCCTGACAGTACCAACACTACCTTGGAACATGTAAAGCATCTATGCTATCCCATTGTACACTATTGCTCAAGCATGGAAAGCAACCCTGATGTGCACTAATTCCCCAGTACTAAAAACACTCCTGCCTTAACAGTAGTCCTCATTGTCACTGCATACTGAACCCCATAGGAATTACAATATCGGGATTGATTGAGCATCCAGAAGCACCATTGCCCATAGATGTGGGCCCTCATTCTGAGTGCTGAGTATGTTTCCTATCCAAACATTTTGGTGAAATTGCCAAGCAGGATTCTGGCTGAACATGAGGAATCACCCCAGGGCTCAATCACAATGTCACCAACCCCCAAACTAATTTCTCATTTTCTAGGGGCTACTCAGAATACTGTGTTATTCCCACATCTCAGAAATGTTGATACCCGCAGGATCTGCAATTGCAGGGTAGAGATTACCAATGCCGTATCCCTCGTTGATCCAAAATGAGGGCCTTGTTCTCTTCCTGTCAGCAAAGAGCCAACAGCAAAAGCTCTGCAGGGCTTCCCCTGAGATGGCTGGGAAGGAGTTATTCTTTGTTCTGGGTAAAGCCTTACAATACAGTCGTGGATGTCTATCTGAACTTTGAACCCTTGGTCTACTCTTTCAAATGTCTTCTGGGTGCTAAACTTTCTTCTCAAGAACGTATTGCTAAGTAGAAGTACATTTTGCAGTAAAACATCTCCCTTCCTTCCAAAATGTTGGTTAAGCTGACTTTTTATATTAACATAACTTGGGTACCTTGCTGCTAGGTTTTCTTTGTCCGAGAGTTCTCATGTTACATGCAGAATATTGTGGTTGTGATGTTCATTCAAACATAAATGAAGGATCAAAACAATATATACATTCTTATCGCCTCTTCATTGCTTATCACAGTGAATCGAGGACCGGTTCATACCAGCAGCACTGTGGATAGGGAGTCTGCTGGAATATCTACCATCCTTGACAGATTTTGGAATTGGCCTTTGATTTTTCTTTGTGTTTTGGTACTGACTGGCAGGGTTGCTAAGAAAGGTGGGGTGGATAGCATATATGTATTTGCTTGGTGGGTAGCCTGGAACTCCATACCTTCGAACATACGCAAAACCACCACGAAGGTAAATCAGAGCCGAAAGCCCTTCTTTTTCAGAGGCATTTTAGATTATCCCCAGTTTTAACCTCTCTGGTTTAGTCGCCTCACTGAGTGGTGCCCTGGAGCTTACATTTCCACGTCTATTTACTAAATTCCTTCTTGTATTTGGCACCACTCCACGTCCTGTTTCTCAATTTTTATGACTGCTGCAATTTATTATTTATACCATACTCTAATGTTTTGGCTTTTTTAAATGTACCAACATCATCGGATAATGTAATCGCGTCCCTTATGTAATGTTCTATTTCTATACTCTAGTGTCCTTGGACTATTTAAATATACTAACATTGGATTATGTAATCTTGTGCCACATGTCATGTTCTATGTCAATTGCAAAGAACTCTATCTCCGCTGGATAATGCCCACACAATGTGAAAATGCAAAAATAAATAGATAATAGCTCAAAAAAATATCTCCTGTGGCCCCATGCAGCTTTTATCCTGGATTAATTCGGGATGATTACTACTAATGGTCCAATTCAGGTTTTGTTCGCACAGTTTCCATTTGCTACTTTGACAGATCCGCAACCTCCACCAACCTGGATTTGGAAAACCCACAAAATATTGAGTTTGCTCTTATGATAGTGGAAGTCACTACTTTGAAGTCATCCAAACATGGTGTGGGACATACCAATGTGGGTGGCCCAGTCCAACCAAACTGTCGGCAGAGGTGTCAGCAATGCACCAAGCGCGCCTGATGATGGAACCCTCGGTCTGTCTGCCTTCGCTGGCAGGATGTACGCTGCTCAAGATTTGGAAGCTACACTCAGGGCCGGTCCTAGGCCTTCTGAGGCCCCGGGCGAAAGGGAAGATGCGAGGCCCCCCTAATTGCATATTGCGTCACAAGAAGTGATATCACAGAAAGCGACATCGCAGTACTATTGATCTTATTTGGCATTACGGAAGCTAACTAATGTGGATATCAGTAACATTGACAAAAAGTAGAGGGGGTTGAAAACAGGTGAGCAAATATCAATTTATTATAAAAAGTAGATAAAATGAAATATTGCAATCAAACAACATTGAGAGAATGAACCCATAAAAACACAATTCCAGTGAAACATAAATAGAGTAACTCCAACTTTCTAGATTAGTCCTGTTGAGTGGCTCCCTGATATTGATTCATTCAGGAAAGGTCATGTATCTGGATTTGTACTTCATGCTTCTTTTTATATTTCTGTACCATGTTTTCTCTTTCTATTTCAATAAAGCTTCCTAAACAAACCACTGGAGCGAATGGATAGAACTAGAGAAACCATTTGATGCTATAACAGGAAGAGCCAGCAAACTAGGGGTCCAGGATGTAGACGCAGCGCACGGTGTTGGCTTCCTCGATTAGACCCTGGACCTGCTTCAGGGATGCGCATGAATGTGTGTGTATAAACTTCACACAATGCGTACTCATGCCAATAAAATGTCTTGGTTGGATAATGCACCTGCTACAGAGCAACTGAGGTTAAGTGACGTTTACCGATTTTGATCCCGGCAAGTTTACTTTGGGTTAAAGTCTCACCTACTGGTCACAACATACTATACCCATAACAGTGCTCCTGGCGCTCATGTACTGGCTGCATGTAGGTACGCATGTGTGCAAACACCATAAAACACCTATACACAATAAAAATGTTCAGTGCGGAGAGTGCTATCGCAAACATCGGTGTATCATGCATAACGTAAACATGCATGCTCAGTTAAAGCTTAGGAGTTGATATACGGCTCGCAGAGGTGTGCTCTGATAGCCAGAAACCGGTCCTAAAATGCTTGATTCCGGTCCAGGGAAGACATGACTTGGCAGTTCGGGCTGGACTGTTCCCATGGACTCGATCTCCGCTTCCCAGCAGAGTGGTCGCTCCCCTGAGACTGTGGTATCGTACTTGCAGCGCTTTGCCCATATCGACTGCCAGCTGTGTGTTCTGACCGCCGCTTTGCTAACTGCCAGCGTTATCTGCATTGTTTTTAACTTGCCAACTTTATCCCAGCATTTGCGTTCTCCCCCAAGCGCTCTCGGCGTTCAGACCCCTCCGCCTCCATTTTGTTGATTGTTGTCCTCCGTAGCCCGCCCCGCCTCCCAGCTGAGCCGCCCTCCCACAGTCAACAAACAGCGCTCCAGTACCTGGAAGCGCCGTGACTCGATCTCCGCTTCCCAGCAGAGTGGTCGCTCCCCTGAGACTGTGGTATCGTACTTGCAGCGCTTTGCCCATATCGACTGCCAGCTGTGTGTTCTGACCGCCGCTTTGCTAACTGCCAGCGTTATCTGCATTGTTTTTAACTTGCCAACTTTATCCCAGCATTTGCGTTCTCCCCCAAGCGCTCTCGGCGTTCAGACCCCTCCGCCTCCATTTTGTTGATTGTTGTCCTCCGTAGCCCGCCCCGCCTCCCAGCTGAGCCGCCCTCGCCTCTCCCCCTCCACCATCCATTTATGACAGGAGCTCCCGCGCGCAGCGTTTACGCGCAGCGTTCGCGCCCAATCCGCGCCGAAGGTGCGCCAAAGGTAAGCCCGTCTACGCCCGTCCGCGCCTGGACCGCGCCCAGCGCCAGACCCCCTGCCCCTCGCGCTGCACTTCCCTCCCGCATTACCTACGATGCCGCCACCCTCCTAGACCTTAACCCCGGTCGCACCCCCACCTGCGTCCAAGCCGCTCCTGGACACACCCATGGACCATTCTCTTGCTACTCCTGCAAATTCAGCGGCACCGACAACATCTCCGCTATGACCACACCACAGATTCCCGACCCCAACCACCTACAATGCATCCTTCTCAACACCCGCTCGGTGCACAGGCACGCCATTGACCTATGGAACCTACTAGACACCATCTCTCCAGACGTCGCCTTCCTAACGGAAACATGGATGAACGCTTCCTCCGCCCCAGACATCACCATCGCCATCCCGGAAGACTATAAGATCACACGCAAAGACCGTACCAGCCACACAGGAGGAGGCATCGCTATCGTCCATAAGAAATCAATCCGCATCTCAACCAGCTCAGACGCCAACCTCGCCAATTCCGAACACCTCCACTTCCAAATACACATCGACCCCAAGACCACACTCAGAGGCACCCTCCTCTACAGACCACCAGGACCCCACGCTAAATTCAGTGAAGACATCACGGACTTCATCACTCCACACGTGCTCCCCTCCAAAGAATACATCCTTCTGGGAGACCTCAACTTTCACCTTGAAAAGAACAACGACCGCAACACCGCCACCCTCTTGGACAACCTCGCAAACCTCGGACTTAAACAACTGGTCACTTCCCCCACCCACATCGCAGGTCACACACTTGACCCCATCTTCACCTCCAGCAATCATGTCTCCTTCAGCCACACTACGGATCTCCTCTGGACTGACCACAGCTGCGTTCACTTCACCTACAACAAGCCAAAACCCACCAACCACCTCCAACCAACTCTGCAAAGAAACTGGAACAAGATCACCACCGACCAGATCTCCGCATCGCTCCTTCGTAACACCCCAGCCCACTCGTCTATCCCAGACCAAGCCGCCGCCAACTTCACCCTATGGTTATCCAACACCGCCGACACCTTAGCACCACTGAAAAAACGTCAAAGCAAACCTGGCAACAAGAAGGCCTCATGGTTCAACGATGATCTTAAGAAGTCCAAGAAACTCTGCCGCTCCCTTGAAAAGGCCTGGAAAAAAGACCCAACCACTAGCACCAAGGACGCCTTCAAAAACGCCACCCGCACTCACCACCAACTAATCCGAAAGGCCAAGAAAACAGCATTCAAGGATCGACTTGACAACAACGCCCACAACAGCAAGGAACTTTTCAACATCGTCAAGGAATTCTCCAACCCCTCAGCCAACTACAACGACATCACCCCCTCTCAAGCCCTCTGCGACTCCCTGGCCTCATTCTTCCACAACAAAATTGCAGACATCCACAACAGCTTCAACAACCAACCCGGAGACCAACCCACCCAACCATCTGCCGAACACTCTCCCCCCATGAACACCCTCAACGACTGGAACCCAATCTCTACTGAGGACACAATCCGCCTGATGAATTCCATCCACTCAGGCTCCCCCACAGACCCATGTCCTCATCACATCTTCAACAAAGCAGACTCCGTCATAGCACCGCACCTACGAGACGTCATCAACTGCTCCTTCAATTCCGCCACCTTCCCGGAAAGCTGGAAACACGCTGAACTCACCGCCCTTCTGAAAAAACCCACAGCGGACCCCACCGAACTCAAAAATTACCGCCCCATTTCGCTCCTTCCATTCCCGGCCAAAGTCATCGAGAAAGCCGTCAACAACCAGCTCGCCGCCTTCCTCGAAGCCAACAAATCCCTCGACTCCTCACAATCTGGCTTCCGAGCAAAACACAGCACTGAGACCGCCCTCATCGCAGCAACAGACGACATTCGAACTCTATTGGACAATGGAGACACAGTCGCCCTCATCCTCCTCGACCTCTCGGCAGCATTCAACACAGTTTGTCACAGCACTCTGTTACAACGCCTCAATAACATCGGAATACAAGGAAAAGCACTTGAATGGATCACCTCGTTCCTCACCGGAAGAACCCAGAGAGTCCGCCTCCCACCATTCAAGTCCGAGGCCACTGAAGTCATCTGCGGCGTACCTCAAGGATCCTCACTCAGCCCCACCCTCTTCAACATCTACATGAGCCCCCTCGCGGCCATCGCCCGCCAACACAACCTCAACATCATCTCTTACGCGGATGACACTCAACTAATCCTTTCTCTCACCAATGACCCCAGCACCGCCAAAACTAACCTACACGAAGGAATGAAAGAAGTTGCCGAATGGATGAAACAAAGCCGTCTGAAACTGAACTCAGACAAAACAGAAGTCCTCATCTTAGGTACATCCCCCTCTGCATGGGAAGACTCTTGGTGGCCGGAAGCCCTTGGAAAAGCACCCATCCCGACAGACCACGCACGGAACCTAGGCGTCATCCTGGATGCTTCACTCTCAATGAACAGACAAGTCAGCGCCGTTACCTCATCCTGCTTCAACATTCTTCGCATGCTCAGAAAAACATTTCGCTGGATCCCCAACGAAACAAGGAAAACAGTCACCCATGCTCTAGTCACGAGCCGTCTGGACTACGGAAACACCCTCTACGCCGGTACTACCGCTAAACTCCAGAAGAAGCTCCAACGAATCCAAAACGCCTCAGCCAGGATCATATTAGACATCCCGCGCAACGAACACATCTCTGGTCACCTGAAAGACCTCCACTGGCTACCCGTCAATAAGAGAATCACCTTCCGACTGCTAACCCACGCACACAAATCACTCTACGACATCGGACCAGAATGCCTCAACTCACGACTATCCTTCTACACCCCCTCCCGCCAACTTCTCTCTTCCAGCCAAGCCCTCGCCACTGTACCTCGCATCAACAAGACCACCATGGGAGGCAGATCATTCTCCTACCTGGCTGCTAAAACATGGAACTCACTCCCCGCTTACCTTCGCCTCACCCAGAACCACCTAGCATTCAGAAAGCAACTTAAAACATGGATATTTGACAAGTAATCCTCCTCCCATTTCTAAGCGCCTTGAGACCCTCTGGGTAGGTAGTGCGCTATATAAATTCTCTGACTTGACTTGACTTGACAGGGTCAAGACTGATTTGCATATGGCCATGCTTAAACTGGAGTGGCTTGGTGAGCAAAACAACGATGGATTATACCCAGATCTGTGACTGGGGTGAATGTTTTGCCATTGTGCATCATTCCGTCCATCATCTTGTGTGTTTTGCTCTACCATGCATAATACAGGTTACAGGTACAACCCCTGTAGGGTAACTAGCCTGGTTTGTGAACCTGCTGCAGAGATCTGTGTGTAAACTTTCGGTCACAAGTTCCGATACAAGTTAGAAAGCCCACCGCCATAAAACACTTGTTACAGTGATCTGTTTGTAACTACACACTACTCATCTGAATGCCAGCAGGACCACATCAGCCATTTTAACCTCTGAAAATAAACAAGAATAGTTCATTTGGACTGAGTAACAGCATTAGCTGATATAAATTGCTTGGTTTAGCTTTTATTATCTTATAAACAAAAGCAAATTTGTAACACCATTTCGTACCCAAAATTGCCTATTTTTTTTTTCCGAATTGGGATGTAACATACCAAGCATATTTAACCTATTCCTCAGCCCGTCTCTACGTACCCCACAAACTCAAACTCTCAAATATGTCTTTAAGCGTTAAATATAAAAAGGAGTGACAATGAGGGTTATTGAAGGGTAACAGATTCTAATGCGCAACGGAATCGCGTTGTGTAGAATTGACATTTATAAGAAAAAAATGAGCAAATGGGAGTGAAAATCAGTACTTGCCGTTCTGAAGAGGGATTGGTGGAATGCACGACCACATAAACTCGAACAAAAATTCTCCGAACCCAGAGGTTTATTTGTAACAAGTCACTCGCATCAGAGTAATATACGAATGAGCGCCGTCAAGCCCTCCAAAAAGCTGACCACAAAATAAATGAAATCATTTTATCCATTCAGGATACAGCGCTGGAGGGCGCCATGTAAATACCCCTGTTTCTTTCCCGGTCGGAATCCATTCTATTGTGGGTGAAACGTTTGAACTGTACAGGTGTGCCCCCACGCCTCTGATAAGGGGACCTAACGCGGGCCCCAACCCTTCAGGACCCCCCTCCCTGCCCAAGCCTAATGAATAAATATGAGATATGCGAGACTCGGGCCCCTTAACACACTCTGCAGGGGCCCTATAGGTTTGTATTACCTTCTGCCCCTGACCCCAGTCCGTGTGCATGAGCAGCTACTTCACCGAGGCACCTAGGCTCTGTGCTTCCCTGAAGAATCCCGAATATCGCCGGCACATGCGACAGCTGCTGCCAGAGTCGGACTGGCCACCAGGGCAATCTAGCAGTGCCAGAAGGGCTAGTGTAACAGGTCAGTAAGCGGACCAGTTATTTTGGTGTTTGGGGTCAGTTTTAAGGTCTGGAGGAATTTTACTGTTAATTTCCCCAGTACCTCAAACATTGCCTGCAACAAGCACAAATGCGTGCAGTCTCCCATACAGTGCAAAACTCCATCACAACTTGGATTTACAAGTTCAAAACTGCTCCGATGTACAACGAGTCACACTTTCAGCTATCTGATAAGCTAATGGGGTCTCTTTTATTTTGGTTCTAGAGCCTATATTCTGTCCCAGTCCTGTGCTGTCTGCTGCTTCCCTGCCAAGGTAGCCCAGCCCCTGTCCACCTTTGCTTAACACAACAAAATGCCCCACCCTCTGGTCTCAAACATTCTGCTCAATTAAGATAAGAGGCACTGCCCTACCAAGATTCGAAGTATAACAAAAGCCAGTTGATCTGGCTGCTCCCTCCTCCCCTCACCCACCTCCTCTTACCTGTGTCCGGCTGGTGCTCGAAAGAAACTAAGGGGCCTCTGTTGCCTGGAAACAAAATGCAGAAACAGAGCCTAGAATGGCCGATACTTAACCGAGGCGCTGCCCCCCCCCCCCTGACATTGAGAGCCAACATAATTGCTGGCCCAGCTGTTGTGCCGCCCCCCATTCTGTTTGCACCTTCCCCCACCTGTAATGTGATCAGGTGAGGCAGGGGGCCCTGTAGTGAGCTGTGAACGTGTGACCTTTCACGGGGCGCGAGGCCCCCTGTTTAGGCCCCCTGTGTTTTGCCGAGCGCGAGGCCCTGGGCGGCTGCCCACACTGCCCATGCCTAGCGCTGGCCCTGGCTACACTACAGGACATGAGGAACATTATCTATTTTTTGGGTGGATCTTCTCAATTTCTTGTTGTTGTAGACGCCTTGTTAATTTATGTGTATCCATATGTCTCCCCTTTTTTCCTATTTTGTTCTCCTGTATGAGAGGTGTTTGTGAGAAATGTCCCCCTGTTTATTGGCACATTGAAATCACAGAATGAAACCACACCCATTACCAAGGGGGGTCCCTTGGTGTACGGGGCCGTGGTGATGGTTGGCGCCTAGTTACTGTTGCTGCTGAAGCGCGAGATTGAACAGGTGTGGTAAATCTATCTTAATTGTCCAATTAGAAGCAGCGTCCCTTATGCAACACTTGCACCAACACTTGAGCACCCTGACTCGAAATCACGTTTGCCCCTCTTTCATGTTTGCAGTTTGTTTTTATTTTATCGTCTTCGTTTTATCGTGTATAGGTTTTCACCTCAGTGAAAGTGTGAAGGTGTTCAGGCAAGCTTGTGCAAGAGGCAGACAGATTTGAAAACATGGCCTGCATTTAAAAGAGGTTTTAAATTAGAAATCTCCGGGGTGCCAGAACAGGCTGCAGCCATCCTCAGAGACCCGGCAGCCTGTGGAGGCGTGCCACCTGCTCCCACCTTCCTGCTGCAACACTGAGTAACTCGGCTTTGTTAATTGCTGAATTTGTTTCACATATGCTACGTATCGGCGTGGAGCCATTCGGAACACGCGTGGCTGTCTTCTTAATTATGACGCCCTTTTCAATACATATTTTACATCTTTTGTACTGCGTGCTTTTTATTTGATTAACGGCGGAACACATTCGCCCAGATTTACTAAGGCGCGTGCAAGCTGAGGATATCCAAAGATAGGCATATTCAATGGAGATATCGAACAATGTGCAACCCCCCTCAAATTTATAAATGACTCCGGCACGTTTTATGGGGGCCCTGAGGTGACTGGAGAAGGCCTACTTGCACAGCCAATCCTGATTGCGACCCCACACGTCTTTGTGCCACCGGTAAATCACTTTTTAAAAGTGACGCACCGGCGGCGCAAGGGGTTTGTAAATAATAAACCCCTCGGTTCGCAGGCACAGCGGTGTGTTAGTGGCCTCTCGGCATGTGGTGCCATATTACTCAGGCCTGGTCTTACGTGCACATTTGTAAATTAGATTTCCTGTTACTGGAGGGGTAAAATAGCAGGGCTGAGGCTAGCGGCACTCGGGCTGACTAGGGCAGGGCAAAGATTAGATTGCGGCCCACTTTCCCTCCCTCTTATCAGGTATTAGTGGAAGGAACCCTGGGCGTTGTGTGGACGCAGAACAGACGTGCATCCCTTAAGGGACCAGACATGTTCAAGGCTGAACTGTTTCACTTTTATGCACAATTGCACAGAAGGTAATCTTCTACAGGTGCATGTGCGCATCCCTATGTAAGATGCGCAACTATCCACAGGTTTGTGAAGTCAAAAACGAGAGCAGCAGGCGAGCAGACACTTAGTAAGTCTGTTCCGCTGTCATCACTCTACCAGATTTTTCCACTAAACACTTATAATTACTGCAAAAGGTTCAGGTCCCTAATTCACAAATGACTCGGGCGTTTTCCAGGAAACGCCCACATAAAAACCCATTCATATCTGTATAATTGTAACTATTTGTCAAGTCAAGTGCCCACCCTGCCCTAAGGCCATTTCAGAGTGCGCAAGAGTGAGGGGGTGACGGGAAGAGAGCGCTGCTTCTGCAAGTAACATTTTTCAGGCTACAAGACAATCATGCACTTCCAATTGAGACTTACACCTGAGTACTGTTATAGACGGGCATGGCCGTCCGTTCAAAGCAATGTGGGTATTGGAAGAGCACACGGTTTGACCCGGGTGACGTCACAGGAATCAACCCATATCCCACCATAAGCCCCCTCAAAGACCTTTTACTTGATGCTGAAGGTATGACGGACGTGCACGTGCCCTCAGCGGCAGGGGCACAGGCCCCCATAGCTACTGCGGTGCAAGTGGGTGGTGGGGGGGGTTATGGGCGAGATTTCTACATCCCACAGGAGACCCTCTTTCTGGTCTGTTGTTTGAAGACGAGATGCCAGGCATGATACGGTTAACAACATATGCAGAGAGTAAAGCGTTTTTTAAGCGCTCAATTTCGACTCACTATTGGAAGAAACACAATACAATTTAGTTACTTTCATATTTAGGAATCCTAGGTCTGCCTGTGGGAGTAGGCTCCTTAGTAGACTGGGTGGTACACCTCACGAAAAGATTATTTTCCACATAAATATGCTGCTATTGTGATTATAATAAAGCAAGGGCACAGTTGTTTGTGTTTTATTTGATTGTGCTTCCTTTATTCCTCATTCTCTTCCACTTCATCAGCCCTCTCTCTCCTTCTCTGCATCTTTCCCCAGCTCTTTAATTTCCCTCCTACTTTCTCTGTGGTTCCCTCTATCTGGATATCTTGCCACCCTTCAGCTTTTTTCTCTCTAACTCTTCTGTCTGAATCCGTCTCCCTCTTCACCAGTACTATCCTACTGTTTTCTCTCTGTATTCTTATCACTTTAATTCTTCATTCGCTGCATCTAATTATCTGTCTATCACGTCCATCTGAGCACCCATTTACCTATCCATCCACCCTTCATCCAGCCACCCGATCAACCATTCATTCACAGCTATCACTTATCATTGAAATTCCTTCAGCTCTATTGCAGTTCACCTGCTCGGGCAACAGAAGTGAAGTACATCTGCAGTGCACGTGGTGTGGGTACCACAGGGCCCCCCTCCAGGCTCCCCCTCCAGGTTTCTTGCAAGGGGGGCCCATAAGGCTGCGCTACGTCACTGCTCAACGGCCTTCTTTTCACTTCTGAGAGTATCATCAAAGGGCAAGGCCCCTAAACAGCATCTGATGTGCTGCTCCTGAGAGTGTATTGGAAAGGCAAGATGTGGCAACTAAAGAAAGAAAACTGCCCCCTACAGCTTTACCTATCTTCTGTTCATGCTGTTGCATTTCTGACCTTTGTGCCAGGGCTAGCAAAGGCAGTGCCAGGGGTGGCAGCTGCTACCCCTGAGGCCATTAGAGAGAATGGTTTACACTTCTGTAACAACTGGATAAGTGCTTCTGTTCCATTTTTGCTGCTTGCACAACAGGGAAAGAAGCGAATGATATTTGCACCAGAGCAAGCATGGCATCATCTGCTTTTATGCATTTTTTGGGCTACGTTGACATGATAAGAAATTGAGAATATAAGCTTTTTCCAATTAGAAATGTATAAGTAACATTTTTAAGGCAAAATCTATCTTCCCTGCTTTTTCTTATAGAAGGAACACAAATAGTTTAAAAAATCAGTTGCTTTTTCCTTTTATAAAAACATAGTAATTAGTGAAATAGGATTATTTTTATAATGTAGCTATCAATCAATCAAAAAGTCTTTATTTCGATTAACAATCATAAAAGACACAGATAATAAAACAAATGTTTAAGTAGGGTTAAAAGAGAACCATTACAGAGCATGAAGATAATTAATACATAGTCCAATTTAGGTAAAACATCCCAGGATTTTGCAGCAAAACGACTATCCTTCACACAAAATTAAAAGATAATTTAGTTCAATTAGATAAAATGTATTGTACATGCAAGCTTCCATTGTACACATTAAAATCAAGATACAATTGTTTTTTTTAAAGAAATTCTAGATAGAATATATATACAGTAGGAGGCTAAAATATTCAACTTGGACATGTTTTCCTCATGCGTATCCTCCATGACCAATGTAAAAACTTAGCAACTGCAATAATCAACAGTTGGTTGGTGTCATTTTTGAGGATCCTTAAAGCCTCACAGCCTGTTTGGAGACTAAGCTGTATACAAATAGGTTTCAACCAGATCCGTCTAGGAACGATGTACTCGGGACAAATGAATAAAATGTGCCCAATGGTCTCCTTTTGGGTGGGGCAGAAAGGACAGGTAGGGACAAGCCCTTCTCTCCATTTAGAGACGAAGGAGTTGGTTGGTAAGGTTACCACCCTGAATTAGTGGTATCTCTTTATAGCCTCCGGGACCGTAATATAGTCCTAGTAGCCCTCATAAACAGGTGAGTGTTTAAGTTCCAAGAAATCCGCAGTCAACGATGGACCAATGGTGGTACCAAATCTCTTCATTGTGATCAGGCTCCAATAAAGATCTCTTAAGGTTTTTCTGGGGTGAAAGATGTTACCTGTAGGTTCCTCCCATAAGCTGACCAAACCCATGGCAGAATAGAAGGATTTAACCTCCCACAACCAATGGATTTTGTGGGCCTTATCAGCATTTCTAAGATCTAGGAAGGCCCGCGCATACTGGGAGAGTTCTGGGGTAACCCACAATCTCCTCCACTACGCCACCTGTCTGTAGCGGGCCTTATCCTCCAGACGCTGGGAGCCCAGATAGTAGAAAAGAGGAGTCCACGTGGTCGATGCTGGTAGGCCTGTGATCCCGCGAAGAAACTTATTTTGGGCCCTGGTCAGGTGAGCAAGATTGCTGAAACCCCACAGTTCTTCCCCATATAAAATTGCTGTGGCTATTTTAGCTTCATATATTTTTAAAACGGGCAGTATTGGCCTTGTGTGGGAAAGAAATACTACCTTAGTTAAAGCTCCTGTTAGTTGAGTGTGCTTGGTAACCAGCTGAGTAATGTGTGGTTTCCAATCTAATTTCGAGGCGAGGGTAATTCCCAAGTACGAAAACACCTGAGTCTGATCTAATCTGACCCCACTCATTGCCACATTAACTCTATCGTATTTGAACTTGTGAAGTGTCATAAACTTGGTCTTGCTAACATTTACTACAAGTCCATGGTCCTTGCAGAAGACCTTAAAGACATCTATGGCCTGTTGAAGGCCCTGCTGCGTTTTAGAAATCAGGAGAGTGTCATCTGCAAACATCAACAGGGGATCAGCTTACCGTCCAGCTTTGGAGCGTCGGTTGGTTGGTTCGCAAAATAGCTGATCACCCTGTTGATGTATAATGAGAAAAGGGTAGGGGCTAGTACACACCCCTGGCGTACTCCCCTCGCTATTGGAAATTTATCTGTAACATTTCCTTGCTGTTTCCATCTAATTTGGGCAAGATTGTCCTGGTGTAACTAATTAAGGAAGGACAAAATATTAGGTGGCATGCCCTGTTCTGCAAAAACTGCCCACATATTTTCGCGAGGCACCAAATCGAACGCTGATTTAAGGTCGACGAACGCAGCGAATAGCATACCGCCCCCAAGGACTACCACCCGCCAATAAATTAAAAGAAATCTAAAAACTTGATCTATAGTACTTGTATTAAAAGTACAGTAAAGCACAGACCACTTGTGTCTTTACTGCACTTACCGGAAATTGTTGTGTTCACAGCGGAGCTAGCGCTGACGACACACGAACTCTCCCCCTCGCGCCCTCCCACCACAAGCGGAGGCCACGCCCCTTTGAGGCCACGCCCCCACAACACTCGCGCATAAAAAGCGCCGAGTCTGGGCAGCAAACAGAACTAAAAGCAGACTCCTGAGGCGGAAGCCGGGAGTAAGGCAGACCGTTTTTTAAAATTTATTGTCACTGTTTAACTTGTTTTAAAGCACAGACCACTTGTGTCTTTACTGCACTTACCGGAAATTGTTGTGTTCACAGCGGAGCTAGCGCTGACGACACACGAACTCTCCCCCTCGCGCCCTCCCACCACGAGCGGAGGCCACGCCCCTTTGAGGCCACGCCCCCACAACACTTGCGCATAAAAAGCGCCGAGTCTGGGCAGCAAACAGAACTAAAAGCAGACTCCTGAGGCGGAAGCCGGGAGTAAGGCAGACCGTTTTTTAAAATTTATTGTCACTGTTTAACTTGTTTTAAAGCACAGACCACTTGTGTCTTTACTGCACTTACCGGAAATTGTTGTGTTCACAGCGGAGCTAGCGCTGACGACACACGAACTCTCCCCCTCGCGCCCTCCCACCACGAGCGGAGGCCACGCCCCTTTGAGGCCACGCCCCCACAACACTCGCGCATAAAAAGCGCCGAGTCTGGGCAGCAAACAGAACTAAAAGCAGACTCCTGAGGCGGAAGCCGGGAGTAAGGCAGACCGTTTTTTAAAAATTATTGTCACTGTTTAACTTGTTTTAAAGCACAGACCACTTGTGTCTTTACTGCACTTACCGGAAATTGTTGTGTTCACAGCGGAGCTAGCGCTGACGACACACGAACTCTCCCCCTCGCGCCCTCCCACCACGAGCGGAGGCCACGCCCCTTTGAGGCCACGCCCCCACAACACTCGCGCATAAAAAGCGCCGAGTCTGGGCAGCAAACAGAACTAAAAGCAGACTCCTGAGGCGGAAGCCGGGAGTAAGGCAGACCGTTTTTTAAAATTTATTGTCACTGTTTAACTTGTTTTAAAGCACAGACCACTTGTGTCTTTACTGCACTTACCGGAAATTGTTGTGTTCACAGCGGAGCTAGCGCTGACGACACACGAACTCTTCCCCTCGCGCCCTCCCACCACGAGCGGAGGCCATGCCCCTTTCAGGCCACGCCCCCACAACACTCGCGCATAAATCATGTGTAATCCTCGGTCGCGCAGCGGGCGAGCGCAGCGGGCGCGACGTTTGCGCACCGAAGGCGCGCCTGAGGCAAGCCCGTCTGCGCCCGTCCGCGACCGACCGGGACCAGGGGCCATACCCCCTGCAGGTTTGAACTTATCCATACACAAAAAATTTGCTATACATGAAGCAAATTACTTGCCCTTAACAAAGCCACCACGGAAGTGAGACCCCACCAATGTATCCAAACCGGACCCGGACTATCCCATGGACCCATTTCCTGCCTCTCGTGCCGATGGTCCAGTATGAGCCAATCTCCAACTGATCTCCACATAATCACCACCAACAATCAGATGGAACTGAAATGCCTATACTTTAACGCCAGATCTCTACCTAAGCATGCTTTAGACATCTGGGACACGCTAACATCCAGAAGCCCTGACCTGGTCTTTGTCACCGAAACCTGGCTATCCGACACCAGTGCACCGGATCTTGCCAACGCCCTTCCCCCTGAATACAAAATAATCACACAAAATAGACAAAGCAAAAAAAAAGGAGGTGGAGTCGCCGTAATTTTCAGAGACAACCTAACATGTCTTACTGAACCGATACCTGCTGACCCCGAACACGAAATACTTCCATTCCGAATCCTGCTCGAGGACCTTATTATACTAGCCGGTGCAGTCGTCTACAATCCCCCAGGGCAGCAAGCTAACATCAGTGCCAAGTTACTGAATCAACTGCTACCATTTTGCCTAAAACACAAAAACTACATGGTCATTGGCGACTTCAATGTCCATTATGAAAAGACAACTGCCCCCGGCTCCTCGCAACTAAAATATGACATGGAAATCTTACAACTCAAACAGTGGGTTGAGGGCCCCACGCACCTAGCAGGGCATACTCTAGATCTCCTTTTCACCAACATCGAGTCAACCACCATAAAGGAAATCCTCCCCCTGACCTGGTCGGACCACTCCATGCTATCCTTCTCATTTAAGCTCACCGGAAAACGCCTGAAGCAGAGACTCACCCCCTTCACTGCCAACAGAGCTTGGAGACTAATTAATGACTCCAACTTCCAAGACCACTTCCTCGAGACAGACGTCACCCTGCGGGATGACTCTCCCATTTGCAGCAATGTCACTCTTCTAGACACTGGAATTCGAGAGACGTTAGACAAAATTGCCCCCATGCGGGAATCTAAGAAAAAACAACTACTGGGGAAAAATGGTACACCCCCCTCCTCAAGGGACTCAAAAAGGAATGCCAAAAGGATGAACACCGATGGAGACAGACAAAAAACCCAGAAACCAGAGCAATCTATGTCACCAAACGAAAACAGTATATATTAGCAATCCGAGACGCGAAAAAAGCATACTTCACCCAGCGAATCGACGACAGCAACAATTCCGCAAAAGAATTAAAAAATAGTGAAAGAACTCAACAATCCGTCAAGTACATCACAAACCCTCACCCCCTCAACCGAGGCCTGCGAGCGCATCAGCACCTTCTTTACGGAAAAATTGACAAAATTTACTCCACATTCGTCCTCCCCAATACCCCCATCTCATCAGACAACCCCAACAAGTATCCCCCAACAACGGATAAAAGTAATACCCAACCAGACGACGACAATTCTCCACGTCTAATGAGTTTTCAACCCTTTACTGGCGATGAAGTACTATCGGCATTGAAGACAATCAAATCTGGCTCTCCCGCGGACCCCTGTCCCCATTTCGTGTTCTCACAAATTGCACCAACGCTCTGCCCTTTTATCACTAATCTTTTTAATCAATCACTCACCACCGCGTCCTTTCCGGAAGCCTGGAAACACGCTTCCGTAACCCCTCTCCTGAAAAAAGCCGGAACCAACATTTCTAATCCGGAGAATTACAGGCCAATTTCCCAACTCCCCTACCTATCCAAGGCTCTGGATAAACTAGTTAACACACAATTGTCCCGATACCTGGAAGACAATTCACTCCTGGACCCCTCCCAGACCGGCTTTAGAGCCAACAATAGTACCGAGGCAACGTTGCTGGCAGTGTCGGACAGTGTCAGATGCATCACAGATCAAGGGGGATCTGTGGCCCTGATACTGCTTGACCTGTCAGCGGCGTTTGACACGGTGGCACATGAGTGCCTGCTAAACACTCTTGGGAGTAAAGGAGTACAATCCACAGCCCTGAGATGGATTAAATCATTCCTCAGCAAACGCACCCAAGCAGTGCACATGGGCCAATACCACTCAAAACCCTACCCCATCAGCTGTGGAGTCCCACAGGGAGCCTCACTGAGCCCCACTCTCTTTAATGTCTATGTCTCATCTTTGGCAGACATTGGAAGAAAGTGGGGCATCGGCATATGCTCTTATGCCGACGACACACAGCTGATGGTGACATTGGGTGAAGAGGCTGAGACAACAAAGAAAAAATTACACAGCTGCCTCTCCGAAATGGCGGAATGGATGTGAAACCACTGTTTAAAATTAAACGCCGGAAAGTCGGAGATCCTACTATTTGGAGGAGCCAAACTCACATGGAATGCCACATGGTGGCCACCATCACTGGGGTCAGCCCCCACCCCAAAACAGCATGCCAGAAATCTGGGCATCATCATGGATGATACACTATCCATGAAGGACCACATCCGATCACTTTGGGGCAAAGGCTTCGCAATTCTTAAACTCCTGGCAAAAATCTTTCCCTGGATACCTCTGGACTGCCGTCGCACAGTCACCCAAGCCCTACTGGTCAGCCGCCTGGATTATGGTAATGCCCTGTTCGAGGGGATGAACGAACAACTATTCTCCCGTCTACAGGTCCAACAAAACCAGGCGGCTAAACTGGTTTGCAACAAAGGCAAGCGAGACTCAGCGTCCGCATGCCTTAGGAAACTCCACTGGCTACCAATACGCCAGAGGGCCACCTTCAAAATACTCTGTCACGCGCACAGAGCTCTCAACAAAACTGGCCCCACCATCCTCCAAGGGAAAATCGAATTCTACACCCCCAACAGAAATTTAAGATCGAACCAACTGGCCCTGGCTAAACCCAAACGTATCTACAAAGCAAGGACCGGCGGACGCGCCTTTTCTTATCTAGCCGCAAAAAGGTGGAACGAGTTACCTGTAGAACTCAGACACACCACAAATTACCTCCTATTCAGGAAACAACTAAAAACTCACCTGTTCCCTAAAACATAACTCTTAGCACAGTTCTCAGCAGTCTCTTCTGTTTACAGCGCCGTGATATCCCCCGGGATGAGTGTCGCGCTTTATAAATACCAGAAATAAAAAAAATCCTGCCTGGAGAGGAGACAATACTTCTTCCTCCTCAATCCAGCCTTGGATTCTTTGTAGAACAAGCCTAGCAACCACCTTCTGGATACAATCTATCAAACTTATAGGCCTGTAGTTACCCGGATCAGAGCGCGTCTCCTTTTTGAAGATTGGTATGATCTCCGCGCCCTTCCAGGTGATTGGTATAGGCGAACCATTGGCGATACCATTTGCTAGGGATTGAATGTATGGAACCCAAAGCTCTTTGTCATGCATAAAAAGGTCGGCTGGAATGGAATTCAGTCCAGGTGCTCTGCCCTTAGGGATGGAATTCAATACCTTTCCCACCTCTATTTTCTCGAAGTGTAGGGGAACTATGCCCAAGTTAGAAAACACAGGGGCCTCAATAGCTTCCGTAATCAATTCTTGGGAAGCAAACTGAGTGGCATAATGAGACACCGAGAGGTCGGGCACAACATGGTTGATTGGTTCGCCCCTTTGAATCCCCCTACCCCACTTGACCATGTCCCAAAAGGCACACATTGAGCGTTCCCTGCTTGCGCAATATAGCTCCCTCCAATATTCCTCATCCCAGGCACGTTTGGCATCATATTGTGCTTTTTTATAAAGTGCACGAGCTCTTTTAATTCTTGCTCTATCTTTAGTTTTTATTGCTAGAGCCAGAGCTTTGTACGCAATCCTGCATGACTTCCCATACCACTGATCTTCCTTCTTAACAGGCCTATTTGGCTTAAAAGGACCCTTTTAATAAAAAGCCTTAAGTTTATTTAAAAAATCTGTGTGGATCGATTTAGGTCTGCCGCAACCCCCTCCTGATTAATACGTTGTTGGAGATCACATGTTGCCGTCCATTCAACTCAATGTGGGTATTGGAAGAGCAAGAGCACACGCTTTTCCCCGGGTGACGTCACAGGAATCAACCCTTATCCCACCATAAGCCCCCTCAAAGACCTTTTACTTGATGCTAAAGGTATGACGGACATGCACGGGCCCTCAGCGGCAGGGGCACAGGGCCCCATAGCTACTGCGGTGCAAGTGGGTGGGTGGGTGGGGGGGGGTTGTCGAGATTCCCACATCCCACAGGAGACCCTGTTTCTGGTCTGTTGTTTGAAGACGATATGCCAGGTATGATACGGTTAACAACAAAAAGCTGCAGAGAGTAAACCTCTTTAAGCGCTCTATTTCGACTCACTATCGGAAGAAACAAAATACAATTTAGTTACTTTCATATTCAGAAACTCTAGGGAGCCTGTGTGTAAATTTAGATCTTTGGAAAAGGGGTTAATTAGAGATCAAGTTGTAATGCAAGCCTATGATTCATCCATCCAAGATAGGTTGCGGATCAATGGGGACCATGCCTTAAAGGACGTCCTGGCAATTGCAAGAAAGGCAGAGCTTTCTGGTAGATGCGCAAAAGTACTTAAAAATAGATTTCTGATGATACCCAACAGGATACTTCAGCTAGGGTTGCGGCAAATCGCGGTAAAGAAAGATCGTCCAAGAATTTAACTAAGAAAAACCTTTTTTATAATGAAAAAACCTTCAGATGTTATCGTTGTGATAGTCAAAATCATTTGCCAAATGATAGAAGCTGTCCTGCCATAAGACAAAGATGCTGTATATGTAAAAAAAAAATAGGTCATTTTAGTAAAGTTTGCCATGCCAGAAACTTGAAAAAGAATAAAGGAAAATGCATTGAAGAAGGCTACATTTCTTCTGATAACAATGCCAGTGATGATTAAACTTACAGCTCATGAATAATGTAGTTCTTAACATTCTACATGAAAATTATTCCAGTAAGCCTTTGTGCTTTATTTCCCTAGGTGGTGTTAACGTTGATATTGCTGCAGACTCAGGCTCACCCTCCACCAATATTAATGAGTCAGTTTGGTCAGAGAAGTTTGTTATGAAGGTAGGTCAAGAATTATCTCAACCTGACATTGCACCTTTGAGTTATAATGGGGAACCTATAGATCTTCTGGGTTACAGGAACCTAATTTTCAGATCCAAGAATAGAAGTGCTCACTGTAAACTCTATGTTTCAAAAAAAGGTCCATCTGTCCTGGGCTGGAAAGACCAAAGGAAGCTCAACATTATTTTGGACCAAAATGGTGTGAAACAGGTTCTGGTGTTAGATGAAGGAGAGTCTTTAAATAAATTGTTAGGTGAAAGGTTTCCCAAAGTATTCTCTGGTAATTTAAGTAAAATTGATGAGTTTGAACATCTTATACGCCTTAAACCAGATTCCTCTCCAAAGATTCATAAGTTGTGCAACATACCTTTCTCTGCAAGAGATGAAGTTGAACAAGAATTGTCTAATTTAGTAGAAAAAGGTGTCATTGAACCTATTGAGGCCTCACAATGGGTTTCTCCATTGGTCACAGCCAGAAAAGCCAATGGTAAACTCAGGTTGTGCATCGACTGAAGACATCTTAATGATAATATTTTGGTAGATCAATTTCCCCTACCTAAAATTAATGAGATGATTGCAAAAACCAAGGGTATGGACATTTTCTCAACAATTGACTTGTCCCAAGCCTACCATCAGATTCCTTTAGCAGAATCCTGTAAACATTTGACAGCTTTTATCTCACACATAGGCTGTATCCAATATACAAGGATGCCTTTCGGCTTTTCATGGTCAAATGCTTGCCAACAGGAATTCTCAGACATAAAAAATGCTATTGTTTCAGAACCTGCACTTCAAGGTTTTGATCTTCTTGGCAAAAACATAATCACCACTGATGCTAGTGGTACTGGCATGGGTGCTGTGTTCTCACAGATTGACGTAAATGGTATTGAATCTATTGTAGCGTATGCTTCAAGATCCTTATCTCCAGCTGAGTCTCGTTATGCGGTCATTGAACGTGAAGCTCTGGCGTGTACCTGGGCGTTAGAGCATTTTTGCACATTTGTTTGGGGAAGTGAGGTTATTATCAGGAGTGACCCCAAACCTCTTGTTAAAGTCCTTTCCAATGTTGGTATGATCAATCTCTCAGCTTGATTAGTTTGGATTTCCATGAGACTTCTTGACTTCTTGTATAAAATTGTATACTTACCCGGCAGGAAAAATTCTGTGGTAGATTTCCTTTCTAGGTTGCCTGTTCAATTGGTAGAAAATCAAGATGACTTGATGGACAATGTCATGTGGCACGGTTATGGGACCATGGTATTGATTCTTTTAAAAAAGATGAATGGAAAGATGCTACGACTACTGATGATTGCTTAGACAAGGTTGTAGATTTTGTTAAAAATGGTTGGCCTTGTAAATTTGATATTAGTGAAATAAAACCTTTTTGGAAGTTTAGGAATGAATTATCCTTAGTTGATGGAACTCTCATGAGGGGAGAGAAGGTTGTTCCTCCTTCAGTGTTGAGGGATAAAATACTCGCCTTATGTCATGAAGGACATCTAGGAATTTTCAAGAATAAGAGTATTGTTAAGAGTAGATTCTGGTGGCCCGGGTTGGACATTTCTGTTGAGTGAATGGTCAGGGATTGCAGTTTATGTTCCTTGGCAGATAAGACCCTTAAAACCCTCAGGGCTCCCATGGCTGATTGTTTATGTCCCCATTCTCCATGGGTGATATTTTGCAGTAGACATCATGGGTCCTGTGGGAAGTTCAGAGAAATATGTCATCTCTATGATGGATGTTTTTTCTAAATGGCCTGTCCTTAAAGAAATTGGACACTGACACTGTTATTGCATTATTTGATGAAGTGTTCACTTCAGAAGGTACTCCAGCTACTATAATAAGTGATAATGGTGTACAGTTTGCATCCAATGCTATGGTTTGCTATTTGTCTAAGTGTGCTGTGGTACACAAAACCACTTCCTTGTACAATCCCAGTGGGAATGGTTTAATTGAGAGGTATAACAGAGTTTTGAAAGGTGGAATCCAATTGGCGTGTAAAAACAATGTATCATGGGAAATTCAAATTATGAAAACTTTGTGGGATTACAGGTTTGCCTTATCTGATTCCAGCAAGTTTTCTACTTTCGAACTAATGAGAGGAAGGAAACCCAGAGCCAAATGGTATCCTGGGTGGCTTAAGGATCCTGCTGACATTTATTGGTCTTCTGCAGAAGTTAAAAACAACTGTCTTCGAAACAGGACAAGTATAACAAATTCTATGACACTAAACATGCTACCAAGGAGGTTAAAATAAGTGTGGTCCAGTGGGTTAAAATTTAAAAACCTGGTTTTATTAAGAAAGGTGTGAATAGATTCAGTGATCCTCAACGTATTGCAGCATTAAGAAAAAATGCAGTAATTCTAGAAGATGGTAAATGTTGGAACCTTAAAAAAGATGCTTTGTGCAATGCTTCCACTTCTAAGAATGTCATTGATATACAGTGTAAGGAGTTTAATAGTACCAAGAATGTTTCACAGTCTCATCGTGCTGTAGAGGATAAAATCGACATCTAACATGAGTTATCCTCTATTAATCATGACGTCATCAGTAGGAAAAGAATGATCAGACGTCCCACCGCATTGAAAGATTATGTACGTGAATTATCTTTATTATTTGTGTAAGGGAGGAGATGAGTAGTGTTCTACTTGTCCTCGTGAACTTGAGCGTATCGAGTCATCACGAGGACAGAGCAGTAAGCATAGTTGTTATCCTTTGAATTCTGTGCTCGTGCATTGTGTACACGTTGTTTTATGAACCAACTGTTTTGTATCATTTTGAAGTGTTAAGTGGACAGTTATCCTTGCGGTGCTTCAGTGCTGGACGCATGTGGTTAAGAAATTCAATAATTCACTGAGAAGCTTAAGTGTATTCACTACATCAGCTGACAAAGTTTACAATTCTAATAGGTTTTTGAGTTAGGTTAAAATGGGAAATTTCAAACGACGGCCTATCAAATTGCACTCTTGATTCTCAAGTCATTTGAGGGCTTGGATATGGCTTTGTTCTTGCCCTCAGAATTCAGATTTCAGTTCTGTGACAGTCCTTGTTCTACCTGTTTTACATCTTCACTTTCATCCCTCAGGAGGATACCGCAGTAAGTACCAGACAGAGGAGCCAGCTCCCCTAGATGCTTCATTTATGTAACAGCTGTGATTAAGTGATGAAGCTCTATTTTCCCTGGTGAATTCACCAGACAGTGTTAAAGTGGTGACTGTGATTCTTAGTGCTAAACCCTTCACACTCCTGTTTTGATTAGTGTGTTTTCTCACCTTGTCAATGGTTTTCCAAATGGTCACAGTGCTTAATTTGTGAAAGAATGAGGTCCGGTGCCCAAAGATCTGCTCTGGTGGCGCTATTAAAAATCGGTGCAACTTAAACAAGACTGTGTAGTTTAGAATTCACCTCAGGCTGCTTTAATCCCCTGCCAGACACTGCTGCCCCTTTATCTCACTCTAGCAGGTCCCTGCCTTCTCCATTTGTGCCTGTTTTTCTTTCTTTCTCTTCCTCCTCCATTCCTGTTTGCATGTTTTTGTCTCGCTTGCTCTCTGTCAGTATCTGATGAGGAAAAATAAGTGCCGGTCCCCAAAAAGGAGTGCCAGTGGACTCCCCCAGTAACCCCCGCCTCAAATTAAGCACTGCAAACAGATGCATGCCGGCATCCCATGGATGTAAACTGAAAGTTTTTATTTTGATGAGAAGTGTTATACTTGCCAATAAAATAAATACAGTGCTTAATTTGTAGAAGGAAAATAAATGCAGAGCACCCAAGTTTTTTCTTAGGAGCTCACAACTAGCACTGCTGAATTCAAGGGTTGCTGAATTCCAAGGCTGGCAACCAAAAAAGTTTCCCACCTTGTTACTTGAAATGTCGGGCACTACTCCCATCAGGTGGTACATAATCCGCTCATGGGCGGGGAAGGAAGCAATTCCTTTTTATTATATAATCCCTACACACTCTAGTAGTGTCATGCATTAGACAGGGAGGACGTATCCCTCTAGTAACTCTTCCAGTAAGTGGAAGAACCTCTCTACCCTTCCGGCTGGGATTATGGTACCCCCCTTCCTTAAATCAAGATTTAACAGAATTCCAAGGCTGTCCAGTTTCTATTCATTCAGTTTACAATGGCAGAAAGCATGGATGAAAAAACAACCTGCAAAAGTGAGCAAAAAAGACCAGAAGTGCAGGGTGGTGAACGAAAGAGGCAGAGTTCTCTTTTGTCCACCACCCTTCACTTCCTTTCTCTTTAACTCACTGTTGCAGTTTTTTTATTCATGCTTTCTCTCTTTTGTTACTGTATCTTATCCTTCTCTTCCTTTCTTCGTCTACCTTTTCTGTATTTCACCTTCTTAGGCTCAAAGTCTGATGATGAATTAGGAGCCCTGGTCCCCAACAAGGAGTGCTGGTGCCAACCACCAGCAAAAATTAAGCACCAAGACGCTCTTATACTGGTATTCAAACTTTATCAAATGCGGTATCTTGGCTGCCTGGTCCACATTATCATCAGCCTGCTTCAGCAATCCATTTTCATTCCTGTGCTCTGCTTTCAGTAAATGACCGTGAGAAAGCAAAAAAGTATCTATTTTTAAGTTGCAGCCTACGCTGTCTGGTTTGCTAACGACATCTTGGGGACATTCGGAAAGCTTCCCTGGATATCCATTCTGCCCCTTGCTCACCATTGGCTTCGTTGTTTGTAACTCACATCTGCTTGCTTTCTATTTGCTGGCTCTATTTGTTTTATTTAGGCTGTGCAGCTTGAGTCCGTCCCTTCTGTTGCCGAAATCCTAATCACGGTATTCTTGCACCAGTGCTCGATTTCTGTAAACAGGCCTTTACATCTTGTTCTTATCTTTTCACATTTGCTGTGCATTCAAAGACAGAGGTCAATTGTCAGGCTCTGCCTTCCAAGGAGCTTGATGGTCACTTTTATTTCTCCGACTTTCAAGTGAGAAGCTTTATGTGATAATCATGATGGTTTCTGGGGATGAGCTTGAGGAAGACCTACATTTATTTTTAGGTCTCGCCTGTCGATGCGCATGCGCATCGAGCAAGGCGAGAGTATTGGGACTTATCCACTCTTTATCCACACTGCAAGGAATCGTGGCGATTCCTTGCAGTGCCCGTGACTTTTAAGCTCAATGCGCATGCGCATTGAGCTTAAAAGCGCGTGCACGTCCGTCTTTGTTTACCCGCTCCGCCCCCTCCCCTTCCCGCCGTGTCGCATTTCTCCTCCCCCCTCCCCTCTCTTCCCTCCGTCTTGTTTATTTTACCCGCTCCGCCCCCTCCCCTTCCCGCCGTGTCGCATTTCTCCTCCCCCCTCCCCTCTCTTCCCTCCGTCTTGTACTCACCCTCTCTCCCATCTCTCTCTCCCATCCTGGTATCTCTCTCTCACCCTTTCTCCCACCCTGCCGTCTCCCTCACCCCCCTACCATCTTCCCGTCTCTCTCACCCTCTCTCTCATCCTGCCGTCTCTCTCACCCTCTCTCCCAGCTCGTCAGCCAGGCTCCCTCTGACAGCCTCCCGCCTTCACTGCCATCTTCTCTTCCCCCCACCCCACCCCTGTATATAGTTTTAAACAAAATATTGTGTATTCCATAATTTTAGATTTTGTGCTGGCGGTATACATGATTGAATGTTATTTTAAAAAAGCAGAGTGGAGCAGCAGAGTTAATGGCAGGCAGCACGAGCATCTACTGAAAGAGCCCGCGTAGAAGATACCAGCGTTTGCAGACTGCTTGCTTGTCGATAACGCATGACTGACCATGCGAGCTGTCCATGCAAAGTTACTGCGTTACAAGGGGGCGGCTTTCCATTCAGCTCCTACTTAGGGCAAATTAAGAAAAAAAAATGTCTTTTTGTCTAATTTGCGCTCATAACTTTACCTCAGTGAACTTTGTCAAACTGGCAGGCGGCTAAGTGCATTTATATTTTGGCAGCTTTGGCTTGCCGTAGCAGAGTCTAAGACGCCGGCGGACATTTTTAATTGGGCAATTTCAATTCTAGCATATTACATTCAGGTCGGCCATATTTAGAGTAAGGAAAACGTAATTTTTTTCCAGTTCGAGGCATCGCTTGAGGTCATTGCTTGAAAGATTGTTTTGAGAAGGTGTGTTTTGGGTAGTGTGGTGCTTGTGAAGTTTGGTTGGTCCGCGTAGAAGATACCAGCGTTTGCAGACTGCTTGCTTGTCGATAACGCATGACTGACCATGCGAGCTGTCCATGCAAAGTTACTGCGTTACAAGGGGGCGGCTTTCCATTCAGCTCCTACTTAGGGCAAATTAAGAAAAAAAAATGTCTTTTTGTCTAATTTGCGCTCATAACTTTACCTCAGTGAACTTTGTCAAACTGGCAGGCGGCTAAGTGCATTTATATTTTGGCAGCTTTGGCTTGCCGTAGCAGAGTCTAAGATGCCGGCGGACATTTTTAATTGGGCAATTTCAATTCTAGCATATTACATTCAGGTCGGCCATATTTAGAGTAAGGAAAACTTAATTTTTTTCCAGTTCGAGGCATCGCTTGAGGTCATTGCTTGAAAGATTGTTTTGAGAAGGTGTGTTTTGGGTAGTGTGGTGCTTGTGAAGTTTGGTTGGTATAATAATTAGATTAATATACCGTGAAATTCCCTCACTCACCCTCAACCCCTCACCCTCACTCACCCTCAACCCCTCACCCTCACCCTCACTCACCCTCACTCACACTCACCCTCACTCACCCTCACTCACCCTCACTCACCCTCACTCACCCTCACTCACCCTCACCCTCACCCTCACTCACCCTCACCCTCACTCACCCTCAACCTCACTCACCCTCACCCTCACTCACCCTCAACCCCTCACCCTCACTCACCCTCACTCACCCTCAACCCCCCACTCACCCTCACCCTCACTCACCCTCAACCCCTCACCCTCACTCACCCTCAACCCCTCACCCTCACTCACCCTCAACCCCTCCCCCTCAACCCCTCACCCTCAACCCCTCACCCTCACTCACCCTCACTCACCCTCACTCACTCACCCTCAACCCCTCACCCTCACCCCCTCACCCCCTCACCCTCACTCGCCCTCACCCTCAACCCCTCACCCTCAACCCCTCACCCTCTCACCCTCAACCCCTCACCCTCACTCACCCTCAACCCCTCACCCTCACTCACTCACCCTCAACCCCTCACCCTCACTCACTCACCCACCCTCACTCACCCTCAACCCCTCACCTTCAACCCCTCACCCTCAACCCCTCACCCTCAACCCCTCACCCTCACTCACCCTCAACCCCTCACTCACCCTCACTCACCCTCACTCTCACTCACCCTCACTCACCCTCACTCACCCTCACTCACCCTCACTCACCCTCACTCACCCTCAACCCCTCACTCACCCTCACTCATCCTCACTCACCCTCAACCCCTCACCCTCACCCTCACCCACCCTCAACCCCTCACCCTAACTCACACTCACCCTCACTCACCCTCACCCTCACTCACCCTCACTCTCACTCACCCTCAACCCCTCACTCACCCTCAACCCCTCACTCACCCTCAACCCCTCACTCACCCTCAACCCCTCACTCACCCTCACTCACCCTCACTCACCCTCACCCACCCTCACCCTCACTCACCCTCAACCCCTCACCCTCACACAGTGCAATAGGTCTCGGAGCATTTGAGTTAGAGCTTTTAGAATTGTTTATGGCTTTTTTTATTTGTAATTCTTTAGCATTGGCTACAGGAAACAAAAATGCTAAAGATTTACAAAAAACCCCATAAACAATTCTAAAAGCACTAACTCTAATGCTGCGAGACCTATTGCATTTCCAATGCTTGTTTTTCTAGCACGCAACAAAATGTAAATGTCTGTAAATGAACTGGGCAGCTATTTCAGAATATAACGGAATTAGAAACCCACAAATAAAGCAAATTTTTCATAAATCTAATAAAGTGTGGTGGAAACAAATATGTTATTATGTTCAAAGCAAATCAATACACTAGTTGATGACTTTTCCACACATTATAGTTTGTGATCTGTATACTTTTATTAGTAAAACTGCATGTCTGTGCACATGTAATGGAAATTTCAATGTAACAACATATGTTGTCTGTCATGGCTTGCCTGATTCACTTTACCCCAATCCATTCTACTCTGCACAACTCCACATAACTGCAATCTACTCTGCACCACTCAACACTATGCCACTTTATTCCGCATGGCATCACTGCACTCTACTCTGCACCACTCCACTCTATGTCAATGCACTCTACCCCACACTACTCTATTATGCAACACTGCACTCTTTGCAACTGCACTCTACACCAGTGCACTCTGCGCCACTCCACTCTGCAACACTGCACTCTCTGCCACAGCACGCTATGCCAATGCACTTTACTCTGTGCCACTCTATTCTACACCAGTGCACTCTATGCCAATACAGCTCTAATCTTCTCTGCACTCTATGCCACTCTACACCACTGTACTCTACCATGCACCTCTCTACTCTATACTTAAACAATCTACTCAGTGTCACTCCACTCTGTGTCATGCCACTCTACTCTGCGCCACAGCACTCTACTCCACACCACTGCACTCTACACCAATCCGCTCTACACCTCTTTACTCAAAACAAATGCATTGTTCGCCAATCTACTCTGAATCACTGCACTCTATACCACTATACTATACCCTGCAACACTTAACGCCACTGCATTATATGACACTGCACTCTAAAACAACTGTACTTTATGTGACTGCACTCTACTCCACTCTATTCGACTCTGCACCACTGCACTCTAAGCCACTGCTATCTTCGCCACTTTACTCTGCACCATTCTATGCCACTGTACTCCATACCAATGCACTCTATGCCACTGTACTGTACACCACTGCACTCTACAACAGTCTACTCTACAACACGGCACTCTCTGCCACTGCATTTGATGCCACAGCATTCTACTCTGTACCACTCTACTCTACCCCACTTTATGCCAATGCACTCTACGCCACTACACTCTATCCTGCACCAGTCCACTCTACTCTGTACCACTCCATTCTACCCCAGTACACTCTAAACCACAATTCTCAAAACCAAAACACTCTACGTCACTCTACTCTGCAACACTTCAGTCTCTGCCACTGAACTCTGCACTACTCTTCTCTGCACCACTGCACTCTATGCCACTGCATTCTATTCTGTACCACTCTATGCCACTCTACTGCACTCTACGCCAATGCACTGTTGGCCACTACACTCTACGCCACTCTACTCTGCATCGCTCTACTCTATGAGACTGCACTCCATGAGACTACACTCTACACCACTGCAAATCTACCCTGCCACACTCCATACCACTCTTTTCTAAGCTGCTGCACTCTACACTACTGCACTCAACACCAATACACTCTACACCACTGCACTCTACACCAATCTACTCTGCAGCACTAAACTGTACGCCACTATAGTCTACTCTGCAACACTCTCCTCTATGCCACTGCACGCTACACCAATGCACTGTATGCTACCCTCCTCTTCACCACTGCACTCTACAACACTGTACTCTGCAACACTGCACTCGTGCCACTGAACTCTATGCCACTGTTCTCTGTGCCACTGCACGCTATGCCATGCACTCTACTCTGTACCACTCCATTCTATGCTACTCTACGGCACTCTATCCCAATGCATGCTATGCCAATACACTATATGCCAGTGCACTCAATGCCACTACAATTTACGCCACTCTAATCTACTGTGCACCACTGCACTCTGACACTTCACTCTATGCCGCATTGCTCTGTCTGCATGACTCTACTCTATGCCAGTGCACTATACCCCACTCTATAATGCACCACTGCATTCTTTGCCACTGCACCCTGCATTTCTCCTGTCTCCACCACTCCACTCTATGCCACTCTACCCTGCAACACTGCACTCTATGGTGCTGCACTCCACGCAAATGCACTCTACGCCACTACTCGCTGCCACAGCACTCTATCCTGCACCATTCAATTCTACGCCACCTCACTCTACTCTGAAACAATCTACTCTACACCACTGCACTCTACATCACTCTCTTCCACTCTGGCCCACTCCACTTTTTGCCACCTCATTCTACACCACTCTACTCTACTCTGCACCATTCTACTCTACACCACTCCACACTAGGCCTCTGCACTCTGTCCTGCACCACTCTACTCTATGCCACTTCACTCTATCTCACTCTACTTCACTCAGTTCCACTCCACTCTACGCCATTGGGCTCTATGCCACTTTACTCTAAACCTCTGCACTCTATGCCTCAGAACCAATGCACTCTATGCCACTGCACTCTACACCTGCTACTCTCCCCCACTGCACACTATGCCACAATACTCTACTCTGCAACACTCTATACCACTGCACTCTACACCACTGCATTCAGCGCCACTCTACACCATTGCGCTCTATGTCATTGCCCTCTACACCTCTCTATTCTATTCTGCACCACTGTACTCTGCTTTCTGCACTGTTCTACTCTATGCCACTGCACTCTATGCCACTTTACTCTGAAAGACTGCTCTCAATGCTAATGAACTCATCACACTCTACTGTGCACCACTGCACTTAACACCACTGCACGCTATGCCACTCTACACCTTTGTGCTTTATGTCACTGCATTCTACACCACTCTATTCTGTGCTGCACCACTGTATTCTATGTCACTGCACTTTGCATCACTCTATTCTGCACAACTGTACTCTGCGCCACTCTACTCTGCGCCACACAACTCTATGCTACTGTAGTCCACTCTGTGCCCCACACTCTACACCACTGCATCTACTCTGCCCCACTCTACCTCTTTACTCAGAACCAATACACTCTACGCCAATCTACTTTGCACCACTGTACTTTTTGACACTTTATTCACTCTAGGCCACTCTACCCCACTCTACCACACTCCATTCTATTACACAACACTCTATGATACTCCATTCTAAGACGCTCTACTGCATTAATCTCTACTCCACTCTATTCCACTCTATGCCACTCCACTCCAATCTACAACACTCTACTCCACTCTTTGCCACTCTACAACGTTATTCCACTCTAAGACGCTCTATGCAACTCCCTCTGTGCCACTTCAGGACACGTTACTCCACTCTATACCATGACACACTACTCCACGCTACGTACTACTCCGCTCTATGCTACTCCACTCCATTCTATGCCACTCCAATTTACTAAGTGGCATTGACTCTAAAACACTCTACTCCAGACCATGCAACTCCACTCTATGACACTCTACTCCGCTTTACATCGCTCTACAACACTCTATTCCACTCTACGCCACTCCACTCTGCTCTACACCACTCCTTGACACTCTATGTCACTCCAAGACACTCTTTTCCATTCTATGACACTCAATTCTACTCCACACAATACCCTTCCAATCTACAACCATCTACTCCCTCCACAACACTCTATATCACTGCATAACACTCCATGACACACTCTTTCACCCCACTCCCTGGCACTCAACTCTACCCCACTCCACAATACTCCTCTCTACTCCACTTTATAACACTCCACGCCACTCTCCTTTACCCCAGTAACATTTAGCTACGCTTAACAACAGCCACACTGATGTACAACATGGCTAACACATATTGGCAAACTAATAGCTCCTGCATAAGTGAGTCCTATTGGCTTTGCCATTGCTTGACTACTGAGGACTTTCCTTTTCAAATCATATTAGATGGATGTCTGTAGCAGGCTTTCTTTCTGCCACAACCCCAACGTGTCCACCTCACCAAGCTCACCCAGTCCATTTATGTTCTTTTCTGACACTTTGTGGTGTCCCATCCCCTCATCTTGTCCTTTCGGATTTTCAAGGTACAGCTTCATAACCTTGGTGATGTTATTGGTATTTCCTGGGAGTGGCAAATATCCCACCATTATCCACCCCACTTAGAATCACAGGTTTAGTGTCACACCTCCCTGTGCAGGGCACCACACCCTTCATGGCCTGTGCAGGGCCTTGCAGGCCAGCATCTTTCTGCTCTGACATCAGATCAGTGATGGTCATCCCTTACGGGGAATTACACATGTCATACTCTGTAATGCGCTTGTAATACAGTAGAACAGGATGCTTGCTACGTTTGTGACAGAGTATCCATCCGCCAAACTCTAACTTAGGCTATATTTCTTATGGTGACCACAGCCTACCTTCCCTTTCTGTAGTACGTGCGAGAGAACCGCTGATACAGAGTACATTTCCATCTATTGTGAGTTTTATTGGAAAGATTCCTCTGTCCCTTTAGAGCCAATTTCTGCAGTGACTGTTTAACAAAACATTTCTTAAGAGATGAGATCAGAGTTGGCCTGAGAACGGATTCTCAGAATTTGCCCAGGAAGATGGTGCAGTCGGCTACCTGGAAAGGTCAATACCAATATTTCAGGAGTCATTCTGAGATGCTTTAACTTTAAAAACCAACAGCTTTGAAAAACAAGCATTTGCAATGCAATAGGTCTCTCATTTATTAAAGTTAGAGCTGTTGGTGTTGAAAATAACAATGTTTTTTTACTTTATTTTATTTGCAGTGGGGTTATTATATTTGCATTGCACTATTGCCAATGGTATAAAAAAGCAAAAGTAAAAAACATTGTCATTTTCAATGCCAACAGTTCTAACTTAAACAAATGAGAGACCGATTGCATTAGAAATGCAATCGGTCTCGCATTTGTTGTAGTTGGAGTTAATCGCATAAGAAATGCCACTTTTTTTACCTAGCCATGTTGCAGGGTGCAGTACCATACGTTGCCAAAAGACATCGTTTGGCCACATATGGTACTTCATCCTGCAGAAGATATGATAAATCCACCCTACCTATAATGCATTGCATGCAAGACAGTACCACAAGTACATTCAAATAGCTACGTCCATATATGCAATTCGTAGCTTTGAAATGTGAAAAAAGAATTATTGTATTAATTCTGGATTAGGTTGTACTCTGTGTGGGGCTGATAAAAAGAAATGTATGGAAGCTCCCAAATAAATGTGAGGTGTGCTAGTGAGTAAAGTAACCACTGCCAGCCCTGCTTAGGACCAAGCGGGTGTGTCCTGCCTGAAGCCATTTAAGCAAATAGTGCTCTGAGGCTGTATTTAAAACCTAGGGAGTAACAACACATGTAACAAGGGGTGTACTCATGGGAGGTTACAAGAGACATGGCGGTACTAAGGAGAGACTACTAAGCTTATTGACCAATGAAAAGCCACCAGTTACAAAGGACAGGAGCCAATTTTAAAAAGATGGGCGGAAAGTGGGTGGAGTTTTATGCCCATATTCTACATTCTGTCCATCAAGTGTGTTTTTTGCCATATCCTGAATACAGCATGTCTGGAAGAGACAGCACAAACACTGCCTAGGCATGACCTAACAGGCACTGGCATAGCCAATAGGTCTCACCTTTGGGACCTTATAAGTGTTTATTGATCCAGCACAATATCCCTGGTGCAACAACATCAAGTGTAACATGGCTAAACACTTATAAGGTCCCAAAGGCGAGACCTATTGGCTATGTGAAGTAATCTAGTCTCCTTCTTCTATGTTGTGTGGGCTTACTTCACTATGACAATGCTTGTTTTGAGTGAGTGGCTCATGCAGGTGTGCCACTGTGAGGTAGAGATGCTGGAAGTGCTTTTACAGGAGCCCCTGTGATATTACGCCTCTTCAAAATGTATCTTGGGTCCGTTGTAATACTTCTAGCCCCGATTCCCATCTTATCGCACCCAATGCATCCTTAAATGTCCCAGGTACAGCTGGGATTGACACTCATATTACCCCTGCCCTTCAGTGACACTTTACCTGTCACAGGTGGTGGTGGTGGACGTGGTGGACATGGTGGTGGTGGACGTGGTGGTGGTGGTGGATGTGGTAGACTTGGTGGTGGTGGTAGTGGTGGACGTGGTGGTGGATGTGGTGGTGGTGGACATGGTGGTGGTGGTGGACGTGTTGGTGGTGGACGTGGTGGTGATGGTGGATGTGGTGGTGCTGGATGTGGTGGTGGACGTGGTGGTGGTGGATGTGGTGGTGGACGTGGTGGTGGTGGACGTGGTAGTGGTGGTGGATGTGGTAGTGGTGGACATGGTGGTGGTGGACTTGGTGGTTGTGGACTTGGTGGTGGTGGACATGGTGGTGGTGGATGTGGTGGTGGTGAACATGGTGGTGGTCATGGACGTGGTGGTGGTGGTGGACGTGGTAGATGTGGATGTGGTGGTGGATGTGGTGGTGGTGGATGTGGTGGTGGACGTGGTGGTGATCAATGTGGTGGTGGACGTGGTGGTGGTGGACATGGTGGTGGACATGGTGGTGGACAGTGGTGGTGGATGTGGTGGATGTGGTGGTAGTAGACATGGTGGTGGTGGATGTGGTGGTGGTGGACGTGGAGGTGGTGGATGTGGTGGTGGTGGACGTGGTGGTGGAGGACTTGGTGGTGGTGAATGTGGTGGTGGTGGACATGGTGGTGGTGGAGGAGGTGGTGGTGGATGTGGTGATGGTGAACATGGTGGTGGTGAATGTGGTGGTGGTGGTGGATGGGATGGTGGTGGTGGACATGGTGGTGGTGGATGTGGTGGTGGATGTGGTGGTGGACGTGGTGGTGGATGTGGTGGTGGTGGATGTGGTGGTGGACATGGTGGTGGATGTGGTGGTGGTGGACATGGTGGTGCACATGGTGATGGTGGACATGGTGGTGGACATGGTGGTGGTGTAGTGTAGTTCCTAGTTTCCCACTAGGCCCTGCGCATTGGAATAACATAAACAGTAGTATCGACATGGAACTGCGGATATTCCAGGCCTCCACTGACTATGCTAAACTTAATTGGGTTGTGTTACCAACTAGCTCAGAGGTCACTGGAAACTTTCTTCTCTGCATAGGAAGTGATCAGCTTCCTTGGCACAGACAAGAAGGAATTCAGTTTTCCAACAACCGTGCAACATGACAACTTTGCTCCTCAGATCAAGAGTCGATCTCTAGGGTCGTGTGAAACAATAGACATAGATTTCACTCAGTCAGTCTAGTGCAGTTTACTTTCACAATATGTAGAGAATAGAGAGACGGGCGTTTATCAATAAAGGGTTAACATTTATTGAACAGTCTTTCTTCTCGTACAAGAGAAATGTATCATAACAATTGCAATAACTGTTATTATAAAAAGTACGTACAGTAAGATAAGTATTGCGAAATAGAACTGTAAAAGCATTGATATGGTTTCTTAGCCATACAATGGTTTAAAAGTAATAAAACATATATACAGTCATATATACATTAGGCTAACATACTCAACTGGTGCTTCTAACTAAGCCTACCCCAGTGTGCCTGACCTAAGCCTAACACGTGAGAAGGGGAGTAAGTAAGTAGCTTAAGTTAAGTTGGTTTTGCCAAGGTTTGTTTCAAGAATTCTCGTCTAAGGGTTTAGTCAACACCATACCTCTGAATAGAATGATGGAGGATTGGTATCTCCTTCAGGGGTCTCTCTCGATATCCCAGTCACCTGCGAGGGTAAACCGGAAGCGCCGGGACTGGATTTCTCTGCACGAGAAATGCAGCGGCTTCTCTCAGCGCGTCGAGGAAGGAGGGGTGACAGCGTCCGCGGGCAGCTGGGCTGGATGTCTTCGCAGAGGACGGCTGCACGGCTCCTCAAGCGTACTGAACCACAGTTCGCGCTGTAGCGGCGATAATGGTAATCAGTAGCTTCACCACCACAGGATAGCAGGCTGCAGCGACAGAGTGCTAGTTGTTACCAACACGGGGTCATGCAGGCAGCTGGCATCAGCAACAGGTTCGCTCGCTGCTTAAGGCAACGTTGGTAATATTTATACCTGACAGGTGCCGGGTTTGACGCAAGTTTGCTGGACATAAGACGTCAATTAAAGATGTCACAAGGAAGTGACAGTTATCAGTTGCTCATTAGAGTTCCATTACTAATCAAAACATAGCAAGCGGGGATTTCCAGGTTTGCTAAGTTTTTATCTTGTTGAAGAACTCGGAGTGTTATCTAGGAATATCAGATAGTGACTGCTGCTCTGTCATTGCACTAATTGGTCGCAAAGGAAGTAGCAGAGAGTCATGCTGGAATGTGGCTCTGTTCGTGTGAGGCCAGAGATGACTTTACAGAAAATCGCACTTGAACGGTTATGCCAATATAGGGAATAAAGGGCTTTATAGCCGAATAGGGGCATAAGGTCACAGTATCGATCAGGAACCTAGATAAGCACGCAACAGTGGTGGTGGACGTGGTGGATGTGGTGGACGTGGTGATGGTGCTGGTGGTGGTGGATGTGGTGGTGGACATGGTGGTGATGGTGGATGTGGTGGTGGTGGATATTGTGGTGGTGGATGTGGTGGCGGTGGACATGGTGGTGGTGGACAAGGTGGTGGTGAATGTGGTGGTGGTGGACGTGGTGGTGGAGGTGGTGGTGGTGGACATGGTGGTGGTGGATGTGGTGGTGGATGTGGTGGTGGACGTGGTGATGGTGGACATGGTGGACATGGTGGTGGTGGACGTGGTGGTGTTGGACATGGCGGTGGACATGGTGGTGGTTGTGGAAGTGGTGGTGGACATGGTGGTGGTGATGTGGATGTGGTGGTGGATGTGGTGGTGGTGGATGTGGTGGTGGTGGATGTGGTGGTGGACAAGGTGGTGGTGTACGTGGTGTTGATGGTGGACATGGATGTGGTGGTGGACGTGGTGGTAGTGGTGGATGTGGTGGTGGTGGTGGATGTGGTGGTGGACATGGTGGTATTGGATGTAGTGGTGGATGTGGTGGTGGTGGATGTGGTGGTGGACATGGTGGTGGTGGACGTGGTGTTGATGGTGGACATGGATGTGGTGGTGGACGGGGTGGTGGTGGATGTGTTGGTGGTGGATGGGGTGGTGGCCGTGGTGGTGGTGGATGTGTTGGTGGTGGATGGGGTGGTGGACGTGGTGGTGGTGGATGTGGTGATGTTGGTGGATGTGGTGGTGGTGGTGGATGTGGTGGAGAAAACCGATTATACGCTGGCCGTGATTTACCCACCTGGTGTGTCACTTAATGATTTGGGGCAGGGGGCCCCCATCGAGGACCTCATGGAGGACCGCTCCGACATTGCTTTGTTCGTTATTGCTTGTCGATCCATTGACTTCACTTCATACTTGTTTGACTGCCTGACAGTTTATCCTTGAGGGTGAAGCCACTGTTGTTGCTTGAACTGTGGGACACGAGCTGCAGGATGCCACCCACTTTCAGTGCCATGGCTGGCCATGGTGGTGGTGGACGTGGTGGTGGACATAGTAGTGGTGGTGGACTTGCTGGTGTATGTGTTGGTGGTGAACATGGTGGTGGTGGTGGTGCACATTTTGGTGGTGGTGGTGGATGTGGTGGTAGACGTGATGGTGATGGTGGTGGACGTGGTGGTGATGGTGGTGGACGTGGTGGTGGTGGATGTGGTGGTCATGGGTGTGATGGTGGTGGACGTGGTGGTGGTGGATGTGGTGGTGGACATGGTGGTATTGGATGTAGTGGTGGATGTGGTGGTGGTGGATGTGGTGGTGGACATGGTGGTGGTGGACGTGGTGTTGATGGTGGACATGGATGTGGTGGTGGACGGGGTGGTGGTGGATGTGTTGGTGGTGGATGGGGTGGTGGCCGTGGTGGTGGTGGATGTGTTGGTGGTGGATGGGGTGGTGGACGTGGTGGTGGTGGATGTGGTGATGTTGGTGGATGTGGTGGTGGTGGTGGATGTGGTGGAGAAAACCGATTATACGCTGGCCGTGATTTACCCACTTGGTGTGTCACTTAATGATTTGGGGCAGGGGGCCCCCATCGAGGACCTCATGGAGGACCGCTCCGACATTGCTTTGTTCGTTATTGCTTGTCGATCCATTGACTTCACTTCATACTTGTTTGACTGCCTGACAGTTTATCCTTGACGGTGAAGCCACTGTTGTTGCTTGAACTGTGGGACACGAGCTGCAGGATGCCACCCACTTTCAGTGCCATGGCTGGCCATGGTGGTGGTGGACGTGGTGGTGGACATAGTGGTGGTGGTGGTTTTGCTGGTGTATGTGGTGGATGTGGTGGTGGTGAACATGGTGGTGGTGGACATGGTGGTGGTGGATGTGGTGGTAGACGTGGTGGTGATGGTGGTGGACGTGGTGGTGATGGTGGTGGACATGGTGGTGGTGGATGTGGTGGTCTTGGATGTGCTGGTGGTGGACGTGGTGGTGGTGGATGTGGTGTTGGTGGTGGTAGATGTTGTGGTGGTGGACGTGGTGGTAGTGGTGGACATGGTGGTGGTGGATGTGGTGGTGGTGGTAGACGTGGTGGTGGTGGGGGGCGTGGTGGTGTTGGACCTGGTGGTGATGAACATGGTGGTGGTGGACATGGTGGTGGTGGATGTGGTGGTGGTGGACGTGGTGGTGGTGGATGTGGTGGTGGTGGACATGGTGGTGGAGGATTTGGTGGTGGTGAATGTGGTGGTGGTGGACATGGTAGTGGTGGATGAGGTGGTGGTGGATGTGGTGGATGTGGTGATGGTGAATGTGGTGGTGGTGGTGTATGTGATGGTGGTGATGGACGTGATGGTGGTGGATGTGGTCGTGGACGTGGTGGTGGTGGATGTGGTGGTGAACATGGTGGTGGATGAGGTGGTGGTGGACGTGGTGGTGCATGTGGTGATGGTGGATATGGTGGTGGACATGGTCGTGCTGGTGGACATGGTGGACGTGGTGGTGGTGGACGTGGAGATGGTGCTGGTGGTGGTGGATGTGGTGGTGGACATGGTGGTGATGGCGGTGGATGTGGTGGTGGTGGATATGGTGGTGGTGGATGTGGTGGTGGTGGTAGACATGGTGGTGGTGGTAAATGTGGTGGTGGTAGTGGACGTGGTGATGGGGTGGAGGTGGTGGTGGTGGACATGGTGGTGGTGGACGTGGTGGTGGACGTGGTGATGGTGGACATGGTGGACATGGTCGTGGTGGACGTGGTGGTGTTGGACATGGCGGTGGAAATGGAGGTGGTTGTGGATGTGGTGGTAGACATGGTGGTGGTGATGGTGGATGTGGTGGTAGTGGTGGACGTGGTGGTGGTAGACATGGTGGTGGTGGACTTGGTGTTGATGGTGGACATGGATGTGGTGGTGGACAGGGTGGTGGTGGATGTGTTGGTGGTGGCTGGGGTGGTAGACATGGTGGTGGTGGATATGGTGATGTTGGTGGATGTGGTGGTGGATGTGGTGGAGAAAACCGATTATACGCTGGCCACGATTTACCCACCTGGCGTGTCACTTAATGATTCGGGGCAGGGCACCCTCATCGAGGACCTCATGGAGGACGGCTCGGACATTGCTTTGTTCGTTGTTGCTTGTCGATCCATTGACTTCACTTCATACTTGTTTGATTGCCTGCCAGTTTATCCTTGACGGTGAAGCCGCTGGTGTTGTTTGAACTGTGGAACACGAGCTGCAGGATACCACCTACTTTCAGTGCCATGGCTGGCCATGGTGGTGGTGGACGTGGTGGTGGACATAGTAGTGGTGGTGGACTTGCTGGTGTATGTGTTGGTGGTGAACATGGTGGTGGTGGTGGTGCACATTTTGGTGGTGGTGGTGGATGTGGTGGTAGACGTGATGGTGATGGTGGTGGACGTGGTGGTGATGGTGGTGGACGTGGTGGTGGTGGATGTGGTGGTCATGGGTGTGATGGTGGTGGACGTGGTGGTGGTGGATGTGGTGGTGGTGGTGGTAGACGCGGTGGTGGACGTGGCAGTTGTGGTGGACATGGTGGTGGTGGACGTGGTGGTGGTGCTAGACGTGGTGGTGGTGGGGGACGTGGTGGTGTTGGACATGGTGGTGTTGGACATGGTGGTGGTGGATATGGTGGTGGAGGATGTGGTGGTGGTGGTGGATGTTGTGGTGGTTGACGTGGTGGTGGTGGTGGATGTGTTGGTTTTGGACGTGGTGGGGTGGATGTGGTGGATGTGGTGGTGGACATGTTGGTGTACATGGTGGTCGTGTAGTGTAGTTCCTATATTCCCAATAGGCTCTGCGCATTGGAATAACATACCCTATAGATTAGACATAGGACTGAGGTCAACTAGGTCTCTATCGAATATACTAAACTTAATTGTGTGTGTGTCAGCTAACTCAGAGGTCACTAGAAACTTTCTTGAATACACAAGAAGGGATTAATTTCTGTCAACCGCATAAACATGACAACTGTGTTTCCCAAGAATAAGAATATATCTCTCAGAGTCGCGGAAACAATAGATAAGTATTTCACTCAATCGTGAATGCTTTTTTTCTACAGAGTTGCAGAGAATTAGTGAGACGGGCGTTTTCAATAAAAGGGTTTATTGAACAGTCTTCTTTCTCATGCAAGAGAAGTGAACTACTACAATTGTTATGCAGACTGCAAAGTATAATGCGTACAGCGTAAACAGTATTATGAAATAATACTGTAAGAGCATTGTAAGCCATATAAAAATACATAGATAAATAACATTGACTAAAATACTCAACTGGTGCTTCTAAAATACGCCTACCCCAATGTACCTAACTTAAGTCTAGTATGCAGGAAGAAGTAAGTATTGTGTAGCATAGGTTTTGTTTTTTACCAAGAAACTACCAAAGGTTTCTCTAGGTTCTAATCAGCTCCATACCTTGGTTAGAATGAAGGAGGTCTGGTATCTCTGTCTGGGGACTCGAATTCCCTACACCCAGCAAGGAGTGCCGGAAACACTGGAGCTGGATTCTCAGCAGGAGAAGGGCAGCTTCCTGATCAGTGCGTCAGCTGGAGAGTCGGCTTCCTTCTGCACTTGCTGCAGCGAGGTGCATCGGGCAAGTAGGTCTTCAAACTGCCTCGAACCACCCTTTCTTGCTGGAGCAAGTGTAGGTATATTTATACCTTGAAGGTGTTTAGGAATGCCATAGTTTTACCTAAAGTCGGGCATATGAACGTCAGGAAAGAACCCCTAGGGAATAGTGGTTCTTTGTAAAGTAACTGAGTTCTTGGACAAATCAATATTCAAGCAAGTGGAAGTTTCCTAACTGCTTAAGCTGGTTTTCCAAGAAATCGTTCTGACGTTTGGTACGGGTGGAAGTAGCCATGCCTGTATTTGGGTATCATGGGCTATGCCTAAATAAGGGCTTGATTTCTATGCCTATATAAGGCAATGTGAATTGCACCTATATAAGGGCATAAATCGGGAAAATTCACTCGGAGCTTCAAACGCCACACAACATCCCCTCCACTTTCTTATGTACGACATTACTAAGTTTTAAACACATGAAAACATATCTAATCATGATGTGTTAAAAACCCACCCAAAATACATAAAAAATGCATTGGTACTGGTTGTACACAAAAAGCATTTGTGATGTACGCATTTAAAGCAATTTTAATTCTAAGCATATAGATGACATTTGAAAATGCTATCCGAATGAATCACGAAAAATACATTTATGAAATGGCTCTTATTTACAGAAGAAAAAGTTGAGACCATTTTATGGCAAATTATATAAACTGGTTGATTGTGGACAAGGTCAAATATTGTCTCTTGGAAGATTTCAAAGAATTCTAGTTTTCTATGAATAGTTCTATTTTAAGCAGATTACTTTGTGTCAAAAAAATAAAAAAATACAAATTTGGAGAAACAAAAGTTTGATCATAGAAAAAATAGAGTTCCAAAGTTAGAAACTCTGTTTTGAAAAAATGATGGTCGAATTCAGAGTCTCTCAGAACACTGTGTACCAAAATAAAAGTCAGTGTCATTGTTTGGAGAAAAGATCAAATCTTCTAAGTCCGCAAAGAATTTGATTACCATTGTAGGTGAAAGTTGGATTATCTCCTTAAGAAGATTAATAGCACATAGATGTGAAGCATCGCCGTCAGCGTTGTTCGCATAAGCAATGTTCGAATTGGAATGTACCCGTGTGCCGCTTTCCTCTCATACCTCACCGTCAGCATTTTGCGTCTGTGAGATCTCAATGAATGCCGTTATCAGAATTGGCAGCCGCTGTGAACATCACAGTGCATGAGCCGTCACTGGTCCAAGCAAAGTATCAACATCCGTTGGCATTACTGATGGGAGTGTCAGACAGATGTCTAGCACGCATTTTTCTCCACATAGCGGCCATCGTAGAACAGGTAAGATGCAATCGTGCCAGATTGGTCTGAATGACATAAACCATGTAGTATTCAATTCTCTTAAATGAGTTATACCCAAAATTTGGACTATGCACTCACAACACTTCATCGCCATTGACTTGCCATATCGAAGCAGTAGGAGCAAAAATAGTATCCCTGCAGCGAGTCCCAAAATGAGAGGAAGTCCGCCAAACACAGAGTGCACGAAGTTTGGGAATATGCCTAGGACTGCTTCGAAAGGTGCTTACAGTCCCGAAAAAACTGTCTTAAATACATGTACAATACCGCTCGTATCAGACATGTTTAAGATACGACTCAACATTCCTGAGAAATGTACAGGGCAGTTTGTAGTTAATAGGGTGTGTATCTCTGCAGAAGTCCTTGCAACTTGCAGATCATAGGTCTCTTTGGCCGAGCTCAATGGCACAGTTTTCTATAAATGAATGGCTTTCATTCTGCTTAAAGTATCAATTTGTATAGAAGAGATGTTCAGTGAAGGCCATAAAGGCGACTCCCGGTCTGTCTTGGTGTTTGGAAGCAATACTTGCATACAGCAAGTGACCCTGGCTGACACAGTTACAAGATAGGCTAAACCTGGCAACATGCTACGGCAGCTTTGATCATTCAACATAATGTAACTTCCATTAGAAAGTTGCCTAAAATTGGATCAATCACTGCAGCTGGTGAACCTTGCAGGTGGCAGGATAAATTGTTAGAGAAACCATCGAAGGCTCCGTGTAAATTAATACCCTGACAAAGGAGAGAAACGCTTAGTGCGTTTTCACAATTTTTACCAACGCTTCTTACCCCCACTCCAACATTTGTGTGTGTATGGTAATTCCCTGGATGTCTTGATGTAGTCCTTACCCAACCTTTCATATATGCCTACTGGTATATGCTTTAGGCAATACTGAAAATGGAAAATTGTAACAGGCAGAGTGATTGTTCCGTGTATTCACCATTCAATGGCTGGTTTTTCAGCAACACTAAATGGCAATCTTTCCAGTTTTTCAATCCTCAGCACTGTATAGTCTGCTGCCCTCTGTGCCAGTTTGATCCACCCATCCCCCGAGCCTAATACCCTAGCTGTTATAGATTGTTTTATGTTCCATTTTTTTCTCTCCAAAAACCGAATTTCCCTCAGGATGGAATGGACTAGAGTACCGCAATGCAACGCCCAATTTGACCATGGCCTCCGTGTAAGCTGGAGAGCTAAATGCAGGACCCTGGTCAGAATGTAGTGTGCCGACTGTGTATGGGGTGATAAAGACTTGCAAATCTTTTATAACAGTTCGAGCATCAGCCGAGCGCTGAGGCCACATCCAAATGAACCTTGTCTTAATATTTGTGGGACCGCATTTGTCCATAGGGACGTCTGCGTGTAGAAAGTCTAATGCTATCTAACAATGGTGTCTGTACTGGGCTGGCTACACTATAATCAGGTATCTGGCGGCGTTCTCTGCTGCGATCTCTGTTGCAGTTATGGCAGTTAATTGTGAATGTGTGATTGTGACCATTCATCCCTAGCCACCAGCACGTCTCTTTTAATTCCAGTATAGCTTTAGAGATCCCCTGATGTATCAGACCCTCTCCCAAATGTGCTATGTGTATCAAAGCTACTCTACGTTTCCTGTTTGGAATTACTCTATCCCCCACTCCAGGAATTCGAGCAAAAGGAACGGAGTTTGCGTCAATTATGTATCAGTATTTGAGTGGATAGTTTTGAGATAACGCTGCACCGCTGCATTTGCTTGTCGCATTGACAGCTAGCATTATTTTGTCGTCTATTTTCATTTTTGAACGAGTGATTGCAGCAATGGAAGCTGTTTGCGCAGCTGCCTTCGTGGCTTCATCAGCCAATGAATTCCCTGAAACGTGAACGCCATCAAGTTGATGACTCAGTGTATGTATCACGCGAGTCTTTTGTAGTTCTTGTTGTAACTGAACTACTTGTTCCCAAAGCAACTTATGCCTGATTGTGCCACCTTTTGCATCTTTGTAACCGTTTTGAATCCAGTTTTGCAAGTATTCATTGTAAGATTGAACACAAAATACGAATCACACACTATGACTGTGGGGAATTCGCTATCAGTATTTTCAAGCACCATCTTGAATGCTTGTAGTTCAGCTCACAGAGCTGTACAATCTCCTAGAGATTGTGTTTTAGTGACCATAGGTCAGAATTTGCCATCTCGCCAGCGACCTTAAAGGATCGCGCACGCAGCACTATAAGCTTGTTTACCACCCCCCCCTCCCTGTAGCAGGTTGGGCTGATCCGTCAGTATAAATTATACATTCATACCGCTCTAGAGGCAGAATTTCAGTAGGCAGAGGACATTCTTGTTCATATTGTAGAAATACTTGTGTTTTCAAATAGGGGTCAAAAACGTATTCAACGTCTGTTGCAGCAAGAGAATTAACCCATTATTTCCATCTTGGATGTAAAGCTTTAGCATTTGGAATGCTCGCTTTTTTCACTGCCTCTAAGGCAGGTACAGGAGTAACGACCATTATGCGCTTACCCTGTGCGAGGGCTCTCTCTTTTGCTACTGCACTTTAAACCGCTGTCAGAATTTCTTCTGTTGAAGTGAATTTCATTTCTGCTTGTGTGTACAAGTGTGATTTGTAAGCTATTGGTATTTTTTCTCCTTTATTAAAGGTTAAGTATGTGAATCCGCATTGTCCTGGAATGATTCGGATCACCAGATTGCGTACGTTTACGCGTGTTTGTGAATGTTTTGTTGCTAACATGTCTGTTTGCAATGAAAGCAAAATTTCTGTGTGTTTTTGAGTCCAATTACCTGTTTTGAAATCAGGTTTGATTAATTCGTAGAGAGGTTTAACCCTTTCTGCGTAGTTTAGAATGTAAGTTCTTCCGAAATTCAGGAAACCTAGAATCGACTGTAAGTTTTTCCACGTTTTTGGAGGTTGAAGCAGCGCACATTTCTCTAGAAAGTTTGCTGCCAGGCTTTTGCCTTCACTTGATAACTCGTATCCTAGAAAAAGGTTGTTGAGGTGGGCAATTCTCAATTTCTTAAAATTAAATTTAAACCCTTCAGAGGCGAAGCCCAATATTATGGTGTTCACCCTGTTCAAGTGCCTATCCAAGTCATCGTCTGTTAGATAGATGTCATCGACATATGATAATGCCTCATCATCATAGGTTTGTAGTAACTCTGTTACTCTAGCTAAAAATAACCCCGGACTATTCTTGAATCCCTGAGGGAGACGACCGAAGTGACGCTGTGTCCCCATAATTGAGAAAGCGGTCAAGTACCTACTTTCTGGTGCAATGTTTTGACAGAAGAAACCGTTAGAAATATCTAATGTGGTTTTATATTTTTTATGCACAATTTTATTCATTAGTGCTGCACTATGTGCATTTTGTACAGCAAAAGTTTTGCACCAAGAGTTTAAATGTCTGTAATCCAATACAAGACGATATGTATTGTCTGGTTTGGAGACAGGAAACAAAGGATTGTTCATGGACGAGGTGCATGTTTCAATCACCCCTTGGTATTCAAGTTGATCTACTATCTCCCTGACCTGTTTTTTAGCTTTATGCTTAACTGGCTACTGCCTTTGTGCAGTTGACTGATTTTTGAACTGGATTTTATGGTGAGGAGAATCCTCATCCCATCCTTCATGATTTTTATATAATGCAGGAGCCTGGGCCACTGCCCATTTCCTGGCATAGGTATATTTTAAATGAATTGGAATGTGGATGGAGAATGCTGACATAATGATTTCTTCGCCATGTGCGCACTCCCCGACAAATTCAGATGGCCAGTCTTGTTCAGCTGGAAGAATGTCATAACCCTGAGAGAGCCTCTCCCAAAAGAGTGCTCTTATTTTTCTAGTTATGTCCCCCTCCATACGGAGTGTTACTTCATATAACTTATGTGGGACACTAACCCTGGTATCTGCAGTTTCAACTTGGATGCACTCATTCAAGTCTACTGTCTCCAGATGATCCTTCAAGTTCTTGCGAGCTATGGTGACTTCTGCTGAGCTGTCCAACATCAATTGAGCACATTCCCCGTTCTTCAGTTGTGTTTTCAAGATCCTCGGCATGTCTGATTTTTAGACCTGCTACCGTTTTTTTGGTGAATTGAGTTTTCTTATTTTTCTGAACATGTTGATCGTCTTTGGACTTCACGCGTTCTTCCTTTTGTTCTGACCGTCCTCTTCTTTCGGATTTCTTTGACGAAGTCTGAAAGGTACAAGAGGAACGTGTATCAGTATCTTGATGTCTATCAGGTTTCAAATGATCCCTTTTCCTGAGGTAATACCTCCTTTCAGAGAGCTCCTTTTGAGGAGACCTACCTCTGGATTGAGAACGCTTCTCTTTAGAAGTTTGTTTAGTGTTCTCCCACTTCTTTTTAGGAGGAGCAGGAGTGTTTTTAATATAGACCTTTAACTGTATGATTCAATGAAATTTTGAATATTACTAAGTAATTCATCATCTGACATTGCTTTAATGTCAGGGTAAGGTCTGTAGTTGGCTAAAGCTAGCCATGTTGCTCCTGGTCTACCTAGTGGACCGAGCCTGGTAATGTGATGTATATGTTTTAGGGCACCTTTAAACCTGAGCGCATGCTCTTGGTATGTTAGTGGAATTTCAATACCCTTGAAAGGAATGTATTCCTCTGGTGGTTCATCTTCTTTGTAAAAGTGAAACACTTTTGTTCCTGGATTTACTTCTAGGAAGATTATCCAAGGATAGAATACCTCTGTCTGATGATATTCATGTGCCTCTATCACAAAAACTACCCTACCACCTCTTGCTGATAGGCCATTTCCGATACGTTTCATAGTGATGGCTTTCCTTAAAGTTTCTGAAATGCTTATGGCATCTTCGTCGGTCTCTTGGAAACCTGTAAAGTTTAAAACTTGTACGGCGTTGTCGCCTTTAGCTTCACCGGCCTCTGTGTTGTTATCCCGTTTAGGGACATTTTTGTTTAATGAAAGTTTGCAGAGCAAGTTTCAAGGAAACAAAGATAAGGTGCACAATATTTTGGAACTCTGTATCCTTCAACATTGAAAAACCAAAAACTAATAGGATTTTTCGTCCTAGTCAGCTATGGCGGATATTATGCCTTTACCGACTCCAGACGTCTATTTGAATATTTACGGAAAAGGGGTCTCTGAGGAAAGCACAACTGAGTTACTTTAGTATCTAGTGTTAAATTAGTGCCTTACCAAAATGCTGGGCACCATGTAGTGTAGTTCCTATATTCCCAATAGGCTCTGCGCATTGTAATAATATATCCTATAGATTAGACTTAGGACTGAGGTGAACTAGGTCTCTATTAAATATAATAAACTTAATTGTGTGTGTGCCAACTAACTGAGAGGTCACTAGAAACTTTCTAGTATACACAAGAAGGGATAGTTTCTGACAACCGCATAAACATGACAACTTTGTTTCTCAAAATTAAGAATATATCTCTCAGAGTCGCGGAAACAATAGATAAGTATTTCACTCAGTCAATCGTGCATGCTTCGTTTCTGCAGAGTTGCAGAGAAATAGTGAGACAGGCGTTTTCAATAAATGGGTTTATTGAACAGTCTTCTTTCTCATGCAAGAGAAGTGAACTGCTACAATCGTTATGCAGACTGCAATGTATAATGCGTAGAGCGTAAACAGTAATATGAAATAATACTGTAAGAGCATTGTATGGTTTCTAAGCCATATAAAAATACATACATAAATAACATTGACTAAAATACTCAACTGGTGCTTCTAAAATATGCCTATCCCAATGTACCTAACCTAAGTCTAGTACGTGGGAAGGTGAAAGTATTGTGTAGCATAGGTTTAGTTTTTTGCCAGGAATCTACCAAAGGTTTCTCTAGGTTCTAATCAGCTCCATACCTTGGTTAGAATGAAGGAGGTCTGGTATCTCTGTCTCGGGACTCGATTTCCCAATACCCCGCGAGGGGAGCCGGAAACACTGGAGCTGGATTCTCGGCAGGAGAAGGGCAGCTTCCTAATCAGTGCGTCAGCTCAAGAGTCGGCTTCCTTCTGCACTTTCCGCATCGAGCTGCATCGGGCAAGTAGGTCTTCGAATTGCTCCGAACCACCGTGTCTTGCTAGAGCAAGTGTAGGTATATTTATACCTTGAAGGTGTTTAGGAATGCCATTGTTTGACGTAAAGTCGGGCATATGAACCTCAGGAAAGAACCCCTAGGGAATAGCTGTTCTTTGTAAAGTAACTGAGTTCTTGGACAAATCAATATTCAAGCAAGGGGAAGTTCCCTAACTGCTTAAGCTGGTTTTCCAAGAAATCGTTGTGACGTTTGGTAGGGGTGTAAGTAGCCATGCCTGTATTTGGGTAGCATGGGCTATGCCTAAATAAGGGCTTGATTTATATGCCTATATAAGGGCAATGTGAATTGTACCTATGTAAAGGCATGAATCGGGAAAATTCACTCGGACCTTAAAACGTCACACAACAGTCGTGGTGGTGGATATGGTGGTGGTGGTGGACATGGAGGTGGTGGTGGCCGTGGTGGTGGTGGTGGACGTGGTGGTGGATATGGTGGTGTTGGACATGGTATTGGTGGATGTGGTAGTGGTGGACGTGATGGTGGACATGGTGGTGGTGGACATGGTGGTGGTGGTGGATATGGTGGTGGTGGACCTGGTGGATGTGGTGGTGGATGTGGTGGTGGTGGTGGACGTGGTGGTGGTGGACGTGGTGGTGGTGGATGTGGTGGTGGTGGACGTGGGGGTGGTGGACGTGGTGAATGTGGTGGTGGTGGACTTGGTGGTGGTATAAATGAGGCAAGAGAACTGGGAATTTAAGGAAAAATCTGTACTACTATTGAAATACCATACACTATATAAGAATAGAAGGTGCTAAGTCCAGACACGTGATCCCCACACGGGCCTTAAGGAAGATAGGCAACCTACCACCCGAGAAAACTAATTTTGGAAATTGGACAGCACCCTTCAAAAATTATACACCATAGCAGAACAGTTGTTAAAAACGAACATACAAATAAACAAAGTATTAGTTTTCCCAAATGTTCAGATAAGACACACAAAAGTTGTGACTTTGATTTTCTTTCTTTTATTCAGTTTTTATTCTTTCTTTTTTCTTTTTTTGATAGTCGCAACTATCAAAAAAAGAAAAAAGAAAGAATAAAAACTGAATAAAAGAAAGAAAATCAAAGTCACAACTTTTGTGTGTCTTATCTGAACATTTGGGAAAACTAATACTTTGTTTATTTGTATGTTCGTTTTGAACAACTGTTCTGCTATGGTGTATAATTTTTGAAGGGTGCTGTCCAATTTCCAAAATGACTTGGTGGTGGTAGGTGTGGTGGTGGTGGTGGTGGACGTGGTGGTGGTGGATGTGGTTGTGGACGTGGTGGTGTTGGACATGGTTTTGGATGTGGTGGATGTGGTGGTGGATATGGTGGTGGTGGTGGATGTGGTAGTGGTGGACTTGGTGGTGGTGGACGTGATGGTGGACGTGGTGGCAGTGGATGTGGTGGTGGTGGATGTGGTGGTGGTGGATGTGGTGGTGGTGCTGTTTGTGGTGTTGGACATGGTGGTTGGAAGTGGTGATGGTGGATGTGGTGGTGGTGGATGTGGTGGACATGGTGGTGGTGGACGTGGTGGTGGTGGACGTGGTGGTGGTGGTGATGGCGGTGGACAAGGTGGTGGGAGACGTGGTGGTGGTGGTGGACGTTAAAAAAACGTTGTGCCTGCAGTATGAGTGGCTCACAAAGAAAAGAATAAATAAATAGAAAGTGAAAGCGACCGCGTTTGGAGCTGAAAGTGCACGCTGTGCTTAATGAGCCATGACGAGGGAGGAAATCCACGCTCGCTCCCACGAAACCTAGGCCAGGGCAGAGAGAAGGCGGGACATGCACCCGCCTTTTGCCAATTGCGTGCTGTCTATCTTAGAAAGATGTATGCAAAGGCCGATAGCAGGTGAAGAAAACATAAGCACACCCACAAGTGTGTGTTCCAAAGTTTAAAGCCCTTACTAAATGTGTCACAGAGCAGCCATGAGGGCTGGCTCAAGCAAGACCTAAAAAGCAGTGGCCTTACTCAGAGTTTAGGCTCACCACATCCACTCCAAAATGCAAGTGACAAGAAAGGGGCTGGAGCGACATGAAAGAGAAGCCAACAAACTGGCACCTTCAAGTTTCTCAAATGTTACCGGAACAAGGGTTGACAATTCTTGAACTAGTGGCATTAAGTGATTTAAAGGGTTAATTTGTTACAAAGTAACAGGTTGATGCCGCCTGTGTAGTACAGCTACAACCTCACTCACTGCTGGTGAAATGCTGGAAGCATGGGGGCACCAGTCTTCGTAGTGAGTGTCTAAAATGCTCACCGTTTTTTCCAATACTTAATTTCCTTAATTTCAACAGACATAAAGTTATTTAACTATTTATAGCTATCGGTAACGGCTGACTAGGAATACGCTGTGCGAATTGCACTCCAACTTTCTCTCTGTGAGGAAGGCGAAAAACACCGTAGGCCGTAGCCAGTGCCGGCAGCGTAACGAAACTTGATGCCCTAGCAGAGTACATGGAGGGGGGCCCCACAGTTCAGACCCAGTCAGAAGCTCTCCTGAGTCCAGGGGCCCGCTGTCTGTACACAGTGCTGGAGGGGGGCCCTGGAGCTCGGGCCGCATCTACCGCGGGGGCTATTGTTTCGCCACTGTACTGCACCTGTCAGTCACCATGCATGCATTATTGAGCGCTGAACAAATAAATATAAAATGCCTGAATCAAGGACACAGGTACTCATTGCTTCAGTGATACCCTGCAAAAAAACAGGAGAACCTCTCTTGTCACTCACGTGCATCACATAAGCAAGAAGCAAAAAGATTCCCACAAAGCCAAACAGCAAAAATAACACACTAATATCTACACATTTCTCCCGCCCACAATAAATCATGCTCCCTGTCTCGATTATGTGCTTCAGCACCCCCAAAAGGGGAAAGAAGCGCTATATAAACGCTTCTATTACTACTGCTACTAAATCTAAAGATAGCTTCACTAGTGCCCGCCTTTACCACATTACTGACTGATTCAGCGGGAGGAGCACAAGAAAGGGAGTGATAGCTCCCATACCATGGCTCACATAAGCCTAGCGGACAATCCTTTGGCTGTGGAGTGGCATTGTGTAAAAGTGGCACCACTGCCTCTTTTCAACTAGAAGAAATAACAGTCACTCACAGTTAGCCATGATGGTGCAGCAGTTATTTATTGTAAAATGTACCACTCTCTGGCTATTGCATGCTCAGTTTGATCGGAGTGAAAGCGCCTCAATTACTTCCAAAATGACTTCTGTGTTAAGCCTAGGCAATCACCTGCTCACATTAAATGCTGCCTTTCTTGCTTGTCTTGAATTGCACTAGCGATTTTTTAGTGCTTAATACCACTGTCTAGGTGCTGAGGTACATTGCAAAAAAGGGCAGCTTTTCCATTGGGGGAAGCTTAATACCACTGTCTAGGTGCTGAGGTACATTGCAAAAAAGGGCAGCTTTTCCATTGGGGGAAAGCGTGTTTATTGATAGTGCGGCCCAAGTAGAAGGTGTTCAGCGTCATGCATGTTGAACTGAGTTTTGCTCTTATCAAGATACAAGCCGTTGCACCTTAGTCTCTAGTGGGAAGAAAATAAGTGTGATGCAGGATGCTTATAAGTGATTGTTGTGTGTTGGCAGGGTGTACCTATCTGAGAAGTGTTTTGGAGTTGTGCTTGATTGGCCGGACTGTTTTGCTGCTAGTATGTAGCTAGAGGGAAGGAAAATGAGAGGTAATTTAGCAAGTGCAAGCGCTTACCTTTCTGGAGGAAGAATTGCTTCCGTTTTTAGGTCAGTTTGATCTTGAGTTCTGCCTGTCCATTCTTTTCTATTGAAGAGCAGTGGTTTTGTCTTCTGCTTGGATTATTCTTCATCATCTTTCTGGGAAGAGCTAGGTCTTCATTGGCCTCTTAAATTAGGTAACCTTAGATGTTTCTTACTTTTCCTAGAGTTCTAAAGTTCTGCAGCCTTTTCAGACAGAGTGGTATTGCTAATGCATTTCTTTTTGTAGGGAGAGGTTGTCAGCCAACCTGCTAATGTAGATGCAGTGTACTTTTCTGTGAGAATCTGCTGCTTTTCTTGAAGGAAGTTTGAGCCCTTGTTGTAGAGGGCCATGTAGAGGCCCTCAAAGGTGAAGCATCTGGCCACGGGTATCTAGTGAAGTGCTTGGAAAGCAGGTGAGATGTGGTCATGTGGTTCTGCCACATTCTGATTGTGATTTTTTGAGTAGCAATAGAGCGGTTCCTAGGTAGAGTCTATTTTTGTAGATGAGTTAAAACACAAATACAGGAAGTACTGGAACTTCTGGGGGAAACCAAAATGAGGGAATATGTAATATAGAGTTTGCATGGTGCTTAATGCACTTCTTGTGGCGGAGTGAACCCGAAGAATCCATGATAGTCTGGAGTCTGAGAACACTCACAGATTTTGCACTTCTTTCAGTCTCACTACTGGTGATCTAGGTTTGTGGGGCAAGATAGTGGTAGACTGGTAATTCTTCCATTCTCCAGATGACAGAACCTCTTTTTTGGATAAGTTAAGTTTAAAGTACTACCTCGGCCGCCACTGATCAATGACTCCAAGGGAGTGTCTAGGTCTGAGGTGTTTAGGGCCTTCTGGCTTTCCAACATTAGCATGATCATAGTTTTAGCAGAATAGGTCAGCAAACTTGATTAGATCTAGTAGTGATCTAAAGAAGGCATTTCAAAAGAGTGGTTTGATATTCTATTTCTCCTAGGTTGATAAACCCACAGATGTGCCTTAGTGTTACATCCAACATTGATTGTCTTTGTACTTTTTTCTCATTAGTTATTTTAGTTATGCAACACATATTTATATATAAGTAAACAAACATAATGCAAATGTGCAAATAGATGGCGAGCCAATGAGTGAATATATGTGGTGGATATTGAGTTCTATGACTACTACTAGCATCTGCACTTTACAGTAGTACGGAACACGTAAAATAACAGTGGTAAACACAAGGGAACATTACTAGTAGAACCACTAGACGTACCTAAAATATACGCAACATTTTAAGGCGTACCATTACGCCACAAACCGAAACAAATAAGTTCTGCTGAATAATATCTAACGACATCTAATGCATAGGAATCAAGTTAGTGATTATTATGACGGCTTTTTAGACTCGCGTTTGACATTTCAATGTCATGCACAAGAACGAGTCCTGCAGTTACTAAACCTTATTAATTAGTGAATGTATATCAAGAAAGATCATTAATAAGACGTGAGTCGAAATTGTTGTTAAATCTTTTTAGATGTAAGTAATAATTAGGTATCTACAAAATATAATAAGCAACTTTCCTAATCGTCTCTTAGATTAACATGGAAACTTAAATAAAAGCTGAGATAAAGTATCACATGATTAAATATCAATAAATGAGGACATACATAAAAATAGAAACAGGACACATATAGGGACATTTGCCCAAAAAGTTGTGATAGCCTATTATTTGTAACACTTTGAGCACAATTGTTTTTGGGTGTCATGGACCGAAATAAAGTTATCACGAAATGTAAGTTTGCAAAGCATTAACTCGTGTTGTAGAAACATTGCAAGGGTCGTCCTATATCTTTGGCCATTGGTAGGCCTGAACTCACATGACTGCGCACCCGACAATCCATTCACAGTTGAACTACTGAAGCAGCCGGACTCACTCGTGCCCCTCTGCACCAATAGCAGCTTGGCTTTCGCGAGTTTTGAGCCCTTGAGGAACAGTAGTATGATGGCTGGCAGGTGGGGCATTTATGTTGGCGAACATACACGCTCGAGGCTACTTGTGTGCTGGCAGTGCTGAAAGCCGCTCCATTGTAGCTTGGGGTGCCCTGCATTGCCAAACTCGTATCAGCTTGCACCAGTCTCATAAAGGCGGGTTCCAGTGACCTACTGAAGCAATTAGGACTACAATCGCCAGGCCTACTTGCGGATCAGCTAAGAGGAATTGGAGTGACCTAAATGGAAAGCACACAAGATTATCTAGGTGTGTTGTCGTGCATGGTAGTCGGTATGTGGCTCTACGCTGTTTAGCTCATTGCTCCCTTGACCATGCTTCTAGCTTTCAGCTGAATACAAGATCATCGGCAGGGAGTCAAGTTAGGTGGCAGCAATGCCAGACATGAGTAAATAAAGGTCGGTCCTTTTTATTCGAAGATTCAAGGCCCCCTGAAACGTTGCCTTGGAGATCACAGTTTGTGCCTTGCAGGAGCCATTTATGGACATTCTGAGGGTTTAAACAGCGCGCATATTCTTCTCTACATATTAACCAGACTGTCGAGAACTTCTGCTTGTCTTCTGTCTTTGAGTCTGGGATCCGTGAGATAAGCAGATACATTTGCATTGTGACGGTAGCTGACTGGCAGGAAAACCTCTTGGTTCAAAGAGCGGAGTGGGGAGTAGTTGGCTACTAGTTGTGCAGGGGCCCAAGGGCCAGCCACTATTCCTACGTGTGGGCCAATGTTTCTATGTAATGTGTGCAAATGAACCCAAATAAACTTTTATTCAAGCCATTCAAAGACAAGTAAAGCAACACATTGCAACATAGGAGTGTAAATAACAGAAGAAGCAAGCATTTGCAATGCAATAGGTCTAGCATTAGGAAAGTTTGAGCTATTGGTATTGTAAATGACAATTTTTTTTATTTATTATTGTGTTGGTTTTGAAAATAGCAAAATGTATATATTTTTTCATTTACAATGCCAATAGTAATAACTTTCGCAAGTGTGACACCTATAGCATTTGTAATGCGATATGTGTTGTATTTACGTGACTTAGATGTATTGATATTACAAATAACAATGGCTTTTATTTTTTTTAATAATTAATACTTAAATAAAAGTTATTCTAATTTATAACGGCAATAGCTTAAACTTTTGTAAATAACTTTTGTGAAGATTATGTTCAGTGTATTTGATTGTGATAAAAATCCAAGAACAGAAGTGAAATATTAACATCTTTTTGTGACTTTTGTAATAAAGCTTGAAACATTGAGAGAACATATTTGAACCCGTTGTTGTTGAATGGTTCCACAGATTGATGCTGTGGTGGCACCAAGTGATGTGGTGGCGACAAGTGATGCTGTGGCGTTCAGTGATGCTGTGGTAGCGCATAGTGATGGTGTGGTGCTCCTGAGTGATGCTGTGGTGATGCGATAGATGGAGTGAGTGCGATAGATAGATAGAGGGAGGGCGATAGATAGAGTGAGGGCGATAGATAGAGGGACGGTGATAGATAGATAGTAGTAGGGTGATAGATAGAGTGCGCTGCGCACAGATTTACTGCAACTGGGTGCCGAGGCTGCTGGGGGCACTCATGATCACCATTGAGAGGACTACCTGACCCAGGAGGCAAAGGGTCCAACGCACAGCACACGCCCCTCCTATCAACGAACCGGGGCTTTATTAACTTCTTGCACTGCGCACAGATTTACCGCGACCGGGTGCCGAGACTGCTGGGGGACACTCACGATCACCATTGAGAGGACTACCTGACCCAGGAGGCAAAGGGTCCAATGCGCAGCACACGGCCCTCCTACTAACTAAGTGGGAGTACTTAATTGAGCTCCTTCTCCCGCGACGCGGCCCACGCGTGGGACGAGCCGGGCGAAGCCCGGGCCAAGGGCGGGCCCGTTTGAGCCCGTTCATGAACGAGCGAGTTGGGACGGGGCCATTCCCCTTCGCCTGTACAGCAATGGTCTAATAGAAGGTTAGTGCAAAGCCTTTGTGTCCAAATTTGCGATATCTATTGACAAAGTACTTCAGTGCTTTCAACAATCTGGTTGGCTCCAAAAACTCGGGTGGTACAGATACACCAATTATGGCTGACCCAAAATTGGGGAAGGGAAACAAGACGACCCCTGGCGGGTCGTTCATAGGAACTCTAGATCAGTTTCTCACCAGGGCATCGTTGATGCTGGTCCACCTAATCGATATTACGGAGAAAAGGCTATCGCTGGACCCCAATTTTGACAAGCGGTCCTCCTTGGGCCGGCTGGCACAGGCGCCATCACCCAACCCACAAGGACCTTCTGAAACACCTACCGGGGGGGGTTGGCGGAGAGTGCTGCCTGCAGGTCCAAATTGAAACAAGACCATTGGTATCTCCAGTTGGGCTAGATGTGGCATCCCCAAACCAGGAAGCCTCTGATGAGGGGGAGGACGATGTACTCTCTGGCCTTGATGTATCTGCAAACAGGAGGGTCACCCAAGGCCCAAATCCTAGGAAACTCCAAACACGCTCGGCTACCAACGCAAAGAGGGATGGACAAACTGTGGTAGTAGCAGCAAAAAGGAAGCGTGAGAGTGTAACATTGAATAAGAGGAAGGCCAAAATGCAGAAATGCAACAACGGTGATATAGATCCAATGCCACTAATCAACGAGAGCCCAGCTAATATCCACCCTGAACTCGGATCCAGGACCTCCTTAGCTTTCAGTAAAGTGTGCCCAACAGAACTGGGTGAGGAGTTTTCGGCCACAATGGAAAATATTTTTCTCCAAACCTGTCGCCCGCTGTACGATAGACTAAATGTTATTGAAAGTAGACTGACATGCATAGAAAGACTGTATCCTGCTGTGTCGGGGGAGGAGGGGGTTTCCCGCCCACTAGTAAGCAATGACAACAGTGAAAGGTTGCAGGGCCCTGAAAATGTCTCTTGTAATCCCCCTGTTCTACTTATAGCTAACCCACCACCTCTGACATTGCAAAGTATTCCGGAGCAGAGTTTTGTGGACCAACCAATAGTACGTTCAGAAGGTCAAGCAGAGGGGCATAGAACAAATGAGCCGGCTAAGATTGGTGAGGTACCATATACTCAATTACAAGGCTTGAGGAGCACGAGTTGGAATCCTCCAACCTCTGATAGAGAATCAAATAGTCTGAATATCCCACCTGAGTCAGTCCCTTATGTGGTTGTCCTTGCTGGAATTCCACCATTGGCCAAAGATGAAAGGGAGGATTACGGGGACCTGAAGAATAAATCTATTCATTGGCTTAATGCCAATAGACCACTACCCCAGTATGTTTCTAGTGAAATACTTTTTGGACGAAGTGTAGACTGGGTAGGGACACGGGCAAAGAGTATTCAGGGTGACTGTATAGTCATCAATTTTAGGGACCGAAGGGTGATGGACCATATTTCCAACCGGATCTGTAGGATCACAAATCCAATCTTTGACCCTGACCTATTTTTACCCCCCGATATTTAGGCCCAGAGGGCCTCAGACCTGGGAAGGCCAGGATATCCCGGGACTTAGGACATACGTCATACAAGTTGCTCGGATGAGAAATAATACTACTGACCCTAGAAGTGATTTGCTCGCTCTGACTAATAGATATAGTCTGCTAGATCAGATCGACTGACGCTGGAATGGAGTACAGGTAAACCGCGAGGGGAGGATGTGGAGGATCTATCTGTGGTTCCCCCATGCCCGGATGAGTGTGCACAAACTAATAAAGGTACAAGCCCTATAGGGGGATGGATAAATAGAGAGGACCTAGGTCATACAGTGGGTGAGCCAAGGAATGAAGACCTGGGACTGGTCTAAATACCCAATCCCCATGCCCAATTAATGTGCTGGCTGATGAAGTCATGGTTCCAACAGAGGGAAAAGCCCAATGAGATGGAGATAGGGAAGCCAGGGCAAATCTCCCCTGATGATTCTTTTGAGGACCTGGCTACTCGAGGAGACAGCTTGCACACAGTAAATCTAGAAATTGCTGTGGAGGAGGTGGAGGATTCTATCAAAATCTTCTCTTGGAATGTGGCGGGGATAAAAAACAAACTGCTATGACCAGAGTGGGGAAGTTTTGTGGAAAGAAATGATGTATGCTTATTCCAGGAGACATGGGCCGTGGATGATGTAAACAGGAGCGGGTACTCTGTTTTTAATGAACCAGCAACAAAGAAGGGAAGGGGAGGCCTTCTGGGGGACTCAGTATTTGGGTAGGTACCCACTTGCGGTCCCAGGCAGAACCGATCTCTACTGACTCGCGTGATGTACAATGTGTGCTGCTCACACTCCCAGGAAACAGACAAACCGCCCTCATAAATATTTATTCTCGACCAACTGTTAGAGGGAAGGAGTCTGGAACCATTGAACAACTGGGGCAGTTTATTTCGACCCTGGACCCACTAGTTACCGTCATTGTGGGAGGTGATTTTAATTGTAAGTTTGAGCCTCTTACTGATCCAAACGAAGATGGGCCAGATGCTGAGGACCAGTACTGGTCTATCCCGGATCCACAGATTCCGGTAGTAAGGGCCTGGACCCCCTTGGTATTACAAATTAATTCCTTTTCCCTACTGCACTCCCTAAAAGCTTGTAATGGGAGAACTAAGTTAGATAGACTGGGACAAATAACATTTAACAGAGAAGGCCAATGTTCCATCCTGGATTACATCCTGGTGCAAGCTTGATCATGGGATATGGTCCTGGACTTTGAAATCCATCATAGGAAGGATAGTGACTATAACCCCTATGTTATGTCCCTGAAACCTGGGAGTTTGGGCCTAAAAAACCCACAGTCCGACCCAAACCAAATTGGCCCTATGCTGTCATTAGCTAGCAATAGACGGAGGGTGAAGTCGCCACATATTCTAGGTTCCCCTAATAAATTTGCTGAGGTATATCGAAGGGCTCTGCCATGCCTTATTGACATGGCATAGGTGGTAGATAACGATCTGCATGAAGTCCTTAGTGATGAGCCCCTTAAAGTACACCAGGGCCTCGTCTTGAAACTTTCTGATGTGTTTTGGCCGGATGGGAAACTAAAGGCAAAAACTACCTCCGTCCAGCCCTGGTTTAACACTAACTGTAGGAATTCCTAAAACTGAGTTGATTCGTCATTTCAAGAATTGCAACTTAGCCTCTTTGCACTCGAGTCCGGAGGTGGGAAGACTGACGACTGAGTTCCTTCAAGTTAAGGTAAATTACAAGAAGGAAGAATTTCTAAATGTGATATTCCCTGTGATAGCAAAAAAGATGTATATGCAATTCAGACTGGCCACCCTACCACTTAGAGTATTTACAAGTAAGTGGGATAGCAACAAGTCTAAGGAGTGTCATGTCTGTGGATTCCATCTGGAGAACGAAATCCATGTTCTGCTTTTCTGCCCCGGGTAACAGGATGCACGTAGACACTGGATAATGCCTATTTGTAGAAACTTGGGTTTCCGTCAATGTCTACATGCTTTTAGAGTTTTGAAATACGATACGCACCCCCCATTGTTTTTGCAGTTTCACGTTTCCTCAATGCGATGTGGATCAGGCGTAGGAAACTGGGTATTGATGGCAGCGTCTAGTATGTTTTTATTTTCTATTTTAATTAATGAGATGTTCGATAATGAATTCCTTGTTTAATTCTGTCTTATAGTGTATATAGTATTGTAATCTTAAATATTCTATCTAAATACTATTTTAAATGTGGTTATATTTATTATCTTATTATCTGTACTGTATGTATTTTTAAGAACTTTTATGGTCCTCTGAGGCCGAAATAAAGTTATCGAACAGATAGAGTGAGGGTGATAGATAGATAGAGTGAGGGCGATAGATAGAGGGCGATAGATAGAGTGAGGACGATAGATAGATAGAGTGAGGGCAATGGATAGAGTGAGGGTGATCGATAGAGTGAGGGCGATAGATAGATAGAGTGAGGGCGATAGATAGATAGAGTGAGGGCGATAGATAGATAGACTGAGGGCGATAGATAAGAGTGAGGGTTATAGATAGATAGATTGATAGAGTGAGGGACGATAGATAGATAGATAGATAGATAGATAGATAGATAGATAGATAGATAGATAGATAGATAGAGTGAGTGAGGGCGATAGAGTGAGGGTGATAGAAAGATAGATAGAGTGAGGGCGATAGATAGATAGAGTGAGGGCAATAGATAGATAGATAGATAGATAGATAGATAGAGTGAGGGCGATAGATAGAGTGAGGGCAATAGATATATAGATTGATAGAGTGAGGGGCGATAGATAGATAGAGTGAGGGCGAGAGTTAGCTAGAGTGAGGGTGATAGATTGAGTGAGGGGCAATAGATAGATAGAGTGAGGGCGATAGATAGATAGAGTAAGGGCGATAGATAGATAGATAGATAGATAGATAGATAGATAGATAGATAGATAGATAGATAGATAGATAGATAGAGTGAGTGAGGGCGATAGAGTGAGGGTGATAGAAAGATAGATAGAGTGAGGGCGATAGATAGATAGAGTGAGGGCAATAGATAGATAGATAGATAGATAGATAGATAGAGTGAGGGCGATAGATAGAGTGAGGGCAATAGATATATAGATTGATAGAGTGAGGGGCGATAGATAGATAGAGTGAGGGCGAGAGTTAGCTAGAGTGAGGGTGATAGATTGAGTGAGGGGCGATAGATAGATAGAGTGAGGGCGATAGATTGATAGAGTGAGGGACGATAGATAGATAGATAGATAGATAGATAGATAGATAGATAGATAGATAGATAGATAGATAGATAGATAGATAGATAGATAGAGTGAGTGAGGGCGATAGAGTGAGGGTGATAGAAAGATAGATAGAGTGAGGGCGATAGATAGATAGAGTGAGGGCAATAGATAGATAGATAGATAGATAGAGTGAGGGCGATAGAGTGAGGGCAATAGATATATAGATTGATAGAGTGAGGGGCGATAGATAGATAGAGTGAGGGCGAGAGTTAGCTAGAGTGAGGTGATAGATTGAGTGAGGGGCGATAGATAGATAGAGTGAGGGCGATAGATAGATAGAGTAAGGGCGATAGATAGATAGATAGATAGATAGAGAGAGAGAGAGAGAGATAGATAGATAGATAGATAGATAGATAGATAGATAGATAGATAGATAGATAGATAGATAGATAGATAGATAGATAGATAGATAGATAGATAGATAGATAGATAGATAGATAGATAGATAGATAGAGTGAGTGAGGGCGATAGAGTGAGGGTGATAGAAAGATAGATAGAGTGAGGGCGATAGATAGATAAAGTGAGGGCAATAGATAGATAGATAGATAGAGTGAGGGCGATAGATAGAGTGAGGGCAATAGATATATAGATTGATAGAGTGAGGGGCGATAGATAGATAGAGTGAGGGCGAGAGTTAGCTAGAGTGAGGGTGATAGATTGAGTGAGGGGCGATAGATAGATAGAGTGAGGGCGATAGATAGATAGAGTAAGGGCGATAGATAGATAGATAGATAGATAGATAGATAGATAGAGAGAGAGATAGATAGATAGATATATAGAGAGAGAGGGAGAGAGATAGATAGATAGATAGATAGATAGATAGATAAATAGATAGATAGATAGATAGATAGATAGATAGATAGATAGATAGATAGATAGATAGATAGATAGATAGATAGATAGATAGATAGATAGATAGATAGATAGATAGATAGATAGATAGATAGATAGATAGATAGATAGATAGATAGATAGATAGATAGATAGATAGATAGATAGATAGATAGATAGATAGATAGATAGTGTAATTATGCGGCATGTAATTATGTGGGACTGAGTGGTATTTGGAGTGTAGGTTACGTTGAGCGCAGTGTAAAGATGTAGCATATAATTATGTGGCATTGAGTGGTATTTGGAGTGTATGTTGCATTGAGTGAAGTGTAATTATGTGGCGTGTAATTATGTGGCACTGAGTGGTATTATGAGGAGTGTATGTTGTATTCAGTAGAGTGTAATTGTATGGCGTGTAATTATGTGGCACTGAGTGGTATTGTTTGGAGTGTATGTTGCATTGTAATTATGTAGCATATAATTATGTGGCACTGCGTGGTATTGTGTGGAGTGTGTGTTGTATTCAGTAGAGTGTAATTATGTGGTGTAATTATGTGGCACTGAGTGGTATTTGGACTTTATGTTTCGTTGAATGCAGTGTAATTATGTAGCATATAATTATGTGGCACTGAGTTGTATTGTGTGGAGTGTATGTTGCATTGAATGCAGTGTAATTATGTAGCATATAATTATGTGGCACTGAGTGGTATTGTGTGGAGTGTGTGTTGCATCCAGTAGAGTGTAATTATGTGGTGTGTAATTATGTGGCACTGAGTGGTATTTGGAGTGGTGTTGGAGGTGGTGGTTGTGGATGTGGTGGTGGAGTGGTGGTGGGTGTGGTGGTGGATGTGGTGGTGTTGATGGTGAACATGGCGGTGGTGGACACGGTGGTGGTGGATGCCGTGGTGGTGGACATGGTGGTGGCAGACGTGGTGGTGGTGGACGTGGTGGTGGTGAATGCGGTGGTGGAGGACATGGTAGTGGATACGGTGGTGGTGGATGCGGTGGTGGTGGACATGGTGGTGGTGGTGGTGGTGGACGCGGTGGTGGTGGACGCGGTGGTGGTGGTGGATATGGTGTTGGTGGATGCAGTGGTGGTGGACGCGGTGGCGGTGGACTTGGTGGTGGTGGATGCGGTGGTGGTGGATGAGGTGGTGATGGATGTGGTGGTGGTGGACATGGTGGTGTTGATGGATGTGGTGGCGGTGGTGGATGTGGTGGTGGTGGACATGGTGGTGGATGTGCTGGTGGTGGACATGAAGGTGGACATGGTGGCGATGGACATGGAGATGGTGGGTGTGGTGGTGGTCGATGTGGTGGTGGTGGACGTGGTGGTGGTGGACATGGTGGTGGTGGACATGGTGGTGGTGGGCGTGGTGGTGGTGGACATGGTGGTGGATGTGGTGGTGGACTTGGTGGTGGACTTGGTGGTGGACGTGGTGGTGGTAGTGGATGTGGTGGAGGAAGACTTGGTGGTGGTGGACATTGTAGTGGCCTCGTGGTGGACGTGGTGGTGGTGGTGGACATGGTGATGGTGGAAGTGGTGGTAGATGTGGGGGACATAGTGGAGGTGGGGGTGGGGATGGTAGTGTAAGTGGTGGTGCTGGACATGGTGTTGGTGGACGTAGTGGTGGTGAATGTAGTGTGGTGGATGTGGTGGTTGTAGATGTGGTGGTTGTGGATGTGGTGGTGGTGGACATAGAGGTGGTGGGCATGGTGGATGCGGTGGCGGTGTTGGTGTTGGACATGGGGGTGGTGGTGGTGGACATTGTGGTGGTGGACGTGGTGGTGGTGGAAGTTGTGGTGGTGGAGGTGGGTGTGTTGGTGGTGGACTTGGTGGTGGTGGACATGGTGATGGTGGATGTAGTAGTGGTGGACGTAGTGGTGCTGGATGTGGTGGTGTTGGAGGTGGTGGTTGTGGACATCGTGGTTGTGGACGTGGTGGACGCGGTGGTAGTGGTGTTGGTGGATGTGGTGGTGGACGTGGTGGTGGTGAATGAGGTGGTGGATGTGGTGGTGGTGGGGGCGGACATGATGGTGGTGGTCATGGTGGTGGTGGTGGATGTGGTGGTGGTGGATGCGGCTGTGGTGGACAGGGTGGTGGTGGATGCGGTGGTGGTGGACGTGGTGGTGGTGGTGGATATGGTGTTGGTGGACGTAGTGGTGGTGAATGTAATGGTGGTGGAGGTGATTGTTGTGGACATGGTGGTTGTGGACGTGGTAGACGTGGTGGCAGTGGTGTTGGTGGACGTGGTGGTGGTGGATGTGGTGGATGTGGTGGTGGTAGGCGTGGTGGTGGTGGATGTGGTGGTGGTGGTGGTGTTGGACATGGTGGTGGAGGTGGTGGACATGGTGGTGGTGGATGTGGTGGTGGAAGTTGTGGTGGTGGAGGTGGGTGTGTTGGTGGTGGACTTGGTGGTGGTGGACATGGTGATGGTGGACCTAGTGGTGGTGGACGTAGTGGTGGTGGAGGTGATGGTTGTGGACATGGTGGTTATGGATGTGGTAGACATGGTGGTAGTGGTGTTGGAGGACGTGGTGGTGGACATGGTGGTGGTGGATGTGGTGGTTGTGGTGGTGGACATGATGGTGGTGGACATGGTGGTGGTGGTGGATGTGGCGGTGGTGGACACGGTGGTGGTGGACATGGTGGCGGTGGATGCGGTGGTGGTGGTCATGGTGGTGGTGGATGCGGTGGTGGTAGATGTGGTGGTGGTGGACATGGTGGTGGACGTGGTGGTGGATGTGGTGGTGGTGGTGGTGTTGGATGTAGTGGTGTATGTGTATGTGGACTTGGTGGTGGGCGTGGTGGTGGACGTGGTGGTGGAAGTGGATGTGGGGGTGGTGAAAGTAGACGTGGTGGATCTGGTAGTGGCCTCGTGGTGAACGTGGTGGTGGCCGTGGTGGTGGACATGGTGGTGGTGGACATGGTGGTGGATGTGGTGGACATGGTGGTGGTGGACATGGTGATGTATGTGGTGGACATGGTGGTGGTGGATGTGGTGGTGGTGGATATGGTGGTGGTGGTGGACATAGTGGTGGTGGATGTAGTGGTGGTGGATGTGGTGGTTGTAGACGTGGTGGTTGTGGATGTGGTGGTGGTGGACATGGTCATGGTGGATGTGTGCAACATGTTGGTGGTGGACGTGGTGGTGGTGGTAGATGTGATGGTGGTGTTGGTGGTGGACATGGTGGTGGTGGATGTGGTGGTGGTGGAAGTGGTGGTGGTGGAGGTGGTGGACTTGGTGGTGGATGTGGTGTAGGTGGATGTGGTGATGGATGTGGTGGTGGAGGACATGGTGGTGGTGGTCATGGTGGTGGTGGATGTGGTGGTGGTGGACGCGGTGGTGGTGGACATGGTGGTGGTGGATGCGGTGGTGGTGGACGTGGTGGTGGACATGGTGGTGGTGGTGGATGTGGTGGTGGAGGATGTGGTGGTGGTGGATGTAGCCGTGGATGTGGTGGTGGACTTGGTGGTGGACTTGGTGGTGGACATGGTGGTGGACATGGTGGTGGATGTGGTGGTGGTATTGGATGTGGGTGGTGGAGGTAGATGTGGTAGTGGTGGATGTGGTAGTGGCCTCATGGTGGACATGGTGGTGGCCTTGGTGGTGGACATGGTGGTGGTGGATATGGTGGTGGTGGACGTGGTGGTGGATGTGGTGGACATGATGGTGGTGGATGTGGCAGACATGGTGGTGGTGGATATGGTCGTGGTGGTGGTGCACGTGGTAGTGGTGGAGGTGGGTGTGGTGGTGGACGTGGTGGTGGATGTGGTGGACATGGTGGTGGTGGACGTGGTGGTGGTGGAGGTGGGGGTGAGGGTGGGGGTAGTGGTGGGCGTAGTGGTGCTGGACATGGTGTTGGTGGACGTAGTGGTGGTGAATGTAGTGGTGGTGGATGTGGTGGTTCTAGACGTGGTGTTTGTGGATGTGGTGGTGGTGGATGTGGTGGTGGTGGATGTGGTGGTGGTGGATGTGGTGGTGGTGGTGGTGTTGGACATGGTGGTGGTGGACATGGTGGTGGTGGAAGTTGTGGTGGTGGAGGTGGGTGTATTGGTGGTGGACTTGGTGGTGGTGGACATGGTGATGGTAGACGTAGTGGTGGTGGATGTAGTGGTGCTGGATGTGGTGGTGGTGGAGGTGGTGGTTGTGGACATGGTGGCTGTGGATGTAGTGGATGTGGTGGTAGTGGTGTTGGTGGACGTGGTGGTGGATGTGGTGGTGATGGTGGTGGACATGATGGTGGTGATCATGGTGGTGGGGTGGTGGATGTGGTGGTGGTGGATGCAGTGGTGGTGGACATGGTGGTGGACGCGGTGGTGGTGAACGTGGTGGTGGTGGACGCGGTGGTGGTAGATGTGGTGGTGGTGGACATGGTGGTGGTGGTGGACATGGTGGTGGTGGTGGTGGATGTAGTGGTGTATGTGGTGGTGGACTTGGAGGTGGACGTGGTGGTGGACGTGGTGGTGGATGTTGTGGTGGTAGTGGATGTGGGGGTGGTGTAAGTAGACATGGTGGATGTGGTAGCGGCCTCGTGGTGGATGTGGTGGTGGCCAAGGTGGTGGACATGGTGGTGGTGGTGGACATGGTGGTGGTGGACGTGGTGGTGGATGTGTTGGACATGGTGGTGGTGGACGTGGTGGTGGTGGACATGGCGGTGGTGGTGGTGGGTGTGGTGTTGGACGTGGTGGTGGTAGACATGGTGGTGGTGGACATAGTGGTGGTGGTGGATGTGGTGGTGGTGGTTGTAGACGTGGTGGTTGTGGACATGGTGGTGGTGGACATGGTGGTGGTGGATGTGGTGGATGTGGTGGTGGTGGACGTAGTGGTGGTGGATGTGGTGGTGGACATGGTGGTGGGGAATGTGGTCTAAGTGGTGGTGGTGGACCTGGTTGTGAATGTGGTGGAGGTGGATGTGGTGATGGATGTGGTGGTGGTGGTGGTCATGGTGGTGGTGGTGGTGGATGTGGTGGTGGTGGACGCAGTGGTGGTGGACATGGTGGTGGTGGATGTGGTGGTGGTGGATGCGGTGTTGGTAGATGTGGTGGTGGTGGACGTGGTAGTGGACATGGTGGTGATGGTGGATGGGGTGGTGGACATGGTGGAGATGGATGTGGTGATGGATGTGGTGGTGGTGGTGGGCATGTGGTGGTGGTCATGGTGGTGGTGGTGGTGGACATGGTGGTGGTGGATGCAGTGGTGGTGGATGCGGTGTTGGTAGATGTGGTTGTGGTGGACGTGGTGGTGGTGGATGTGGTGGTGGAGTTGGTGGTGCACTTGGTGGTGGACTTGGTGGTGGACGTGGTGGTGGATGTGGTGGTGGACGTGGTGGTGGTAGTGGATGTGGGGGTTGTGGAGGTAGATGTGGCAGTGGTGGATGTGGTAGTGGCCTTGTGGTGGACTTGGTGGTGGCTGTGGTATGGTGGTGGTGGTGCTGGACGTGGTGGTGGTGGAGGGGGGTGTGGTGGTGGACGTGGTGGTGGTGGACATGGTGGCGGTGGACATGGTGGTGGTGGAAATAGTGGTGGTGGTTGTGGTGGTTGTTGTGGATGTGGTGGATGTGGACTTGGTAGTGGTGGTTGTGGACGTGATGGTGGTGGACATGGTGATGGTGGATGTGGTGGTGGTGGATGTGGTGGTGGTGGAGGATGTGGTGGTGGTGGAGGTGGGTTTGGTGGTGTATATGGTGGTGGTGGATGTTTTGGTGGTGGATGTGGTGGTGGTGGATGTGGTGGTGGTGGTAGTGTGGTGGATGAGGTGGTTTTAGGTGTAGTGGTGGTGGTGTTTGTGGTGTTAGAAGTGGGTGTGGTGGTGCAGATGGTGGTGGACATGGTGGTAGTGCACATAGTGGTGGTGGATATAGCGGTGGTGGATGTGGTGGTGATGGTGGACATAGTGGTGGTGGATGTGGTGGTGGTGGGTGTGGTGGTGGGTGTGGTGGTGGTGGATGTGGTGGTGGATGTGGTGGTGGTGGTGGGTGGTGGTGGATGTGGTGGAGGATGTGGTGGTGGGTGTGGTGGTGGATGTGGTGCTGGTGGATGTGTTGGTGGTGGATGTGGTGGTGGTGGATGTGGTGGTGGTGGTAGTGTGGTGGATGAGGTGGTTTTGGGTGTGGTGGTGGTGGTGTGTGTGGTGTTAGAAGTGGGTGTGGTGGTGGAGATGGTGGTGGACATGGTGGTAGTGCACATAGTGGTGGTGGATATGGTGGTGAGGATGTGGTGGTGGTGGTGAATGTGGTGGGGGTGGAGGATGGGGTGGTGGTGGTGGGTGTGGTGGTGGGCATGGTGGTGGTGGACGTGGTGGTGGTGGTGAATGTAGTGTTGGTGATGTAGTGGTTGTGGATGTGGTGGAGGTGGGGGTGGTGGTGATTATGGACGTGGTGGTGGTGGACGTGGTGGATGTGGTGGTTGTGGACATGGTGATGATGGACGGGGTGGTGATGGACATGGTGGTGATGGATATTGTTGGTGGATGTGGTGGACATGGTGGTGGTGGACGTGGTGCTGGTGGATGTGGTGGACGTGGTGGTGGTGGAGATGGACGTGGTGGTGCTAGACATGGTGGTAGTGGATGTAGTTAATGTTAATGTTAATGTTAACTGTCATTTATTGAGCGCTCGTACGCCCGAAGGCTTCATGGCGCTGTAGGAAGGAACAGGGCGCATCAGTCGTTTGATAGAAGGAAGCAGCTCAATGATGTGCCTGAGAAAAGAGCCAGGTCTTCAGAAGATGTCTGAAACTAAGGAGATTGTCACTTAGTTTTAGATGAGGGGGGAGAGAGTTCCAGAAGGCAGCTGCGAGATGGTCAAAGCAGCTGCCTCCGAGACGTTTCCTTTTGTACGGAGGCACAATCAAGAGGGATTTATGGGTGGACCGGAGATAGCGGGGGGGGCCGTATTTTTGGAATAGGTCCCTAATGAATTGGGGGCCAGTGTCATGTAGGGATTTGAATAAAATGCAGCCCACTTTAAAGGCCACGCGTTGTTCCACCGGCAACCAGTGTAATTGTTTCAGGCCAGGTCTGACTGATTGCCTTCTGGGGATGTTCAGAAGAAGTCTGGCTGCTTGATTCTGAACCAACTGGAGGCGTTTAAGCTCTCCCTTTTGGAGCCCAAGATAGAGACTATTGGAAAAGTCCAATCTGGATAGGACCAAGGAGATAACGATCTGAGTGAGAGCAGTGGAAGAAAAGAAACATGCAATTTTTTTGATTTTTTTTAGCTGGAAAAAACTGGAGGATACAACTGCTCCCACCTGTTTCTTCAAGGAAAGGTCTTCACTGATGTGGATGCCCAGGCTTTTGACCGAGGGTGACTTAGATGGGGGAGCACCCATGCAGGAGGGCCAGAAGCTGGGGTTCCAACTATGTATACTCTGTCCAGGCAAGACCAGTTCGGTCTTGCCTGGGTTAAGTTTCAAATGATTGCAGCTCATCCAACTCAGAATGTGCGACATGGTGTTTTGAAATTCTACCACAGAGTCCTTGGTGTTAAGAGGAAAGATGAGCTGCAAATCATCTGCATAGTTGAAGATGGTTACCTTAGCGTTTCTGAGGGAAAACAAAAGAGGACGCAGGTACAAATTAAAAAGCAGGGGGGACAACGAAGAGCCTTGAGGCACTCCACAGTTGGTGGATATGGTGGGAGCTGTAAAAGTGCCCAGTCTAACCGATTGAGTTCGGCCAGAAATGAACGAGCGGATCCAGCTCAGTGCCGGGCCCCTGAGGCCTGCCTGCTCGACACGGTCGACCAAGATGATATAGTCGACCGTGTCGAATGCAGCAGAGAGGTCCAACAGCACCAGAGCCTGGTGGATCCCCTCGTCCGCATTCCGCCTCAAGGTGTTCTGCACCGAGAGAATGACTGCTTCGGTTGAATGGCAAGGGCGGAAGCCGGCCTGGTTAGGAGCAAGGTACTCAGATTTCTCTAAGAAAGTAGAAATACTGTCACAAACATGGGATTCCAAAAGTTTGGCGCAGTATGGCAACAGAGAAATGGGCCTATAGTTGAGTGGGTCTAACGGGTTGGCTCCTGTCTTTTTTAAGAGGGGAATGAGAAGGGCTTTTTTAAAGTTGCTTGGGACTTTCCCTTGAGTGAGTGATCCATTTAACAAGGGAAGTAAGCCCTCAGGGATGTGGGTGCCTACTTCTTTCAGGATATGAGGAGGACAAATGTCGTCGGGGGAACCAGATATGATTTTAGTAAGAAGTTTGGATAGGGTGACATTGTCAATAAGGGGATATGAATCCAGAGTGGCAAGGTTGTGAGAAATGTCTGAGAACAAAAGGGAAGGCTGAGTGGTAGGGATGCTCTGTTTGATGGTACAGATTTTATCAAAAAAGAAGGAATTAAGTGAATTGCAGAGTTCCTGAGTGGGGATTATCGGAAGGGAGGTTCTGTCGCTGGTGCTGAGGTTTTCCACTATGTTGAACAATTCTCTGGATTTATTGTGAGCTTTGAGTATTTTTTCAGAGAAGTATTCAGTTTTATGTTTCAGGATAAGCTTTTGAAAGTCCCTGCGGGCTTTGCGGTAGTTATCCTTGTCTTGTTCTAAATAGGCTGTACGCCATTTTTGCTCCAGTTGACGGACCTCGAGCTTAAGGGTTTTAGTGGTGGTGGACATGGTGGTGGTGTACGTAGTGATGGTGGATGTGGTGGTGGTGGTGGTGGATGTGGTAGTGGTGGTGGATGTGGTTGTCGTGGATGTGGTGGTGGTGGATGTGGTAGTGGATGTGGTGGTGGTGAATGTTGTGGTGGTGGTGGGTCGTAGACGTGGTGGTGGTGGAGGTGGGTGTGGTGGTGGTGGACGTGGTGGTGGTGGACATGGTGGTGGTGGACGTAGTGGGGGTGGATGTAGTGGTGGTGGGTGTGGTGGATGTGGTGGTGGTGGACGTGGTGATTGTGGACGTGGTGGTGGTGGATGTGGTGGTGGTGGATGTAGTGGTGGATATTGTGGTGGTGGTGGGTGTGGTGGACATAGTGGTGGTGGATGTGGTGGTGGTGGTGAACGTGGTGGTGGTGGATGTGGTGGTGGTGGATGTGGTGGTGGATGTTGTGGTGGTGAGTGTGGCAGTGGTGGACGTGGTGGTGGTGGACATAGTGGTAGTGGATGTGGTGGTGCACATGGTGTGGGTGTGGTTGTGGTCGATGTTGTGGGGGTGGACGTGATGGTAGTGGACGTGGAATAGTTGTGGACATGGTGGTGATGGACGTGGTGGTGATGGATGTGGTGGTGATGGACATGGTTGACATGGTGGTGGTGGACATGGTGGTGGATGTGGTGGACATGGTGGTGGAGGACATGGTGGTTGTGGACGTGGTGGTGGTTGTAGTGGTGGTGGACATGGTAGTGGTGCTGGGTGTGGTGGTGGTGGACGTGGTTGTGGTGGAGTTGGGTGTGGTGGTTGAAGTGGTGATGGTGGACATGGTGGTGGTGGACCTGATGGTGATGGATGTGGTGGATATAGTGGTGGTGCATGTGGTGGTAGAGGTGGTTTAGGTGGTGGTGGAGGTGGTGATCGTGGATGTGGTGGTGGTGGATGTAGTGGTGGTGGTGGATGTTGTGGTGGTGGTGGGTGGGGTGGTGATGGACGTGGTGGTGGTGGACATGGTGGTGGTGGACATAGTGGTGGTGAATGTGGTGGTGGTGGATGTGGTGGTGGACATGGTGGTGGTGGTGGGTGTGATGGTGGTGGACGTGGTGGTGGTGGACGTGGTGGACATGGTGGTTTTGGACATGGTGGTGATGGACATGGTTTTGATGGACGTGGTGGTGATGGGCGTGTTGGTGATGGACGTGGTGGTGATGGACGTGGTGGTGGTGGACGTGGTGGTGGTGGATGTGGTGGTTGTGGACATGGTGGAGATGGACCTGGTGGTGATGGACGTGGTGGTGGTGGACATGGTAGTGGTGGATGTGGTAGTGGATGTGGTGGACATGGTGGTGGTGGATGTAGTGGTGGTGGATGTGGTGGATTTGGTGGTGGTGGTGGTAGTGGTGGTGGATGTGGTGGTGGTGGGTGTGGTGGTGATGGACGTGGTGGTGGTGGAGGTGGTAGTGGTGGTGGACATGGTGGTGGTGCTGGGTGTGGTGGTGGTGGTGGACGTGGTGTTGGTGGATGTGGTGGTGGTGGATGTGGTGGTGGAGGTGGGTGTGGTGGTGGTGAACATGGTGGTGGTGGATGAGGTGGACGTGGTAGTTGTGGACATTGTGGTGATGGACATTGTTGGTGGTGGACATGGTGGTGGTGGACATGGTGGTGGTGGATGTGGTGGACATGGTGGTGGTGGATGTGGTGGTGGTGGACATGGTGGTGGGTGTGGTGGTGGTGGTGGGTGTGGTGGCGGAGGTGAGTGTGGTGGTGGAGGTGGTGGTGCTGGACATGGTGGTAGTGGATGTAGTGGTGGTGGACATGGTGGTGGTGGATGTGATGGTGGTGGACGTGGTGATGGTGGTGGTGGATGTGGTGGTGGTGGATGCTGTGGTGGTGGATGTGGTGCTGGTGGGTGGTGGATGTGGTGGTGGTGGAGGTGGGTGTGGTGGTGGTGGACATGGTGGTGGTAGACGTGGTGGTGGTGGACATAGTGGTGGTGATGTAGTGGTGGTGGATGTGGAGGTGGTGATTGTGGATGTGGTGGTGGTGGACATGGTGGTGGTGGATGTAGTGGTGGATGTTGTGGTGGTGGTGAGTGTGGTGGACATAGTGGTTATGGATGTGGTGGTGGTGGAGGGCATGGTGGTGGGTGTGGTGGTGGTGGATGTGGTGGTGGACGCGGTGGACGTGGTGGTTGTGGACATGGTAGTGATGGATGTGGGGATGATGGATGTAGTGGTGATGGACATTGTTGGTGGTGGACATGGTGGTAGTGGATATGGTGGTGGTGGACATGGTGGTGGATGTGGTGGATATGGTGGTGGTGGATGCGGTGGTGGTGGACGTGGTGGTGGTGGATGTTGTGGTGGTGGTGGGTGTGGTGGTGATGGACGTGGTGGTGGTGGAGATGGTGGTGGTGGACGTAGTGGTGGTGAATGTGGTGGTGGTGGATGTGGTGGTGGACATGGTGGTGGTGGTTGTGGGTGTGATGGTGGTGGACGTGGTGGTGGTGGAAGTGGTGGGCATGGTGGTTGTGGACATGGTGGTGATGGACATGGTTTTGACGGACGTGGTGGTGATGGACATAGTGGTGGTGGACGGGGTGGTTGTGGACATGGTGGTGAGGACATGGTGGTGATGGACATGGTGGTGGTGGACGTGGTAGTGGTGGACGTGGTGGTGGATGTGGTGGACATGGTGGTGGTGGATGTAGTGGTTGTGGATGTGGTGGATGTGGTGGTGATGGTGGTAGTGGTGGTAGACGTGGTGGTGGTAGTGCTGGGTGTGGTGGTGGTGGACGTGGTGGTGGTGGTGGTGGTAGTGGTGGTGGACATCGCAGTGGTGCTGGGTGCGGTGGTGGTGGCCATGGTGGTGGTGGACGTGGTGGTGGTGGACATGGTGGTGGTGGATGTGGTGGTGGTGGTGGGTGTGGTGGTGGTGAACGTAGTGGTGGTGGACGTGGTGGACGTGGTAGTTGTGGACATTGTGGTTATGGACATGGTGGTGGTGGACATTGTTGGTGGTGGACATGGTGGTGGTGGACATGGTGGCGGTGGACATGGTGGTGGTGGATGTGGTGGTGGTGGACATGGTGGTGGTGGTGGTGCTGGGTGTGGTAGTGGTAGACATGGTGGTGGATGTGGTGAACATGATGGTGGTGCACGTAGTGGTGGTGGAGGTGGTGGTGGTAGTAGTGGTGGTGGTGGTAATGGTGGTGGACGTGGTGGTGGTGTTGGGTGTGGTGGTGGTGGCTGTGGTGGTGGTTGTGGTGGACGTGGTGGTGGTGGACGTAGTGGTGGTAGACGTAGTGGTGGTGGATGTGGTGGACATGGTGGCGGTGAATGTGGTGGTGGTGGATGTGGTGGTGGTGGTGGTGGTAGTGGTGGTGGACGTGGTGGTGGTCCGTGGTGTGGTGGTGGTGGTCACGGTAGTGGTGGTGGATGTGGTGGTGGTGGACATGGTGGTGGTGACATAGTGGTGGTGGATGTGGTGGTGGTGGATGTGGTGGTGGTGGTGGGTTGTGATGGTGGTGAACGTGGTGGACGTGTTGGACATGGTAGTTGTGGACATTGTGGTGATGGACGTGGTGGTGATGGACATTGTTGGTGGTTACAAAGAAAATATAGGAGGCCTCCTAATTTAAAGGTCTGGGACCAGGGGAATAAGGTTAAAGAAATGAGAGTGTCCCTATAGTCAAATCCTGCCGTGGATGTGGTCAGAAGGAATTTGGTACCCACTATAATTGATTATCTGCACAGCCACCACTTACACCTAAAATTTCATCTGGATAAAAAACATTTCATGTGTGTAAGGACCCTCACTTGAATAACAGCATGCAATTTTGACACTCACTAGGAAATTATGCTATTTGGACTTGTGACATCCTGTAAAGATACTACAAAAAATAAATGTTGGCAAAACTATAGAGTAAAATAGGACATAAATTCATTGCACTTCATAGGTTTAAATGTTTTTTTACATACAATTATTAAACAATACACACAACATAATTACAAGGAATGCAATATATTACACAATGAATTAAAAATGTGTTCTTGAGAACAAAAGTCGACGCAGCGTTTCAGTTAAAAACCTTCTTCAGGACAGTTTCTGTAAAGAAACAAAAAATTACTAAATAATAATATCAAAATGCGTACAATACCCATGAACATACATTTAATTTATCTGTCTGTCACAAGTTGCATTAAAAAGGAATACACATTGCTAAATGGAGCTCTCATGGCTAAAGATTTCTCTATACATCGCTGATACACACACTTTATTGAATCTGACATTCATCTTATTTAAACAGCATACAGTAAAAAGATTTTCGATATTCCTATAGCCTTAGCTGGATCTATTGTATGCATGCAATTAGTGTATGCAGAATTGGAATAATTATGCTAAATACTTTATTATGGTGGTTGTGCCAGGAATCACGTGGGATTTCTTGCTATTGAAAAACTAAGCACCAAAGAATTAAAGTGCTCATTATAAGTGTCATGGGGGATAATGCAATACAAAGGATCAGAATCTCTTACCTCAAATAATATATATATATATATATATATCGCTCAGGTTTCTTTCTGAGGTCAAATGCTAAAATGGTGTCCTGTTTTGGGTACACGTTCAAGACAACAAATATCCCGCTTGATCAGACTGGGTATAATTGTAATTTGTGATATCTAGAAAATCAAAAAGGTTTTTTTTGGTTAAGTGATGTATAAACTATAAGAGCAACCTTTCTCTGCTTCACAAACGATAGATCATGAGTGAATAGAATAGTACCTTGTTATCTGATCTTTTAATTCTGCACTATGTCGGAGGGGCCACCGGTTAGCTTTGTTTTGCTGTACTCATACTAGAAAATAAAGAGATGCTATGATGACTCTTTTTTATGAATAATTGGTATGTTCACAATGGGATCTCCCTATTCTATGGAGAACTTACCGAGAGTGAGGACTTGATAAATCGCTGTAGCCGCGTGCTAGATATGCTTCGTCAGCTAGTTCTAGTTATGGGATGATCCTCACGATGTCTTTATTTAGTTTTTGCATACTTGTAAATGCCAGTACCTATATCATATTTCTCGAGCTGTGGTGTTGAAACACACAGAAACCTGGGAACAATTGCTCTATTGTTGCAGTGATTATTACATTTCTATGAGTACCAGCAGCCCTTGTTGTACTCGGTAGAGTACGGTACATACATAATTGGTTTTTACATCTTAATGCTCACAATGAAATGTTACTAATTGTATCCTTCAGAATCGTCAGTTTCAGTTGGTATCGACAATGGTCTTGCTTTAGGTCTAATCCCTCACATTAGCCGGTTCAAAATTAATGCTATTGGTCATTGTATTAGGTTCAAGAAGTGAACTTGGTACAAAGTCGCATCCTGTGTTCTTACCCGAATTAACTTAGTCGGCCTCCATGCTCCTCCGATCACAGCGTCCGGAGGTTCTGTCCATTTCAATGGAAAACGCTGTGGGCTGCCTGATTTGTGTTTAAATAGAAGGAACCTTTCTATTGGTAGATACGAGTCGTAAGGCTACTTGCTGCTGAGTGATCACATGATCGCAATGTCTGATGAGAGTTTCGTATTAAACAAAAAGTGACGATAGGGATAAAAGAGTGTACATAGAAATAAAAGTACATAACTTCTCATGCTACCAAAATGCATAGTTTAAAAATTCCTTACTTGTTTCTTTATGTCACGCTTTGTTACGAGATACACTCGCTGTAGGCTGCTCGTGACTCATTAGTCACATGATCGCACCTCCTCGAGATAGCCTCATATTGGTCGTTGGATACACGGATGTTGAGAAAAATCAAAATCGATTTACTATTAAGATTCCTTAGTGGGTGTTATGATATTTCTACCTGGTGTTCGTATAACCTATTTATAAGAGTTTTTGTTGCGGTAACTATCTAATGCTCTGCTCACAGTTGACAGCAAAAAAACTTTATTGTGCTTTGCCCACAGTTGACAACAAAAAACTTTATTAGTTGTAACTAATGGGACATAGTTATCCATATATAATGGAGTGTTTTAAACGAAAACTATTTACACATCCAGTAATTTTGAATGAACAAAACTGCTATTGGCATAATTCCCTTGAAAGTATATTGATTGGTAGGAACAATCTTAGTTCAACTGATTATGCGTTCCCAATCTTCTCGGCTATTGAGTCCTGATCTGACGCTATTTAACCTTGACATGAAGTACTGCTCACGTTTTTTGCACTTTTGATTTAAGTCTCCACCCCTGGCATTCAAAGTAACTACTTCCAGGCAGCCCCATTGGAACTCACTGATATTATGACCCATTGTTTTCCAATGATCAGTTAATAGTGCACCTTTTTTGTTGGTGGTGGACATGGTGGTGGTGGACATGGTGGTGGTGGATCTGGTTTACATGGTGGTGGTGGACGTGGTGGTGGACGTGGTGGTGGTGGATGTGGTGGTGGTGGATTTGGTGGTGGTGGTAGTGGTGGTGGATGTGGTGGTGGTGGAGGGTGTGGTGGTGGTGGTGGGTGTGGTGGTGGAGGTGAGTGTGGTGGTGGAGGTGGTGGTGCTGGACATGGTGGTAGTGGACGTAGTGGTGGTGGACATGGTAATGGTGGTGAACATGGTGGTGGTGGATGTGGTGGTGGTGGACATGGTGATGGTTGTGGTGGATGTGGTGGATATGGTGGTGGATGTGGTGGTGGTGGGTGGTGGACGTGGTGGGGGAAACAGCCTCTACAACGTGGCCATTTCCACGCTGTACTTAACCACGCATGCTTCACAACGCATGCGGGGTTACCACGTAAAGCCTTTACCGCGCTTTTTTTACTACGAAATACGTAGTAAAGGAATGTGTGGTAAAGGTAGAATTAAAAAAGAGAGAGTTTAAAAAACAAACAAACACTTACCATAAAGGCGATGATTTGTACCTTTCGTCCTTCCTAAAATAAGCCAGCCTCCCTAACAACGTAATAAAGTACATGCATCTACGTACTGGCTTTAAAAAAAAAAATAGAAAAGGGACCACATAACATTGAAGGAGCAGTCCGTCTATGAAAAACTGTGAGTAATTATTTTAAATTATACTAACTTTAAATGATTTTAGGGAACATATAAGGAATTGGGGCAGGGTTCGAAAAAAGCATTTACAATGAAAATGCCATTATCATGCATAGTTATACAACGAAAATCGTTATATAACTATGCGTGGTAAAGGCATTTTCGTTGTAAAGCATAGTCGTGGTAGTGGCATTTGCGTTGTAACGCATGCGTGGAAAAGGCATGTGTTACAACGGAATGCGTAGTAACATCATACAACCACTTGGTGGTGGTGGACGTGGTGATGGTGGACGTGGTGGTTGTGGTGGTGGATGTAGTGGTGGTGGATGTTGTGGATGTGGAGGTGGTGATTGTGGACGTGGTGGTGGTGGACGTGGCGGATGTTGTGGTGGGTGTGGTGGGCATAGTGGTGGTGGATGTGGTGGTGGTGGAGGACATGGTGGTGGTGGATGTGGTGGTGGTGGACATAGTGGACGTGGTGGTTGTGGACATGGTGGTGATGGATGTGGTGATGATGGACGTAATGGTGATGGACATTGTTGGTGGTGGACTTGTGGTGGTGGACATGGTGGTGGTGGATGTGGTGGACATGGTGGTTGTGGACATGGTGGTGGTGTATTTGGTGGTGGTGTATGTAGTGGTGGTGGACATGGTGGTGGTGGTAGTGGTGGTGGACGTGATGGTGGTGCTGGATGTGGTGGTGGTGGCCGTAGTGGTGGTGGTTGACATGGTGGTGGTGGTGGGCGTGGTGGTGGTGGACATGGTGGTGGTGGACATAGAGGTGGTGGACGTAGTGGTTGTGGACATAGTGGTGGTGGACGTAGTGGTGGTGGATGTGATGCTGATGGTGGATGTGATGGTGGTGGATGTGGTGGTGGTTGGTGGTGGACGTAGTGGTGGTGGATGTGGTGGTGGTGGGCATGGTGGGGGTGGATGTGGTAGTGATGGATGTGGAGGTGGATGTGGTGGTGGTGGTGGAGGTGGGTGTGGTGATTGTGGACATGGTGGTGGATGTAAAGGGGGTGGTAGTGGTGGTGGACATGGTGATGGTGGAGGTTGATGTGGTGGTGGAGGTGGGTGTGGTGGTGGTGGACGTGGTGGTGGTGGACATGGTGCTGGTAGACGTAGTGGTGGTGGATGTAGTGGTGGTGAATGTGGTATATGTGGTGGTGCTGGAGGTGGTGATTGTGGACGTGGTGGTGGTGGACGTGGTGTTTGATGTGGTGGTGGTCGTAGTGGTGGTGGACATGGTGGTGGTGGTGGTGGTTGGTGGACGTGGTGGTGCTGGAGGTGGGTGTGGTGGTAATCCTGGAGGAGTCTGCCAGCAGGCTGTGCAAAATTCAGCAGCGACCTCTAGGGGTTTGTTGCAATGCACACAGAATTTGGCATCACGGTATAGTACACAATAAAACATTTCTTAGCACATAATTAAATAAGAAGCTCAAAAGAGCTCTTTCGGCATCTTTGTCAAGTGTGAATGAACAGCACCATAAACCTCTAAGAAATGAGACCAGAACGGGTAGGAATGCATACAGTGTACTTTCTGTAAGACTTTCCAAAAGTGACCCTAATCAGAACTAAACCTTTCATGTCTATTTTACACCATCTAGATAGCAAAAGACTGGGATCCTATGATGAAAGCGGAGGTGACACCAAAGTAGCAGGTTGCAACAATATAATTTATGGGCGCATTACCTCGGCTGTTTAATCGGGTGTGATCTTGGATATGACAGCCTTCAGCAAGCAAACCCTGAAACGGCGGGGGCAGGGGAGCGGATTCCTTTGAAGTCTGATGCCGGCTGCAAGCAAACCAGCATGAGTGAGGAGAGAGGCAAATGGTGTGTGATGTGCAAGCGCCCGCACACATGCACTGTAGGCAATCCGCCTTTGGGTGCATTTTTGAGAGCCCTTACTTAAGTTTCGCTGAGAAAGCATGCGCGTTCGCTCAGCGAGACCTAAAAACAGAGTATGATGCACAAAGACCTATGCGGTCATTGCTATTATTCTAAATTGTATCAAAAACCCTTGCCCCAAATTAAGTTGCAATGAAATCCAAACCCGGCAAACATTCCACTAAAAATGTCAAGAGGAAGTTCCAACAATTGTTTAAGAGATTCAACCACAAGGCAACTACTCCATTCCAGGCATTTTAAATAAGTTCAGATCTAATATACAATGCCAATATATCTAAAACATCCAATTTAAAGATATGTGCTATCCAGGATATTAATTAATTTAGTTTAATAGACACATTAATTAAAACAACAGGGTCAGTAAAGGCACAAGGAGGACAGCAATCGAACATGGGAAATTATCAAAATAGCGGACAGGCGTTTAGCTCTAGTAGCTATGAGATCCCAGGCAATGATTTTTTAGATACCAAACTATAAGATCACTTAAACAAGAAATGGGGTAAAATGACACATCTCATATTTACCCAACATTACCCACCTTTAAGCGGTTATGTCCTCTAGGGAGGCACTCAAGGGCAAGATAGGCGAGGTTTGCTCTGACGTTTCCCTCTTGCCCCAAGGCTTATGTTATGTATCAGAGAGGGTGATGATTGCTGAGGCCAGGCTCTTGGAGATAGAGGACATTGTGCATAGCCTTAAGAAAGGGGTGGAGAAGACCCGCAAGACCAATGCAGACATCATGTGGCACCTGGAGGATACAGAAAATCGAGCATGCACAAATAATCTCAGCTTTGTTGGATCGCCCAGAAAGAGGGGAGGGAATCAATACTAACGAGTTATTGACCAACTGGCTGCTGACCACCTTCCCCTCTGACAAGTTTTCCACATGCTTTTGCAGTAGAAAGGGCACAAAGGGCCCCTGGTGCGAAGCCTCCCCGGTGGTCTCTCCTAGACGCATTAAAGCAAGGCTTCTCAACTTTCTGGACAGAGACCTGATCCTCCAGGAGGGTGGTCATAAAGGGGACTTACTCCTTTGACAACTCCAAAATCATGTTGTTCCCTGATTACAGTCCAGCAGTCCGGCATTAGCTCCGCACGTTTGACTCAGTAAAAATAAAACGGAGTGCCCTCCGACTCCAATACATCTTACTGTTTCCTGCTAAACTGAAGGTCCTGTATCAGGTTTGGGTCCTCATCCTTTAGACTCCGGAAGAGGCCTGGCTGGAGGAGCAGCCCAGATTTCTGCCACGATCAAATGCAGGACCCAGCCTGCAGCCATCCAGAGAGCCAGGGACCCAACTGAAAACCAGTCAGCAATGACAATTTGAAAAATGGCTGTAAGCCTAAACTGACTGGAGGAGGCACCCCGTACCTGAAGAAAGCAATGGGTTGTGGGGGAGGACTGCCTTCAGACACAGGGGGTGACCATAGACTTGCCCCAAAGAAGCCCAAGGAGCGAGTACTGGCCAAGACTTCCCCATCAGGCTCAGGTGGGGGTATCATCCTCAGAGACTAAATATTTGCATCCCCTTGCTGTCAAGATCACGGCATTAGAGTCAGATATGGTGGTTAAGGGAAAACGGTTGTAGATCCAAGACCTAGATCCGGAGCACCCCAAGCCCTGATGTGGCACTCCAATTGCCGGAGACAAGAGAAGTGACCAGGCGACAGTGGCCCACAGTACCACCTCTTTGGGAGAGCACAACTGAAGTCTGCCTTTCAACACTTGTCTACTTATCTAGCTCTGCTCTCTCTTCCTTTATTATTTTGTCTCATCTTTTCTTTCTCTTCCATCTTCTCATTTTTTTCTTGTTTCCCTATTTGATTTAGTGTTTTATAATTGTGAATGTTCTTTGGGTTTGGGCAACAGACCTCTCTGTATCTTCTTGTAACAGTTGTTATATGTTGATGCAGTGTAATGTGGCATGGAGGCTGTGGGGGTGGCGAGGGGGGTTGGTTTCAGGAGGGTGAGCTCTGCTGTTTTACTCTCAGTGTGTTACATTGGTAGCCTTTGAGAACATGTGCGGACACAGCCAACATGGGTGGCGGGAAGAAGTTGACAGCAGGTGGGACATTTACACACAAACACACAATGGCTCTGACCTCTACACAAACCACCCCTGGGCTTACAGTATTAATGTGGAATTTGAATGGGTTGGGAAAAAATCAAGCTGGGTTGACAACAACCCAATTTTAGACACATACATCCCAACATAGTCATGCTGCAAGAGACACACTTACAGGGCACTCAATGTCGTGTTCTGGGGAGGGGAGGGTATGTGGCTTTGGCCGAGTCAGACTACACCTCGGCATACAAGGGTGTGTTGATACTGATAAAAATATCCCCCCCTTTATGGTGTCCCAGAGATGAACTGACCCACAGGGTAGATATATGGGAGTTAGGGTCTCGTTGGCTAGCCAGGAACGTACCTTGGTCTTGTGTCTATTCACCTCCCTGTCGCCAGGCCCCCCACGCTGGCCAAAGAGTTATATTTCTTGCTAGAATCCCCCAACTCCCTCTATATTTTAGGCGGGGACTTAATGTTGTGATGCAACTATTGCTGCACCACTCTGAAACCTAGGTGAGAACCCTACAAGCTACACCAATGGCCCAGTTTGTGGATAGAGTAGGGCTGTACGACTTATGGAGACGCCAATATCCCCATACCAGGCAATACTTCTATTTCTCCAGGGCCCATAGATTTCACTCCAGGCTAGACTACGTCCCCGTGCCGGATGGAGAGGTGCCCTGGAAAGAGTATAAGGTGAGAGGTATGTCTGACCATTCACCTCTGCTTATTCAACTGGGGATGAAACCCAGATCTCTGGGCACAGGGTAGAAACTGGATGCGTTGGAGCTCCAGTATGGGGGAGTCAATAAGGGTTTGCAGGCAGAAATTGGACTCTTCTTTGCTGAAAATAAGGACTCTGTAGAATCAAAAGTTACGTTATGGGAAGCTTATAAAACTGTCCTAAGAGATAGGGTACAAAACTTGGTCTCCCAAAAAAAGAAGCAGGAGGTGGCAGAGATGGAGTGTCCGGAGCGATGAATCCTCTGCCTGGATGAGCGGATGGTCCACTCTCCTGACCTCCCACTTTTTAGACTGTAGGAGGCCCTACGTGTGGAATACCATGACCTGGTACAAAATAAGGCTAGACTGCAAAGGTTGACAACACTACACCATTTATATGAAGTGGGGGACAAAGCTGAGAAACTTCTTATCAAGCTTAGTAAAAAAAGAAATGGAGGCCAGATGGGTCAGTGGGATCCGAGACAACAAAGGGGCTTCCCACAACATGGACACCCAGATTGTCCAGGTGTTTGCCACTTATTATGGCTCATTTTACAAGGCCCGCCCTTTAAGTGGCCATATAGCCATCACTCCTTATTTAGATGGCATTCTGATATAGGTGCTGGGGCCAGATGTGGTGGAAGCCCTGGAGAGCATCCTCACCCTCAATGAGGAAGAGGCAGCTTTCTCCAAACTCAGGAAGGGTAAAGCTCAAGGGCCCAACTGCATTCCCACATAGTTTTTTAAACGCTATCTGGACATCCTGGGTCCCCACTTGTTTAATCTTTTTATAGAAACAAATGAGATGGGCACTTTGCCCCGGACCTCCGTACTGCCACCATCAGAGTCATCCTCAGGAAGGGCCAGCCACGTGACCGGTGTGCCTCCTACCACCCAATCTCACTTTTGACCATTGAGGTTATAATCCTGGCCCCCATACTGGTGACACATCTGCTCTAGGTCATCACACCCCTCATTCACAGGGATCAGTCAGGATTAATGCAGCGGTGCTTCCAACAGGATAAACCAACTCCGTACCCACAATTGGACATTGGAGATTAAACTTAAAGACCGACTGCCTCCTCATGTCTTTTTGTCGCTAGACACAGAGAAGGAGTTTGACGTGGTCCATTGGCCATTTCTAGAATGCACGCTCATCAGATTTGAATTCAGGACTAAATTTAGACACTGGGGGCCCGATTAACAAAGGTAAAGTTAGACGAAAGTCTGACTTTACCACTTTCGGTATTCACAAAGGGCATTTACTACTCATAAATGCCCTGTGTGAATACTGAGAGTCGTAAAGTTAGACTTCGGTATTCACAAAAGAAATTTCGCTGGGACCTGTACAAGACTGGCCACCTTGCCAGGTAACCTAAAGGTGGCCCTTGAGGGATTTAAATACTTTGGCATCTTTATTAAACTCCATGAAGAAACCTGTTATCGCCACAATCTTTGGAGGGTGGTGTCCAACTTCCACAAAGATGCTGAAAGATGGAGGGACCTTTCCCTGTGGCTATTGGGATGGGCCATAGTCCAGCCGGGACAGTACCATCGCCATCAGGATAAGTTTGAGGGCAGGAACAGAGAAGAACCGGGAGATTTTACGTATAGTGCGAAGGGCAAAGAAACAAGAAGAGACAACAGAATTGATCTGAGTGTGGGGAGTGAGGTGCTTGTTTAGTGAGATCCCTAGAGTTTTTACGGAGAGAGAGGGAGTGGGGGAAGTACCCAGAGAAGGGGTCCAGAAACTGGGGGACCAGGGACTAGGGGTGCTACCAGTAACAACAAGTTCCGTCTTGTCTGGATTTAGTTTCAGATGGTTGCCGTTCATCCAATCGCTGATGAACAGCATGACCGACTGGAAGTTGAGTATGCTGGTAGGGGAATGTGACAGGTGGAAGATGAGCTGGAGGTCATTAGCGTAATTGTATACGGTGACCTCCATGTTTTGAAGTGCAGAAATAAGAGGATAGATATATAGGTTAAATAATAACGGAGAAAGGGAAGAACCCTGGAAAACACCACACCGGACTGAGTGAGGGGGGGCGATGAATTCGGCCAGGTGAACGGCCCGGGAGTGATCTTTCAGAAAGGAGCTGATCCAGGCCAAAGCTGGACCCTCGATGCCCGCCGCCCTGACACGGGTGAGAAGGATGGAATGATCAACCGTGTCAAAGGCGGCGGAGAGATCTAAAAGGACCAAGGCCTGGGGCATATTGGTATCAAGCCCCTCTCTGAGGTCGTCCATCACAGAAATAACCACCTTCTCGGTGGAGTGCCGAGGGCGAAAGCCGGCCTGCCGGGAAGCAAATCCCCCACTTTCCTCAACGAAGGCACCTAGGGCCTTATTTATGAAGGCCTTGCGCCGCCGGTGCGTCACTTTTAACATGGGAAAAAGTGACGCACCGGTGGCGCAAGGCCTTCATAAATAAGGCCTCTAGGACCTGAGTAACATGGGCCTCCAGGGCCTTTGCCAGAAAGGGGAGGAGGGAAATCGGATGATAGTTGGAAGGAGAGGTAGGGACAGCTCCTGTTTTTTTAAAAGAGGAATGACAATGGCAGTTTTGTGAGAGGCTGGGACGATCCCCTGGTCAAGGGAATCGTTAAGGAAAGTGAGATGGGGGGGAGATAGCAGCTCTTAAAGATCCTGCGAAGAATATGTGCTGGAGCAACGTCCACCGGCAAGCCAGATTTGACGCGAGTCAGTAGAGAAAGGAAGGAGTCTCTAGTTAAGGGAGGTAGGTGAGTCAGACGGGAGACAGGAGGGGGAGGCTGGGGGTCACAAAAGGTAGAGGATGGAGGCGGAATCCCAGCCTTAATGAGGGCAACCTTCTCAACGAAGAAATCGTTGAGAGAGTTGCACAACAGCTGGGAGGGAGGAACTTTGGAAGAAGCCCTGTCAGATGAAGACAGTTCCCGAACTATAGAGAATATCTCCCTGGAATGGTTCTCAGCATCAAGGACTCTCCCAGAGAAATACGCTGTTTTGGCAAGGAGAATGTCCTTTTTGTATTCTTATAGAGTAAGCATGTAACGGGATTTTAGGAGGGGACAATAAGCGCGTCTCCAGGCTCTCTCCGCTTGGCGAGTCTCGAGTTTTTTTGCCTTAAGTGCAGGAGAGAACCATTTATTCGCGTCATGGGCACGCTTAACTGTTACATGCTTCAAAGGGGCAACCTGATCGCAAGCCCTCAGGAGCCAGCTGCCAAGAGCATCCAACTGCCTGGACGGCGTGAGATCGGCCAGGATAGGGTTAGAAGCAGAGAGAGAGAAACAGAGGGCAGAGATATCGGCTCTGTTCCAATTCCTCGCCCAAGTGTGTTTGGGGAGTGGGGTAGTGGAAGAAAGACTTAGATCCAGTGAGAAAGAGATGAGAAAGTGATCCGACCAAGGACAAGGCTTGACGGAAAGGACAGGGATCGAGGTATTAAGGGTCCAGATTTGATCTAACGTATGGCCATGAATATGTGTAGGAGAAAGGACCCGGGAAACAAAATTTAAACTCAAAAGGAGTTCAGTGAAGTTACCTTTATAGCGGTAGAGGCGCACAAAGCCTGCTCCCAGTGACCCAGGTGACCTTGGATGTGTGGCAAAGAGCAACAAGAATGATTGTTTGACCCGGAAAATCACTAGGGCACCATCACATTGGAAGGGGACACGACCATGTGAGATTGACAAATTACAAGGCTTTTGGACGCGGGATTTAATTGGAACCTCCACCAATGGGGATATCCTGGAGAATTGGGAGTTTAATTCCCTGGCAACTTTTTGTTCCGAATATACCATGCATAGGTCTCAGTTTTTTAAATATGCGCATTTGAGACAAGCCTGGATCACTGAGATTCAAGAATACGCTCCACTGGAGGGGAGACTGCTGCAAGAGGAACTTACTAAGGGGGGCATTTCTCTTACTTATCACGCACTGAACAATAACATGCCTGATAATCTAAGCAACATGAGGGACCGCTGGGTGAGAGATGTAGGTGCATTGGAGAACATTGTTTGGGATGCGACGCTCATGCATCACAGGGAAGTTGCTATCAAGTCCCAGTGCGCCTAATTCAATACAAAGTCATGCACAGGCTGTAATATGACAGGGTTGAAAATATCAAAATGAAAAGATATTTAAAAAGAAAAAAAGTCATACCACTGGTACCCTTTATTAGATTGTTGTCATTTGGTGTAATTTTTTACATCAAATTTTACTTTATTTTTATAATTTGGTTGGGATTTCTATTGTTTTGCAATTTGTCTGTATTACTATTTTGGTATAAATACTTTATACATTGCCCTAAATTAAGCCTGTCTGCTCTTTGCCATTGCTGCGCGGGATTGAGCTCAAGTTAAATGTAGTGACTTTGAGCAGTCACTTTGACAACGTTTGTGAATATTTCTTGAGGAGAGTACTTACCACTCCTATACAGTGCTTAACCTTAACCCGTTGCGTGCTAATGACGAGCTCAGCTCGTCATGAGGCACGGTTGAGCTGCACTCATGACCTCGTCACGGCCAGGTACTTGGGTGAGAGAGAAAGAGACTGAGCAAAGATGTCTGCAGGGTTGATGGAAATGGAGGCGGTATTTGAGGTAGGAGGATCTGGTGTTGTGCAGAGCCTTTAATGTGTGTGAGGAGCTTGAACTGCCAACATTTCTGGACCGGGAGCCAGTGCAGTTGCCTTAGGTGGGGAGTGATGTGGGTACATCAAGGGAGGTCCAGGATTAGTCTGGCAGCAGAGTTCTGGATGGTCTTGTGTCTTTGAAGGAGTAGGGCTGGTATTCCTGCATAGAGTGCCTTGCTGTAATCCAGTCTGCTTATGAAGAGGGCTGGGTTGATGGTACGCCTTGCCTTGAGTCCTGGGGGAGACACTTGAAGATCTTGCATAGTATATGCGGGATGAAGAAGAAGGAGGATGTGATGTGTTGACTTGTAAGTCTATGGTTAGTGTGCTGTCAAGGACGATTCCAAGTTTGGCGCGCTCAGTCAGGGTAGATGTGGGGTTGAGCTCTAAGGGTCACCAGGAGAAGTTCAGGGGGAGTTTTTGTTTCCAAAGATCAGCACTTCCGTCTTGTCGGTGTTGAGCTTAAGGCAGTTTTCCTTCATCCAATGCAATGCTGGTCATGCAGTTGTGGAAGTTGTTCCTGGGGGTTGGTAGGATGTTCTGAAAGGGAGCGGATGCATTGTGTGTCGTTGGCGTAAGAGATGATGTTGAGTCTGTGGGATCTGACAATGTTTGCCATCAGTGTCATGTAGGTGTTGAAATCAGTGGGGCTTAGAGACAAGCCTTGTGGGACTGTGCAAGTGATTCCTTGGGTTCGGAGGTGAAGGGTGGGAGGCATACTCATTGGGTTCTTCTATCCAGGAAAGGAGGTGATCCACTTGAGTGCTGGTCGCTGGATTTTGATGTGGTAAAGTATGGCAATGAGTGTATGGTGTGAGATGGTGTCAAAAGCACCGAGGGGTCGAGGAGGATGAGAGCAGCTGTCTCACGTTGGTCGAATATAGCGTGTATGTTGTGCATGGCTGCAATGAGGACAGATTAGGTGCTGTGCTTGCTGCGGTACCCGTTTTGTAAGGTGTTGATGATGTTCCAGGTATTTGGCGAGTTGCTGGTTGGTCGCTTTCCCCATGATTTAGCCAGAAAAGGTGAGAATAGACATAATTTTTTAGTTCGCTGGGGTCGGCTGATGTTTAATTTTTAGGAGGGTTGTTTACTCTGCGTGTTTTCCAATTATCTGGGATAGTGGCAGTTCCTATTGAGGCGGTGATGATGGTTGTGAGTTTGTGGCTGATTTTGGGCCTACCTAGGCTGAAGATGTGGTGTGGGCATGGGTTGGTGGGACTCCTGAGTGTACTTTCTTAATAATGGGGGTTGTGTCTTGGTGGTTGGGTGGCTCCAGTTGATTAGCTGAGAGACTGTTTGTATTTTGTCTTCAAACTTCTAAACACAAACTAACAAAATAAAAACAAGTGCTGCATGTGTTACCAAAAAATACATAATAAAAGACCCTGTGTGTAGCAGTATGATAGTGAGGCATGAATGTGGAGGCATATGGAGACAAGTCAAATACATAGTCAAATATTGTCACATTTTAATAACATTAGGCTAATAAGGTTGATTATTTCGTTTCAAGGCCTGTTTTATACCTCTATGCACATTTCTTGTACTCTCTGATCCATGATTTGTACTGGACAGGCAAGCTTCTTATGACTTCATGCGCGTCATGAGTCAATCACACTAATATAAAATCACTATCATGCTACACACACAGTCTTACATTATGTATTTTACAATATATGTTGTGCCCCCCATTTATTCGGAACACAGTGAAAAGTATTCACTTTAAAACTAGCAGTTGTTATACAGAGACAGTACTAGAACGATTCTACTGTTTTACGTCATATTTTCCGTTTCGTTCTAAGTCACTTGATCACACTGCAAGCTTCAATATATAAATAACAATATATGAGGAAACCAGTCTCTTGTGTGTTTGAAATCATATATGGATATGTCAAACTTTGAAGACAAAATACAAAGGGCTATATGTATCAAGGAACCAATTTACGATTCTGTAATAACGATTTTTAATAAATCGCTATTTCAGAATCGCAAAATGGTATGTATCAAGAAAAACACATTTTTTAGAATTTTCTTGATATTCCTTAATTGCGAATTCGCAAATTGCGAATTCGCAATTAAGGAATACTTTCCCATTTATTTCTATGGGCCAGGAGGCCCATAGGAAGAAAAGGGATTTTTTTCTAAATTTGCGATTCGCAATTTGCAAATCGCAAATTGAGAATAATTTCAAGGGTGCAGGGGTGTCCAAAGGACACCCTGTTGCACCCCTGAAATAAGCATAGGTGCACATGTGGTGCACATACATGCCCTAAGGGCATGTATGTGCATCACATGGCACTTTGAAAAATGCAAAAATGTGCATTTTTCAAGGAATTGCAACTTACCACCAACTAGAAGTTGGTGGTAATTCGCGATTCCTTAAGGCCATTTAGCAAATTTTTTTGCCTTCTTACATTGCATTTAAGGAATCGCAAAATTTGCTATTCCTTAAATGCAATCGCAAAATAAGGAATCGCAAATTTTACGATTCCTTATTTTGCATTGGATTTTCCTTCATACATATCATTTTGCGAATTCGCATTCGCAAAGGCCAAAATTCTGCGAATTTCGGCCTTTGCGAATGCGAATTTCAATGATACATATGGCCCAAAGTGTTTGAAGCGATATTCTCTACCTTCCAACAGAACTATTGTAGCTATATATTATTACATACCCAGGTTTTGAGGGACACATGGTTACCTCATTGTGATTAATGGTCTACAAGCCACTCCCTAGTATTCCATTTTTTGCTGGCCTGTGAGGAGGGTAGTCATATATTCCCGGGTAAGGCCCATTTAGCGAAGTAGCTCATTTTCTTACATTGGCTTCTCAAATAACATTTCCAGCTGTGACCTTTGGCACACATTTGCATGCACAACATTGTTGGATTAGTTTCTCCAAAACTAAACTTGCTTTACATCTAGCTTCACAAAACAATATCACAATGCCCTGAACATCGTGTACAAGGTCTCGTTTCACACTACATTCAAATGTCATCACTATCTTCCTCCACGGTGCAACAGTGATATCTATATATTCATAATATCACTAATCCATGCGTACATAGCAAGGCTGCTTTCTATTATAAATTATGAGGATACCAAAAGATTAGTAGAGGAGGTACCTACAATGACACCGAGGGTCCTAGTGAGGGGTGTCTACTCCTGGCCAAGACGGGGTCCTTTACTCCATCTCTTCAGGTAATGAGGTTGGCTCGTCCCTTGAGGGAATTCTTGGCTCTACACCTACACACACTCTAAGTACACTTAGAATATGGTTCACATAGTAGGGGTACGCCAGATTAGTGCCTTGTTTATATGCTTGCATATATTCAATTGTTTAGCACATTGGTAGAACTATATCTACTATTCACGCTTGTGGTGCTTGTAATCACGTTTATCTGCTTCTGTCTACTATCATTGCAGCACACGTATTTCATGCAAGAATAACGTTGGTTCAAAAAATATTATTGAAGACGTCCCACTGTGTATTCTCTGTATTTTTCTCTGAGAATAAGGGAGCAGGAGTGATTGAGTGAAAGGTTCTGTACTGTTTCCGTGATCCCTGAGGAATCAGGGTTGTCATGTTCAGTGGTTGGCAGAAACCATTCGGTCCCTGATAGGTTAGGGGGCTTACGGTGGCACTGTGAGCTGGCTGGCTATAGGCCAACATATCCTGAGGTTTTTGTCTTGAATCAGTCTTGACACCAAGCCCTTAGTCCATGTTGTCCAAACAATGCGCAGGTCCTACAGACTGGTAGGAACTACATGACAGTAGGAACACCTTACATATGGTGATCTCATCAGCTTCAACACATATCATTGGTGGGGCCCTTCCTTTTCACCAGCACTGACAGTCCTTGTCCTTTTACCTGAATATACACCAATACCACTGGCGCCAGCCCATTCATTCACAAGCAGAGGCTCAGCCCTGTCATGGTGATGGTAACAACAAGGATGCTATTTGTGCCTGGACGGCTCCTGGTACTGATTGAGCGGGGTGATAAGTGATGTTTGTTGCTTCCTGTCACGTGGGGTGATCACTGCTGTAGCTTTGTGCTGTCTTCCGCAATGCCTGATTGCACTGCTTCTTCTTTACCTAGGGTCCCTCAAGCAATCATACAATGGTTATGAGTTTGTGCTGTTCCTGTCCATCTCAAGCACACTTTTGACCATCAACTTAGCATGTGCGGAAGGCAATAACTGATATGGCAGTTAATATCTCATGCCACACCTTGCTACAGACAGGGCTGGCTTTAGGGCAGTGCAACTGGTGCAGCCGCACTGGGCGCTGACCTGTGGAGGGAGAGCCGCCCTGAGGGGGGCGCTGTGTTTAGCAATAACTTATGATTGTAGAGATGAGGGGCATTTTTGCCCGGTGGTAGTGAGAGAATCCGAGGAGGCGGTCATGGGTGTGGGGGAGCAAAAATGACTGTCGCACCGGGCACCACCAGCTCTAAAGCTGGCATTGGCTACAGATATATACATTTTGCACAGACACTAGGAGCGATCTAGATTCTTATATATCAACGCTTTCTTCTCCATTTGGCGGAGTCCTTCACGAGGTTGTGATGTGTGCCGCTGCTCTGCATGTGCGTAAGCTGTTGACAGTCCCTTATTGTTGTCTCCAAGGAACGGTTCCCGCGGTGTATGGAGATAACCTCGCGGGGAACCCTCCCTGACTACAGCTGTACGTGCCCCTGCGCCCTGAGACCTTCTCCTAGCTCACAGGTAATGGCAATTTAATTTGAGTCACTGCGTGGTGGCTCTGGTATGCCTCTTAGCTTCAAGTCCCTAGTTATTTCCGCCCTCACGGAGGCAGTGGTTTGGTGGACGAGGGCAAGAGACCGTCATGCGTCATCCTAATGACCTCACCGTAAAGGATCTTCAGCTTCGCAGAGCTGTGCTTATTTCGCAAGGACGGGGAAATGCTGGTTGTTCAGCCTCTCCAGGGGTGTTACTGTGACTGCAGAACGGTGCGACTCTGTCTTTAGTGTTACACACACCCGTGCATGGAGTGGGGGCTCTGTCGGCCTGTGACTGAGGCCTAGTATTTGTGCGCCCGGTGTTACTTACATAACATTCTGTGTATGACGCACAATGTGTAAGCCTGGTGTAGACTCAGTTTTCTTCATCAGTTTTCAGTTTCTGTAAATAAAGTAGTGACTCGGTGGTCTTTGTCCCTGCCTTCGATCAGTAGAAGGAGGAAGTTGGCAGAAAATTCATACACGCTGGAAGGAAAAGAAAGCACAATAAACAGGAAGGTCAGTGAAGGCACGCCGTTTCCACTTTCACAGAATCTATTTAATATCGTGTTGTATATAGAGGAGCGAAAATAAGAAGTACAATGAAAGAAAGCCCCCACTGGCTCTCGATTGGCCCCAGAGAAGAACCACAAACAAAACTAAACCACGGCTTCGAAGTAGCACAGAAAGCTGCCTTGAGGGGTAGAACCGCAAAGGAAGCCAGATTTGCATTATCTTAGTACAAAAGGGCAACAATGGTACAACAGTCGCACACCTTTACCTTTGGAGTAGTAATGAAACAATGAAGCTCGAGCTTAAACACTAAAAACACAACCGTTGCAAAGATGTGTATGTCTGGATCAAAGAAAAGAATCTCTCAGCCCAGGCAGCAACAGAAAAAGAAAATAGAGGAGCAATTTTCTGGTGTATATGATGTTTCAACGTATTAGTCTAGGTGCAATGAATAAAACGTTAAAATATATATATATATATAATGACAGCTTAGTTAGGTACTCAAATGATTTATCAAAAACTTCCAAATGTTGCAGTAGAATAACATTATTTAACTTAATGATGGTTTTTAACACACAAGTACAAACATATCACCACTATGATTACAAGATGCGTTGAGAGTTTTGCTTCATAGACGATTTCAGCCGACAGGTGTTTTGTCCCTACTGTTTTCAAGGTTTTTTTCAAGGTTATATCCAAATATAGTTATATTCAATGGAATTTGAGCAAGCACTAAGCACAAGTCTAGTGCAGACCAGGTCTCAAATCAAATCCCTGCTTTTCCAATTAATGATCCGGTTATGGTTTCTTCTTTGTAACAGAGGGGTGTAGCTAGGTCTTTTGCAGCCGTTGGCGACCTCTGCGTTTGCTGTCCGTGGTTGCCGGATCTAAGAGTGGGGATGGGGGATCCTGGCGATTTGCCACAACAGCCACAGGTAAGGGGGAGGACCGTCTCCACCGCCCCCCCCCCCCCTTGCTAAGCCACTGTCGTAAAGAAGTCTGATCACATGGCACGCCGGTCTGGACACAATATTACACCAGGACTTATCAAGGTCCCAAATTATTAGAAGATCTCATCCCCTATCTGTTACTTGGCAGTTTTATAATTTTAGGATTGGACGTCATGCACCTTAAATACAGGACAGTGAGGATATACATTTTTATGTTACTTTTGAAGAAACCACCTCCGAATCATTAATTGGAAAAACAGGAATTTGATTTGAGACCTGGTTGGTACTTTAAAAGGTGCAGATAACAATCCAAGACACCTCCAGCTCGACCATTTTCTGAGAATTATACCATATTAGCAGAATTCCTGGACTATGAGAAGAGAGCCAAGGAGGCAAAGTGATGCTAACCACTCCTGTGCGGCTCCACAGCTCTATACAAACAATGTGAGGAAAGAGCTTTTCAAAGGTGGTCGTTACTCCCGCTTCATCTACTCATTGATAATATTAATCGGTTAGTGCCATTGAGAAGCTATTTGCATTACAGCAGGAATGAGTCACAGTGGAACAAACCTGCACGCTTGGTATGTTTTCCATCCCCTGCTCTATCTAAAGGATTGTACTGGAGATTCTGAGGCTATGGGGGTTAGTTGTCCCCATGACCTTGTGCCTCTTTGTTGCCAATGGTAGGCGGAGATATTGAGCCTGTTTTTTAAATGCAATTATTATTGCGTTTTTGCAATATAACAGCTACAAGAAACATTGGGTGAAGACAGCCATTACATTACATTGCATTTGATCCATGTGGCCTAACAATCCTAGGTATCCTACAGTACAATATAATTTTTGTGATCCAGTTTATTATAACTCATGGCACAGCCTCAAGATGCAAGATATGAAAAACACTTAAACACCTTCTCATGTTATAAGCAATGAGTTTCTCATGTCTCATCCTACATCCAGTCTAGAATGCTACAGAAAGTGACAATGGTATAACCCATGCAGGTGAATTGGTTAAGGGATAAGGGTTGGAGCAGGAAATACACTCTGAGGGGGGCTGAAACAGCTGTAAGTGTATTTGCAGGTGCATCTACTCCCAGTATATGTCAAGTTCCTCCAGTCAGAATGCGAGGTCATGTATCCAATTTTTGACAGTAGATAGCAGTCATCTACCCAGCTCATTGCTATTTGGCTTTTTGCCTCTAGAATTGCTATAGCTGTGAGTCTGCAAATTCCTGCTGGGGTGTCCCCCACATAGCCTAACATGGTGACTAGGGAAGTGGCTGGTGTGGTGGTTCTGACCACTCCTAGTAATGTGTAGCACCTCATTCCAGTATCGCACTACCTAGGGACATGGCCATGCCAACTGAAGGAATCACACACTATGACCACCACATCTGGCACACTGAGAGTAAAGGATGAAACCTGACTGGTCAGGTCAAATCAGCTGGAGAAGAAAAGGGAGGGCACAATTGGCACTATTTTGGATAGCAATAGTTTCCACAAATTTATCTGATTGGGCTGAATCAAGCTCAGTTGTCAGCAGCCAGACCAGGCTCCTCCTGGGGGGAAACAGTGTTTACAATGCTGTCTCCACAACGCGGTACCTTTACAGCGCGGTCATTACAACAACCGCGTTGTTAGGACTCGTACCATTACATCGTAAGTCGTTTCAACGACTTTCTGTAGAGGGCGCTCTGGTGTTGGATTTACAATCCAACACCTTCCCTGCTGTTGTACAAACTAGAGTAGAAATAGTAAATAATACTATTCCTAAGTCCAGCACACCCCCTACAGCAAGTCGTTGTAACGATTTGCGATGTACTGGTTCGCGTTGTTACAACATGGTCACATGCAATGTTGAAATACATATTCCTCCTCGGTAGTCCAAGCGGCTACAGTCCAGCTACAGTCACAACGGTTGTACCTCAGCACTCTTAAACTTCATATTTCCATTTATGTATGGTAGAACATATCTCTTGATCCAAAAACAATGTAACAACTCACAGGAAAATCTATTTCTAAAAAGTGAATTATGCACAAAAAAAATCCTACTTGTTTCCAATTGTCAATGTTTCACTCAAGAAGTGGTATACAAATGTGCGGTGTACGAATAGACCAATAGCAAAGACTGTTTCATATCCTGTGATACTGTTTATAATTCAACACGTAAAGGTCCCATTCTTGAACCTTCTTAGTGAGTATATGACGATGGCAGCCAACACGTGTTTCTTACAGATGTAACTTCTTCAAGGCTGCAAATGATGTTAATATGCACATGAATATCTCGGAACAGTATGAATCATGTTGAAAATGATGCAAAGAACTGGTCAGCAAAGTTTTAGATCACCTAGGGGCCAAGGTACAACTGTTGTGTCTAGTTTAACAGGGGAATTCTTCTGAACTTCCTTGTGTTGACATCCATGGCAGTGGGGTGTTGTTTTCCTGTTAGCTTGAGAGGCACCATTATTGACGAGCTTCTATGGAAAAATATGGATTCAACCATTTATGTCTTTTAGAATTGATGTGCTACCTTATATACCACCACTACCGCCTGTATATATTGTAAAATCCAGCTATAGTGTCTATAGTTGAGTCAAGCATGTGGGTCCACAGTTTTCCTAGGCCTTAGATTGTTTTACTCCCCAAGTATCAGTCAACTGCAGCACACAACACAGGCCCAGCGAAATTAGTGTGTGTCCCTATGATGACCAGAGTCATTTTTCGACTCTGTTGTTTGGTGAAGAGCTTAGGTAATTGCAGCAGAACTTCATCACTGCCTTGGGAGTTTGTAACAATGTGTGGTTGCATTTTATGTTGTTTGGCCAGATTTAGTAGGGCGTACTGTATCTCCAGTAAAGCTAACATATCAATAATTGCAGTTTTTCTTGCCTCACTTTTAGAGCCTTGGGTCCGTTTTCTTACTGAACTAAAGCATATACTGCAGGTATCTGTGTCGCAAGTTCAGGTCAATCATGATGGAGCGCGGACCAGCACCGTGAACCCAGTTAGACCCGCTGAACAGAGTACCTTGATTCTTGGTTTGTGCAGCGTTGCAAGGATCTGCATCGAAGATGAGTGTTGCAGCAGAAGCTATGCGTCGGTTTCGAGATGCCGCGAGGCTGCGATGTGCAGGCCTGGATAGCCATTAAGGATCCTGTTAACAGGGCTTACAATGCGAAGACCGGTGTCGAGGATGCAACGCTCAGTTGGGGCAATGCGTCGGTTCTGAAGAGCTGCGATGATATGATGTGGAGTCCGGCATCATCGTTGAGGCTGCAGTCAATGAGAGATATGAGGGCCTGTGCAAAGGATGCATCGTGCAGTGATGTTTCTGATGGGACTACGGAGGCAATGTCAGTCTTTGTGATGGGTCCAATCCAGGCAGCAATGCCGATGCGTTGGTTCTGCTTGGGATTGGGCACGCAGTAGAGGAGATGCAGCAGTTCTGCTAGATCCACAGAGTCTGGCATAGCACCTTAAGCCCACTTCAAAGTCTCCAGGACTGGGATGGCACCACTTGGCAGGGTAGACTCATAGATGGCAGAGTCCAGGTGGAAGGTGCAACGTTATGTTAAGCCTGTAGTGTCCCTGAGGCATCAGATCATAAGGACAGCCAACTAGCCCTTGGAGTCACTCTGGGTTCAAGTGCTGCAGGTCCAGTCCTTCTCGCCCATGCAAGAGGGTATCGGGCAGCTGTCAGCACAGCACAGCACAAGGGGGCAGCAGTCCTTCAGAACAGCAGTCCAACAGAGTGGCAGTCCTTTCAGCAGCACATCACTCCTTCCTGGCTGAGTATCCAGAGATGTACTGAAGTGGTAGAGACTGAGTATTAGTATTTATATCCAGTTGGGCCTCTAAGGTGGGGGAAGCTTCTAGAGGCAGGTGCACTAATACCCTGCATTCCTGGCTACAGACTAACTAGAAGGGGTATGCAGCCTTATGTGGGGAGGCAGGACACAGCCCATTCAAGTGTAAGTGGGGCTAGGTCCAGCTCCTATCTCCCACCCTCCCAGTTATGGCCCATCGAGACACACCTGAGCTCCCTATTATGATTGGCTGTCTAGGAGTCTAGGAGGAATAAAAAAAAGCCCAACTATCAACTTCCCCCAGTTACATTACCCAGGAACAAGCTGGATGCACCAAATGTTTAGGGCAAGAAAATGCCAAATTTCTAAAAGTTAAACCAAAGAAAGCGGTTAGACTCATGGAGCCAGTGAAGCTGATCCTGTAAACAAGTTTACTCTAACAAGAAATGCAACACTGACAAATTCTTTACAATTGTGCTTCATTTGTGACTGCTTAAATCAATAGCAGCAGTCACCATTTCTTTCTTTATTTTTAATTCTATATTTAAATGTAATACGACCATTTGTTGACACACACAAAAGATCACGTACAATCTTTCTCCACATCAATAAAAACAGTACAAAAGACATCAACACAATTTGAACAAACCACAGTTGACAATGTTACTTCAAAACAAATAATGAAGAACAAGACACAACAAATAGATAGTTCACAGTTTTTTTACAAATCCGAAGGAGAGCCAGAAACTTATTATCAATAAAGTCTAAAATGCAGTCTAGAAATTCATCACATTGCTTTTATGATAAATGTATAATGCACCTCTGCAAAAAACATAATTATATCAACCAGGATAAGATTTAAAGCATTTAACATTGGATAATGCCCTGGATTACACTGGTATTTTCCAAATTGTGTAATTAATAGTTCACAGTATGTGCTCAAATAGTGGTGAACGCGTTTCGAACCCTCTGAAGTTTCCTTTTCAGGGTTCTCTTCAAGACAGGGAAATTGTAGCTTTTCATATAAAACATGTAAACAAAATATTTAACACACTAGTCTGTGTATTCTAACTTTAAAACCTATGAAATTACTTCAAAAGACTGATGATTATATCACCCAGCAGGTTTCAGTTATGTTCATTTGCAATATAACAAAAGACAAAGCTTTTATCACATTGGCACCGTTTAATAGGGCAATAGAGTGCCCCAAACAGAAACTTCTACGGTCAACATCCTAATAAACAATCCCGTCAAAAAAGTTACTCACTTGGAACACGATCAGATTCATCAATACTTCTCGCGGCATCTGTGGCAAATGAATTGCATGATGGAACAATTTACAATGTAAATAACAGTACTTTACTCAACCAGAATGTTTAGGACTACTATGCTAATTCAGTCAACTAAACAGGCTTGCTCGTAAACTGTAGAGCAAAACAAACGTATCGCAAGGCTCGAAACAGCACAGGAATACCAGTCTGACAGCGCACTTACGAGAGACAATGCACACAAATATCGGTCACTTACATGCGCAACTATGTGAACTTTTGAAGTGCCCAGCATGTCAGCCGCCCGGTTATCGTAAACAACAACGTAGAAACCCTTACTTGGTGAAAAATGACTCTATTTCGGCCGCGGCATGGTTTGGAGGCCTCAATAACTCCACGATTCAACGCTCGACAGCGACTCTGTGCTAGTGATGGGACATACTAATGAAGTCAACTCTGATTATGCCCGTATTAGGTCTCACAGAATTATGGGACTTGTAGTTCAATGGAGTAAGCATTTGGAGCAATTGTGTCAAACATAGTTCTTACAAACTAAATCCAATATACTTGACAAAATGTATTTATATAAAAAAAAACTGAAAATGAAGATTGGGGCATAAGTCTAATATGTTTATCTACCAGGTAGATTGTGTAATTCAGACATTTCATTGAGACCGGTAGACTTTTATTTGAAAAAGTTGAGAAATCGTGGTTGCAACCGATGTTTGCATTACAAAAAGAATGGACTATTGGAAGCCAACTGATTTCAGCTTGTATTCCTTTGGGCCCCAGTAAAAGCAATCTGTGAACAATCTGGAAATTACCACCTTTGCAAGGCCACCATAAATGTGGCACACGTGTGTGTTGCCCGCAGACACTTGAAGTTAAAATGTTTTCGTATAATGGTGTTCAATGGTCACACAAACAGTTCTGCAATTGTAAAACTAAAAATGTTGTTTATGGAATACAATGCCCTTGCAATTAGTTATACATTGGGAAGACCAATCAAGAAATCAAGCAAAGGCTTATACAGCACAGATTGCGTATAAAGCGCAAAGTGGTAACAGCTCCACCTATGAACCATTGGGTGTAAAACCACCATTCTGAATCTGATATCAGGTGGACAGTGTTGGCAACGATAAAAATTGACCCCAGAGGCGGCGACACAGATGAAAAATCAAATCGCAAAGAAGCGTATCTTATAGTGTATTTCAACACTGTGTCGACCGGTCTCAATGAAATGTCTGAATTACACAATCTATCTGGTAGATAAACATATTAGACTTATGCCCCAATGTTCATTTTCAGTTTTTTTTATATAAAGACATTTTGTCAAGTATTTTGGATTTTGTTTGTAAGAACTGTGTTTGACACAATTGCTCCAAATGCTTACTCCTTTGAACTACAAGTCCCATAATTCCGTGAGACCTAATACGGGCCCAATCAGAGTTGACTTCATTAGTATGTCCCATCACTAGCACAGAGTCGCTGTAGAGCGTTGAATCGTGGAGTTATTGAGGCCTCCAAGCTATGCCGCGGCCGGAATAGAGTCAATTTACACCAAGTTCTGGTTTCTACATTGTTAGCCATGTTATCCGGGCTTGCTGGCATGCTGGGTAGTTTAAAAGTTTGCATAGTTGCGCATGTAAGTGACCGAAAATTGTGTGCATTGTCTCTTGTAAGCGCGCTGTCAGACTATTATTCTTGGGCAGTTTCGAGCACTGTCAGAATGTTATTCTTGGGCAGTTTTGAGCCTTGCGATACATCTTGTTCCATCATGTAATTCGTTTGCCACCGATGCCGTGCCCAGTATTACTGATGAATCTGATCGTGTTCCAAGTGAGTAACTTTTTCGACGGGATCGTTTATTAGGATGTTGACTGTAGAACTTTCCACTTGGAGCACTATATTGCCCTATTAAACGGTGCCATTGTGACAAAGTTTTGTCTTTTGTTATATTGTATTGTAAGTGCATTTATATAGTGCTTACTATCCCTGACGAGGCGTCTAAGGGCTTTTTTGGCGATTAGCACACTAATCCGGAACCCATAAAGTATTAGTGCTGAGTTAGTATAGTGAAATATGAAAGTAATTTGAGTGGTGGATAGGTTAGTCAGTTATTTAGATTCAGAAGGATAGCGGAGGGATAGACAAGGGGAAAAAGGTTTGGATTTATGTAGAGCTTGTTACCCTTAATGGGGTGTTGAAGCACTTTCTTGGTGAGTAGCACGCTACTCCGGAACCCATAAAGGAATAGTGGTGAATTAGTATAGTGAAATATAGAAGTAGTTTGAGTGGTGGATATTAGTCAGTTAGTTAGATTGAGAAGGATAGCAGCGGGATAGAAGAGGGAAAAGGTTTGCATTTGAGTGGTGGATGTTAGTCAGTTATTTGGATTACGAAGGGTAGCAGAGGGATAGAAGAGGGACAGAGGTTTGCATATATATATTTACAGAGACCCCCATCGCACAACAGGGAAACCAGCCTCACTGGGACTTTGGACTCTTCGAGTTCGTGTATTTTGCCAGCGTTGGCTGGACAGGCTGGTAACCCGCCATGGAAGCCAAGGAGGATTGCGAGCAGTTTTGGGATTATTAATCCCATGCTGGGTAGGGCTCACTGCAGCTCGTCCCCTGCTTCAAAGACTCTCAGGTCGAGGTGGTTGCGGTGGTTTAAGGGGGACCGGAGGAGGCACCTACAAGTTGGAAAACTCCAAAATAAGACGAACTTTCATCTTTCCTAAAGACTTCACGCGCCTCTCCTGCCAGCCCGCAATGAATCTGTGCCATCCAGTCATTTCCCTGCACAGAGGTTCCAAACATCATTCCTGCTGCATTCTGGGACCTGCAGTTCCGAGCCACACTGGAAACTGCTCACAGGTGTGGGGACTTCAATAGAAGGGCGGAGCTGACGTGCACCAATTAGCATTTCTGAGAGGAACTCACACACAGCGTGCTGCTTCATTCACGGGGCGCTTTGGGCGCTGAGGAAGGCAGTTAAGCTGCCGAAATGCATTCGCTAAGTTTACAATAAAGAGGCGTCTCCTACCTGGTCCTCCTGGGAATCTGTCTCTTCTTTTCTTGTGGAAGGAGGTTTGTGTGCATATATATATATATATATATACATATATATATATATATATATATATATATATATATATATATATATATATATATATATATATATATATATATATATTCACACGTTCCGTTATATATATATTGTCGCTCCAGGGTGTCCACCTCTTGAGTAGCACACGAGCAGAAGCTTAATTTATGTGTAGGTGAGGACGGGGATCCGCTTGTAGATGCCGCTCCGTAATGGATCTGCGCGCCGCGTTTCGAAGCTCCATCTGCTTCTCTTCAGGGGCTTTAACGGAAGTGGTGTGCGCACCCGGTGACACACTTCTCCAATTTCCATATGACACACCCGCCGATGGGAGGCTCCGATGAGACTGTGCATTATGGGAAGTGTGGTGCGGAAAGCACACAATCAAGTCCTGTATGGACCCCACAAGTGGGCCCGTCCTCGATCCCATGTACGGCTGCTGTTTCACTTCCGTGACCCCCAAGGGTAACGGGGTGGTGCATACTCCGCGGCTGGACTGCCGCATGTAAATTGTCGCTCCAGGTTGTCCACCTCTTGAGTAGCACACGAGCAGCAGCTTAATTTATGTGTAGGTGAGGACGGGGATCCGCTTGTATATGCCGCTCCGTAATGGATCTGCGCGACGCGTTTCGAAGCTCCATCTGCTTCTCTTCAGGGGCTTTAACGGAAGCGGTGTGCGCACCCGCTGACACACTTCTCCAATTTCCATATGACACACCCGCCGATGGGAGGCTCCGATGAGACTGTGCATTATGGGAAGTGTGGTGCGGAAAGCACAAAATCAAGTCCTGTATGGACCCCACAAGTGGGCCCGTCCTCGATCCCATGTACGGCTGCTGTTTCACTTCCGTGACCCCCGCCCCACACTTCCCATAATGCACAGTCTCATCGGAGCCTCCCATTACATGGCAGCCCTGCCGTGGATAGCTGCGCCATCTCCAAACTCACGAGTGAGAGGCTGCAAGTTGGAACTATGCCATACTTGAATGACAGCATTTCAGAGGAATGTAAAATTAAAACGGACTCAGCAAACATGACCCATTGGAGGGGAACAACATTTTCCAGAAAATGAACTTTTAAAAGGTCATGCACGAGGCAGCACCTATTGGAAGGTAATGAACTACTCTGATGGGGACTACAAATCCTAGCATGCTTGGAGGGAGTGACGTAAACAGCAAGGCTCACTGGGAGTGTAAAAGGAGGCATGCCTAAAATCAAATAATCAGAGTCAGCTGCCAAGTCCATGAAAAGGTCCATGATTAAGAGGCAGGAGCCTAGAAACGCGTCGGACGGAAATGAAATGCAAAGATGAATGCTGCTGCTCGTTTTCTCTTTTAAATAAACCGGATGGTTACTTCTGAAATTGTGTGCGCTCTCATTGCTTTGGGCAAAACTCTGTTGGATATATATATATATATATACATTTATTTAAAGCGTTTGTTACCCCTAATGGGGTGTTGAAGCGCTTTTTCGGCGAGTAGCACGCTACTTTAGAACGCATAAAGGATTAGTATAGTGAAATATGAAATTTGAGAAGTGGACATGTTAGTCTGTTATTTCGATTGAAAAGGATAGTGGAGGCATAGAAGAGTGAAGGTTTTAGACCATTTTTTTTTAAGGTCATAGCAGTAGTGGGAGGGTTGGGACGAGTAAAAAGGGATTTTACAGATGAACATAACTGAAACCTGCTGGGTGATATAATACTCAGTATTGTGAGGGAATTTCATAGGTTTCTAGAGGTTTTAGAGCTAGAATACACAGTCTAGTGTGTTAAACATTTTGTTTACATGTTTTTTTGGATACAGGCACTAGTTCCTTGTCCTGAGGAGAACCCTGATAATGACATTTCATAGGGTTCAAAATGCATTGTCCACTATTTGAGAACCTACTATGAACTATTAATTTCACGATTTGGAAAATAACAATGTAATCCAGGGCACTATCCAATGTTAAATGCTTTAAATCTTATCCTGGTTGTTATAATTATGTTTTTTGCAAAGGTGCACTATCCATTTATCATGAGAGCAATTTAATTAATTTGTAGATTGTATTTAAGACTTTCTTGATAATCTAGCTCTCCTTTGGATTTTTAAAAAATGTGAACTGTCTATTTGTTGTGTCTTGTTAGTCATTATTTGTTTTGCAGTAACATTGTCAACTGTGGTTTGTTCAAATTGTGTTTATGTCTTTTGAACTGTTTTTATTGATGTGGAAAAACTTTGTATGTTATCTTTTGTGTGTGTCTACAAATGGTCATATTACATTTATTTATAGAATTTAAAATAAAGAAATAAATGGTGACTGCTGCTGTTGATTTAAGCAGTCACGAATGAAGCAAAATTGTAAAGGATTTGTCAGTGTTGCATTTTTTGTTAGATTAAACTTTCTAAAAGTGGCATTTTCGACATTATAATTTAAAAAAAATCTTCACTATAAGTCAGGATTTTTAATTTCAAGTCCAGTGACACCAAACATGAAGTGAGTAACTGTTACATTTGAAAATCACACTTATAAAATGCAATAAGGTAGCTCCAATGTTATCCTATGGGAGAGGTAGGCCTTGCAGTAGTTAAAAAGACTTTAGCAGTTTTTCACTACCAGGACACGTAAAACATAAAAGTACATATCCTGATTTACAAGTGCATTGCACCCTGCTCTCTGGGCTGTCTAGGGCCTACCCCAGGGGTATCTTATACACATTGAAAAGGAAGGTTTGGCCCTGGGAAAGGGTTTCTTTTGCCAGGTTGAAATGGCAGTTTAACATTGCACACACAGGCTACAATAGCAGGCTTAAGACATGTTTAATGTGCTACATAAGTGGGTGGCACAATCGGTGCTGCAGGCCCACTAGCAGCATTCAATTTACATGCCCAGGGCACAGGTAGTGCCACTTTATGAGAGGCTTACCGGTAAATTAAATATGCCAATTGGTAATGAGCCAATCTTACCATGCTTTAAGGAGAGAGCACTAGCACTTTAGCATTGGTTAGCAGTAGTATAGAGTGAAGAGTCCATTGGCCTGTAAATATGATGAAGTCAGCAAAACATGAGATCTGAAAGCAAAACGTTAGGGGGAAAGCTACACCAAGGATGCCAGGTCTAACAATAAGCATAATGTAGTCATGTCCTACACTTTTTGATCCCCATTTGTCTTTTAGAATGGTGGTTACAACATCATTTCCTATATTTATTGATGCCTGAATATAATATACAACCGAATTTTAGAAGAAACAAAACTACCAGTAAAGGTGAAGTCTGCATGATAGCAAATTCCCCACATCACTAACTAATTAACAATGAAACCTCAGACTGCACGGACAGTTAGGAAAGGATATTCAATCTTAAACCCCTGGAATAAATCTTGCCAGGGCTCTTGTGTCTCGATGAGATCCGGGGTCATGATGCTTGTCCTCTCACCCCTGGACTATATAAATTATACATATCTGGAACTTCAATACTATTGGATCCATAGGCAGCAGAGATTGCAGAATGCCTCTTAAACTCTATTTCCTACATTCTCTGAATGAAAAGGAAATGGACAGTGAACTGTGCATTTTTAGTCATGGCTGTGAGAGTCTGGAATTTTTTGTCCATTGTTGAACTTCGCATTCTCTGCAAGGTCCCTCGCAAACATTTTGTCTTCTCCCCTCCTATTTTCTGAAATTTGCTGTTGTTGGTATTAGGACTCTGTGCTCTTCACCACAGCGAACCAGTGCTAAAGGTTCAGTGTTATCTCCTTTAAACATGATAAAATTGGCTTATACCCAATTGACACGCTTAATTTACAGATGAGTCGCTAGTAAAGTGGTACTACATGTACCTAGAGCCTGTAAATTAAATGCTACTTGTGGGCCTGCAGCACTTATTGTGCTACCCACTTAAGTAGGCCTTTTAAAATGTGTCTCAGTCTGTCATTGCAGATTGTAGTGCCATTTTAAACAACCAATTTGACCTGCCGAATAAACCTTTTCCCAGTCCTGTACCTCCCTTTTTAATACATATGTCATCCTTATGGTAGTCCCCAAACAGCCCATAAGACAGCGTGCATTTTATTAACAAAAATAGATGTGATTTTCAATTTTACTTGTCCTGGTAGTAAAAAACTCCCAAATTCCTTCTTCACTACTGTGAGGCCTACCTCTCCCGTTAGATAACATTGGGTTACCTTATTACGTTTAATAAGTGGTAACTTTAGATTGGGAATAGGTGGAAATGCCATGTTTGACTCCTATGAATTGTAATTTAAAATACTCTTTAATGGTAAAGTAGGAGTTTAGATTACAGTGTTGGAAATGGCACTTTTAGAAAGTTGTATGTATCAAAAACAAGAGGGGGGACTAGGAGCTCGTTGTGGTCCCGTACCCGTGCTCGTTATGCTAATCACAAATCAAATAAGGGGTAACTGTTCCAGGTGTGGGTGCAGATAGCCACCCACAGTCAGCAAAAAGAAGAGAAGGGAGGAAGAAAATTAGATCCTAGGTCTAAATCTCACTTACTGGAGGCAAGCTCAAGTCTTGTCTTTTGATGACCTCACACACCCCGAAGGATGTCATGCTTCATCATCGGGTGTTTGCTCCTCGTCGGACCGGCACTGCAATGCCCTACTGGTCCCCCGAAGGGTCGCTTTAGTGGATATCTTTTGTATAAACTGCCGAAAGATGAGTGTGGGTGTGAGGAACAAGGGTTCTGTGTGGGTGGTGAGTGGGTGCGTGAAATATAAAACTGGCTAAGGGATAGAAGATGAGGAAAATTTATTGTGTAGGTTTCTTTGTCAGGTCACAAAACCCGTAGGTTGTGAGTTACTGATGGAGCGTAATGTGCCCATAGTAACTAGAGGTCAACATGTTTCGCTCCTGGTTGGTCAGAATGATCCCTGGCGCTTCTTCAGGACCAAATACCGTGAGTAAAAAGGTGATTGGGTGTGGTGGGGTCAAGTAACCTGCTAGATCAGAGCCAGCCACACCTGTGTGCGACTACAAGTTGGCACAGACTAAAAAGAATTGCTGCTCCTGCTGTAACCTAGGTAAAAGTAGAAGGTCTCTTAATAGGCTAGAGCATGTGGACACCCACATCGTAACAAGAGTTTTCAGTTGGGTGCACTGTCTGTCAGCACCTACCATTCAGCACGCCTGCCTGCAACTTTTAGAAAGTTGCCATTTTCTTGCCCTAAACTTTTTGAAGCCTTCTAGGAGTTTCCAGCTGCCTTGGCCTGTTAACTGCTTCCCCATCAGGAGTGAGTCTTGGGTCCAGACAATGAAAAATAGGACCAGACTGTAGCAGGAAAAGGGCCATCTTGCCAGGATGGTAGGGGCTAAGCTGTCCCCTGGCCCTGCCATACTCTCTGCAAAGGAAGAGAAGGAAGATCATGCCATACTCTCTGCGAAGGAAGACTGAACCAGCTCCCATTCATACCAGGCTAACTTGTGTGACTCGAAGGATCAGTTGACTAACCTCCTGTTCTGAGCTACAGGGACACAACAAGCATCATAGGCCTCTTTGCAGCTTCCCAACTGATTTGCTGCAACTGGCCCTGTCTGGACCTCCAATGGGCCTTGCCTGGACCTGCACAGGGACTGCCTGGACCTACAACTGTGCCTGCCTGAGCCCTTCTGTGCTCTGCTAGAGTGAGTTTTGGATCCCGAAAGGTGACACCCTAGGTCCTGGACCCTTGGCTGGCATCAGTTGAGCTCCTAATGTGAAATCCTGAAGTTTTGAATCCTGCATGCCAGGCTTTCAGAAGGTAACTTTTTCAGCTAAATTAACCTGGTCTCTGTATCCGGCCCACACTCATCACGGTCGGCCTGAACTCATGACTTTGTACCGGTTTAACGTGTCCAGATACCAACAATTAGCACTTTCTGCTTCTCAGGACTATTTTTACTGAAACCTTTAAAATTGCATATCTCCATTTCTACTGATTGGATTTTGTCCTTTTGCTTTCATTCTGTTTATTATAATGTATACCATTTTTCAAAATTGATCTGGGATGTTTATTGGGTTGTGTTTTTACTTCGTTATTGCTTGTATCATGCATAAATACTTAACACAGTGCCTCTAAGTTAAAGCTAACAGCTTTTGTGTCAAGCTACCAGAGGGTTCAGCACAGGTTGATTTAGTGAAAAACCCAATTTCCTACACTCGTACATTCAAAATAGATTTAGAACAACATTCAGTTCCTAAAATGAATAAAAATCAGCCATTCCCGAAAACCTTAGCATCCGTTACTCAAAAGGTCTTGGTTAACACATTTCAGAGGTTTGTGGGGTGCAGGCACATTGCTGGGCAGAGGTACCTTTCTATCAGGCACCTTTGCCCTTAACATTGATGAGCCACAGTTTTTGGTGATCATTTGCATATGCTAAACAATCTGGTCTCATTTTAATGAAATATCTAGTGTTATAATTTCCACTGTCACTGAATGGTAGAGACACCCTAGAAAACCTGATTGTAGTTCCGAAGTCCCTGACGTGTAGAGATATGGTCATGGAGCACTTTAACAATTGTGGTAAGTAGATGCAATTCAGAAATTGATTATATTTTGCGTATATAATTATTTACTATTTACTGTACTTTGTATTGCAGCACACCACAAGCTCACCTATACCTAGGCGCCATCGACCAGGTAATAAATACGTTGTATCATGAAAACAGACAAAAACTCTGTGTTGAAAGTGACAAAACAGATCAAAAGGCGAGAGGGGCTTTTTGAAACAATAACGTTTCTATACTTTTTTTTTAAGATAAGGAGTGTTATTTTCTCCCGGATATTCACAGAAAGGGAGTTACAAAAGGCCCGAGTACTGATAATCTTTAAGTACACTTCCAGCAGATGTGCCTCTGCAGTACCACAAGTAGGCCAGGATTAGTGGGGCGAAGTACTCTGGCTGGGACATAATGAAGAATTATGTCATTAATAAATAATAGATTTATAAATAATAGATTTGTGAAAGATAATCATATATAGACCAGACATAAGACTTGAAAGATAATCTGTCAACAGACCAACAGTGTAAGATTCTGAGGCCTTGGAAGAAGCTAGCTGACTGGAGATAGTCTCCATAGCATTTGACCTTCCACAACAAAGCGTTTGTGTACTCGAAGTTAGAACTGGCCAATGTGCTGACATTCCCTTTAGGATGGGGTTGTTCAATTAATATGAGAATGTATTTCAACTGCCTTCAGCTGAAGAGAACAGAATATGCAATTGAGCCAATATGAGGCACGAAAGTGAGTTGGGAATCCCAAATCACTCCAGATATTTTGCTTATTCTGGAAACAAGGTGTTGATCTATCTGGTGGCCTGAAAAGCTGGGCCCACCACCTGCCCCAGTAGAAAAGGCCAGAAACCTGGGAGTGATTTTTGACAGTAAACTGTCCTTTGACCTCCACACAAACAAGGTTGTCTCTTCAGCATTCTTCATTTTGAAAAAAATTAAGAAACTATTGCCTTACCTCCCTACCTCAGCTGGGAAGACTCTGGTCTCTACTTTAGTTTTCTCAAAAATAGATTATGGGAACGCTCTCTTTTTAAACACACAGAAGCGTGTCCTAACGAAGTTGCAGTCTATTCAGAATGCGGCTGCAAGGATTCTTCTTAACATTCCTCGTCGCAAGCCCACCACTCTTGCCATTCGTCATCTCCATTGGCTGAGAGTTGAGAGCCGTATCAAATTCAAGGCCCTCTGCATTGCCTATAAGGCAGTACATGGCGTTGGACCCAGGTTCCTCACAGAAGCCTTTCAGCTGTATACCCCCAAGAGGCAACTAAGATCGGCTAACATCTGTCTCCTCCCTGTACCGCGTACAAGAACTGCCACCTGGGGAGACAGGCGTTTTCTGGTGGCCACTCTAAAACTTTGGAATCTCTTGCCACTGGCTATTAAAACTGCCCCGAACCTGATGAGCTTTCGCAGGCTCTTAAAAACATGGTTGTTCAACCACTAAGTTAACGGCTGATTTCTAGTAGCTCCACAAGCGCCGAGACACCCCAGGGTATTTGTTGCGCTATAAAAATCTCGAAAATAAAATAAATAAATAAACAATTTCGGTATTCAGGGATGCGGTTGGTATTACAAAGTGTATGCCTGGAGCCGATTAGTAAGACGTTAGTCCCGGCTCGATATCTTTTGAGGCTGCTCGTGTTCATCCAGTTGATCCCTCTATGCTTTGCCTTGAAACTGAGAAATCATCCTGGGTGCCATGGCATGTACATAAATCTGTTTATCATTTGCAAAAAGTATGACATGTAATCCCCCATTTCTAAGAACCTGAATCTATGGTTTAATAAAACTGTTAACCAATAGAGGAGACAGAGGGGATTCTTGAAGGACGCCACATGTGACAGCCCCCACTGACGACTGATACGGTTTGAGGTTGACCCAGAGAGTCCTCTCTGACGTAAGAGACTTAAGCCATGTCAAAGCTGAATCAGAAACAATGGGCGCAGCTCACTAAGGAGCAATTTAAAGTCCAGGAAATCAAATGCAACAGATAGGTGCAAGAGGATAAGCCAAGAGAACATTCTGCCAACTGCAGCCCCCGAATGTCATCAGGTAGTGATGCCAGCAATGTTTGTGTTCTACTCAAGGGATGAAAACCACATTGGTGACTATCAAGATGTTCATTACATTCCATAAATTGTTGGAACCGGAAAGTACATTTGTGTTCCAGAACCTTGTCAATCTAAGGATGGCCGGCAATGTGACAAGAGATTAGAAAGCTTCTAGGGTCCAAGGCATCTTTTTTTTCCCGGATGTTCTCTAAGACTTAGGGCCTGATTTAGATTTCGACAGATGGGTTACTCCATCACAACATATTATGGGATTTATATTTCGGTGGATGGGATATCCATCACTGTTTTAATAAGTAACCTGTCTGCTAAAATCTGAATCAGACACTTAATCATTTGGATTTTACATCACCTGGTCTCAAGTCTACAGCAGTAGTGTCTGAGATCCCTAGGAGTTTGGCAGAAAAACAGAGGAGAACTGTGTCCTGCGTCGTGGAGCTTCAATTAGGCAAAGAAGAGGTTTGATTTGCCAGCATTAATGACTTAGAATGATGATTTGGTGTTTGTTACTTCTTTTTTCTTTCATGACTGGGCATGCGCCACATGCAGCATTGAAACTGGGATGTTAAATAAGGATGCTGGGTTCCTAGGGTCGGCACAGGGCATAGTTTGACTTATGCCAAGGCTGTTCTCAGAGTTCTTCAGTGGTATGGCCACATTTTCCTGAAGGCCCCATGTGGTTAACTAAACATGAGGGAAAATAATAGATGTGGGCCAATGTATGAAACAGCTGCTTAAATCATGCCTTCTCTCATGTTGTACATTGATGTAAACAGCTGTTTGCACAAAGGATTGTTTAACCAAGGGCAATTAGTCTAGGATTATTCTAGGAGGTGGTACTTGGTGTGGAACTCCCATAGAGTATGACACAGTGATTATATACAATACTTTTCAATGTCCTATCAAAGCTATATTTTTAAAGAATATGACTTAATATAAGCATAGAATATATAGGGCTGTTAAAATGCAAAAAGAATACCGAAACAAATCATAGGATTCTAGCACCTCCTGAACTGAGATATAAACCAAAAATTGTGCACACTTTTCAGTTTGCTCATTATGTCTCAGCTGAGATTGGGGAGGAGGGGAGTTAGCTCTAAACAGTGAGGCCACTTAACTATCCTGCCTAGTAAAGTGCCTATTTTCTAGGTGTCCAACAAAGCACTCGACACATAAACTGCTTGTTCGGTAGGGAAAACAGGGATCTCAAGAGCAGCGCCACAGGGCGCTCAGATGTGTCCTCCCTTTTCCACAGTGCTGCTATCTCCATACAAATCGAATTTATATTCTATGACGCCCCTCAGTATATTTTCAATAATCACTTTTTACAATTAGTTTTCCCTATTCCTTTAAGAATGTCGTTGAAATTTCAGTGTGACCACGTATATCATTTATTTACATTTATTCACCCATCCTATGCCCTACTGAGATTTCCAGTTTGAGCATGTTTGTTATCCGACTAAACTGGTTCAATTAATCCTCCTGTGGAAACACATGTTTCACTGTACTGCACTTCATCAGGGCTCATTTCTTGCAACATCTATTTGAATCCTTTATTTATTTCCTCATCTATTACAGTCATATCAGAATTCACACCCAAGATACGCCTCCTTCTACTTGTAACGTGTAGAGGTGCTGATTAAATCCTGGTGAATAACAATAAAACATAGGAGGATTAAATACATGTAAACTGATGATACAAGTGTTCAAACTGAAATTTCAATACAATACAGATGGAAGACCGCATATTAATTGTGAAAAGTGATTATTTAACATATGCACTGATGTGCCTCCAGAGAATTTGAATACAATGTATGTGTTTCCCCTGTAGTAGTACACATGTTAAATCCACGTCTTCGGATGTTAAGTTAGATGGGGACACAACTCACACATAGGCATCTAATCCTTCAAAGAAAGGGACTCAGAATAAACAAAAACGCTGAAGAGTTGTGCAACATATACAGTATCTGGGGAAAGAAAACAGGGTGGAGTGTTGAAGGACATTCGGGTAACCAAAGAGGGAAGAGAGATGGTGGGGCTAAAAAAGGTGGAAATTAGCCCATGGGTTGGCACCCGTTAGGTGAGCGGGATAGAAAACAAGGGCCATTAGGCAGCTAGAAGTGAAACCCGCTTATGGTGTATCTCAATTGGACCCCTCCTTTTTATATTGTCCAAATAAAATCATTGCAATTGCATTTTCAGGTGTATTCAGTGTGTACCCTCATAGTGAAATGTCTCTCGTGGTCAAAGAGGTAATAAAAGAAACTTCAAGAGAAATCATCCGCAGTTCCACAGAACATACAGGATGTGGGGTCAATTGTGTACTCTCTGTCCTCTCTGCTTATTTACTTTCTGAGACATCCCCCTAAAGTTTGATACATGTATTTGTCAGTCATTGTTCCTCTACTTTGCTCAGTGCTGTGTCATCTTGAGATCAGTGGTCATGACCTATTCTGCGGATTCATTTTCGACACCCCCTGATTCCGTATAGTATTCCATCCTCTGAAACTCTTGTAGATTCACTCCAGGACCCTGCCCAGGACGTCTTGTGGCTCTGACTTTAAAGTTCTACCAAGGGCCAATATGGTAAATCTGGGCGTCTTGCGCCTCAATATTGCCTTTAGGGGGCTCTGTGGACCAGCAACTGTTCAGATACAAAAGAAGGTTGGTAACACTCAGAAAAAAGAAAGGGGCGCTCTTCAAATCCGGGGTAGGTAAAGTTCAACTATCACGTGGTGCTTCCAGGGAAAGGATGTGGTTACCAACATCCACAAGGCTCTACCTCAATAGAACCACAAAACAAGACAGATTCATCCCGAGCACTCTGTTAATTAAGTCTTTGATTGCAAAAGTTCATAAAGTTCTTATTTATCTTGATTGACACAAGCACCAAGTCCAAATTCAGATTTCCATATCCCGGAGTGTATATTCCAACAGCTTTTATTTCTTCACATTGAAGTTCAATCATAGACACATGGTATCTTCAAACGATGTAGCCAACACGTGTTTCGTCGTGATTATTGTACACATTGACTTCCTCAGGGCTGCAACCCAAAAGGGAAATAATATCCGTAAATATATGGGACCCCCTCTCCAACCATTGGCACTTAGCAAATAGTAAGATTTAAGAATGAGTAGTAACAGAAGGTCCCAGTGGAAAAATAGAGGAAGCTTTGAAAAGAGAAGGAAACCTACACCAATTACATGCATCACCCATTGCATGTGGAAATTTAGATTGTCCTTAACCAGACAAACAAAAAATCATCCACTATTAAAGTGGTCTTAATTATTCGTAAAATTTATGATCAACTGTTTGATCTGTATATTCCTCATACAATTAGATCCTTTCAAAATTTAGGTGCCATCAGAACCTGCAAACGTAATGCACCATAATCAATTCTGTTGGCCACATAAATTAAGATCAGGCTCACCTTGCCAGTGGAACTTTTGGGGATTGAAACTGCGCCAGCCCCTGCACCAGCTTTTGTTGACCTTAACGGGACCAGCGCCCTGCGCCCTGCACCGCGAGTCCTCCCGCCGCCCCCTCTTTCACTCTAGCGGCCGCCGAGCGGAGGACTCGCTTTCCCGTGACCGGCGGCGCACCCTGACGCCGTCATTGGAGCGTCCGGAGGCGCATTAAAAGCACTGTCACCCCCGGCGGAAGCAGGCTCACCTTGCCAGTGGAACTTTTGGGGATTGAAACTGCGCCAGCCCCTGCACCAGCTTTTGTTGACCTTAACGGGACCAGCGCCCTGCGCCGTGCATTGCGAGTCCTCCCGCCGCCACTTCTTTCACTCTAGCGGCCGCCGAGCGGAGGACTCGCTTTCCCGTGACCACCTGCGGCGGCGCACCCTGACGCCGTCATTGGAGCGCCCGGAGGCGCATTAAAAGCACTGCCACCCCCGGCGGAAGCGGGCTCACCTTGCCAGTGGAACTTTTGGGGATTGAAACTGCGCCAGCCCCTGCACCAGCTTTTGTTGACCTTAACGGGACCAGCGCCCTGCGCCCTGCACCGCGAGTCCTCCCGCCGCCGCTTCTTTCACTCTAGCGGCCGCCGAGCGGAGGACTCGCTTTCCTGTGACCACCTGCGGCGGCGCACCCTGACGCCGTCATTGGAGCGCCCGGAGGCGCATTAAAAGCACTGCCACCCCCGGCGGAAGCGGGCTCACCTTGCCAGTAGAACTTTTGGGGATTGAAACTGCACCAGCCCCTGCACCAGCTTTTGTTGACCTTAACGGGACCAGAGCCCTGCGCCCTGCACCGCGAGTCCTCCCGCCGCCGCTTCTTTCACTCTAGCGGCCGCCGAGCGGAGGACTCGCTTTCCCGTGACCACCTGCGGCGGCGCACCCTGACGCCGTCATTGGAGCGCCCGGAGGCGCATTAAAAGCACTGCCACCCCCGGCGGAAGCGGGCTCACCTTGCCAGTAGAACTTTTGGGGATTGAAACTGCACCAGCCCCTGCACCAGCTTTTGTTGACCTTAACGGGACCAGAGCCCTGCGCCCTGCACCGCGAGCCCTCCCGCCGCCGCTTCTTTCACTCTAGCGGCCGCCGAGCGGAGGACTCGCTTTCCCGTGACCACCTGCGGCGGCGCACCCTGACGCCGTCATTGGAGCGCCCGGAGGCGCAATAAAAGCACTGCCACCCCCCGCGTCGCGGGAGCGCGCGGGAGCGCCCGGGGCTAAGCCCGGGCAAAGGGCGGGCCCTCTGTGGCCCTCAGAGGCACGAGGAGGACGGGACGGGGCCACCGCCATAACTTCACCCTCACAAGGTACTTCTTCTTTTCCAGCCTATGTGCCCGGGCTGCTAAAGTCACAGTTCTCATTAGGACCTTTTGTTATTGACATTGTTCCATATTGCAGCTGGGTGTACCAGCATGATGGTCTATAATTATCTTGCTCTGTGCATTGAGTGGTAATCCATCCCCCCTCCTAGCTTTCTGTTTATCATATTTGTTCCGTTTACTGTTACTACCTTGCCCATCAGACGCTAGCCCATATTGTTCTCGGACTACTATACGTTCCCACCACTATGTCTCCAAGGGGCAGTCGCAGCAAGACAGCAGCTGCGGGGGGTGGTTCAGTAATTGGCCCTATAGATAATTTCATTACTAAGGCCAATGATGCCATAAACCAGGGTATTTCGCTCCTAGAGCGCAGGGTCTCTCAAGATTTGGCCCACGCCAAACGCTCATCCCTTGGTCTTATTGCTGCCACTACCACACCTGTTCAGGTCTTGCCAAACTATATCAGACCTCTAGTAAACATTTGTGCCGACATCCATACCATCCCAAGTGAGGTAAACTTATCAGCCTCTATCCCTTTGATAGACTCAGAAACAGATATTAGCATGGACTTGGAGAAGACCCCAGATTTGCTTATCAACCCTACCCTTGAAGAAATATCTGGTGATAATACAAGGCAACTAAGAGGTAGACGTTAGGGTGCTATCCAAAAACAGAAAGCATACTCATCGAAGTCCCGGTCTACAAAGGTTAGGAAACATGGTCCGATAAAAAGAAAAACTGGGAAAGGTACTAACTCTAACTTTAACCAAAGCATAAGTAGAGTTACGGAGACTATTCAGGAGGATGATAGAGAGAAGGAGCAGCATGGCGGAATGTTAGATAACAATGACAACATTAATGATAACACTGGAAGTGCAAACGACCACATGTTGGAAAGGCTGGGTGAATTATTAAGTATTTACTTATCTCCCATTGAGAGTAGGCTTACTCGGATTGAAAAGCAAATAGCTGAACTTAGTATCCCTGTTAAGAACCTACTTAAAGAATGTGTTGTAAATGGTGCAACAAACTCCAGCTCTAATAAAACAGTTGGTTCAAAACCTAATACTCCTCAAGCACCAACCACAAAAACTAATGTTGCACCTAAAGTCCCATTAGTTATATCAGCGACACCAAAGGGTCCATCTATCAGCCAGCCAATAGTTACCCTTAGTACTAACAATGCAGCCTCGGATAAAAGGAAGGACCAGAATACTAAGAAATTAAATGCGACTATTACTGGTCAACCCGCGAATCCCGCAAGTTGTTCCTCCGTGGCTCAACCGCCACAAAAAACAATTAAGCAAGTTCCCTCTCGCATTAACCTTCCACCAGAATGCGGAGCGTATGTACTGGTGTTAGTAAATGTCTCTAAATTAAGGAAGGACCAGGATGAAACCTTTTCCTCTCTTAAAAATAAAACCTTACACTGGATAATTGCAAATTGCAATTTTCCCATAGATGGTGCCAGGGAGATTATTAACACTCAGCGAGTGGGCTGGATAGGCCCACTCAGGAAAAAGTTTGAGGGTGATTGTGTTACTATAAGTTTTAAAAACCCTCAATGGGCGGAGAAAACACTTGCCAGCGCCCCATCACCCTCCCCTGGGAATTTAACACCACACTCCTTCCATTAGGCTATTTTTATAGACATTTGATACCTCCTGAACAGGCTATGGCGAGCCACCCCACAATCCCTCATCAAGACTTGAATTTTGGAGCAAGGATTAAATCACCGCTCTTTATTCAGAATCAGAAGCCCAATGTTAATTACATGAATAGCCACAATTGGCGGAACCAGGCCTCAATGTCAATCCCTATTCTTCATTTTCCACATTATCCACAAGCCCCAGCCATGCACCAATACAACTACAGAGAAAGGTCATACCCAGTTCCTGACCCCTATCAGTTCACACCAACAACATTCAACATTCCTACTCATAATCGATTTGAATACTTTTCTAATTTAGATGAACAGGACTGACTGGGAACACCGGCCAAAAATGAAATGTATGGACAAGCTGCAACTAGCAAATTAGAGGGACCTCCAGTTACAGTTGCAGCTTGTCATGACCTAATTGATCCTATAGAAACCATTCCTCCCAACATTATTTTGCCCATTTCCCATAAGACAACCTATTAAAAAACAAGAAATACTGGGAGTAGATCAGGCAAACGTGGTAACACTTATGGTTTATCAATTTTAAGTTGGAATGTTGCAGGACTGGAAGCTAAGTTGTTGGACCCTGCATGGATCGAGACAATTAATGATGCGGATATTCTTATGTTCCAAGAAACATGGGCTGTAGGGAATTTGTACATAGAGGGATACCACTGTTTTAGCTTGACATCATCCAAACCTAGATTTGGCAGAGCAGTGGGTGGCCTATTCATTGGGATCAGAATTCTGGCAGGTGGTATAATCAGAGACTTGCAGAATGATTACCCTGCTAATCCTAACATCCAAATTCTCGAATATAAGTTAAAGTCAAAGACCACTATTTATTTAATACATTTTTATAATAATGATTTTTTATTGTGTACCGAACAAATTTTTTTTGGCATTATCTAAGGTTTTAAGTATGCTTGAATGTTCATTAGTAGACACTAAGACTGGCATTCTAATAGGGGGCGATTTTAATGTGAAATTAATAGAGAACTATGGGTCTGATGAACCTATTTGCCCTGACTCAGTAGATCGCAGGGGATCAGAATTGTCTAAAATATTAACTGAATTCGACCTTGCTGATGCTATGAGGGTAGGGCATAATACGAATTTCCCTTCTGCCCCAACGTTTATCAGTAGGGATAGTAGTTCCATCATTGATTATGTATTCACGTCACCACTCTTAACAGACTGAATAGCAAAAACTTCCGTGGTGCAAACTTCTTTTAGTGATCATAATCCACTGTTGGTGATTTTAAACTTTGTATCTAGTCCAATTTATATGAATTTAAACGGGGCAAGGGACATTACACCCTCAATTGATGGCCTCCGGCTAAAATGGAGGGGAATTGATTGTAGGGCCATTCTAGATAGCGTACAAACGACACACCCACATCTGATAAAATCTTGCCTGTCACCCAGTGGAAACCATGAGAATTTAATTGCAGATTTTGAAGCATTATGTCACACCATTAAAACCCTCCTGTCAGTCCCACTCCCAAAAGAATGCAAAGAGCCCAGGTGGTTCGACTCATCTTGCTCCTTGGCCAACAGAGAGTTAAGAAAAGTACTCTCTGCCAAACCAAGGTGCAGAGTTGCTGTTCAAGCCGCCAGGAAAAATTATAAAGAGAAAGTATCGGTAAGGAAGGCCAACCTACTGTCCGATCACTGGGACTCTTTGTTAATCAGTGCGAATTTGGGTGGCAGTGGCCCATTCTGGTCCGCTGTCAGAAAAACGAGGGAAATGGGTAAAGAGCTCACCCAAATTAGCTGTAACATAACAAGTGCAGCATGGGAGAGCCATATGTCCAAAACCTATGCAGTCCCTTCTGATGAGTATTTTCTCCCTAACCCAGGCCAATTGGATGGCTTAAAGATTTTGGATCATGAAGTTAAAATAGCCATAAGGGAAAGTCTAGGAAATAAAGCACCCGGACCAGATGGTCTCCCCATCGATATCATTAAACATAATGTCGACTTGTGGACACCTATACTTCTTAACATCTTTAATAGTCTCCCAGAAGTAGACATGCCGGCTACTTGGGCTACTAGTATTATTGTCCCAATTTATAAAAAGGGAGACAGGTCAGATCCAGCAAACTATTGTCCCATTTCCCTTTTGGATAATACCCTAAAAGTCCTTGGATGTATAATCTACAATAGGGTACTGGAATGGGCGGTTGATACTGAGTTCCTAGATCCCTGCCAGATGGGGTTTAGGAGCGGGGTAGGAACAGTGGAGCAATATTTAAATTTGAAATTGATAATTGATAAATACTGCATTGCCCGCTCATCCCCTACCTACCTCGCTTTTATGGATCTTTCATCCGCTTTTGATCTTGTGAATAGATCTAAGCTCTGGTCAATTCTCTCATCCAATGGTCTTGATGACACCCTCGTCAGATTTCTAGCCTATCTCCATACTAACCTGAAAGCACGGGTACGTATTGGGATGGTGGAGAAGTCTCGGGAGCCATTGAGATAGGGAGGGGGGTGAGACAGGGGTGCGTTTTAGCACCCCTGTTGTTCATCATTTATATCAATGGTCTATCCAATTTTCTTAAAAAAGTCACCTCAGATGTCCCAATGATTTTAGGTAATCCTTTACCCGTGCTCCTATATGCAGACGATGCCGTGCTTATAGCCCGCACCCCTAATGCTCTTCGTCTGCTGGCACACAGCTTTGTAAAATTTATGGAGGGTCTGGACCTGAAGGTAAATTTAAAAAAATCTTTTATTATGTCCTGCGGCCCGGGCAAAAGGAAACTCAACACAATCCAAATAGGCACAGATAAACTAGAATCTGTTCCTAACTTTCCTTATTTAGGGTTGGTTTTCGCTGCGAACAGCTCAAGGAGTGGGCCTTTGGCCCACGCCACGAGCAAGTTCTCGAAAGCCAACAATTCTGTGTTGAGCCTCCCTCGCCCAAAGAAAATTGGTGCCACTAAGGCTATTTTAAAGATTTTTAAACTGCAGTGCTCACCTGTTGCTACGTTTGGAGCAGAGGTATGGGGGTCGGGAAACAGTACTTGTATTCAAAGAGAGGAAAATCGCTTTTGTAGAAAAGTGTTGGGTGCACCGATTTCCTAATCTGATTTTATCTGTCATAAAGAACTAAACCTTCCTTATATAAGTGATTTTATTAGAGCAAGACCAGCTCTTTTCTGGATCAGAATCTGGAGAAATGATGCTGCCGTCCTTACACAAAATATCATTAAGGACTGCCTAAACTGCGAACACGGTATGAAGATTCCTTGGTTCACAGAAGTTTTTAAATCACTTAATGAAGTTGATAGAGGTACTTTGTTCACTGACCCAATGTTAATTGAACCAAATGACAAAGCTAAGGTTCAAAATGCACTTTACGCACTTTACAGAAATGGTCGCACTGGAAGAGAATCCCAGAAATCAAGTGTCATGAAATATATAGGAAATGGACTGTGTGGGCAAACTTTCCCGCCCTATCTCTCCCTCCCTATGTCTAGTTGGGGGCGAACTCTATTGTTTCGTTTAAGGGCAGGAACTGTAAAATTTTTGCTGTCATTTCCTTTGGGGTATCGACATAGTGCTGATCTCATCCCATGTCCCTGTGATGGTGTGAGTACACAAGATGATCTACATTTTTTATTTTCCTGTAAATTTTATCTGAGATTCATAAAATGGTTTTTAACCCCCTATTTTAAAAAATACAGACCTCTCACCCTCAAAGAATCATATATAATGCTGCTTACTTTGGACACTGAAGAACTGACTTTTCGCACTAGCACTTTTTTAAGAACGGCTATACGAGCTCGTAAGATGATGGAAAACCCCTGAAATTAGAAACTAGCCATAATGGTGTCACTATGTATATAATATAATGAAATGGAATTTATTGTGTAGTTATTGTATAATATTATGGAATGCTCTTTTGTATAATTCTTTTTATCTTTTTGTATGTACTATATTTCAATGAATTATTGCTGTAATCGGTACTTTTATGAATTTTATGAAATTCGAATAAAGGTCTTTTGAACTTGAACTTGATTAAGATCAGGTCCATCATTACCAGCCTAGTTCACCATCTTAGAACATTTTAATTCCCACAACTTAGAGTTTACCTAAACCCCTGCAATCAAAGACTTAATTAACAGAGTGCTCGGGAGGAATCGGAACTGTTCAGATACAATGCCACCCTCAGCTTCACGGCATCGCCCAGACCACCGATCTCCTGTAGAACTGTTTGGTTCTCAAGCACCTCTATGAACACTCCAGTGCAGTCTACATCAGAGGTCAGCTGAAATGTGTTCTGCTCTATTCTGATCAGCAATTTCCACAGGGTGTGTTCCCAGCCATCTGTCGTCCATGTCGCCATCTTCTACCTTCTCCAATTTTCTACCACTTTACCTCCTCCTCTTCATCTGAGATTACACCTCAGTCCGCTGAACTAAATGTTAATCTTGCACAGAAGGCCACTGATCACTCAGCTGCCATTTTGTTCCACTCCGACACAGAGGGCCCTGGGGGTTTGTCTCCTGCCATGGACCTACAGCTTCACACATGGATGTCATTCTAATGAGAGCCTATGTGGGGATCGTCATCGAGTCTAAGTTCAAGAAGACTCCCTTCAAGATTGAATGAGTGTTTTCACCTACAAGATCTTAATTTCAGTGACAGGTGCTCAGCATCTCTGCATCTGCCAAACTGAATGCCTGACTACGTGCCAGTGCCCAGACAATAAAATTGTGGTTATTAGCAGTATATTTAGGTATGACAGAAAAATGCAGGTTTAGGTCTCAAGACTTGAGGAGTGCCATGGCTAAAACAGCCTAGTTGAGCACATGTAGTGAGGGATGGGGGGATGGAATTCACCTTGTTCAGCATGGTGGCGGTCCTTTCAAGGCTCTTACTGAAGGCCCAATTGAGAGGTAGGAGATATGGAACGAAACCCAAACAATGCGCTCTGTGAACAAGTCTCCTGAAAGGCTTATCCTTTCTGTCCATCTGGCACCAAAATCACTGCAGACTGTACATCTAGTGCGAACCCCCCTTGTAAGAAAACTAATTGGGGAGGCAGAAGTTTTGTTCACTGTGCCTCTAAGGCATGGAATGAACTTCCCTTCCAACTAAGAAACGCCCCAGATCTTATTTCTTTCCGGAAGGGTTTAAAGACATGTTTTTTTTCTCACCACTAGGCCTTATTCTTTTCATTCAGGTAACGAGTGCTTAGCACCAGGACACCCTGGGGTAACCGTGCGCTCTATAAGCATTAATACCATAACATAACATATTGGCCCTGGGGAGATGTTTATAGTTATCTATCCTCTAAAGCAGGGGTCTCCGAACCGGTCCTGGAGGGCCGGATCCATTCCAGATTTTTTGGATATCCCCATTGAGATACATGTAGTAATTTTAAAAATCTGGCATGGATCCGGCCCTCCAGGACCGGTTTTGAGACCCCTGCTCTAAAGAAACAACATCCAGGGACAACAATATGAGCTGCATGAACTGTGTGGGTCGTGGCAAATTCAGGCAGTTCTTGTGGTTCTCTTTGGACCTTGTTTCTCTAAGTTGAATCACATGAAGCGCAGGAGCTGTGATAAATGCCTGAAATCTGCCCGTTTGTTACGCTTGCCTAAAAGAAATCTGGATGTTTTTTGTAGCCTAATTTCAGTGTGCATGCACATTTTTGAAAATAGGTGTATTTTCTCCGTTGTATTATTTGGAAAATACTTTCGCTTATCCCTAGCCACCATACATACGATTTGCAAGCATGTGGCAAGAAGAACGAGCATTTGGCATGGGTGCCTACAGGATCATTTAGGCTAATAAATGGTCAAAAGTGCACAAAAAACATTTTCACAAATTTTAACATGTGCTCCTATTTGAAGCTTAATGCACATTTCACAAGTTAGTCGCGGATGGTTGTACCCTCGGGCAAAATGTTTGCTCGCGTTTTTGTCATAATAAGGCTCAAAAACACACCTGATAACCTATCACAGCACTAAGATCATTTCCACTGGGGTGATTTTCCACCCCTAACACTTTTTAAAATTGGCTTATTTTTCTGTTCTATTTTTACAATCTGTATTATCTTCTTTCTTTCTACCAAAACCAATGTCATTTCTATTTTTGAAATTTCCTCGCTTGCACTCCCCCTGATCATGTTTGTATACAAAAGAGGGTGATTACCCACGAAGCCTGGTGGCGCACAAAGTGGTACATTGCGGCCAACGGATCAAAGGGCTTGCCAAAAATGTCTCAAAAAAGCCGCTTTGGGCCCATCGTTTGACACCTTTATCACAAGGCGATTTTCATTGAAATTTAGCCTTTGAATGATGGCAACGTGGAAAACAAGAGGTTCATTTACCAACAAAACAGTGTTAATGACTGCAGAACGCAATTACGACGAACTAGTTTTATTAAAAGATGTAATTATAGTTATGGTGCAACCAAATAATGTTAGATAGAGTGAATGAACAATGATGAGAATGGCAGCTGTATTCAAGCGGAGAAACGTGATAAATAGAGTCACATTAGCAGCCATCTTGTGTTCTAGGATACCCCCAGAATATCCTAGCTTATCTCCGAGCCTTTCTGCTTTTTTTTATTATTGTATGCATGAATTACACTGGCCCTGGTTCATAAACCTATTTCTAAAAGTTGAAAATCCTCAAAATTTCAAATACAGATATACATCTGCACATGTGCCATTTCTCCATAAGTGCTCCCAGCATGCTGCGCCTTCTATCGCAGTGTTTACCTGACATAAGTGTCATGGAACTGTGCTTTACAACATGAAAGTGTTTGCTCCTTTTTATCCCCACCAGTAATACATATCCCGGTGAGAAATCCTTTCACTCTTTCTACCTATGAAATATAAGAGTGTTTCTCCCTTTTCACCCCTAGCTGATATGAGTTTGCTAGACCTTTTGACACAAAGTCTAGCAGTACAAATTGGGTGTGAAAACACTGAGAAGGAGTCTGAATAGATGCAAAGCTATCACTGTGTTCGTTGCCTTTCAAATGCTCATCCAGGGAGGGCTTTAGCGCTGGTGGCGCCCAGAGCGTGAATGTTTGTTGACCGACCCCCCCCCCCCCCCCACCTCTCTCCCCATGACCACCTCCGCTGAGGATTCCATCACTACCATCCTTTCACAGTGCCCCTCAAGTCTCCATAACCACTCTCTCTCTCAGATGCATTTGATTCGTTTTATAGCGCCTCTTATACCAGTGTAGGGTGTCAGAACACTCCACATCACACAGATTACTCAGACAGTCAATCATACTTGCATACATCAATGTATAAGAAATGTTGCATAAGACAGAGGACTACAAGGTTTAGGAGGCACAGGGGATCCATACTGGTAGGCAGTATAATTTAATAGTGCTTGATCTGGAGAAGCACACACTTAGAATTCAAAATGTAACACCACGGTTGGGGACTCTCTTTAATAATAAGAACTGAGGTCTACCCAAATTAACCAATTTTGCAACATTAGGATAGTAAAAGACTAGGGAAAAATCATAACGGTCTAATCTATACCGTTCAATTTGCATGCAGCTCTTTAATGTCAGGTAATAGCTTGCTGTTCTGTATTAGGAATTTTACTTATAAACTGCAAGTAACAAGAGGATTTATCTGACAAAATCCACTGACCTATTTATGCACTTTTTGATCTGCATGGTACAGGTTCTTTGCAGCAGGCACATTAACCCTCTGCGCTGCCTTAGGATGAGTAAAAACTTCCACTAGACAACATTTCGATCTCCCTGTCTCTCCAGTAAGAACATTAACTACCAGAGTTATTTTGAATTTGTACTGTTGGCTGAAAATCGCTGGAGACAAAGAATGCAGCAGCAGGTGCTTCTAAAACCATAATATAAAGCACCCGAGTCAGCACCCAGTGCTGTGGCACCGGTCGCACCGCCCTAGAGCTGGCCCTGTGCTCACCACTGCGCACAGGGTGTGGCTTCAGTTTGGTGTTACACCACCTTAATAAATGTATTTTCTGATAAATAGTTGGGTACAGGGGTTTTCAGTGAGATCGTATTGCACCAGGATTTTTTACGTACACAGAGAAAAAAAATGCATGCACATTCTCCCTCTCTGTTTTGAAAGTTCTCAAAACTGTAGCTTATTTTGCAAAATATTGTTTTTTCTCTCTTAGTATTCATACCAATCTGCATTCCTCTCCCTTTCTACTGCCCATTAGGCCCCTCTCATGTACCGTGCTTCTCATATTTTTAACATTTCATGCCAGCCTGACTAAAGGAAAATCTGAATCTTGTACACTCTCCCCCAAATCTTACTGACCAAGCAACGCCCCTGACTGCACAGTTTACCAGGGAGCACCTATTCGTCCGCCCTACCCCTGCGTTTAATACTGCAGAAAGTAGACACACAGAAGAGCAACATGGCCCAGTAGCCACATCTGTTGTGAGCTCTGGCGGCTCGGCACAAATCCTGGTGAAAATCCTGCTCAAACCATCGCAACATACATGAACAAAGGGACTCCAGAGACAGCTGCATGACCCCTGTGCATATGGGAAAACCATTGGGGCGATTTGTTCATCGGGAGGCCAACATCGAGTCCAGGCCATGCAGCACTAATGGGGAGGTAGTGGTAAGATGGCGGCCTGGCCCCACTTCGGACAAAGGCCGCCGGAGAAACGTTGACTCCAATATCGGAGGTGGTGGACACCAGGCGGAAGCAGAGCACCGGCGCTACCCGGTGCCGGTGAAATATTGAGCCAGCCCCTCCCCCCTTAGACAGACGTGAGGGCCGGGAGGCCACAACGACGAGAGAGGTGGCTCGCAAACCCCCAGAGTCAGTCTGCCTGGCGCCGGAGGCCTGCAGGGGAGGAGTAGGTGCAACTTTGGGCCCCAGAGGGAGTTTCCCTCCCAGTGAAAGAATGGAGTGTGGGGGAGAGGGCCCCATCAAGGTGGGAGTGCGAGATGGCAGAGGAAGCCTGAGGAACATACAGGGAGCTTGAAGGGACACCGCCACCAGCTGCACGGACACCTGAAGGCAGGAGAGACCGGAGGTGAGAAGCTTCTCCCATGAGTGAGGAGCCTGTGCCGCAGAAAGGGGACCCAAAGAAAGCTACAATACCCAGACAAGGCGGTGAAACAGAGAGCAGTCTGGGCCCCCAACTTGGGCTGGTGCACCAGAGTCCCCTTCGTACTAATCGGTGTCGGGCCACCACAAACATAATTGGGTCTGGGCTGCAGTGGATCCAAGACGAGGGGCTTCCAGTCACTCCTAAACACCTATGCCCCACCTAGCCAACAGAGTACTAATACCTGGGAACTACAGGAAAGAAACCACCCGGCGGTGGGGGGGAAGTAGCCCATGCGAGAGGTACCAGCAGCGGACTAAATGGAGGTGAATCCCCCCTGTGGACTTAGCGGACCATATCGTCAAATGTGGTGAACAAACAAAGGGCCTGTCTGGGACCAGGACGTCGGGGTGAGGAGAGCCAGGTTCACAGTCCCTGCAGCGAGACATCACCTATGGGGATCACAATGGCCAAGGATAAAGGCCCCTGACCATCCAAGCAAGGAAAGATTGACAAATATGCCAAGGTGACTCCACCACCCCCTAAGATAGAGTGAAGCCAGCTCTCTACCCTACAACGCAACCATGCATCCAGAGAGGCCTTAGAAGGGAAAATGTCTGAGTTCTGATCGGAGGTGATCCTTTGCGGTAAGACAGTTGCAATGTTTCTGAGAGAGTCACACATGCAGAGGGCCATATCTCGGAGGTGGAGGGCTCAACCCGGGGCCTACGCAAAGAAGTCGCTGATCTAATGGCCGCCCTGAAAGAAGTGACCTGGAAGGTGGATGAAGCCGAAAATAGGGCCCGCAGAAACAACCTGTGATTTGTGGGATCCTGGGAGAATTCGAAAGGTACAGACCCAGGGTCCTTCTTGATCACATGGCTCATAGATCTCTCCCGGCAGCATAGTTCTTGCACTGTTCCATAATAGAGCTTGCCCACAGAATTCCCAGCATCCACCCGCCACCAGGGCCCCCCCACGGCCCTTGATCACGTGATTCCTTAACTATCAAGACCGAGACCTCATACTCCGAGAGCTGGGGAAGAAGGGGGAAGTCAGGTATGACAATGCCAAAATAATAAATGGTATTCCCAGATTACTCCAGAGAGGTACAGAAACAACGAACCATATTTGACTCAGTCATAGCAAAGCTGGGAGCCCTCCAGATTCAGTATAAGCTGCTCTTCCTGGCCAAATTAAAAGTGATATTTTAGGGCACCTCTTACTTCTTCGAAACGCCAGAAGAAGCATAGACCTGGTTCAAAGAATGCTCCCTCGGGGATGCGGATTGGACGCAATGGGGTCTTCCCTAAAAGATACACCCAAGAGGCCAGATCCTAAACAACACTGGGAAAGAGGAGGAGACTGACGGCAGGGACTCACAGAGATGGGAGTGGGACCCCGTTCCACGCTGATCCATTCCTGCGAGATGCAGTCCAGCTATCTGATTCAGAGGAAGATCTAATACACACTAAAACAAATAAGAAACCTCTCAGGGACCGCGAACAAACATATACAGATCACTCAGATAAGGAATATATGGCGCCTATTGGCAGCGACCACCCACTCCTCCGAAATATCCACCACATGGAAGGGTCGAGCACTGAAGCTAATGGTCAAGTGTCAGGACCGCAACAATTGTCTAAGAGTGGTGTTGATGGTTAGAACACGAGAGCCAGCCAGAGCTGAGGACATTATTGGGTAAATAAGTAACTTAAAGACACTAATACGTCTCGCCCTGTTGGGCAGCACCACTAGTTATAGGACACTCTCCTAGTTGGCTGAGTACTAAAGTGGGGGGTTGGGACTACAGACCTCTCAGACTCTGCCTACGCCAATAGTTGTCACAGTTGACCAATGGGGAAATTGGTTATGGGTGGTGGAAGAGTGTGGGGAGGGGAGAGTTCACGGCGGTTAGGAGGGGATAGAGAAATTCAAATGTTATTGTTCTTCTCAGACTATAGCCAACCGAAGGGGAAACTAGGTTATAGAAGGGGACAGGAGCGACTAATCCATATACAAGATTTGCCAGTGACAGCGCAGGGGAGGAAAAAGTCCCAAACAAAAAATGTGTAAGGGAAACTACTCTGTCCTGACATGGAATGTCAATGGGCTAGGGAGCAAGGTTAAGAGAGGGTGGCAGACGAGGTACCACATGAGGCTGAAGTGTGACATTGCCATCCTCCAAGAGAGGTACAAAAGGGGGTGGTGATGGACGGAGTATCTGAATCAATCAAACACTCATACCCAGTCAACAGATCTGGGTTTAATCCATCACCGTTCCTTAGCCCACTCTGCCACCCCAGTTCATACATGGCTATATGCAAATCAGTCTGACCCTGTGCCTCATGGGAACAGTCCAGCCCGAACTGCCAAGCCATGTCTTCCCTGGACCGGAAACAAGCTTCCGAGGAGCGGTTTCTGGCATTCCACCCCCATTTGTACCATCCTCCAAGAGACACACCTGATAGGCACTCATTGTGCTTTTTTGGGAAGGGGGGCCTACGTCATGCTAGAGCATGCTGGGATCACATCAGGATCATGGGGAGTTGCGATATTATTAAAGAAGACTCCTCCTTGCCACACCATTACAACTTGGGCAGACCCAAATGGTACCTTTGTAGCAGTGCAAGGGACATGGGGCGGGAGAGAACTAGCCCTGACCATTGTCTATGCCCCCCAACGATTGTAAACCAGACACTAGACAAGATAGCTGGGATACTACTGGAGACAGGCCCCTCCACACACATTATGGGTGTGATTTTAACAATGTGGTAGATCTCCAAGCAGATCGCTCATAAGTTGGCAGGGGGATGTGCACACCCACCCCCTAGCTGAGTTCCTGGACACCCTGGGTCTAACTGATCTCTGGCTCCAGCAACACCCACAAGAGAGGGCCTATTCCTTTTTCTCAGGGGCCCATAGAGTCTTTTCCAGGTTGGGTTACCTCCTTGCGCCAGCAGGAGAGGTAACGGAAGTGGAACGAGTAGAATACCTGGTGAGAGGCATATCTGATCACTCACTCCTTTGGCTGAAAGGGGGTGGAAAAATACACAGACGCAGCCAGGAATGGAGGCTGGCTGCCTGGGGAACTGCAAGATGGTGCAGTAGCAGAGAAGATCCATGTAGAATCGGAGAGGTACTTTAGTGAAAATTAGGGATCTGTGTCCTCAGCAGTGACCCTATGAGAGGCCTGCAAGCAGTATTAAGAGACAGAGCGCAGAACATATTAACACACAAGAAGACAGGGGGAAACCAGAGAGACAGAGGCCCTAGAAAACAAACTCCTGCAGCTAGAAAGGCAGGTGCAAACCAGAGAAAAAGAGGGTATTCTGTGCCAAATTGAGATAACACGCATGGGCTATTGGGCACTAGCTGAAAAAGAAGTGACAACTCAAATACAGGCCATGCGGCACCGACTATATGAGACTTGCGATAAGGCCGGGAAGTTACTGACCTGGCTGGGGAAGAAAGAGAGGGAAGCACGCTGGTGTAACGACCGGATTTTCGGACCACATAGAATCAGCTCACTAGGACACCACCAATCCAGCCGAAACTTAACCACCTCCCTCCTCAGAACCTATTTACCAGAGGCATCTGGGTACCTACCTGAGGATGGGGAATTAGCAATATACAAACTTAGATCTTCTAAAATATCACACTCATACCTTATAGTCTCGCGGCAGCATAGGCCCAGACTAGACTACCCTGAGGCAGTTCCGATTACTTACCATTACACACTGATCACAATCAGTGCTCGCGCAAGCCACAATCCGGTGGGTATAGGCACTGTATCCCCCCAGTGCTCTCACTATTTCATACATACACAAGCCACAATCCGGTGGGTATACACATTGACCACAATCAATGCTCTCATTAACGCCACTTTTCCTAACGGCGATCTCATTACACACCGGGTTCCTCCGGTGCTCTCGCAAGCCACAATCTTGTGGGTATACACATTGACCACGGTCAATGCTCTCATTAACGCCACTACACAACGACGATCACTTTCCTATGAATACCTTCATCTCTCTCTCTCTCTTTCTCTATGTTGGGAAGTTTCTCTATCTACTGGGAATATAATATTATAGGTTAGGGGATGGATAGACAGGTCAATCCTCTCACACAAGAATGGCCAAATCACAATGTGCAAAGGTTGTTTCCTAATTTAAGTGCTCCTCTACTCTCTTGCTCAGTTACCATTTACCTGGACGGGAGATGCATCCGTTCACATAACAGCATCTGACTAGAAGAAAGGTTAACTTTATCATAAGATAACAACAATTACACAATAGTTCACTAAGAACTAGGGTACCTTTATTCAACAATAATAAAATATAACAACAATATAATACTGCAATAATAGTATCAAAGCTCGCCAGCTGCTCCAACTAAAATACCTTCAATCTTTCTGAGAGAGTATCAGCCCTCGGACTTTCTCGGACTTCAAAATGGCGACTGTCTGCCTTAAGTTGATTAACTGCAATAATGCTAGTGACTAGCTGCCGTCTACTAACTGACTCCTGAACTCTCCGTGCTTTCGCTAATATGGAACCGTGTTCATGCATGGAAATTTACGGCCAGTAACCTGCCGCCCACCAAATTCTTATACCATCCCGTGCCAAGGACACGTTCTCAGCCGGCCGGCCTGATGTTATGTCTTCAACACGAAGAAAAATACAATCCTTCGATAAGGGCCAGCCTGAGCCAGTTCTCTCCAAGTGAACAACACCTTATAACTAAAACATTACATTTGACCTAAAAGCATCTCAAGCAGCCGAGGCAGAAAGAAAGATGGAGTCTTTCCCGTTTGAGGCCTACAAGGCCCGAAATAAGCATAACTCCATTAGAAATCTGCTAGCAACCTTACAAAAGGACGAATTAATATTAATACTAAGGAATCTATTCATTAACATAAGTTTATAGACCCTAAGATGCATAAATTGGCCAGGTCTGAGGTTCTAATCCTCCTATTAGAATGATAGCAGGCTAAAGTCACCTTCACTCAAAAAAGGGGCAGAAAACCCGGTCAGAACAGCTGGGTAGCCATGATCCGGGAAAAGGAAGAGACACACACCATGGCATCTGCGATCGCGGGCTCTTTTGCCCGATATTACGCAGAGCTGTATGACGAAAGGCCCCTAGCAAATAATCTCCAAATCAGCAGTTACCTCAATGGCATTGACATGCTGACCCTTACCCAAGATCAATGCAACTCCCTTGAAGGGGACCTAACCCCCTAAGAAGTCATGAATGTCATCAGCAAACTGACGGCCGGGAAAGCGCCGGGGCCAAATGGTCTTCCAATGGAGCTGTACAAGCGCAGTGCTGGCCAGCCCTCATCTTCCAAACATATACCATGCAGCGAAGGAAAGACGGGCACTCCCACCTGATCTTTTTATCACCACAGTGGTAGTGGTCCATAAGCCCAGGAAACTCGCAGCGGACTGCGGGTCATATCGGCCGATATCACTGCTCAACAAAGAGACCAAAATTCTGGCCTCCATACTCGCCACATGACTCTTGTCGGTGATTCCGACCTCGGCCCACGGTGACTAATCCAGCTTTATGCCCAAGCGTTTCATGCCATACGATCTCTGGCGGCTAGCAAACTGGATCTCCAGAGTGAAAGGCAGATCTAGCCTGCATGTGTTCTTCTCACTGGATGCTCAAAAGGCATTTGATGCTGTCCACTAGCCCTATATGAGACAAGTTCTGATAAGATCTGGGTTTGGCCCAGTATTCAGGGACTGGCTGGAGTTGTTATACACTAATCCAAGAGCTAGGGTGCGTGTTAATGGGGTGCTGTCAACAGACTTTACAATCAGAAGAGGCACCAGACAGGGCTATCCTCTCTCCCCTTATCGTTTGCAATAGTGCTGGAACCACTGGCATGCTTAGCTCGGATGCACTCAGGGCTGAGTGGGTTCAAGGATGATTTGGGGCAGCTAAGTGACGAAAGCATATCATTATACACAGACAACATACTCCTCTATGTCACTATTCCAGCCCAGACACTCCCCCGGACCTTGCAGATATTCTGAGAATATGGTACATATGCGGGGTACAAAATAAATTGGGACAAATCCAGCCTCTACTCGACAGGTGGTACCCTAGATTTCTGAGACACTCTGGGTCATCTTAAGTTGGCTCAGGACGGATTTAGCTAATTTGGCCTATACATCACCATAGATGACACAACAAACCTTAATCACAACATCAAGAAGGTCCTCACGGAATTCAGACACTACAACGCAATGAGTATAATGGGGGCATTGCCCTGCCGGATATACGGACGTATTACAGGGCAGCACACCTGATTGTGGTCAATGAATGGGGATATGCAGCAGGAGACCATCCCACTTATGCCCTGGAAAAGCTGCGATTTCAAAGCTGCACATATCACCACTATCTATATGGAGGTGGGGGAACCCATAGGTTGCTCCCTGCCACCCAGCGACCAATAGGGGCCTGGAAGGGGGCTCAGCAGCAAATGCAAAGGGACAAAAGGCACACAATGGAGAACCTACTCTGGAAGGGTACCCGGTTACCGGAGCTAAATTAACTCCAAGGGTTTCAGCAATGGGACATGATAGGGATCTTTAAACTTGGGGATAATATACAGGAAGGTACCCTCATTACATTTTCGAGGCTACAGTCAGATAATCAACTAAGCAACACCCAGAGATCCAAATACATGCAACTGCAACATGCATGGAGGGCGGAAGGGCTGGATATCGCTGGCATACCCGAATATGCCCCCCTGGAGGGTAGACTGCTACAGGAAGAACTAACAAGTAAAGCTGTCTCGTGGACATATAAAACTGTAAGTTACAATAAGCCTGACAACTTGAGACCCCTCAGATCTAAATGAGAAGCAACCACGGGGACACTAGAAGATATTGATTGGGAAGCTGCCTTGATGCATCCACAGGAAGTGGCAATCAAATCAAGACTCAGACTGATACAATTCAAGATCCTACAAAGGACCTACTATGGTAGGACACGCCTCCACGCCATGGGGAGGGCTGAGACACCTACTTGGCTGCGTTGTCAGACAGAATGCGGTACATACATGCATAGACTCTGGGAATGCCACCACATAATAAATTACTGGAGCCAGATAATACAGGAGCTAAATGAATTATTCGGGGCGCAACTCACTAGGGATGTTAAATACATTCTACTAGGTCTCCCCTCAGAAATAGATCTTCCTCGACGTAATCTCCTATTGTGCAATCTAGGATTGGTGGTTGCAAAGAGGGATATTGCCCGGTGCTGGGGGGCCCCTGACCTTCCCACATTCACGGAATGGAAAGCGTGCATGGAGCTATACATGGTGGCAGAAAGGGTAATTTATAAGGCATGGGGATGCCCGAGTGAATTCAAGAAAATCTGGTCCCCATGGTTGACATACTACAGACTTGAGACAGGGGAGGTGCCAATGATCCCTTAACTCATACCTAATCGTAGGAAAGAGGCGGGTCTAAGGGGAGGTTGCTCCTGGTTTTTCACTCTCAAAACCAATAATAACAAACTTGAAAAGACCCGACACCTGAATGTTGATGTGTGCTGTATATGGCGATGTGCATATGTACTTGAAATCTCTCAGGTAGATCTCATGAATATTTTAAAGATTAGTCACTTGTAGTTGTCTCCACTGTGCAGTAGAACAGTAACTTATGCATCCCAACGCAATGGCTGATGTTACGTTTGATAAAAAATTTGAATAAAAATGTATATTTTTGAAAATAAAAAAAATTACTGCAGAGCATCCACATTACTGGCACATTTTTTCGGGCAGTAAACTCATTCTGCGAACATAAATATCTGCAAATTCCCACTCCTTGCATCAGGGTCTCCCATTTCCACCTGCAGATGACATGTGCGCACATCTAAGTTGGTTTTAAGTATGCACAAAATATTGGTAATCAGCCCCTCTGTGTTTTTTAGTTTAATGCACATTAAAACGTAACATATATATGTTTGTAATGTTCTTGAATTGTTAAATAGTACCTAAAAAACTGTCTCTTTGAAGTTCTGTACTTTTTGTTTTACTAAGCGAAATGTAGAGAAAATATGTTTATAATGAAAGTTTAAGGGACTTTAGGTGTAGGCGGTAAATAAAATCCCATAAGGGAAAACTGAGGCTGCAATACTTCCGACATCGTACACACCCTGTACCATTCACTTGGGTAACAGCAACGGCTATTATTTACACTGCTTTGAAAGGCGAATCTACAGAAGGAAGTATTAGTGATAACAAGTTTTAAGAACTCACTAGCTGTGGGGGTGGTACTGGCAGTCTTTTAGACATCTCCAAAGCTCTCATGAACTCTAAGGCCCTCTAAAATGTAATATTAATGCTGATATATTAAATAAAAACTAGTCTCAGAAAAACCTAAAATGTCCTATTTAATGTCGATATTGTATGTGTTACCCTGCTTCCATCCTTTTTGTAAAGCGCTCTGATATCCTTCGGGATCTTGTTCGCGCTATATAAAACTTTATAAATAAATAAAATAAATAAATAAATTGAGCAGAAGGAATTCGATTTTTTTTTTTAAGTTTGAGTTTATTGAAGAAATAAAAGATCAGAAACGGAAAGTGAAGAAACAGAAAAAAAAATTATAAGCCATTAGATTACACAATAATGAGGAAAATGTTGTAGTCATAAAGTACAAATAGGTAAATAAAAGGCATTCAAAATCTTAGAGAAGTAAGCAAAGCAAGCATAATAATTTACAAAACGGAATAAATTAAGCAATATATTAGATACATAATAAGTAACAATCAGTAATAAATATTAGGGGAAAAGGCAATGGGAGAATCAAGGTGGTTTACGTACTTCAACAGAACTAGGGTCCGGGGTGGTGAGTGAAGGAGCAGATGAGGAGAGATAATTTACCAAAGGAAGCCAAATTAGGTCTCTTTTAATTGCCAGGGAAATGGGGGAAACATAATTAGTGTCTAAACGATGATGAAAACATACTGCATTCCACCACGAACGGAATGAGACGTTGGTGGCTTGTTTCCAATTAGAGGTAATAAGATGAAAGGCAACAGCTATCAAAAGGTCAATGAGTAAATAATGTTGATGAGATTGGGGAAGGTCAGGAGACAGGGAACCTAGAAAAATGTGAGAAGGAGAAAAGGGGACTTGAAAGTGGAATATCTTTTGGATTTGGAGCCAAACTAGATTCCAAAACTGGGATATTGGAGGACAATCAAATAGCATATGTTTTAAATCTGCAGAAGGACAAGGACATGACCAACAAGTAGAGGGAGTGTCTGAGGAGAAAGTTGAGAGATCTCGTGGAGTAAATAAAATTCTATTATAAATAAAATAAAGAGTTTGGGTGGTATTAGCAGCTTTAGAGGTCTTATGAACTTTAGACCAAATCTAATCCCAGAAGGGAATCAGCCAATCTTGAGATAAGTCAGTCTCCCAGGCAAGCTCAATTTTAGTTTAGGATCTATCCGCAAGGAAACAAAAAGAGTTATAAAGAAAGGATGCAGAGGGAGAGGAATGTATTACCGAGGATATGGATCTGTGAGCTGTAGGAATGTCATTGGAAAGTGGTAACGATTGAAGATATTGAATGAGAATAGGGTACAACAAATTATACTGTGAGCGAGAGCTGGAGGGTAGAGAGAATTGTGATTGGAGGTCCGAAAAGGAAAGGGGAGTGTTATGAGAGAGAAGTTGAGAAATCCAGCACAGGCCATGTGAGTGCCAGGTCTTCCAGAAAAAATTATGATCACGAATTTTAAGCAGTTTGTTATACCAGATAGGTTGTTCATGTGTCGAAGGAAGTGAGGGGTAAGATGAAGATAAAAAAGGAAGAAGAAGCTTATGAGAATGAGAGATGATAGGATTATGAAGACGAGTCAAGTTGGACGTAAAAGATAAAATTTCACGAAAGTCAAAAGGAGAAATAAAAGAAGACTCTATTTTTAGTCAGAGAGGAGGATGGAAAGGGAGATCAGTTGAGAGCCAGCGAGATGATTGTTTCAAAGAGAAAGCACTGTGGTAAGCCTTAAAATCAGGGAAGCGAACACCAGCCTGAGTTTTTTCTTTCCGTAAGGAGGCAATAGCGATATGAGAGCGTTTACCATTCCATAAAAATTTCAATAAAATGGAGTCAACCTTTTTAAAGTAATAATCTGGAGGTGAAAACATCATTTTTATAGAGCTCAAACGGCCTCACCAAAACAGAAAGAGTGGATTCTACCGGGTGATGGCTGCATCTAGTTTCTTAGAAATATATTCAAAATTTATTTTAAGAGTGTCGGATAAGAGAGGAGCAAACCAAACGCCTACGTATTTTATCCTAGTAGGCCGCCATGAGAAACCAGAATGAACGAAAATATGTTTTTGGCATAAAGAATTTAAAGGGAGAATTTCAGATTTATCAGCATTAAGACAATAACCAGACACCGCGGAAAAAGAAGAAACTTGTTGAAGAAAAGAAGGAAGAGAAGAGAGAGGGTCAGAGCAGTATAAAAGAATATCATCAGCATACACCGAAAGTTTAAACTGTTGAGAAGCAAAGTGGAAGCCAGAAATGGTATAATCTTGATGAATTTTAGTGAGAAAGGGTTCCAAAGCTAAAACAAACAATAAAGGAGATAATGGGCAACCTTGACGTACACCTCTTTGGAAAGCAAAATAGTCCGAAACCCTACCGTTAACAAAGAAGGACGCCTGGGGGTCATAGTAGAGTAATGAGATAATAGAAATGAATCTGGGAGGGAAACCTGCCCAGGTGAGAGCCTGAAACATGAAATCCCAACTGATCCTATCGAAGGATTTTTCAGCATCCAGGGAGATAGCAGCTATAGGAAGATCTAGAGAGGATGCTTTACCAAGAATGTTAAAGAAGACTCGAGAATTATCGGAGGATAGACGGCCTTTTACAAAGCCCGATTGTTCAGGGCCGATTAATTCAGGTAAAAAAGGGTCCATCCTTAGAGCTAAAATCTTGGCAAGTATTTTGTAATCCGTATTGACCAAAGAGATGGGTCGGTAGTTCTTACATAAGGAGTGATCTTTATCGTCTTTGGGGATTAGGCATATTAAAGCTTGTTGAAAAGAGCCGCTCGATAGACGGGCATCAAGAAAGGATTGAAATAAAGGTAAAAGTTTTGGTAAAAGAAGAGAGGCAAAGTGACTGTAAAATTCGATAGTAAACCGGTCTGGGCCAGGGGCTTTACCGTGACGTAGTTTTGAGACAGCACGAGAAATTTCAGTAAGCGTGATATCAAGATCCAAAGGACCAAAATCTACATGAGACGAAGGAGGGGAAGGAATAGATTGGAAATAGGAAAGGCGATCCGCCGGGGTAGGGACATGTTCCGGGGTATAGAGAGTTTTGTAAAAATTGACAAATTCAGTGAGAATATCCTTATCTTCAAACCGAGATTCGCTAGAAGAAGTCTTAATTGATTCAATTTTGGTATGCTCCTTCCTAATTTTCAAATAATTAGCAAGTAGTTTCCCCATTTTATTTTGACCACCATAGTATCGAGAGTTACATTTCCATAGAAGATTAGAGGCAGCGTCTGTGGTAAATTTATTAAAAGAAATGCTGGCTTCTATAAGTTCTTTAAGGGAGGATTCAGAGTTAGAGGAGTGGTAAGCAAGTTCAAGTTGTTTGATATCAGCAAGTAGCTGAGTAGATTTGGCTTCTCTGAGCTTCTTCCCCCGCTGCACAAAATTCATAATAAAACCCCTAGAGGCTGCTTTAAAAGAATCCCAAACCATAACAAAAGGGGAGTCGGGAGTCTGATTAAGTATAAAAAATTCAGTAGCAAACATAGTAAATTCAGTACAAAATGTGGGGTCGAGAAGTAAAGTGTTGTTAAATCTCCATCTGCCAGAATGAGGGGAAAAGGGAAGGAGATCAACCAGGACGGGAGCATGGTCTTAAATTAAAATGGAACCGATGTCAGAGCGGATGGCATGTTGAGTCAATGATTTACTAAGGAAGATATAATCAATGCGGGACTGTGAATGGTGAGATGGAGAGTAAAAGCTATATTCTCTGAGGTCAGGATTACATAACCTCCAGATATCTACTAATGCATTGTTCAGAACTGCTTTGGTAAACTGGAAGTGCATCTTAGATGGTAAGAACTTAACCTTCGAGTGATGGTCAAGAAAAGGGTCAAAAATGTGGTTGCAGTCACCACCAAAAATGATGTAATCATTAGAAAGTGACGCTAACTTATCTGAAATGGAGGGCCAGAAGGGTTTATCAATACCGGTGGGAGCATAAACATTGAAAATCACAAGAGGGATATTGTCTATAAGTAATTTAACAAGTACCCAACGACCATTAGTATCACATTCATGAGAGACTGAAGAAACATTTAACTTTTTATGGAACAAAACCAAAACTCAATTTTTCTGATCCACAGTAGGAGAAAAGAATACATAACCCACCCAGCAACATTTAAGTTTCAAAGCCTCAGTCTCTGAGAGGTGGGATTCCTGTAAAAGGGCAACATCAGTTTTAAGTCTGGCGAGATGAGACAACACCTGTTGCCTTTTAATCAGATTATTCAATTCTTTAACATTCCAAGTAGTAACACGGAAGGTAAAACCAAGAAAAGGTAACTAGTAATAATATGCTCACTAAGTTCAAAGAGAAAAAAGGATACAGAACATTGCAAAATCAGTAATGAAAGAGAAGAAGAAACGATGAGAAAGAAAGAAAGGAAGGGAGAGAGAGAGAGAGAAGAAAAAGAGAGGAAAGAGAAAAGAAAAAAAGGGGAAAGAATTTTTGAGGAGCAAGAGAAAGAATAGAAATAGATAAAAAACAAGAAGACAGTACATGTCCGAAACAGACGACTGAAGAACATACTTACGAACACAAAACGCGAAACGAAACCGAGGGTGGAGGCATCAAAAGACGACGGCGACAACATCAAGAGCGGACATCAGGCCTCCGCTTCCAGGAATCCAAAAAGCAGCATACAGAAACAAAATGACACATCGGGGTAGTAAGAAAGAGGAAACATCTGTAAAGATTAGAGAAATAAAATGATGATTATGATGGTCGTGAAAAAGAGGGAAACATGAAGACAGGATAATTCTACACAGAGGATAAATATAAAAAGGAAGACAACATCAAAAATTGGAACAACGAGATGAGAACAGAATCAGCATAACCAAAGTATCATCAGGTCCATTTAAACATGTCTGGAGGTGTCCATAGCGTCTGCTCCATGGTGACGAAGGAATTCTTGTAGAGTTGCAGGATCTTCAAACGTGGTAATTTTATCCTTATAAGTAATCTTCAAAAGACACGGATGGAGTAGACCATATCTAGCGTTAAGAGCTCTCAGCTGTGGACGCATGTCCAAAAATTTCTTCTGACGGTCAGTAGTGGCCTTGGAAACATCTTGTGACAGGAAAAGACGATGACCTTCCCATGTAATTTGTTTCTTGAGTATGGCGGCTGTGAGGAAATATAAATTTTGGTCGAATTGTGTTCCCTAGCGTGTACCCCACCGTCTCCATGTACGAGTTAAAGTGCATGTAACTTCCCTCCTGTGCCAGCTATGAAGACGCAAATACATTTGCGTCCAACGTTAACATGTCCTCTTTCAGACCCACCCTGAATGGGTTGGATAGTCCGTTCCTAAGTATACTATGCCAATGTCTTTTTGTAGTGTACTCTACATGTTTTTCAGCTCTGGCAAAGTAGGCCCAGAAGTTCTGCCATCGAGCCTTTTTCTTTTTCCTGACTCTGAAAGCCTCAGCCCAGGCTGCCTCTGTACCCGTGAACTCTGACTTACTTCCAGCACGGCCCACCGCGCTTAGCTCAGCCTGCTGCCTGCCAAGACTGACTTCAACCTTCGAGTTATCTGTTTCGCTCCTCGAAAATACATTCCTGCCTACTAGCTTCAGTAAACATCCCACTCAGCTGCAGAGCCAAAGGACCTGCCTGTCTCCGTGCAAGTAATTCAAGTAAATCATAGCCTCTGTTACCATGCTCCCATGGAAGGCCCATGCCCCCACGCTTCTCATGCAGACACTCAGGCGCTTATACACGCACTCACAGTCAGTATAGAATAGCTTCTGCCCCAGAGACCTTTCCGCCCAGATAGCTCAGTTCCTAAACACCAGATATCAGATATGATAGAAGCACAAGTTGATCTGACATGCCAGACTTCTGTCTCTTTCCGTCAGTGCAAATGTCAAGCCCCCTGCACCCTCCAGTTTCACGTCAATCACACGTCATGCAGCTGCGCGCGCATCCAAGCCTCTGATTTCTGCTGACATTGCAACTTTCTGCTTAGTGCCACCCCTTTGTGACACCTATCTGTGATGTTTCTAGCACACACCTCCAGTTCACGCCTAGTCCACGCCTTTTGATTACGCACTAGTAACACGTGGATGCTGCTATCTTGTCTACTCTCAGCTGTTACGCCTACTCTATTACTTCCTATGATGTAAATTAAGTATATAAGCTATGTATTGTCAATAAAACATTGCTCTATCCCTTCTTCCACCCCTGCGGTGGGAAGAACATGATATCCTGGTCTTGACCATTCCTTTTTAAGGAATAAAACCCCTAAGAACTCTAACACCACGGACTCTGTCTTCTTTCTTTCCGATTGAGTTATTATTGATTAAGTACTTGCCTGCATAGAAATTACGACGGTAAATTATATATTTACATCATTTTGGCGCCCGAACAGGGACCCCTCCCCCACCTCACGAGCCGGTTGGTGCGTTGTAAGCTCTGTCCCCTGCCATCAGTTAGAGGGAAACTACGCGTACCGGCAGGATTTCCTGTATCTCCCTCTGGCCCACGGAGGTGACGAAGATTACGATCAGTACCCAGACGAGGCGGTGAGGAGTGCGGAGGATCCCGACCAGAGCCTAGCCGAAAGAAGCAAGGTCCGAGGTGTCAAGAGGCCCACCAGTTTTCCGAGGTTTTCCGAAGTTTTTCCGAAGTTTTCCGAAGTTTTCCGAAGTGTCGAGTCGAGTCCAGTCGAGTTTTCCGAGGCCTTCTGTTTCCGTGCTTCCCGGTGAGTACCATTGCTGGGACGTATCTAGACGGGTTTGGGTACACAAGTCCGGTCTGCACTGTTTTTTAGACAGTGTATCTGTACTGTTTAGCAGTACATCCGTTATTTCAAGTTTCTGCACCGCTTTAGCAGTGTATCTGTGCTGTTTAGCAGTACATCCAGTATAGGGGGTAGTCATATATGTTTCAAAATGTCTTTTTCATGTAATTAATGTCGTGGTATGAGTGTGACTGTTTCCTAATGTGCATTAATGTGTTCTTGTATAACTAGCTGTATTCAGTATCAAGTAGCAAGGATCCAGCGTTCAGTACCGAGTAAACAAGATGCCGTTTTTTAACAAGTTAAAGCAGATAGGAACTAGGAAAGGGATACTAGAGGAAGAAATTCCTATCCCCCCTAGGGACACCCCAGGTAACTTTATGTACCATAAGCATGGCATAGATGCCATATTATATCTAGATTTATGGGCTGACTATACTAAACATCTAGACGAAAGGCACAGATGGCCCGTTACCGGAACATGGGATGCCGAGTGCATCATGAAGGTAGAGGAAGCACTATGGAAAAAGAAAGCCAGACAATCTCAGAAAGACGCCATAGAGTTTTGGCGTAAGGAATCACATAAGCGTGCTGAAAGAGCACTACGTAGAGAAGACAGCCTTAAAGAATCAGAGAAAGCCCAAGAAAACGAATTAGTTACCGAGGGGATCCGAGTAAAATCAGAACAAATAGACCGCGCACAAAATAATCTCGTAAACGGTATGTATCTCGCGGCCGAGGGTTCACCTGAGGCCATTTCAGAAATACCGAAAGACCTGCCGCCACCATTGGTTCCAACTAAAGTAACTCATAGGACCACTAAAGACATATTCCTGAATTCCTATCTAGAGGATGTAGCACCCGCTTACACCAACCTGCCTGTTCGCGCCCTGCCTACCGACGGGGACGGGGGTGGTAACCCGCCCCAAAATCATATTCTGCCAGTATCACAACAGGTTTCCCCTGTTCCACCAGCTCCACCACTTCCCGTACCTAAAGTTGATCCACCGAAACCACTTCTACCTGATCCTACTAAAAGACAAATTTAAGTTCAGGTACAGACTCCACAAAGAAATAATGCTCAAGCTTCCGCCTCAGGGGGTGCGACCGGGGGTCTTCACACCCCGCCACCGACACGCAGGTTACCGCTCGGGGACTTGCGAAATCCTTTTTCGTTCAAATCACCCCGTCTTGACATGTTTAAAGAAAACCTTTCAGTTTGCAGATATGATCCAGTACCCGGCAAAGACGATATAATGGTGATGGCATCACTACGGTTAAGATCGGCTACTGATTTCCTGCTGTGCTATGCAGGAATGAAGGAGCGTCTAGATAGAATATATGAGTTTGTTCAGACTGGGAAGGACCCCGACAGTATTAAGGATGCCATGGAGCATCAGAAAGTTGACGTTCAAGCACAGATACTACGTTTTTTCATAAATTGCCTAATAAGAGAACGAGATAGGCCTGGGACCGATCAGAGTGAATTAGATGCACTAAACAAGTGGGGTCAAAATATATCTGAAGGAAAACACGACAAGGGGACTTGCATAGCCAGTATGTACAAGAAAATTAGAAAAGCAGTGATAGAAATACACAAAAAAGAGAAAGAAAAGGCTTCCTCCGAGGGGGAAGAAGAACATGAAGTACCAGAGGAAACTGTAGACACTATAGCATATGTAGGTAAAGGAACTTACCTTAGGAAAGGCATCCGTCCAGAAAGCAAGAGAGTTCTTTTCTGTGCCTTAACAAACCCGAATTCTGCTGAACATCAGTTCCAGGAGACTGATAAAAGGCTTCGAGATCGAGTAGGGTACCATGTACTCAATTCTATGGATGAACAAGAACTAGCCCGGTCAGCCATATCATGGGCCGAAAATCCAGACATATATAATGATGACACCGTAGCGCAGACATTTCTGAACCTCTCCCCAGACGAGCAGAAATTAGCAGGTGTATACATGATTCAGCACCTCCTTACAAAGTACAGAAATCAGCATTCTGACCCAGGTCCCTTACCCGAATTATTAGAAGCACTACTCATGGACAGATGGAGAGGTTTAAGTACAAAATTAATTCAAATAATTCTAGAACAACGCCATAGATATGACACTTTCATAAGCTCCGAATATGTCCCCGCCCCGCCCCCAGAAAGGAAAATGTATCATATGGAACGTCGGCATGGCATTGAAAGTCAGAACCCCTTACGAGAAGTACATCCAGTTATGGGTGAAGATCGTACCTTGAAACGCGTGTATGTACACACGCCACTGACTAAGTTAGAACTGTTAGAAATGAAGAAACTAGTACCCTGCCATGATAAAGACCCTGCAGGTTTTCACAGGGAGCTTAAAGACATGTTACTGATGGGAGATTACACGTACGAAGATATCATGAAAATGTTAAAGGTATTACTGCCCACGGGCATCTACGAGAAATTAAAGGAAAAAGAATGGGAGGTGGGAGAGAAAAAGATTGTATGGGCAGAAATAGAAGATGAAGAGAACAAGCGGGTCCCAGGGGTTGGCCTTGGGGAGAAAACTAAAGCACTACCAGGTCTGATAGTACAGGTTCTGCCAAGATTATTGACAACTAGAAAAGAAGACTGGGATGCAATCTCAGCATGTAAACAGAAACCCGACGAAGATACTAGTGACTTCTATTCAAGATTCGAGAAATGTTTCATTATTAATAGTGGTCTTAAACCAAGTAGCGAGTCGTACCCGCATCTTTTTGTATCCAAGTTAGTTGAGAATTCCCTGTTAGCAGTTAAGAATCGTGTATACAAGGTTGAGAGTACATGGCAAGCAAACACGCCATCACAGATGTTACAAATGTTACAATACCATCAGAACAGAATTAGAGAAGAACAGGATCAGGAACAAAAACGTATGAAAGACACGAAAATGAAAATGTTAGTAGCCCAGTCGGTCCATACCGACGGAAATAGAAAGGGTACGACCCAGACAGGTCACGCCGCAGCTCCGGTTAAAGGGACATGCAACTATTGCAAGCAGCCAGGTCACTACGTACATGAATGCCCCGTTCTGAAACATAACATAGCGACAGGTATAACTGAAGAAAGACCGCATCCGCCTAGACAAGACCACAACCAGCATCAGTCTTCACAGAATATGCAGCCCATGCAGAATACACAGCCTACGCATGCTTCTTCACCTACAACACAGACAGTAGCGGTATCACAGCCGCAGCCCATTGCCGCGTCTCAGCAAGTTTCACAACAGATGTACCAGTATGCCCAGTCCGCTTACCCCGATTATCCACGATATACATGAAACAGCCTAGAGAGGGAGTTTGGCTTGCCTCTTATTGAGATTCCTGTAGATCAAGAGGGTCCTTATGTACACAGTCAAGTATTGGGAAAAGACAGAAAGTTTTTAATTGACACAGGGGCAAGCCGCACAACAATCAGTCATAATGAAGTCCCAGGGGCACCCCTCTCAGGCTCACAGAATGTTTCCCTTGGTTTTTCAGGACAGCCCATTGTAAATGAAGTATCTGAACCAGTCCCCCTGGCTGTGGGTCCATTATCACGTGTTACAGACTTGTTACTTACGAAATCATGTCCAGAAAATCTGTTAGGAATTAAAACATTGAAGGCTCTAGGAGCCATAATTTGCTGTTCTCCGGAGGGAGTTAGACTCTTTCTGCGGGATTTCAAGGGTCATTATATGTTGCGTGAGTTTGATGTCAGATTGAAAAATGTACCAGACCACCTGTGGGCAAAAGGCCCAACTGATGTAGGTTGTATGCACATTACCCCATACCGTGTTACACTCAAAGAAGGTGTAGTTCTACCACGAATCAGACAATACAAATTACCGCCCGATGCTGTAGTGGCTTTACTGGAAATCATTGAAGAGCTCATTACCCAGGGGGTGGTCGTAGAGACCGACTCCAATATCTGTAATTCACCCATCATTCCGATTCTTAAACGTACTGATCCCAATGCACCGCCAGTATATCGGCTGGTGATTGATCTAAGAGAACTGAACAAATGCATTATTCCACAGTACCCTGTGGTTCCCGACATCTCATCCTTATTAACTGCTATTGATTCAGAAGCAACGTTCTTTACTGTAATTGACCTCAAGAACGCCTTCTTCAGCGTACCTATTGATCCAGAGAGCCAATATCTCTTCGGATTCAGTTTAAATGGACGCAGTTTCAAATTTTCACGCGCACCTCAAGGATTCACAGAAAGCCCCAGCATCTATAGCCAAGCACTGAAAAGACAACTTGATTGTATCACAATGCCAGTTAACACCGCTTTACTGCAATACGTCGATGATCTGCTGATCACCGCACGAAGTGAGCCCGAATGTGAACAAGCATCACTGACAGTTTTGCATTTTCTGGCAGACAAGGGACACAAGGTGTCTCCTTCGAAGCTACAATTCTGTGTTCAGCAAGTTGTGTACTTGGGTCACTTGCTGTCCAAAGTGGGGAGACAGCTCACTCCCGATCGCATTCAGTTAATTGCAAATATGCCACAACCCCAGACACAAAAAGAAGTGCGGGCCTTCATAGGCCTCACCTCGTACTGTAGACAATGGATTCCTCAGTATGCATTTCTAGCTAAACCACTCATTCAGCTAACCATGCAGGAGGCAGCGACTTCGACTGTCCTTCTCTGGACTCAGGAACATACACAAGCCTTTGAGGAATTAAAGAAAGCATTATGTCAAGCACCAGTTTTAGCGACACCATGTTACAGCAAACCGTTTACACTTTTTGTTACAGAACGTGATGGTACAGCATTGTCTGTCCTCACTCAAGACCAAGCAGGTTCACATAAGCCTTGCGCTTATTTTTCAAGTACATTGGATTCAGTAGCCCAGGCACTCCCTGCGTGCTTGAAGTCAGTAGCAGCAACAGCACTAGCAATCAGACAGAGCGATTCAATTGTTTTAGGCCATCAGTTAACCGTACAAGTTCCACATTCTGTGGAGGTTCTTTTAAACAGAACCCAGACTCAACACTTGACTATAGCACGACTGACAGGTTATGAATTAACGTTATTCCAGCCACACATAGAAATCAGATGCTGCAGCATTCTGAACCCCGCAACACTGTTACCTACAATTATGACAGATCCAGCCCCGCATGATTGTATAGAAATCATTAATGCAGTAACAAAGCCACGACGAGACTTAACAGATGTCCCACTGACAAATCCAGACCTGACACTTTATGTGGATGGTTCATGCATGAGAACAAGTACAGGAGAGTTAGTGGCCGCGTATGCAGTGACCACTGAAACTGAAGTCAAAGAAACACATTGTATTGACACACTGTCTGCTCAAGCGGCAGAGCTTATTGCTCTGACCCGAGCCTGTATACTAGCCAAGAACAGAAATGTTAACATATACACTGATTCCCGTTATGCGTTCGGAGTCGTACACGACTTCGGTATGTTATGGCAAGAACGAGGTTTCTTGACCTCTCATGGTGCCAAGATACAACACGGTCCCCTCATTCAAGCACTGTTAGAAGCAATACATCTGCCCTCAGGCATATCAGTCATGAAGTGTAAGGCACATACTAAAGTTACAGATTCTGTTTCCCAGGGTAACGACCTGGCAGACCAGACAGCAAAACATACAGCATTGACTCACACTCAGACAACTGACATGACAAAGACAATAGGACCGATAAATTGTATGACAGTTAGGGATCCCGCACTAGATGTTATCGATATTCAGACACATGCTACCCCAGATGAAATAAAGAAATGGATTGAACTAGGAGGGATCCAGACAGATCAAGGTTGGATGACGAAGGGAAAATCTACATGGTTTCTCCCTGACTCTATGGTTCAAGTCATAATTAATACAGCACATAGTCCAGCACATCTAGGAGAAAAAGCGATGTTAGACAGTTTACAGAATCTCTGGAGCAATAAACACTTACGAGCAGCAGCAAAACAGAAAGTGCGTACTTGCATGATCTGTTGTCAGTTCAATCCAGGAAAAAGCGTCCCTGTAGAGCAAGGTGGATTTCATCCTCCCGATCATCCTTTTGAAGTCCTCCAGATGGATTATATCCAGATGGACCGTTGTCGAGGATTTAAATATGTCCTCGTAGTTGTTTGTGCACTGTCCCGTTGGACCGAAGCCTACCCAGTCCCAGATTACACTGCTCCGACCACTGCCAAGCAGCTGGTTCGTGAATTCTTCCCACGGTACGGCATGCCTCGTGTCGTGTACTCAGATAACGGTCAGCCATTCTCATCCGAATTAATGAAGCAGGTTTCCTTGCTGCTAGGACATCAATGGAAATTCCATTGTGTCCGACATCCCGAAGCCGCAGGCCTTGTAGAAAGGCATAATCAGACACTAAAGACACGCCTTGCTAAAATATGTCAAGAGAAAGGGGTCGACTGGATAATCGCCCTGCCAGTGGCACTGTTCTATATGAGAATGGTCGCCCATTCGAGATCAGGACTATCCCCGTACGAAGTGGTCTTTGGTAGACCACCGAATATGTGGGGGACGCCCATTCCTAAGAAAATTACTGATGTTGATTGCAATATGTTGGCAGATTACCTTGCCTCCTTGATGTCTGCACTCCAATCATGTCGTTCACAGGTTGCCGCAGCCTTCCCTGACAACACTGATGTAAAGCCGCATGATGTCCATCCAGGCGACCTGATTCTCATAAGGAACTTTGACAGGAAAAGTCCGCTGGAGCCCCGCTGGAAATCGCCGAAGACCGTTCTACTTACTACGAGGACAGCGGTGAAAGTTGAGGGCCGAAAGGGGTGGATTCACATGAGCCATGTTAAATTATGCAATGAACTGAAATCCGACCCAGGCTCGTCCACCCCTTCCAAAGACTGTATCGAGCCGAGTGACTTTGAAGTTTCCGAACAAGAGAAAACTCCCCAAGAGGAGTATAGACTCAAGCTTCGATCTAGCAAGTCAGACAGTTTAATTGTTTAAGTCCTCCCCTAGGTGAATCGGTTAAATAGTTTCTGACATGTATCCCCTAGATCGAGATAGAGAGAGAGAGAGAGAATTCAAGAAACGTACATACTGCAAATCACTGCGTAGTCACTGTATAGTGACATTGTTAATCATGTATTTTCTAAGTATTCTGATAATTGTTGCAAGCGTACTTCTTCCAATCTATTGCCCTATCTTCAAACGTGAACAATCTGCTTACAACGTTTCTGCTGAACACTCTTTTAGCGAGTTACCTCCACATGAACTTTCTTACAGACTTGCGCTGCGCAACAACACATTCATTAGTATGTTACACCACTCCCATCAGACTAATAACGCTACAAACTGCTGGATATGTGGCCGACTCCCTCCCTACCAGAATTACAAGGGAGCTCTGCCCCTCTTTCCGTACCCGTTCACTCACAACGGCTCCTGTGGTGCATGGTTCAAAATAATTAATTCCTTAGATCCTGATATTGCTGTCCTCGACGGGAGCTGGGTTTGGGGAAACCTAAACTTAGTCCTGCTCAACGTCTGTTACCCTGATAAGGAGGGACTCCCCATTAGATTAGGAACTGATCTAGAAAATGAAGTATATGGATTGAGTAATTACACAATTAACCTTATGATTCTTACTGTTGAATCCGAAGCTGCACCAGTCCTGCCCGCTATGCCAGTACTACCAGTCACTGGTGAATTATGTGTCAGAAAGAAAGGTTCAGTACACTTAGGTCATAGTAAATGTACTACTGTGGTCGAATTCAGTGATCATGGTAAATCATCCTTTAAAGTTACCCGTCATTCTTATTTTGTTTGTGGTCACACCGCATACATACGTCTGCCTCCAGATTGGGATGGTACCTGTTATATTGCATTCCTTCTGCCACCTGTCTTTCTAGCCCCCCCTGATTACCACAGAAACACAAATCTAGTAAAGAATAGAATCCGAAGAGATCTCCCGCTTGTCGACTATACAGAAACGGCATGGGAACAATACACCGATTTTAATAAAGGATTCTTTTTCTTTTTAGGCCCCGTCCAAAACAGTAAAATAATACGTAGATTAACTAGAACCCTTGAAGCTGTAGTACATGAAACTGCCTCCGCCTTAGGTAACCTAACAGAGGAGCAATCTGCCATGCGGGTTGTTGTCCTTCAGAATCGTCTTGTTATTGACGTCATCTTGGCAGATAGAGGTGGAGCCTGTAAGGTCATCGGGTCAAGTTGCTGTGTTTTCATTCCACAAAACGCGCCATCCGTATATCAAGCTATTACACGTCTGCATAAAATTGCAAATCAAATACATCAGAATCCATGCACCTGGACTTGGTCCGGTTGGTTCTGGACAACGTTAACCGCTTGGGGATGGAAGATCCTATCCTTCCTAGGCTTTGGCCTTGTCATAGTATTCAGCTGCTGCCTGTGCCTACAGTGTGGGCCGGCGATATGTGGACTATGTGCCACTTCGTGCATTGAACATTCCAGTTTTCTCTCAAACAGACAACGGAAGAGAGACGAACAAATTATGTTACAAGAACAAACTGATCAATTTATGATGATCGATATATCATGAAGGGTCCGTAGGGAACAAGGAGGGAATGAGGAAATATAACTTTTGGTCGAATTGTGTTCCCTAGCGTGTACCCCACCGTCTCCATGTACGAGTTAAAGTGCATGTAACTTCCCTCCTGTGCCAGCTATGAAGACGCAAATACATTTGCGTCCAACGTTAACATGTCCTCTTTCAGACCCACCCTGAATGGGTTGGATAGTCCGTTCCTAAGTATACTATGCCAATGTCTTTTTGTAGTGTACTCTACATGTTTTTCAGCTCTGGCAAAGTAGGCCCAGAAGTTCTGCCATCGAGCCTTTTTCTTTTTCCTGACTCTGAAAGCCTCAGCCCAGGCTGCCTCTGTACCCGTGAACTCTGACTTACTTCCAGCACGGCCCACCGCGCTTAGCTCAGCCTGCTGCCTGCCAAGACTGACTTCAACCTTCGAGTTATCTGTTTCGCTCCTCGAAAATACATTCCTGCCTACTAGCTTCAGTAAACATCCCACTCAGCTGCAGAGCCAAAGGACCTGCCTGTCTCCGTGCAAGTAATTCAAGTAAATCATAGCCTCTGTTACCATGCTCCCATGGAAGGCCCATGCCCCCACGCTTCTCATGCAGACACTCAGGCGCTTATACACGCACTCACAGTCAGTATAGAATAGCTTCTGCCCCAGAGACCTTTCCGCCCAGATAGCTCAGTTCCTAAACACCAGATATCAGATATGATAGAAGCACAAGTTGATCTGACATGCCAGACTTCTGTCTCTTTCCGTCAGTGCAAATGTCAAGCCCCCTGCACCCTCCAGTTTCACGTCAATCACACGTCATGCAGCTGCACGCGCATCCAAGCCTCTGATTTCTGCTGACATTGCAACTTTCTGCTTAGTGCCACCCCTTTGTGACACCTATCTGTGATGTTTCTAGCACACACCTCCAGTTCACGCCTAGTCCACGCCTTTTGATTACGCACTAGTAACACGTGGATGCTGCTATCTTGTCTACTCTCAGCTGTTACGCCTACTCTATTACTTCCTATGATGTAAATTAAGTATATAAGCTATGTATTGTCAATAAAACATTGCTCTATCCCTTCTTCCACCCCTGCGGTGGGAAGAACATGATATCCTGGTCTTGACCATTCCTTTTTAAGGAATAAAACCCCTAAGAACTCTAACACCACGGACTCTGTCTTCTTTCTTTCCGATTGAGTTATTATTGATTAAGTACTTGCCTGCATAGAAATTACGACGGTAAATTATATATTTACATCAGCTGAAAGAACCTGCAGGAGATCTGCGTATTGTAGAAACAGCATGATGACTCCTCTAGGTTTAGTAGAAACTTTAGGACCAAGGCGGTGTTCTCTCTGTATATTGATAGAAGATAGGGCTGGTGCGTCCAAGATTTTCGGAAGGAAAGATTGGAAAAAAGTAGTAGGGTTAGACCCTTCCGTAAGTTCAGGAAGTCCAGAGAGGCGAAGGTTATTCCTACGATTCCTATTTTCCAAATCCTCCGTCTGCCGCTTGAGATTTAGTATTTCAGCCTCCATTGAGGGTAAATGAGAGCAGGAGGATTGAAGAGATTCCATTGATTGTTCCAAGATTAGAACACATGAATCCATTGACTACCATTTATCATGCATAGTCTGTAAAGTCTAAGTGGTTACTTCCATAAAGGGCTTGAGAGCTCGCAATTCCTCCAAAATAAGATACATGGAGGAGGAAGATGAGGCGTTTCCTGGGGTAGAAGGATCTTTTTTGAGGCGTTTAGTAGAAGCTGAAGTTGATGGTAACTTGCTACCATTATGGGATTTGGGAATAGCGCCAGGCATCGTGTCAGATTTTGACATTGTGCTTCCTTCCATATCCTGAAGAGGAGAGTCTGAATCTGAACAAGCAGGCACCTTAGTAGCAATAGAGATCTTCAAGTTGAGAAGCTTCCCCATGAAGGAGCTCAATAAATTGGTTGAGAATAAAGCGTTTTCCACCAATGGTTATGCAATGTAATCAAAGTTAAATGTACAGGGTTGAGAAATGAGATTGAAGATACATGAACAGAATGGCGGGAAACTCAATTGTGACAGGAAGTTCATTGAAGAAAGAACAATAAGTCCATGAATTCCAATGAGGCAGAGGAGGAGAGCTCAAAAAACAAGAAAAAACTGTAGGAAAAATCATCCAGAGGTCAGGGATATGATATGGGAAAAAGGCAGCATTTTCGCGCTACATTGAGAGACAGCGCGCTTTGCAGAAAACAAAATGGCGGCCGGAATCAAAAGACCTGAGTCGCAGTACAAAACAACAGAAATATCAGCACTTGTTAATTGATGAAGGTGCTGGGCTCACCTCATTTCCAGGGAGCATGTCAGCGTCATGTAGAAAAGTGCCCAGGCATTCGCAGAAGTCTAGGGAAGCGCGGAGGTTGATGTGCGATTTGAGCGCAAAATGGCGGCCGAGGCCGTGAGACCCGAGTCGTGATGGGAATCTGCAGAAAATGCACAGAAAGTCAATATAATGAGGGCGCTGGGCTCACCTCATGATCCAAAGTCCAGAACAGCGTTAGATGTCAGGAAGCTGTCGGGAAATCTGCCAAAATGTGTTTGAAACGCGGAGGCCAATGTCGGAGCTCCGACGCTATGCCGCCATCTTGGCCGACGCACAAGCCACATCCCCCGGAATTCGATTTTTTGAGTTTCAATATATAATGGTGGAAACAGAACAGTGATGAGTTCGGACCAAGAGCATCCCTCCCATGTGAAGAGGTGAGTTGGTGGAGAGACCTGGAGGAGTCCTACTATACTTAGATCTATGCCATAACCCATTCTCGTCCAAGAGACGGTGTGACGCAGCATTTGCTCAAATATGGTGTGGATTCAGTGCAGTGAGCAAAACTATGAATCCAAAGTCGGAGCTCCGACGCTACGCCGCCATCGTTGCCGACGCGCAAGCCACACCCCCCGGAATTCAATTCTTTGAGTTTCAATATATAATGGTGGAAACAGAACAGTGATGAGTTCGGACCAAGAGCATCCCTCCCATGTGAAGAGGTGAGTTGGTGGAGAGACCTGGAAGAGTCCTACTATACTTAGATCTCTGCCATAACCCATTCTCGTCCAAGAGACGGTGTGACGCAGCATTTGCTCAAATATGGTATGGATTCAGTGCAGTGAGCAAAACTATGAAGCGTTCCTGCAGCATCGTTCTGGCCGCTGACAATAGCTTTAGAAAGAAAATGTAATTTCACCAAAATAATAGTAATGGGCATGACATTGCAGAGATGAAAGGCTTGACACTGTATGGACAGTTGTGCTGGGGCTCTGCTATCATTAATGCAGCAGATGTAATGAGACTGGGTTGCAGGGATGTGAGGGGCCAAATGAACCCAGTGCTTAATTTGAAAATAATACGTGGTGAGGCAGGAGCATAGCTTGCCCAGAAGCAACACAATCTCCCCCAGTTCAGGAAGGACCTCAAGACCTGGCTGTTCAGATGACCCCCAGCACTCAGCGGAGCAGTCCCCACTCCCGGCGGCCCCTTGAGACCCTCACGGGTGAGTAGTTGTGCTTTATCGAGCCTTACTGATTGAATAAGAAGCCTGCATCTGGTGTAATTGATTGTCGGCATACCAGATACTAAGGCTGCTTGGTCTTGGTTCCATCTAATGTCTCTTTAATTCAACACCAGACACTCCTTGGTTTTTTTCTCTCATAGTTGAAGTTTCCTGCTTTCTTCCTACGCTATGGTTGTTTCTTCTTTCACTTCTTCCTTATTTCCATCTTGAGTGTTTTTCTCTTTTATGAGTCAATGTCTAATGACGAAAATAAGCGTCAGTCCCCAAAATTGAATGCCAACGGGACACACCTGCAACCACCGTCTCAGATTACACACTGACTGCACCCCATTTAAGGCTGCTGTTTACTCACTCTGGAGGCATAGAGGACCATTTCCACGATTGCATTGGGGCCAACAACTCTCGTGCTACACCAGTAAAGCTGTGCAGTTCTTCAGCTTTTTTGGTTTACCCAACGTTTCCTGTCTATGGTCTAGACATCTTAGGGCCACGTGAAGTTGCGCTATTTTTTTTTGTTGCTCTATGTGCAGGTCAGAAGATTGCTGGACTCAGAGTTACCTAAAGTTTACCATCATCCACAGGGGAGGTTGCTATTGCCTTTGTGGAATCTTGTATGTATTAACTAGAAATGTGCATTCATAACAATGTGCAAAATAGTAATCTACATTAAAATCCATATGCATAAACTAATAGGATGCTAGTGTCTTTGAAGTAATTCTGCTATGACCTGGTCAAGCCATCAAAATTTGGCTTATGTTAAAATAGCCTCAACTAGGCCTCAATGCCATCTTGTTTAAAGTAGATGTCTCATCATGTCCGTGCTCTGTATATTACTTCTTCTGCGTACCGTCAAGCAAGTCATGTTTGTTCATTTCCGAATGACATAATTCTATAAAAGATTCTCTAGTATGGGTTCACTAACATATCATTCATCCAAGGTTCCTCTGCTTCCATATAGTATTGCATTTATTCGCAATGGTTCATTGTTGCTTTGTTACTGGTTTGCTCTTACATCTACGGATGACATTATCTCAAAGGGGGATGATTCAATATCCATGTAGAGGGTTAGTGCTGATGTGTAAGGATGTATAATATTATTAAATCCAATATCCTGATTTGTTTAAAATGTATTTCTTTTGCTCACACCATGAGGAATCTAAACTTTCCATTATGCTTTCTAAGAAGATTTCTTATATAAACCCTCGAATTTTGGGGGTAAGCCAGATGATTTTTGAAAGCTACTAGGGATGCTGTCTGATTTCTTACTGATTTTGCTGCACGTTTGGGATTTAATCTGTTGTTGATTTTGTCTGTTCTGTATTGTCCTATTACTGAGAGTCTTTATGCAATTAATGTATGCATTGAACTGATACTTCACAAATCTTCACATTACAGATTCTGTATCGTACCCTTTTGAATTTTTGTAATACATTTTTTTATTTTCTGATTTTGCTCTTAAACTTGTGTAAGTTCTTTCTTACTTAACGGTATTTTGATGTGCTTATGTGTACCTTGTGTGTGGGACACATTGCTTCATGAAATTAAGGGTTATTGCGTCCCTGATCCACCCACCCGGGGGCATACTATTGAGATATCTTAGAGGTGCAAGAATTTAGGGGTACAATACACCCACACCTTCTTACCAGTAAGGTATATGGCAGGGGGTGCTGGGCAAATGGTGTCCTAAGTCAAATCAAAATAATTGTTTGAAAAAAAGACAATTTATTAATTTTGGGTGAGACTTTGTTAAAACTCATTGGATTTTCTTAATGGAACATATCTTTTGTATGTACCATAAAAGTAATATATTTTCCTCTATCTAGTGTTGTTTTCACAAAGTGCAACATGATATAATGCTTAACTATGCTTAACTATGTTTATAAATTGGTGTATGGGGTTGATCTAATGGTAATGCATAAGGTGTCTTAACCAATTATTCATTTGATATAACACAAGATGGTGAATCTCTGCAAGACAGTTAAGGTCATTCTGGTTTTCCTCTGCTCGGTATTCCCAGGACCTACTACGAGACCCATTAGTAGTTTGGGTTTATCTGATCATCAATGAGAGATCAGGAACAGCCCTGAATCTAATATCAAGCACAAGCGTACCCTGCCTTGGGTAAAACATGAGGAAAGAGCTTGACCAAGAAACAAGAATCTGCTGCCCAGCTTAACTGGACCAAAATCGAGAAGCAAGATTAGCATCTGCGTCATTAGATAGTTGAGGCTTGTTTCCGATCCAGGGAAGACATGGCTTGGCAGTTCTGGCTGAACTGTTCCCATGAGGCACAGGGTCAGAGTGATTTGGATTGGATTTAGGCTCTGATCTCTGTACTGGGGTGAATGTATGACATTGTTCTGCATTCTGTCCATCAATTGTTGTTTTGCATGTTCTGAAATTGGCTTATTCCTGAGGTATCAATGGCTTCTAGGTTATTAACCAGTGCCTGCTCAAAAGTAAGCATCTCTACTGGTATCATATTCGCAGGTGGATTAAAATGGATTTCTTCCTCAGAACTGAATCTAGTTTCTCTGTATTCTCCTTTTTGCCTGCAAGTAGGCTTTTAGTTTACATTTGCAATAGAACTCAGCTAGTTTGCACCGGATCTTGAATCTGTCTAAGGGTGGAGTCAGGACGAAACCGGATCTCTTGTTTATTACATTTACTTGGTCATCAGACAGGAACATTTTTTGATAGATTGACAGCTAGTTTGCCGCACTAATCATGGACAATAATTGTAAAAAGAATGTTGAGGCTTTGTTTATATTTCATGTACATTGATAAAATAATGGACAATGTCCAGGACCAGTGGAATTATGTGATTTTGTGGCTGAAGAGTTTAGTGCATATTTTTGGTCTTATCACACTTGAAATATAATTTGCCACATAATTAGCACATTAAAAAAAATCCAGCTTAAATGGATCGAAATAATGCTTCCACAGAATGTGTCATATAATGCTGCATAGTTTGGCTTATCTTGACTCAGTATTTAAATAGCCTTTCTGTATAATTTGGTCGGTCAGTGCTGCATAATCCAAGTGATCTGACAATGGGAGAGATCTTGAGAGAAGTTTGGGGGCTGTCATTAGGATGTTGAAACCCCCATTTTGCAGGGAGGCATTACATATTTTATTAGCATAGTTGCCCGTGTTATCTGTTCCATCCTATGTTACTCTAATGTAGTTTCTTTGTTCTGAAAGTTTGGTATCAGCACCTCAATACTACCTTGCCTCCCTCATTCTCCTCCTCCCCCTCTTCTTTTTTTTTTATCCCTTATGGTCAGTGCTTGCTCGTAGCATATTATTCTCTGCAGCCTAACCGGGCATGATCTCTACAGATGCCTGTGCTATAGTGTTTGCGATGTTTTATGTTCATTGACTTACAATGGTTTCATGATGGGTTCTTTCTAAGGGGCTGCTATATCACCCTATGCTATTCTGATATACAGAACGCGCTGACACTTCCCGGATGTGCTGGACTTTATAAAATGTGAAATATATAAATACATAGATAAACTTGATTACATTTAGGGTTTTCTCGCAATCACAAGAATATGTAATATTATGCAGTTGTGTGTGTTGCAATATGTAGTTAATATAAATCAAACGCTACTATTACATCATTTTATGTTTTTTTTTCTATATATGTATACCTTCTTCCAGCTGGGAATTGACCTGTGCTTAGAGAAAACCATGGAAACACCGCACAATGCATCGCTGGAATCTCGCACTGGATGACGGGCAACTGATGCTTCTGCCTGAACCGATCACAACAGGTGGTCAGAGCCCAGACGAAATCAACAGAAATACTCCTCCTTTCACCCGCCATAAGTCCCTATACAGGCCAAAGAGACAAGAAGCCAAAATAAGAAAGCTGGAAGTCACGTTGGGCTCAGATATTCTGCTCTATCCACTGCTAGTGGCATGAGGAAGTGGGGCACAGAGCGTGGCTAAGCCCTCTCCAAATATCTGGTCCTATTCCAACTGCATTATTCCATCATTGTGCAATCAGTCCTACCATAAATACAACCCTGCATCTCCGGCGGCTGTTCTGGACTATGAACTGAGCGAGCAGGATGGAAATGCAGTGCTGGGTGGCCTCTCTAGATACTGAGAAGGCCTTTGACGCTCTGGGGTGGGTATACGTACAAGCAGTACTAGGCAGACTGGGCATAGGGCCAGAGTTCCATTGGTTAATAACGCTGTTGTACAAGTGCCCATTGGTTAGGGTCCGTACAGGAGGGATCGATTCAGATCGGATATAAATAGAGAGGGGCACCAGGCAGGGTTGCCCCCTCTCCCCATTGTTTTTCGCATAAGCACTGGAGCTAATTTATTTATTTATTTATTGCAGATTTATATAGCGCGGAATCGACCCGAAGGTATTGGAGCGCTTTACACGAGCACCAGTTATGTTACACAAGGACACCTTCAGGCACGGAGAGATTAAGGGGCATATTTACAATTAATGCTCGAGTTGCGTCACATGCGCGACGCAGCTCCAGCAATGCTCTGGGGGGCCCATTCTACTAATGCTGCGTCAAGCCTTACGCCTGCTTCAAGCAGGCGCAGGGTTTTGACGTAGCATTGGCCTAAAAGTGACTGAGTGAAATCTTGTAGATTTCACTCAGCCACTTTTAGGAGGCGTTCCTGTGCCGGAAGGCCCCCCCCCCCCCCTGCACCAGATCACCTCCTTAAGGCACAGGGCTTTACAACGTGACGCATCTCCCAGATGCGTCACGTTGTAAATAGCCCGCACCATGGTGCATCTTTTGTGCCGCCGCTGCGTCACAAAAGTGACGCAACGGCGGCGCAAAAAAGGCGCAAGGGGCTTGTAAATCTGCCCCTTGGTGATTTGCCCAGAATCACAGGATGCGGACGCGACCCCGATGCTCGAAGCTTGGTTTCCAGCACCAAAGTCAGCAATCTAGCCGTCAGACTACATCCTCTCCCCAATGGCCTGTATACTGTGAACACATGGCCCTCAGGGGGGTATCCATCTATCTGGACAGACTCAAACAATGCCCTTGTACACGGATGGTGCATTAATATATCTCAGAGCAGAACCTGGCATTCTGCCGTAGTAATGCATATGAAGGAGGACTTTGGCCGGGTGTCTGGGCTGTGGATCAATTGGGACAAGTCGTGCCTGTTCCTGCTGCTCCGATCACATGAGCCACAGCAACCAGAGATTCTTGGGGTGCAACTGCAGTGGAAACTGGATACTATTGAATAACTCAGGATATATCACACTGAGCGCAATCTCATTGATGGCAACCTGGGACGGGCACTGACTTCGATCAGACAATCTCTGCCTTTTTGATTTTCAGTTGCCTTTATCCCAAATGGGAAGGATTTTGATTGGAGTCCATCCCCGACTCCTTTGCTACTCTGCAGCACTACCATTTATACTTAGAAGCCATTCTTAGAGCAGACCAAGCGGTTATGAGGAACTATGAAGTCACAGGGGAGGCGACATCACCAGTACAATAATATGGCCCAGAAGCCTTTTCCTGGATTAATGCTACCTATTCTTACTCTGACTGTCTAAATGTCTGGATTTTTGGACCAGAGCTCTGCTCCTGATTGGCATATTTGACTTTGTTGCTACAAAGTAGTTGACCACGCGTGGCCCTAACTTAGAATTGCCTGTTACTTTGCTATGACCTTTGCATTTTTATTCCTTGAAATTCACAAGCCCTTCTAACAGATGTGCTATATCAAGCAATGAAATATTAAATAACCATGACATCAGAGATGAGGTGCTTACCTAGAAGAGAGTTGATGACAACATATTTGAATACGGAGAGAAATAAAGGTACTACATTACAAAGAATAACAGCTTGCTTTTACTAATATTAAGTTTTATGAGAGGGTGACAGTTGAGTTCCATCAAAGGTCTTCAGGTGAAGGAGGTGGGGGCCTGTCGTTGTCATTTTTGGAATCTGAAGTGCAAGAAAGTACGATTTATTAACTTTTTTAAACCCCACAAGTAAAGAGTTGGCACTAACCTCGTTTAAGATGGTGTTCTAGAGAAGAGGTTCAAGAAGCTCAAATGTCCTGAAACTTAAGGTAGTGTGGTTAGACAAAATGATGGATATATGGGGTGACAATGCATCACAAATGACTTTGAAATAGAGTAGGCAATTTGCACTGCATCGTGGGTTTAGTAGATATTTGTGAGGATGGTGGTGTATTATATGGTATGGTTGTGCAACCTCAGCTCTCTTTTGTAAAACCTTGAGCTCAACCCCCGGCAGCTGTGGCTTTGAGCAGCAAAGGAACTAGTGTAAAGCATTTAGAAGCACCACAAAACAAAATAAGAAAGTTACTCAACACGAAAGAAATCCAACACCAATTTATAACAATAGATTATATTTTAATGAATTTTTTGACACTAAGATGAGCAAAATCCACAGCACGGTTTCAGAGATATAGGGGCATATTACCAACAACTAGCGATAATTATCACTTTGTTGGTTTAGCTGCGATATTTTTATCGCCGAGCTGCGGCGATTTTTATCGTTTAGGAACCTTGCTATAATCAAGGTATATCTCCTAAGCGATAAAAATCGTCCGAAATGCACGAATATCGCTGAAAAGTCAGCGATATTCATGCATTACCATGCTAATGCTCTTAGCCATGTTATCCACCTACCATTGGATAACATGGCTAAGAACTGCTCAGGGGCAGGTGTTAGCTTTTGGAGCTATTCGCGCTTAGCGCGAATAGCTCCAAAAGTTGGTAATAGGAGATAGCGATGTCGCTAACATCTTGGCACGCCCACTTTGCATGTCATTAGTGATAAATATCACTGACATGCAAAGCGGGGCCCAAGATGGTCGCTATCTCCTACTTGCTGTCGCTAACTGGTGTTAGCGACAGCTAGGTAATAGGGAGATCATTTTATCTCCGCTTTCTTGGCTTTTAAAGCCAAAAAAGCGGAGATAAACCCCCTTGATAATATGCCCCATAGATTTTTGACTAAAACGTAAATATCAGCCTTTTAGTCCAAAGCACAAACAAGCATTGGTAACCATAAAGTCTGTAAACCTTTGAGAAGTTTGAAAGCGTTGTGTTCAGCTACTCTGACCCGGACTAGGCAGTCATTTCCGACAGGGAGTGTCACGATTGCGCGTTGATAACCGGACTACCAAAATGGCCACCAGTCTAGAACGCGCATGCGCGAGGACAGGTGAGGCGTGTTAAAGCTCGGCCTTCCTCTACCCGCAGCGCTTCGCGTTCTAGTGTTTTTGGAAGTTCTCAGTCACTTACCTGATTCTCTTCCGGGTCGTTGCGCTGCTCGCGGTGGACTCGGCGGGGATGCGGCATTCCTGTTCTCGGGTTCTTTTCTCCTGTGATACATGGTCAACATGTTTTTTCACCCGCCGTGGACGCGGCTTACCTCCTCTTGAGTTCTCTTCGCCTGCATACTTGTGGACTTAATTTCAGTTTCCAGCGTTCCAATTTCCAGCACATAAAGAAACAGAAAAGAAGACAAAAGACAAAGCAGCATATCAGTTTATGGGGTAACCGCGCGCTATAGATTCTTGCATATAGTATACTCTAATTCTCAAAGGGTCCTTTCATTACATTACATTATTATCTTTTATTTTAGTGCCAGACACAAGCATTAACCACTGTTACATTGCAACCCAGTCTCTGAAGAAGGGAGATCATAAGGTAGGGTGTAAAGAAATACCCAAAATACAGACAAACTAATATAGTTTTTGTTCTTTTATTTATACATTGATTCTTTTCCAGCCAACAGCCTCTTGACTTGTCCTGGTGAATCCTGTGGTTGTTTGAGTCACGACGTGGAGTTTCTTACCCTTTTTCCTTGTTTTTTTCTATTCTTCCCATGGTTACCATTGTTACCTTGATAGTACCAGGTGCCATGGATGACTAGTAGAAGTAGTGGATCTTACTACAATTCCATGATGTTCCTGCAGAAACATTGGTAAGATTCTGTCAGGGAGAAGGTCAGGGGGCCACTAAGGAGTAGTTGTACAATTACATGGTCACCAAAGCAGTCTCGAGTCCTGTTCCACACTTTACCTCAAGATCACAATCGACTTCCATGGATGGGTCTTGGGGCTGGGGATGGAGGATACTGAGGATGTTGAAAAATGTTCAGTGTGCTGTGCGGTCAACGTGGGCCTTCCTGGGGTTACTAATCTGTCCAAGGGTAAGGTGGGTTGACTTTGGCAACGGGGTCGGAGCCCCTTGAAATCATCTTTCAGCAAGTAGAAGACCAGAAGCAGCCTGGGCTACCAATCTCCAGTCACAGCTTGTCCAGGGTTATTGTTTGGTGAGGACAAGTGTTCATCTTTGCTGGCCAATCCACACTCTGGCAACTCTCCTGGGTCCATCAGACACTGGTTGCAATGTTTGAGTCTGGGATGGAGCCTCCTTGGCTGCACATCAGTAGTGAGTAGCGAGTGGTTACTGACTGACCAGGAGAGTTGACTTCAGGTTCTATGGCCTGGTGCTGGAACTGGGGGGGAGGCATTCGACTGACCCTTGAAGGCACTACTTCGGTCTGGGGCTCGGTAGCGACCAGATCTCCTCATCGCTCCTTCTAAACACCCCAGCCCACTCCTCGGACCCAAACCTAGCCGCCGCCAACTTCACCCTATGGTTATCCAACACCGCCGACACCTTAGCACCACTGAAAAAACGTCAAAGCAAACCTGGCAACAAGAAGGCCTCATGGTTCAACGATGATCTCAAGAAGTCCAAGAAACTCTGCTGCACCCTTGAAAAAGCTTGGAAAAAAGACCCAACCACCAGCACCAAGGACGCCTTCAAAAACGCCACCCGCACTCACCACCAACTAATCCGAAAGGCCAAGAAAACAGCATTCAAGGATCGACTTGACAACAACGCCCACAACAGCAAGGAACTTTTCAACATCGTCAAGGAGTTCTCCAATCCCTCGGCCAACTCCAACGACATCACCCCCTCTCAAGCCCTCTGCGACTCCCTAGCCTCATTCTTCCACAACAAGATTGCAGACATCCACAACAGCTTCGACAACCAACCCGGAGTCCAACCCACCCAACCACATGCTGAACACTCTCCCCCCGCGAACACCCTTAACGACTGGAACCCAATCTCCACTGAGGACACCATCCGCCTGATGAACTCCATCCACTCAGGATCCCCCACAGACCCATGTCCTCACCACATCTTCAACAAAGCAGACTCCGTCATAGCACCGCAACTCCGAGACGTCATCAACTGCTCCTTCAACTCCGCCACCTTCCCGGAAAACTGGAAACACGCTGAACTCACCGCCCTTCTGAAAAAACCCACAGCGGACCCCACCGAACTCAAAAATTACCGACCCATTTCGCTCCTTCCATTATCGGCCAAAGTAATCGAGAAAGCTGTCAACAACCAGCTCGCCGCTTTCCTCAAAGCCAACAAATCCCTCGACTCCTCACAATCTGGCTTCCGAGCAAAACACAGCACCGAGACCGCCCTCATCGCAGCAGCAGACGACATTCGAACTCTACTGGACCACGGAGACACAGTCGCCCTCATCCTCCTTGACCTCTCTGCAGCATTCGACACAGTCTGCCACAGCACCCTTCTACAACGCCTCAGAAACATCGGAATACAAGGAAAAGCACTTGAATGGATCACATCGTTCCTCACCGGAAGAACCCAGAGAGTCCGCCTTCCACCATTCAAGTCCAAGGCCACCGAGGTCATCTGTGGCGTACCACAAGGATCCTCACTCAGCCCCACCCTCTTCAACGTATACATGAGCCCCCTCGCGACCATCGCCTGCCAACACAACCTCAACATCATCTCCTACGCGGATGACACTCAACTAATCCTTTCTCTCACCAAGGACCCCAGCACCGCCAAAACTAACCTACACGAAGGAATGAAAGAAGTTGCTGAATGGATGAAACACAGCCGTCTGAAACTGAACTCAGATAAAACAGAAGTCCTCATCCTAGGTACATCCCCCTCCGCATGGGACGACTCTTGGTGGCCGGAAGCCCTTGGAAAAGCACCCATCCCGACAGACCACGCACGGAACCTAGGCGTTATCCTGGATTCTTCACTTTCTATGAACAGACAAGTCAGCGCCGTATCCTCATCCTGCTTCAACATTCTTCGCATGCTCAAAAAAACATTTCGCTGGATCCCCACCGAAACCAGGAAAACAGTCACCCATGCTCTGGTCACGAGCCGACTGGACTACGGGAACACCCTCTACGCAGGTACTACCGCTAAACTCCAGAAGAAACTCCAACGAATCCAAAACGCCTCAGCCAGAATCATATTAGACATCCCACGCAACGAACACATCTCTGGTCACCTGAAAGACCTCCACTGGCTACCCGTCAATAAGAGAATCACTTTCCGACTGCTAACCCACGCTCACAAATCACTCTACGACATCGGACCAGAATGCCTCAACTCACGACTGTCCTTCTACACCCCCTCCCGCCAACTACGTTCTTCCAGCCAAGCCCTCGCCACTGTTCCTCGCATCAACAAGACCACCATGGGAGGCAGATCCTTCTCATACCTGGCCGCTAAAACATGGAACTCACTCCCCACTTTCCTCCGCCTTACCCAGAACCACCTAGCATTCAGAAAGCAACTTAAAACGTGGATATTTGACAAGTAATCATCCTCCCCTCCTTAGCGCCTTGAGACCCTCTGGGTATGTAGTGCGCTATATAAATTATCTGACTTGACTTGACTTGAGCCCGGCATCACAGGCAAAATCCTCTCTTTACTAGCCCAAGGAGCAGCAGGTGTAGTCCTGTGGTTGGTGCAGACTCTCTTGCCAGGTCAAGGGGTCATCAGGGCAATCTTTCTTTGGTCCTCTCTCCAGTCCACATGTGATCTGAGCTTTAGGGTGCTAGAAGTGCCATGTTTATTCCCAGAATGTGCACTGGGGGGATGATGCAATCACTATCCAATGGGCTACCAGGATCCCTCCTGCCCTATGATGACTTCTGGCTATGTGTGGTAATTAGCAATCCCAGAGTGCAATTTTCTACGCACTCTCAAGATGTCTGAATCCTTCCTTGAATATTAGGAGCTTGGTAGCCCACTCTAGCGGTGTGACTACCTGTAGGCCACACACGCCCACGGAAAAACTGGTATGGCAACTATTTTCCATTCCAGTTTCCGCCACCAGCCCGTCTATTTGAACAAGTGTAATCAACAGTTGCCAACACCCTGTTTGGCTTCCTGCAAGGGGAAAGTAACAGTTCCCTCTGTGGCAGGTCTCTATTGTTCATGAGCCTGGTAGTCTTTCAAACTACTCTCCAGGATAGCAGAAGGCTGTCTGGTAGCCAGCAACTACTGCAAAATTGTACCATACAGAAGCTATCAGGACTGAAATGTCAGCCTGTAATTCTGTACTCGCCAAAGGGCTTACTAGCTTTTCCAGAGTAACACAAAGCATTTGAAGTTTTACTGTTAGGACATATACAGCTTCTTGCTATAGGGCTAGATAGGCCTTCTTTTAAGGAGAGTTATCTATGTGTAGTTAAGGGATGTTAGGGCTTTGCCATTGGTTTAAATGCCAAAGTTGATATAGAAGTTATAGAACTGCTCTTCCAGGATGCACGTGCAGGCTGGGAGCCATTTTGTATTTTCTCACACGCAGTGTGGCACAATCAGTGGTGTGGCCCTGAGTGGACACTCTAACCTATATGCCCTGGGTACCCTTGTTACCATATACCAGGGACTTATAAGTACGTCAGCTTATGCCAATTGGTGTTGGGCAATTCAACATACAGTTTGTAAGGGGTTAGAACACTGGTGCTGGGGTCTGGTTAGCAGGCCTCAGTGCACTCTCAGAGCCAAAAAAACAGCAGCATCAGTCCAAAACTTTGTGGGTGATCATGCAAAAAGAGGTATTTCCTTACAGTATACATTATTTCTGATGCAGGATGGGTGTGTTAGGTGACAGACATGGCAAGTCATGTAGTTCACTTGTGACTGAGTGTAAAATTATGTCAGTGTGAGAAACCTAATTTTGGTGAGGTGAGAAAGCACACTGAGTGAGGTCTACCAGTAAGCTGTTGGAATTTTGTGGTCTACCCTCCATAACCATATGTTGATCAGGATCTGGCTGTCTAGATTTAACTAAATTAAGAGCAGTTGAACCCTATCACTTTTGTAGTAGAGTTAATGGAGCACTCCAGTTGCCTGGTGGAGTTGAATTAAACTCCTATATTACTTGTTCCTGAAGTGGTGGTAAGGATTTTAGGGAAGTGGTAAAAATAATGGGGAAGGAGAGGGTCTCAGAGTAGATGAAAGAGAAAAGAACACAATTTCCGATTTGGAGGAACTGAGCATTGGGGAGCTGAGATCTATCGAGTGTCCAAGTGGCGTAGCTACACCTTTGATCCCTGCATTTGCCGCAATGAAGAGCGGGGGGATGCTGGTGAAACCTCAGCAACCGCACTGATGAGCGGGGGGTTGGTGATTGTTGTCCCGAGACAGCACGTAAGAGCTGGGGGGAGGCTCATGCCTCCAAAACTCATGCCAACCTCCAACCCCCTTTGCTATGCCACTGCAGGGTCTAATAGCTCTTAGAGAGAGTCTTGCTTGGGAGCAAAGGCATGAAGGTAGTGGAGGGGGAGAGGAGCTTTGTATCATCAGTCTATGGGTGGTGATGAAGCGGACTTCAGAAATAAGTTTAGAATTTGTTCGCAGATTTAAACTCCCATAATTTATAATACATTGACGAGTGTTGCATGTTTTTGTATTAATTCAACCTAGAATAATGTGCACCCTCACGAACACTTGGGTTTAATAATATGTGCTCTTGTCGCATTTGTCACTACGTTTAAATAATATATTAACTTTGTCTTTTGTTTTGTCAGACATTAGCTGCGGCTGTTTAAAATAATAGCATGTGCATTTTCTTAAATGTGCTCTTGTTTATGTTGTGTCTTTCATGTGACAGTGTTTTGTTTGTCTCTTGTGCATAAAGCTAGGTAACATAGACTAATGGGTTAACATTAGTAATGGTAGTGGGTAACAGAATAATTATCATTACTCGAATTAATTGATGTCTTGTGTTTCCTTGCATACTAGAGTCTTGCTAAAAAGAGGCCTGTGGCCTATTTCTAAAATGGATGTCCGAAGTCCTGTTGAGTTGGGCCTTGCACAGCAGAGAATGAAAGAAAACATTTTCTTCATAATTCTTTGAAAAACAAACTCGCGGAAGCTGAGCTGTGCTGAATGCTGAGATAATCATTGTATAACTTTCAATGCCAAGGACAGGACATAGTGGCGGAAAAGCTTGAGCAGAGGAAGCAACGAACTGTTTCATTAAATGTTGCAAGCCTCGGAAGAGTTTGTGACACACGTAGACAAAAGACAATGCCGCTCTTAAGGAATATGGTTTTTGCAATGTGAAAGGCGAATTACTTCATGGACTGATATTTCTCGACCAATCACGCTTCGAGTTGGTCTTCTTTTTGTATTCTTTTAGTTAGTCTTAGATAGAGGAAAGGTATAAAAATTGCCCCCATGGAAAGAGCTCTGTTGGCTCGTTCCTGTGCTCCAGAGATGCTGACGGACTTTTGACTCACGTAAGATCTTTCGAACTTATGTTTTTCCCTTCAGGTTTCTTTAGTTAAGTTAGGGAAATAGGGTCTAGGGAATGAGTTCTTAAATGTTTAAGCATTTCTCATGCTGATTTTGATTTAAACTGACAGTCTAATGTGCCTTTCTAATAAAATAATGCTGCTTAATAAAATGCTAATAAAGAATTAAATTCTTAAATGCTCTTTGCTCGACAAATAAAGTTAATAAAATAGAATTTGTAATGACAAGCTGGTCTTGTTTGTTTAGTTTGAGTTACCATTAGTTAATCCATTGCCTAAGATTTTGACTTAATTAAATGTTTATGTAAGTGTTTGATTAATTAGGTCATATGATTCAGTTGGTCAATTCATGTCTCAGTCATCTATGGGCCTAGTGATAGATTTATGAATAATGGTGAGTATTGTGGTGTAGAGTTGTACATATGAGACTGAATTTCCTTTGGCCCGCTGGATCAAATCTCTGGTAGCAGAGTTCGGTTACTATGGTAACTGACATGTTACATGGTAATTACAGAGGATACATGTTTAACACATGTTAAGTTTGTCTAGTTGTTATATGTTGTCGAAAGGTTTTTTCCAGCAGTGAGAAAAATCCTATGTGCCGGCAGAGTAGTGTGACAGGTGAAGTTACACAGTTCATTTGTTCTGTTTTCAAGTTAGTGGTACTGAAATATCACTAAGTGTTGTGGACGTACAACACAAGTTTAGGGATTTTTAGGTATGACAGGTTGTATGCATAGTGAGGTTTGCCAATGAAATTGTAGCTCTGAGTATAGGGACTAATAGCCCATTTTAAAACTCATTGTGAAAAGAGTAGTAGGATTTTTCCGAGCTTGTGTGAAGGGTAAGGTGGCGTCGTCTATTCTTACTGGCGTTTGTGGATTTCTATTGGTTGGTTAGAGTCCTGCCAAAGATTTCATGTATACATGAATAGGTTTTCCCGTATGAATGCGTAAAACTGTTTTTGTGAAAATAGCGTTGTCTATTTCACGAGAGTGAAATCTTGAATGTCTGGTAAAACTATCACTTTGTTTAGTGAAACGGACAAATGGTTTGTTTTTCCGTAGTTATTAACTGAAATTCATTGAAAAGGATTGTCTTAAAATGGCGCTGTGAAAATATTTTGTAAAGGAGGGGCGAGTTTACGGAGTGACACTGACACGCGCAGCTTCGCTACAGCTGCAGTATACGTCACAGGGTTCGCGCTGCGATTGGTTAACAGACGTCACAGCAAGCTCACTGATTGGTTCACGTGACCGAAACGAGCTGTTAGCTGATTGGTCCTTTCTGAAAACAGGATTCTCATTGGTTGAGCAAGGTAGTGACGTGGCTTAACCTGATTGGTTTGTTGGTGAATTTCGCGCACGGATTGGCTAGAGTAGCGGAACAATAAGGAAATACTTACGATCTTTTCTAAATTAAACGGAATAGTTTTAAAACATGAGTTATTATTGGAATAAAGAAGAAAAGAAGTCTTCATGGTGTCAGAAAATTAAAAATGTATTCAATCCTCAAGAAAATTGAAGTGCGAAGTGGAAAATTACTTCATAAGTATAAAACACCTGCAGCATATATGGAAGGAGAATATGGTTATCATACGGTTCTCTGGTTTGAAAATTGGATGCAATATAGCAAAGATGATGGTGTTTTAGCGTGGCCAGAAGAGGGATCGTTTAATATTAAAGTTTTAAGGAACTTAAGAGATAAAATGATGTCTCTTTCGCCAAGGCCCAGACCCACTGAATTTGAAGCATTAGTAGAATGGGAAATTGAAATGATGGAGCTCGAACGAGAAAATTGGGGAACATCAAGAGGTATAAATAGGGAAACCCACCAAGATAGAGTGCGTCGTTTGTGAAAAGGGGACATGCATGATGGTTTGTACCCGGTTATAGAAATGGTTGTTGAAACGTCAGGTCAAAAGAATTCCCGGAAAAAAGGTTATCTTGATGAAGAGTTAGATGATGCAGTTTTAGAAGAAATTTTTATTAATCCACCACCTTATCAGCCAAGTTGTTCACAGCCTACCCCGAGAAGTTTTTCTGGAATTTCTCCTAGTGCACCTCCTAGAGAGATTTATGAAAATTCACCCAGATTTTTGAGATTACCTGAAAGGGCAAGATCAAGAAGTAAATCAAATACTCCGAGAGAAAGCAGAAATTATCCAGAGATTTCAGATTCGAGAAATAATTTCTCGAAAAATGACAAAAAAGCAGAGCTACCTGAAAATATACCAAACATTTCAAAGTATTTCAAAGCGAAGGGAGAATTAATTCAGCAATTAACAAAAGGCATGGAAGCAGTAACAGTACCAGTTACAATTGGTCCTGTTGTACCAGTTTTTGAGCAGGGTGAAAACAGACATTCAGTCTTAACGAATCCATTAAATGCAGAAATTCAAAAAGTGGCTGAAAATTTTTATTCGGAATTAACAGAAATTCAATGAGATAAAACAATGCCAAATTTAACTTTAAATCAAAGTTTGTCAAATGGTGCCACACCATCAGCTGCAGATTCTGATTCTGGATCTTTAGAAAAGACCACAAATAAAACAGATCTAACACAGATTCCTCAACAAGTGCCTGAGTCTAAAGAACTTGATGTTGCAAAATTAAAAGCAGATTTAGAAGAATTAATTATTGGCACAATTGGTACTGACTATTTGAAGCAATATCAGGATGATGAACTGTTATTTATTTTCAAGAGCATTCAGTGGAAAACTAAAAATAAATATGAACAATTTGAAGAAGTGGCTGCTGAATTAGAAATAGATTTGAGTCGTCAGAAACAATTGCAAAAACATTACAGAGTGGATTTTTCTGAGAAGGATATTTAGAATCTAAATACCACAGGCAGGATAACCCATGTAAAAGAATTAATTGTGTTTTTAAAAAGATTAGGTGAATTAAGTAAATGGAGAGTTAAATGGACAAAGAAAAGAGAAGATGAAAAGAGAGATAGAGGAGACGTTTTTGGTGAATTTCCTATGAGGGAAATAGCTGGTGGAGGTTATGTTCATGTTCTATGGACAAGACAGGACATTCTGCTCTTTACAAATAATTTTCCTCGGCTGAGAGAAAAACCAGTGGAATGGTATTGTCAGGTTGACAGATTTATAAAGGTTTTGAAAGTTCTGTGGATTGATCTTGATGGTTTCTTTGACATTGTTGTCCCAAGTCAAGTCAAGTCTAGTCAATACCACTTTAATCGATTAATTAAAATCATACAAAGTACACCTAAACATACAAAAATTCCATTCATTGTGCTGTTTAAAAACGTCATAAAAACTTTTTTTTTTTAGAAAAAATCAACATTAACAATCTATTTACAATTTTATAAAAAAGGCATAATTTAAAAACGTGAGGTAGATAGAAGAATCAGTACAAGTGATCATGAGCACAGAATATCCATACCAACACCATTATTTATACATCTTAAGTTCTTTGCACGTATAGCAGCAACCAGAAAACTAGCCACATTTAAAAATTACCCAGGGAGTATCAAGCATCTGTAGGTATAATAAAGCAGGCCTCACCTGGGCAATCCCCAGACTTCTTAAAAGGGGTTTTAAAAAATTTAACCTGCTCTCGTTATAAAATTAGCAAAATAAGGTAAAGTGCATTGTATCTTGCATAGACATATCATCACATTTGCAAAGTGCCGTATCCTCAGGCTTACTCCACCCATCAAACACTCCCAAAGCAAAATGAATTAAATTAAACCTAAATTTTGTCAATAAAATTCGGTGGAAAGGCCTTGTAACTATCTGTAGATACGGCTCTATCGCTGATGTCTTGGTCAGTAAATAATGGGCTCTGACAACGGTTTTTTTAAGCTCATTTTCCTCCCTCTCCAGGGCTTTACGAGCCATTGTTGTCCCATCGGATATTTGGACAGAATGTAAAATTTCTGTTGGTTGACCCAAAGAGGAACCACCTCGACATAGAATAACAGGTGCTCCTTCAGACGATGTTATGGATTTCTTTAACAAAGTAATTGTCTGGCTGAAAAACAAGATTCCTGCAAAGGAAGTAGATTGGGTTAAAATAGACAGGACAAACCAAGAACTTAAAGAATCAGTTCATTCCTTTTATGAAACATTACTGCTGGTATTTAAACAATACAGTCACTATGAAAAATTAAGTGAAAGTGACATGAGCCACTTCATTTATAGATTTGTTTATGGCCTGAAACCTGAAATTGGAGAAATGATTAGAAACGGAATTGTCGGCTGGCAATCACTTTCAGTTGATGATATCCTGAGAAAGGCAAAATACTGCAGTGATGAGATAGATGCAAAACAAAAGAAACTCAAGGAAAAGGCAATGTGGGCACAAGTGAAGGTAGCTGAACAGCAGATAGCAACCTTAGAAAATAAAAATTTCCAACAGAATCCTGGAAAGTTCAAAGGGAACTTTGAGGATAAGCCTAAATTTAATATAAATATTGAAGAGCTAAAACAAAAGCTACCTTGTTTTAATTGCGGTGAAATTGGACACTGGAAGCGTGAGTGTAAAAATCCGCCCAGAAATTTTAAAAATTCATCATTAAATCCACAGATGCAGAGGGAAATAAATCAGCAGCAACAGCTACAGCGACAGTTAAATGAAATAAGTCAGCAGCAACAGCTACAGCGACAGTTAGTGAATCAGCAGAGCCAATTGAATCAGCAGAGCCAAATTCCACAGCCACCCTTGCCAAATTGCATGAATGCACAGAGATACAGTCCAGAGACGGGTTTCTGTGGAGCTGAACAGGTAAAAAGATCACAAAAAATAAATGTGTCAAATGTCTCTCAACAATTTTGGCTGAAAGAAAATGAGAGCAGTGATTCGGAGGATTACTCATGACGGTGCCTGAGAGAGGAGGAAGAGTGTGTACTTGGAGCCACTCTTGAGGTAGATCAGGCAGGTCCATTTGTAAATGGTAAAGTGAATGGCAAAGATATCACTTTTTTTGTGGACACTGGTGCTACCCGTTCTACTGTTAGATCAGTGGAAATTGAAAATCTTTCTCTCTCGGGTGAGACCATCCAGGTTGTTGGCGTAGCTAATCAACAAATAAAAACAGATTTAACAAAACCAGTTGATGTAGAAATTGGAAATTTCAAAGACAAACACAGATTTGTTGTCTGTAACAGCAGTCCCGTTAATCTATTAGGACGTGATTTGTTGTGCAAGATGAACTGCAAAATATACTGTTCACCGGATGGTATTGAGCTTCAGACTTTAGAAGAAGATGGTCTGTATAAATTGACAATGCTAATGGTTGACAAAGAAAATAAAATGTTCCCTGCTTTTGATAAAAACAATTTACCTGAAGAATTGAAAGAGGCAGTTAATCCGAAAATTTGGGATTTAACTGGTGATGAAATGGGTTTAATGAAACATGTGGACCTAGTAAAAATTACTGTGAGACAAGGAATAGATTTTCCAAACATTCCCCAGTACAAAATGAAACCTGAAACTATTGAGGGTGTCATTCCTGTGATTGAAAAATTCATTAAGCAAGGTGTTTTGAGAGAGATTGAAAGCAGCCCATGTAATTCACCGATTATGGGAATCAAAAAGCCAAATGGAACTTACAGGATAGTTCAGGACCTGAGAAAGGTTAATAAAATAGATGTTCCTTACTGTCCAGTTGTACCAAACCCAGCGGTAATTCTATACCAGATTCCACATGATGCAGAATGGTATACGGTCATTGACCTATGTAATGCCTTCTTTACAGTTCCACTGCATCCAGATAGCCAACAAATGTTTGCGTTCCGGTTCCAGGATCACATATTAGCATGGTGTTGTATTCCTAAAGGGTATACTGAGAGTCCATCTATCTTTAATCAGTTGTTAAAGAAACCCCTGGAAGATTTAAAATTGCCTGGAGAGTCAACATTGGTTCAGTACATAGATGATCTCCTTATTGCAGGAAAAACAAGAGAAAATTGTGTAACAGACACCATTACACTTTTGAATCGATTAGCAGATGAGGGACATAAAGTGTCACCTGCGAAACTACAGTTTTGCAAACAAGAGGTTAAATACCTTGGTCACAGAATTGCAAAAGGAATTAGACAAGTGACAATTGAAAGAATAAAAATGATTTGAGCAATACAACCACCAACAACACAATGACAGATCAGAATGTTTCTAGGAATGGTTGGTTATTGTCGCCAATGGATTTGTGGGTTTTCAGTAATTGCGAAACCACTGCAGAGGCTGACAAAAGCAGACATAAAAGATCCAATTGTTTTGACAAAAACAGAATTAGAGGCTTTTGAAAAGCTAAAGAGAAGTCTGTGTGAAGCACCAGCATTGAGGATGCCTGATTACGACAAAGAATTTGAGCTGTACTGCAGTGAAAGGGAAGGTTGTGCATTATCAGTTCTCATTCAGAAACATGGTAAAATGAGAAAACCAATAGCATATTTTTCAGCTGTTCTTGATCCTGTTGCAAAAGCATTGCCAGGTTGCTTAAAAGCAGTGGCTGCAACAAGTGTAAGCCTTGAGCAAAGTGAAGGAATCATAATGGGGTTTTCTGTAAAAGTGTATGTACCTCATTCAGTTGAAACACTTCTTACCAGAAGTAAAACACAGCACCTGTCGAGTAACAGATTGACCAAATATGAAAAAGTCATTCTGGGATCAGATAATGTATCCATTGCGAGATGTGTTAATCTCAATCCGGCTACACTTTTACCAGATAGTGTGGTTTCTGAAATTGACAATGAAGCTGATGACATTGATCATGAGTGTTTGGATGTTTTGGAATACTGTACTAAACCCAGAGAAGACATTAAAGATGTGCCTTTACCGGAGTCAGACATTGTTTACTTTGTTGATGGCTCCTGTCTAAGAACAGACAAAGGCATTCTGAGAGCAGCATATTCAGTTTGCACAGTTTCAGAAATAATTGAGGGTTCAACTTTTGAAGGAATTCATTCATCACAAGTGGCAGAAATAGTTGGTTTAATTCGGGCTTGTGAAAAAGCAGAAGGGAAAAAGGTTACCATAGTGACTGATAGTCAGTATGGATATGGCGTAGTCCACGACTATGGCCAGATCTGGTCTCAAAGAGGTTATTTGACCTCTGCGGGAACTCCGATAAGGAATGCAAAATTGATCAAAAGATTGATCAATGACATGCAGTTACCAGAAAAGATTGCTGTTGAAAAATGTGGAGCGCACAAAAAGGGAGCAGATTATATAACTAAAGGAAATGCCTTTGCTGATGAAACAGCACGTTACTGTGCGAAAAACAATCTTTCACTTAATCGGGAAAAGGATAATGATCATATCATGAACTCTCTCATGCTAATATCTGAGGTAAAAACATGGCAGGGAGTCAAAGACTTACAAGATGAGGCAAATGATGAGGAGAAAAACACATGGCTCAAAGAAGGTTGCAGATAGCGAGAGGAAGATGAAATTTGGGTTTACAAAGATGGCAGACCTGTTATGCCCAATTGCATGATTGCTGACATGGCACGGATGTACCATGGTCCAGGTCATTTAGGAAGAGGCACAATGATTCGACTGTTCAGGGAAACTTGGTATAATCCAAAGTTTAGGATTATTGCGGAGTCACTTTGCCAGCGTTGTTTGATCTGCCAACAAATCAATCCAAACAGAAAAACAGTTGTAAGCATTGGGAACCATAGGACGGGAGGGTGGTCCTTTTACCAGATTGCAAATGGATTTCATTGACATGCCCAACATAACAAGTTGAGATATGTCCTTGTTATTGTCTGTCTGTTTTCAAGATGGGTGGAAGCGTTCCCAACTCGACACAATGACTCAGTTACTGTGGCAAAATTGCTTTTAAGGGAGATCATACCTAGGTACGGATTTCCAGTGACCATTGAAAGTGATCGTGGCACACACTTTGAAAACAGACTGCTTAAATTAATTTGTGAAGCCTTTGGCATAAAGCAAAAGTTGCACTGTGCTTACAGACCAGAAGCATCAGGTGTTGTAGAGCAGATTAATGGCACAATAAAAAAACAGAATTTCAAAGATGTGCCTAGCTACAGGAATAAAGTGGACAGACGCACTTCCACTTGTTTTGATGTCTTTGAGGAGCACACCAGATAAAAAGACAGGTCTTAGCCCTCATGATATACTCATGGGAAGAGTAATGAGACAGGCTTTTATTCCAGTTGGAAAATTGTTGACAATAAATGATAGTGCGATTATGGATTATTGTAAGCAATTATCTGACGTGGTGACTTCTGTATTCCATCAGGTGGGAACAGATGTGATTTCAAAAGAAAAGGAGCAGGCTCATGATCTATTGCCAGGAGACTGGGTCAGAACAAAGGTTCATCGGAGGAGGAACTGTTTAGTACCCAGGTGGCAAAAAGCAAGACAGGTGATACTAGTCACAACAAATGCTGTTAAATGTAAGGGTCTGAAGAGGTGGGTGCATGCAAGTCATACCATTCGCGTACCACCTCCTGATAACCCTGATGAAGATAGTGACGACACTACAACTGATTCAGACTCAGAAGAAGAACCCGAAGTCCCAGATTATGAAGATCCACAGGAAAGTCGACATCTGGAAAATTCTGATGCGGATCAACCATCAAATGAAAAATATCTAGAAATTGTCATTGTTGATTCAGAAAATGATGAAGATGTTCTAGGAAAAAGAACTGAAAAAGAAACTGTGTCACAAGAGATTCAAGATCAGGAGAGTATTGAAAAGCAGGTTAGAAGCTCTGAAAGCAGGAACGGAAATTCTGGAACTGGGAAGTTAGAAGAAATTCCTGAAGAGGAGGACGAATTGCCAAGTACCAGCTACAGAGATGTTGTTCCTAACGGAGTGAAGCTGCCGAGTAAAGAAGTTCCTAGATACAGTATTGAAATCTCTGAAACTGACTCAGATGAAAGTGATGAAGAGTCTGAAATATGAAAATTCAGAAAAAGGGCTTGGAAAGCTGAAAGTAATGAAATCGAGCCTAAGAAGAAACTCTTGAGAAAAGGTGATGTCTGGCCAAAAGAAGACTTGAAGTTCAAGTTGGCGGAAAAAATCAAAAGAGCAGATTAATGAGATATCTAGTCAAAAGAGTGAATCAGACAAAAAAGAACAAGTTAGAAAGAAAATTGAAGTAATTAGCAGAAAGAGCAAAAGACCATTGAAGCCAAATTAGAAGTACAAGTCTCCAGAGTGGGCCTACATAATTATCCCACCAGTAGTTGAGGTTAGTAGTAGCAGTCAGGAAGATTTGGAAGAAAATAGTGACAATGATTAGATTTAGTTTTCTTTAAGTTGAGGTTTATTTTTGGCATAAGGCTGAAGAAATTGTGTTAGGTGACACAAGGTCGAAGAAATTGTGTTAGCTGGAAACACTTTCATGGACGCAAGGTCGAAGAAAAGCTGTTAGAGGGCTACTAAAAAAAATTAAAAAGGGGAGGTATTATTTTAATTACTACTACTAATTTAAAATTGTTGTTTTAAGTAAAAAGAAGTAAAAAAAAAGAAAAATGCCTAATACTAACAATTCAAGGTGTGCTATCCTCAGAAGATGTTGTAAAATGTCTTCCATTTGTGTGATTCTAATCATTCTAGTTTGGTTAATCTTAGCAGTCCTCTTTCCTCTTGGCATAGACAAAGAGGATTATAAAGTGAACATGACAAGCAAAGCTGAATCTAAACAAGCTGTTCATAATGTTGCAGGCAAATCTAACAGGATTATTGAGCATAAACCAGAGATACACCAGGACAGATCTGTTGGTGATTTTTCCACTAATTCCTTTTTAAGACTCTTGACAGAGTATGTTAGAGTCATGGATGTCAAAGATTGTTATGTATGCGTTAAGCTTCCTACTTCGGTTTCTGAAGGGGTCAAGTATAATATGCTTCCTCTTACTTATGGAATAACATGCAGTGTTATATCTAGCTTGTTCTATCAGACAGGTCGTCTGGAGTACTATTACTCAGACTTTGATTAAATATTTGCTAACTTGAAGGTTTTACATAGTCTTAACAAAGTCAGACCTGCCAAACAGATGAGGGAATTCTTTCTGGTAACTAATGAACTCACCTATGAGTATGCTTACAAAAATAATTTAACCTGCAAAATGAGAGATGAAGAAAGATCTTTTCTCAAATTGGTTGAGGAGAGGAGGGCGATTTATAAAAGAAATGAGATGCTGAAACAGACTAAATCCAAGTTTTGGGAGCTCGAGGATGAGAAGCTTAATGGTGAAAATAGATATGCTGCTATTCACATAGATGATCCAGTTAGTGGAAAATTCTGCATTAGAAGAGACAACACGCTTTACGACAATTATTTTGTTGGTGCAAGCCAGTGTGAGGACACTTATCGAATTGTAGGGGGTTGGGGATTTAAAGGTGGTAAGGACCCAATTTTCCCAGGAATTTATTTTGTCTGTGGGAACAAGGCATATTTTAGTATCCCGGACCACTGGTATGGTACATGTTACCTTGGTCTAGTCTTTCCTAAAATTTTCCATGTGGACAGAAATGGGGAAGGTTCATTTGAAATTAGCAAACACCTGAATAGGTACAAGAGAGAAAGCTTCTTTGAGATCATGGGAGATATATTTGGTGCAATAATTTCTATGGTGGGAATAACTCTGAATGCAATCAAAATCAGAAAGGTTTCCACAATTGTTGACAGATTGTCCACTGATACAGCAAGTGGTTTTCAATTGGTTAAAATTGAGCTCATTGCCACCAGAAGCATGGTTATGCAGAACAGGCTTGCTTTAGACATTCTCCTGGCAAAAGAGGGAGGAGTCTGTGGGATTTTGCACGTTCAGCATTGCTGCACGTATATCCCAGATAAAAGTCAGAATATAGAATTGCTGATAAAGAATACCACTGAATTTCACTCAGAAATAGAACCCATGGAAAGTGACAATTTCTCAGAACGTTTGGCTAAAAGATTCAGGGCAATCAGGGAATGGTTTGCTGAAATTGGCAGTTCAATCATTGGCAAAGTGCTTTATCCTGTAATAATCATTGTTATAGTAACACTTTTGTTAAAAATCAGTTGCATGATTCACAAGAGAAAGAAGCATGTGAGGGAAAAGAAGAGGATTTACAAACTCAGAAAAGCTCAGGAGAAGGAGATAGAAATGGAAGAATTTCGCATGGCTCAATATGAGAGCTCCAGACAAACTGATGAAACAGGAGTTTAGATTTACTAACACAGAGAGAGATCATTATATGACATTTCTAAAAAGAAAAATGTTTGGATACAATTTTGGGTTTTGTTTGGTGCTTTAGAAATCACCAGATGAGGGAGTTGATGAAGCGGACTTCAGAAATAAGTTTAGAATTTGTTCACAGATTTAAACTCCCATAATTTATAATACATTAACGAGTGTTGCGTGTTTTTGTATTAATTCAATCAGAATAATGTGCACCCTCACGAACACGTGGGTCTAATAATGTGTGCTCTTGTCGCATTTGTCACTACGTTTAAATAATATATTAACTTTGTCTTTTGTTTTGTCAGACATTAGCTGCGGCTGTTTAAAATAATAGCATGTGCATTTTCTTAAATGTGCTCTTGTTTATGTTGTGTCTTTCATGTGACAGTGTTTTGTTCGTCTCTTGTGCATAAAGCTAGGTAACGTAGACTAATGGGTTAACATTAGTAATGGGGGTGGGTAACAGAATAATTATCATTACTCGAATTAATTGATGTCTTGTGTTTCCTTGCATACTAGAGTCTTGCTAAAAAGAGGCCTGTGGCCTATTTCTAAAATGGATGTCCGAAGTCCTGTCGAGTTGGGCCTTGCACAGCAGAGAATGCAAAAAAACATTTTCTTCATAATTCTTTGAAAAACAAACTCGTTGAAGCTGAGCTGTGCTGAATGCTGAGATAATCATTGTATAACTTTCAATGCCAAGGACAGGACATAGTGGCGGAAAAGCTTGAGCAGAGTAAGCAACGAACTGTTGCAAGCCTCGGAAGAGTTTGTGACACACGTAGACAAAAGACAATGCCGCTCTTAAGGATTATGGTTTTTGCAATGTGAAAGGCGAATGACTTCATGGACTGATATTTCTCGACCAATCACGATTCGAGTTGGTCTTCTTTTTGTATTCTTTTAGTTAGTCTTAGATAGAGAAAAAGTATAAAAATTTCCCCCTTGGAAAGAGCTCTGTTGGCTCGTTCCGGTGCTCCAGAGATGCTGACAGACTTTTGACTCACGTAAGATCTTTCGAACTTATGTTTTTCCCTTCAGGTTTCTTTAGTTAAGTTAGGAAAATAGGGTCTAGAGCAGAGGTCTTCAAACTTTTTGATGCTGAGACCCCCTTGTAAAACCTTTTTAGGCGTAAGGACCCCCTTCCGACAAAAGTTTCTAGAAACTGGTAATCCTCATCATCAACTTTTGACAACCATAAATGCGCCTGTTAGACCTCATCACATCCCTCCATCATTCATCCACCCACACTTTCACACATCCATCCACCCTTTCATCCTTCCATCCATACATCTATCCTTCATCCATCCACCCTTTCATCCTTCCATCCATACATCCATCCTTTACCCATCCACCCTTCCTTCCATCCACCCATCATTCATCCACCCACCTTTTCACACATCCATCCATCATTCATCCACCCACCTTTTCACACATCCATCCATCATTCATCCATGCAACCTTTTATCCATTCACACATCCATCCACCCTTTCATCTTCCCATCCATACATCCATCCTTCATCCATCCACTCTTTCATCCTCCCATCCATCATCCATCCACCCTTTCATCCATACATCCATCCACCCACCCTTTCATCCATCCATCTACACATCATTCATCCCCCCACCTTTTCACACATCCATCCATACATCCTTCATCCGTCCACCCTTTCATCCTTCCATCCACAATTCTATCCTTCACCAATCTATCCTTCATCCATCCACCCTTTCATCCATAAATTCACCCATCATTCATCCACCCATCTTTTTACACATCCATCCATCATTCATCCATCCACCCTTTCATCCATCCATCCTTCATCTGTCCACCCTTTCATTCTTCCATCCATACATCTATCCTTCACCAATCTATCCTTCATCCATCCACCCTTTCATCCTTCCATCCATACATCCATCATTCATCCATCCACCCTTTCATCCATCCATTCACCCTTCATTTCTCCACCCATCTTTTTACACATCCATCCATCCATCATTCATCCATCTACCCTTTCATCTATCCATCCTTCTCCGTCCACCCTTTCATTCTTCCATCCATACATCTATCCTTCACAGATCTATCCTTCATCCATCCACCCTTTCATCCTTCCATCCATACATCCATCATTCATCCATCCACCCTTTCATCCATCCATTCACCCTTCATTCATCCACCCATCTTTTTACACATCCATCCATCCATCATTCATCCATCCACCCTTTCATCCATCCATCCTTCATCCGTCCACCCTTTCATTCTTCCATCCATACATCTATCCTTCACCAATCTATCCTTCATCCATCCACCCTTTCATGCTTCCATCCATACATCCATCATTCATCCATCCACCCTTTCATCCATCCATTCACCCTTCATTCATCCACCCATTTTTTTGCACATCCATCCAGCCATCATTCATCCATCCACCCTTCCATCCATCCATCCTTCATCCGTCCACCCTTTCATTATTCCATCCATACATCTATCCTTCACCAATCTATCCTTCATCCATCCACCCCTTCATCCTTCCATCCATACATCCATCATTCATCCATCCACCCTTTCATCCATCCATTCACCCTTCATTCATCCATTCATCTTTTTACACATCCATCCATCCATCATTCATCCATCCACCATTTCATCCATCCATCCTTCATCCGTCCACCCTTTCATTCTTCCATCCATACATCTATCCTTCACCAATCTATCCTTCATCCATCCACCCTTTCATCCTTCCATCCATACATCCATCATTCATCCATCCACCCACCCTTTCATTCACCCATCCACCCTTTCATTCATCCATCCACTCATCATTCATCCACCCACCTTTTCACACATCCATCCATCCTTCAGCCTTTCATCCATCCATCCACTCATCATTCATCCACCCACCTTTTCACACATCCATCCATCCTTCAGCCTTACATCCATCCATCCACCCATCATTCATCCACCCACCTTTTCTGTGCCTCTCTCGTGGGGGGGGGGGGGGAATCAGTATCTCTCTGCGTCGTCTTCCTTCTTCTTTCCCGCTCATGGGAGGGCATCTCTGTGCCTCCCTGCTGGGGGCAGGGGACGTGTCACGGGACCCACAGCTCCAGGTGCGCAACATCCATTGAACTCAAAGGGCTACACTACAGCCACTCCCCCAGCCCCCCCCCCCCCAGTCCCCCAGCTCCCCCCAGCTCGTGTATGTGAGCCCGGCTGAAACAGCTTCAGGGACACACAACACAGTCACACCCAAGTACTTGACAGGTCTTTAAAAGACCTTTTACTTGTTAATGAGGCGTTGATGTTTTTCACACCTCGGTGTGAATTAGGCCTCCGCCGTGAGCACCCTCCGTCAGCCCAATGCCAGGAACTGCACTCTGCAGAATCTGTCACCCCCTTCCCAGGACTCCACGACCCCCCTGGGGGTCGCGCCCCACAGATTGAAGACCGCTGGTCTAGAGAATGAGTTCTTAAATGTTTAAGCATTTCTCATGCTGATTTTGATTTAAACTGACAGTCTAATGTGCCTTTCTAATAAAATAATGCTGCTTAATAAAATGCTAATAAAGAATTAAATTCTTAAATGCTCTTTGCTCGACAAATAAAGTTAATAAAATAGATTTATGAAATGACAAGCTGGTCTTGTTTGTTTCATTTGAGTTACCATTAGTTAATCCATTGCCTAAGATTTTGACTTAATTAAATGTTTATGTAAGTGTTTGATTAATTAGGTCATATGATTCAGTTGGTAAATTCATGTCTCAGTCATCTATGGGCCTAGTGATAGATTTATGAATAATGGTGAGTATTGTGGTGTAGAGTTGTACATATGAGACTGAATTTCCTTTGGCCCGCTGGATCAGTGGCATGAGAAGCCGAAAGAGGAGGAGATTATATTATCAAAAGAAGTGCTACAAACATTAAAAAAAGGAGGAGATCAAGTCCTGTTTCTTTGGGCTTGCTGATAGGCAGGGGGCTTGTAGCACAAGTATGGAACACCACAATACTGAGAATAAACAGGCAACAAAATAGAAGAAGAGCCACTGCAGTGACTTTGAGAAGAAGGAACGCAATGGTCACAAGCAAGATTGTTTGATGCTGCACAAAGGGCTATGAGAATGGAGATGGAGAAACGGTGAGTGTGATAAGCTGAGATGAGAAAATGACAGCAAGGCTGGTTTTGTAGGGTGGAGCTAACACTCACTTGAGTAGAGAGCACGAAGAGAGGCAATTGGTGAGCCAGCTGAGAACCACCTCTATAATAATTGAGAAAGAATATACCCTGATGCAGAGGTCTAGCCCGGGACCAGGGTTCAATTCCCCGCCTCAGCGGGTCTTGGGCTCAAAATTCCACGGACCTGATAATTCTCGCCTCGGTGCCTATTCCAATCATGGAGTCCCACTCTGCAACTCTGGGCAATAGCTTGCTTAATCTCCACAACGGCCCCCACAACGCTAAGGATGCCTGGCCTCCACCCTGGGGGTGCCCAGGAGTGGACGCCTCACAGGGAAAGCCAGGACGGGTTCCACAGCGGTATTCGTACAAGCGCCTTGAGACCCTTGCGGGTGAGTAGTGCGCTATACAAGTATCAAATAACATTTTTACATTACTTATGTGACTGAAGAGAAACAATAGTTTGTCCTTTTAGTTTTAACCAATGGAGGATTTAAAGCATTTCAAAGGGGAATGAGAGTTTAGAATGAGTGAGGAAAGGCACGGAAAGAGCACTGCCACCGAACTAGATGTTTTACTAATTGGAGGTGTGTGGGTAAAGGTATCAGAACTGGTTCTTTAGATGATAGGAATAAATTGATCGGAGAGGTCACAGCTAAGTTGATTAGCAGGGTGCAAGTGGGCAGAGAGGAAATCGGAGATGAGGTTATTAAGCAGGTTTCTTGTGGTGGAGATTTTAGATGAGGAATCATTTGCAAAGTCACCTTTGTTACAAGTGGAGTGAGACTTCCATATACAGTGTGATAGAGAGTCATGAACGACTAGGGTTGAGTGTGTTTAAGCAGGTTGGAGGGAAACTGTCCATTCACAGGAAAAGTTGGTATTTGTGATCTTTTTTAATTGAGTTAAACATGCGAGTTAGGGTATTACTTTGTGATGTATTAATATGCAGAAGATAATATTAAACCACATCTGAAGTCATGTGTGTAAAAATAAATGTTTCAACCAATATGCAAAATTATTTCAACTGAAAATCAAAATAAGGTTGAAAATTTAAAAATACATTTTCTGAGGTTGCCCTACATTGCAAATGGCATGCCCTATGGCCATGTAAAAATAGGTTAGCCTTGTACTTAATGTATAAACTGACAATAGCACCTCTGTATCACCATGAGGAGAAATAAAACAATAATTGTTATTGTACAAGTTCCAGCATGTACATACTCTTGCTCACCTGTCTCACAACATCTCCTGATAACATATATTTGAAGGCCAGTAACAGAAATAAAAACAAAGATGATAATAGTGAAGTAAGGTACTTGAGGTGCATTTTTCTTTGGGGGTAAATTGATTGAGACCCAATAATCCAACCTAGGGCTTTTCAACCATGCATTTTGTATGAGTTCACAGTGCAGGTACAGACACTCACTAGTGCATGGCCTGTCCATTTAGCTGGAACAGCTGGTTGGCATCCGTTGTGGCAGACGCCACTTCTGCAGTAAACCTAGGTGGCCCAGAACATTTTTAAATGGTTATCTACTTTCACGATGCTAGGTTAGGCCTAGGAAGACACACTGCCATTTTACATGTACAAATTTCTTAAGTTGCCTTCTTTTTCGACATGATGATTTTTGACACACATTTGCTTGCGTGAGAGTGAAACCACATTGCTTACAGATCCACTTCATAAGTATACTATCATGATACCTTGAACATTGATACCTTGAACATTCAGTACAAGGCCTGAACACACTTTGTGCAAATGTTGCTGTTTATTATCCATCATTGAGGCGAAAGGGCTATCACCGCGACATTAAACAATGTCAGCCTGGCTGATGCCTCAACACAGAAGCATGGATGCATGCTTATTTCCGTGCACAAATTAGAGGAGCACTCTGCTGTCATTGAGAGGTTGTTGCTATGTCAGCGTCTTAGGCCAGTTGATTCCTGTTCACCCCCTGAGAGGAGGGATGTTTAACTTGTGACCTAGATGGGGGCCTAAATACCTTGCCTTCAGGTAATGGGGATATAGATCATCTAGTAGGGCATTCTTGGCAGAACACCAGCCCTAGGTAACTAGCTTAGGGAGAGCATAATATGAGTACACTCTACCCAGTACTTATATGCAGCATTTATTTATACTGAGTTTCATATAGCGCTGGCTAGACCCGGAGGTATCAGAGCGCTTTACATTAGGAACAGCAGCGTGTTACAAGAATAATAATGTAAACATTTTTCACACAAATTTCAAAGTAAAAGACAAATCATAAGAGGCAGAGAAGGAAAGGGGGACAAGAACATGAGTGAAAGAACAGGTGGGAAGGGGGAAGGGAGCTTGACGGGGAGGGAGTAAAGGCAGTCCAGCGAAAAGAGAAAAACATTTGACTCAAAAGTCAAGGTATCACAGCGATTAACATAAGGACAAGGAACAGTAATTTAAAAACATTAGTTACACGGATTTAACAAGGAGAGTAGAAAAATCATAGGGGGGAGAGAAAGTAGAGGGGGACAAGAGTAGTGTTCTGAGAGAGGGTGAGGGGAGAGGGGGGAACCAGGGGGGGATGGAGTTAAGGTAGACCAGAAAGAGGGAGAAAAACGTTTGAGGATCGTCGGGGGGAGACTGGAGGAAAGGGGGAAAGGACAGATGTCGAACAAGATGATGGTTACGGTCCTGGGAATCCTGGTGGCCAGAAACAAAATGGCAGGCTGAGCAAAGTCAAAAGTCCATAAATAAGAATCAGGGAGCAGGATTTAAATGCGGAAAGTCAGAGGGGGGGACGCAGTTCCAAATCAAAGGCGGGTGAAAGGGAGAAGAGGCGTGCAGGCTTGGGACCACTGGGGCATCGGTGTAGACAATCCGCTGTGTGTGGCTCCCGTACCCCATACCTGGAAAAGGTCTCTCGGGTCTCAGAAGTCGGAGCCAAGGCGGAGCACATCCTTGCAGACGGCCAGCATGGGGAGGCAGCGAGGCAGCATCGAGGACTTGAAGACAGAGGTGCGCCAAGGCTGGTCCAATCATCAGCCATCCACGGCGAGTCGCTCCGAGAGAGGAAGCAGAGGGAGAAAACAGCAGCAGATGGACAAGGAATGCCATGCCCGATGTCCATCTGGGTCGGTGATGGCTGTGGGAGAGCCTGGGCCGGACTTCTCGATAGCCAAACCAAGCGGCTCCACCAGGCATCAGCCGTGTCGTCTCAATGTCCTGGAAGAGTGGAATCTCGCCATCCGGAGCCATCCGAAGGTGCCAGAGCTGTGCCGAGGCTGGACAGTCATCAGGAATCTGCAGCGATTTGCTCCGAGGGAGGCAGCAAAGGTGGAAATAAAAGCAGCAGCGGGATGAGGGATGCCATACCCGGATGTCCGGCTCGGTAGGTGACGGCCACGGAAACCACCCGGGCCACGCTCCTCTTTAGCCGAACTAAGCGGCTCCACCGGGCATCGGCCAAGTGTTCTCAGTGTCCGCTGTAAGGGTACAGGAGAAAATTACGGGGGGAAAGGGGTTTATAGGCCAAAACGGAAATCCCTGACCGGGAGCTCCTTGCCAGAGCTCCTCACCGGGCGGCCATCTTGCGGAATTTATACACATTGTTTTAGAATGACGGTGGAATCACTCATTCCTTTCACTGTCCTTACATTGCTAATCACTTTTATCTGCTTCTATTAATCATTGTAGCACATATATTTTATACAAGAATCACAGTAGTTCAATAAACATTGAAAGGGCCCCTTAGTGCATTTCTTGTCTATCTCTCTGAGTGAGCACGAGTGACTGAGCGAAATGGTTCTAGATCTGTTACCACGATTACCTGGGGGAGACAGGGTTGTCATGTTCTGAGGTTGCCCAAACCATTTGTTACCTTGTCAGGTTAAGGGGCACTTATGGTGGCACTGTGAGCTAACAGGTTTATAGGCCAACATATCCCGAGGGGGGTGCATGGATTCAGTCTGGGACCATCCCAATGTTTATGTTATCCTGTAAACAAACAGTTCCTACTGGAAAGTGGAAACCGTACAACACTACTGACAGTGAATTTTGGCAAGTCTTATCCATTTGTTTGAGGATTTTGTTGTCCTTTGTCATGAGTGTTTGGACTCTGTTATGCTGTTTGTTGAACCATTGCTGTGGGGTTACACTATGAGCCACTACCTGCTGAAGTGCTTGCTAATAGAGATTCAGGCATTTTGTGGAACCATGGATTTTGTCTACTAATTGCTGCAGAACTTTAGAGACAGTGGCAACTCTGATATGCACATTTTGTGCTACGCCATTCTTTCCAGCAGACATTTCCCTACCTGCCCTCGGGCGCCTAATGAAACAGTGCTGCGGTTGTAGGTAGGGAAATGACCAATGACTGGAATGGAAGGGGAATTGGAGTGTTAGGGTACCTGTTAAAAAAGAAAGCGCCAATCACAACAGTTCAAACACCGGCAGAGAGAGTGAGTCGGGTTTTGTCTCATGATGAAGTGTCCACAAATGAGCAACTTTTTGTTGCAAAAATCAAATAAACTCTTTCACCTACATTCTTGGGCAATGTTGACAGATGGTAGGAAAGTGCTACATTGCAGTCTGAGTATTTATGTGGCACATGTAAGAAATCAAAGAGCCTGAAAAAACAAATGGTTTTACCCATTCCTTGCCTCCGTGAAAATGATTTGTTGCATAAGGGCCTAAATTTCCCAACAAAATATGTACAATGTCACAAACTACAATAAAGTGTGTTGCTTTTTGTACTCATGCATGTGGGTATCTATGCATATAGGTTCTGCTTCAACGCCAGTATACAAATACACATAACATAACATATGATCATACACAGAAGTGAGAGTGACAGTACAGAACAAAGTATGATCATTAGGAATGGCTGACTTACAAGACTATAAAACTATTAAAAAGCCTTCTGATGTGGAGGCCCTTAAAAGAGACAAATGAGACATTCCGCGAATGGTAGCTGTTAAGACAGAGAATGCTCTTCCAGAAAGAAAAGACTTTCTTACTAACTTCACATGAACCCATCTCACCCTTGATAGGGCTATTCTACTCTAGTTAGTGACAACATGTTGTGCTATATAGCAACATCCTCTTTACCCAAATGCTCAAAATTCATACAATATCGCAAACACATACAGACCTCAAATCCTTGATTTTACTCAGAACTGGATAAGCTTAGAAATCAAATAAATAGGAAATTATGATGAGTAGAAATACTGGTAAAGCTTCTACTGAAAGCACAGAGATGAAATCACTGAAACAAACTATAGGAAGCAACTTTGGGCCCATAGAAGATTGTATTCTGCCAAACAATGGGTTGAATTTAAATGCATCTGTAAATTGGGTCACGGTAAAACATTCTAGAATTTTGCCACCATTGAAATAGGTCAACAGATTTGTTCCTTTGTAACACTGTAACAAGCACATATAAAACTATACATGGTCCTTGTATAATGATGTATACCTTTACAGAGGAGCAAGTTGCTTAGTTAAGTCTCCGGGTCTAAATTGCATCCTTAATGGTCTCTTTCAGGCCGATCCTTTGTTTTGCACAGCATTGTTATTCATCTCTTCAAAGGTATAGTAGAAACACAAATATTGCCAACTTCATGGAAGGGTCCATACTAAATTGAATACATGAGAAGGGTGATGTTGGGCTTCCAACAAATTGCTGCATGATTGTACATCTTGAAAACAATGCAAATATTTTTGCTAGGTTACTATATATTGAATGTTGGGCAATTGAAAAATATCTAATCCTGTTACATAAAACAGGGTTGAGACAAAACTATGACACAATGGGTAATGTTTTGGCCTTACAGTGAATGATTCATCATGCACTTATTATTAGAAAGTACACGTTCAATGCCTGTTTCATGTATAGTCTGAACATGGATGCAATTTACATTTCTTTACTATAGAATTTCAAACTCCCTCATGATCCCAATTATTTTTCTGGAGCCAGCACATGGTGACGTTTCAAAGAAGAGCAGAATAAATAGACATCTGAAGCAGGGTTGTGTTCTGTCTCTCCTGCTCTTCAGCCTCCATACAGAAAACATGGGGTGCCCTTGCAGAAAAAACCTAATTTACACTAAAATTAAATGATCATCCGCTAGAACAGTTTACATTTCCATTTAGTTAATAGCTCAAAATCGGCATTGGTGGTCTTGGGTTGTGTTTTGCTGAAGGGGTAAATGGCAACTTGGAGGCCTACCCCATAATAGAAGGTCTGGTTACAACTGCCTTGGAGTATGGAAAGTGGACCGAGGGAGCTATGAGCTATGAACTTGATCTTCACAGCTTGAAACCGAGGCTGACTTCACTTGTTTATGGTTCCAAGCATCAAAATGATCGTATTCCCTCATCAACCATACCACCAATTTTAGCTGTTTCTCACACTCATTACTAGCATCGCTGTTGTTGTCATATTGCTGTTCCCTCAAAATTGGTGTGATGGTTTTGGGCTATGTGATCTACCTTTCAACTTCCACACTATACTTCTCATGTACAGGAGAGATTAGAGTTCAATATTTCTCAGCAGGATCTCTACGTAATGCGTCATTTTTAGTAACAGCAATGCTTTGTTTGAAAAACCGCACCAGGCAGAACCTTCAAAAGCCTTCTGTGGACATAAAAAGGCCATCATGGTTTCTTCATGGTCCAATTGCACTAGGGGTGCAATTGCCTTTTTTGGCCTGGAGCATACATGTTTTTCTGCCACTTCTATACGCTATTTCAAAGAAGTGGCTAAGAAGTCACTGAATGCTATTAGCTCACTCTGGAAAATGTACTTACTTGAATGCCACCAAATACCTTTAAGACTCCTAAACTGATTTTATCTTGTTTCTATACTTGTACAATTGTATTATTAAATCATGAGAAGCACCTTATTATCTTTACGGTGTTTACCGTTACATATTTAAGAGGCCAGAGCAAGTTGGTTGACCTTACCATGTTATCAATGTAGGCTATGCAATCTAAAAATCAATTGGTCTATCTCTCATGTATATGTTAATTATTTAAACAGGGCAGGAAAAAAACGTCTCAAAATCGTGTTGAGCAGGTACAATATTGGATGCTCCTTTGTTGCTGTGCTTTTTATGTTAAGTGGCTAGGACGTGAGAATGACTGGTAACGTAATGATCAACTTTAAAGATACTTTTCATAAAACTTTAAAAAAGTAGCCAAAACTTTATTTGAAATGTAAATTTATGAAATTACCTGTAAATAGCAGCCACTGTATCACTCTTGCTCTTCTTTAATAGCCTTATTTGATACGGTTTAACTAAATCAATAAATTATTTGACTTTGAAGTAAGCTGACACTCCATCAAAGTTGAGCTACCATGCTATCACAGCATAGGAGCATCTAAAAATAATTCTGAGATATGGTCATCATGCCAGCCTCTCAGCCATCGAAAGACTGAGAAAAATGGAGTCCATCATCGATTGTCCCAACAATACATTAAATGAAAGAAGGTGTTTGGCCCATTTCAACCACACAAGGAGTTGGGTCCAATATACATGAACACTATACTTCTTTGTAGTCCTCGTTCAACTAAGTCAACAGCCATGCAAACAATAACTTGCACAGCAAATCCAATGCCAATGACCTCGCCCTCGGTGACAGATGCAATTAAAAAATCCTACAGATTTGTCTTACAGATGAGATTGCATATCATATTAACCTTACACTATGAAAGATTTAGGAATAACTTGTTATTTAATTATATTGTTCTTTTAGGTTTATTACTCATTGGTATAAATATTTGGTGGACAAAGAATTGCATTTTGTGTGCAAGTTATGGTTTGTGCGGCTGTTGAATGAGCTATGCATTGCAGAGCTAACCAAAATGTACGAATTTCAGCAGTTTACTGTTATAATTTGTAACCATAACTGTACTTTACTGTCTAATTTACTGTGATTTTCAAAAATATTTCTGAGTTTTTTTAAACATAAATTGGGTGTTATAATCAAAAGTAATCATAACTTCCCATTAACCTCGGATTTTCAGTGTTTTGTTTATTATACACCATATCCAACTTATATGAAAGACTACCTACCCGCTCCACAAGGCCTTTGTTTGCATAGTCCTGCACCCAATCTGCCACAGCCAGCCATTACAGTGTATGACCTTCTGGGGTCGGTAACAGGGCTTGCCCTTCAGGTAACCCCCATTGGGCACACCTATCACTCATCTGCAGCAGGGGTGGGCTGCAGGACCTGGCCATCAGGCCCTGTGGCCAATCTACACAGCAACCTTTGCTACAAATGGCCTTTGGGTGGCCAAGCAGAGGCTGGGGTTGTAGACCCTAATTTGGGTACACATACCCACACTGGTTCATGGGTCATTAATGGTGCTCCCAAGGGTCAGCCAAGCCCTTTCTTTTTTGCTCCTGTTTTATAATTCATAAGCAATCAAACTTGCTGCATAAGGCTGTTTTGGATTCTGAAAAACTACATTCAGAATGTGGGTTTGATGTAACCAATCTGGCACAGTGTCAAAGTCTCTTGTTGGATGCTAGGCATTGATCAACTATGATTGCCCCAAATTTCAGAATCCAACAGAGTCTTATACAGTGAAATTAACTGAATACAAATTATACAACAGGAGCAAAGAGGTTTTCAAACATGGTACTTGAGAGGATAAAATATAAATGTGACTTTCCCTGATAAAGCAACAAATTGACATACGGTGCAGCAAAATATTTGTTTTTAATTTTTTTTATTGAGAGTTCAAGAAAGTACAATAATACAGTTTTACACAATAAAGTGCAGAGTGCAAGACATTTAGGATATAGGTACTCAAGTTGCCTTACAGTTAAACATGTTGCAGAGAAAACACAATCAATTTCTAAAAAGATCAATGACAAGTAAAAGATTAGCTAAAAGCAAGAGGTGCACAGAATATGAATGGTAAAGTGCCTAAGTGCATAACATCGAATAGCGTTGGTTTTGAAGGTTAATCTGAGAGATCAAGTTTTCCCTGGTTTTGCCATTCGATCCAGAATTCACCCCCCTCTCATCACTTTTTATACCATCTACTAACAGTCATTCTCCCTTGATCCCGGACTAATTCCCTATGGAGCTCCAACGTTTCTCAAACTTCCTTAATGATCCTGATCTTAATGCATATTTTCTCTAAATTCCTTAATTTTATTAAGTTTCGATCTCCAGGCTTGGAAGGAGGGTATCTTATTGCTTCGCCAATTTTGCAAGATTAAGGATCTTGCTACTAATGCTGCAATATATAAGCACTCTTCTTGTGTATTACTTAACATCATGTTGAGGGAACAACCCATTACTGCTGTGAATTTATCAATGGAGATTGAAAGATCTATGGTGGCTCTGAGATAGTTTTCAATTTCTTCCCATAGGCTGCAGGTTTTCGGGCAGTCCCATACAAGATGTAACCAGGTACCGCAGTTCTCTCTAGTGCAGCGAAAACACCTATCTTCGATTTGTGGATAAGTATTATGTAAGAAGGAAGGTGTCCTGTAAATTAACCATTTGAATTCAATTGCATAAGTTTAAGATTCACACCTGTTAAAACTGTAGCATTTAGTTTATTAATTCTATTCCAAGTTAATTTTGAGAGCTGTAACCCTTCCCTTTTGCACCATCTGTCTCAAATGTTTTCATATAAGGGGTAAGGCTAATTTTTGTCAAAGATTTTCACTCGAGCCCTAACAGACTGTTGTACTGGGGTTTCAAAAGCTTCACTAATGTCTACGCTTGGTGTTATACTCCTAGCGTCAGACTTTTCCAAAAAGGGTCTGATCACAGTAAATATCCATTTCAGCATGGCTTTAGAGTGTAAAAGCCTCATTTCTATCTCAGGCCATGTCTTCCAGGAATTGCCATTAGCACAATCCCTAACCTGTGTATAACCATTCCCTTCCCGTTTACTAAAGACACCAGTCTCTAATAAACTTCTCTCCCCCATGTAGAAATGAGACAGCCTTGTCAAGCTATTTATTCCTGGAATGCCATAAAATGATAGGAATTAAGATTTTTTCTCAAACATCCATTGGAGAGTCTTATATCGTACTTTCTTAGGGTACTTAACTATTCTTGTTGGATCTACAATGTTATACTCCTTTAAAATCTTGTTCATAAAAAACGTTGTGAACCTCCGGGTGTCTGATTGAGATAGAAATCTATAACTGTTATGCGCAAAACTTGCATGATAATAGTTCCTAATGTTTGGGAGGGACAACCCTCCCTCTGCAACAGAATAGCTTAAAGTGCTAAATGCCAGCCTTGGTGTTTTATTAGTCCATAAAAAGGATAAAAGTAATCTGTTGATTTCTTTAAAAAAAGTAGTGCACACGGAGCAGCTGAAAATAGGAAATTAAATAAGGGCAGCATAGACATAAGTATTAGTGCCACACGACCTAGTATTAATAATGGGAGTTGGTTCCATCATGTTAAAAGGCTCTCCACTTTTTGGATCAGCGGGATATAATTAAGTTGATAAATTTCCTCTATTTTCCTTGTCACATAAATCCCTAAATATCTCTTTGGGCAAGTATTATAGACTGATCTAAAATTTGGCAATAGCGAATCGATGGGACAATGGCACAATAAGATTTCCGTCTTGGACTTATTTATTTTGTAACCTCCTACTGCCTGAAAATACTAGAAAATCCCCAAGATTTCCTCCTGGGTATCTTCTTTTGGATTTAGAAAAAGGACAATATTGTCTGCATATAGTTTTATATTAGTCATCCCTTAAAGGGGAGCAGAATGCGCCTTTTTCTGTCTAATTGCTATTGCCAAGGGCTCTATAAATAACGCAAATAAAATCAGCGATAGAGGACATCCTTGTCTAGTGCCCCTATTTATTGGGTAGGTGCCTACATTTACGGAATTAATTAGAATTTGCGCCTGTGAGTCGATATATAACTGTCTTATTAATTGTGTGAACCCATTCCGGAAACCAAACTTTTCCAAAATTAAAAACAAACAATCTCATGACACCAAGTCAAACGCCTCTATCCTATTCTCATTAAAAAAATCCAACGCTACTAATAAACATTTTGTGTTGGCAGAGAGTTGTCTCCTGGCTACAAACCCACATTGGTCTGTATGAATAAGTGAACAAATGCAAAAACAACAATTGATGGACAGAATGCAGAACAATGTCATACATTCACCCAGTACAGATATCTGGGCCTAAATCCATCGTTTTTTGGCACTCCACACCACCCCAGTTCAGACATGGCCATATGCAAATCAGCCTTGACCCTGTGCCTCATGGGAACAGTCCAGCCCGAACTGCCAAGCCATGTCTTCCCTGAACCGCAATCAAGCATCCTAGGACCGGTTTCTGGCTATCAGCCGTCATCAGCCAGGATAGCTTGACTCCAGTGGTGTGGAGAGCACGGGACTCACGTCTGAGCATACCCGTCCCACTCGGGGTGACAAATGCAAAAACAACAATTGATGGACAGAATGCAGAACAATGTCATACATTCACCCCAGTACAGAGATCTGGGCCTAAATACATCGTTTTTTTGCACTCTACACCACCACCCCAGTTCGGACATGGCCATATGCAAATCAGCCTTGACCCTGTGACTCATGGGAACAGTCCAGCCCAAACTGCCAAGCCATGTCTTCCCTGGACCGGAATCAAGCATCTTAGGACCGGTTTCTGGCTATCAGCCGTCATCAGCCAGGATAGCTTGACTCCAGTGGTGTGGAGAGCATGGGACTCACGTCTGAGCATACCCGTCCCACTCTGGGTGACACCCACCATCCTGTCAAGCCTATTTTTAAGCAGTTTTTTGAAGATTTTATAATCAATGTTGAAGAGGTTTATGGGTCTGTAAGAGTTGACATTCTCCCTATTTTTGTCCTTCTTCACTACTGCAGTATATCCTTAATCACTACTGCAGTATAAAAAGATGGCGGAGGATCACCACCCTTAAGTAAGTGGTTAGCGAAATTCAAAATATGTACATTAAGGGATGAAGCAAATCTTTTAAAAAATTGAACCAGGAGACCATCTTCTACATTTGCTTTACAGTTTGTCATCGAGCTTATAACTAACTTGAGTTCTTCATTCATGAATTCCTCTAGTAGTTCTACTCTAAATTCCCTATTTAGATGGGGGAACAGGATGTATGATGATCTAATTGATAGATTCCCTTGTGGTGCTTAAAGAAAGCTTCGCCTATATCTTCAGTTCTAGTTAGATGCGTTTTTGTTAACTCATCCCAGATACTCTCAAATCTATTTCGAACCTGTTTCTGTTTTGCCTGCCATGCTAAAAGCTTCCCTGTGTATTCACTCTCTTCATACACTGTCTGGAGGTAAGCCCTACTCACAGCATCTCATAATCGAATATAGTAAACTCTAATTTGTGTTTTTGCCTGGAGTAGCTCTTGCTTAGTATTCGGATTACTATTCCTAGTGTACTCCTGGTTCGCATGGGCAAGTCTTGCCTCAATCGTCATTCTCTTCTTTTTTTTGCCCTTTGTTGTGGGATTTCTTTCTAAGTAATTATGCCTCTTAGCGTAGCCTTAAATGCATCCCAGATTACATTAGTTGGAGCACAGTCAATATTTATATCGAAAAAGGCGCTAATCTCATTGGCTATTTCTGTGCACAAGAGTTCATTTTCCAGGTTGAATTTATTAAAATACCATCTATTCTGTGCTTTTCCTTCCCAACTACCCACAACAGTATACATTTTTATTAGGGTGTGGTCAGAAAAAGCATTTAGTATATGACCATACTTAGTGACAGTAAGATCGTATGAAGTTAGGAAGAAATCTATTCTAGATGCTGAGTCATTTTTTGCCGAAAAGAATGAGTACTCACGCGTTCCTGGATTTTGAAGGTGCCATTTATCTACTATATCTAGATCATTTTTACAGCTAGACAGGGCAATGGAGACCCGAGGATTATTCTGCTTTCACTCTTTCCTTGTTGAATCAACTGAAGTATCCTGCAGGAAGTTAAAATATTAGCTGTAAGAGAGGCAGTGGGTTATCAAGGACAGATGCGTAGATTGTGGCCAGGGTTAGATTTAACTGATTTAGTTTTCCATGGACGAACCTCCATCTTCCCCCGTATCTGACTGTGTCATTTTTACTTGAAATTGAACATGCTTACCTACATAAATGCCCACACCCCTCTGCGCACTTCCTGCAATAGAAGAGCAATGAAAGCCTGCCCAGATGTTAAATTTTACTCGCATCTAAGGTACTTCGAAAGTGTGTCTCTTGAAAGAAAATAACATCAGGATTATACCCTGTGAGCAAGGTTTCAATTGCATGGGACTTGCGTCTATTGTTGAGACCATTGGCTTTGAATGAGAGTATTGTTAAATTATTCCTACTTATAGTTATTGTATCTTATCAGATGCTCCAACTAGAGCCCCCTATGCCTCTAACAATCTCTAGGCTCTGATACTAGTGTAGAAATATTTAGATGGTCTTTAAATGGGCTAACAGTATATGTCCTGGTGCGCAATGTAAGTCTAAGGCCTGCTAAGTAGCGATGAAACCATATAAACATGTAACAGTACCTGAGATAATTCAAATGTTTTACGCTAACATAGAACAAAGCCAAAGGCCAGTGAAAGAGTGTTCAACTGAATAAATAGCAGCTAAACATCGGATAGTGCTTAAATTTGTAAACACAGTACTTATGGTAATACAAATAACCCATGTAAGCGTACAATCGTACTTCTATGGCTCTGTAAAAAACTTTTTACCTCAGGTTTGATAATATACCTTCGTTTAGAGCCGCATCCTGAAAAATGGCCATCTATTGTGCAATTTTAGCATTGTGCTGCACGACTTCAAAGCAGGTAAAGTGCAAGTGCAAGTGCAGTAGAAAATAAATGCCTATAGTGCAATGTTATAGATGGAGTGCATAAAGTGCTTCGGTGCTTAAGAAATATATACAGTACTTATAATAACAAACAGCCATCATATTTGACATGTCACTGTAGTACCTGTAAAAATCCTCAATCAACAAGTCTTCCCAAAAGAACTCTCTTTTCTAAATGCTTCAACCCCACAACCTCCCCATCGACCCCCCATCCCTGGAGGACACAATTATTCACTATTCCCTCCTCTTTTCTGGATGCCATTTTGCTGCATCCCTTTGCGTCTTCCGATTCACCCCATGTCCACCCTTATTCTAACAGATCATACATTGGATCGTATTTTTAACCATTGCCTCCTCCGCCTACTTTATATCTCCAATATAGCTTCCTCAGATAGCACAACGTTCTTCCAAAAGAGATTGCGCTTCAAGTATGTCCGTAAAGATAAAAACATTTCCTTTAGCCAAAACTTTTAACTTCGATTGTTGGACGATTGTTGCTTGTGCCCCTTTTCTTTTGAAGGACTCAATCATCTTGATGAAGTCTTACCGCCTACGTGCAGAGGCTGCGGTCATATCAGAAGAGATTTTAAAATGTTAAATATCTGTAGTGGAGAATGATCTTTTTGCTATTGCTGTGTTTAGTATTATTTGCTTGAATCTATAGTCTGCGAAGTTCATTAAAGATTATGGGAGGGTATTTGGCATTTGGGTGTTTCTGTGCTGGGACTCTGTGGGCTCTAGTGATTGTTAGGTCTGCTTGCAACCTAACAATCACTTGCAACTCTGGAATTACTTTCCTCATGAGCGACCCAGACCACTCTACTATTTCAGAATTTTCCAGGCCTTCTGGTATTCCGACCAGACGCAGATTGGGGCGCCTATTGTAATTTTCTAAGTCCTGGAGTTTTAGTTCCATCTGATGCTTGTTTTTATTTAGAACGTGTGTGTCTTTCTGCATAGCTGAAATAATGTCCTCGAGATCTGAGACACAGCTTTCGGCTTCTGCTAGTCTTTTTAGGAATATTAAATATACACTCCTCTGGCTCAGTCAGTCTCGTGCATCTGCGCGCTCTCGAGTGCCTGAGATGCTTTAAGATTTCTGGTCTCTTGTAGAATAGTTGTTAGCATTTTTTTTTATCGAGCCATCTCCTATCAACTCATCGCCTGAGGACACTGGTTCTGAATCTGGATCTGACTCAGACTCTTCAAAACATCTTGAGTGCCACTTATTACAGCTTGCGAGGACTGTATATCTGCTTGGCCACTATGAATGGGAGGGAGGCAACCAAGGGTCGTTCTTAGGGAATTTGTCTCTTCCTGCATGTAAGACGGTGGCTGAGTTGGTAGAGCTAGCTGGGCAGGCTGATCTGGTTGATGTTGGGCTGATTGAGCTTGTTGGACTGGAGCCATTGCCCCCCCATTACTAGGCTAGGTCGTATCTTTCGACTTGTTCTGAGGTAACAGATGTTTATGGAAGAGAGGGTATTGCTTGGGGCTTAGCAGACTATCTCTATTCACAACGTCAACATCCCTGTCTGCGGCACGAGCTAGGCAGCTTTGGCCTAATACCAGATCAGGTGTATGTTCATCATCGTCTGAGTCGTCATTCAGAGTATTTTGACCAGTTTGTTTTTCCTTCTCGCCAATGCCTTAGCCTTCAGTTCAATCCTCTGTTGGACATTCCTCTGACCCCTTCGCATCCCACTTGGCGCCGAAAAAGGTGTTGTTATTTGCCCAGACATTTCTGAAATGTCTTTTCCCTCACCTATCTTACTCTGTTTTTTGCGCATTCCCAATTTTAGGCAAAGAGATTAAAAAGACAGAGAGCGAAAAAGTGGAATAGTATAGCTGGAGTAGCAGAGGTAGGATATTTGCAGGAATTGCCACACGCTGATAATCTGAGCCAGAGTTTTAAGGTTTTAAGGAAGAGCTCCCCACATTCAGGCTTATCGAGGATGGTTGAAGCTGAACACCACACTACTCGAATACTGAATGGCCAATACAGGTCAGCTACTCCAGATGCACCAATTAAGCCAACTTAGTTACTGCTTAATGCTTAATACCTGAACTGCGCTTCCCCAAGGTCTTAATGCCTAGGCCTTACTCCTCTACAGCCAGTGTCCAACTCTCGACTCTCGGCCTCTGAACCTCCCAGAAACCAACCCACAGCAGAGCTTTGAGGAAACTTCCAGAGAAAATGCACAGGTACAGAAGCGTTTTTCTACTGCTGAAATCTGCTGCAGCCTTCGTTTGCTTCGCTGTCTCCAAAATTCTCACTCTCCCCGCTCTTCCCTTGCCCAGACCAAAGAGCAAAAACAGGCCGCCTGGGTTTTACCAGTGTTGGTGTCGATAGCCGTGACAGCGTCGAATATCTATTGCAGTGCTGTAATCTATTCCTTGGCCGCCGCAGGGGCACTTCACTTTCCGTGCAGCATTCTATGTTTCAACTCAAGCTGAGGACTGCGTAGGCAACATCCGAAGTACGCCAGAGTACGTCAAAGTATACCGTAGCTCTCGAGCGGCCTCCGCCCTGGCTCCCGTAGCTGCCCTCTGTAAAACGAGCCTAGACAGCTTCTCCAGGCCCGTCTCACTGTATTTGCCTTATCCTAATTTCGCCACTGAGAAGAGACAGACATTCCACCTTCCCGGACTGCAGCTGTGGAGAAGCCGGAAGGGGGGCTGGGGGGGGGGGGGGCAGCCGACCGCAGGGAGGTCCCCCCCCGGGCTGATTGGGAGGGGCTAGTGGGGGGGGGTCTGCGGACCGCCAGCATTGGGCTCCTTTTGGGCTTCTTTTGGGCTCCCTTGGTTCCTACTGAAGGAGCCCAGTTATATATTCCCCTGACTCCTCCTCCCGGCCACCATTTTAGGCTGAATGACCTGATGGCCGGGAGCTCATTAGTTTAATTGGAAAAATTTGTTGGTTTGTTGTTCTCTTAGTCATGTCTGGAGAAGACTACCGCGTTTTGGAGGCTATTCGTCTCCTTAGTGAAGCTGGGCGTTTGGACCTGGTGTTGGGTGATGTGCCTGGGGTGTCGCGTCCTCGGCGGCAGGCCTCGGCACGTTTTGCGGCGGCGGTCGCGGCTTGCGAGTCGCCTAAGAGGTCTCGCCGGGAGGCGGTAAGTGAGAGGGGTCGCCCACGCTCTAGGAGAGTGGTCCACGAAGTTGGGGCCCATTCTGAGGGAGGAACGGTTTTGGCGCGCGATGCGAGTTTGGAAGAGGGAAGGGCGGCGGCGCCTCTGGTGACCGAAGGGTTGCCGGTGAGGTCGCTTTCGGTCCCCGCAGCGAGGGGCAAGCGGGGTGGAAAGCGTGGAGGCAGGAAACGTTCCGCTTCTGCCTCTGTTTTTCCTGACGTGGAGCCGTTAATTGGCGGGCCGGCGGTTGGTGCGCATGCGCGCGCCGACATCATCGCGCCTCGTGCTGGCGGTGACGGCGGTTTGCCGGTTACTGGGCATGTTTCTCAGTTTGTTGATTTGACTGGTGTGGGGGGTCAGAGTGTTGTTGAACAGGTGGTGCAAGTGGAAGTAGGAGCGGGGGCCGGGGGCGATATTGTCTCTACTCCGACCCGCGTTTCTGGGGATGCGGTTCCTGTTCGAGTTGTCTCCGGAGGTGAGGTACAGTCGGGGCAGTTGTTTTCTGGGTCTGCTTTTGTGCCTTATAGCCCCTTGTTGTTTTCCCCCCCTGCCTCTACCCGGGGGGAGGTTTTGTCGGTACTCAGTGGTTCGGTGGGGGAAGGGGAGTGGGCGCAGATGGAGAGGAGGGTAGGTCTGCGGGGGCAGGAGCCTGAGCGGGGTTCGTTGGGGGTACAGCAGGAGGTTTCTGGGTCGGTTGGAGGGTTTTCTTCTCTACAAGAGGATGGTGGTAGGCAGGTGGGTGTCAGGTCTTGGGAAGGTCTGGATGTTTTTCCTTCTTGGGCTGAAGGGGTACGGGATGCAGGCAGGGCCCCCTCTACTAAGGGGACTGATATGTTGAGTGGTTTTGGGGGTACTTTGAGTTTTCCGGGTTTGCCTGTTGGGGACAGATCCGTCAGGAGGTTGGAGCAGCTTCGGCCTGCTACTCAACAGGGGGGTCATGTGGGATTGGTTTCGGGTCCGGCGTCTAAGATTGTTCAGGAAATGTTGGACTGGAGTAGTGGGGGCGAGGATGTGCAGCCGCCCCTTCAGCGGGGGTTACCTGTTCAGTCTGACATGGCCGTCTCCCGAGATTCTGGCAGTTTGCAGTTGCAGGATTCTAATCTTTGTGTGGCTACTGGGGTTGATAGGTTGGGTCGTTTTGGTGCTAGAGGTCCCGGCACATCAGTTCGGCCTTTCTCTTTACAGGTTGACGAACGTCAGGGAACGGCAGACTTGGTAGGGTGGAGCGCGGCCCAGTTACACCGAGGAGAAGGGAGGGTGGAGCCTGGCGCGGCATACCCCGTACCGGCGAGGGACCCCGTCGTGGTCAACTTAAGCAGGTCGGGCGCGACCTCGTTGGCCCCAACGTCTTTGTTTCAAAATCTCGGCGCGGCCAGCAAAAGCAGGTCAGGCGCGTCCTCGCTGGCCTCAACTTCTCTTTCCACAGGTTTCGGCGGGGTCGGCAGAAGCAGACTCGGCGCGTCCTCGCTGGCCCCAGTGTCAGGATCTCTGGATATCGGCGGGGTTGGCATAAGCAGGACTGGCGCGTCCTCGCTGGCCCCAAATGTTTCATCTCATCAAAAAAGGGATTCATCGTTGGTTAATGTGTATAAAACTGGTCAACGTTCGGGGGAGTACAGACGGGTTCAGTCGGCTCCCCCGCCTCAGGTGTCGGTACGGGCTGGTAAGGCCCAAGTTGGTTTCAAAAGCCCGTTGAAGGTGTTGGCCCCTCCGAGGTTGGAGGAATCCTTGGTTTTAGATTATGATGATGAGAGCCCTGAGGAGGGCGAGATACGTGCTGGGGGTACAAGGGGGGGGGGCTTTTTCACGCTTCTGCTGATGTTTTGCAGACACCGGTGGTGGTACATTCGGAAACTACAGTATCAAGACCTCATCGAGGGAGCGGCCCCGCGGTGAGGGTTCCTCGGACGGGTGAAAATGTGGAACAGTTGGCATGGAGAGTGAGGCAGGCCCAGCCTCCGTTGTTGAATCCAGGTGAGCTTACTGGGCCGCAAGCAAAACCAAAGATGGTGTCTGTGGGTACGGGGGGGAGCCTCCTTCTGAGAGTGTGGACCTAAAGCTCCACAAGGTTCGTTACGTTAAAGATCAGGGAGTGGGTACCACTGATGGGGGTGCGGGTTCTAAGGTGGATTCTGGCACTGTTACTGAGCCCATGGAGGTAGGTAAAGACCCCCCACACAGTAAGGAACTTAAAATAAAGAAATTGCCTTACATGGGTGTCACAAAACCTTTGGGCGCCCATTTAATGCTATCTACTAAGGAGAGGATCTGGAAAGGGGAATATGTGGAACTGTTAAAGCTCTTACATAGGGAGGTTCGATCCAAGGAAGGGTCTAAGGAGGAGGAGTACGAGTTGGCCAAGCGCCCCAAGGTGCCTTTGACCATAGAAAATTGGACTGCGGCATTTCTTATATATGCCAGCGTGTACTGTGAGAAGTTCCCGGAGCGCTGTGTGGCGCTGTTTAAATATATGGATGTGATCAGAAAGGCACAGATTACGGGTAGTGGGTATGCCTGGTCCCAGTATGACGAAGAATTTCGAGCCCGGATGGCTTGGGATCCTGAGGCAAAATGGGGGGAGCGGGATAATGATTTGTGGCAACACACGATGGGGGCTTCTGCTGGTGGGAAGACGATTTTTACAGCCAGTGGATATCCCTTACCTTCTCGGCCCTTTCAGGGGAAGCCCACCCGGGGAGGGGTGGGTTCGACAGCATCAGCCCTCCCTGCAGATGGGACATGTTGGGATTTTAACAGAGGTTATTGCCCCAGGGAGTATTGTAAGTTTAAGCACGTGTGCTCCCAATGTGGTAGAACACACCCTCTTGCAAGGTGTTGGGGCCCCCGTGTCTCCGGGGGCAGGCAATGGTCACAACAGTCAGGGAATTCCCCGGGTCCTGCCCAGCAACCTCAGCCTAACAGAGGGGGGAAGAACAATTCTGGGGCTGGGCCCAAAGGCTCGTACGCCAGTTAATCATTTTCACTTGGCAGTGGCCTTAAGGGGTTATGAGGATGCCGAGGCCGTTAAATTACTGTTGGATGGTTTTCAAAAAGGTTTTCGTCTTGGTTACAATGGGCCGCGGGTGCGGCGGTGGTCAAAAAACCTGTTGTCGGCCAATGAACACCCCACTGTGGTACAGGACAAATTGGACAAAGAGGTGTGTGAAGGAAGGATGGCGGGACCATTTGATGATTGGCCCTTGGATAACCTTATCGTGTCTCCCATTGGTGTGGTCCCTAAGAAAGAGCCTGGGCAGTTTCGGTTGATTCAACATTTGTCATGGCCGGAGGGCTCGTCGGTTAATGATTTCATTGACGGCGAGGCTGCCTCAGTATCTTATTCTTCAGTGGATGTGGCTATGGCCTTGGTTGTATCTGCAGGCACTGGTGCGGCAATGGCTAAGTGTGATATAAAATCTGCATTTCGTTTGTTGCCAGTACACCCTGAAGATTGGGAGCTGTTGGGTATTCAATTTCATGGGAAGTGGTATGTTGATAAAGCCTTACTAATGGGCTGTTCCATGTCCTGTGCATTATTTGAGACTTTCAGCACCTTTCTTCAATGGTTTTTCACCAATACTTCAGGACACCAGCTTGTGACCCACTACCTGGATGATTTCTTTTTTGTGGGTGCTCCCAATTCCTTGGCTTGCCAGAATGCTTTGAGAACCTTCCAGACTCTAATGGAGTTTGTGGGTGTGCCGTTGGCACCGGAAAAGACAATGGGCTCCTGCGCGACCATGTCTTTTTTAGGTATCGAGATTGATTCTAATGTCATGGAGGCACGTTTACCAGAGGATAAAAAGGCAAAGATGATAGACCTTTTACATGCTATGTTGCGTAAGACGAAGGTAACAGTCAAGGAAGTCCAAGTGCTATTAGGCCATCTTAACTTTGCTTGTAGGGTGGTCAGGGCAGTGAGAACCTTTTTCAGGCGTCTGGGTAGGGCGCTATCTGGTCAGTTTTTACCTCACCATCACGTCCGACTGTCAGCGGGTGTTAAGGAGGACTTGAGGATGTGGGTTTCATTTTTACACTCATTCAATGGCATCCCCCTGTACAGAGAAGAGGATTGGGTTTGGGACGTTCAAATCTTTTCAGATGCTGCAGGCAGTGATGGTTTCGGTCTCTACTGGCAGGGCAGATGGTGTGCTGAACAGTGGCCTGCTGCATGGAAGGATGGAGGCAGGAGTATTGCTTTCCTTGAGTTATTCCCCGTAGTGGTTGCTCTGACTTTGTGGGGCCATGAGTTTGCTCACAAAAAAGTGCTGTTTCGAATTGATAATAAAGCTGTGGTGGACATTATCAATCGGCAGTCGGCCAGGGATGCTCAAATTCTGAAGCTCTTGAGAGTCTTTGTGTTGGGGTGCTTGAAGTATACATCAGTTTTAAGGCCTTACACATTCCTGGGGTGGACAATGACATTGCAGATGCTTTGTCTCGTTCACAGTGGGAGAGATTCCATGGGCTAGCCTCGGAGGCGGACAGGATGCCGACCCCCATGCCAGAACGTCTGTGGACTGTAGGCGAGACAGGGTTTTGCAGTTGGTGGTAGGTTCGCTGGCTGTTTCTACTAGGGCGACGTATGAGTTAGCCTGGAAGGAGTTTCTGGAATCTGGGGCCGTTTGGCGTGCTCCGGGTTGGAGACGATGTGAAGATGTTGTTCAGTTTATTCTGCTCTTGATGGACAGGGGTATGACACGCGTGACCATTGCTGGGAAATTGGCTGGCATTGCATTCATGGGCAAGTTACTGTGGGGTTATTCTCCTTCAGCGGGGGAGGTGGGTCGGCGTATGTTGGAGGGTTGGTCTAGGGAGAGGGGTCGGGAACAGATGGTTCGCCAACCTTTGTCTTGGCAGACATTAGCACGAGTTTTACAGGTTTTGCCCTCAGTTTGTGTTGACGAGTTTGAGGCGTGTCTTTTTTCCACCCTCATGGTTTGGATGTTTTTTGGTGCTTTCAGAGTTTCTGAGTTGTTGGGCTCTAAACTTGGTTTTGGGGTGGGGTGGGGGGATGTTCGCTTTCTCGACTCAGGACTGCACATTTGGCTGGCTCGGGCAAAAACGGACCAACAGAGCAGGGGGAGGGGCGTTTGGCTGAAGGCACCTTCTCCCTCTGAGACGTGTCCTTTTAGGTGGGCCAGGACCTTGAGAGAACGCTCGGGGGCCGCCATTGAGGGCCCCGTTTTTCAGCATCAGGATGGTTCCAGGGTGACTGAGTACCAGCTGCGCATGGTGTTACGTAAAGCGCTGCGTTTGTTGGGCCTGGATGAACGACAGTACGGTACTCATTCATTTAGGATTGGGGCGGCAACTGAGGCCCACAATAGGGGTTGGTCGCAGCAGGACATTATGTCTTTAGGCCGTTGGTCCTCCAACTGTTTTAGGCGCTATGTGCGGAATGTTCATGCTCCGGCGCCTGCGGATGCTAATCTTTCTCGAATTTGATGCTGCTTTTCTTTTTCAGGTTCGGTGGCTGGCCCCCGTGCCTCGGTCATGACGATTTGGATTGTGGGACATTCCTTCGTTAGACGTGCGGAAGCCCAAGCTATAAAGAGTTATTTTGGTCCCACACTTGGTTTTAATTCTCGTTTGTTTAACGTTGTATGGAAGGGAAAAGGGGGTATGATTTGGAGGGAGCTCATTCCGGCATGAATTCCTGGTTGGTGGGGGGCATTTGTCCAGACGTTTTGCTCTTACATCTCGGGGGAAATGATCTCTGTGGGGTGAAGGGGGTGGTTCTCTTGAGAGCCATGAAGAAGGATCTTTCTCTCATTCGTCAACAGTGGTCGGGCTGCCATGTGTTATGGACAGAATTGGTCCCTAGGAGGACTTGGAGGGGTGCGCTGAAGCCTAGGGCAATTGATAAGGCGCGCAGGAAGTTGAACTTGGAGGTTTCCCGTTTTTGTAGAGATCTGGGCTTTGGGCGGGTGTCCCATAAGGACATCCGTTATGACACTGTGGAATTTTTCCGTGGGGATGGTGTTCATCTGTCTCGTATCGGAATGGATTTGTACTTATTAGAATTGCGGGAGATGCTTTCACGGTGTTTGAAGATTCAGAACTTCCTGGGTTGAGGCAGTTGGTCTCTGTTGGTTCCTTTTGGGGGGCAGAAAGAGAGGAGGGTATTCCTTCCCCCCCTCTTTTCTGGGTGGCGGAAATTGGGGATTCTTTGTCAGACGGTTCATGAAGGTTGTTGGGTTTTTGGTAAATTGGGTGATGGATGGAAAAGTTTAAATAGTTGTTTCGTGGGGTGGTTAAACGGTTTGGGTAACGTAAGTTGTTGGTGGGCAATTTTTGGAATGTAACGTAATGTTTTGGGTTGGGATGACGTTTAAATGATTATGCTGGTTTTTGTATTGTTTGAATTGTAATGATGTTGTATTGGGTGGGGGCGGGGCTTGTGACGTATTAGGGGCGGGCCTGACGTTTGGGGTTGTAAGGAAATATTTTAATTAGTGAGGTCTAGTTTTGTGAGGCGTTTTGCCAGGGTTGTATTATTGTGAATATGCACCTGTTTCAATAAAAGCGGCCTTTTACACACTCTCAATTTTGTCTGGTGTCGGCTCACCCCCCCTCACCCCTCCCTCCCAAGCGCAACCGGCAGTTGAAAGTGGGTGGAGCATGAACTTCTTGAGAATTCTGTGAAGAAATCAATTACTGTGGTGCTGCGCAACATGTGTTGGCATAGTGGCAGATCAGATTTAAAAAAATGTTTTCAATTAAAATACATTGGAGCATTTAATGGAGATTATTAAAGGTCAATTAAAAACTACAAATCATCATTTTATTTAGGCATTGCAACTTTAAATGCTCACCCTCTCTCTCAACTGGTCTAATTAGAGGGTTTCCCCTATTCATTCGAGTACAATTCATCAGTGCTCTCTCTCTCTCTCTGAGTCAGGGATTGCTTACCTCTTTATTTGCCATTATTTCACACCTCCCACCAGTTGTAAGAACCCCTCATTAGAGAATGTCACTAGCTATTCTTTTGACCATCTGTCTTTCAATATCAAGGTGATGTTGTGTTTAACCTGAGGTGTTTTAGTTGAGCTAGGTTTCCTAAGCTACAACTTATGGAAGCAAAAAAACTAAACAAAATAAAGACATAGGGTGCTATTTTTAAGGACTACTACTACACAAAATCCTATGCATTGGGGTTAGTTTTAGGAAACAAACAATTCTGTAATGTTTAGTGAATCGATCTTTGGGAAATAGTTTTTTTAAATAAAGACCGAGGGCCTGATTTAGATCTTGGTGGGAGGATTACTCCATCACAACGGTGATGGAGTAACCTGCCTGCCGAAATATAAATCCCCGTATATCTGATGGAATTTATATTTCGGCAGAATGGGAAATCGGTCACAGTTGTGCCGGAGTAACCCGTCCGCCGAGATCTAAAACAGGCAACGAGACTTCCATGTAGGCGAAGTCCTTACATCTGTGCAAGTTGGAGGGCCAGAAGAAAAAGACATAAAACATATGTACTACAGTTCTTGATATGTTTTACAGGATTCATATTAGGAATAATGCATACTGTCTTTTATGGTTGGGCATACTACAGTTTGGGCTAGTCATGGCTGATGCATACAGGTATTCTTATCTTGTAGGCGTTTCACATCTGGCAAGGATGCTAGAAATGTGATACAACGTAGAATCTAAGGGCCATATCATGAACACATTTTCTCATAGACACAGAATGGACAAAACCTTTTGATGCATCTGGCCCTTAATAACTCATGTCATGTGGTTTCTGCTCAAACATCATTCTCTTCCTCATACTTTTCGTGTACTAGCGATACATAAAGATTCTGTGCTCAGTGTATAAATATGTCCCAACTATTCCAGCTTGCACTTGCTGTTGGACTATTCCCTCCTGCTTCAGTATTACCAGATCCAGGGCTGCCCTTACACGAATTGTCCTACAATTGGGACCCAACAGCTTCGAGGTTTTCAGGCCTTGTAGCTTCTCTCTCTTGGTACTGCCAGGCACTACTTTACAGAGGACATTTCTCTGTAAATTGCTATACCTTGGACACAGAAATAGTTTCTTCAGAGTCTCTCAGGAAAAGGTAAAGGACAAACTACTAAGTCTGGCTCTCGACAATTATAAGGGAAACCATTCCCAGGACAAAAGTGATGTCTTTTTGACATGAAGCTCCATGGACTCATTGATGACGCTGCCCATAGTTGCTCCAAAGATGTGAAATACTCGTCCCCTTCTGCCAACTCAACAGCATTCGTCAAAGTCCAGAGTCCTGAAGAGTGGGCTTTCATGCTGTCACTGTTTCTACATTCTCAAGGCTGAAACAGTTTAGGGCCAGGCTTCTGCATCCCAAGCATATCCCTCTGGACCTCTATAACGCTGCACCGCTGCAATGAATCCAACATCAGATTTTCTTGCAAACAGCAGAAGACTCGCTTCATCCGACAAGCATTTGCCTCTTGATTCCTATTCTTCTTGCATATTCTGTGCTCATCAGTGTCCTTTGCTCGCATGTAAGTTTTTTATTTGCATTTACACTGAAAGTATTTCTAAAGTAGGTGTTTGTTGTGCTGCCTGATGTTTCCGGCAGCTGAGTTCAGTGATCCAGGGGTGACAGACTGGATATACAGGCTGACAGTGCTCCAGCTCTAAAGTTAATACTGACTATGCCATGCCAAGAAAAGCCTTGTGAAAAAATTCAATAACCTAGCTGTACCAATAGAAAAAGAAGCTCACCCTCACCCAGTCGTGTGGATAATACGTATTTACCCCAGAATTTATAGCACTCCAACCAAAGTGCTAGCTCTTCTACAAACAAAGTCTTAGAGTCATTAAGCCTTTTCATCTGCCAACAGTCTATGCCCTCGTTTTCACAGGTACTTTCGTTCATTTAATTAATTCCTTTTTTATTAATTTCTTGAGTTGGTATTTTGATTATATTTGAATTGTATTAGCAGTATGCACTGTACCCCATGTCTTCTTAAGAGAATCTACTTGCTCAAACAAATGTATGATGTGTCACTTGGGGATGACGTTAGGAGGTTTCTGCAACCAACCAAGGAAATCTAAGCTTTTTTGGGTGTTACGCATTTAATGCTATGGGACTTTTAAGCCATTCTCAGATCTAGTTCCATATTCAAGGAGCAGACCTGTTCACAATTTGGGTTCAGTGGTGAGATATAGTAAGGAACAAATACTACTCGCTTATCAGTAAAGCTTATCCAATGAATTTTGCTTTTCAGACCGGGCCAAGATGGCCAACATAGGACTCAGTGCCATCTGAAATTTGCAGTGGTTATAGAGGGCTAATGCATAAGATAAACCACCACAAAAAGCAGTAGCTGAACCAACCACTCAAAGGGCACCAAAAGCTGTGGAGGTGCTGAAAGTAGCAACAACAGACTACATTTTAATGGGAAGTGCCCAGGTGAGATCTCAGAAAGAGGAATTTGCACTGAATCTGACTGTGAGCAATCACAAAGTACAGGATTTAGGCAAGGCGGCCATGCTTGGCTGCAGACAATACTCCAGAGCAGTAAGACTTGCTTTGCCTTATGCTGAGAGTGACTCCAGGTCCACACAGACTGGTGTGATTTTTATATTAACAAGGTTATCAAAAAAGGGGGTTACGTCCATCTCAGGGGCCAGGTAGGACGTGATAAAGTTTGAGGAAAAAAGGTTAACCAGGCCACCAGTTTCTGAGGCTGCTATTTATTTCAGCAGACTGAGAAGCAATGCAATTAGTCACTGTATCCTGCTTAGTCACTTTGCCTTATTCATAACATTTTATGCAACCTTTTACATTTTCAATATGGCATTTAAAAGATACACACATAATTTACCAGTGCAGTTCCAAAAACACAAATAAACAATACTTGTAATATAGTAAGTAGAAACAACAATGTGAAAACATACATTCATGTCATTAAAAACAATTACACCAGTCTATATTGGTCAAACATTATCTTCTCTCAAAGTGCCCTGTACTTGCCTTCTTTTTGGAGAGAAGCTATCCATGGGGGAAGGAGTCATATAAGTCTCTGCGGGATATATATGTATCTACAAAACCCTCTCCAGAGCCCACTTTTAATTAGGGTCCCTCATGGACAAAAAAGGAAAATGCTGACGCGTTAATAATCCCTAATAAACTTTAGGGATTACCATCAGGGCTGAACCACGATGTAATCTGTGAAAATGTATATTAACAAAGCATCAGGATGCAGGGCCAGGAAATCGGAGCATGGTGGATTCTCAATGCAGCTGTAAGGACCTTGGAAAGGCTGCAGCCTCAGGCAGAAGGGTTTGAGTGAGAAGACAGGTCCAGGCACAGCCCACAGTTAAGAAGGTAATCAGCTAATAGTCACCTCCACATTGAAACTGAGTCTACAGCACTCTTTTTTTTTACATGTATTAAGTCTAGAGGCATAGTACCGGGTGTAAGCTTTTTAATATTTTCTCTCAACCCACCAGTTTTTTGTCCTTTTCAAATTACAGCAGATGGGCAGCTACAACCACACATTGTTGAATTCACCAAAACGCTCTGTGGCATCAGCCACATTTTCCACGGTAACGTCCAAAATTGTTGTTTGTTTTTTTCACATGCCAAATGTAGCTTGGATTGGGGTTGTGTGACTCTGGCAGCAAGACCTTTCAATTTAGCCTCCACTATCGGAAATGCAGTATCAAACCATAACTCTAGTTATGCAGTAATATGCAGCTCATGTCTTTGGTGGACTGGGACATGATTTGAGAAACAGCAGAGTCTATGGGTCTGCAACTTGTTTTCTTTCCTTTAGCTGATCTTGCCTTCATGCAAGGAGCTAGGCCCAAAGCACTTATATTCATCAAAGCACATTGTCTTGAGAAGGTAGCTTGCCACATTGTGCTGCCATCCGTCATCATCCTTTACTTACAATCTTATCTCCAGACTGAACTTCTCTCGTTAAATTAGCCAAAATGGTTTCTTGATCACCAAGCAAATTCCCCATTGCTTCTTAACGTTTTCCACTAACAGGTTCTTTCATCTCTGTTACTCACAAGGGTAGTTCGCTTTACAACCAGCAGTGTATAGTCGGCATTCCTTGGACCACAGGCCAGTCATCTTTGCTAATACCCGGTTGAGAGTGGCAACTTATTTATTTTCCAGCATTTAGATTTTGGAGCCAGAATAGGTTTTCCACCCTTCCCAGAGAAAAACACCAGCCATCTGTTCATGTTTTAAGATTCTGAAAAGGCTCTGACATGATTCTTAAGTAGAACTATATGAAGTTGTCTATGTTCATTATTAACATGGCCTTTCTTTCTTTAATTTCATTTTCAATCAGTGGTCATTAGGACATCTGTTTTCTTCTAGCATTTACTGTTTAAAATATGTACTAATAAGGGAAAAAAACACCAGCTTTGGGTGAATTTTCAAATGTCTGTATGGCAGGGACATTACAATACCAGTCACGATGGTATAAATCCAGCCAGGTGGTCAGCACCGTGGGGGAGGGCATTTAAACCACATTGAGAAACAAACTCTAGTTTTTAACCTCCAATGCCAATATGAGCCTTCAACTACACATTCCAAAGCACAGAAGAAAATTATATATTTTTGTTTGGGGAAACACCGAGCCGAGCACAAAATGGCGGAAGACATGTAATCAGGGCCGACTTTAGCGCAATCATTTTTGGCACCCCCACATCCCATGACCACATCTTTGAATTCTCTCACTACCACCGGCACACCTGCCCCTCAGCTCTCCAATAAAAAGTTATTGTTAAACACAGCACTCTCCCCCAAGGTCAGCGCCCCCTCCACAGGTCAGCGCCCAGTGGGCCGCACCAGTTGCACTGCTCTAAAGCCGGCCCTGCATGTAATTATAATCTACAGCAAGGAAAAACGCATCATCCCAAACTAGTCCTACACTCTTCTGGCCACACCCTGCTATGAGCTACGTGTGGGGAGGCTGTGAGGGACTCTGAACGTGCAACAGTAGATTAAAATGTATCCTTGCTGGCAAATAAGCACATATTAAGCAGTATCCATGGCAAATAAAATGACAGGTCACTGAACAGTCTGAGACCTTGTTATCGGCCAAGCCCCAGAGAGGACTGCACCCAACAGAAGAGATTCTCCATGAACTGGTGCTGCTGCAAGGGACCTGCGTGAGGTGTGGCCACCCTATCTAGAAGCAGGTATAGGCTGGCAGCTGAGGCCTTCACCCTGGTGGCCCCTTCGTGTTGATCCGGGCTGAGTCATGGGCCGAACCAGTGATATTTTTCCCTGCAAGAAAAACATGAAGCCAACAGTTCAAGTTAAAACAACGGGAACTGAAAGCAAAATATACTTCCCTGGGCAAACCACAATATCTTTCATATTAAGCCTCAGGGCAGCAAGGAAACACCTTTCCCTGAAGAGGCTCGAACACAGGGCAGGCCACAATCCGTAAGTGCTTTGGAGAAGTGGTGACCAATCTGGTACCCCCATTGATAAGTGCCAAGGAGGCCACACACGTGGAGTGACCCATAGAATGATAGCTATGTCCCAAAATCTTACAGAAGGGTTGAGCGACCTCCTATGAACAATATCAGACCACTAAAGGAGGACAGGGGCACCAGCAAACAACATTAGCCACAGGCTCTGGCCTAGACACCACATGCAGCGCAGAAGCCCTAGATCTTTCCCTTGCTACAGATGGGCCAGTGGCCAAAAAACTAGGATTTCTAAAACCATTTTGGTAGATGAGCCACCACTGTATGTTTTCGGTCCTGTAAGCCAGAGACAGGAACTCCTCACTAACATGGGGCAAAATACAACACCTTTGTTACTACTTAGAATACAAGCGTATAATTAGTCTGCCCAAGTATAGTAAACACCGAAAGCATATGGAAAACAAATCACTATAAAACTATTTTCATATTCATCGATTTGTTTCTTATTTATTATTATGATATCATGATAATGGCATTTGTGATACATGATTATTATTTCTAACACCAATTTGTAGTCTTTTTAATGGTTACATGCAGGGCTTTAAGTGGGCCGGGTCTCAAGGGGTCTGAGCACCGGCAGTTTTTTTCAGGGGGCCTCGAAACGGGTCTCTATCGGGCTCTGTTTTGAGCCCTGACACAGGCAGCCCATTTTTTTCCCCGGACTGCAATGACCGCTGTTTGCTGTCACTGCAGTCCGGAAAAAAGTGCCATGGCTCAAAACAAAGCCCGATAGAGACCCGTTTCGAGACAGCACCAGGCACATGGATGTGCGCTGCTCACACTGCTCACTTCTCAGTAGTAGAGAAGTTACAGCATGACGTCATGACAGGGGAGCGTTGTGGGGGAAGGGAAATCCTTTAAGAGTCATTTTCTTTCTGGATTTCCCTTCTCTTTCTGAAACTCAGGAGCAGCAACATTGGGGTAGGGTCACCAAGGATTTAATTGGAAGCTTTGTCAATATTATATACAAGTTATAGTTGCAGCTTATTTATCTTCTGCAATTAATAACCATTGACAAAGCCAATATTGGTAGGTATGATGTTACTTGTATCAAATATCTAGATGCATTGGCGGAAACAGCAAAATACAAGTCGGGCGGCACACTATGCTAAGCACATATTTTTTGCGTAAGTGATTTAAAGCCACGTAGCTAATTACACTGGCCACGCCCCTTTGAGAGACCCCCCAGTTTTTTCATCCCACTTAAAGCCCTGGTTACATGATATGTAATCTGCAGCTACCGTAGCACCCTCACATTCAGCCAACAAGTGTTTGCGGTAATGCAGGCCGCTTCCTCGGGGCTGAAATATGAACAGTTATTAATCTCTCAAAAACTCATCCACAACTTCTTAAAGTTACAGCTTATCCCAATTGCTCATAGCATTGTTTGTTTCACCTTATTAACGTTACAACAAAATTGGTTCATTAATCATGCAAAACATAATTAATTACAACATGCACTGCAATCCCAAAGCAAAATTATTTACAGCAACACTAGTGGGTTATACTGAAAATTGTGTTTCCATTGAATAGAAATTTAGAAAGTAGGAAATTAATAAACTACGGAAGTTGTACCTCTATTTTTGGGAAGGAAAGGAACAAAAATATATAGAGTGCGGTCATACAGCTGACATCTAGTCCCTACTTCCCTTCTGCTGGTTTAATGCTGCTACATGGATAATAGTGATGTGGCCATCTAGTTCCAGTATGATTACAGTAAATTTGCTAATTTCGAAATTTGTGTTCAATGGAAACTATTCTAATTTTCAGCCCTGAAGAAGCAGCCTGCTTTGCCACAAAACACGTGTTGGCTGAATGTGATGTTGAGTCACGGTAGCGGCAGATTACATACCATGTGAACATTAAAAAGACTTTAAACTAGTGTTAGAAATAATAATCTGTATCAAAAATACTATTAGCATGATATCGTAATAAAAAATAAGAATCAAATCGTAGAATTTGAAAATTGTTTGATTATTCAATGGATATGTGAATTTTAGTAGCTCCCTACGAAAAGATGTGTTTATTTGGGTAAATACCGACCTGGCTGGGCACTAGTTTAGTAGGTTGTATCTTGCGCAGGGCTGCACATTAATTGTAGACATGCACAGTACAGATGAAGATAATGAGCCAGCAAAAGCTTTATGAAAGAATTCTCTCACAACATCAAAGCTGAGATTGGTGAGATTAAAGATAAACTGAAGCAAACCTTGGAGGTGAATAAAACATCACTGACCTAGGAAACAACATCCACTCTTTGGAAGAGACATTAGATGAGATAGCTCAAACTTTCTCAAATGCAAGACCACTTTCTTAGTGACCGCGCCCCTTTCTTTAGACGCTGCTCACGTATTCAGGTTACAGCAAGGCGCATCTAAAGAAAGGCCACCATTAAAGTGAAAGCACGTCATCAGGTGCTTTTACCAACAAAAACATTTGTTTCTGGACTCCCCTTTCCATGCACATTTTTATTATTTTAACTCTTTTACATTTTGCTTCTCCAGCTACCAAGAAGACAATGAATGGTCCATTGTAGACTTGAGTTCACCCCTCTCCATGAATAGTTGAGTCATGGGCGTTGTTTGAAATGGTCGTCTCTAGTTGGCAGGTGTGTACTCTGTCCAAGTAAGGACCCTTCCTTGTCTTTAGGATAAGGGAGCTACGCTTCTAAAATAACCCCTGCTCACCCCCTTGGTAGTCTGGCACAAGCAGTCAGGCTAATCTCAGAGGCAATGTGTTAAGCGTTTGCACAAAACACACAGTAATATATTGAAAACACTACAAAAGGACACCACACCAGTTTTAGAAAAATAGCCAATATTTATCGGTGTAAAACAAGACCAAAACGATAAACATCCAACATACAGTAACAAAGATATGAATATTGCAAGTATCAAATTAAAAGACAGTTCCCTGAAGTCTATAGCTCCGTCCAGAATTATCACGGCGTCGTGGACAACAAATCCAACAGTTCAGACCAACCGCAAGGTTGCGGGCCAGCTACAGTGTCCAGCAAACAGTACCTTTGAAAATGTAGGGCGTCAGGGACCTTGCAATGAGATCCGAAGAGGTGGGGTCAACAGCGTCAGCAGGCATCAGTTCCATAGGCTGGCACAAGAGTTGTCAGGCCCTTGAAGTCACACATGTTGGGGATCGAACTCAGTGAGGTTGATGTCAGGAGCTCTCACGTCTATGGCGTCGGGACTGTGATGTGAAGTGGGACGATGTGATGTGTGGTGCCCACCGGTAATGGTGCAATCAGCGGCTCAGTGAGGGCATCTGGCTTTGTCAGGGAGACCAGGGCTGCCATGCGAAGCAGGGCGATGCAACGTGCGGTGTCCACAGTTCACAGTGCAGGCAGTGTCGTCATCATTGCTGAAGCACTGTGGTCAGTAGTCCCACGGTTGCAATGCAAAGCGGGTAGATGCTTTGTGCAGTGCCCACATATTGCGGTGCAAGCGGCGGCGTCAGTTGACGAGGATGGAGTGGATGGTGCTGATGTCAGTAGACCAGGGCTGTGCTGTGGCACTCGGCGATGCTTTGTGAACTCATGAGCGGTGTGGACAGGCCACGGTGCAGGCAGCGTGGCCTGATGTCGATGTCAGCAGGGTGTGGCAGCATTGGTGAGTACAGGGCTGTGGTTTGAAGGGGAGTGATGCTTCGTGTTCTACCCGAGCTGTGTCCACAGGTCACAGTGCAGGCAGCGGCATGGGTGATGAAGTTGTGGCATCATCGGTGATACAGGGGCTGCAATGTGAAGTGAGGAGATGCAAGGTGCAGTGCCCACAGGTCACAGTGCAAGCAGGGGCTCAATGATGACATCGGCTAGCAGCGTCGGTGAGACCGGGGGTATGTTGTGAATGTGGGGCAATGCTCCGGGCAGTGCCTTCAGGTCACGGAGTCAGCAGTGGCGTCGTTAGTGGCATCATAGTTGTGTTTCTTCTGTTGCAGCACAAAACACCCAGTTCCCAGTGTTGTTAGCAGATGAACCTGACGTCTTTGATGTTCCAGAGACTTCGAACTGGAGGTAAGCTCTACTTCAAACCCTTGGAGAAATTCGGGCAATATGTTGCAGAAAGTTCAGTCCAGTCCTTTCACTGGCCTAGCTAGAAGCAGACACTGCAGGCCAACACAGCAGAGCACACAGCAAAGTGGTAGATTCCCCTGACAGCTTCTCCAACTCTTCTTCTTGGCAAGTTACTTAGTCCAAAAGAGTTCTAAAGTTCTGGGGTCAGGGTCCCAATATTTATACTAGTTCTGGCCTTTGAAGGAGGCATACTTCACAGAAAGTCATTCTTGTTCACAAGATCCAGTTATTTCCTGCTCTGTCCCAGACACTCTCCAGGAGGTGCAGACGTATTTGTGCAGGACAGTTCCAGCTCTATCCATGTGTCAGTGGCAACTCCTCTCACTACTCTTAGCCCACGAAGACCCATCAGCCTGCAGATGAGTCATCAGGATATGCAGGCCACACCTAAGCTCCCTCTGTGTGACTGTCTAGAGTGTATGCAGGAGGTCACAGCTGTCAGCTACGCAGACGAGGATTACATAAGCAGGCACAGAACGGTTAAGCAAGAAAATGCCCACTTTCTAAAAGTGGCATATTCAAACACGCAATTTAAAAACCATTTTCACTAAAATATGTATTTTTAAAATGTGAGTTTAGAGATCCCAAACTTCAACATTCTATCATATTCTAATGGGAATAAGCACTTGAAAGATGTTTCAAGGCAGACGCCATGTTCACCTAAGGAAGAGATAGCCTTTCAATAGTGAAAAACTAAATGCACAGTATTTCACTATCAGGATATGTGAAAACACACTACTACAAGTCCTACCTTTTAAATACACTGCACCCTGACCATATTGCTGCCTTAGGCCTATCTTAGAAGGTGACTTAAATATAAAAAAAGAAAGGGTTAGGCCTGATGTGCACTTGCCAGGTCGACATGGCAGTTTAAAACTGCTCACACAGACACTGCAGTGGAATATCTGAGACACATTTGAAAGGCTACTTGTGTAGGTGGCACAATCAGTGTTGCACGTCCACTAGCAGAATTTGACTTATAGGCCCTGGGTACACACAGTTAACTTTAATAGGGAGTTATTAGTAAATCAAATATGCCAATCATGGATAACAATCAGTAACACCGTTTTCAGAGGGAGCACTTGCACTTTAGCACTGCTCAGCAGTGGTAAAATGTGCAGAGAGAACATACCAGAAAAAAACGAAATCCAGCATACCATCAAAAACAGGAAGTCAGAAAGCAAAAAGGCAGGGGAAACACGCCAAAAGATGCCAGGTCTAGCAGGTGTTAAGGAAGCTCAGTTGCAGCAAGTTAACCCGTTGTCATCTCTTCTGTCTTCATCTAGCCAGTCACTTCCTCCCACCTCTCATTGTCTGACTAAAATGTTCATGAAAGTTTTACACAGCAGCATTACCTTATCAACCAGTCTTTTTTTATTTTGATGGTTTGTAGGAGGTTACATGTTACTGTAGAATGTTGCATCAGATATAAACTGGCAGATATTTGGAAATGTTAGCAATGTCAAACAGTGCATCAATAAATATGGTAAAATATTTGTTTTGATTTCCTCAGGAATTTCTTATATGTCTCTTAAAGTAAATCTGCTCATATGACAATTTGGATTTTGCAAAAAAAGAAAATGAATTAGTCTGTGAATCACACAGTGGGTGCAAGGGGATCCCCTAGTACCCTAATGAGCATAAAGCTGTCCAAACACAGACAAGACTTTTGGTTGACTGTATTCATAGCCTCGGGATAGATAGCCAGGTGCTAGCCCTACTGCAGTCTTTTCTCTAAGTATGGGTGAAATTTTTGAATTTGCTGTCCGCAAATTTGTGCGAAAGCGAATTCGCGATACGCAAAATTCGCGAATTTGCTGAACTTTTTTGCGTGTTCGTGGGTTTTTTTGCGTATTCGCGGGCCGCTTGCAGCGCACTGACCGCAAAGCTACCCATGCGGTCGTACATGGGTGCGGCCATCTTGTGCACGTTGCTTATTTCCGTTTCCGGGCGCTATTGGCAATCTCGTGTTTTGTGCGGCGTGCTATTACAAGTTTGCGCGTGTTTTTGCATGCTCGCGGGGGAAATATCGCGCAAACTTACCCATGCGGTCCTCAATGGGCGTGGCCATCTTGTTTTTCATTCATTGCTATGGTTCTGGGCCTGGCTTTTCTATCCTCTTTTAATCTTTGCAATCCTTTGTTTCTTTGAACTTTTTTTTGCTCTTTTTTGCTCATTATCTATCTCCCTATTTGTCTAGATCTATATTTTGTGTTTTTTTCTACTTTTGGTTACTTTAAAACTACTTTTTTTACCTCTTCTTTTATTTACTTTTTCCCTATTCTCTTTCCTATTTATTATTTCCATTCCTGTCCAGGACCATGGCAAAGGGAGCCAGGAAGGACAAGGAAAAGGGTCCCGCACCCCGGACCCGGCTCCCATGGGGACGATTGAGGGGGGAGCAAGTCGTAGCCCGGGAGATCTTTAGCGCGGAGGAGGTGGCCGCACTGATTTTTTATGTCCAACGCCGCTTCCCCAAGACCATCGCGGCAGGCGGCAGGCGGCAGGCGGCAGGATCGCTGGCGGGTACGGGCTCTGGGAGCGTCGGCAGCTGTGGGGGAAGGTGTGCCGGGCCATGTGTCGGCAGTCTCAGGTCCGGCGCACCTACAGCCAGGCCACGCACCGGTAGTCCAACATCCTGGACCGTGAACACGACCTGCTCGACCTACTAGGTGTCGAGATCCCTGGGCTTGGTGAGTAGTAGCAGCTATTTAATCACTACTCTGTTTTCTCCTGCTCTATGTTATCATATTGCAAATGTTTGTTTTTTCCGAAGAGCAATAATGCTGCCGATTACATTGTAGGTAAATTATGTTTCAAAATCTTCTGTGATTGCATTGCAGGTGCACTGCTCGCCTGCTCAGTGGCGGTGCTATTATGGTTACTTGTTTTCGATTTTGTGCTCATTTCATTGGCCTGAGTGATTATGTATGAGTGTACTTTACAGAACTGCGTAATGCTAGACACTAAGGGGCAGATTTACAATTACTGGCGCATCCCTGCAAATTAGCAGGGATGCGCCAGTAATTGTGCGCCACGCCTCCACCACCCATGGTGCGCCGCATTTACAATGCGGCGCACCATGGGGCAAAAACGACACAGATGCGTCACGCATCTGTGCCGTAAAGGTGGCGCATTGCTGGAGTTGCGTCACAAGCACGACGCAGCTCCAGCAATGCTCTGGGGTGGCCTATCTCCCCAATGCTTCGTCAAGCCATACGTCTGCTTCAAGCAGGCGCAGTGTTTTGACGCAGCATTGGCCTAAAAGTGACTGAGGGAAATCTTGTAGATTTCACTCTGCCACTTTTAGGAGGCGTTCCTGCGCAGGTGTTCTCACTGGTCTGCAATCACGATGGACTGTGTCTGTCACTTCGCGTGCAGCGGAGTGCTGTCTGCCAGTCCTAGTTGAACCTTTTTGTAGTTGGTTTAGTGAGTTACATTACTTTCCAAGTAGACGGACCGCGAATCCAGCAATACTAATATCCTAGTAGACCACATAAGATAGGTCAATAAATGTAGTGCAATTGTTGTCTATTTCCCCGAAATAATTTGTTATTGTTTTTTTGAAATGTTTGATTTGGTTGACAACAATCATCCATGTTTGTGTCTTTCTTTCATGTTGTACATCAGCACCCCCTAGGGGCAAAGGGACACAGGAGGAGGTAGCGGTGCCGGCGGAGAAGGGACAAGATCAGAAAGGCCAGGATTGAGCTGGCAAGGGCTCCTCTGCTAGCCCCTGTAAGTTTTAATGTTAATATTAATAATTATACTTCCCTATCTTTTACAGCACCTATTTTTTCCTAACGTTCCTCATTTGATTTTTTCTAAATCGTCTTTGATCTTCTTGTAGACTGTTTCTAAATTCTTATCCTGCCTCTACTCTGACTCCCTGTGGTACTACTAGATTATTATTAGTCTGTCTGTGTAGCTAACTAAGCTTGCACAGTTGGCAAAAGGTGTTAAACAAAACTCCCATTCTATTCAGCAATAGCTCTATGCACTGAGTGCAGTCCTCTGGGTTGTCCTTAATGTCTTTTGAAGTCTTCTAAATGTTTATGCTTTGACAATTCCAAACAATAAAATGTCAATGGCCACCAAGAAAGAATAAGATACTAGTTTACTTTTTGATTGGATAGGAGGACAATCCATACTACTACTGTTGCAGGGACTATTCTGCAAAAACATAACTATGGACACGAAATAGTGCATTGTTTATCAATTATAATAGGCGCAGTTAGACTTTCCACATACCTCAGTCATAACAGAATTTGAACCCCCAATCTCCTTACTGACTAGCTAGTGTGTCAACTTCATTGATGATTGATCCCCAATGATTATACAACCCAGGACATAAGACTACGGAGTCAGAGTCCCGACCTCTCAGAGCCACGGACTCATGCTTGCAACATTTATTAAAATCAAGTTCATCATACAACATAAACGGTGGATTGAAAATTGAAAAGTGATTAGTGACTTTCACACATTAATTGTGGGTGAGCACTCACCTGGTTGGAACTTCAAGTCTTCTTTGTGGTACTGAATCGTTGCTGACTCCGTCCAAGTGATGATGGTCTGATCTTGCTCTTGTTCTTAGAAGGGAAGCTTCTGTCTGTTATGAGAAAAATGGTGTGTGTTAAAAAGCAAGCATTCATCAGTTGTGCCAAAAAGTGCAGCAAGACATGTTACGGCTAAGCATAACTAAAAAACACCCTTCCCTGAAAAAAGGGCAATTTGTAGTTTAGACTAGAGAGTCACAAATTATTAAATTTGTTTGTGTAGTCGTAGTAAAAATTTTTCATTCCTAGACAAAATACTAGGGAGTGGTGTATATGGCATCTAAGAATCTGAAATGTATTTTCTAGGTGGAACATCGGCACAGCCATCCACCGGTGCCGGGGCCAGCGCAGAGGTGGGCACTCCTGGAGCGGAGGCGGTGCAACAGCCAGCGGGAACTGCTGTGGGGGATGCCACGGGAATGGCGGGCAGTGATAAGCTAATATATTCCTTACTTATTGAGCTTGCAGACTGCAGAGTGTGCTCTCTGCACAGGTGTATATGTTGTACAGTACAAGTATACTTTACTGTTAAGAATACCTACAAATTTAGAACTAAGTTTTTATCAACCAGGTAGTAGCCTCCTCTAAATTGACTTCAACTCAGCTGTGAAAGTTTTATCGAGAAGCCAAGTCAGATCAGAGATGAACTTGATGGATGGGATGAACAAAAAGGGAAAGAAGGGTGTAAGTAAGGGTGGAAGCACGAGCGAGTTAAAAGTAATGATGACTGGCAAAGAATGATTCGTGTTTTTGAATGCTGCCCGAGGTGGCTGGGAATATGATGCATGGCCGGTTGAAGGATGAAGCAAGGATGGGTGGAAGGAGAAAGGGAAGAGGACTGCCTGGTTGGGTGAAACAGAAACTGAATGTGTGCGCAATATATCCTTTGGTTCAAATTCAAATGCAAGTCAAGCACGGATGCATGGCTTGCGGTTTCCAAAATAAAATGAAAATGTTGTTTTTCCATGAGAAAAACTAAGGTTTGTCCAGTTGAGACATTAAGAAGAATGATTGACATTTACTTTGAATGGATTGATTCCTGGATCATGGTACTATCTGACTCATAGATAGCATATGTGTATGTAGACGGTCACTGGATGAAGTAAGTGTTACTTTGAAGAGCATGTAACACCGCACGTCCGTTCCAGTGTAGCAAAGGCAAGGAAAAGAAGTTGTAATTTTTCCGAATACTACCATGAACAGTAGCAGTAGTTTGTATTGCAAGCACAGCATATATCCGGCAATTACGGGGGCCACTCACTACCTCTGTTAATAATTTTAGTAAGACTATGTCATTCATATGTGGCCTATCAGTGTTCACTCAATAAGAAACAAAGCACCTAAAGTCATCCCATATGTAAGCAAATATCCTGTGAAGGGATAGATAATCATATTATTTATCTTCTTCATTTTCCTTTTCTAGTAGTCACTGGCACTGTAGGGTGAAAGTTAAATTAATTAAGCAGTAGCCTTTGTAACAGAGTATTGTCAGTGCCACTCGTAATAGAAAAGTAAGAGCTTCACCACCTGCATGTACTGGATTGGTACAGTAACGCAAGTCTGTGTCATCATGGCTTGCATCTGTTTTTCTTGGGTGCAAGTTGACTGTGCTGACATTATGCCGGCTTCCAGAAGTTTACGTACCAATTTCGCTAAACAAGAGAGAAGAAGAAGAATAAGACTAGTGTACTGTCATAGTTAACTCTACTGTAGTGAGTCCATAAAGTGCTCGTAGAATTGATTTCTGAAACTCCAACTAATGTTAGAGCAGAGGCTGACGAAGTGGGAGGTTAGATAGATACAGGCCACAAATGTTATGTACTGTGCTTGCAAGTTGCTAGTTCTACTGTGACATAACTTTCTGCTGAATTATTTTGTGTTAATCTTAAAGAGCATTGGTTACAGTATGTCTTTCTTTCTTCATATAGATGCTCCTTCCAAACTGACATGAAAGGAGCTGGCTAAACGGGCCGGGCAAAGGAAGCTGGAGGCGATTGTCGCAGAATATCGGCGGCTGGTGGCCCAGGAGGAGGACACGCAGTCGCAGACCACCACAACATCCACCGCAAAAGCTGCATCCTCCTCCACGCTCCCTGGGTCAGCCAGTCAGAGCAAGCCTCCAGCGGTACGGAGCCGTGGTACCGCAGCCACCCGCCACCGCCAAGCAGCCAAAAAATCAGCTACCCCCCACAGCAGGTGCAAGGCCCTCATCCACCGCCTAACCCTCAGGGTGTGCAACCTTGAGCAGGAGATGGAGAGAATGAAGAGCCTGCTTAAGAAGAACCTCTGCGGGGAGCAACGGGCCCACCTGGCCAAATGACACCGCCGGCGGCAGTAGAGGAGGAGAGACTGTCCCTTGCCCCTTTTTAAAAGACTTTTGGGGGGTGGGAATTGGGAGTTGGGTTTTTTCTTGGACTTCGGGGACTTTTTCACAGACATTCTTTGGGGTTAGGGAGGGGGGTGGGTCTGGTCTTGCGGATTAGTTTATTTTTGTTATGGATTGAAATAATTATTTACTTTCAACTTAAACATTGCATACGCGTTTTTACTGTTTTGCGGGGGAGGCGGGGGGTTAACTGTTCGTTTGTTTTCCTGAAACTTAACTGGCTGCTTGATTCAAATTGTCTAAGTAATCGCCCAAATGTTTACAAAAGTAAGTGCCACTCACAGAGTTAGTGAATTCAATTGTCCTACTACTTTAGTAGTACTACCGTCAGTCTCTCCTCTCTCCTCCTACTCCAATATTCTTCTTCCCCCCAAACGCTTATCTTACCTGTGATTCGGGTTTGAGAATAGGCCTAGGGCTAGGCACAGGGCTGGCTGCATGGCAACTGGCGATGAAGGTTAGCAATCCTGGGCGGATGAAATGGTATCGTTGTGGTGGTAGTAGTGGTGGTACACAGTGGCAGTAGCAGCATATGAAAAAAAAGAAAATGAAACCTTGAGTGGCCTGAGCGGATCATTACAACAGTACGATAGATAGCATAGTACACAAGAACAGTGCCATAATTTAGCCTAACAAATGCTAAAGTTTCCAAAGTATACTAGTTGCGTGGCGTTTGGCTTTGGCTACTACAAGAAATAGTACTGAAGTTGAAGGACACAGCAGCGTAATCATTCGCCACGTGTAGGAGGAGGATGTTCTTGATGATCAATACAGTTGATGGCGCCCATGAAAATCAGACTTGATTTTCAAATAGTCCTGGGTCTGTGTAAAGCTGAGTAAGAATATCTCCTCGGATTCCTTCACCAGCCTTGAAATTGATTTTCTGTTGCTTTGACCTTATCCCCCCAAGCAAGTGTGTGGAATTATTGTTGTAATTTACTCACACCTCAATGAAAAACACACAGCCCGTGGGAAGACGATTAGGGTTTGAAACTTGGATGGGAATGGGGTTTGTGGGGAAAGTTTTGTGGAGAGAGGAAAAAAAACACAGCATGGAAAAACAACAAATGAAGATAAACAAATCTTTGGATACGTAGCTATCCATAAATCTTTTAAGGGACATAAAGGAAGTGCATGCACTACTGCATGCATGAAGTTGTTTGCTAAATGGATAGGTTACTGTAAAGTAAGTAGTACTTTCTACAATGTACTAACTATGAAGAAACAATGTGACGGTACAGGGCTGCAGTAATTATGCAATTTCACTTGCCTATCTGCCCTCAAAAAGAAGAATCACTTAGCACATTAAATTAGTTTACAAAATAGCAAAGAAAAAAGTATACAATGGCTGGAGGGATGAATTGAAGCAGAGAGCAAACAAATGCACAGAGTCACACTCACAGAAGTTCACAGCAATAACATTACTTAAAAGATAAGTAGAAATGAAGATGGATACTGTAACTGTATGTTGTTGTAGTTGTCCTGTTGAATTTGGGAAGTTGTATGCATCCAGCCATTCCTCTTTTTCGCTGTACTCCTCCATTCCACCTGACCCTCCGCCGATCAATGTTAGGGACCAGAAGACACCTTGTCCACTGCCTGCCTGGCGGATGCTGAATTGCGGGTCACTAAGCCTGAGGTCATCCTTTTTGCCATTGCACAGGGTAAAAGCCGGCCTGTAATTGTTGATGGAAAACAGGAACTGATATTAAAACACCACAGACAAAAAAATATAAGGTACGCTGTGTAGTGCAAAAATAACACTTTCAGTTTCAAAGTCGACAGTATTACAAAACATACAAGCATCATTTCGAAAGTGTGTACTCTGAGTCTCCTTTTCAATGATAAATAAGTGTGGGCGAAATTTGCGGATCTCTTCCCCCAAGCTAGGTGTAAAGTGTAAACTGTGATTTTAGAACCCTAACCCTAGGCCCTACGCCCCTTTTTCACCATGGATTTTCTCCAAACCACTTGCGCCCGATATTAGACCTTCCCTGCAATGCCCCCAGACCCATCAACCCACCCGCAAAAAGGTAGAACACCCCCAAACAGGCCAAAAGCAAAAATGGAAAATGTGACACTTAGAACATTTTCGGCCTACCAGTCCAAATCACTCCAAACGCACTCTGCAGCTAGGCCCTAACTCCCCTTTCCCACCATGGATTTCCTTCAAACCACTTGCAATCAAAATTAGACTATCCCAGCAGTGCTCCCAGACCCCCCAAAAACCTAGAACCCCCCCAAACAGCCCCCCAAAAACAGGCATGTGAGCAAAAACGGAAAAACGTTTTCACCATGGATTTTCTCCAAACCACTTGCGCCCGATATTAGACCTTCCCAGCAATGCCCCCAGACACGTCAACCCACCCGCAAAAAAAGGAGAACACCCCCAAACAGGCAAAAAGCAAAAATGCAAAAACTAAAATGTAGGGCCTGCCTTCAATTCAGTCCAAACGCGCTCTGCAGCTAGGCCCTAACTCCCCTTTTCCACCATGGATTTTCTTAAAAACAAATGCAATCAAAATTAGATTGTGCCAGCAGTGCTCCCAGACCCCAAAACCCACCCCCAAAAACATAGAAGCCCCCTAAACAGCCTCCCAAAAACAGGCAAGTGAGCAAAAACGGAAAAACTTTTTCACCATGGATTTTCTCCAAACTTGCACCCGATATTAGACCTTCCCAACAATGCCCCCAGACCCGTCAACCCACCCGCAAAAAGGTAGAACACCCCCAAACAGGCCAAAAGCAAAAATGGAAAATGTGACACTTAGAAAATGTTCGGCTTACCAGTTCAAATCACTCCAAACGCACTCTGCAGCTAGGCCCTAACTCCCCTTTCCCACCATGTATTTCCTTCAAACCACTTGCAATCAAAATTAGACTATCCCAGCAGTGCTCCCAGACCCCCAACCCCCCCAAAAACCTAGAACCCCCACCAAACAGCCCTCAAAAAAACACGCAATACTGCTATGCCTCAGTTTAAATTGTGCCAAAACGCTGTCGGCAACTAGGCTCAAACCCCCCTTTTCCACCATGGATTTTCTTCAAACCACTTGCAATTAAAATTAGACCTTCCCAGCAGTGCTCCAAGACCCCCCGACCCACCCGCACAAATCTAGAACACCCCCAAAGAGCCCCCCAAAAACATGCAATACTGGTATATTCAAAACATGGCAAATTGCGCTCTTCACAAAAAATTGCTTTTTTCTGCACTTCCAATACTTCGATCCTCTTGAAACTTACCTGGACACTTGTTCCAGTGATTCTCAAGAATCTCAGCAAGGCAGAACAAAATCGAACCACTGTGCTCTTTGAAGAAGAAGAAGAAGAAGAAGAAGGTCTACGACTAGTTTTCACTTACTTTTTACCCAAACACACACGCCCGCAAAACACCAGAAAAGTCCAAAATTCTACCAATTCTGGACCAAACAACGCCAAACCCCCCTAAAGCCTTACCAACATCATTTCATTATGAACGAGCCTACATTTGGCCCTGAGCCCTTGACTCAGCGGGAACCCTACGAACTTAAACCCAAAAACCCTAGTAAATCGCACTGAACCCTAAGCCCTAGATATGCTTTGTCTGTCAAAGAGCCTAGGTATGCTACATCAGGACGCTTCACTCAGTGGTGCCTGCCTTGACCGTCTGCATGGCCCTGCCGCAAGCATGGGCCAAAAATTTGTTCCGCTCCAGAATGTGCGATTTTTCGGTAATTTCGCGCGATTTGTGAAAAACCGAAAAACAGCAAATTTCGCACACGTAACGGATGTTTGGCCCAAGCTTGAGGCAGTGCCATGCAGACAGTCAAGGCAGGCACCACAGGCACCACTGAGTGAAGCAACCTGATGTAGCATACCTAGGCTCTTTGTCAGACAGACAAAGCATATTTAGGGCTTAGGGTACAGTGCGATTTACTACAAAGCATATTTAATTGTAAACAGCAAGCCCCATAGCCCCAATTTTACATGAACTGCTGTCTGGAGTGGACTCTGCCTGACATAACAACAACAGTACACTGCCTCGCCCTCGACCACTACATACCACGAATAGACAGACATGTAGCTCTGCTGTAGTAGTTGTTGTAGACTGGTTTACCTGTTTGCCACTCACGAATTGGCCATAGTTCTTCCGTAAACCGACGCTGAGGATCCATCCATCCCAGTGAGTTACTGTAAAGAAAAAAGATATATTATTTAATTGATCATCATGGTATATTGGCAAGTGAGTCCACTCCAAGGACATTTTGCATATTGTAAAATGCAACATAGTGGCCCCTGAATTTGAAGTACAATTTGAATTAAACAAGGTAAAAAAAAAAGAGTAGTAGACATGATACTGTGTAAAAGATTAAATAATAACTAAGACAAGACATATGATTCATTTCATGCACACACAAAAAAACAGCAATTGGTTTCCTCAGAGCCAGACAGCCATTGCTGTCCACTGCATGCCATCTTCTCAATTATTCATTACCTGTTCTATTTTTTGTCCGCATCTTCTTCGGAAAGTGAGGGCCCACAAGGCAGCCTCTCCTGTCAATTTCAGAAGTAACTCTGTCAGCAATCAGCAAGCATGTAGTCAGTCAGTAATTTCAGTCCCACTTGAGGGGCCTCGTCTATGAAAACAAAGTTTTTTTATTATTCGTAATCCATCCATCTGCCTTAAGGGAAATGGATAGGTGGAGTCTGGAGGAGGAGGATAGAGGAACATGATTGAGTTGTGAACTTGTGAGCCTCAGGAATGCAGACTGCGGCACCTTCAAATCAATAAGGAAAATAAGATGAAGACAGTGCTGCTGATGGACTTGTTGTGACAGTTTTGTTGTGGTAAAAGTTGCAAAACAAAGAAAGACACACAGGAATAAAAGTGAATAAGGACGAAAAAAAAGGAAGTCATGTTCAGGCCTCGGTGTCAGGGAAGTAGAGCTCATCCTCAAACTCTATGAATTGAGACGGGGGTAGGTCAGCTAACAGCGAAGAACTTCCGTCATCTAAGTCGGTGTCCTCTTCTTCCTGCGTGCATTCACATATTTTGTAATCTGGTGGTATGAAGTGCTGATTCATCTTGATCAGTGTTAACCTCTCCACATTTTTGGGCGAGAGGCGGGTCCTTTTTGAAATTACAATGGCACCAGCAGCACTGAAAACACGTTCAGAAAACACGCTTGCGAGTGGGCAAGACAAATAATTTAGAGCCAGGTTGGTGATCAGTGGCCATAGAGGCCTTTTCCTATACCAATACAGCAATGGGTTCTGATTACCAAAGACCTCTGCTGGGTCATCCAGATAGGCCTGCACCATCGACTCAAGGTTCTCCACGGTTGCTCCACTGTGCGTACCATCTGTGGCCTTTGCTGCACTGGAACGAGCAAACCCTTGATTAGTTAGCCAATCCGCTTCCGACAATATTATGGCTGGGCCTGGTGCAGGTGAGGATGATGATACGGTTGCTGGTGTCATTAACATCTGTGAGGGAAAGTGACTCCCTTCGGCCACAGATTCAGAAGTAGAACTTGGCGCCGGATGGCCTGCTGATTCAGTAGTACTTCTGCCGGCTCCTTGAATTTTCTGCCGCTCTTTTTCGAACCGAGTGGCTGACACAGCTAGCCAATGTTTGTACTTTGAAACATCTGCTTCATCAAAAGGAATGAATGCTTTGCTGGCCACTGCCTTTTTGTACCGTGGATCCAGAATAGTGGCACAAATGTAATGTTGTTCTGTATGTATGTTTTTAAGCCTTTCATTGGCAACTAGGCGGCTTAATAACCTCTCCGCCAACTGATAGCCGTCTTGCTTTTCAGCATCATCTCGGAACGTTGAAGACACCGCCTTCAGTTGGTGCTCTAGCATGACCAACAATGGGATAGCTTTGCCCAAAGACCAGTCCTCCCTGCTGTCTTCACACGTGAAGACCTCAAAAGGAGGAAGCATGTCTGTCAGGCGTGCAACTAGCTTCCATTTCTCCAACTCTAGCCTCATGTCTTTCATAGTAGAACCCAGTTTATAGACATAAGAATGTATTACCCCCCACTGCTCAGACAGACGCTCAAGCATGTAAAAGGTTGAGTTCCAACGTGTTGCCACCTCCTGGATGAGTCCTTTGACTGGCAGTCTACGTTCATGTTGAATGTTCCTCAGCACCTTCCGGGCCTTAAATAAATGGCTGAAATGTGTGCAGATTCTTTGGCAGATCGTCAGTAACTTGCTGACTGTGTTTTCTGTTTTCAAGAAATATTGCACCACAATGTTAATACTGTGCGCCAAACACAGCACTCTGAACTAGCCACCATGCTGCATGGCCTTACCTATATTACTGCCATTATCTGTGGAAACATAACCAGCCATGCAATTTCTTGGATGCAGCCATTCAGAGACCTTCCTATCAAACTCGTTAGGTGCAGTATGAGTTTTCTCCATGGCAAACATGGGTAATGTTGCATGTTTCCGAGTACCTTGAAAAAACTGTGTCCGGTTCAACACCTGCATTTGTCTTGTCTCTAGCCCCTGCAAAAGAGACCCAGTGTGCAGTGATGCACATGTAATCAAGGGCTTGGCAACTGGTCCACATGTCTGTTGTCAAGTGAATAGTTTGAACAGCACTCTTCTGCAAAGCTGCCCCATCACCTTCAGCACATCTTGATGTAGTGCTGGAACCGCAACTCTGGCAAAATAGGACCGCTAGGAACCTTTCATTTAGGGCAGACTGTTGCCACAAATTCTAGAAAACCCACCCCTTCCACGAAAGAAAAAGGTAGAAGGTCCAGCGCTAGCATTTTAGCCAGCTTTGCGTTATACAGACGTACCGTTGGGTGGTTGCGTTCAAATGGCGCATCCGACGAAAACATTCTGCTAATGCTGGGCTGGACCATTTTACATGATGATGATGATGACTTCTTCAAACCAGTTAGGCCCAGTGATGTAGTTTTTCGCATTGGTGTCTCTCCCAGACTCTTAGTGTGCCTCATACATGTTGCAGGGGTAGAGGGTGTGGGCGATACCACTGCAGTGCTGCTGCCAGAGGTACTGGGTGTACCAGAAAAAATGTCTGTCGCTTCTTCACTTCCCCCTGCATGATCAGCCCCTCGTCATCATTAGATGCAATATCAATGGATACATTTGAATTTGTTTTTCTTTTTGCTTCCGCGATCTTACTTAGGTGCGCCTCCCACTCGATAGTGTGGTGTTTTTTGAGATGACCTCTCTGGCCTCCAGTACCATAGTTGGTACCAAGCTTTCCCCGACTAACTAATGTTTTACAAATCGAACAAACAACCATGTTTTCCGCCCTTTGGCTAACAGTAAAGGAGTCCCAAACTGGGGACTGGAAATGTCTGATGGTGGTGGAGGTGCTACTTTGACTTTCAATGCCAGATGAAGTGGAGGATGGGTGTGGCTGAATTTGTTTCTGTTGTTCACTTACAGCACCACTACTTGAGGTCGAGCTGGATGGAGGTCCCTGCCGGCCCTTCTGACTAAACAATATGGAAGCTGTAGGTCATTTTGGTGTTGTAGTTAACTGCGTTGGTGGTGGTACCAGTGTCACGCCGCCCACATCCCGCTCAGCAGCCATTCGGGATAGGGTGAAAATGTCTTTCTGCTGCATGCCCGCTGAGGCTGGAGTGACGACTGTGATGACTGGGTCATCGTCAGACTGTTCATCAGCAGCAGAAGACACCACTTCTTGTTCGTCGTCATCACCCATAACTCGAAGCCTTGCGGGAACCTTCCTTTTAGGCTTAGCTACCTTTGTTGGCTCATGTCGTGCCTCACTCTCAGACTGCATTTGTGGGGTCCAATCAAGATCATCAGAATGAAGGGGGCTTGAAGAAGAACTTGTAGAAGTAGTAGTAGCGCTCCTTGACCTTTTTCTTGCTGGGGATCTGGAAGACAATGGATCATCATCAGGAGGAGTGGCTTTCTCAGATGATACCCCCGCTTGAATATCAATTTCCTGATGTGCCCCTATTTCTGGAGGAACAAGCGTTGTAGGCAGTTGTGCCGCTCCATGAACCTCTAGTTGCACCTCTCCATGCACCTGTCCATGCACCTCTCCTTGCTCCTCTACTTGCGCCTCTCCTTGTGGCTCTACTTGCGCCTCTCCTTGCGCCTCTACTTGCGCCTTTACTTGCACCTCTCCTTGCCCATGTACTTGCACTTTTACTAGTTGCACCTGTGCTTGTCATTGCACCTGTGGTTGTTGAACACTCGTCAGCTGAGTTACACCCGGCGTTGATTGGATGGTACTTTCTTGTGATGAGCCAACATCACTGGTCGATGGTGATTGAGAAAGTAAAGTGGCTGCCTCAGCAGCACTCATGGTCTTGGACCTAACTTGGCGTGGTGGCACTGAGCCCAATGAAGCGGAGGTGCTGCTTCCAGCTTGGTCCCCGCCGGACACCGCTGCTGCTGCAGGCATCGTTTTTTTTTTACCAAAAAAGGTGTCGGTGGGCCCACCAGTCTCCTTGGTAGGTGGTGCCACTTGCTTCTTCTGCTCCTTCTTACTGGCAGTGGCACTGGCAACTTTTTTCGCTGATGCACTACGGCCAACTTTCTTTGGGCCCATCTTCTTCAGATGTCAGAACAGCAGGCCGCAGTTGCACGATTTGCAGAGTTGTCTTGTCTGTGGCCACACGTGACGTCACGTGATGTTGTGCTGCACACACCGCTGCAGGACTCTTCCTGGCACTGGTGGTTCTCTTGTGCACCTAAAAGCAATGAAAGCCAGAGGAACATCAGTTAAACACCCCAAAAAGTCAAGAAACACACAAAAATCACCACAATCCAATGCCATCCATGGCCTCAATGATGTTGAAATTTAAGACACCCCACAGAAAGACTTGGTCCATGCAACACTGAGTACCCCGGGCATAATGGATGAAAGCAAGGCAAACTGGGTGCAGGCCTGAGCACACTGTCTGGCTTCAAAATGGCCCCTTGACCCCCACCACATGGCCAGGCCCTGCCTGCACCAGGCCTCAAAATGGCCCCCACCCACATGGCCAGGCCCCAACAACACCCCAAAAACTCGAAAAACCCACAAAAATCACAACAATCCAATGCCATCCATGCCCTCAATAATGTTCAAATTCAAGACACCCCACAGAAAGACTTGGTCCATGCAACAGTGAGTACCCCTGGGTATAATGAAGGAAAGCAAGGCAAACTGGGTACAGGCCTGAGCACACTGCCTGGCTTCACAATGGCCCCTTGACCCCCACCACATGGCCAGGCCCTGCCTGTACCAGGCCTCAAAATGGCCCTCACCCACATGGCCAGGCCCCAACAACACCCCAAAAAGTCGAAAAACACACAAAAATCACCACAATCCAATGCCATCCATGCCCTCAATGAAGTTTAAATGCAAGACACCCCACAGAAAGACTTGGTCCATGCACCACTGAGTATCCCTGGGCATAATGGATGAAAGCAAGGCAAACTGGGTACAGGCCTGAGCACACTGCCTGACTTCAAAATGGCCCCTTGACACCCACCACATGGCCAGGCCCTGCCTGTACCAGGCCTCAAAATGGCCCCCACCCACATGACCAGGCCCCAACAACACCCCAAAAAGTAGAAAAACACACAAAAATCACCACAATCCAATGCCATCCATGCCCTCAATGATGTTTACATTCAAGACACCCCACAGAAAGAATTGGTCCATGCACCACTCACTACCCCTGGGCCTACTGGCTAGTGAGGCTTTACAGGCACCCCAAAATTAAAAATAAAAATCAACATATAACAGTGAGCTGAAATTCCATGACATAAATGAGAATTAAGTTAAAAAAATCACAGAAACAGTTGTATCATGCACCGATGACTATCTCTGGGCCTACTGGATACTGTGGCTACCCACAATGTATATTTTTTTAAAGTTGTGAAAACAGTTTTAAAACTGTAGTTGCAGCAACTGCAATGCCCCAAACAAACAACACCAACTTACTTGTAAAGTCTCAAGTCCAAAAGTGATCCAAAGTCCAAAAAGTCCTCAAATACAAATATCCAGCAGCAGCCACAAAAAGTAATCCTTCCAGCTCCAGATCCAAATCAAAAGTGACCAGGACATGGACAAAGCACTGGGAGGTGCCTGCTGGACAGGAACAGGAAGTTGGAGACTCTGGGGCACTTCCTTCCTCCCGCCCCCTCCCCCAAAAATGGACTCCTTGCACCAAAAAGTGCAGCCAAATGTCAAAATCATCATTTTCAGAAGGTTTATGCTTCCTGCGGTGAATTTCTTGTGCAGAATTGCAATTTTTGCAATTTCGGGAAAGCGAGCTGTTCAAATCTCCCGCCGGAAGTCAGCTGCGCGCTGCATCTACGTGTTCGGCATTGTTTACTCTCGCAATGCGTAATCGCGGACTCGCGTTGTCAAACTCTCGCTGTGCAAGATTGTGAGCCGCGATGACGTAATTGCGTTTGAAAAACTCTTGCGCGATCACGCAGCAAGATCGAAAATGGCGCAGCACACGCAAACCGGGAGAAAAACAACTCAGCGGACTCAGAATCACAGTAAGTCAACGCCGCGCGCGCGATATTGTATTTTTCAAGCACGACCAAGCAAAATAATTCGCAGCTTTTTGGCCAAATTCGCGGGATTCGCGGACCGCAAAATTACCAGAAATCCGCAAATTTGGAAACGAAACGGACTTTACGCCCATGCTTACTTTTCTCTCAGGACGACGACAATCAATGTCCCTAGGGGAGTTCACTTCAGAACCTTGTTCTTTACCTTGTGGAGTTCAGCAGGGATCATCATTGAGTCCAACGCTGTTCAACCTGTATGTAACACCTTTGGCTGGGCTCATAAAATCATCAGGCCTATGATTAGCATTGTATGCTGATGATACGTAGATAGTAGTCTCACTCTCAAAAAAATTATGTCCACTTAAGTAACCTATTTACGAACTGCATGAGTGCAGTAAGTAAATGGATGGACTGCAATTGTCTGAAACTGAACTCCTCAAAGACGGGATCATTCTTTTTGGGAACAGCACATCTTTTTGGTCCCTAGCATGACTGCCATTGGTTCTAGGAACACTTCCAACACCCGTCTTCAAGGTTAAAAATCTCAGGGTGCTATTATTTAATGAACTAAAATATAAAATCCAAGTGAATAAGGTCACCTTGTCCTCCTTCTATGCTCTTAGAGTGATTAAAAAAATTGAGAAATGCATGCTCTTCGATCTTTTAAACCCTGTGGTCATGGCACTTTTTTGGGCAAAAGTGGTTTACTTCAACCGTCTTTATTTAGATATACCCAAGGGTTCCTTAAATAAATTACAAACTCTTCAAAATGCTGCTGTGCCATTCCTCTTGAAAATCCCTAAATTCAATTTGGTGAAAGCGGGCATCAGTAAATTGCACTGGCTGATGGTTAAACAATGTGTCATCTTTGAATCTTTAGGCACGGTCTATAAGACCTTTCATGGACAGGGCCCTACTTACTTTGCACTCCAGTTTTGTAGTGTAGTTCCTATATTCCCAATAGGCTCTGCGCATTGCAGTAACATATGCTATAGATTTGACGTAGGACTTATGTTTACTAGGTCTCTATTGAATATATTAAACTTAACTGTGAGTGCCAGCTAGCTCAGAGGTCACTAGAAACTTTCTTGAATTCACAAGAAGGGATTCGGTTCTGACAACCACATAAACATGACAACTTTGTTTCCCCAAGAATAAACATATCCTAAGAGTCGTGGAAACAATAGATAGATATTTTACTCAGTCAATCGTGCATGCTTCGTTTCATCAGAGGTGCAGAGAAAATAGAGAGACGGGCGTTTTCAATAAAAGGTTTATTGAACAGTCTTCTTTCTCATGCAAAAGAAATAAACTGCTAAATCATAATGCAGGCTGCAAAGTATAATGCGTACAGCGAGAATTGTATTATGAAATAATACTGTAAGAGCATTGTATGGTTTCTAAGCCATAAAAATAAATAACAATGGCTAAAAGTACTCAACTGGTGCTTCTAAAATACGCCTACCCCAATGTACCTAACCTGAGTCTAGTACTCGGGAAGACGTGTGGTGTAGCATAGGTTTAGTTTCTTTGCCAAGAATCTATCCAAGATTTCTCCTAGGGTCTAATCAGCTTCATACCTTAATTTAGAATGAAGGAGGTCTGGTATCTCTGTCTCGAGACTCGATTTTCCAACACCCCGCAAGGGGAGCTTGGAAACACTGAAGCTGGATTCTCGGTGAGAGAAAAGACAGCTTCTTGGTCAGTGAATCAGCTGGAGGGTCGACTTCCTTCGGCACTTACTGTAGCGAGCTGCGTCGGGCAAGTAGATAGTTGAACTGCTCCGAACGACCGTGTCTTGCTAGAGCAAGTGAGGGCATATTTTTACCTTGAAGGTGCCTAGTTTGACATAAAGTTGGGCATAATAACATCAGTAAAGAACCCCAAGGGAATGATAGTTCTTTGTAAACTTCATGAGTTCTTGGACAAATCAATATTCAAGCAAGGGGATGTCCCTGACTGCTTAAGACGATTTTCCAAGAAAATGTTGTGACTTTCTGGTACGGGTGGAAGTAGCCATGCCTGTATTTGGACTGCATGGGCTACGTCTAAATATGGGTATGATTTCTATGCCTATATTAGGGCAATGTGGATTGTACCTATATAAGGGCATGAATCGGGAAAATTCACTCAGTGCCTAAAACGCCACACAACACCCACTCCACTTTATTATGTACGACATTACTATGTTCTAAACACATAAAACATATCTAAACATGATGCGTTAAAAACCCACCCCAAAATATATTAAAATGCATTGGTTTTAGTTGTACATGAAAAAGAGCATTTGTGCTGTACGCATTTAAAAGCAATGTTTCATTCAAAGCATATAGATGACATACGAGAAATGCTATCCAAATGAATTACGAAAATACATTTATAAAATGGCTCTTAAATACAGAAAAAAAGTTGAGACCATTCCATGGCAGAATATATAAACTGTTTAGGTTGTGGACAAGGTCAAATATTGTCTCTTGGAAGTATTTCAAAGAATTCTTGTTCACTATGAATAGTTCTACTTTAAGCAGTTTTCTCTGTGCCAAAAAAAAGTTCAATTTAGGAAAAAAGTCAAATCGTAGAAAAATAGAGTTCTAAAGTTAGAAGTTTTGTTTTGAAAAGTGAAGGTCGAATACAGAGTCCCATAGAACGCTGTGTGCTAATTTCAAAAGTTAGTCTCATTGTTTGGAGAAAACATCAAATCTTCTAGGCTGGTAAAGAATTTGTCTACCACAGTAGGTGAAAGTTGGACCACTGCGTTAAGTGGACCGATTGCACAAAAATGTGAAGCATCGCCGTCAGCATTAGCCGTATTAGCAGTGTTCAAAGGAGATGGAGATGGTACCTGTGTGCCTGTCGATCCACGTATCTCACCGTCAGCAGTTTGCATCTGTGAGACCTCAATGAATGCCGTCATCAGGATTGGTAGCCGCTGGGGACAACACAATGCATGGGCCGTTACCGAACCAAGCAAAGTATCAACATCCGTTGGCAGGACTGATGGGAGCGTCAGACAGATGTCCAACATGCATTCTTCTCCACATAGCAGGCATCGTAGCACAGGTAAGATGCAATCTTACCAGATTGGTCGCAATGATAGAAACCACGTGGTATTCAGATCTCTTAAACAAGCCAAGCCCAGAATCTGAATCATGCGCTCACGACACTTCATTGCCAGGAGAGTTTTCTCTAAGGTAATCTGGGTGTCGTTGGTGACTGGACTTGCCATATTGGAGTAGAAGGAACAAGAATAGTATTCCTGCTACAAGTCCCAAAATAAGAGGCAGGCCGCCGAACAGAGAGTGCACAAAGTTTGGAAATATGCCGAGGACTGCTTCAAAAGGTGCTAACAGTCCTCAAAAAACTGTCTTAAATACATGTACAATACCACTGGTATCAGACATGTTTAAGATATGACCTAACATTTCTGCGAAATGAACAGAGCAGTTTGTGGATAAAAGGGCATGTATCTCTGCAGAAGACTTTGCAACTTGTAGTTCATACATCTCTTTGGACGAGGTCAGTGGCACAGTTTTTGTAAAAGAATGGCTTTCATTCAGCTTAAAGTTCAATTTGTATAGAAGAGATGTTCAGTGAAGGCCATAACGGCGACTCCCCGCCTGTCTTAGTTTTAGGAAACAATACTTGCATACAACAAGTGACCCTGGCTGACACAGTTACGAGATAGGCTATTCCTGGCAACATGCCACAGCAGCTGTGATCATTCAACATAATATAGCTTCCGTTAGAAAGCTGCCTAAAAATTGGAGCTGGTACAAAACAAAGTGGTCCTAGACACAATTTATCAAACTCATGTACATGAATTATTCATTTTTACTCTTTGTAGGACTTAATCCTGAAAACGAAGGAGACAAAACAAGCCAAATGCGTTTGCAGTATTATCCTAGATACCCAAAACAGATTATACGACACTGAGTTTGCGTGTAGCAATATAAATTCGCAATTTATTTCACAATCATATATACATATTTACAAAAACCCAAGAGAGTTTGGGGTAAATCTGCCAGGCGCAGTAGATAGTGCAAAAGTTTTAGTGCTCAAGTGAAAGTAAAGAGGAAATTGGATCTATCACTGCAGCTGGAGAACCTTACAGGTGGCAGGATAAGTTGGTCGAAGAACCGTCACAGGCTCCATGTAAGTTAATACCCTGACATAAAAATGTACCGCTTAGTGCGCTTTTGTAGTTTGTACCACTAAGAAATACTTATTTTTCCCCACTCCAACATCTGTGTGCATATGGTAAATCCCAGGTTGACTTGATGTATTCTCTACCCAACCTTTCATATATGCCAGCTGGTATATGTTTCAAACAATATTGAAAATGGAAAATTGTGACAGGCAGAGTGATTGTCCCGTGTATTAGCCATTCTGTGGCAGGTTTTTCCGAAACAGTTAATGGTAATCTTTCCAGTTTTTCAATGCTCAGCACCGTATTGTCTGCTCCTCTTTGTGCCAAAGTGATTTGTTTATCTGTAAGGTTAAATACAGAAAACAATGACGTGGTGTTGATTAGACGCCATGGCACATATCCAGAACAAAGATTTTGTAACGTCTAAGGCTGGGCGTAGTGGGGCTTCGCAAAGCTACGCGAAGTGGGCAAAAAACTACGTCCACCCACGCACTTCGCGTAGCCCCACTACGCGCCACCCGCCTCCCTCCCACCCTCCCTAATGCTTTAAATGAATATATAAATGAACTAGCAGCCCGCCCCAGCGTTGCCTGGGGCAGGAAGGGGCTGGGGGCAGTACACCCTCTCCCGCCCGACCCCCTCCCGCACCAACTCCCTCCCGCCCCGACTCACTCCCGCCCCCTTCCCGCCCGACTCACTCTCGCCCCCCTCCCGCCCGACTCACTCGCGCTCCAACATTTTCCTTTACTGCTGCCTCCTTCTTGCCTCCCCCTGCATCACACAGTCTTGCACTGAACTTTCCCTTTCCTTACCTGTGACGCCGCTCCTCACTGCACAGCCGCTCGTCACTGCACCGCCGCTCCTCCTTCGTCGTCATCACGCATGTCGCGTCGCGGTCATCACGCACGTCGCATCGCGGCCAGCGCTAGGTCCCGGCCGGCGCTACTTTCAGGGGACTACTTTGTTTACAAACGTAATTTTTTTAATTAACTTTTTTTTAAAAATTTATATAGCCTATGTCCTTCTACACACCCTGACATTTTCATAGATGTATCGGGTGTGTAGATTGGCGCTGTGGTTCCCGGGTTTACCTGGCCAAAAGGTGCAAGTTCTCTCTTTATAATAGTAGTATAGATGATAAAACCACTTACCTTGTCCGCCGCGTCCTCGGGGCTCCCGCTCGTCATTGCGCCACCGGCGCCGCCATCTTAGATACTAATGCGCATGCCCGGCTGCCCGCGGATGTGCATTTCTCACGAGAAATGTGCATGCGCAGGCGGCCGCGCATGCGCATTAGTATCGAAGACGTGCGCGCCGGCGGCACGATGACGAGCGGGAGCCCCGGGGACGCGGTGAACAAGGTAAGTGGTTTTGTTATTCATTTATATATTCATTTAAAGCATTTAGGGAGGGCGGGAGGGAGGCGGGTGGCGGGCAACTTCGCTACGCCCATGAAGTGGGCGTAGTGTTGCCTGCTTCGCCTACTTTGCAAAGGGCGAAGTAGGCAACACTGCGCCCACTTCCTGGGCGTAGCGAAGTTGCCCGCCCAGGGTTAGTAACGTCCAGCCTAAAAGCATTATAGAACGTAATTGTGACTGTCCATGCTGTAGGATGAGCAAGTCCTGTTCCATTATGTCTATGGCAGAGGATACTATGCTGTCCAAAGAATAAATTCTGGATGACAGAGTTGTTAACCCATTGTCAACTACAGAGAGAGATTTCTCTAAATTAATACGATCAATTTCTCGTATTCGTTCTGCAGTCTCTGCTTGTGTCGCTTTCCAAGCTTCATTATAAATGGCATATATACCAGCGTATATACAACTTTTATTTATTTATTTTTATTTTAATATTTTTATTGAGTTTTTAACACACACAAACCCCCCCACATTCAAAACACAGTTTCGGTGGGGGCACATTGCTTGGTACAGTGCATGGGTAGTCGTTTTTCTCAGTCAGGTTGATATGCACACCCCGCCCAGCGTATCGGTAAACTTCCCGACCTCCTCCTTTTCTGACAATTCCGATATCAGTACATGCAATCAGTAACATCTTACCACATAATAGAAACCAAGCTTGAAGCCCCCCGCATATGCTTACCCCTCCCTCCTTCATCCCCCTTAGCCCCTTCCACCAGTGTGCTCCAAGTACCCTAAACAAGGATTAACAATCATCAACATTGTGCTAGGAAGTGCGGATCTCCGATTTTGTTTGGGGTACGCTCTGATTCATGCAACTCCTGATCTCGCACCGTTTCCCCCCCCCCTAGTCCGGATTCACCTATCTATGTTTCCTGCACTCCAACATTTTCCTGTGAGGTCTCCGAAGAGTCAGAATCTGAGTCCGACTCTGGCAGCTTCAGTAAGGCCACTAGTGCTTCCCACGCTTGCGCAGTTTCCATCGCTTTTTCACTGCCTGCTCTCCTAGCCTGTCGGAACCTGATCACACTCTCACTAGCAACCCAGTTTGTGAATTTCACCCTCCATCGCGCCACACTAGGGCCCTGTTTCGACATCCACTGCATAGTTAGTCCTCGTTTAGCCAACAGCCACCCCAAATCAATAAACTTGCTTGTGACCTTAGTTCACGCTGTATGTGGAAACCAGTGCAGCATGCATGCCCCCATGTCCGGCTCAATCTGCCTATCTGTCACTCCGCCCAGGACTTCAACCACCTCCTCCCAGTACGTTCCAAGCTGTCGACAACTCCACATCTTGTGTCGGAAGTCTGCTGTAGTCATGTGGCACCTAGGGCAACATGCTGAGTCCACATTGAAATATTTATTTATCTGTTCTGGAGATAAGTACGCCCTATGTATAATTTAAAAATGGATACGTTGGAATCTAGCATTCCGCGTACCCTTCCATGCCCTTTCCACTACTTTAGCCCATACCGCCTCAGGGATATCTTTGCCCAGGTCTCCCTCCCACTTTCCTCGCATCTGAGTTAGCGGCTGCAGTCCCTCCTCCACCAGCCGCCTATACAGGCAAGTCACTGCCTTTACCGTCCCCACTGCCATTACAACATATTGGCATGTCAAGAATGTTTGTGTTGCAATAGCACTTCCCCCCAGTGTGTCTGGATCGCCGCCACCAGAGCAGCGTGCAGCAAGAAGTCGCCCCTGGGTGAATTGCACCTCTCCCGAAGAACCTGATATGGTAAGAAGGTCCCCTCCTCATATAGATCCCCGATCATCTGCAGTCCCAGTTCCTCCCATTCTGCCAGTGGTGACCAGTCTCCTCCATGCGGGAAGTGATGTTCTTTAATTTCGACTCCATTTTACATTCGCCGCCATTTTGTGTTGCCTTTACACAGGCTGCTCGATTCACGAAGTGTCTCTGCCCCTTGGACTGCAACGTGTCAAAAATCCCCTCCGTCCTTGTCTTGAAACCCATCTCAGACACCAGCCGGCCTAACTAATCCTTGTCTGGACTACCTAATCCCCGTATCAACTATCTGTTAGCCTTTAGTATTCTTCTCTTGCCTATCTTATCTTTTTGGCATTCGCTATTCTCTCCCTGTGTTTTCCCATTTCACAACCTTTCTTTTGAAGCATACAGACATGTCCTGCAATGCAACACTGAACTATGGGTACCAGTATTGATTAACTCTGGGGGCTGGATAGCACCCAACATGTACGCAGAGAGCATTTTGGTTGCACAACACCTTGTTTTCAAACTCTTCTGATTGGCTTAAACTTTGTGCATTGGGTGTATGTTTGTACAGATGTATTTTGGATATAAAAGTTTGTGAGCTACGGAGTAAAGTGGCAGTGTCCTGAGAACCTACTTGGTGTCCTTCTTGGACAACTGTGCCTAGCTGCAGCTAATAAACTTGGGGGCATATTATCAAGGGGGTTTATCTCCGCTTTTTAGGCTTTAAAAGCCAAGAAAGCAGAGATAAAATTATCTCCCTATTACCAAGCTGTCGCTAACACCAATTAGTGACAGCTAATAGGAGATAGCAACCATCTTGGGCCCCGCTTTGCATGTCAGTGATATTTATCACTAATGACATGCAAAGTGGGCGTGCCAAGATGTTAGAGACTGAAAACAGTCCCTAACATCGCTATCTCCTATTACCAACTTTTGGAGATATTCGCGCTAAGCGCGAATATCTCCAAAAGCTAACACCTGCCCTGAGCAGTTCTTAGCCATGTTATCCAATGGGAGGTGGATAACATGGCTAAGAGCATTAGCTCGGTAATGCATGAATATCGCTGACCTTTCAGCGATATTCATGCATTGCGGCCGTTTTTTATCGCATTTGCGATAAACCTTGCTAATAGCAAGATTTATCTGCGATAAAAATCGCCGATGTGCGGCGATAAGTTTTGTCTCTAAACAAGTTAGAGACAAAAATTATCGCTAGTTGTTGGTAATATGCCCCTTGGTTTTCTAAGCCAGCAGAGTATTCCGTGTCTCTATGCAACAAGGCAGGTGAACTCGAAGATTTCAGGCGTGCCCTGCGCCGCCGGGCCAAAAGGCCCGGTTCTTCAGAAGGCTGTGCACATGCCCAGAGGAATTTCTGGTGCGTAAGGGTGGGTGACACCACCCCTCTGCCTGCTCCTATTCCAACATGCTCTCAGTTCTTTCTCCTCACTCATCAATGAGTTGAGTCGCAATCGCTGACCAAGAACAACAAAGGACAGTACATGCCGCGGGAACCTTCGGCTCTCTGGGCCACCAGGCCCCCTAAACTCCCAAACCACCGCCTGCGTGAGCCATTGCAGTTGAGCTGCCAAATAATACCCTTAAAGTCCGGAACCACCCACCCTCCCTCTGCTCTAGGCCTCATCATCGTGGTCAGTGCCACTCGCCTCCTGCCACTCCCCCACAGAAATCCACCTATCCTGGAACGAAGCGTCCGAAACACCGCGCCTGGGATCCAAATTGGCAGCATCCTGAAATAATATAAGATGCTAGGCAGTGCTACCATTTTCAGAAGTGCTCCCCTCCCTGCCACCGATAGTGGCAAAGTACTCCAAAACGCCATACTCCCTTGGGTCCCTCGCACTGCTCTATTCACATTGCCCTCCAATTTATCCGCCTGCTCATGGTAGATGTTAGTCCCCAGGTATGGCAGACAGCATGGCTCCCATCTTATTCCGTCCAACCCAGCAGGCTGACCCATCGCCCTGTGCACCGGGAATAGGCAAGCCTTCTCCCAATTCACACGCAACCCCGATACTTCCCTAAACTTCTGTAACAGCGCTATCGCTCCCTTTAAAGCCTCATGTGGGGCAGCCAAAAACATCAGCAGGTCATCTGCGTAAAGCGATATAGCATGCACTTCTCTGCGCATTTCCAGCCCAGCATAATGCCTTCCTGATCTAGCTTGCACCGCCAGTGGTTCAACCGCCAGTGCGAACAGGAGACAGCGAACAACCCTGGCGCGTCCCCCGTCCCACTGAGTAGGGCGACAACACCGTCTCCCCCCTTCTCACCCGGGCCATCGCCGAGTTATATAATACATGGGTCCATCCCTCGAAAGTCTTCCCCAATCCCATCATGCGCATGACCTGAAAGAGATACGGCCACTCCAGGCTATCAAATGCCTTCTCTATATCCACCCAGAGAATCAGGGCAGACGGCTCCAGGTCCCGACATTCCTCCAAAATTCTCAGTAGCCATCTCACATTAATAGATGTGTCACGCTTAGGTATAAAACCCAATTGGTCTCGGTGCACTAGCTGCGACATATATGGGAGAAGGCGGGATGCTAGGATCCTGCTCAGGATTTTGTAATCGGTCATCAACATTGAGACTGGACGATACGCCTTCATATCTGTAGCTTCCCTTCCAGGTTTCAATAGGGGGATGATAATAGCTTCTCTAGCAGTCTCGGGAAGCCTCCCTGCTTTATGTGCCTCCCGATAAACCATCTGCAGGCCCGGAGCCAGACAATCCACGTACCTAGAGTAAAACTCTATAGGTAGGCCATCCCCTCCAGGCGTCTTGATATGTGCCATGTGCTTAATCGCACTCCTGATCTCCCCCACCGTAATCTCAGTACCCAGCAAGTCTCCCTGCTCCTTACTCAAGCTCGGCATGGCCACCTCATCCAGATATTCCCCGATGCCCTTGGTATCCTGGATCAGTTGGCTACTGTAGAGCCCAGTATAATACTCTAGGAACAAGGTGTTTATCCCTGATTGAATGCTCAACATCTCCCCCGTGGGGTATTTCAGGCTTGATATCGGAACTCCCCTGGGAATCGGGTTAGCCAACCATGCCAACAAAGAATTTGATTTGTCCCCCTCTTCATGCATCCTTGCTCTGTAACTCCTATAATCAAAGAAGCACAATCTCTCCATCTGTACCGCCACTGCCTCTCTAGCCTCCGACACCTCGGCTTGCATCCCCGGCTTCCCAGGTCGGTCTCTCTCCGCGTCCCACAGTCGACCCTCTGCCTTCTCCAGGTCTTTCAGTATCGTCTTACTTACTCCCACCACCATGCCAATACAAGTACCCCTAATTCCAACCTTATACGCATCCCATTCAATTGCCGCCGACGTTGCCGTCCCCTCGTTTCTCTCAAAATACTGATCAATTGCGCCCCCAGCTCCTCACCAAACACCGGTTCCTCCAGTGCCTCCGGTCGGAGTCGCCAGGTCGGTATGACCGCCCTCTCTCGGCTCCATCGTAGTCGCACCAGTAGCGGGTTGTGATCTGATATCGTTCTCGCGAGATACTCACTACCTATCACCTTAGAGTGAACATCAGGGGAGCCTAGTATTGCGTCTAATCTCACATGCAAGTCGTGAAGGCCAGAGTAATAAGAATAATTCCTCTCCTCCAAGTGCTGGGCTTGCCTCGTGTTGACCAGCCCCCAGTTAGTTTGCCATGTGCTTCTGGCCTTGAAGATCCTATGTACTGGTGCATTAGATAGCGGGGGATGGGATCTGTCCCATTCCACATCTCCTATCAAGTTAAAATCCCCTCCATTATCATCGCATTAGTTAAGTAGGGCGCTAGGCTCCCCGATAAGCTCTCAAAGAAGGAAGGTTGGCCCACATTAGGAGCATACACGCTGCACAGCGTCACATCCACTCCATTCAGCCACCTCAACACCGCTTCAAATCTTCCCCCTGTGTCAATCAATTGCTGCATGGGTTGAAAAGGGACTCCCGCTCTAATGCACACCATGGTACCCCTGGCAAAGACAGATTAAGTTGTATAAAATAATTGCCCCGCCCTCGTTTCTGCAACGCTAAGCCCTCAGACCGATTAATATGTCTTTCTTGAAGGAATGCCACGTGCACCCCCCGTCGCACCAGGGAAGCATGCACTTTGTGGCGGCTTTGCATTGTATGAAGCCCCCTAATATTCCAGAGATGCATTTCAGATCATACAACATCCCCATTAGTCAAGCAGTCCCTCCCCTGCGCACATCCCGCATCTAAGAGCACACCGGTGATATTAACTCCCCTCCGCCTCCTCCCAAACCCTCCCCATCTCCCCCCCAGAACAGGCGCTACAACATTAGAACCCATCCAAACTACTACTCAACTACTCCCACCAGCCCCCTAGGGAGCTACACCCACACAAACTTACGGGAGGTAAGCCCTAAGCTTCAGAGAGTCAGACACCTGAGAGGCTTCCAACCGGCGCTTAACCCCCTTACTGTTGAGCTAGCCCCTTCCGGGGCTGTATACTAGTAGGACCTCCTTCACGCAATTTCCACTGCCCCCACATACTCCCCTGCCCCCAACAACCGGATCCCAACCCTCCATGCACATAGCTGGCCCCCTCCTTATATCCACCCTCATGCTTATTCTGCTGCTCAATGTCCCTCCAAAGTCTACATCACCCATCTACAAACTCATCCGTCGTCCCGGCCGTCACATAAGGCAGTTTCTGGCTTCCAGTGTCTGATTGGTCATTGTCTTCTTCCCAGGACCCCCCTTCCGATTCCGTCCTTGTCTGAGACGTCCCCACTTCGCCAGGGAAATGACTGTGACAGCCTGCAAAGTGGCCGCTCGTTCCTTCTCCGTCTGTGTCTCTGTCGGTTTCTGTGCTGCTGGCTGACGCCGCCGGTTGCGCCTCAGTCTGCGTGGTCGGGCCCCTCTGCGCCTGCCCTTACGCCACTCCCTGCCTCTCCGATGCCTGCTCTGTACATCTCCAGCCAGTCTCAAGCCTCCTCAGGGCTGTTGTGAAAAGACATCTTGTTGTCTACAGTTATCCTCAAGCGTGCCGGAAACATCAGAGAGTATTGAATACCCTCATCTTGAAGTGCCCTCTTGACTGCTCAAACGATACTCTGCGGCGCTGTACCTCAAGCGTGTAATCCAGGAACAAAGTCACCTTGCTGTTGTCTACTGTGTATGGGCCCTCTGTCCCGGCCTTGCTCAGCAGGAGATCCTTATCCTTGTAGTGAAGCAGTCTGGCCACCACCGGCCTTGGCGGTCTCCCAGGGGCCAACGGCTTGGTTGGTACCCTGTGGGCTCTCTCTAGAGTAAAGAACAGCGATAGGCCTGCAGGTGCAACAGTTCCTTTTAGCCACTCCCCCAGATAATCCACCATGTTGGGTCCTTCTACCCCTTCAGGTAGCCCCACGACCCGGATGTTGTTCCTGCGATTCCTCCCTTCAGCATCCTCTGCGCGCCGCTCCAGGGTCAGAAGCCTATTTTGAAAGTCGGTCATCTGTGCTGCCATTGACTTTTGAGCCGGTTCCAGGACTTCTATGGCAGTCTCCATTTGTTTTACCCTATAGGTCAGTTTGGCATGATCCGCTCAGAGCAGTCCTAAGCCCTGTGTCACATGTGCAATATCCAGTTGTAGGGCCTCTCTAGTATCTGTTATGGCGTTTAGTATTTGATCGCCCTGTTGCTGGAGCATCCCCTCTGAATGCTATTGTACGCCCTCTTGCACTTCCATAGTGGTCGCATCCTCTTCCTGGTCCGCTGGCGCCCCCGCCTGTTTACCTCTCGGCTTCCCCATGTTCCCCCAGGGTTCGTGTTCAGCCAAGCTGCCAGTTGTTCTCCTAGAAGTCACTGTCTCTCTTTGTCTTCCCTCCGTGTTGCCACGATAGGAACGCTCTTTTGACTAGGTCCCTTGCTGTGCTCTCAGAGGTGGAGTTTGTTAACACTCCCCGCCTTTACAAATTCTGAACAATCAAGGAGCCGGTGCTTGGCTTCCTTTTCCCTGAATCCACGCCCCCTTTCTTCCTGCTCCAGCATTTTCCCGTTTCTCCCTGTGGTCTTGCAGAGATAACTTTGTAAGAAAGTTATTACAGAATTCTCCACCTCATTAATTTTAAGGGTTTCCTCTTTGCGTATTGACCCTTTTCATATTCCTTTTTTACTCCAATTCTGAAGATGATGGCCCTGCCGGTCCTACAGACATATTCTTTTTAACATCAGGAGATGTCCAGCTGGTAAGAGATTGTATGTTCTACATAAAGCTTGCACTTAAAGTGACCTATAATCTGTTTGGGTATTGGAGGGATGGGTCTTATCCTAATGCTGTCTCTATTGTTTCCTATGTAGATTCACCTCTGCTTTGTGCTATCTGAGGGAATTTGCTGGGGGATTTGGAGACTGTCGAGCCTGGTTTCTATCCCCACATCTCCGAGGGTCTGGCTGGGGGTGTGAGCTATTCTGAAATCTCTCACTCAGGGGCAGGCCTTAGGAGTGTGAGGAAATTCTCGTCGTTCCTGTGGATTGGGCCTAGAGACCTACCCAAGGTCAGTGTGAAGGCGACAGCTAGAGCCTGTCACCATCACGGTACCCATTCCTGCAGAGCCCACAGCACGATCATTTATCTGTGCCAGCTGTGTGTGCCCCCTCTGTCACTTCTGCCAGCCTTGCTGCTGTTCCTCCAATTGCACTGCCCGTTCACCTCTCACCGGGGTCATTAGTGGCTCCAGACACCTCCTCTTCCAGCCGCGTGTCTTCTCTTCCCGCTCATGTCCTCACCAACTAGCTAAATGTCCACTTCACCACAGTTCTCCGGGGTCAGTTGTGCAGGCCGTAGGCCCCCCAGAAGAGGGGGGACACCCAGATGCTCGCCTGGTTCCACTTAGCCACTGCACCACTCTCGCTGCTAGGGCACCCCCCTCCATGGCCACACCGTCCTCAGGGTTTCCTCTGCCCCACAGTTAGTTTACAGGCTTCTACTACGAGGCTTGGTATGCCTATACAGCTCTGTCCCAAGGCCATTGCTCCGTCCCAGCCCTCTTCCGCTTCTGCTGACTGCCTATGTGCATGCCTTCATCCTCATGGCTCCAGATCTTGACCAGCCCAGCAGGGATTTGCTACCGTCGTCAGCAAACCCTGCTCTCTGCAGTTTGCAGATTCCTGGCCGCTCCGCTGCGCAGCGAGCCGGTCCCCCCACAAGCATCGCCGATTTTGCACGCCGCCATAGGGTCCAGCTCGTGGCTCCTTTTAGACCCACCAATGCCAGCCTTCCCCTCTGCCTAAGGGGTAATCGTGGGTAGTCCAGACAGTAAGGTCCCCTCGAGCCTCTGTGAGGCCGCAGAGTCCATCTTCAGAGAGGAGGGGTGTCCGCTCCGATCCGCGATTCAGCCCGACTTCCTCCTCAGACCTCTAGCAGTCGCCCCAGTCTCTTCAGCAGCTGTGCAGCCCCCAGGGCCCACTCGCGGTGTCACTCCTCTGTTGCCGAGTTGTAGATTCCATCTCCAGAGAGGAGGGGGGGCACCCACCATTGTGTGCTCTCCTCGTCAATCCGTGGTTCAGTCCAGCCTACCTCCAGAGGCCTCCAGCTGGCGTCCCGGTCTCTGCAGCAGCGGTGCAGCCCTCCGGGTCCACTCGAGGCTTCAATCCTCTGCCGCCGGGAGGTTCTAGTGGGTCGCTCCTGCCGCCATTTCCTGTCCCTTCTAATGCCGGAGCCGTCACTCCCCCGAGCTGTGACCAGGCTGTTGCCGTCAGTGTCTCTCAGCTATGCGTGTCATGTGCTTCCATGGATGATGACCTTTTCCGCCTGCCGTCCATGCCTGTCCCCACAGATCAAGCTGCCCTCACGGCTAGCTGGGGCACTGTGCCCTCATGTCGCCATTTTATGCCTGCACTTCCGCTCCTTTTTCATTCCTCGGTTATCACCCATCCACGTTGCTTCCAGTCTCTCCTTCCTGGGTGCAGGTGCCTCCAAGCCCTCTCCTCCTCTGTTCCAGGAGTTTGGGGGCTTCTTAAACTGTCCCTGATCAGGATAAAAGAGGGGGTCAGCGCAGAGCTCTGTGCTCAGACGTCTGCTCCCTACCACCTCGTGGCCACCCCCCCATAAAACGATTATGACATGGTTTAGGAGGCCCCTGTAAGAAGTTCCTTAAATCAACGCCATCTTTAAGTAAAGATAAGTGTTGTTTTACCTCTGTTAATGTGGACTTTTGTAACCACTCAAGGCACAGTTTTCCCACACTGTAGGATGTTACTATCCCTGGATGTTGTCTCTGGACATATCTTGGATCTGGCCTATTGAATGTGAACCCTTGTGTCTTATTCAGGAATCTATTTTGACAGTTGTTTGTGACTGTGGGCCAGATTAACCATTTCTTCCAATAAGGATCAGTTCTGTTTTTAAGAAAATTTGTTTTTACGTCGACCACCCCCTCTGAAGTGTTAATGTTATCAGGTGTAGGTGTAGTTATGGACGGTTTGTTTAAATCTTTTATCTTGGCTAAGCCAAGACAGGATATCTGTTGAACAGTGTCATTCAAAAACATTATTTGTTCTGGGATGATGCAAGCTGTAAATAAAGCTTCTAATCCCTGCACCTGCCAATCTTTTGTGCACCAGGCAGTTTTTGTCTCAATGTTGCCTTTCCAAAAGTTAAAACCTAATGTAAACAGCTGAGCACAAAAGGCTGCAGAATAACTTTGCTTAGTATTAGTCAACATACTTTTCATTCCTGTCTTATTAACATTTTTAAAGTAAAATGATTCTGGATTTGAAACATTAAAACCTGAAAAGTATGGAAATGTGTCAGAAAATGTTTTTGAGCTACCTTTTGATGGTGTAGGACAATGTTCCTATTCGTTGTAAATTAGTACATTTCTAGGGCTTGCAGATTTATGCAAGAAATGATGACCACAGTGATTATAACAGTACATTTGTTCATAATCTCATGAACCTTCTAAGTATTCATGTTTTGAAAATTTTGCAGACATCTTTAAGTCTGACATCATATTATTAACAGTCTCAAAGTCCCAATCATCAGAGAATGTGCTGGGTGAAACAAAGTCACGCAAGGAAACCTTGAATTGGTGTGGAATCTTCAGCAGCTCTGCAGGACCAAAGATGTCATAATCAGCTCTATCCCAAGCTACACCGCCAGGTATAGGAACGGCTGTGATGTTCACTGATGTCAAGTCTCTTTGTTCATGATGAGATGATTTGTGTGGCTTGAGGAGTAAGTTGATGTTCTTACTTGCTGTGTTCATTTTACTATATCTTCCATTTATCAGCCGTCCCAAAGTTAATACAAGAATTAGCCAAAGTAGAAGAAAAAGTACACCTAGCACAATCCAAAGTTCAACCCATTGTGAAACCAGATATGTTTCTTCAAGTTGATGAAGAAGTTCTGTAGCTTGTTCTTTAAAAGTTCTTTTATTTGGCATTGTTTCAGGCTCACTGGGATCCTCGGAAAACATATCAAAGTTAATGAAATAGCCAGAGGCAGTTCTGTCAATTGTAGGTATTGCATCAGGATTTTTTGGAATCGCTGGAGCTACTTGATCCCTTGTCATATTAGTATAGTCAGATGCTATTTCATTGTAGACAGGCGTTTCTTGACGAACTGTTATTTGGGTTTCAAGAGGCACAAGTTCTATGGCTTTCTTGCATAGTCCTTCAAAGGTGATGAGTCTCTCAGTTTGAACCTCTTGATTAGTAGCCAGATTTGGTCGTCTGCTACATATTTGGAGTCCACTTGTACTACTACTAATGATTGGCCACATGATGTGGTTTACCAGGTCGACGGACACAAACCTTTTCTCCTTTTTACCAGCAAGGGGCAGAAGTATCACTGTTCTTGATTCATGGATGGCTAGGACACTGGTTGTCTGTAAGAAGACCCAAATTCCTTCTTGTACACGATCTTTCCTCTGACTAGATCCCCAATCTTTGGAATCCAGGCAGGCCTTGCTGGGACAGGTGGTTCCCCTTCAGTGGTTTTTGGCTTCTGTAATGTGTTGCTTTGACTTCTCCTTGTTTCATTCAAGTCCTGCAAAACAGCCAAACGTTCTTTGATATCAAAAGGTTTTTGTTCCACCACTGAAGTGTGACGATCAGGGTCCTGGACAATCATTCTAGTACCAAAAAGTATTCCATATGGAGTGATTCCCCCTAGAGAATTTCTTGGCAGTTTATTAAGACTACGTTGGACACTTATTAGATGTTTGACCCACCTGTCACCCGAGCCTAATACCCTAGCTGTTATAGATTGCTTTATGTCCCTTTTTTTCACTCCACAATCGAATTTCCCTCAAGATAGAATGGACTAGAATACCGCAATGCAATGCCCAGATTGGCCAGGGACTCCTTGTAAGCTTTTGAGCTGAATGCTGGACCCTGGTCAGAATGTAACATGCAGATTGCGTATGTGCAGATAAAGACTCGCAAATCTTTTATAACAGTTCGAGCGTCAGCCGAGTGCTGAGGTCATATCCAAATGAATCTTGAGCACGAATCCACCGCGACCATGATATATTTATAGTTGCCATCCCTCTGTAAGGGACCGCAGTGGTATAGGTAAAAGCAAGCTAATAGTTTATCTGAAATTACCTGGGGTGTCTGCGCAGGACGTTTCACTGTAGAGACTTTCATCTTTTGGCAGATTTCACATTCCAAAACATAATTTCTGGTCTGTTTCCTCATGCGTGGCCACCAGTATCTTTGTTTTAATAACAGCACCGTGGTGGAAACACCTGCGTGTGCAGAGGCGAGCCCTTCATGTGCTGCTAAGATTAGTCCTAATCTATGTTCCATGTTTGGAATTACTCTATCCCCCACTCCAGGGATTCGAGCAAAAGTAACATTATTTGCATCAGTTATATATGAGTATTTGAGTGGAAAGCCTTTTGGGAGTGTTTTACCGCTGCCTTTGCTTGTCGCGTTGACATCTAGCATTATCTCGTCATCTCTTTTCATTTTTGAATGAGTGATTGCAGCTACGGAAGCCGTTTGCACAGCTGGCTTAGCGCTTCATCAGCCAATTAATTTACTGCAACGTGAATGCCATCATGTTGATGACTCAGTGTATGGATCACGTGAGTCTTTTGTAGTTCTTTTTGTAGCTGAACTACTTGTTCCAAAAGCAATTTATGCTTGATTGTGCCACCTTTTGCATCTTTGAAACCGTTTTGTATCCAGTTCTGCAAGTATTCATTGTAAGATTGAACGCAATAACAGGAATCGCACGCTATGAGTGTGGGGAATTCGCGATTAGTATTTTCAAGCGCGATCTTGAATGCTTGTAGTTCAGCCCGCTGAGCTGTACAATCTCCTAGAGATTGAGTTCTAGTGACCATGGGTCGGAATTTACGATTGCGCCAGCGACCTTTAACGTCACACAAGCAGCACTATAAGCTTGTTTACCCCCAATAGCGGACTGTGCTGATCCGTCTGTATAAATTATACATTCTTACTGTTCTAGAGGCAGAATCTCAGTAGGCAGAGGACATTCTTGTTCGTATTGTAGAAATTCTTGTGTTTTCAAATAAGGGTCAAAAACTTATTCGACGTCTGTTGCAGCAAAAGAATTAACCCATTGTATCCATCTCGGATGTAAAGCTTTTGCATTCAGAATGCTCACTTTTGTCACTGCCTCTAAGGCAGGTACAGGAGTAACGACCATTATGCGCTTACCCTGTGCTAGGGCTCTCTCTTTTGCTACTGAAGTTTGAACCGCTGTCAGAGTTTTTTCTGTAGAAGTGAATTTCATTTCAGCTTGTGTGTACAAGTTTGATTTATAAGCTACTGGTACTTTTTCTCGTTCATTAAAGGTTAAGTATGTGAATCCGCATCTTCCTGGAATGATTCGGATTACAAGGTTGCGTACGTTTACGCGTGTTTGTAAATGTGTTGTTGCTAACATGTCTGTTTGAACTGAACACAAAATTTCTGTGTGTTTTTGAGCCCAATTAGTTGTTTTGAAATCAGGTTTGATTAATTCGTAGAGAGGTTTAACCCTTTCTGCGTAATTTAGGATGTATGTTGTTCCAAAATTTAGCAAACCTAGAATTGACTGTAAGTTTTTCAGCGTTTTTGGAGGTTGGAGCAGTGCACCCTTTTCTAAAAAGTTGGCTGCCGATTTTTGCCTTCACTTGATCATTCGTATCCTAGAAAAAGGACGTTGAGGTGGGCAATTCTTTATTTCTTAAAGTTGAATTTATACCCTTCAGAGGTAAGTCCAAGTATAATGGTATTCACCCTGTTAAAGTGCCTGTCCAAGTCATCGTCTGTTAGATAAATGTCATCGACATAAGATAATGCCTGATCATCATACGTTTGTAGTAACTCTGTTACTCTAGCTGAAAATAACCCGGACTGTTCTTGAATCCCTGGGGGAGACAACAGAAGTGACGCTGTGTCCCCATGATTGAGAAAGAGGTCAAATACCTGCTTTCAGGTGCAATGTTTTGACAGAAGAAACCGTTAGAAATATTGTTAGACTTGGCTGTCTTTAGTTGGCAGAGGTATACACTTCTGACAAATAGGGACTCACCTCCTTTAGTCGGGCAAGGGGATCACACACTTAGATAACCCCTGCTCACCCCCTCGGTAGCTTGGCAAAGCAGACAGGCTTATCTCAGAGGCAGTGCGTTAAGCATTTATGACCACATACAGTAATAAAGTGAATACACTACAAATGAACAAGACACAGTAGTATTATAAAAATACGAATGTTTATATAAGGCTTAGTATAAGACCAAATAACGACAAAAATATACCACAATCTTAATAAATACTCTTGGAAGGAAAAATAATAGTTCAAGCGTAGTTTCTTCTTAGCACAAGTCTTTAGTAACAAAAGCAACTCTTCTTCTTTAGATCACAGTTCTTGGCAACAATGTAACCCACACGGGTGTCACACGACGTCGAGACAAAGTTAATCCAAAGGTTCGGCGTCGGCCGCGAGGAGCGCTACGTCGAGCCCGGAGTCACACGGACCCCCCACAACACAGTACCTTGGAAAAGCGAAGCACACGATGATCAGCGGCGTCGAGATGTCCGGCATCGCGTCTTCGGCGTCGATCAGGCCTCGGAGTCTGGGCGATCTGCAGCGGCGTCGACAGATGTCAGGCAGGAGCAGCGCTCACGAGGTGAAGCAGGATACGGCGTCGTCGTCGATGTCGATGATGATGTTGCAAGAGTGAGCAGCGCTCACGGCGTCGAGAGGGCTCGGGGTCAAGGCGTCGGCAGCGGCTTCGCTACTAGCGCGATCAGGCCCAGCGGCCGGCGTCGAAGATGCGGGACACGGGAGCTGCACTCATGATGTCGAGCTGGATTGGGCGGCGTCCGTCGGCGTCGGGATTGCTGGATTTCTTCAGAGGTGCTGGACTTTCAGGTTCCAGCAACAAGCACTTTCAGCAAATGGTGAAGTCATTTAGCCCTGTGACTTCAACAGGAGGCTGGCACTCTTCCAGCCCTTGGAGATTTCCTCGGCAAAGTTTGAGAGTACACACTCAGTTCCTCTCTCCTGGTTCCTTGGCAAAGATAAAGAAGTGACTGCAGGATTCCCCCCAGCAAACAGCACTCTGGCAGAAGGGGTAGGCAAGTCCTTGGATCAGCAGGCTTCTTGTCCTTGGTTCAGGGTTCCTTGTCAGAATTGATCTAAAGTGTTGGTTCAGGGGTCCTTCTCTTATACCCCTTTTTGGCTTTGATCCCTTTGTCCATGCAGGGGAACTCCCCCTCATCCCGGGTTTGTTGTGGGTGTAGCCAGGCAGAGGCACCTGGCCTATTCACTGTGCAGGGCTGGGTCCTCAGACGCCCAGCAGGAGGTGGAGCCAGTATTGTCACTGGCAGGAGCAGAGCTATCCGTCGCTCGGCAGGAGGTGGAGCCAGCATTGTATCGGGCAGGGCCGGCTATCAGGAGCTACTCTTCCCCTACTCTCAATGCAAATGTACCACTCACCCCACACTGACTCATTCAGAACTCTGGAGCCACCCAGTCCCTGTCACACACACACCAAACCAGCAGAAACCAGAAATAGTTAGACAAGAAAATAGCCACCTTCTAAAAGTGCTATTTTTAAACCCAGAGTCCAAAAACCATCCACCCAAACGGATGCGTTATCAAACCCTGAGTTCAGGGATACCAAATTCGACACCGTACCATGCTCCCCGAGCCAGCTAGGATTATACCATTAATAATCCCAGCAGCCCATTCTAACTCAAGGAGAGCAGGTAACCTTAAATAGTGAAGAACGAGTATGGCTGTAATTCACTATTAGGACAGGCCAACTTCGTCAGGCTTGTCCTACCTTATGCTTACAATGCACCCTGCTCTCGGGCCTACCATAGGGGTGACTAACATGAAGTTAAGGGAAGGTTTGGGGACTGGCAAGTAGGTGTACTTGCGCAGTCCGCGTGACAGTACCAGACTGCACGAAGGTCTAGCAATGGCAGACCTTTAGACATAATTTTACTCGGCCGCTCTTGTGGGTGGCACAACATGTGCTGCAAGCCCACTAGCAGCATTTGTATTTACAAGCCCTGGCACTCCTCGTGCACTAGACTAGGGACTGACAGTAAACCAAATAAGCCAAACATGGAATTCAATCAATACAGTAATTTAACATAAGGGAGCACTTGCACTGCGGCACTGATCAGCAGTGGCACAGTGCCCAGAGCAATATACCAGCAAAAACATCGTAAACAGAGGAGGCAAACAGAAAAAATGGAGGAGAGACTCAGGCCAATGATGTCAGGTCTAACAAATATCTAATGTGGTTTTATATTTTTTAGACACAATGTTATTCATTAGTGCTGCACTGTGTGCATTTTGTACTGCAAAGGTTTTGCAACAAGAGTTTAAATGTCTGTAGTCCAAAACTAGACAATATATATTGTCTGGTTTGGAGACAGGAAAGGATTGTTCATTGACGAGGTGCATGTTTCAATCACCCCTTGGTATTCAAGTTGATCTAATATCTCCCTGACCTGTTTTTTTAGCTTCTTGCTTAACTGGATACTGCCTTTGTGCAGTTGGTTGATTTTTTTATTGGATTTTATGGTGAGGAGAATCCTCATCCCAGCCTACATGATTTTTATATAATGCTGGAGCCTGGGCTACAGCCCATTTTCTGGCATAGGTGTATTTTAAGTGACAAAGAGAGGGGGGGTCGCACACTACTCACACACCGGCGGTGTCGCCCCTAAGGACTCTGGTCAATGTAGTAACATGTTCGCGATGCATTATCTTTCGATCTTCTGCTATCTTCGCTGTCTTCGCTATCCCTGGACACGTGTTTCGGGGTATCACCCCTCGTCAGCACGGATAGGCAGTGTTCTGGGGTTGCCGATGGATGCCAATATCTGCCAGGTATAGTACCACACAGGCGCGTAGGTGCGGGATCCCAGGCTCATCAGCCCGCTGCTCAAGGGAGCTTTAAAGTTACAAAGAGAGGGGGGTCGCACACTACTCACACACCGGCGGTGTCGCCCCTAAGGACTCTGGTCAATGTAGTAACGTGTTTGCGATGCATTATCTTTCGATCTTCTGCTATCTTCGTTGTCTTCGCCATCCCTGGACACGTGTTTCGGGGTATCACCCCTCGTCAGCAGGGATAGGCAGTGTTCTGGGGTTGCCGATGGCTGCCAATATCTGCCAGGTATAGTACCACACAGGCGCGTAGGTGCGGGATCCCAGGCTCGTCAGCCCGCTGCTCAAGGGAGCTTTAAAGTTACAAAGAGAGGGGGGTCGCACACTACTCACACACCGGCGGTGTCGCCCCTAAGGACTCTGGTCAATGTAGTAACGTGTTCGCGATGCATTATCTTTCGATCTTCATCCCTCGTCAGCAGGGATAGGCAGTGTTCTGGGGTGGCCGATGGCTGCCAATATCTGCCAGGTATAGTACCATACAGGCGCGTAGGTGCGGGATCCCAGGCTCGTCAGCCCGCTGCTCAAGGGAGCTTTAAAGTTACAAAGAGAGGGGGGTCGCACACTACTCACACACCGGCGGTGTCGCCCCTAAGGACTCTGGTCAATGTAGTAAAGTGTTCGCGATGCATTATCTTTCGATCGTCTGCTATCTTCGCTATCTTCGCCATCCCTGGACACGTGTTTTGGGGTATCACCCCTCGTCAGCAGGGATAGGCAGTGTTCTGGGGTTGCCGATGGCTGCCAATATCTGCCAGGTATAGGACCACACAGGCGCATACGTGCGGGATCCCAGGCTCGTCAGCCCGCTGCTCAAGGGAGCTGTAAAGTTACAAAGAGAGGGGGGTCGCACACTACTCACACACCAGCGGTGTCACCCCTAAGGACTCTGGTCAATGTAGTAACGTGCTATAGATGCATTATCTTTCGATCTTCTGCTATCTTCGCTGTCTTCGCCATCCCTTGACACGTGTTTCGGGGTATCACCCCTCGTCAGCAGGGATAGGCAGTGTTCTGGGGTTGCCGATGGCTGCCAATATCTGCCAGGTATAGTACCACACAGGCGCGTAGGTGCGGGATCCGAGGCTCGTCAACCCGCTTCTCAAGGGAGCTTTAAAGTTACAAAGAGAGGGGGGTCGCACACTACTCACACACCGGCGGTGTCGCCCCTAAGGACTCTGGTCAATGTAGTAACGTGTTTGCGATGCATTATCTTTCGATCTTCTGCTATCTTCGCTGTCTTCGCCATCAATGGACACGTGTTTCGTGGTATCACCCCTCGTCAGCAGGGATAGGCAGTGTTCTGGGGTTGCCGATGGCTGCCAATATCTGCCAGGTATAGTACCACACAGGCGCGTAGGTGCGGGATCCCAGGCTCGTCAGCCCGCTGCTCAAGGGAGCTTTAAAGTTACAAAGAGAGGGGGGTCGCACACTACTCGCACACCGGCGGTGTCGCCCCTAAGGACTCTGGTCAATGTAGTAACGTGTTCGCGATGCATTATCTTTCGATCTTCACACCTCGTCAGCAGGGATAGGCAGTGTTCTGGGGTGGCCGATGGCTGCCAATATCTGCCAGGTATAGTACCATGCAGGCGCGTAGGTGCGGGATCCCAGGCTCGTCAGCCCGCTGCTCAAGGGAGCTTTAAAGTTACAAAGAGAGGGGGGTCGCACACTACTCACACACCGGCGGTGTCGCCCCTAAGGACTCTGGTCAATGTAGTAACGTGTTTGCGATGCATTATCTTTCGATCTTCTGCTATCTTCGTTGTCTTCGCCATCCCTGGACACGTGTTTTGGGGTATCACCCCTCGTCAGCAGGGATAGGCAGTGTTCTGGGGTTGCCGATGGCTGCCAATATCTGCCAGGTATAGTACCACACAGGCGCGTAGGTGCGGGATCCCAGGCTCGTCAGCCCGCTGCTCAAGGGAGCTTTAAAGTTACAAAGAGAGGGGGGTCGCACACTACTCACACACCGGCGGTGTCGCCCCTAAGGACTCTGGTCAATGTAGTAACGTGTTCGCGATGCATTATCTTTCGATCTTCATCCCTCGTCAGCAGGGATAGGCAGTGTTCTGGGGTGGCCGATGGCTGCCAATATCTGCCAGGTATAGTACCATACAGGCGGGTAGGTGCGGGATCCCAGGCTCGTCAGCCCGCTGCTCAAGGGAGCTTTAAAGTTACAAAGAGAGGGGGGTCACACACTACTCACACACCGGCGGTGTCGCCCCTAAGGACTCTGGTCAATGTAGTAAAGTGTTCGCGATGCATTATCTTTCGATCGTCTGCTATCTTCGCTATCTTCGCCATCCCTGGACACGTGTTTTGGGGTATCACCCCTCGTCAGCAGGGATAGGCAGTGTTCTGGGGTTGCCGATGGCTGCCAATATCTGCCAGGTATAGGACCACACAGGCGCATACGTGCGGGATCCCAGGCTCGTCAGCCCGCTGCTCAAGGGAGCTGTAAAGTTACAAAGAGAGGGGGGTCGCACACTACTCGCACACCAGCGGTGTCACCCCTAAGGACTCTGGTCAATGTAGTAACGTGCTATCGATGCATTATCTTTCGATCTTCTGCTATCTTCGCTGTCTTCGCCATCCCTTGACACGTGTTTCGGGGTATCACCCTTCGTCAGCAGGGATAGGCAGTGTTCTGGGGTTGCCGATGGCTGCCAATATCTGCCAGGTATAGTACCACACAGGCGCGTAGGTGTGGGATCCGAGGCTCGTCAACCCGCTTCTCAAGGGAGCTTTAAAGTTACAAAGAGAGGGGGGTCGCACACTACTCACACACCGGCGGTGTCGCCCCTAAGGACTCTGGTCAATGTAGTAACGTGTTTGCGATGCATTATCTTTCGATCTTCTGCTATCTTCGCTGTCTTCGCCATCAATGGACACGTGTTTCGTGGTATCACCCCTCGTCAGCAGGGATAGGCAGTGTTCTGGGGTTGCCGATGGCTGCCAATATCTGCCAGGTATAGTACCACACAGGCGCGTAGGTGCGGGATCCCAGGCTCGTCAGCCCGCTGCTCAAGGGAGCTTTAAAGTTACAAAGAGAGGGGGGTCGCACACTACTCGCACACCGGCGGTGTCGCCCCTAAGGACTCTGGTCAATGTAGTAACGTGTTCGCGATGCATTATCTTTCGATCTTCACACCTCGTCAGCAGGGATAGGCAGTGTTCTGGGGTGGCCGATGGCTGCCAATATCTGCCAGGTATAGTACCATACAGGCGCGTAGGTGCGGGATCCCAGGCTCGTCAGCCCGCTGCTCAAGGGAGCTTTAAAGTTACAAAGAGAGGGGGGTCGCACACTACTCACACACCGGCGGTGTCGCCCCTAAGGACTCTGGTCAATGTAGTAACGTGTTCGCGATGCATTATCTTTCGATCTTCACCCCTCGTCAGCAGGGATAGGCAGTGTTCTGGGGTGGCCGATGGCTGCCAATATCTGCCAGGTATAGTACCATACAGGCGCGTAGGTGCGGGATCCCAGGCTCGTCAGCCCGCTGCTCAAGGGAGCTTTAAAGTTACAAAGACAGGGGGGTCGCACACTACTCACACACCGGCGGTGTCGCCCCTAAGGACTCTGGTCAATGTAGTAACATGTTCGCGATGCATTATCTTTCGATCTTCTGCTATCTTCGCTGTCTTCGCTATCCCTGGACATGTGTTTCGGGGTATCACCCCTCGTCAGCAGGGATAGGCAGTGTTCTGGGGTTGCCGATGGATGCCAATATCTGCCAGGTATAGTACCACACAGGCGTGTAGGTGCGGGATCCCAGGCTCATCAGCCCGCTGCTCAAGGGAGCTTTAAAGTTACAAAGAGAGGGGGGTCGCACACTACTCACACACCGGCGGTGTCGCCCCTAAGGACTCTGGTCAATGTAGTAACGTGTTTGCGATGCATTATCTTTCGATCTTCTGCTATCTTCGCTGTCTTCGCCATCAATGGACACGTGTTTCGTGGTATCACCCCTCTTCAGCAGGGATAGGCAGTGTTCTGGGGTTGCGGATAGCTGCCAATATCTGCCAGGTATAGTACCACACAGGCGCGTAGGTGCGGGATCCCAGGCTCGTCAGCCCGCTGCTCAAGAGAGCTTTAAAGTTACAAAGAGAGGGGGGTCGCACACTACTCACACACCGGCGGTGCCGCCCCTAAGGACTCTGGTCAATGTAGTAACGTGTTCGCGATGCATTATCTTTCGATCTTCTGCTATCTTCGTTGTCTTCGCCATCCCTGGACACGAATTTCGGGGTATCACCCCTCGTCAGCAGGGATAGGCAGTGTTCTGGCGTTGCCGATGGCTGCCAATATCTGCCAGGTATAGTACCACACAGGCGCGTAAGTGCGGGATCCCAGGCTCGTCAGCCCGCTGCTCAAGGGAGCTTTAAAGTTACAAAGAGAGGGGGGTCGCACACTACTCACACACCGGCGGTGTCGCCCCTAAGGACTCTGGTCAATGTAGTAACGTGTTCGCGATGCATTATCTTTCGATCTTCATCCCTCGTCAGCAGGGATAGGCAGTGTTCTGGGGTGGCCGATGGCTGCCAATATCTGCCAGGTATAGTACCATACAGGCGCGTAGGTGCGGGATCCCAGGCTCGTCAGCCCGCTGCTCAAGGGAGCTGTAAAGTTACAAAGAGAGGGGGGTCACACACTACTCACACACCAGCGGTGTCACCCCTAAGGACTCTGGTCAATGTAGTAACGTGCTCGCGATGCATTATCTTTCGATCTTCTGCTATCTTCGCTGTCTTCGCCATCCCTTGACACGTGTTTCGGGGTATCACCCCTCGTCAGCAGGGATAGGCAGTGTTCTGGGGTTGCCGATGGCTGCCAATATCTGCCAGGTATAGTACCACACAGGCGCGTAGGTGCGGGATCCGAGGCTCGTCAACCCGCTGCTCAAGGGAGCTTTAAAGTTACAAAGAGAGGGGGGTCGCACACTACTCACACACCGGCGGTGTCGCCCCTAAGGACTCTGGTCAATGTAGTAACGTGTTTGCGATGCATTATCTTTCGATCTTCTGCTATCTTCGCTGTCTTCGCCATCAATGGACACGTGTTTCGTGGTATCACCCCTCGTCAGCAGGGATAGGCAGTGTTCTGGGGTTGCCGATGGCTGCCAATATCTGCCAGGTATAGTACCACACAGGCGCGTAGGTGCGGGATCCCAGGCTCGTCAGCCCGCTGCTCAAGGGAGCTTTAAAGTTACAAAGAGAGGGGGGTCGCACACTACTCACAAACCGGCGGTGTCGCCCCTAAGGACTCTGGTCAATGTAGTAACGTGTTCGCGATGCATTATCTTTCGATCTTCTGCTATCTTCGCTGTCTTTGCTATCCCTGGACACGAATTTCGGGGTATCACCCCTCGTCAGCAGGGATAGGCAGTGTTCTGGGGTTGCCGATGGCTGCCAATATCTGCCAGGTATAGTACCACACAGGCGCGTAGGTGCGGGATCCCAGGCTCGTCAGCCCGCTGCTCAAGGGAGCTTTAAAGTTACAAAGAGAGGGGGGTCGCACACTACTCACACACCGGCGGTGTCGCCCCTAAGGACTCTGGTCAATGTAGTAACGTGTTCGCGATGCATTATCTTTCGATCTTCACCCCTCGTCAGCAGGGATAGGCAGTGTTCTGGGGTGGCCGATGGCTGCCAATATCTGCCAGGTATAGTACCATACAGGCGCGTAGGTGCGGGATCCCAGGCTCGTCAGCCCGCTGCTCAAGGGAGCTTTAAGGTTACAAAGACAGGGGGGTCGCACACTACTCACACACCGGCGGTGTCGCCCCTAAGGACTCTGGTCAATGTAGTAACATGTTCGCGATGCATTATCTTTCGATCTTCTGCTATCTTCGCTGTCTTCGCTATCCCTGGACACGTGTTTCGGGGTATCACCCCTCGTCAGCACGGATAGGCAGTGTTCTGGGGTTGCCGATGGATGCCAATATCTGCCAGGTATAGTACCACACAGGCGCGTAGGTGCGGGATCCCAGGCTCATCAGCCCGCTGCTCAAGGGAGCTTTAAAGTTACAAAGAGAGGGGGGTCGCACACTACTCACACACCGGCGGTGTCGCCCCTAAGGACTCTGGTCAATGTAGTAACGTGTTCGCGATGCATTATCTTTCGATCTTCTGCTATCTTCGCTGTCTTCGCCATCCCAGGACACGTGTTTCGGGGTATCACCCCTCGTCAGCAGGGATAGGCAGTGTTCTGGGGTTGCCGATGGCTGCCAATATCTGCCAGGTATAGTACCACACAGGCGCGTAGGTGCGGGATCCCAGGCTCGTCAGCCCGCTGCTCAAGGGAGCTTTAAAGTTACAAAGAGAGGGGGGTCGCACACTACTCACACACCGGCGGTGTCACCCCTAAGGACTCTGGTCAATGTAGTAACGTGTTCGCGATGCATTATCTTTCGATCTTCATCCCTCGTCAGCAGGGATAGGCAGTGTTCTGGGGTGGCCGATGGCTGCCAATATCTGCCAGGTATAGTACCATACAGGCGCGTAGGTGCGGGATCCCAGGCTCGTCAGCCCGCTGCTCAAGGGAGCATTAAAGTTACAAAGAGAGGGGGGTCGCACACTACTCACACACCGGCGGTGTCGCCCCTAAGGACTCTGGTCAATGTAGTAACGTGTTCGCGATGCATTATCTTTCGATCGTCTGCTATCTTCGCTATCTTCGCCATCCCTGGACACGTGTTTTGGGGTATCACCCCTCGTCAGCAGGGATAGGCAGTGTTCTGGGGTTGCCGATGGCTGCCAATATCTGCCAGGTATAGGACCACACAGGCGCATACGTGCGGGATCCCAGGCTCGTCAGCCCGCTGCTCAAGGGAGCTGTAAAGTTACAAAGAGAGGGGGGTCGCACACTACTCACACACCAGCGGTGTCACCCCTAAGGACTCTGGTCAATGTAGTAACGTGCTCGCGATGCATTATCTTTCGATCTTCTGCTATCTTCGCTATCTTCGCCATCCCTGGACACGTGTTTTGGGGTATCACCCCTCGTCAGCAGGGATAGGCAGTGTTCTGGGGTTGCCGATGGCTGCCAATATCTGCCAGGTATAGGACCACACAGGCGCATACGTGCGGGATCCCAGGCTCGTCAACCCGCTGCTCAAGGGAGCTTTAAAGTTACAAAGAGAGGGGGGTCGCACACTACTCACACACCGGCGGTGTCGCCCCTAAGGACTCTGGTCAATGTAGTAACGTGTTTGCGATGCATTATCTTTCGATCTTCTGCTATCTTCGCTGTCTTCGCCATCAATGGACACGTGTTTCGTGGTATCACCCCTCGTCAGCAGGGATAGGCAGTGTTCTGGGGTTGCCGATGGCTGCCAATATCTGCCAGGTATAGTACCACACAGGCGCGTAGGTGCGGGATCCCAGGCTCGTCAGCCCGCTGCTCAAGGGAGCTTTAGAGTTACAAAGAGAGGGGGGTCGCACACTACTCACACACCGGCGGTGTCGCCCCTAAGGACTCTGGTCAATGTAGTAACGTGTTCGCGATGCATTATCTTTCGATCTTCACCCCTCGTCAGCAGGGATAGGCAGTGTTCTGGGGTGGCCGATGGCTGCCAATATCTGCCAGGTATAGTACCATACAGGCGCGTAGGTGCGGGATCCCAGGCTCGTCAGCCCGCTGCTCAAGGGAGCTTTAGAGTTACAAAGAGAGGGGGGTCGCACACTACTCACACACCGGCGGTGTCGCCCCTAAGGACTCTGGTCAATGTAGTAACGTGTTCGCGATGCATTATCTTTCGATCTTCACCCCTCGTCAGCAGGTATAGGCAGTGTTCTGGGGTGGCCGATGGCTGCCAATATCTGCCAGGTAAAGTACCATACAGGCGCGTAGGTGCGGGATCCCAGGCTCGTCAGCCCGCTGCTCAAGGGAGCTTTAAAGTTACAAAGACAGGGGGGTCGCACACTACTCACACACCGGCGGTGTCGCCCCTAAGGACTCTGGTCAATGTAGTAACATGTTCGCGATGCATTATCTTTCGATCTTCTGCTATCTTCGCTGTCTTCGCTATCCCTGGACATGTGTTTCGGGGTATCACCCCTCGTCAGCAGGGATAGGCAGTGTTCTGGGGTTGCCGATGGATGCCAATATCTGCCAGGTATAGTACCACACAGGCGCGTAGATGCGGGATCCCAGGCTCATCAGCCCGCTGCTCAAGGGAGCTTTAAAGTTACAAAGAGAGGGGGGTCGCACACTACTCACACACCGGCGGTGTCGCCCCTAAGGACTCTGGTCAATGTAGTAACGTGTTCGCGATGCATTATCTTTCGATCTTCTGCTATCTTCGTTGTCTTCGCCATCCCTGGACACGTGTTTCGGGGTATCACCCCTCGTCAGCAGGGATAGGCAGTGTTCTGGGGTTGCCGATGGCTGCCAATATCTGCCAGGTATAGGACCACACAGGCGCATACGTGCGGGATCCCAGGCTCGTCAGCCCGCTGCTCAAGGGAGCTGTAAAGTTACAAAGAGAGGGGGGTCGCACACTACTCACACACCAGCGGTGTCACCCCTAAGGACTCTGGTCAATGTAGTAACGTGTTCGCGATGCATTATCTTTCGATCTTCATCCCTCGTCAGCAGGGATAGGCAGTGTTCTGGGGTGGCCGATGGCTGCCAATATCTGCCAGGTATAGTACCATACAGGCGCGTAGGTGCGGGATCCCAGGCTCGTCAGCCCGCTGCTCAAGGGAGCATTAAAGTTACAAAGAGAGGGGGGTCGCACACTACTCACACACCGGCGGTGTCGCCCCTAAGGACTCTGGTCAATGTAGTAACGTGTTCGCGATGCATTATCTTTCGATCGTCTGCTATCTTCGCTATCTTCGCCATCCCTGGACACGTGTTTTGGGGTATCACCCCTCGTCAGCAGGGATAGGCAGTGTTCTGGGGTTGCCGATGGCTGCCAATATCTGCCAGGTATAGGACCACACAGGCGCATACGTGCGGGATCCCAGGCTCGTCAGCCCGCTGCTCAAGGGAGCTGTAAAGTTACAAAGAGAGGGGGGTCGCACACTACTCACACACCAGCGGTGTCACCCCTAAGGACTCTGGTCAATGTAGTAACGTGCTCGCGATGCATTATCTTTCGATCTTCTGCTATCTTCGCTATCTTCGCCATCCCTGGACACGTGTTTTGGGGTATCACCCCTCGTCAGCAGGGATAGGCAGTGTTCTGGGGTTGCCGATGGCTGCCAATATCTGCCAGGTATAGGACCACACAGGCGCATACGTGCGGGATCCCAGGCTCGTCAACCCGCTGCTCAAGGGAGCTTTAAAGTTACAAAGAGAGGGGGGTCGCACACTACTCACACACCGGCGGTGTCGCCCCTAAGGACTCTGGTCAATGTAGTAACGTGTTTGCGATGCATTATCTTTCGATCTTCTGCTATCTTCGCTGTCTTCGCCATCAATGGACACGTGTTTCGTGGTATCACCCCTCGTCAGCAGGGATAGGCAGTGTTCTGGGGTTGCCGATGGCTGCCAATATCTGCCAGGTATAGTACCACACAGGCGCGTAGGTGCGGGATCCCAGGCTCGTCAGCCCGCTGCTCAAGGGAGCTTTAAAGTTACAAAGAGAGGGGGGTCGCACACTACTCACACACCGGCGGTGTCGCCCCTAAGGACTCTGGTCAATGTAGTAACGTGTTCGCGATGCATTATCTTTCGATCTTCACCCCTCGTCAGCAGGGATAGGCAGTGTTCTGGGGTGGCCGATGGCTGCCAATATCTGCCAGGTATAGTACCATACAGGCGCGTAGGTGCGGGATCCCAGGCTCGTCAGCCCGCTGCTCAAGGGAGCTTTAAAGTTTCAAAGAGAGGGGGGTCGCACACTACTCACACACCGGCGGTGTCGCCCCTAAGGACTCTGGTCAATGTAGTAACGTGTTCGCGATGCATTATCTTTCGATCTTCACCCCTCGTCAGCAGGTATAGGCAGTGTTCTGGGGTGGCCGATGGCTGCCAATATCTGCCAGGTATAGTACCATACAGGCGCGTAGGTGCGGGATCCCAGGCTCGTCAGCCCGCTGCTCAAGGGAGCTTTAAAGTTACAAAGACAGGGGGGTCGCACACTACTCACACACCGGCGGTGTCGCCCCTAAGGACTCTGGTCAATGTAGTAACATGTTCGCGATGCATTATCTTTCGATCTTCTGCTATCTTCGCTGTCTTCGCTATCCCTGGACATGTGTTTCGGGGTATCACCCCTCGTCAGCAGGGATAGGCAGTGTTCTGGGGTTGCCGATGGATGCCAATATCTGCCAGGTATAGTACCACACAGGCGCGTAGATGCGGGATCCCAGGCTCATCAGCCCGCTGCTCAGGGGAGCTTTAAAGTTACAAAGAGAGGGGGGTCGCACACTACTCACACACCGGCGGTGTCGCCCCTAAGGACTCTGGTCAATGTAGTAACGTGTTCGCGATGCATTATCTTTCGATCTTCATCCCTCGTCAGCAGGGATAGGCAGTGTTCTGGGGTGGCCGATGGCTGCCAATATCTGCCAGGTATAGTACCATACAGGCGCGTAGGTGCGGGATCCCAGGCTCGTCAGCCCGCTGCTCAAGGGAGCTGTAAAGTTACAAAGAGAGGGGGGTCGCACACTACTCACACACCAGCGGTGTCACCCCTAAGGACTCTGGTCAATGTAGTAACGTGCTTGCGATGCATTATCTTTCGATCTTCTGCTATCTTCGCTGTCTTCGCCATCCCTTGACACGTGTTTCGGGGTATCACCCCTCATCAGCAGGGATAGGCAGTGTTCTGGGGTTGCCGATGGCTGCCAATATCTGCCAGGTATAGTACCACACAGGCGCGTAGGTGCGGGATCCGAGGCTCGTCAACCCGCTGCTCAAGGGAGCTTTAAAGTTACAAAGAGAGGGGGGTCGCACACTACTCACACACCGGCGGTGTCGCCCCTAAGGACTCTGGTCAATGTAGTAACGTGTTTGCGATGCATTATCTTTCGATCTTCTGCTATCTTCGCTGTCTTCGCCATCAATGGACACGTGTTTCGTGGTATCACCCCTCGTCAGCAGGGATAGGCAGTGTTCTGGGGTTGCCGATGGCTGCCAATATCTGCCAGGTATAGTACCACACAGGCGCGTAGGTGCGGGATCCCAGGCTCGTCAGCCCGCTGCTCAAGGGAGCTTTAAAGTTACAAAGAGAGGGGGGTCGCACACTACTCACACACCGGCGGTGTCGCCCCTAAGGACTCTGGTCAATGTAGTAACGTGTTCGCGATGCATTATCTTTCGATCTTCTGCTATGTTCGCTGTCTTTGCTATCCCTGGACACGTGTTTCGGGGTATCACCCCTCGTCAGCAGGGATAGGCAGTGTACTGGGGTTGCCGATGGCTGCCAATATCTGCCAGGTATAGTACCACACAGGCGCGTAGGTGCGGGATCCCAGGCTCGTCAGCCCGCTGCTCATGGGAGCTTTAAAGTTACAAAGAGAGGGGGGTCGCACACTACTCACACACCGGCGGTGTCGCCCCTAAGGACTCTGGTCAATGTAGTAACGTGTTCGCGATTTATTATCTTTCGATCTTCTGCTATCTTCGCTGTCTTCGCCATTCCTGGACACGTGTTTCGGGGTATCACCCCTCGTCGGCAGGGATAGGCAGTGTTCTGGGGTTGCCGATGGCTACCAATATCTGCCAGGTATAGTACCACACAGGCACGTAGGTGCGGGATCCCAGGCTCGTCAGCCCGCTGCTCAAGGGAGCTTTAAAGTTACAAAGAGAGGGGGGTCGCACACTACTCACACACCGGCGGTGTCACCCCTAAGGTCTCTGGTCAATGTAGTAACGTGCTCGCGATGCATTATCTTTCGATCTTCTGCTATCTTCGCTGTCTTCGCCATCCCTTGACACGTGTTTCGGGGTATCACCCCTCGTCAGCAGGGATAGGCAGTGTTCTGGGGTTGCCGATGGCTGCCAATATCTGCCAGGTATAGTACCACAGAGGCGCGTAGGTGCGGGATCCGAGGCTCGTCAACCCGCTGCTCAAGGGAGCTTTAAATTTACAAAGAGAGGGGGGTCGCACACTACTCACACACCGGCGGTGTCGCCCCTAAGGACTCTGGTCAATGTAGTAACGTGTTTGCGATGCATAATCTTTCGATCTTCACCCCACGTCAGCAGGGATAGGCAGTGTTCTGGGGTGGCCGATGGCTGCCAATATCTGCCAGGTATAGTACCATACAGGCGCGTAGGTGCGGGATCCCAGGCTCGTCAGCCCGCTGCTCAAGGGAGCTTTAAAGTTACAAAGAGAGGGGGGTCGCACACTACTCACACACCGGCGGTGTCGCCCCTAAGGACTCTGGTCAATGTAGTAATGTGTTCGCGATGCATTATCTTTCGATCTTCACCCCTCGTCAGCAGGGATAGGCAGTGTTCTGGGGTGGCCGATGGCTGCCAATATCTGCCAGGTATAGTACCATACAGACGCGTAGGTGCGGGATCCCAGGCTCATCAGCCCGCTGCTCAAGGGAGCTTTAAAGTTGCAAAGACAGGGGGGTCGCACACTACTCACACACCTGCGGTGTCGCCCCTAAGGACTCTGGTCAATGTAGTAACATGTTCGCGATGCATTATCTTTCGATCTTCTGCTATCTTCGCTGTCTTCGCTATCCCTGGACATGTGTTTCGGGGTATCACCCCTCGTCAGCAGGGATAGGCAGTGTTCTGGGGTTGCCGATGGATGCCAATATCTGCCAGGTATAGTACCACACAGGCGCGTAGGTGCGGGATCCCAGGCTCATCAGCCCGCTGCTCAAGGGAGCTTTAAAGTTACAAAGAGAGGGGGGTCGCACACTACTCACACACCGGCGGTGTCGCCCCTAAGGACTCTGGTCAATGTAGTAACGTGTTCGCGATGCATTATCTTTCGATCTTCTGCTATCTTCGTTGTCTTCGCCATCCCTGGACACGTGTTTCGGGGTATCACCCCTCATCAGCAGGGATAGGCAGTGTTCTGGGGTTGCCGATGGCTGCCAATATCTGCCAGGTATAGTACCACACAGGCGCGTAGGTGCGGGATCCCAGGCTCATCAGCCCGCTGCTCAAGGGAGCTTTAAAGTTACAAAGAGAGGGGGGTCGCACACTACTCACACACCGGCGGTGTCGCCCCTAAGGACTCTGGTCAATGTAGTAACGTGTTCGCGATGCATTATCTTTCGATCTTCATCCCTCGTCAGCAGGGATAGGCAGTGTTCTGGGGTGACCGATGGCTGCCAATATCTGCCAGGTATAGTACCATACAGGCGCGTAGGTGCGGGATCCCAGGCTCGTCAGCCCGCTGCTCAAGGGAGCTTTAAAGTTACAAAGAGAGGGGGGTCGCACACTACTCACACACCGGCGGTGTCGCCCCTAAGGACTCTGGTCAATGTAGTAACGTGTTCGCGATGCATTATCTTTCGATCGTCTGCTATCTTCGCTATCTTCGCCATCCCTGGACACGTGTTTTGGGGTATCACCCCTCGTCAGCAGGGATAGGCAGTGTTCTGGGGTTGCCGATGGCTGCCAATATCTGCCAGGTATAGGACCACACAGGCGCGTAGGTGCGGGATCCGAGGCTCGTCAACCCGCTGCTCAAGGGAGCTTTAAAGTTACAAAGAGAGGGGGGTCGCACACTACTCACACACCGGCGGTGTCGCCCCTAAGGACTCTGGTCAATGTAGTAACGTGTTCGCGATGCATTATCTTTCGATCTTCTGCTATCTTCGTTGTCTTCGCCATCCCTGGACACGTGTTTCGGGGTATCACCCCTCGTCAGGAGGGATAGGCAGTGTTCTGGGGTTGCCGATGGCTGCCAATATCTGCCAGGTATAGTACCACACAGGCGCGTAGGTGCGGGATCCCAGGCTCGTCAGCCCGCTGCTCAAGGGAGCTTTAAAGTTACAAAGAGAGGGGGGTCGCACACTACTCACACACCGGCGGTGTCGCCCCTAAGGACTCTGGTCAATGTAGTAACGTGTTCGCGATGCATTATCTTTCGATCTTCATCCCTCGTCAGCAGGGATAGGCAGTGTTCTGGGGTGGCCGATGGCTGCCAATATCTGCCAGGTATAGTACCATACAGGCGCGTAGGTGCGGGATCCCAGGCTCGTCAGCCCGCTGCTCAAGGGAGCTTTAAAGTTACAAAGAGAGGGGGGTCGCACACTACTCACACACCGGCGGTGTCGCCCCTAAGGACTCTGGTCAATGTAGTAACGTGTTCGCGATGCATTATCTTTCGATCGTCTGCTATCTTCGCTGTCTTCGCCATCTCTTGACACGTGTTTCGGGGTATCACCCCTCGTCAGCAGGGATAGGCAGTGTTCTGGGGTTGCCGATGGCTGCCAATATCTGCCAGGTATAGTACCACACAGGCGCGTAGGTGCGGGATCCAAGGCTCGTCAACCCGCTGCTCAAGGGAGCTTTAAAGGTACAAAGAGAGGGGGGTCGCACACTACTCACACACCGGCGGTGTTGCCCCTAAGGACTCTGGTCAATGTAGTAACGTGTTTGCGATGCATTATCTTTCGATCTTCTGCTATCTTCGCTGTCTTCGCCATCAATGGACACGTGTTTCGTGGTATCACCCCTCTTCAGCAGGGATAGGCAGTGTTCTGGGGTTGCGGATAGCTGCCAATATCTGCCAGGTATAGTACCACACAGGCGCGTAGGTGCGGGATCCCAGGCTCGTCAGCCCGCTGCTCAAGAGAGCTTTAAAGTTACAAAGAGAGGGGGGTCGCACACTACTCACACACCGGCGGTGCCGCCCCTAAGGACTCTGGTCAATGTAGTAACGTGTTCGCGATGCATTATCTTTCGATCTTCTGCTATCTTCGCTGTCTTTGCTATCCCTGGACACGTGTTTCGGGGTATCACCCCTCGTCAGCAGGGATAGGCAGTGTACTGGGGTTGCCGATGGCTGCCAATATCTGCCAGGTATAGTACCACACAGGCGCGTAGGTGCGGGATCCCAGGCTCGTCAGCCCGCTGCTCAAGGGAGCTTTAAAGTTACAAAGAGAGGGGGGTTGCACACTACTCACACACCGGCGGTGTCGCCCCTAAGGCCTCTGGTCAATGTAGTAACGTGTTCGCGATTTATTATCTTTCGATCTTCTGCTATCTTCGCTGTCTTCGCCATTCCTGGACACGTGTTTCGGGGTATCACCCCTCGTCAGCAGGGATAGGCAGTGTTCTGGGGTTGCCGATGGCTACCAATATCTGCCAGGTATAGTACCACACAGGCACGTAGGTGCGGGATCCCAGGCTCGTCAGCCCGCTGCTCAAGGGAGCTTTAAAGTTACAAAGAGAGGGGGGTCGCACACTACTCACACACCGGCGGTGTCACCCCTAAGGTCTCTGGTCAATGTAGTAACGTGTTCGCGATGCATTATCTTTCGATCTTCTGCTATCTTCGCTGTCTTCGCCATATCTGGACACGTGTTTCGGGGTATCACCCCTCGTCAGCAGAGATAGGCAGTGTTCTGGGGATTCCGATGGCTGCCAATATCTGCCAGGCATAGTACCACACAGGCGCGTAGGTGCAGGATCCCAGGCTTGTCAGCCCGGTGCTCAAGGGAGCTTTAAAGTTACAAAGAGAGGGGGGTCGCACACTACTCACACACCGGCGGTGTCGCCCCTAAGGACTCTGGTCAATGTAGTAACGTATTTGCGATGCATTATCTTTCGATCTTCTGCTATCTTCGCTGTCTTTGTCATCCCTGGACACGTGTTTCGGGGTTTCACCCCTCGTCAGCAGGGATAGGCAGTGTTCTGGGGTTGCCGATGGCTGCCAATATCTGCCAGGTATAGTACCACACACCTACGAGCCTGAGTGGTACTATACCTGGCAGATATTGGCAGCCATCGGCAACCCCAGAACACGGCCTATCCCTGCTGACGAGGGGTGATACCCCGAAACACGTGTCCAGGGATGGCGAAGACAGCGAGGATAGCAGAAGATCGCAAGATGATGCTTCGCGAACACGTTACTACATTGACCAGAGTCCTTAGGGGCGACTCAGCCGGTGTGTGAGTACTGTGTGACCCCACCCCCATTTGTAACTTTAAAGCTCCCTTGAGCAGTGGGCTGACGAGCCTGGGATCCCGCACCTACGCGCCTGAGTGGTACTATACCTGGCAGATATTGGCAGCCATTGGCAACCCCAGAACACGGCCTATCCCTGCTGACGAGGGGTGAAACCCCGAAACACGTGTCCAGGGATGGCAAAGACAGTGAGGATAGCAGAAGATCGAAAGATGATGCATCGCGAACACGTTACTACATTGGCCAGAGTCCTTAGGGGCGACACCGCCGGTGTGTGAGTAGTGTGCGACCCCACCCCTATTTGTAACTTTAAAGCTCCCTTGAGCAGTGGGCTGACGAGCCTGGGATCCCGCACCTACGCGCCTGAGTGGTACTATACCTGGCAGATATTGGCAGCCATTGGCAACCCCAGAACACGGCCTATCCCTGCTGACGAGGGGTGATACCCCGAAACACGTGTCCAGGGATGGCGAAGACAGCGAGGATAGCAGAAGATCGAAAGATGATGCATCGCGAACACGTTACTACATTGACCAGAGTACTTAGGGGCGACACCACCGGTGTGTGAGTAGTGTGCGACCCCACCACCATGTGTATTTTAAGTGAATTGGAATATGATTGGAGAAGTCTGGCATAATGATGTCTTCGCCATGTGGGCTTTCCCTGACAAACTTTGGTGGCCAGTCTTTTTCAGCTAGAAGAATGTCATAACCCTTAGAGAGCTTCTCCCAAAAGAGTGCTCTTATTTTCCTAGTTATGTTCCCCTCTATCCGGAGCGTTACTTCATATAACTTATGTTATGTTATACGTGACTTGTAGCAAGCTCGATTACTCATGAGTGTTGAAGAACCGGGTTTGAGAACCCATCAGTGCCAGGGAAAACGCTCGAAGTCTTCGGATTCCCCTGCCTCGGCAAACAGAGACACGGGACACTTCTTGATGACGTCAAAGACCAAAGTTTATTGGCTGCAACCAGGAACAGAGGTCTACAAAGCACAACACAGGTGGTTCGCTAGAGACTGCACAAATTCAATGAGCGAAGCATGGTCTTTTATGCCAAAAATCACATTCCAGGCTAGCATCGATTACATACAAACTAACCAATCACAGTGTGACATTTCAAAAGTAGCGCATGACGACAATCCCACTTTCCGTTGTCCAGCCCACCAAAAATGACCAAGCACATTCCAATATCCTGTTCGATCAGGCCGGACAACCCCATCATAAAACCTCAACCCAAATCAGTGATTATGTCGTAAAGGAAGGAGTAGAAACAGATGAGAAGCAAGATAGAAGGGTGGGTGCAGTGTACTGTAAACTCAGCAATGTCCTGCTCTTTGATCTTTATCTGACCAGCTGCTTAACAAGGAACTGGCTCAGTGAGGTCTGCCTCGGGCAAGGGAGTCAGTTCGGCCAGGTCATTCAGAAGTCAGCTAAGGTGTACCTGCCCAAGGACTCGCTCGGCCATAGTCATCGGCCTATGTGAGGGCAACCACACAAAATGGCTGCCGTACACAAAATGGAACCCGAAGGTTCAAACGAAATCCCTGAATACATAGTGTTCTCATTGATCGATTAAGACGAAAACACTCGTGATTTGCGGTCCGCTGACACCAAAATCGTCTATATCCGATGACCTTTATTGAACGGGTTCAGAACCCCCGAACCACGGACCCTCGAACTACGGAACTACAGTGTCCTGGCGCGATTTGAACTGCAGAAAAACGAGGGGAGAATAATTAAATGGCCTGATTAAAAAGATGAGTTTTAAGTAGTTTCTTAAATCTGTAAAAGTCCTGAGTGTGGTGCAGCAGAACAGGGAGACTGTTCCAAAGAGTGGCTACCTTGACCAAAAGTGACTGACCCCATCCTAGAACGGCGTAAACGGGCAATGGCCATCAGACGGTGGTAGGCAGATCATAGAGAATGGTGGGGGATGTAAAAGGCCACCCGTTTCCTAATATAGGAGGGTCCTGAGTCATGCAGCGCTCTATGAGCTAGAGTGAGGGCCTTAAACTGCACCCGCTGGGCCACGGGCAGCCAGTGTAGGTCATGCAATGTGACCTTATGCTGGATCTCTTAGAGATGTTAAATAAGAGTCTGGCCACCGCGTTCTGGATCAGTTGCAGTTTGTTCACCAAGTATTCCGGGATGCCAATAAAAAGCGAGTTGGCGTATTCCAAGCGGGACAGGATGAGTGCCCGTGCCACCATTTCCTTCGCTGGCTGTGGAAGCATAGGGAAGAATCTACTCAGTGACTTAAGTGTGTCAAAACAGAAACCTGTTAGTCTCTTAATGTGTTCAGAGAACCTGAGATCTTCCCCGAACCAAACTCCCAAGTTCTTAGCCGGACCACCCTCAGAAAGTGGGTGGGGGAAATCTAGGGGCCACAAGGCTTCTGTAAAAAGCGTGGCAAATTGACCGTACAGCCGAATCTCTGATTTCCTCTCGTTTCATTTGAGTTTAGCCTGTGCCAGCCATGTGAATACGGCTGCAAGGCAACTCTGTGTGGCCCCCGTACTCAGGTCGGAGCCATTCCAAGTGAATAGAAGCTGGGTGTCGTCAGCATAAGCCATGATTTTGGCACCCAGCTCTTCAGCCAGGGAGATCAGCGGAGTCAAATGGATATTAAAGACCAAGGGGCTCAGAGTCGAGCCCTGGGGAACCCCAGTCGAAACCTCCCTAGACGAGGATGAAAAAGGGGGCATCCAGACCTGCTAAGTACGAGCATCCAAAAAAGATTCCCGCCAGGCCCATACTGGCCCAGAGATGCCAATGGAAGAGAGACGGGCAAGAAGCTGGTGAGGTAACTTATGTGTGAGAAGTTAGCCTGGCATATGATGTCCACTAGTTCTAGTGGGCACCTTGCACCAGTCTAATCGACCCTTATTGATGGTGGTTGTAAAGTCAACCTTATAGAAAGCTATCCTACTGGTAGCATGGACCAGCAGTCATCGGGCTAAGACTTCAGAGAGCGTATTAAGCAAGTTGTTTTACCAATTATAATCCCTTGAGTACCAAATGAAAGGACACCACACAAGGTATATATCAAATATATATGTATATATTATGAACACAACCCCTCTGCACTCTTCATGAGGTCAGAGGTAAAAGTACAATACAAGAATCTTATTTAGCATACGATAAGTTGCACAGTATAAGTTTTGCCCTAGGGGCCTCACAAACCATATGCTAAAATAGTGGTATAAGAACCAGTGAGAATTAGAAAGCAGGCCTGGGGCCTGTGGAATCGCTGGGGCTACTCTAAACAACCAAAGGTTAGGAAGCAGGAGGCCCACGAGAGACGCGTGCAGTGTCTAAACATAGCCGCGGGTTACCATTGACTTTCTATGGGAAACAAACAAGTTATAATTTTACAGTTTAAGGATACTTCCGGATGGACTATGATGAAACCCTTTTAGACTTAGACACTAGGAGGGCCAATACCCTCAAGACTACCACAGAGCACTCGTGTTTCCGCACCCACGGAAGCCGGGAGCATAGGTGTCTTTTGATGACGGGTTTCGTCGTCGATTTCAATGGAGAGCTGCAAAGAAGTGCTGCAGGCGACCAGAGGAAAAGTGTCCGGGTGGATCCAAGGGTGGATCGAAGATCTGTAGAACCTGAAAGAGTCTGGGTCACTTGCCAGTGACCAGGATGGCGATGGAAAGCTGCCAGCCGCTGTCGGGTGATTTCAGGTGAAAAGTTGAAGTTTGTCTCTTCAGCCACGAGGTCCGGGAGGCATCGACGATGACCATGAGCTGGATTCATGCTGTCCCACAAAGGATCTAGTTGACTGTGGTGTTGGTATCTAGATTGGACCCAACAAGCCTTGGCAAACGCAACCCATGCAGGATGTCGAGATTGGCTTTGTTACAGACCAGCAAGGTCTGTGGCACTTCTCCTTTGCAGGGAAGCTGGAGCAAGCCTGGAGCAACCAGGAAAGCAAGTTAGATTCAAATTGGAGTCTTCCAGGGGCTCACTAGCCAACAGACTAGGAACTGGGAAGATTTGTTGAGCTGAAATGCAAAAGCGGGGCCCACGGGACACTCGTGGAGTGGGGGCCTCTGAGCTTCGGTGCAAATGGTGCTCGGTTCTGGGGCATCAAGCACCCCAATGCACAACTTCAAGTTACCTTGTGAAGCGAGTGCAGCTTGCAAAATGCAGGATGCCCAGGAGTTCCGGTCCCACGTCTCTCGTGTCTGCCACGTGTCTCAGCCTTGCTGTGATCGAAGGTTGGGGTCAGAGATGTATGGAAGTCTATGTCCTGTGTTGAAGATTCTTCTGGATCCGGCGGGAGCCTCAAAAATACAGACTTGCAAAGTTGCTGTTGGTGCCTGTTTGAACAGGGTGGTCACTCGTTGACCACAAGGGAGATGTCTTCCGTCTTCCAGTCGAAACAGAATGTCAAAGGTCCAGGATTTCAGTTTCAGAGTTTCGTCCAGGGTAATCTAAAGTCCTAGGGACTGGGATCCAATACTTATACAAAGTTTAGGGGCTGGACTACCTTTAAGATCCCTCCTATGGGTGGACCTGAGAAGGGGGTGGTTACACCCCTTTCCCTTTGTCCAGTTTCGTGCCAGAGCTGGGGCAGAGTGCCCCAGCAACCGGTTTGAACTGGGAAATGAATGGAGCACCTAGTGTGCCCCAGGCAGTGTCTGGAAAGCATTCACTGAATGCAGCCCTCCCTGCCCCAATACACACAAGCCTGTCTGGGGAGGTGCCAGCACCTCCCTGGACAGGAAACCTATTGTCCAGGCCTCCCCTGCCAGAGTTTCGTCCAGCAGCAGGAGGGCAGACTTGTGTCTGTGGCAGCAGCATCCATTTTGTGATGCTGAGGCTCTGTTTAACTTTAACCGGGTTTACCAGTAACTACATGTCTTCTCCCTCTAGAAGGGTGGAATGCTACCCCCGCCGCAAGGACTGGCGGGGCGGGGGTAGTATTCCAAAGTGTTTGACACCTTACACGACATGTTTTGATAAAGCCAAACCAAAGTTAGCATTAACAGCAAGGATTATAATGCACTTAAGAGTTTATGGTATGGCTATATCATAGAACAGCTATAAGGAGATGGATCCGAAAGCTGCAGAGGGGCTCAGCTCATGCTAGGGCACCCTCTCACATAAAACCAAGCACTCTACCTCCAGGATTGTCGAGGTCTGCCTTAGGAGTGGCTTATAGGTGCATATGTGTCTATATAGGTATATAGATATAGGTATACTATATCTAAGTAAGGGGTGATTACACCACCTTACCCAGGCTGTGTGAACAGACCTGTGGTATCACATTAGAAGGCAAACCAGGGGTGGCACAATACATGCTGCAGCCCTTGGTAGACCTAGGGTGCACCTATGCCCTGGGTACCTAGGGGACACTTTACAGGGGCTCACAAGGGTGACCCAGTAACCAATATGGTATGTTACTAAAGTACATGGAGTCCATTTTATAGAGAAAGCAGATAGACTGGGGCCCTGAATAGCAGGGTCCCAGGCCAACTGAGTCAAAAACCAGCAAAACACCAGGCAAAAAGTGGGGGTAACCATACAGTCAGATATCCACCTTCCTACATTATGATGTACACTAACCCTGGTATCGGCAGTTTCAACTTGCATGTACTCATTCAAGTCCACTGTCTCCAGATAATCCTTCAAGATCTTGTGAGCTATGGGGTGACCTCTGCTGTGCTGACCAGCATTGTCTGGCCCATTCCCCGTTCTTGAGTTGTGTCCTCAAGATCCTCAGCATGTCTGATTTTTAGACCTGCTACCTTCTTTTTGGTGAATTGGGTTTTCTTATTTTTTGGAACCTGTTGATCGTCTTTGGACTTCACGCGTTCTTCCTTGTGTTCTGACCGTCCTCTTCTTTCTGATTTCTGTGAGGAAGTCTGAAGGGTACGAGAGGAACGTGTAGCAGTATCTTGATATCTATCAGGTTTTTCAAATTATCCCTGTTCCTGAGGTTATACCTCTTTTCAGAGGGCTCCTTTTGAGGAGACCTTCCTCGGGACTGAGAACGCTTCTCTTTAGAAATTTGTTTAGTACTCTCCCACTTCTTTTTAGGAGGATTAAGAGTGTTTTTAATAATGACCTTTTCAGGACTTTCAGTCAGTTTTGGTTTAACTGGTTTCCCACCCAAACTATCTCTATCTAGTTCTTCATAGGATTTTTCAGTTATTCTGGCTAGTTCATATGGTTGTTCAGTTACATCAAATTCTCTTAATTTTTGGCGGATCGCCACGGATGCTTTCTCACCTTAAATATTGGCTAATATTATAGCTGAGACCTGTTTAAAATCTCTCAGTAGTTTCATACCCAGATTTAAAGCAGGCTCTGCCCCATATTCATTTTGAATCTGCTTCAGGACATCTGGTATTACCGCCATAGATGGACCACCACATGTTTTTGTGTAGATTGCAGCAAAGACTGTACCCCAAGTGTCACAGTCCTCCAGACGTGGTGCGATCCCATAGGTAAACAGATTGTTAAAATCCTGTGTTTCTCATGAGGGGTAGTATCGGAAAATACTGCCTCGATTTGAGTAATTTTTTTAGCTATCCAGAATGGAATTTGTTCCCTTTTTGCAGGCAATTTACCAATGACTGATTGTATAATCTGTGGTATGATTTTATTTGTGTTCCCCTGGTAAGAGGTTTGTTGTGGAATCCTTATAGGAGGTTGGACTGTTAGAGTCCGCATGACATATTGAACCAATTGTCTATGGATTTTGATTAGTTGTCCTAGTTGAACTAATAGTTCTGCGTCTGACATTTCTTCAATGTCAGGATGTGGTGTGTAGCTGGCTAATACAGGCCATGTTGCTCCTGGTCTACCTAGTGGACTGAGCCTTGTGATGTGATTTTGATTTTGTAGGGCGCCTTTAAACCAGAGCGCATGCTCTTGGTATGTTAGTTGATTTTCAACATCCTCAAAAGGAGTGTATTCCATTGGAGGTTCCTCTTCTTTGTAGAAGTGAAACACAAGTGTTACTGGATTTGCTTCAGAGAAGATAATCCATGAATAGAATACCACTGCCTGACGATATTCATGTGCCTCTATCACAAAAATTACCCTACCATCTCTCGATGATAGGCCATTTGTTATAAGCTTTATATTGATTGTTTTCCTTAAGTTTTCCGGGATGATTATAGTGTCCGGGTCGTCTTGTTGAAAACCTGTAACGTCTAACCCCGGTTGGGTTGCAGTTGCTGCAGCTCAACCGGTTGCGTTACTGCCGTTGTTATTCGACATTGTTTAATGAAAGTTTGCAGAGCAAGTTTCAAAGAAACAAAGATAAGGTGCACAACATTTTGGAAAACTGTATCCTTCGATGTTGAACAAACCAAAGACTAATACATGGGATTTTCGTCCTACTCAGTTATGGCAGATGTTTTATCCTTTAATCCACTCCAGACGTCTATTGTAGTATTTTAAGGGAAAGGGGGGTCTCTGTGAAAAGCATGACTGAGTTACTCCAGTATCTAGCGTTAAATTAGTGCCTTACCAAACGTTGGGCGCCATGTAGTGTAGTTCCTATATTCCCAATAGGATCTGCGCATTGGAATAACATATCCTATAGATTTGACGTAGGACTTAGATCTACTAGGTCTCTATTGATTATATTAAACTTAATTGTTAGTGCCAGCTAGCTCAGAGGTCACTAGAATTTTTCTTGAATTCACAAGAAGGGATTCGTTTCTGACAACCACATAAACATGACAACTTTGTTTCCCCAAGAATAAACGTATCCTCAGAGTCGTGGAAACAATAGATAGATATTTTACTCAGTCAATCGTGCATGCTTCGTTTCATCAAAGGTGCAGAGAAAATAGAGAGACGGGCGTTTTCAATAAAAGGTTTATTGAACAGTCTTCTTTCTCATGCAAAAGAAATGAACTGCTACAATCGTAATGCAGGCTGCAAAGTATAATGCGTACAGCGAGAATAGTATTATGAAATAATACTGTAAGAGCATTGTATAGTTTCTAAGCCATAAAAATACATACATAAATAACAATGGCTAAAAGTACTCAACTGGTGCTTGTAAAATACACCTACCCCAATGTACCTAACCTGAGTCTAGTACGCGGGAAGAAGTAAATGTGGTGTAGCATAGGTTTAGTTTCTTTGCCAAGAATCTATCCAAGATTTCTCTTAGGGTCTAATCAGCTCCATACCTTAGTTTAGAATGAAGCAGTTTTGATATCTCTGTCTCGGAACTCGATTTCCCAACACCCCGCAAGGGGAGCTTGGAAACACTGGAGCTGGATTCTCGTCGAGAGAAAGGACAGGTTCTCGGTCAGTGCGTCAGCTGGATGGTCGGCTTCCTTCGGCACTTGCTGTAGCGAGCTGCATTGGGCAAGTAGATAGTCGAACTGCTCCGAACCACCGTGTCTTGCTAGAGCAAGTGAGGGCATATTTATACCTTGAAGGTGCCTAGTTTGACGTAAAGTCGGGCATAATAACGTCATTAAAGAACCCCAAGGGAATGGTAGTTCTTTGAAAACTCCATGAGATCTTGGACAAATCAATATTCAAGCAGATGTCCCTTTGAGGAAGGCACTGGACGCATGTTTCCTACTGAAGATACAACCCCTCAAAACCTAGACTGGAGTCCTTACCTTAAGGAAGAGCGCGAAACAGGGGGACTGACACCGATAATACCTGCCTCTTCCCTCCTCCCGCAGAATGTCCAAACTACCCTGGATGCAGTTGGGCTGAAAGGCGGGACAGGAAACGACGTCGACCAATCAGGAGCCGCAGGAGGAGGTCAAGAACAATAGAAAAAGGAAACAGACGAGACAGCCAGCGCGTCATCGGAAGGAGAGTCCAGAAAGTCCAGAGAGCTGGAGAGGATCTACGAGGACGTCAGACGCCGAGATCCCGAAGAGGAAAGCCCCGAGACGTGGACCGAGGAGTGGTGGGTCCCGGAGGACGCAGAAGCCGCCACAACTCCGGAGAGTTGTGGCCCAGTGCGGTATGTGACGGGCGAAGGGACTTAGGGAGGGGGAGGGAAGGTGAAGTGGGTGACGGGAAGTGGTATCAAACCGCGGGTCGGTAGAAATTGTTTTCACCTTTACCTAACGACTTGTTTTGGTTTACACACCCCACCTTTGTGCACCTACGCCCCCCCTTTCCACCTGCCTGCAGTGAGACTTTCTTGTCGGGGCACCAAATAAAGACTGCCATTGACCACCCATCCCCCCCTCACGTGGTTTGATGACGGTATATTGGCTTGGAAAGGACAAGGTTTTGACTGCTGCTTTCTTTGGGTTTTTTTTTTTAGCCTAACCCGGGACCCCAACCCAGTGGAGGAAACCCGTAATAGGTTTCACGAACAACCAAGGATAAAACACCATCAAGATCAACTAGGACCCTGGGAAAATCCATACGGATAACAGAGGATTTATGGACTTCCCTTCTAATTACAGAACTTTTGATTTACCTAGGCCATCTCTTACCTACCTGATTTTGTTTGAAACCTTTAAAAAATACTCATTATTGACCCCATATGGCCCCCTCCCTTCTGTTTCCGACCATCCCTCCGACATTTGGTGTCAGAAGTGGGATCGGAGGAAATGGAGGCCTTAGTTAAAAAGATGGCAGAGGGACAAGACCGCCTAGAGAAAATAATGGCCCGATTTTTGGAAACCGCAGAATCAGAACGTGAAGCCCTCCATAAGACTATTACTAGACAGGGACAAGCCCAAGAAGCCACTATGGTCAAACTAGCAGAGTCACTTGGACAACCACGGGGCTATACCGCCCCACCCTCAGTGGTGGTACAAAAGTATGTTCAAGGAGAGGACCCCGATTTTTTCCTATATAATTTTGAGAGGATGGCCCGCGCTGCCAAGTGGCCGGAAGATAGGTGGGGACAATATCTCTGGCCTCTTCTGAGTGGAGACCTACAAGCAGCTTATCAAGCTGCAAACCCTTTAGCAACCACCCCATACCCAGACACTAAGCGCTGTGTCCTAGAAAGAATGGGCAAAGACGAAGAGACATACAGAATGCGTCTCCGTCATATCAAAGAAGGCCCTCAGGAGAATCCGCGGGCCCTTTGTTACCACATAAAAGACGCTGCTGATAGGTGGTTAAAGCCATTAACTACCTCCAAAGAAGCCATCCTAGAAAAAGTCTATCTTGAGCAGTTTCTTGCTTCTTTTCATCCCCGATACAAAGATGGGTGCGTCAACATACAGATTTGACCTTAGACAAGGCAGTCGAAGTCGCAGCGGCCTATTTTAGAGGCCAAGAGTTGCAGAAAGGAAAAGATGAGGGCACTTGGAAGTAACCCAGTCAAACCTCGGTCAGATCAAACCGGCCAACCCTATATACTAAAAAAAACGAAACTGTAACCATGATACCAAACCCCTTACCAATCATAGTTAGACCCGTCGCTCCCTTAGGACCCCAGTGTTTTCATTGCGGCACATTTGGACATATAGCAAGAATATGCCAACAAAAAGAGGAACCAATGGAGGTCAGTTATACAAGGGTTCTATACGCTGGTCCCGATGAGGAAGCCCAGATGTTCCATCGACAACGGGGAACCCAGAGAAGTGTTAGTAGATACAGGAAGTAGACAAACCCTTATCCGACCCCAAGTCATTCCTGACATAACCCCTATTACCACTGGTATGGTGAATATACAGTGTATACACAGAGACAGTAAATTATATCCTCTAACTGAGGTCGCTATACAACACCATCCCATCCAAAGTCCAGTACACATGAAAGTCGGTCTGCTGCCCCATTTGCCTGAACCCATGATCCTTGGGACCGACTATCCTCACATTAACAATCTGTTGACAAACCCCAAAACTGAGAAGAAAGAGTGGAGAGAAGAAGCCCCGTTCTTTTCAGAACCTCATTCGGGTTGGGAACATGAAAAAGACAGAAAAAGTAAACAACAAAGACGAAGAGAGAAAAAACGAGGCAAGACTGTTCTTCTGACAAACCCAGACCCCACTTTATGGGATCACGACCGGAACTTTCGCTCTGCACAAAGAGAGGATAGCACCCTACAAGAAGCTTGAAGCAAGCCCAGGAACAAGAAGACCCGCACCAAGTAGATCCCCAATTCTTCAAGTCCAAAGGGTTGTTGTATAGGAAAGGAGGGAAAACACTTCCCATACAGCTTCTAGTCCCAGTACCCTTCCGTGAGAAAGTCCTATACTGGCCCATAGACATTTATTAGGGGGTCACTTTAGTGGGGAGAAAACAGAGAAATCTATCCTCGAAAGGTTTTACTGGCCAGGGAATTACCATCAGGTCTGGAAGTACTGTAGAGAGTGTACCATATGCCAAAAGACCTTTCACTCTATTCCGCCCGGGTACCACTGAGACCATTGCACGCCATTGACGTTCCTTTCTCAAGGGTGGGAATGGCTATCATAGGTCCCCTTCTACCCTCCCGTAGTGGATGTCGTTATGTACTCGTACTAGTGGATTATGCTACCAGATTTCCAGATGCAAAAATAACAGTTGATGGACAGAATGCAGAACAATGTCATACATTCACCCCAGTACAGAGATCTGGGCCTAAATCCGTCGTTTTTTGCACTCCACACCACCCCAGTTTAGACATGGCCATATGCAAATCAGCCTTGACCCTGTGCCTCAGAGAACAGTCCATCCAGAACAGCCAAGCCATATCTTTCCTGGACCGGAATCAAGCATCCTAGGACCGGTTTCTTGCTATCAGCCGTCTTCAGCCAGGATAGCTTGACTCCAGTGGTGTAGAGAGCATGGGACTCACGTCTGAGCATACCCATCCCCTTCGGGAAGGCAAATGCAAAAATAACAGTTGATGGACAGAATGCAGAACAATGTCATACATCCACCTCAGTACAGAGATCTGGGCCTAAATCCATCATTTTTTTGCACTCCACATCACCCCAGTTCAGACATGGCCATATGCAAATCAGCCTTGACCCTGTGCCTAATGGGAACAGTCCAGCCCGAACTGCCAAGCCATGTCTTTCCTGGACCGGAATCAAGCATCCTAGGACCGGTTTCTGGCTATCAGCCGTCTTCAGCCAGGATAGCTTGACTCCAGTGGTTTGGAGAGCATGGGACTCAGGTCTGAGCATACCCATCCCACTCAGGGTGACAAATGCAAAAATAACAGTTGATGGACAGAATGCAGAACAATGTCATACATTCACCCCGGTACAGAGATCTGGGCCTAAATCCATCGTTTTTTTGCACTCCACACCACCCCAGTTCAGATATGGCCATATGCAAATCAGCCTTGACCCTGTGCCTCATGGGAACAGTCCAGCCCGACCTGCCAAGCCATGTCTTTCCTGGACAGGAATCAAGCATCCTAGGACCGGTTTCTGGCTATCAGCCATCTTCACGACAGACACCCTCTTAATTTTAGGACCACTGTGTACGAGTGAATCATGACCACACCTAGGTCTTTATTTTCATCTCACTCACTACGTGCACATTAGCACCATAGACCGATCACTTGCCTGAGTATGCAAGTACCGTCACCAATTTTCACCTATCATGTGCGACACAAACGCACGTCAGACTGCATGTCGGCTGCACTTTTGTCACCATATGCAGTATCAAACTTTACATGTCTAGATTAAAATTTGCCTACATTGTTTTGTATTACCAGCCCTGAAGAGTCGTGTTTGACTCACCCGCACACGACGAAACACGTGTCGGCGATTGATATCTTTCTTAAGTCTGGAGAAAAGTTAACATCTTGCTGTAACAAGAAGTATCACACCAAAGAACCTGCGTCTGCGTTTCCTTTTTACTGTTGGTCATTGAACCTTGTTTTGATATACACACATGTAGTTGCGAGAGCTTATTTGTTGTTAAATTGTCTTGTCTTTGACTTGTTTAGACGGTTAAGGGTGTTTTGCCGTCTGCTCTTTACGCACTACACAACGATACTTTTGCTCCTTACACACCTTGTAACGTTTCAACCCAGGCAGTGCGCCCCCTTAGTCCTAATTTTCTAAAAAACCCCATGCTCAGTGTTCCAGATTGGCTTTAGGACTGGGTGCCTCCACGTTACCGATCTTACTTTAGCGACTCACACATAGCAGTTTTTTGTCCAGCACAGAATGGACAGAGACAAAGCAGCAGCAGATCTCTTTGAAAACCTGGCCAAAGGCATGCCCACACACCAGGCATCGGCCGCAGCGGGTCCTGCACGAGTTGAGGGTCTTAGAGACAAATTTCTGAAACTAGAGAAACTAAAAACACAGGAGAATTCTAGATGGTGGGATGGGGCCACTCTTAAGCACTATTTGAGACTCAAGATAGTTCCGAGGGGTTTACGGTCCCACATCTTCCCCACTTATGATGATCTCGACCGAGATCTCATGGTCAAGTGGGAGGATTCACTGAATCAGAACTCTACCACACTTATGGACATCCTTATTGAAAGTGCTGACCGGAAAACCGCTAAGCTACAGACAGAAATCTCTAACATAGAACAAGAGATTAAAGATCTAAACAAACCCGAGGCCACCGTGAAGAATTACACCCTACTGGATGAAATTCTGCTCAAACACCAGACAGAAATAAAAAATAGAAAGGCACGCCAAATCAAGAGGGACGAGGCGGACTACAAAAATGGGAGGGTTTACACCTTTGACCGCAAATACGATTCACTGATCCCCAGACCAAAAAATAGTTCCCAACCTGGTAGACCTGACACTTCCAATTCCGCTCACTCTAGCACCACCTCTCTGAGTTCTACTGGACTCAGTGACATTGAGAACGAGATTCTTGCCAATGCACAACCGATCAATTCAAACTTTTTTTTAGAAGTGGAGCGAGTGAGGAAGGGCAACAGAACCCAACCTCCAAAGGCCGCAGTAGACCCAAACCCCATAGGGGCAAACGCGGCAACAAGCGAGGAATATCGCAGGAAGCTAAGATCGGGGACACAGAGGAACTAGCTACACCTGCTGATAGTGTCCAAGTCATTAATCTTTCCTCGATATCATTGACACCAGATATGATTTCCCTACTTAGCAAAGGCCTCAATTTCAACCCATACGCCACAGGTGACTTGTGTCAAACTAAAATTGATCTTTTTAAGTTTACACGTAACCTGAAAATAAAGAAACATTTTGTGGGATCACAACAGTTACAAAGACAACCTACTCTTGTTCCCAATGTATTTGACGATGTACCATTAACTATTAAAGATGTACAAGCAACGCACCTGCTTCTTTCTTTAACTGACAGGGAAGATAGTCCATTGGAAATGGAACAGTTACTGGAAGAACTTGATGTGGAGACAGACTATAGCATAACGAGTGGTCTGAAAAGCAAATCCAGGTGGATACCTACTTTATCAGGAGGCAACAACATTGACAACTTTCACAAACGTGTTTTGGATGACCTGGACAGAACAAATACCAGAAACCTTAACACTAAATTCAAGTACAAGGATAATCTAACCATAGGTGAACGCTCGGCACTTTCAACTCTCAGCAAGAACCCCAGTATCATCATTAGGGAGGCTGACAAAGGGGGTAATGTAGTGGTCATGGATCTAGTTGACTACAACAATGAGATCCTTGGCCAGTTGAGTGATTGTCTTTGCTATGAGTCACTCAACTACAACCCCACAGGTCCACTTACCAAGCTAATAAATGAACAACTGCTACAATGGAAACAATCAGGTCTTTTAGATGACAATGAATATCTTTATCTCAAGGTTCTTAAACCCACACATCCATGGCTATATACTTTACCCAAAGTACACAAAGATAAACCATTCCCACCTGGCAGACCAATTGTGTCGGGGATTGGGGGTCCCACTGAAAGAGTCGCTGAATACGTAGATCTCTTTTTGGGACCGTTAGTGAAAAACCTTCCTTCATACATACAGGACTCAAAGCATATATTAAACATCATGGCGGATATTGAATGGCAGAAAGACACTATACTAGTCACCATGGACGTGGTGTCTCTATACACCAGCATCAACTTAGACCTAGGAATTGCAGCTATTACCAAGGTTCTTTCCAATAGACCGGCTTCACTATGGGCACATACTAACATGTTGATTCAAATGATGAAGATCATCTTGGAGAATAACTTCTTCATGTTTGATCGAAAATGGTACAGACAGAAGAAAGGAGTAGCAATGGGCTCCAAATTTTCACCCTCTTTTGCAAATCTCTTTATGGGAGCATTGGAGGCTGACCTTATCTGGGGCACCAAAGGGAGACAATACACTGACTCCATAGTCTTCTGGGGCCGATACATAGATGACTGCTTTCTCCTTTGGTCCGGAACTGAGGAACTTCTTCATTCCTTTTTTGAACACCTCAACACAACACTTGGGAAATCAGTTTCACCATGCATCACAGCAAAACCAATATTGAGTTTTTAGATCTGGAATTCTATGTCAAGGACAATCATTTGCACTCGAAACTTTTCAGAAAACCCACAGCATGTAATTCTGTACTACACGCTTCTAGTTTTCATCCTGAACATCAGATACGATCAATCCCTTACGGGGAATTTCTCAGGGCCAAACGAAACTGTAGTGAAGCCTGTGAACTAGACAACTGTATCACAAACATGAAAAACAGATTTCTAAACAGAGGCTATTCAAAAACTACCCTCAGAAAAGCTGAGACGAAAACAAAAGCCATCACAAGACCTGATTATCTAAAAACACGTACTGAAATGAAATCCTCTGACCAACACGTCAGATTCATAACTGAATTTAATGCATTGAACCAACACACTAGAAAGAGTCTAAACAGACATTGGAAACTTCTATTAGGGGACCCCACACTGAAGGAATTTATATCAGAGAGACCCTCCATCACTTACAGGAAAGGTTTTACCTTGAGAAATAAACTGATCCCTACCGTTCCCGCAAACACCACAGCACAGAACTGGCTATCTACACGAGGCCTTGGTTTCCACAGATGTGGATTCTGTTCTATGTGTATATGGGGTAAACACGGCACAAAAAACTTTGCAAGTCATGATGGAATGGTCTATCAGATCAAACACAACATTACTTGCCTTAGCAAGTTTGTAGTGTACATTATTGAATGCAAGTGTGGCAAGATATATGTAGGGAGCACCATCAGGGCCCTCAAGGAGAGGATAGCTGAACATATGAGAGCTATACAAAGGAGGGACGCTAGATACCCGGTAGCCCTTCATATTGCAGAGTGTCAACCCAATGAGGACGACATCAAAGTACGTGTTTTTGGAATCGATCTAATTCCCCCCAATATCAGAGGGGGCAACCGTGAATTGATGCTCAGACGTAGGGAGGCGACATGGATCATGCGCTTGCGCAGCGTAGAACATGGGCTTAACTACGATTCTGAGCTACAATATTTCCTGGGGGATTAGAATCTCACCGGAGGGATCCTTGGTGCACACTGTACACAGATTTGGTTAAAACATAATTTTCCTATATAACAATTCTGAATTCCAAGATGATAATAATAGAAGAAAATATGAGAGTTTTCTCTCTCTAGGAGTTAAATGTTTTCCACTACTGTGTTTTAATGTATTGAGACAACTTTGTATTTTGTATTATATCATAGGGCTAAATTGTTTTTTGTCACGAAGTCCATCAGCACAGACATATGTCTATGATTTGCAAACCATCTGTGATGCTTTTTTGCAGATTCCACGCATTTGTGTTGAAAGACTTTGTGCAAACATGTGTATATACTTTCAAATATATGGGGGTATGATGTGTCCCCCTTGTTTTGTCACATTTCTCACGAATCTATACATTTTCTCTTGAGCATGCACCCTATGTACGAATGATCCGGCCACACTTGGGTTGATTCTGCATGCTTGACGCCATACTTTTTCTTTTCTACGGTTTTTTCTAATCATGAGCAGATGACAATGGACTTTTGGAACTGACATACGTTGCCAGTATCGTTTTAACAATTTTATTCCGGAACAGGAATAAAAAGTTATTTTCCTTTTCTGGAAATAGCGGGACTTTTTAACTCACTAAACACTTTAGTGTATTGCCATTTCTCCTCCTACGTAGACCTTGGCCAAACACATAGACGCCCTCCTTTTCCCATAGAGTTCACCTCTTAGTAATGGCGCTGGTAGATGCATCGCCGTTAGGACGTCTTCTATGTCCACTTAATTCCATTTAATCCCTCCTCTCCTGGGGTCACGTGTTCGTACACGAGAGACGACCGCCGGGAACAAACAGAGGAGGGATTGCCTGAAGCGGGTAAGTGCGATTTCAATACCGCTGTGCAACACACCAATAACCCATTTTTGCTTAATACGCATCGAGTGCACTTGCTCCTAACGCGGGTCCCTATGGACAGTTTTCTCACCATAACTTGTTTTCACTCGACAGCACACCGCCTCAGAGGATACTTACTCGTCTCCTCAATTCGGCACGAAATAAGAATCCCCTCCCGGCTCCCCGCCTGACGGCATAGCGGGATACAGGTAAACCACCCCCCCCCCTTATTTCATCGTTAATCGCTATCCTTCTAGAGCACCTGGGCAGGCACTGTACAATATTTCTATAGCCAGCAAACATTGTATCAAACGACTGATTAGCGCTATATGATAGTGACACATGATTCTCCCTTTCCCCCCTTTTTTTACATATAGCGCTACACTATCTCTACAAGATTACCAATGGGATATGATAACTCCATTCCTATACTACCATTGATCACTTTGTCAACCAGCCTCGTCTGTGTATGAACACACAAAATACCCATTGGTAAGGAATAACTTGTTGTGCTGCCCGAGACTTCATTTAAGTCTTTTAATCATTTCTTCCTTTAGAAGCCTCCTCATGAGTCCCTTTTCTTTTCTTTTTCCTTTCCTCACACTATATAGCCTGAAACTGAGCTTGTAAAGACCCAGACTTACTCCAACCACACAGTGGATTGGGAGTTTAAGGTAATAACCATTATTCATAGACCATCAGACATTGCATGAATTTGTGCTCTCTGGATCTTTACCCTATATAGGCACCTTGTCACTACCACGCCATGAGGTCACACAAACACCTCCTCACTTATTTATTAGAAGTAAAGATGTAGTACATCTCACGTTTTTATTCACCATCACGACAGACACCCTCTTAATTTTAGGACCACTGTGTACGAGTGAATCATGACCACACCTAGGTCTTTATTTTCATCTCACTCACTACGTGCACATTAGCACCATAGACCGATCACTTGCCTGAGTATGCAAGTACCGTCACCAATTTTCACCTATCATGTGCGACACAAACGCACGTCAGACTGCATGTCGGCTGCACTTTTGTCACCATATGCAGTATCAAACTTTACATGTCTAGATTAAAATTTTCCTACATTGTTTTGTATTACCAGCCCTGAAGAGTCGTGTTTGACTCACCCGCACACGACGAAACACGTGTCGGCGATTGATATCTTTCTTAAGTCTGGAGAAAAGTTAACATCTTGCTGTAACAAGAAGTATCACACCAAAGAACCTGCGTCTGCGTTTCCTTTTTACTGTTGGTCATTGAACCTTGTTTTGATATACACACATGTAGTTGCGAGAGCTTATTTGTTGTTATATCAGCCATCTTCAGCCAGGATAGCTTGACTCCAGTAGTGTGGAGTGCATGGGACTCGCGTCTGAGCATACCCATCCCACTCGGGGTGACAAATGCAAAAATAACAGTTGATGGACAGAATGCAGAACAATGTCATATATTCACCCCAGTACAGAGATCTGGGCCTAATCCATTGTTTTTTTGCACTCCACATCACCCCAGTTCAGACATGGCCATATGCTGTAGCTTTGAGACAACCTAATACTACCCAGATCGCCAAAGCCATGATCAACATTTTTGCCCGAGTCGGATTTCCCAGAGAAATTGACGGATCAAGGCACTCCCTTTACCTCGAGACTCATGAAACAGGTGTTTTAACAACTACACATCAGACAGATACGTACCGCAGCCTACCATCCTCACACAGATGGGCTGGTTGAATGTTATAACTGCACCTTAAAAACCACCCTAAGGAATTAATTGAATCTTGAGGCTCGTAAATGGGAGGATATGCTTCCTCTAGCCCTTTTTAAAATCAGGTGTAGCCAGCAGAAAAGCCTGGGGTATTCTCCTTTTGAATTGTTATATGGAAGACCACCACGCACTCTTCTGGATATGGCCAGAGAAGAGTGGGAGGAAGAAAGAGATACCTCTCAACCTCTACTAGACTATGTAGTTGGCCTTAAGTCCCATCTGAATCAAGTACGAGAGATTGTGCGCACCAATTTAGAGCAGGCACAAATAGCTCAGAAGAACCAATATGACAAAACCACCAGGGAGAGGTCCTTAAACGTAGACGATCAGGTCCTGTTGTTACGTCCCTTTAAGTTTATAGAAAAGGTTACACCAGTTACCTATAAGATAGAAATGGATCCCCAGGGCAACACCACCCAGATTTTTCATATAAATCTTTTAAAGAAGTGGGAAGGACCTACTCCTGGGTTAATGACACAACCCACTAAACCCCTGACAGAACAGAGTATAGATCCAGACCTAGCAGAACCACTAAAACAAGAGCTAAGGAGAACTCTATCCTCCTTAGAAGAAGTATTTTTCCTAACGCCCGGTAGGACCACCTTGGTGGAACATGAGATCCAGACCCCTCCTGGGAAATCAGTTCGGTTCAAACCCTACCATATACCAGAAGCCCGAAGAGAAGCCATTAACCAGGAAATCCATCACATGTTACAGATGGACATCATAGAGCCATCCAAAAGCGAGTGGTGTTCATCGGTGGTGCTAGTACCCAAACCAGATGGGTCCATACGTTTCTGTATCGACTTTAGGGAGTAAAGAAGATACCACAGTTCGATGCCTATCACCTCGCTAGAGTCGATGAAATGGTGGAAAAACTAGGAGAAGCCTGATACATCAGTACCCTTGATTTGTGTAAAGGGTATTGGCAGGTACCCTTGAAGTGTGAGGATATGGAAAAAACGCGTTTTGCACTCCCCAGGGACTATATCATTTTAAAGTCCTACCTTTTAGATTACATGGTGCCCACGCAACATTTCAGCGGCTAACAAATAAAATCCTCCAACCACATCAGAGGTATGCCGCCACATACTTAGATGACATTATTATTTACAGCAATTCCTGGGAGGAACACATCCACCATCTGACTCAGGTTATAATATCTTTAAGAGATGCAGGATTAACCATAAATCCAGCCAAAAGTCATTTGGCTGCTAAATCAGTCAAGTACCTAGGGTTCCTCTTGGGGGGAGTATGCGTGAAACCCCAGGAAGAAAAAGTCACAGCAATCGCTCAATTTCCTTTCCCCAAAACGAAAAGAGACCTCTGGGCCTTTTTGGGCCTACTTGGTTACTATAGACGATTCATGCCAGGTTTCTCAGACATAGCCACACCCTTAACTAATCTCATAAGGAAAACCAGTCAAACTGAAAAGTGTCTAAAAAAAACCCTCCCCTGTAGAGTTAAATGTGTTCCAACAATTGAAACATATCCCTACTTCCAGACCTGTTCTTATCAATCCAAACTACGAGTAACCATTCATACTACAAACCGACGCTACAAACTAGGGTTTAGGTGCCGTATTATCACAAGAAGATGAGGCAGGACAGGAACATCCTATTCTCTTTATTAGCCGCAAGCTGTTTCCTAGGGAAACAAGGTAATCTGTCATCGAAAAGGAGGCCTTAGCCATTAAATGGGCTGAAGAAGCACTCCGTTATTATCTAGATGGGAGGGAGTTTCTATTATATACAGATCATGCCCCCCTTGAGTGGCTTTCTAGGAACAAAGGACAGAACCAAAGAATCCTGAGGTGGTTTCTTGCCCTTCAACCTTTCAGATACACAGTCTATCACCAGAAGGGGAAGGAACATGCAAATGCTGATTTTTTATCCAAGTATCCCACCGAGCCTATTCTTGTGAACAAGAAAGTTAGGGAAGGGGAATGTGAGGAAGGCACTGGACGCATTTTTCCTACTGACGATACAACCCCTCAAAACCTGGACTGGAGTCCTTACCTTAAGGAAGAGCTCGAAACAGCGGGACTGACACCGATAATACCTGCCTCTCACCTCCTCCCGCAGAATGTCCAAACTACCCCAGATGCTGTTGGGCTGAAAGGCGGGACAGAAAACAACGTCGACCAATCAGTAGCCGCAGGAGGAGGTCAAGAACGACAGAAAAAAGAAATGGACGAGACAGCCAGTGCATCATCGTGAAGAACCGGGTTTCTAAACCCAGCGGCGCCAGGGGCACGCCCAAAGTCTTCGGAGTCACCTGTCTTGGTATACAGAGACACAGGATACTTCTGGGTGGCGTCAAAGACCAAATTTATTTGCTGCAGCCAGTAACAGTGATCCTAGAAGTACAGCATGGAGTAATTCTCAGGAGACTGCTCAATTTTGTAAAGCAAGACATCTCCTTTTATACACAATATTCACTTTACAACATACACCCATTGCGCAAAATTCTGACCAATAAGGTACGTTCTCAAACAAAGTATCACATGATGAAAAGCTCAGTTTGCAATAACCCAACCCAAAGTTAATCATTGAGAATGTCCCAAATCCAATCTCCACAAGCCGGACAAACCCATTATTGAAAAGCACAATGCATGTAATAAAGGAGCATAGAAAAGGAAACAATGACAGATAACGAGCAAGATAAGGCATGTGTAAGGAGACTAAAAGTTAACGATGTCCTGAACATTGATTGGCAATCTCAGACAACGATCAAACCAGGGAAATTGGCTTAGCAGGGTCAGTTTCAGGTGAAGAAATCAGATCCTTGCAATTCACCTCGGAGTCAAGAAAGACCCTGTTAATGTATACCAATACGGGAAGGCCAGGCCGCTTCGTTCGTTCGACGCCTGCGTGATGGAAATACAAAATGGAGGCTCAAACAAAATGGAACCCATATTCGAGACGAAGTCTCTGAATACATAATGAACTCGCTAGTTAACATGACGAATTCACTCCATATTAGCCGAACTCACTAAATACGGTACGACATCACCAAAATCGTGACGGAACCATAACCTTACGGGACAAGATCAGTTTTCACAGAACTTCAGACCCTCCTTTTGCCATTTCGTAGGCAATAACCTAAACTCACGTTAATCTGAATCTAGGTATATATCAATCTTCATCAAACCATCAAGATGTTGTTGGAGCATCATCCTATTACTTTCTACTTCTCTCGAGACAGGTCTCCGCACACACATAGTAGCACAAAGACTACAAACGGCGGGACCACACTGAATGCAAAGACAACAAGAGAAGAGAATAGCTAAAACTGTACCCAGGAAAATCCGAACTTTCCATCCCCATTTGGACAGTAGTCGCCAAAACCATCCAATCAATGACCAGTCTCCTTCGTCTACATGAATAGACTCAGAAACCTTATGCAATCTAGAGATGGCTTGGTATACTGTAGGGGCATTATCTGGTATCTGGTATGTAAACACAGCAACTAGATTGGATCAATTTACATACCCCTCCTCGATCTGCAAGTATGACATCTAACGCAATACAATTCTGCAATGTCATAAGACGATCCGCTTGAAGCTCCGCTGTAATATTACTGAGGGCACCTGCAGTTTCATTTATGGTGGCCTCAACCACTCTCGTAAGTTGTCGTATGTGTCTGCTATTGGCCATAGGACCCCAAAAGGGTAGGAAACCCTTGAAAAGTCTCCCACCTCTTTTGGTGCAGTATCTTCCTGATCGAAGACACCTCTAACATATCTTGTTCTGTGATAATCCATAGAAGCTGTGTATGTAGGGGGAAGCAAAAACGCCACATAACATGTGCCTGAAAAATCAGGTGGCAACCATGTGTAGGCTCCATCGTGACAAACAAAATATGTACCATTAGCTGGCACAAACGGAGGAGAAGTCTGAGATACATAAACATAGATTTGAGCACACACACTCTCACCTAGCTGAGCTCTAGGAGTTCGACCATTACCTCGTAAACAAAAGTGGCCTCGATGGGGTACGATCCAAATCGGGGGAGACCTTTTTCGTTTCTCCTTCTCTGTCAAACTAGTGCTATATCCAGTGACATTCCAACCAATATAAGCCTGTGCCTCATCCTTAGGGATAGCATTGTATGCATCAATATCTCGGATCATATCTACTATTCCCTTTATCAAAGCACTATTGCTCGGATTGTCTCTCATGGAACGCAAATGATATACCTCATTCGCGTAGATGAACATAGTCTTAAAAGCCCATACAGACCCATTGAAAGAAAAAGGCAAAACCAGATATGGCATACCTCTATCTGTCGTATGCGGCATAAGACCACATACCCAACTATTTGTAGTATTGACTACCAACTGATGCTGATGCAACAGCTGTATAAATGAGTTGTTAACAAATTCAGATCTCCTTGTCTGTTCATGTTCAGGCAACCTATAGAATTGGTGCAAAGAAACAGTAGTAGAAGAAAGCATAGGTTGGGAAGTGGGTGCAGATATCAGTGGTGTAGCATATACAATCCAACCCACACAAGCTAATGTGATACTTAAAAACACAAAAGAACACAATATAATAAAACATTTGTTACAGACCAATGTACACAATCACATCTTAAAATCTATTTTCTCAACAACTCTCTCAGTTACAAAAGACTCCATCCTCTAATGTGCTGCTCACAGCAATTTTCCTTCTTCACTTAAGTGTGCGTCCAGGCGTCCTAGACGTCCCTAAAACCGCAGACCTTTTGTCAATACGCAGGTCACCCCTTAAGAACTTATACCTTGACCCTGCAGCTGAACCCGGATGGTGGTTCGAAAAAGAAAAAGACAAAAAAATCTCTTGTCTGAAAGAGTGCGAAACACAAAATAAAACTCAATTTTATTAGTCCTTTTTAGGCCGTAGATTATAGCGTTCTTGACCAGACACAGTCTGATCTTGGAAAAGTGTCTCTGGATGCGTAGTATCAAGTCTCAAATGCGGCGGCACAGCTTCTTGTAAAACTTCGTCATCTGCACAATCCGACTGAGTCCATTTCAAATGCGCATCACTAAAGGGGACAAACTCCACAACTCTTTCGCTTTCTAAATCGCCAACACCATCCCTAATCCACCGGTCATATGGCAGGGGAAATGGAATCTTCTTACTGTGGGTGCCGTGCACCCAGTTCTTCTTGCCGAAAACCTTGACAGCAGCTTGAGTTGCTAGCAGGACTTGGTATGGACCAGTCCACCTAGGCTCAAGATTCTTTGTCCTTTGGAAATTCTTCACCAGAATCCAGTCTCCAGGTTGAATCGAGTGACCTGCATCCACAGAGGCTGAAGGCAAAGTATCATGTACCTGTTGGTGAAGAACACACAATTTAGCAGTCAAATCATGTAAGTAATCAACCAACATAGGGTACTCGATATCACTGTATTTATTTGGCCTCGGCACACCCCAAACATTCGCCGGACGACCAAAGACAATCTCGTATCGGCTAAGACCCGCACGTGAATGTACTGTCGTTCTTGTAGACAAAAGTGCCAATGGCAAAGCATCGAGCCATGCAAGGCCAGAGCTCGCTTGGATCTTGGCCAATTTAAGCTTAAGAGTGTCATTGTAGCATTCAACCAAACCAGCTGACTGGGGGTGATTCGCAGCATGACATTTCTGCCTTATTCCCAAACCTGCACACACTTTCTTCATAATCTAACCCACAAATTCACTTCCGCTATCACTCCATGCCATTCTCTGCAATCCAAACCTAGGGAAAAACTCCTTCAACAAAACCTTGGCTGTAGATAAGGCAGTATTATCCTTAAGAGGGTAAGCCTCTATCCATCTTGAAAAGGCGCAAACAACCACAAGGACATATTTCAGCTTGTTGCATCTCTCCATATGAATAAAGTCTAACTGTAGAACCTCAAACGGATACGTTGGAGGAGCAAAATGACCTGCTGGAGTTGGAGTTCCCATGCCAGGATTATGCATCAAACAGATCATGCAGTTTTTCACCAGATTCTCAGCACATTTAGGAATTCCAGCATTCTGCCATACTGGAGCCAACAACTTACATATCCCTTTCGAACTGATGTGAGCCAATCCATGTGCCATCATAACCACTGGAAGCACATACGCATCGGGCAACAACCATTGCTGATGTTCTGACAACTCAATCCAACAGCCAGTCGAATCCAACATTCCCGTAGTCTCTCTCCACATTCTCAATTCTTTCTCAGTAGCTTCCGCCTGAATCGATTTCACACTCTCTATTGTGTCTTCACACATTCCACTTTCCGGAACCCATCTAGCAGGGCCTGCAACATACATTTGACTCGTCACATTTTTCGCAGTTTCTCTCGCTACTTCATCGGCAAAAGCATTACCACGACCAACATCATCCGTAATCTTCCTATGTGCACTGCATTTCACAATCGCAACTTGTGTCGGCAAAGTAAGAGACTCAAGAAGTTCATTCACCAATTGTCCATGCTGAATTTTTGTACCATGGGAAGTAAGAAATCCTCTCTCTCTCCACAAACGTCCAAAACTATGAGCAACACCAAAAGCATATTGGCTATCAGTATACACAGTCACTCTCTTTCCTTTCGACAATACACACGCTCTCGTCAATGCAATCAACTCTGCTGCTTGAGCTGCATTCTGTGCAATACGTGCAGTTTCAACAATCGTGTGCAAAGTCGTAACCCCATACGCTGCAGTCGTATCGCCATTCGGAAGCTTAAAGCATGAACCATCTACCCATAAGGTACCATCAGAATTCGAAAGAGGACTATCTTTCAGATCAATTCTACCCTTCGTTTCCTCCTCTGTCCGGAGAAAACAATCATGCTGTTCCTGAACATCTGTCTCTACAGAAATCGGCAACAACGTAGCTGGATTCAATGTGTTGCACCGCTTTACGTGCACGTGACTAGCCAAAAGCGTCAACTCATAACCTGACAAACGTGCACTAGTAAGATGTTGCGTCTTCGTTTTATTCAATAAGGTATCCACTGCATGTGGGACCATCACAATCAATGTATTATCCAATACCAAACCAGCAGACTGTCGAATAGAAACAGCCGCTGCCGCTGTAGCTCTCAAACAACTAGGCAACGCCTTAGCTACTGGATCTAAAGTAGCTGAAAAATACGCACATGGGCGTTGCTTGTCTCCAAATTGTTGTGTCAACACTGACAACGCACAACCTTCTCTCTCGTGTACGTAAAGCATAAAAGGCTTACTGTAGTCGGGGGTCCCAACACTGGAGCAGAACACAACGCATCACGCAATTCAGAAAAACTTCTCTGACATTCGTCAGACCAAGGAAGAGGATTCGGTGTATCCTTAAGAGTAAGCGCAACAAAGGTTTTGCTAACAAAGAAAAATTCGGAATCCACTGTCTACAATATGAGGTGATACCCAAGAAAGCACGCACTTCTCTCTGTGTGGATGGTGCAGTCATTTGCGCAATCGCTTGTATACATTCTGGAGTCAATCGTCTTCCCTCCTTCGACAAGAGATGACCTAAGTAGGTCACTTCTTAGCGACAATATTGCAACTTCGAAGGTGACACTTTATGATGAAGGTCAGACAAATGTCACAACAAAGAAAGAGTAACTCCTTTACAAATCTCTTCGTCATCAGCAGCGACCAACAAATCATCCACGTACTGGATAAGAGTCGTACCAGAAGGCAAAACAAAAGTATCAAGCTGAGTTTTCAAAGCCTGACTATAGATGGAGGGACTTTCACAATAACCTTGAGTAGCGCGCTTAAACCGGAAGCTTCGGCCTCCTAAAGAGAAGCCAAAAATATCTCTACTCTCTTCAGCAATTGGAATACTAAAGAAAGCATTCTTCAGATCAATAACAGAAAACCAAGCCGCTGAAGCAGGGATCATAGTCAGTAATGCAGTAATGTCCGGGACAACAGGAAACTGTGGCACAACAATCTTATTGATCTCTCGAAGGTCGATCACAAACCGATACACAGGTGGCTGGGAAAAGTCAGTACGCTTAAGGACAGGCAAAACAGGACTTTTACACACATTACCTCTCGTTTTTCAATCACATCTTTCTCAACCAAATCATAGATAATCGCCAAAAGAGCTCTTTCGCCATCACTAGAGATCCTGTATTGAGGAATGCAAGGTAGCTTAGCATTCGATTTGAGGGTAACAACGTAGGGTGGAATCTGCAAAAGGCCAACATCATTTGGACCTGTAGCCCAGAGAGTATCAAGGAAAGAACGTAATTCCAGTGGAAGCCGATCTTTAGACAAATACATTGGAGAAATCACTTTCTTACCCAACTTAAGATGTACTCCCGAAGGAGAACAATATAATGTTGCATGCAATCTTTTCAACAAGTCCAAACCCAACAGATTCTCACCACAACCTGTCCTTAGAATAACAGGTGCTTCCAATTCACAAGGTCCAATAGAAAGAGACAAAGGGCAAGAAACCTGATTACGAACTGGGGCACCAGAAAATCCTACTGAAACATTCGTCAAGCCAGACAAAGGTGTGCCAGGGAGTTTAGAGTGCATGATAGAACTCTTTGCAGCGCAAGTATCCAAAAGAAAAGGTTCTGCCACACCTGATTTAATTACTTCAACATAAGGTCCACTCTGGTCTACTGGAACTGACACTACTCCCTCTCTTTGTCTATGGCTGTCCTAGCTATCGTTAAAATCAGCCCTCTCTCTTTCAACATAATAATCATCAGTGTAATATTGAGCAGACTGGACAGAAGGAACATTCTGTTGATCAAAACAATTCATAGAATTCTGAGGGGGAAAGGAACGTTCATTCTGGGGGAACACACCACATTCCCTACCTCTAGGTACTTGCTGGACACCATGACCTCTCACACCAGACGTACCATTCGCACGCTGTAGCAGAATCGGGCAACTATTCTTAAAGTGGCCTTCTTCCTTACAATAAGCGCACTGATTAGGGCCTATCGGGATTCGCTGAGGAAAAGACTCGGGCTGCTGCAACAATCTCTGAAGCTGTGGGGGTTGCTGGAACTGGAGCTGATTAGAGCGAGGCGGATACGCCTGCTGTAAAAGAACCTTCGTCTTTAATTCTTTAGTCTTCTTCTCTGCTTTATCTTTCTCATCTTTATCTCTGTTCTCATAATATTGTGCAGTAGCCAATATCTGGGCCGAAGAAGAAACTGCCCATGAACTCTCAGAGTCCTTCAACTCATTAGAAAGCTTGGGGAGCAAATTATAGACAAACTTATCCACAACCAACCTTTGACCACCTTCTGTACTCATGTCCTGACCACTATGATCAATGAATGTTTCCTCAAACCTAGTGAAGAAATCAGACACACTCTCGTCTTTCTTCTGCTTACATGCTGCTAACTTGTCCCAATTCACTCGCATAGGAGGTATCAAAGTCTTCATTAAAGTAATAATCCTACCGGGTAGATTTGCAACTAAAGGCTCAGGTTTGGCCCCTCCACCTTGTCGACCATCCGCAGCAAAAATATTCACCCACGTATCTCCCAACTCTACTGCATGATCCTCGTGACGGATCTTCGCCCACAAAGGTTGAGGGACTACATTCCCCAACAACATATCTAGGTCAGCTAAATTCATCACACACGCATCAACTGTCTGGGACAACTCCTTATAATAACCTGCTGGATTTTTACGGGGGTCAGGCAAAGTCTGCTTAAGAGCCAGAACTTCTGCTCTGTTCCAAGGAACATGTACCCAAACTCGCTGAAAATGAGCCGGTGCAGCCACAATACCATGAGCGGCATCAGCCATAACTGCCTCTCTCCATACCGGGGGAACCTCTCTCATCGGATACTGCTTCACTTTTCTCCTAACAGAAGGGTCAGGCTCAAACAACGACTGAGAAGGAAGTCTACACCTAAATGCAAGAAGCATCTCTACCGCTTCCTCAACATCGGGACCCACTATCGTCCCTTTAGCAAATTCAGACTGAATATTAAGTAGTTCCAATGGAAGTGGACCCAAGTCATTATCTTCCCATTCTTCACGGAGGAAAATACACATAACATCAAAAACATACCTTTGTTTTGGTGCCTCCCACTGTAGGAAAACATCCATAACCGTTCGTAAATTATACCTGGAGGCATTCAAAACCCATCTACGAGCAAGGAGATCTAACATTGTCCGCTCCTCGGAACTAGGGAGCTGACTAGGCGTTTGTTTCCATGCAGAAACGGGGGTCATACTCAATGGCCTAAAGAGAGGAGACAAAAGACTAGTGACAGTCTCAGTCATTCGCTGTCGAGCAGAAGGAGAAGAAGTCGACATGGGGACAGGAGACAAAGTGTTTTGAGACGACAAAGACATAGGATTAGTAGAAAAGGAAGTTAAAGGCAAAGGAGAAGAAGGCAAAGGAGTCTGAGGCAGAACCGTTGGCAAAGCTGGCGGCCCTAGAGGAGGCTGCGCCTGAGGAGGGAGAACCAACTGTGGAGGAACGGGTGACTGAACAACGGCAGGGGGTTGAACAACTGGGGGTTGCGGAGGTGCCGTAGCACTCTGCACATAAGGGGGTGGTAATCTCAACAAATGCAACATCAAAGGATCCTTTTCAGGGTCCTTAGTCACATTTGGAACAAGTGGTGGCAAAGCCAGGTAACATTTTTTAATGGCCATGCAATGTTGTCTATCTGACACCTCAATCGCACGATCTTCTTCGTCTTCTTTAAACTGCCTAGCAGCTTGCATTATTGATATATTCTTTTCTTTCCTATCTCTCTTAGCTTTCTTAATTTCTCGCTGTTTGGCTTCCTTACGCCAGAGGCGGAAAGAGTCAAACATCGCCTGCCAGGCTTTCTTCCTAAATAGATTAACTTCCAAATTATCTAAAACATCTGATTCGAAACTACCATGTTGTGCCCATCGTAAGACACCATCTTTCTTCGTATAGCGGACCCATACTTCATTATACATAATGGGACCCACACCATGCTTTGAATAGAGCTCATAAGTCGGAGTTCCAACCGGAGGTATCGGACACGAGTCCTCCAATCTGGAATCCCTGTTACAACTACAACAAAACCATTTCCTAAGTTTGCTAAGACCAGGTATCTTATAGCTCACTAATCTAGCTTCAAACTTCAAGGGGTTATCAAACACTATATACTCGCAAATATACGAGCTCCTCGGCTTTGGTATTTGCAAAAACCAAATCAAAGAACCCAAGAAACAAAACAAAGTCGTGGGAGCGACCCACTTATACTTAACCAAAATGTCTGTCACGCCACCAGAAGACCATCTAACGTCTCGCTTTAAAAATCTTCACAAGAGGGTCCAAGACAGGGCGACAGTCAGGGCAGCAGTCCTTCGTAGCCGTCGGAAAGGGGAAGCCTCACAGCAAAAACCTTCAGTCCACATTTGACATGCCGGGGTCGATGAAGTGGGGGCCCTCCTCCAGAATTTCCTCACGAAGCTCCTCACAATCTTCGGGCTTGGACCGGTACCGCTGGAGTCGCCCCACGTTGGGCCCCAGTTGAAGAACCGGGTTTCTAAACCCAGCGGCGCCAGGGGCATGCCCAAAGTCTTCGGATTCACCTGTCTTGGTATACAGAGACACGGGATACTTCTGGGTGGCGTCAAAGACCAAATTTATTAGCTGCAGCCAGTAACAGTGATCCTAGAAGTACAGCATGGAGTAATTCTCAGGAGACTGCTCAATTTTGTAAAGCAAGACATCTCCTTTTATACACAATATTCACTTTACAACATACACCCATTGCGCAAAATTCTGACCAATAAGGTACGTTCTCAAACAAAGTATCACATGACTGTTCGACCCGGCCTCGTGGCGTGGTCCTCCCTGACTGGTAGCAACACCCTTCCGAGCTTTATACCACAACAGACCCCTAAGTCCCCCGGCCTAGCCAACCCTTCCCTCCATGTTAACCATGACCGTCCCCGGACTTCCCAGTCCATGTCTCCATCTTCCCGGCCCGTAGGCCCTGTGTGCCCACTTCCCGGCACCTAAGATGGCTGCCGAGCCAGCGTGGCCTAGGCCGAGAGGCGCCACCCTGGCTGGAGGACAGAGCGCCCCCCTTGAGTGAGAGAGGGAGGAGCAGTATCTTTCACGCCTCCGACCGATCCTCGAGAAGTGGGTTTCGATCGCCCCTCCGGCCACCCAGAGGGCTGGCTCCACGCCTGCTGTATGTCTGGGACTCCTCCAGAACCTGACATGAATGGATCAAAGGGCCGCGTTGCAGGAAGCCCCAACAAGCGGCCCCCCAGGTGCCAAGACCCCTGCAGACCAGAACTCCGGAGATCAAAGAGGAGCAGTCCTATAACTGGGGATGCTCCGGGACTATTGGGAGATTCGATTCTGGAACGACGAGAGCCCTGCTGATGTGGTCGCGGCTCGCATGGCAGAGAAGGACTTCTGCTGGAACCACCTGAGCCCTGCTGAGTGACTCGCAGCTCCCTTGCAACTTTGAAACACCTGAGCCCTGCTGAGTGACTCGCGGCTCCCCGGAAGATCGTAGACCTCAGACATCATGCTTGAGCCCTGCTGAGTGACTAGCGGCTCCCTTGCAACTTTGCAACACCTGAGCCCTGCTGAGTGACTTGCGGCTCCCCTGAGGATCGTAAGACCTCCGACATCTTGCTTGAGCCCTGCTGAGTGACTCGCGGCTCCCTGACTCTCCCGGTCCCGCTGGACCCCAAAAGATCATCTCATATCCCCCGGCTCGAGGATTGAGAGCTGTGCGCCGGATACGCACCGAGATTGACACTGATCCTATAAGACTGTCCCGCTACCCCTACCCTGACCGAGACTCTTTGAGCCTTTGCTCTATTTGCAACTACCTACCTTTGCCGATCATAAAGATCCTTTGAATTCTGAGATAAAGAAACGTTCTTAAGAAGCTACGGTGTGGTGTCTCTGTGTCGTGTGGTGCTTGTGCAGTGTGTACGATCCTAGATTTGAGACTCTCCCACTGAGAAGTCTCTCGCCGGTGCTCGTCTTCATACCTAGGGAGGTGGGCCCCAGGGTGGTCAGGTACACTTCCTGCCCTCCCCTGAGGTCGCCTTCTAACATTGGTGGCAAGCGACAGGATACGGGCCGCAATCTAGAGATCGTACAGCACACAACTAACGCACTACCGAGCAAAGATGACAGAAGAAACCACCATGAGTATTGTTGAAGTTAACGCAAGTACGGCATTCCAGGTAGAACAACTGGAGGAGTACACGCACAAAGAACTAAAAGAATTCTGCAAAGAACTGGGAATCGCTACCACTGGCCTCAACACAAAGGAAGACATGCAGAAAGCCTTGAAAGCTTGGGTGGAGTCCGGAGCCCCCCGCACAGAAGGAGCAGCGGCGCAGCCAGACCGACCGGGACTCCCACAGACGGAAAGCAGCAGCAGCCCGGTACGAAGCATCGTACCAGACGGGGGTCTATCCCCGGAAGCGCTCGCAGATCGAGAAAGAAGTCGCCACCATGAGCTTGAGATGGCAAAACTAAAGATCGAAGGCGAAATAAAATTGGCAGAAAAGAAACTTGTGGTCGAGCAATTGAAAGTACAAGGGGAATTAGAAGAGAAGAACGAGCGAAGCTTGAAGGAGCTCGAGCTCAAGGCGAGGAACGAAGAGAACCGGCCCCCGGGGAACAGAGAGACCATACCCGCGGCCGAGCCGAAGGTCCACATCCCCAAGGATGTGGTCAAAGAGTATTACAAAAATGACGGCATCCAGCAATGGTTCAAGGCCTACGAAGTTGCCATGACCTCCAACCGAGTCCCTCAAAAGGATTGAGGGGCCGGATTGTGGGGTCGATTCCTGAGCGAGGGGAGAGACACCCTGCTCGATCTACCGTCCTCCGTGCAGACTTACTACAGCCACATGAAGGAGGCCCTCCTGACGAGATACGGCCTCACCCCAGAAATGTACCGCCAGCGGTTCCGGGACTGCAAAAAGATTCCTGGCACCACCTGGGTAGAGTACGTAAACTTTTTTAGCAGAGCATTTGAAGGATGGGTCAAGGGCAGCAAAGTGACCACCATGGAAGAACTAACTAACCTCATGCTGTGGGAACACTTGTCCACAAATTGTTTTGTGGAACTACGCCAGCATCTGCTCGACAGCAAGCTCGCAGATCCGAGGAAGCTGGCCGTCGAGGCGGATCGCTGGGTGAACACCCGGGTCTCCCGGGGCCCTGTAGGAGACTACCCCCGCACCAGTCAAGGACTACCCCACCAGAGAGGAGGGGGAAACCAAGGAGGACCCAGGGATGCCCAGTCTGGTCCCCAGCGTAGCCCCCCGAGAAACACACAGCCGAATTTCCCCGCACCTCCACCAGCTACTGCCGGTCCCCCGGGTAGACCGCACCGAGTGACCATCACATGTTTTAGATGTCAGAAGCCCGGTCACTACGCCGGTGATCCCCAGTGTCCATAGCCCCACGTATCCCTACCACCACTCCTAGGCAGTTAGCGAATGTAGCTCTAGGGGAAGAGTTTGAGGACACAGAGGAATGGGAACCTGCTGCCATGGCCCTAGTATCCCTGGGAGATAGAGAGATGGTCCCCGGGAACGCCCTGCCTCCCAACACCAAGAAGTACCGCCAGTCAGTAATAGTGAATGGCCACGGAGTGGAGGCCCTCCGTGACACCGGAGCCAGCATCACGGGTGTCCTTAGCCATTTAGTGCGAGAAGACCAGATCCTCCCCAATGTCCTGTGCCCCGTGATGTCAGCAGATAACTCTGAGAGCTTGTGTAAGGTAGCCCTGATACCGTTTGAATGGGAAGGAGTAGCTGGAAAACTGAAAGTAGCAGTACAGACCTCCCAACCTGTGGACTGCCTCCTGGGGAACGACCAGGAAAGTTCTCCATGGAAGCAGGTCGAGCGCCGAACCCACCTCGGGATGATGGGTCTTCCCGAGTGGGTGTGCGCCACCACTCGATCTATGGCCGCCCGACGGCCCCCTGACAGAGAAGTCGAGGATGAAACCGCCAGCCACCCCCCTGGGGATGGCGACAGGGCCGAACCAGCCGAAAACTCCAACCTCTCCCCACGAGGAGAGGAAGTCGCGAACGACAAATCCATACGCCCGACCCCGCACAGATCACCGAGCTGGGTGATTTGCCCGAATTGGCGCAGTGGCGCCACGAAGGGGGTCCCTCCCGAGAGTAGTTCTGCAGGGAACAAGCTACCTGTCCTTCCCTGGTCGGACCCCGGCAACAGGCCAAAGCCCAGGCTGCGGGCGACCAATCTGGAACCCACTGGCTGTACTGGGAGAATGACCTTCTTTACAGCGAGCAGAAGTCAGCGGAGCTAGGGTCAGCCCGAGTGCTGGTGGTACCCCTACGCTTCCGCGACTTCCTCCTGGGCTTGGCCCACGATGTACCCCTAGCAGGCCACTTGGGCCAAGACAAGACATATAGCCGCCTGGTCACACACTTCTATTGGCCCAAAATGAAAGCGAACGTAGAGGCCCACTGCAAGTCCTGTCCCACGTGCCAGGCTAGTGGAAAGAGCGGAGGAAAGCGCAAGGCTCCCCTCCAACCATTCCCCGTCGTCAGTACCCCCTTTGAGCGGGTCGGAATTGACATAGTGGGGCCGCTGGACCCCAAGACCTCTCAAGGTCACTGCTTCATCCTCGTCCTAGTGGGCCATGCCACTCGATACCCTGAAGCCATCCCCCTACGCACCATCACGGCCCCCGTGGTGGGCCGGGCGCTGATGGGAATCTTTTCCCGTGTAGGATTTCCTTGAGAAGTCGTGAGCGACCGCGGGACAAACTTCATCTCCCAATACATGACATCCCTTTGGCAGCAATGTGGAGTGTCAAAACCGGTTCACCACTCCGTACCACCCCCAAGGAAATGGCCTAGTAGAGCGGTTCAACTGGACTCTAAAGGGGATGATCATGGGCCTAGAGGAGCCCCTCCGGTGTAAGTGGGACGTCCTGCTCCCCTGCCTCTTGTTCGCCTACCGGGAAGTCCCCCAGAAATCCTTGGGGTTCAGCCCGTTTGAATTACTGTACGGACATCCTGTCCAGGGGCCCCTCAGCCTGGTCCGCGAAGGTTGAGAGACGGCATCCCGAGACCCTCCTCAGGAGGTGTTACGGTACATTCTGACCCTCCGAAACCAGACTAGGAAGTTCCAAGAACTGGCGGAGGCCAACCTGGAGGCGAGCCAGGAAGAAATGAAGCGCTGGTATGACCAGAATGCCACTCTGGTCAAGTTCCAGCAGGTATGGGTCATGGCCCCAGTAAAACCTTGCGCCCTTCAGGATAAGTGGACGGGGCCCTTCAAGGTGATCGAGCGGAAAAGCCAAGTCACATACTTGGTGGACGTCCAGTTCCCCCGGAACCCCCTGCGGGTCCTGCACGTGAACCGCCTCAAGCCTCACTTCGTGTGGACGGAGTTGAGCCTGCTACTGGCCACAGATGACGGGGCGGAAGAGGAAACTGAGCCTCTCCCTGACCTCCTGTGCACCAAAGAGAAAGATGGCTCTGTGGAGGGAGTGAACCTCTCTTCCTCCCTCAATCCCCAGCAACGCAAAGACTGCCGCCAGCTCTTGGGGCAGTTCTCCGACCTGTTCTCTCTCCCAAGGTCACCGACTGGTCTGTCCACGACGTGGACACCAGAGACAGCCCGCCGGTGCGACACAGAGCCTACCGAGTCCCCGATCGGGTCCGGTCCTGCATCCAGGCCGAGGTCTCGAAGATGTTGTCCTTGGGGGTGGTCGAACCCTCAGACAGCCCCTGGGCCAGCCCAGAGGTGCTGGTCCCGAAAGCTGCTGCCCCTGGAGTCGCCCCCGAACTGAGGTTCTGCGTGGACTACCGGGGGCTCAGTGCAGTCACCCGAGTCGACGCTCACCCCATTCCCCGCGCAGATGAGCTCATTGACCGTCTCGGGTCTGCTCATTTCCTCAGCACCTTTGACCTGACCTGCGGATACTGGCAAATTGCGCTCACAGAGGGAGCCAAGGAGCGGTCCGCCTTCTCCACCCCGGACGGGCACTATCGCTTCCGCGTGATGCCCTTCGGGATGAAAAATGCCCCGGCCACCTTTCAGAGACTGGTGAATAGAGTCCTGGCCGGGCTGGAAGAGTTCAGTGCCGCATATCTGGACAATATCGCGGTTTTTAGTTCAGAATGGAGCGAGCACCTCCGGAGAGTTTTGATGGCCCTGCGCCAGGCAGGCCTCACAGTGAAAGCCAGCAAATGCCAAAATCGGGCAAGGATCGGTGGTCTACCTGGGGCACCAGGTCGGAAGTGGGCATGTCGCCCCTCTGCAGCCTAAGATTGACGCCATCCAAGCCTGGGATCCACCCACCACCCAAACAGAGGTCCGAGCCTTTCTGGGCCTCACCGGTTATTACTGGAGGTTCATCCGAGGGTACGGCAGCCTCGTAGGTCCTCTCACAGAGCTAACATCCAAAAAGCAACCCCAGAAGGTGCACTGGACCCCTGCCTGCCAAGAGGCGTTTGACGCCCTAAAGAGAGCCATGTGTACTGCCCCGGTGTTACGAGCCCCTGACTACTCAAAAGAGTTTGTGGTACAGACAGATGCTTCAGAACATGGCATCGGGGCCGTACTATCCCAACTGAATGAGGAAGGTCTAGACCAGCCTGTAGCCTTCATTAGCCGGAGGCTACTCCCCAGAGAGCAGAGTTGGAGCACCATCGAACGAGAAGCGTTCGCCGTAGTCTGGGCCCTCAAGAAGTTACGGCCCTACTTGTTCGGAACCCATTTCCACGTCCAGACGGATCATCGACCATTGCGGTGGTTGATGCGGGGCGAGAACCCCAAACTGCTGCAACGGTCGATATCCCTCCAGGGGATGGATTTCACTGTAGAACATCGCCCTGGTACCAACCACGCCAACGCTGACGGCCTCTCCAGGTTCTTCCGCCTCAGCGAAGAAAACCCCCAAGAGGATGGGTAGTTCACCCCGACTTTCAGCTGGGGGGGACGCATGTTAGACCCGGCCTCGTGGCGTGGTCCTCCCTGACCCGTAGCAACACCCTTCCGAGCTTTACACCACAACAGACCCCTGAGTCCCCCGGCGTAGCCAACCCTTCCCTCCATGTCAACCATGACCGTCCCCGGACTTCCCAGTCCATGTCTCCATCTTCCCGGCCCGTAGTCCCTGTGTGCCCACTTCCCGGCACCTAAGATGGCCGCCGAGCCAGCGCGGCCTAGGCCGAGAGGCGCCACCCTGGCTGGAGGACAAAGCGTCCCCCTTGAGTGAGAGAGGGAGGAGCAGTATCTTTCACACCTCTGACCGATCCTCGAGAAGTGGTTTTCGATCGCCCCTCCGGCCACCCAGAGGGCTGGCTCCACGCCTGCTGTGTGTCTGGGACTCCTCCAGAACCAAACATGAATGGATCAAAGGGCCGTGTGGCAGGAAGCCCCAATAAGCGGCCCCCCAGGTGCTAAGACCCCTGCAGACCAGAACTCAGGAGATCAAACAGGAGCAGTCCTATAACTGGGGATGCTCCGGGACTATCGGGAGATTCGATTCTGGAACGACGAGAGCCCTGCTGACGTGGTCGCGGCTCGCATGGCAGAGAAGGACTTCTGCTGGAACCACCTGAGCCCTGCTGAGTGACTCGCGGCTCCCCTGAAGATCGTAGACCTCCGACATCGTGCTTGAGCCCTGCTGAGTGACTTGCGGCTCCCTTGCAACTTTGGAACACCTGAGCCCTGCTGAGTGACTCGCGGCTCCCCTGAAGATCGTAAGACCTCCGACATCTTGCTTGAGCCCTGCTGAATGACTCGCGGCTCCCTGACTCTCCCGGTCCCGCTGGACCCCAAAAGATCATCTCGTATCCCCCGGCTCGAGGATTGAGAGCTGTGCGCCGGATACGCACAGAGATTGACACTGATCCTATAAGACTGTCCCGCTACCCCTACCCTGACCGAGACTCTTTGAGCCTTTGCTCTATTTGTAACTACCTACCTTTGCCGATCATAAAGATCCTTTGAATTCTGAGATAAAGAAACGTTCTTAAGAAGCTACGGTGTGGTGTCTCTGTGTCGTGTGGTGCTTGTGCAGTGTGTACGATCCTAGATTCGAGACTCTCCCCCTGAGAAGTCTCTCCCCGGTGCTCGTCTTCATACCTAGGGAGGTGGGCCCCAGGGTGGTCAGGTACACTTCCTGCCCTCTCCTGAGGTCGCCTTCTAGCACTGATGAAAAGCTCAGTTTGCAATAACCCAACCCAAAGTTAATCATTGGGAATGTCCCAAATCCAATCTCCACAAGCCGGACAAACCCATAATTGAAAGGCACAATGCATGTAATAAAGGAGCATAGAAAAGGAAACAATGACAGAAAACGAGCAAGATAAGGCATGTGTAAGGAGACTAAAAGTAAACGATGTCCTGAACATTGATTGGCAATCTCAGACAACGATCAAACCAGGGAAATTGGCTTAGCAGGGTCAGTTTCAGGTGAAGGAATCAGATCCTTGCAATTCACCTCGGAGTCAAGAAAGACCCTGTTAATGTATACCAATACGGGAAGGCCAGGCCGCTTCGTTCGTTCGACCACATTTGTCGGCCTGCGTGATGGCAATACAAAATGGAGGCTAAAACAAAATGGAACCCATATTGGAGACGAAGTCTCTGAATACGTAATGAACTTGCTAGTTAACGTGACGAATTCACTCCATAGTAGCCGAACTCACTAAATACGGTACGACATCACCAAAATCGTGACGGAACCATAACCTTACGGGGCAAGATCAGTTTTCACAGAACCTCAATCGGAAGGAGAGTCCTGGAAGTCCCGAGATCTGGAGAAGAACTACGAGGACGTCAGACGCCAAGATCCCGAAGAGGAAAGCCCTGAGACGTGGACCGAGGAGTGGTGGGTCCCGGAGGACGCAGACGCCGCCACAACTCCGGAGAGTTGTGGGCCAGTGCGGTACGTGATGGGCAAAGGGACTCAGGGAGGGGGATGGAGGGCGAATTGGGTGGCGGGAGGTGGTATCAAACCACGGGTCAGTAGAAATTGTGTTCACCTTTACCTAGTGACTTGTTTTGGTTTACACGCCCCACCCATGTGCACTTACCCCCCCCCCTTTCCGCCTGCCTGCAGAGAGACTTTCTTGTCGGGGCACCAAATAAAGACCATTGGCCAACCCCCCCCCTCACGTGGTTTGGTGAAGGTATATTGGCTTAGAAAGGACAAGGTTTTGACCGCTGCTTACTTTGTTTTTCTTTTAGCCTAACCCGGGACCCCAACCCAGTGGAGGAAACCCGTAATAGGTTTCACGAATAACCAAGGATAAAACACCATCAAGATCAACTAGGACCCTGGGAAAATCCATACAGATAACAGAGGATTTACGGACTTCCCTTCTAATTACCGAACTTTTGATTTACCTAGGCCATCTCTTACCTACCTGATTTTGTTTGTAACCTTAATAAAACACTGTTTATTGACCCCATAGGGCCTCCTCGCTTCTGCTTCCGACCATCCCTCAGACAGTCCCTGACTGCTTAAGCCAATTTTCCAAGGAATTGTTGTGACTTTCTGGTACGGGTGAGTAGCCATGCCTGTATTTGGACTGCATGGGCTATGTCTAAATATGAGTATGATTTCTATGCCTATATTAGGGCAATGTGAATTGTACCTATATAAGGGCATGAATCGGGAAAATTCACTCGGTGCCTAAATCGTCACACAACAGTTCCACCACGCATTTGGTGGTGCCATCTTTCAAACGTTTATCCTGGAGTGGCAGAATTTTCTATAGGTCCACAGCATTACATTGGAACCGTCTCTCTTATAATCTAATGCAGGATCTGAAGTCATAGGAGAGAGTACAAATGACCTTCAAATTGATACAAAAATATAAACTTTAAGAGCTGAGCTAGAAGTAGAAAATTCATCACCTACATTGCCAGGCACAGGAGTGAGGCTTTACATGTCAGCAAGGAGCACACACTTGGGAGCATTGGCTAGCAGATCGCTTCCCCTGTTACAGTTAAGCTAAGGTAATATTTTACCGTTCACAGCTGTTTCAGAGTCTAAGTTTGGGTTACGTTTTTTTTTCTTGATGGACCCTTGATTCCGATGAGACTGTCTCCCACACAGGATGTATTCATCCACAACTATTTTATTTGGATAGGAGGATCTTCCACTCAATTTTAGGTGTGGGAACCCAAACTCTTGGGTTCAGTATACACCGAGTGTGTTTTGGGTCTGCCTAGGGTGAGCAGTTGTCCGTTAATTACAAAGAATGTTGATAAATCGAGGCTAATATATGTGGTCCGTTATTGATTTGATAACGGACAGCATTTGTTCATAATTTCAGCAAAGTTTATTTTAAAAGTACACTTTGATGTACACTTATGTCTCTCTGCTGTGTATATATTAGCAGTGGGGGTCTTCACTCGTTCATTGACAGGTTCACATTTAAACGGGAAGCAGATCCAAGCAGATGTCTTGTTTCGAATGCACTGGAGGGCCACTGTGAGTGTGCAAGAGCAGAAACACCAGAACAGAGCCAGTGAAACAAACAGCACACGCTCCATATTACAGACGACTCTCCTGTGGCACCACTTGTTACCACTGTCCAGCCTGCTGCCGACCTCCAGTCCCGAGACATTTAAGATAGGATGACGCAGACTTGGTATCTGGACATTTAAATGTTTTCCTTTCTCTATGAGGCTAATTGCATGACATTCACTTTCCATGATGAAAATATGAAGTGAATAAAGCAATAGGAAAGGGCAGAAATGGGTTCCCCAGTTTTGCCAAGCCCCTGCACACTCCCAGCTCATTTTTTTTGTAAAACATGTCCTACCTCCCGTTCAAAGGAAAAAATAAAACAGTGAGCTGTTGGCTAACCCACATGCTGCAAATAACTCTCAGCAATATGTGGCTGCTGACTAATTAAAAACTTAGTAGAACCTACTAAGCTATTCCTTTCTAAAATTGATGAAAGAACAGCCATTGATGTTAGGTAATAGTACAGCATTCACACCCTGTAACTGTAATATATCAATATATGAAAAACTAATAAAAAAATTAGATTTAAACAATGCTTTTTGCTCAGCAATTCTGATGCAGCACAATTTTAAAAATCATGCTGCATGACAAATTTATTGACTGAAGAGGTGAAAAGCTGAAAGTACACGTTGCACATGTTAGACACAGTTGACACATGAAACTGAGACAAGTGTAGTAGAAGCACTGTAAAAGTGTACTTTAAAATAAGATGAAGAAAACATGCATTTAAGACAATACTAATACATACAAACAAGTTGTACTAATACATTTCTAATGCACATGTTGCTTATTAATGTTTATTGATGGAATTTTGATGTTAAGTGAAGTTGCCTAATGTTTTGATGCTTTCTTTCAGAATGCATCAGTTAAAAAAGTCATTGCAAAAACGAGTAGAAATGAAATACAAGCTTGAAACTTTGCATAGTAAAACTAGAGCTTCTATAATTTATGAAACATACAAAACACATTTCGTAACATGAAGTTAGAAAAATATGCTCTTAAATGAGAGTTGAGAAAAGTTGTAGTAGTGAGAACTATATACAACTCACAGTTTGAATTGATTTAATTACATTATATTTGATGTTGATTTAAAACCTATTTCAAGAAAATGTGTAATGCTAACTTAACGGCTTTTTCAAAAATGCTTTTTCTCTGGTGCAAACCTTTTCCCTGGCTTAATACAATACCCCGTTTACAACTTGCGAAATGTTGATTATTTGTCCTGTACATGTACCAATCTTGACATTCCTAAATGTTTCTCAATGTCCAAGGTGGAATTAGCCTGTGGGAAAAGGAATTCAGCTATTTGCTATGGATGGTTACTTGGCATCTCCTTACACTGATGTTAGGCCTATGTTGAGTACCAAATCTCTTGTTTCTCATGACCAGCATGGGAAAACAACTCACTGTTTTAACCCCTTTGCCGCTGGGCTAATTCCCCCGCGGTGCGGGGGGAGGGGGGCCGCGCACGGCGCCGCGGTGCTGATGACGAGCCCAGGCTCGACATGCAGCACGGTGTTCGTGTGCTGGTGACGAGCCTGCCCACGCAATGGAACGCTCAACACAGCGGGGGAATTATCCCCATGTGTGAGCGTTCCACGGCTCATGACGAGCCCAGGCTTGTCACCAGCACACGAGCACCGTGCTGCATGAAGAGCCTAGGCTCCTCATCAGCACAGAAGGGGTTAAGTGTCCTAGGTGACATTATGTGTATATGGCAATGTGATAGTCTTTCGATGGTTTAGTCATGCCGCGCCAATAGAAGTTGCTAGAGACTTTATAAAAGAAGAAACCCCAAAGAAGGGGCAACGCCATACTTTTTCTTTTCCTTGTGTGAGAGGATGCTATGCTGATCAATTTTTGAGAACTCTCTCTTACTTTGGACTGCTTTACTGATGCTATCGGTGGTAGCTGATGGACTGAAACCTTCTATAACTAATGATTTCAATTTTTCATTTCTTTATTTCCTTGTTCTACGATAATGGACTTGCCCTTAATAGACTTTAAATGTGAAGCCTGTGCCCTTCTTCATAGGATTTTAGCTGATAGGTAACAAACTATTCCATCTACCTTAATGGTAGTCGAATCTGTAACCCAAACCTATTCTGATAAAAATCCTTCGATAAAGCCTGCTTAAATGTTTAGCACTATTATACAAGCTGTGATATTCTTAACCAAAATTCTTAAGAGAATGCTTGTGGCAATGAGCTTTAATCTCTATTACAATAATCCAATTAATCAAATACCTGTCTGAGTCGATTATTGAGTCCTGTTGGTTCTTCCATTCAAGTGTGCTATTTAAGTGTATTGTAGGGAAAATCATCAAGCGCTATCCGAAAATCAGGTGTTACTTATTTTGTTTTGTGTTGCAGTTGCAGAGCATTTGGTCTGCATAATTCTAACTCGACTTAACTTCTTCAGGAGGTTGGGTCTTCCTGATGCTATTCTTTATTTTTAGAGCATGGTCTTGAGAGTGGTGTGCCTTAATCTGATCTCAAATTTGTGGGTTGGCTGTCAATTATTGGTCCTAATTGGACAAATAAAGTAGTGTTTTATTTCCCTAATTTCCAACCCTCCTATCGGAGGAGAAAGATTTGTCAGAGGATCATTGCCTCTGTGGTAAATGCAAGTACTGTAGATTGTCCAATTGTAAAGGGCCCAGTAAGGTTAGACTAGTAAACAGAGTAAGCGTGAAGTAAAAAATGTCCCACACTTAGGCTGCAACAATTCCCAACTGGAATAGACAGCTTGATACATTTTGAATGGATGTGTATTAAGCGGGTTTAAGTGGTAGCAAGGATAAAATGGGCAGGATCATTTTTAGGTCTCAGCAAAACGCGCGGAAGCGCGTCTCGCCGAGATCTTTTGTTAGCGAGTGTGCTTCCCAGGAGACAGTTCCGGCCGCGCGCATCCTTGGAGCCGATTTGAAACGGGAACGCGCGCTGTGGCCAGGCGCTGTCTCCTGGGAAGCTCAAGCACCACACACGCATGCGCATACACACACACAAGCGCCCATGCACGCACGCACATACATACATACAGAGACACCCCCCCTGACACATACACACACACGCGCACACACACAAGTGCACCGAGGCCCCCCCTCCCCCGCCGTCACCGTCGCACACATACATACACACACACAAGCATACACGCACACACACACACACACAAGTGCACCAAGCCCCCCCAGCCTTTTGGAACTTACCTGGCCAATGTCGGGGACTCTGCTCTCAGCACACGGCGCCCAACCTCCTGCTGGCGCGGCCCCGGGGCTCCACACCGCTCACAGGAGCCCCGGGCGCGAGACGCATTTGACTCCGCCTGCCTCCTCTTCCGGTCTGGACGTGGCCCCGCCAACGTCACAGGCGACCTTGCCTGACTTCCAGGGCATCCACCTATCAAAACCAGACAACCGATACGCCTTGGGAGAATCTGAGCACGGAAAGACACATAAGGCGAAAATAAAGTGATTTTGCCGCTGCAGCACAGAATGTTTTGAGCGACCTCGCAAAGCTCAGACCCAACCACGGGAGCCACCAGAATGACTCATCTAAAAACACTGTTGAGATGCAGCCAAGCCGCCTCGCCCCGGGCAGCCCGCTGTGGCACCCCTTCAATGGTGGGCCCATTCCAACCTCCGCACAATGAACTTCGCTCCAACACCAAAAACCAACCTGATTAGCGATGCGGGCACCTAAACACCCCGCCTAGGCACCAATAGCACCCTAGATGTACACACCCCTTGTGCAAACCAAGTGACCATTCCAGAATCTGAAAACTCCAGAGCGTTCCCGACAAAGCCCGTACCCGACACCTCAGCCATGCAGACCACCAAACTGCCCCCCAAAACTGTGCGTCCAGATCCCAGGAACCTGAATGCCCCCCCCCCCCCCCCCCCCCCACTTCCGATCCCAGCCATCGGCATCACCGATTGCCACATCCATCACGACGATGCAAAGTCTGTACTCCACTCCATGGTTGCACCACAAAGGAGTAAATCATCTGTGCTAATAACCCATGGAATGCCCCATTCCCATGATATGCTCCGGCTGGTACAGAGATCTAAACCCCAACCCCCGCTTCACCGACCCCCCCTAGGTTTTTCCATGGTAAACTTTACTTTGAAAAGAAACACATGGGTGGAAAAAGCAGTAGAAAGTGCAGATAGGTTCGGAATGGCGCCGGAAATGAGGCTGTTGACTCCGTACGCTCTGCAAAAATGTTACAGGGTGATTATAGGCATTGCTGTGCAGGGGTGGAGTTGCAGACTTTGGTAACATCACACGAGGGACTGAGGCTCACAGAATAGGAAACACTGCATGATCACGCCTACATCGCAAGTGGTGAGACAACACGCCTGTCAGAAGCCTACAACCCCTTAAAAACACCCAGAACAATGTACTATATAACCTTTACCACCTCTACAGTACCGAATAACCACCAGTACAAAATCCCCCAGGGAAATCCCCAAACTTTCCAACGCCTCCCGTGGCACCAATCAATTTAAAAACACGTCTCTCCAAACAACCCTCCATAAAGCAATACAACACCACCTTTACCAAGAGAATACTCGTCATTATCTCCTCAACTCCCCAACACAGCCAGACCCCTAACATTCAAAGGGCAAAGAACTATGTTTTTGCATTTGTCACCCAGAGTGGGATGGGTATGCCCGGACGTGGGTCCCGTGCTCTCCGTGGCACTGGAGTCGAGCTATCCTGGCTGATGAGGGTTGAAAGCCCAAAACCAGTCCTAGAATGCCGGTTTCCAGTCCAGTGAGGACCTGGCAGCTCGGGCAGGGCCGTTCCCACTGGGCGCAGAGTACTGGGCGCAGAGTAGTGGGCGCAGTGTGCAGAGTAGTCAGTGCAGTGTGCAGAGTAGTCAGTGCAGTGTGCAGAGTAGTCAGTGCCGTGTGCAGAGTGTGCAGAGCAGTGAGTGCAGTGTGCAGAGCAGTGAGTGCAGTGTGCAGAGCAGTGAGTGCAGTGTGCAGAGCAGTGAGTGCAGTGTGCAGAGCAGTGAGTGCAGTGTGCAGAGCAGTGAGTGCAGTGCAGAGTAGTGAGTGCAGAGTGCAGAGTAGTGAGTGCAGAGTAGTGAGTGCAGAGTGCAGAGTAGTGAGTGCAGGTGCAGAGTGCTATGTATTGGCAATGTAAATGACAATGGTATTTATTTATGATTTAAAGAAAAAAAAAAGAAATGTCATGAGCAATGCCAATAGCTCTACCTTTAATGATGCCGAGACCATTGCATTGTAAATGCTTGTTATTTTTAGTCTCTAGTTTTCAGTGAGGTGGGATAGGGGCACTTACTATGTAAGTTTGGGTCGTACACATCAGCCATTAAACTATGTAATGGTGGCTTGCCATTTGTTCATACACCTTGAACTGCAAGTTTCCTTGCTGGGCAATGATGTGGCAGACTGGCATCAGAGCTGTGGGTTTTTCTTTTAGCACCCGCAGTTGCATCTCTCCACCACTGTAATTTTTGTCCACTTTAGGAGGCAAGGACATGCTTAATGTCTGGGGTGTGTATGATGATGGGAAATGGCTGCCTTTGCTTAGTAGCTCTGTGATAGCTCAAGTCATGAAAGGGAGAGGCTACCTTATGATTTATATTCAACGCTTGTCTTTAGTGTGAGCTGTTGATTGTTTGAATTAGTTTAGTGATTGCCTGGTTGTGTGGCTTCCCGCATTTTAGCCCAATGAACCTCTATATTTCCACAAAGTAACCAAACTGCTGCCCTCTTACCACCAGTTGGAAAAACAGCACAGATATCCAACTAACAATGCTGCAAGCAAGATCCATCCCCACCCTCTACTACCGTCCACTGCTGCTATCCAAGCCAGGCATAAATCTTCATCATGAACCCCATCAGGCCAGGAAATGCAAGTTCTCTAATCCACATCTGGATGCATTAGCCAAGGAGGTTATGTGGCACCAAGATGTTTCATGAGACCCATTATGTCATGCTAGGGACACTGTCATTCGGCACAAGCAGGAGACAATGTTTAAAGTGAGGGGGCACCCCAACAATATGTATCAGCAACTGTCGGAAGAGAAGATGTCTGCTACCCTAGACTTACCATGAGCCCAAAATGAAAGATTAGGATGCCAGGACTTGGCACATGACACAGCAGGGATTCTGAAAATGGCAAGTCAACTTGCAACTAAGCCCTTCACACTACAATCCACTCCACAACATCTGTGATAAGTTCATAAGGATAACTAGAAAGCTGTGCCTTCCTAATGTGTCTGAGATAGAATGTGTTAGAAGCTGGCAGAGAACTGATATTCAGTCGCTTTGTGAACTGGCATGCAATTTTCAGTATCAGAACAGACATCCACACAAACTTGTGGGTTGCACAGTACAATAACAAAAAACAACATTGGCACGCATAATAGACTGCCAGTGTTACTGTGGCTAGATGACATTTATTGTACCGGGAACAGGACATACAACTACAGAACAACTGTGTACTGGAATATTAGACATATCAGAAGGTCTATATATCAGCACACTCCAAGTTATCCACCTACACAGAGACATACACCCCTTTTCATTAACTTTGTGACGTATACATACTTGTTCCCGATGGCCACTAACCATTAGCACCAACAGTACATGAGGTGTAGATGTGCATGGCAACATACAAATATGTGAGACTTCTTCATGGGCATTTTCACTTCCTGACAACTTACACTATGAGAACTCTGTTGCCGTCAAGATGTCAACTACCTGTACCACTCCAATGTCTATTACCAGTGCACTACTTTGGCAACCACCACTGTCATATCAGTGAAAATCACTAGTACCACAACTATGGCAAGCACTGCCATTGCCTCTGCCACTTACCATTACTCATGCCTCCAACGCGATAAGTAAAATCCCCTCTATGGTGTCCATGGCCACCTCAGATACACCTATTACTATTGTAACAACAGGAACCATTCCTGCCATGTGTGCCCAAGCCACTGTTTATAGCACTGCTGTTGCTGGTCTCTTTACAACAACCAATGCACTCAGCCTTATGGTGGCCTGTTAGACAGGCTTCAACAACAACAACACAATGAGGGAGGTACCCAAAGACCAGTGAGGGACTGGGTAAACAGATATGCAAAAAACACAAAGAGTCCCTAGGTGGTGGGGGTATATACCCTACAGCGTAGACTAACCCAACCAGAAGGCTCAAAGGGTAGCTACGATGTCAAGGACAAAATAGTCTTTAGCTTAACATACACGTAATTTACAAATACAGGCTAACAGTCAGTATAGGAACCCTGTCTACAAATCACCACATTAGTTAGGAGACTATAATCTTTACCAGTGTAAAAAACAGTTTATTAAAAACAATACAGTTTAAGTTTGCATTCATAAAACAATTATACATTCAAACATATATTAAAAAACCAAAGAGTCGACGCGGCGTTTCGGTGTCTTGTGTCGATGATAACACCTTCTTCAGGACGGGGTTTTTTAGTTAAAAAAATCTCTCAGAGATTGAGGGATTTAGGGCATATGAGGTCTCATGAGGGTACAGTTTTCTTCAGTCATTAGTCTGACTCTCATGGACTTATCTTCATTCGATGTAGTTTAAAAACAATTTTGTTCCACCTGGATATAGGTATTCATTAAAATTATCTGTGCTGTATCAGGGGTGACCACAGTATATCAATTCGGCTGTATAACATGTAACTTTAGTTGTGTAATGTTGGGGATGATCCAACTTATCTCATGTGGGTAGAGGTCTTCAGGTTTGTTTCATTCCCTTCTACCAGTTCGCATACTATTCCTTCATGATTCTCAGAATAGCGCTTATTCCTGCGTATCGGCCTCCCTGTCACCTGGTCCTCATACAGCTCCCCCATGTTAGACAGGCTTGCCACAGGACGGGCTAGCAAAAAGATTGCCGCCTGCTACCCCAACACTGCAAACAATCTCCCATAAAGAAGGGCATTGTCCCGGTCTGACGCATCCCTGTGCCTCTTCAGACTGTGCAGGTGGTAAGCACATCTGCGCCAGATTATTTTTAGCAGGGAGTCCCATGTCTTGTTTTATAGCAGGGACTAAATGCCACTTTCCCTGGTTACAGCAGATGACAAATCCCAGGCTGCTCCACATAGTTTTTAGGTAATGCACACTCCTGATGCATGGCAAAGATAAATGTTTTTGTTGGAGTGCATAAATCTCCCATACAATATTTCTTAATAGTTGATAAAGGAGGCTTCTCATTCTTGGTAAGTGGTATGCTCCCACCCTCTGTTTTATAGAAGAGAGTAAGTGCCTACTCATGGTTTGTAGCAGGGATATATTTGCATGCACACGCTTCATAGTTGATGAATGTTTCTTTTGGTGCATGGCTTGGTGTAAACCCCCATTTCACCTTTTGTTGTTCAGTGGCAAAAATGGATGCCAGCAGTAAGCCAAAAATTGCCTCCTATCTGCAATGACTAGCATGGCTGTCAACAATATGCAAAGGTCTGGTGCACCTCCCAAACATACAAACACACCAACCCTTCACTCATCCCATCACCCACACCACCGGAGCACACAGCAGTCAGTTCCTTTATAAGAGTTTTCGATCAAACTTAGTGAACGATGCTCTTAAGCAATGGACTTTTTTCGAGAAATACATATGATTAAAAGGAAAAATCAATTACATGCTTTAGGATTCTGCAAAAGTGAAATGTGAACATGAGCTGGGCTGAGTTTGAGGGTGTAGCGCAGATAAAAGAGCAATTGTGCTTTGTAAATGTCTTATCTGAGCTGTTGCTTCAAAACTTAGGCCAGTGCTTCACAGTGGGCTCTTTCGTGTTTCTTTTTTTATTTCAGTAAGTTTTTATTGAAAATTATATTTACAAGGTGCGTAACCCTGAACTGCACCCTCAGGTCAGCAGTGGTTGTGGCGGACACTGGAAGATAAAAATTACTATTCTAACTCCAGTACTAGAACCTCTGGGGAAAGAGCAACTTTCCCCCACTTATTCCTGGTGGCTTATTTGGTATTCCAACTCCAGTCCTGGATTGTGTTGGGGAAAGTTATAAAATTCCCCAAGTGTTTTTAGGAGTGGTTGAAAAGTAGTAATTCTGAATGTCAGAACGTGCTGCCCCGAGGGCGCAGCTCGGGGCAAAAACTAGGAACATCACACAGCGGCTTGGGTTTGTGGTTAATTGTTCTACAGGATGAGGTTCACTGTTCTGAGCGTAATTGTGGATTGAGCAGCAAGCTGGAGTACACTATGCTCTTTTGACTTGTACTTGTGTCTGGCGCCAATTTACTTACTTTTAAATTAGTGCTCAACCTCCTCAGATGTGACCATATAACTGACCTCTTGTCCTGAATTGTTGCCCTGAATGTTGACCCTTTTTCATGAATTGTTAAAGTCAGTGCCCTGAATTTAGCTTCATTACAAGTGGTCACCCTAGGTCTGTCCGCTTCAAATCACTGGCTTACTTGGGTGACCTTCCATCAGCCACTGGCTTCAGACATTGTCAATCACATGTTGAATTAGCCCAGAGGACTGTCTTAATTTCTCTGCCATGCTATTGGCTGTAGGGGTGTATCCATCCATCTCTTAGGAAGTTCTGCTATTGCAATACATACAGGACTATTTTATAATTGAAAATCAAAATTAACACAGGTGTTGCATTCAATTCTTTATTTCATACAGTTTTGCATACGAAAACCAATTTTTGTATCTACTTGTTTCCACAGTAACATACGTTGGTTCTGTAAAAGCAAAACAAATACATTGATGATAATGCAATATGGCTGTACCTCTACTGTTTTTCATTAGGCAAAATAAACGACCTCTTGTTGTCCCCAACAGCCATATTGGGCGGCTGGGCCATGGATAAAATTCAGCATACCAAGCAGTACTCCTGTTCTTGCCGCCAAGCTGCTGCTAAAATAAAAATTCCCCACATCCTGCGGCTTTGGCAAAATCAACAGGTCTGGCTTATAACTAAATGAACATGCAAGCCAGGCCTAACGGCTGTGCCCACGCTTACCTGGGTACCTTGCAGCCACAAACTACAAGGAGTCAATACCAGTGCAAAAGTAAGTTTTGTGTGTAAGAAGAGGAGGTTGAATGTCCATCCAGTTCAATAACCAGCCCCTTTGCGCCCTATACACCTTCATCCACTCACTAGCACATTAAAGAAACTCTCGCGAGATACAAGCCTGCTCAACCATTTTTTAGCAAATTTCCAATTAGTGTTCTTTTTTCACTGACTGCAAAACTGCAGGTTTGGGGCTACGCTTTTTTCCTGTTAATAGAATGTGCAAATGATGAAGGCCAACTCCGTATTCTAATGGAGCAGACTAGAGAGGATTCTTTAAAAATAAAAAAAAAAGCAGCCACAATTTCCGCTGTGTTGATAATAGCTCTCTGGGGGATGGAGGGGGTGGGGGGAGAGAGAAAGAGAGAAGTAGAGAGGGAAGAGCGCTACCAATAAAGTTCCCATTGGCCTCCCAGCAGAAGCATCAGCCAGAGCCCTCCCAAGCATGATGCTGGCCCAGTTTAACAGCGGGTGTTGGGAGGGGGAGAGGGAGAGGGAGGGAAGTCTGCAGTTCATTAGCCCTTCCTTCTCCAGTGACTGCAGGGCCGAGGGCACCTTTGGGGAATCGCAGATGCTGTGGAGGGAAAGCGGGGGAAGAGAGGAAAACACGCTCAACCGAACGAGGTGGTTGGTAGCAGTGGCGTCGTGCAATTTCTCTCTGCCTTCTCCTCGTGTACAGCTTGTTGTCGCCGAGCCTCCCCCCTTCAGCCCCCTCCCCAACCCTTTGTCATTCCGGCTGAGCGGCATGTGAAAGAATGCAGTGTTTTGAAACACACACTTGCTGCTGCAGCCCCATTCCTCTGCGGGTGCGCAGTCAATGGAGTCAGGTTTCATCACTCCTCAGAAACCGAGAAGTTCACGGGGCAGGAGCACAGCAAAAACTGAAACAGGAAGGGGTACCAGGGTGACAGAACGTGGCCCGGGCTGCCGATCCGAGGCTCCCACCTTCCTGTCGCCCCCTCATCAGTACTACACTCTGCACTGCTTCTAAGCGCATCGCATTGTCTGTAAGGTTAATATGCGGCCTACAAAACTTGTCAAGTCATTTCCAAATGACGTGTCGTGTATATCGCCGCAATCTCCTCTGTTTGCTTACTCTGCATCTTCTAGCATCGCGATAACGATCTTGTTCTTTAGAGGAATTCTGAAAACCTCTGAAGCAGCATTTTTAATGTTGTCAAAGTTTCGCAGGTGCAACCAACCCCTCCTAAATACTGGTTAACTTAACAGTCTGCTCAACAGCTTCTGACCTTGTGTGTGTGTTTTTTATTTTAAATGCGAACTCAGCCCGAAGGTATCAGAGTGCTCTAGATGAACACAGGTTGCATTACAGACAGACATATATACTATATACCACTGGGATATGAAGTAATTTGCCCAGAATTACAGGATGTTGGAGCCTCCTGCCAGACTCGAACCTGGGTCCCCAGCTTCAAAGTCGGCCGCTCTAGCCCTTAAGCCACATTTACTGGCACTGGTGAACTTGGGCACAACTATTCAATGTACACGATCATAGCTGAGAAACTGATGCACCAGACACCTTGGGATGGAATAAAAATTAAATATCAGGCTGTGTAGCATGCCCACCAACTGCAATATGTCAGTCGTAGAAGTTGTCCCAAAGGCCTTTCTGAAACGTTAAACGCGTAATGCAGGGTTGTAATGTTTCCCAGATGGAAATTAGGACGGTCCGGGCAGGGGCTAGGGAGCCTGGCGAAAATACCCTGTGATACAGCTTCAGCAAGACCTGATGCTCTTGCTTGCTAATGTGGTCAGGTGGCCTTTAACCATCTACTGGAGCAGATTTCATAACCCAAGTGGGCCTAGTTCTTCACCTGGACAGCAATGGGCAAGCACGGCCTAGTTCAAGAACTTTAAATGACTAGGACTCAAGTCACCAGGGTCGGATTGGTAAGACGGGCACTCTGGCAATGGCCAAGGGACCGGTACCCGAGTTCCAGCTGTGGGCTGCTTTTTTGGGGGGGCTGGGGGATGGGGTGGGACAATTTGGGCAATGTCTGTGCTGTTCGGATGCCACCAGCGGACCGGTGGGTGCCTGAGTGGCCTTTCTGGAGGCAGATGGACATCCATTACCTCCCTTTTACCAACGGGCAAAGGTGTCACTCACTTTCTCTCGCTGGGACGGCACATTAATGTATGCATATTGAGCAGGGGCAGGGAACCTGAGCAAAAGTGGCCTCACTTGTTTTCAGGTGTGTTTTACCAGTATGAACTTATCCGTGCCTTGTTTTTAAAATCTAAGTTAAGTTCAGAAAATATGCCTCTGTCAGAGCCCCCCCCTTCTTTTGATAAAACTCCCCCGAACCAGTATTTTGCGGAAAGGCAATGTGCAAATGTGGATCACATTTTTAGCGTGCCCGAGACGATTTTTGATCCCAATCCAACCCTGCAAGTCACTGTTGCTTGAAGTTGCCACAACCATGTTTTGAGGGGTTCCAAGGTCCTACCTATTCACAGTGGGCTTCTGGGCCAGAATTAGTGTTATTAATAGATTTGGAGGAATTCCATCGTTGATCACTTGGGAAGGACAGAAAGCACAGCTGAAATGAGTGTGAGCAACAAATACGGGAAGGCATTTGAAAATAGCCAGAAGGATACAGCATGACACCAGAAAGACTTCCAGGCAAGGCTCCTCCATTAAGGCGGAGGAGCATTGCCCCACTAACTAAATTGCCCCCAGAAATGAAAACTAAAATGGCAATAAAGTTAATTTATTACTATTTTATTTTTCAATAACCCCATCCCAAGGACAGGGCGGGCCGCTGATGACTGGTATCAGCAGAGAGCAGTGATGGGCAGGGCACTTCAAGTTTAAAGTGAAAATGTCACTGTGTTGCGACGGCCAACCAGAAAATGCCGGCTGTGTTGCGACGGCCAACCAGATGTGCATTTTAAACCTAGCTGTCTAAGACAACTGGGTTAGAAAAAGCATAGGGCTCCAGTGTCCGAAAGAGGCCACTCCCTCCAATCCTGGTGCTTCTCTCATGCTGCATGAAAGCAGCACCAGGATTGGTTAGGTCAGTTTCCTAGGTCCCACGTTGGAATCTGCCTCAAGAAAACCCAAGAAAGGAGGAAGTTGTGCCAAGAAGTTAAGTATAATTATTTTATAACAAATTTATCTTCGCACCACCCACCCTACTACCCTCAATACATGCCAGTCGCCTCTAAAGACTTCCCACAACCCACCCGTCAGTCTGGCATGTACCGACTTTGGAACAAGGTTTCATGTTGACATAGATAGGGGATGGGAATATAGAATTCAAAATATGGTTAAACTATCAAAAGGGAAATGCACAAGGGGAGGTACAAATTTGCTATTCTTAACTCCACTTCTACATACCTGAAGCTATATATTTCCAAGGTATGTATATGCAGAGTTAAATGTATACAACTTACCTTTCAATATTTTCCCCTCATTATTGTTTGAACGATTGTCTGTTCAATCGATATTTGGGATTACACCCTTGCCAAAGAGTGTGTGCAAAACCTTCCTCCTCCCCCCAACCGTACATACTAATATGGAATGAAAAAGAGGCCTGAGAAGATATGATATGCAACATGTGGAGAACAGTGCTGCAACTAAAGTAAATATTTGAATATGTATCCTAGATGTTTCAGACCAGTGATTGGAAGACCAGTTGTGTATCTGTTGCATCTCATAAATCTACCTTGGAAAAGGCGATGGATTATTTTCAAAATTTAGTGTACTAATGAACTAATTAGAGCTCTTTCGGGTCTCTGTAAGTGTTATTTTACTCATGATTGTGGTATTTTACAGCATTGCAAGTAAAATGGAAATCTATCAGACACAGGGGAGAAGAGGTTCTTAAATTTTTCAAAACTGTTTTGAGCTGGTCTAAAAGAACAAAATAACTTTGTTAAGTACTATAGAAAACAATACACTGTAAGGGGGAGAACATTTGCGAAATTGAAAAAAGACCTACAATTTCCTCACCAGGAAGAGGACCAGCGCAAAAAGTCCTAAAAAAAGAAGTGGTGGAACTCACTAAGTTAGGCAAAATGGGTTTGAGATCACCATGCATGACATCACAGGAAGTGACATTGCATGTGGCAACACAGGAAGCGGCATCACAACCCACGACCTCACAGGAAGTGACATCAGATCTTAAGGCCTCACATATGTTTGGCAAGTCTATCATGAGTACATTTGAGAGCATTACAATATTTAACAAATTAAAGTTTGCATTGGGCTATGCCAAAATATTGATGCAACCCCAAGGCGAAATCTTGGCCTAAACTTATACAATTATGTTTTTTAAACCCTGCCTCAAAGAAATTGGCAACAAGAGAAACATGGCAGTACATCTGTTCTGCTTAATTTGTTGCAATGTCCTTACTTTAAAATGCCTTAAGGGTTGAGGCACCTACTGCAGAGATCTTTGTGTGCCAGCCAAATCTCAGGGAATAATAATAATGGTAAACTAACTCTGCCGAATTACGTATTTGCTGGAGAGATCTGTGTTTTGCCTAGTACTAATTTTGAATCAAAGTAGCATAGAGGGTTAAGATGTCTCCTGCAAACAAACTTTGTAACACGCAGATGACAGATTTTTATTTTATGTAAATGGGTAAGTATGTTACTGCTTTTAAGACAGAGATCCTTTTGTTACTTGCAGTTCATAAATTGTAATCCTTCTAAGATAGTAGAGTGAGGTATGAAGGAATGTGGTCAATACACCTTGTAACCCCCACTTTCTTATGTAACATCCTTTATATTCATGTACACACATGATTTATAGTCAATGTATAATCTGTACGTGTGATGTAAAGTGATCAGGCATCCTGTATCGGTATGAGTTTATGGCTAAAGCACTATAAAAAAATAGTGGTTTTTAATTTGTAATTTGGGCAAATACTGGGCGACCAACACATCTGACATTCTTACAGTGTATGCATATCTCATATACAGGAATTGAACAAAGTCAAAACCATTTCTCTCAAGTACCTGTGAAGTGATAAGATGTGAGCCTTGGTTTCCCCTCAAATTTGAGGCACACAGCCAGGATACTCTAACATAAAGAGGCCTAATTGCCCCCTTACTCCGCTTTTTATTGGTTAGCCTGGAATCTGATAAGCCCCTTCCCCGCCTGCACGTTGCGGCTCGGAACAAAGGCAGACAACATGAAGGCGGTGCTGAAAGTGTCCCGGAGTCAGAAAATGACACTGGGACGAGTTCAACATATTTCTGTGAATTGCTGGGAAGTAGTAAAGGAATGTGGTACTCCCCTGAAAGTGGCCAGCTTTGCAGCAGGGCAGATGAAGTATACCCTCTGAAAAGAGTGGGTAGACTGTGTCTAACCTCGACTCAGGCCCTGAAGAGGACTGTAGGTATTGACCAAATGTAATAACATGTAAACTTGAATTTCCCTTCTGCATCAATGTGTTTGGGTTGTAGTAGAATGAGAAAATCCTACTTCCTTCCCTTAAATGAGAAATAGACCTCTTGATGAGATTTTAAAACTAAAACATAACATTCGGACAATATGTGCAGAGTGTACCATGGTATTTTTCACCATCACGCAGTGTGGAGAGGGGCCATAACTCTTGAAGCACTGAGAAGTGGGGTATGATGCTCCTCCCCTCATTCAACTATGGTAAATATTGCAGATTATGCTCAGTGTGTCTGCACGTTTTAAGCCATGCAGCTTTGTTAAGTCTAGTTTTATAAGTAGAGGTATTTAACCAGAACCAAGGAGTAAAATCACACTGGTTAAGCCTTGCACTATTTGCAGAGTTGTTTTTCTGTCAAGTTGTTGTAACATGCCTTTTATGAGACTACTAGCATGTTTGCTCTAGTTGGTTATACTGTACTTTGGTAATAACTTGGAATTTAACTTTTGACCTGTACTTATTAGTTCATGAATGTGCGTTTCTTAGAATACATGTTCCAAATAATGTGTTACTGAGCCACCTTTATCTTCTCTGGCCTGAGGAATATATACCAGCATTAAAAGAATATGAAACAGGACTTCAATCCATTTTGCTATCAATGCATTTAACCACTTTGGCGCTCATGACTAGCTCAGCTCGTCATGAGGCACAGTGGAGCTGTGCTCATGACGAGCTGAGCTCATCATAACTGCCCACGCAGGGACAATTCCCCTCCTGTGCGGGGCGTTCCATTGAGTGGGCGGAGTCGTGAAGAGCTCAGCTCGTCACGAGCACCGTGGAGCCGCGGGCGGCCCTCCTTCCCCCCGCACTGCGGGTAATTAGCCCCGCGTGGAAGGGGTTAATATATTGTAAAGAGACAAGGAAAACCAAATAGGGTCTACCAGAGACCTTGGGAATTAAGCTATTTATGAGAACAGTGGTCCATACAGAAACAATATGAACAGGAGAATGAATATAGACCCAGTAAGTACTATATTTGTAGAACTTGTCCAGCCAGACAGAGGTCTGATATTTAATATTTTTTAATCAAATAGAAACAATACAGACAAACAATTTTTGTAAGTGGGACAGAAGCCTGCATCCTACTAGACCAGGAGGGACAAACAATGGGAAACACAAAAGGCTCAAGCAAGGCTGTAGGTTTGTTAAACGCGCAATATTTCAATGTAAAAAAGAAATCGCAAGGAAACACCTTTACACATTAAATGGCAATTTAGAGCAGTGCATAAGGTGTATAGAGTGTCAACGGCGTTTTGATCCATATAAACAATAGATGGATCATCATCAGGACATTTAAAATAAGCATGCCTGTGTACAATTGCCTGTAATAAGCAGCGTTGGCAAATCCTGTATGGATTGTGGTAGATGTGAAGCTGATGGCATAGATGGCAAACATCAAGACCAGGAGAAATAAATCAGAAGTGTACTGAGGTAAACCGGAACGCTTAGGGGGTCAAAGGCGATGGCGGAGTGTTAACGAAGAGTGACCCATTCCGTGATGGGAAGAGGAACGCTCAGTGGCCTATATTTCCAGAATGGGGGTAGGAGCCGAGCCGCGTGCTCCTGAGTTCAGACAGAGGGTTTTCTTTGTCCGGGTGCCTAGGTGGCAGGCAATATGTACCAGCTTCCAGGATACCACTATCCACGTGGGATTTGCCAAAGCCTATTACAGGCAATTGTACACAGGCATGCTTATTTTAAATGCCCTGATGATGATCCATCTATTGTTTGCATAGATCTAAACTCTATACACCTATGCACTGCTCTAAATTGCCATTTAATGTGTAAAGGTGTTTCCTTGCGATTTGTTTGTTACATTGAACTATTGTGTGTTTAACAAACCTACAGCCTTGCCTGAGCCTTTTGTGTTTCCCATTGTTTGTCCCTGCGGGTCTAGTAGGATGCAGGCTTGTATCCCACTTACAAAAATTGTTTGTCTGTATTGTTCCTGTTTGATTCAAAAATATTAAATATCAGAGCTGTGTCAGCTGGACAAGTTCTACATACATAGTACTGACTGGGTCTATATTAATTCTCCCATTCCTATTGTTGTTTCCTAGGGACCACTGTTGTCAAAAATATCAATGCATCTAATAACAATTTTAAGATGTAAAAAAGTTGGAATCTTAGTCTGTAAAGTACTTATAGACCAAAGTTTTAAAAAGGCACTTGTTTCAAAAAGGTCAGATATCGGGAGCAAAGGTGCCACCTGTGCAAGCGATAGCCTTGGGCTTTCTTCCACGATCACCCACTTGTCAAACTAGCGTGAGTATGGCTAAATTAATATTTCCCATTGTTTCAATCAGGTGTAGCTAAATTTCCCAGTGATGGTCGGACTGAAATTTAGGTTGACCAGTTTCAAATGTGAACCCGCTTAAGGTACATGGGTTTACACATTGGACTACATGGGTTAAGAGAGAAAAACATAAGGGAGATATAACTGATAAAAAAAATACTATCTAAGGAAACCAACAGACACAACTACATACCAAGTCAAGTGACAGTTCAAGCATACAAATAGAACGTTTCCAAAAGAGGGCACGTGCGGCCCAAAAAACAATATGTCAGCAACCTGATTGAGGTGCAAGGAAGCTCCATATTGGTTGAGCTCCACGTTTGTATTTTCAGAATTTCAATCAACAACCTCCTGCGTGCTGAAAGTTATCATCTTTCTTAAGTTCTATTGATCCCATTGAGATAAAGAAAATGCAACTATTTGTTAAAGGAGCGGCACGTGCCTAGCCAGCATGGAATACTCCATCAATCTTACTAGTCGGTTCTCGTGAACTCCATTTGTGACTGCCCAACTGGAATTTCCATGCGGACAGTTTTGGAAGGGAAACGGGTCTGTGTTTGGATTTCAGTCACCTGGCTTTCACCCTTGAAGTGTGCTAAGGACAACAAAACACAGGGGACACGGGCTGGCGCATCAAGGGAGCCTTCCCTGTGTACTACAAAAAAACAAAGGCAGCCAGCATCGGCGCGCGCGGGGGCTTGTGGCAGGCATGCTTCCTCTAATGTAGTTTGCCTTCCCCGCGCGCCGTCTGTCAGCCTCTGTTAGAACAGCAGTATGGAGCCACCGCGAATAACACGGGCTGATGCCGCGAGCCCCAGCCCAGGACACGCGCGCGCACACGGCTCCCTCCGCCGTTCCCTCTTCCTTCCTGTGTTTTATTCTTAACAAACATGTCTTACCTATCAAAAGGACAATCACCATGTCAAAGATTTCTCTCCCTTTTAAAAAAAAAAAAATCTGCGTCACATGCTTGTTATTCCCTCAGCCGAATCTCTCTCTCTCTCTTCCTTTCGCTCTCTCACTCAGGTCACTTTGACAAGCTTTCTCTCCTCCCACTCGCATTGCAATTAGCATATTAATAAACCACAGCATTGCCAGCCGAGAGAGCTAGCGAGCGAGCCAGGGAGGGAGGGAGCCAGCGAGAGAGCGAGAGAGAGACACGCACACATATACACACACACACACATACACAGACAGAATAAAATTCCTTCTTCCTGCCTCCGCGGAGGCCCGCTTTCTGCCGTTTGGGGAGGCTTGTTTTTCCTCCCGGAGGCTGCTCGCGAGGACAGTTCATGCCAGGACCCTGCACGCTGGGAACCCCGAACCCTCTCTGCTCCTGGCCAGGCATGTGAAGATGTCAGTGGGTTGCGCATGCCCTGGTAAGTGCCCATTTTTACCTCAATTAACTTACGATCAATTAAGGAATGGGTATGGGGGCGGCGCGGGCACGGGGGGGGGGGCTCCTGTCACTCCATTGTGTGTGTGTTTTTTTTCTCGTACTAAAACAGCACCGCTAGGCTATTCTAGCTGATCCTTTTTGGGGAAGTCTAGGGGGGACCAAAAATACCCAGAATCCCTAAATGTCAGCCAATCAGAAGTGCCTCTGGACTTTGACCCCGGGTCATCGGAGGCTCTGATTGGCTGGTCCTAATTTTGGGACGCTTGCTCGTTTGACCCAGCTTGGAGGAATGCTGCGTCCGCTGCTGAGCAGCAGTACCACCGCTCCAGTACCCACCCTTACTGCCACTCTGAGGGTGTTTCTAGGGGTGGGGCTAGGCTTTTACCCCCAGAAACCTTCCAAACGCCCCCGCGTTGTGCAGCGCTGGCTGTGAGCTGCGCAGCCCGTGAGCGCATCCGTCTGTGAGTTTGTTTACATGTTAGACCGAGTTACTCAGTGTCAGGCGTTCTTGTCAGAGCTACCTCACACCAGGGCTTCAGTTTCCAGATTCCACGCACGAGTAGCTCTGTCCTCACAGGATACTAATTTGCATTCTGGTATTTGTAGGGCTGCTGAGATAACAGGACTGCAAATACCAGAATGCCGAGGGAAAAAACAACCTTGCCTGGATGAGACTAGGTGCTCTTCGTGCATAAGTTTGAGAAACATGAATTTAGAACATGTTGTCGCAGTGAGACGTTGAAATACAGTGGGGACAGTGAAAACAGGATGGGGGTCGTTCGCCCTGGGAGCAGTGTTTTATCACTTGTTGTATACTTTGTTGTAAAACTTTAGTGAGCCACGTTCTCCATTTGAATGTGCGAATAGCTGACGCAGCACAGTTTTTCGTCTGTGCATCATAAGTTTGTATTCCTCTATATCCCATTTTGAAGTCCGCACTACGAGTCCCAGAATGCAAAGAAAAAAAGAATGTCCTGGATTAAAGCTACACATGCATGGACATGATAAATGCGGGAGGTCTGACAGTTACTTGTATGCATGGGTGTCAGGTAGGGGTAGAATTTCAGCTTGATACCCCTGGCAGTGTCCTTAATGCCAAGAGGTTCCGAGGACTGGGGCACCTCAGCGGGGTTAGAAAGCGCTGTGTAAATTCATATTGTATTCTATACCGCACCGTGTTTACTTTCTGTAAATTCCAGTCCTTGGGCGTACCTTGAGGGTCTCAGAATGTAACCGGGAGCAATCCTGCGGTGTCACTGGGGTCAAATGCTGCGTGGTGTCTCTTTCGCTACATTTGGAGTATTGCAGAATCAGCAATCATGCTGGTAAGGAGATGCTGTCATGACAACAGGGTAGTTCAGTCCTGGGCGTTCATTTACCTAGCTGATGTCTTCCGGAAGTTGTACTTTTGGTTCACTTCAAAAGGGCTGGAGTCCCAAACATAATGGGGTTTTGATAACAACAAATAAAGCAGGAAAGACATATCAATGTCTCCAGTGGCAGAGTCAGTTGGTAACCCGGCGACTTGCTATTTTTAGAAAAGTGTTTGGACATGCTCACCACATCGCATCTCTGTGGCAACTATTGTTTAGAGGTATCGATCGTTGTGCGAATTGCTCACCCAGAGTTGTGTTTTTTACCTTACATACTGGGTTTATAGTGTGAAATTTATAGAAGTGAAGGTAAGGTACAAGTCCTAGAATGCAAAGAAAAGAGCACGACTTAGATAAACGAGCCAACATGCCGCCATAAGAAATTGGGCTCTTTTTTTTCTTGTTTTCTCGTGCATGTTTACAGAGCCTGGTGCTGTATTTATTGTGTGGGATGAACTGTGGACGCGTCTGTCATAAACCTTCTGTTTTATGTGACACCTTTATCTTGTCTTGGCTTTTCACCCAACTTTAGATGTTATTCTGGGAGACACAACGGAATATTTAGCATTTTAAATATCCCTTAAGTCCCAGAAGTGCTTTTAACTAAAATGGCATGCCTGGCTGAAGTTGTTGTAACGTGGCAACTATGTGCCAATAAAATGAAAGTAAAAATGTAGTATGGGGACCTGTGGATTTCATCTTAGCTGTAGTGGACATACCAAGATAACAATACAGTACTTCACTGGTGATACAAAACAGTTTTTTTCCTAAGCCTTTTTGTTCGGTCCTATATATTATATATGTGGTTAAACAGCAAAGCTGGGCAGTTGGGTGTCCAGTCAGACACCTATAAATAGAAATAGCCTTCTTAATGGCTTAAAAGTCCGTCCATTGGGAAAAAGCGCACTTAAGAAAACCAGCCCGGAGGCAGTTAATGGCGAGTAGGTTGAAGAACATGGTTGAAAGATGTGTAGCATTTATAAATGGGGAAGATTCTATGCTGTCATTCTAAACTTTCTTCTTTTCGGGACCAGGTACTCCACCCAGAGGAGTATTACATGCTATTGTCTATTTGCTGTATTGTTCTACCTTGCAGGATGTGCATCTGTTAGAATGAATGAGGGACTATTTTACATATGAAAAGTATATTCAGTCAGCACACTGTTAGTCACAATTAATTTGTTCTGTTATATGCTTTCAATGCTGAAAAAAATATCTTTTTGACTACATTTTACCCAGCACAGTCAAAGCCAACAGGACTCCCTTTAGTGTGATAAATAGCATTTGTGCATGGAATGTGCATAAACAGAATTTGTGAATACGTTTGTTTACATGTGTTGCAACATTAAAGAACTACTGGCTTTGCCAATGCTTGTTTAATTTAGGCTCTGCTCATCTAAAACTCTGCAAAGTCATTATGTAGATTAGCTTCATTGATTGTGAGCAATAAAACCCTATTTTGAATACATTTGATTCCACCCACCAACCTCCATGGTGGCACCATTCAGCATTGAATATCAGAAGGGGAAAAATGCAAAGCTTTCGAGCTGTGGTAAGAGTTACAATATGTGAAGTGAAAGGCAACTTTAAACCCACTATGATAAGATTATTAGGAAAATGCTATATGCTGCCGGCATTTAAAGAAGTATTGTGAATGTCCATTATGTACATCCATCTCCTGAAAAGCTGCTGTGGATGTCCGCTCTCTGGTTCTATCTTGGTGAGCAGTATTGCTGACTGTATTGGAATTCATTCCTGTTGGCTGTACTTACTTATCCATGGTGTTGAAGTGAAGATGACAGGTTGTCCCAAGGCTGGTGTCCCACCTCCTTGAAGTGGTGTCTCACCTCTTTGAAGCATCAATTACTTTTGATTTCACTCTGTTTTGCGTTCTGAAACTTTTAGCTTTGAATTTCTGGTTGTGGTATGAGGTGTGATAAATAATTGTTTGATATCTGTGCAGATAGAGCAGGCTACTGCAAGACGCATGCAAAGGCTACTGAGATATTGTTGCTCTTGCGTCTGCACGGTAATTCTACATATGTGCTGAAAATATCTTTCGTGATTGTGAGCTCAGAGGAGGGCATAGACCTTGATACAAACACACTCTGGGAGACTCAGTTCACACTTTTGATGTAACAGGCAAAATTGATTTTTTATTACTTTTGTGGCCTTTTACTACCTCGTTTCTGATGTTTAGACATGTATTTTAGTACCAGCCTTTTATTTTTAAAAGTAAGTAAAACTAATGCTAAATGCAAAGTCAGATTGAAAATCACTGCACAGCACCACCTTTTGCGTTAGTTCTCCCATTAAGTAAGTGAGACCGCATGTATATGTATGTGTGTGGGTGTATATGTGTGTGTGTATATATATATATATATATATACCGAATGTTCAATACTGGTCTTTAAAAATAATTTCTGGATCACAATGAGAACTTTAACCAGCAGGGGTGTTGGAGATCCCCAGCTGAACTGCTTCAATCACCTTTTGATTAAGCAGTTCTCACTGTTACTTCTAGACGGTTTCTACCCAGGAGTAGTTACTATTCAACTTATCCTAAGAGTACCAGAAGTGTTTTCACACTTGTTGTATTGGTGTTTTCCCATATTGCATACCCTGCTCTTAATCATGTGCATGTCCTCCTCTGTTGCTGGAGTTTTGTAAATTGGATCAAGGAAACCACAAACTGCGATTGTTTCAAGCTAAACATGTGATTGGTACCGGCTCTTGGGCTAACTACGCCATATGGAACTTTTTAAAAATCAATCGCTAATCCTGGATTGAGGCAATTATGAATGTTGGTTGCACAAGTTATTAACCAAATTTGGCAATGAAATGTGAGTGGTTCAGCAGTTGGTAAAAAAGGCAATTTGAAGATGAAATATTGTGATTGGTCAGTCGTGTAACAATTTGCCTAGTCCTTCACTTGAGGTTTGACACATCTCCAGGAACTAATGAAAGTGCAGATTAGCCCAACTTGAAGAGTTTCATGGTCTGTTATTCTGCAGTGATTTTTCAGTAAATTGTGTACCTGGTGTGGGTTGTTTTTCTGTATTCTACCATCACTTGTAGGTATTTTCTCTTTTTATTTTTTGTTTATAGTATTGTGTTTCTTGCGCCTCCACGCTAGTTTGCCGCAACAGCATATACTGCACGTGTAGTAGCTGCTTAAAGCACCAAGCTGCTTTCCCCAACCCATATCTTCTGTGCACACCCCTTCTATACGAGAATGGGACACATTTCTGGTACATGAAATGTCCTTTTTGAAAATAAGATTATGAAAATTATTAGTGAGCAGTTTAAAGACTGACATTATTTTCAACGACAACCTTGGTAAGGAAGATCTTTTATTGATTAATTTATTTATTAACCATTTAACATTATTGTAGCATTTATCACCACTATTATTTACCTGTTGTTTACTATTAGTAAGTACTAATATTTGTAAAACATGCATATCTTGGTTGTTTTATTCGAGAAATTGTATAACAAAGAACATAAAACACTGGCTTGCATTCTGCACTTGCAATTTGTGCATGGTAGATAGTCTTTAGTGCTCTGAGCTGCAGTAGTTTCCTGTAGTTGTCATCTTCCTGTTGGAGGGCACCCAATAACTGTACTTAAAATTGGAGGCAAGAGTACGTGTATGGAAACCGGCGCTGCAGCATACTTAATCTGATGAGCAGCAGTGAATGGCAGTAGCCAGGGGTCCGTGAGTCTGTCTCAGGCGGTGGCAACTCGCTTGCTTGATAAACCTGTGCAGGTGGCACTATGGTCTTAAGTGGGGTGAAACTAGTACCAGCCACACGCCTGTTGCATCCTTCCTCGCCAGATGCTCTGGGACTGGCTCACAGCTGGAGGACTTGAGGTCGTGCCACAAAGATCATGTAAAAGCCTAATTTTTTGGTAAACATGCAGGCACAAAGGCTAACTTCAAAGTCCAGAAAAGTTGCTCGGAGAACGGTGAAGTGGTGTTGTGAAAACACTTAATGTTGTCAATTTAGCTGGCTATGCTTCTGCAAAGTGTGTGTTGGAATGCTGGTAGGCTCAAAGAGAAATCCGAGGGCTTGATCGCATACACTGAACTGATGCCAGGCATTTTTACACCACCTTTGGGTATGCTCCACTCAGCCTTTCATCCTTTTGAGGTCGATACCACGAGTGTCTTCACTGAAGACCAATGGGAAAACAACATTACCAGTCGCGAACCAGTTCAAAATTACTCTCATGAGCTCCCATAAGCGGTTCGCACAAAAGTTTCAGGAAGAGGTGTTTATAGGGATATAGTCAATATGCCAAACAATAACCTATTTGTTGTGATTTATTCCATCGGTCTATGCATTGTTTTAGAAGTGAAAGATGACCATTTTTTGGAGGGACGGGACATATGGGTCATGTTCCAAAAAATATTTTAAAAATGCTGCCAATTACCAACCATGAAACATACCAGCCCTATCTCAGAACAGGGAGTAACACTACTCCTGGTGGTGCAGGAGCCTGAGCACTGGCAGTGAAAGGAGCCTGGGAGTCCGTGCGACATTGTTTCATCGTGGACTACAGTGCGGCCCTGGGGTCTGTCAGAAAGGCCCCTCACTTGCGTGGCTTCCTCCGTGGCCTCCTTTGCTGCCAGCTGCATGCTCGCCCTACTTCTCCTCGCTGCTGTCAGTGCATCATTTCATGGCCAGTGCGCGCGTGGCCTTCGGTCACACGCCATCTGCGGCGCTCCTATGACTCACCCAGCCCGAGGAAGGGATGCGTTGCTCAGTCCTCACAATAGGAGCGCGCGACTCCCTTTCAGCTCGTGCCTCGCGCAGCCGTGCAGGCAAAGTCACAGGGCCTCGCGCTCTGATGTCAGAAAGTTCTCGATCTGTTGCCAGCCTAGCCCACCCGTGGCTGCTTGCTCCCATTAGGATATAAGAAGGCGTTGACTGTACGCTCCGTGTGCTGGTGCCATGGGATTGGAGTGTGTCAGCTGTGCCCATTCAGAAAGGAGCTTCTCATTAGCTCCTGCCAGACAAAATCCCGACAGAATATCCAAGTGTGATGGAGCTTCTTTAATGTTCGGTTTGTAGCCTTATAATACATATACAAGGATGGAGCCATTGGTCATGACCGCATATGACGTCATCTAAAGTCGTGCTTTGCTGCATTGACTTTACAGTAATGACCAATTTGTATTTCACTGTGAAATGTTTTTGCACTTACAATCTAGCCATTGTTGTATGTATTCCACTGTGAGATGTTTTTGCACTTACATACAACCTGGCCATTGTTGTATTTCACTGTGAGAGGTTTGTGCACTTACATACAACAATGACCAGTTTTTATTTCACTGTGGGGTGTTTTTGCACTTGCATACAACAATGGCCAGGTTGTATTTCACTGTGGGATGTTTTTGCACTTACATACAACAATGGCCAGGTTGTATTTCACTCTGAGATGTCTTTGCACTTAACATACAACAATGACCAGTTGCATTTCAATGTGAGAGGTTTTTGCACTTGCATACCTACCCCATGTAAAATAAGCCCCCTACTTCATTTCTGCTTTCTGTTTCAACTTTCATGACGCACCTTCACTAGTACGCATGGGTTCTGTTTTAGTGTGTGTATCTACAGAGTATGTGCCTACGGTGTACTTCGGACCCATCCTGTAGCCTCTCTGCTTTGCGCTGCGTGTGATCCTAGGAGGGGTGTTAGGCATGATGTTTACATGGTTCTGTTCCTTCTTGTGTGACCCTGCCTACAACCCCTTAAAGCAACCCTCTGGTCCTAAAGCCCTCTGCAAAGCTAGATTGACTCTTGATCTCTGGCAGTTTTATTAAATTAATTCCATTTGATAAACACCTCTTAGCATCCTTACACATACCTTCCAGTCCATTTCATGTACAGACTGTAACTGGCCGTAGTTCCTCGTAATTTATAGGGTGCACATTCAGTTTCAAAAGTGAGGACAGGAACAGGAATTAGCAGTTGGAGCATTAAGTGGCATACATTGCTTTTTTCAACTTCGAACTTCTGAAGTATTTTTCTATTCATAAGAAATTGAGCCTCAATATTTTAGTCGTCAGACTTTCAAGGTGTCCATATAAGACACAATTACATAACTTTATAAATAAATAAATACAGTGAACCGAAGAGGAACTCAAACAGACATTCTGCGGTGATCCTGAAATGTTTGTATGAATAAGGCCTTCCTGAACCACTAAACCAGATCCTTCTCTTTAGGTGCAGTGTGAGGGATTGGGTGGGAGGGGGCGGGGGGGTTGTCAGGTCAACACCATGAGCAGTGACAGCCAGGTAGCAGAATGGAGACTGGGTCTCCCTGATTAAGGTGACACAGACCCAAACACTCCTGTTTTTTTTTCTACTTTGTTTTTCAAAAGTAGGAATGGAAATCAAATCTTGATTTTCTGTTCCCAAATGTATTTATCCTGTAGACAACAGTCTGGATCGAGTCTAAAAAGGGCTTTTGGGGCTAGACAAGATTTTTTAAACTAGTTCTTAAATGCATTTGGTGGCCAGTGTTGAGCTTGTCTCTTTTGAGACTCAGCCAAGCTTTTTTTATGGACCCTTTTTTAGCTTATGCGTCAGTTTTCGGCTTTTTATGGCTGCTTCAGCAGCTTAGGGACTAGTGATGCCCAGCGTATTTGGAAAAATGCCAAATCCATGACAGAATTTCAGAATATCCAGTAAGATACATTAATTTACTATGAAACCAAGTGGCTTTTCCAAACATCTGGCATGGAGGGTAGGAGTTTTACATGCAGTACGGAGCACTGCGCCTTTCCCTCTTGCTCCTGTACTTTGCTTGTAGTATTCATTTGTTGTCTGTTTACATCTGTTGTTGCCAATAGGACCAAAGACAGGAAACACTTAATGTTGAAGCACACATTATTCCTATTTTACAAGTAAGGGTGTTAATCCTACCCTTAAATGGTTACTTTAGAGGGAAACCCAAGGACTGAAGCTATTAGTCTACAAGTTAGGGCCTCCAGCAGCACCAAGAGACATAGAAACTAACACAGAGACGCATTACTTCAGGGTAACAATCTCACTAACCATACCTATCTCACTAACCATATCTATACAAGTGTAGTGGAGGTCGCAAAACCATCCTGCCATATATAGTGTGTGCTTGAATCGTTAAAAAAATATCTTTTGATGCTTGATCTGATGGTACAGATTAACTTATTTGAAATCTTCAAAAAGAATACTGTTTTAGGACCACAAAACGCATGTTCAATGTCTCTATCTGCATTTATTCTTTTCCCTCCTGGCTGCAGGCACCGCTAAGTCAATGTAGAGACTAGTTTAGAAACAGAGGTCTGCGCTTTCCACTTTACGTTTCCAATAGGATCTTATTTTGGAAACAAACCGACAAAGTAATGTATAAAGTAAGCATGGAATCTGCTGTGTACAGTACGGTCAAGATGCATTGCTTTTCAATATACCCCTCATGTAAAAACGACTTTGGTAGATCTGGGATTTAAACTCCTTACCCGTGGAAGGACAGCGGGGATGAGAGTGAGAAGCTGGAGCGGTTCAGCTCTAAGATACCCAACACACCCTCCTTACCACTGGAGCACCACACACCTAAAGAATGCCCGGCTGCTCTAGCATCCACCACAAAGATTCTGCTTTCGCGTGCAGCTGCCCATAATACTCTATTTCACTGCCGTGTCTCTCTGTGGGACCATTGCAGTTCCGCCATTATCTTAATGACTTTAAATATCCTTGTAACTCTGACCAGCTGCTTTTGTCTCTTCATAATTAGAAATTATGACCATAGAGTCCTTACAGCTTTACAGATCTTCCACTTGCATCTTTGTGGTGAGCGCGCTTGTGGCACGAACAATAGGTGCTCTCTGATTGTTCCATACTGCTTCAATTTTAGCTTTTAGGTGTATTGTATTGGCAGCAGCACACTGTAGTAAGTTGGAAAATTCATTATGGGCATCACTAACTCTCTTCAGGGAGGTCTTTATGGCCATATCTGGTTTGTCCAAGAATTCCATAGGCTTCTTTAGGCTGTGCGCTGCCCCTTCTCTCTAGTCTCACCATCTCTCTCTGTATGAACTCGACATCTCCAGAGCTTATGGAAACCAGCGTCTCCAATCTCTCTGCTGCACATGGGTTGCTGGGGTGGAGGAGCAGGGACGGCAGAGCTAACCACTATGTAAGTCTCCGATCACAGCAGGTGGGGAGATCACCCACAGTCATATAGCTCGATCCATGTTGGGCACTGCCAGGACATGTATACTTTCCTCCTCTGTGTGCCCCAGACACTGAATGCAGGTCGTGCCAGAGCTCCTTAAAGGACGCCACATCTGAACCCAGCTACCTCGTAATTTGCAGTTTTTCATGATCTAACTCCTGTTTTGTTATGAGTTTTATTTCAAATGCATGCTGGTGGTTGTCACTGTGGTGCTTACTGTCTCTTCACTTTTCTCCCAAGTTGTTTTGATTTTGACTGAGCTCACTTTAATCCTGAAGCACTCCGGAACTGAATGCTACACTTGCCTACATCACATAACGCACCAGCCTCTATTTTACTGCACCTATAACCACTGGATTACTTGGAAAAATATCTCTGGAACAAGAAACATTAATGAAAAGAGGTTAGGTGTAAACATGAGACTGCTTGTTCTAAATGTTTGCTGGGTTTGCAGCCTACCCTTGTAGGAGTGATGGAAGGGGCCAGCTGGGCAGCCAGGAGAGTGGACATCAGCCGATTGGAGGCCGTGGGCCTAACGTGCTTAGCCTCAAAGCTGCCCGTCTTAATGTAGTTGCCCGACTCCCTATCAAATGACAGTGACTACCCATAGGAATGTCTAAACTTTTTAAATAAAGAATACACCGAAAGCCACACTTATGATCCACCACAGTAGATCTTCACATTAGAGTAAAGCTTTTCACCCCTGGTCTAACCTAGTTAGCAATCACAGCTCCCGCTCTCATGCAGATACAGTGATCATACAGCGGCATGAGATGTACCGGCTCCCTGGAGTTCTCTGCAAAAGTGGATACCAGCACCTGTCAAGATGAAGGTGAGGTGGGTGTCACCAGTGCTTTGCTGATATGTATTCTTTGGCTGGGAATGAAGATCTTGCAGAATGAAAATGTACAACAGTTCAGAGGGGCACAGTATCTGCAAGGGCTTTTGCCACGAAGACCCTAACAACCAACTTGAAGCCAAGTGCAAGGGGGTGCGCTCTCCAAGGGGTCTCCTTTGTCATATAAATGCCATCCCGACCTTAGTCACCTCACTAGGGAAAAGTTATTAATTTCTTCTAAACCCTAAGGAGGTTTGAAATGCACTCCAAGAGTGATTCCATGTGTCTGCTCTCTTCAACTTCAGAAAAATGGCCTTGTCTGCCGCGCCACCCGGGGACACACAGCCGTTTGTCATCAGAAGCTGGGGAGTCGAGGGGGCTATCCCGGCATCCAGCTCCACAAGACATTACTCAGCTGCTGGCTTTGTTTATTAAACATAATATGTTTACAGTGCCCATTCACGGCATAGCAGGGGTTTGAATAATAGTAAAGGATGGGAGGTGGGGTGTAAAAGACTTCAGAAAAGCTGCTTTTTTAAAACAGTAATTATAAACTCGAATTCACAATGTGAAAGTCCACAAGGAGTGTAAAGGGATGTTGGAGTGAAGAGGGACACAGAGAACTACTTGGGGGAATGTGGACACAGTTACCACTATCGCCAGTAAGGCAAGGTCTGAAGGAGTGAGTCTTGTTTGAGACCCACATCTCCAGAAGGGGAGATTGAGGTTACAATTAAAATAGATGGTTGGTTTAAAGCACTATTTCTGAGAGAAGAGTCTTCGAAATGTAATCTTGCACACACAACTGTAGGGGATATGAGAGTCATGGACACTCTTCAAGATAATAAAACATGTGAATTCACAGACTATACACAGAATGCTTGGAATTGCCTCCATTGGGGGGGGGGGGGGGGGGGGGGGGGGAATAGAACAGTTTATGAATTTATGACGTTCAGGGGCATATAGAGGGCAGCATACGTTTCTACAGAATAAGCTACAAGGTAGGGTCTGTGGTGTCAAGAGTTAACTGAGAAATGGGCATTCTTGTGGGTCTGGCAGACTTCTATCGCCCGCTGAATTCCTGGTGTCTGTGTAACCGCCAAACGGCCACAACAGCAAAAATTCTAAATGATTTAGTAACAGGTGAAGTCCAGCTCTCTTTAAATTTTCCTTGTAAATCCCCAAATAATCATTGCTCAATACTTAGAATGGCCTTAGAATCACCTGGCACGGTTTCAGTGTGTTCACCGGAATTGTCAACAACATGCTGTACGCGCACTGGTGAATGGTTACAAACATAACTGGGCCGAGTCCAGGTGCTACAAAGGTGAACCCATCAGGAAAGAGAATGCATCAAGACCAGCACGCGCCTCCCGCGCGCCTCACTGAAACCACAAACTGCAGCTGGACTCTGACCACCTGCACACACCTGATGCTTGTAAAGCCAGAACTGCCGACTTGGGAACAGGTTCGAATCCCGGCGTTGGCTCAACACCCCGTGATTCTGGGCACATCACGTAATCTCCCTCTAATCTAAAAAAACACTTACAAATGAACCTGACCTTGTGTAATGTAACTGGCGACCATGTAATGCGATCCAATGCTCTTAAGCTGAGTTCGTGCTATATAAATCTGCAAAAACAACAATACTAAACAATTTAGAAGCTGCTTAACATGATGAAGTGAAGTGCCACGGGGCGTGTCGGCAAATCTGGTTAAAACTTCTCAGTTTCCTCTTCAACACCTGCGTGGAGAAAATGTTATTAAAAATACATTTATATCTATTTAAGGCCACAAACTTGTAGATAGACTCTAAAGAAAAAAGTGCAGGTCAGTTTATAGAGATCTTTTTTTATCATGGTTACTTTGTTTCAAGTGTGCACTCGCGCAGACACACAGTTCACAGAAAAAGAAGTCAAAACAAGGTTTGCAGAAGTAAGGACAGTGATACAATAACATTCTGAGGGAGTAAATGAATGTTTGGCTACAGTGATACTCAAAGGAACGGCCTTTTCCCAGGTGAACAGCAGCATTGGGCTGCTGTTTGCTTTAGGGAGCACTAATATTCCGAAAGGTGTTAATTAAAGGGACAAGCGTTTATTTACTAAACTAAATTATTAACTAAAGTAAAAGATGTGAAGGTGTCTTGCACAACTTAACTTTAGGAACACCTTTTTTTTTTATAACAACATCTTGCAACAAACATAAAAACAATGTGAAAGTCTCTACAAATATCCAAAAAAGTGCATTTCTTTATCATGCAGAAACATTTGACTCTAGTATATCAGAGCACTGAAGTATTTTTAAGTGATAGTTTGCAAACATGGATTTAGAAGCATTCATGCTTCCCCCAACTCAGGCGACATTGTAAATTGTGAACTAAGGGGTAAGTCAGTTGTTATGTTCACCCTCTGGGTGGCCTGGGTTGCTATTGTACCCGGAAAACACCTGCCACCCTGCTATCATCAATGCGGTTCTTGGTCACACGACAGGCCAAACTTTTTGGCCCCCTGGAAAATGTTTTCAAGTACCTATAGTCTAGAAGTTCCATATTCCGTGCTAGTCTCCTAAATGACAGAGGGACTATGTTTTTTAAAATTCAAATGGATGACTGAACCACTTTAAAAAGTGAGGCTCTGATCCCATAAGAAAAGCTCATCTCCCTTTTTTTTTAATCAAGGAGGAAGTATTAAGATTTCATGTTCATATGAAAGGCAATGTGTGAAAAGTTAGCATTCAAAAAGGTTGATCATATCCCGTGAAAGGATTGCCTCTGCACTTATATTGCATAAACTGTCCAGTATGCAGAGGCTCGCAGCCACAATAAGGGGGTAAGGTGGTCAGTCATCATGTCATTTAGTCATGTTTTGAAATTTCCCACTTAAATCACTATAAGAAGCAGTGCCTAAAAAGTGTCCTTTTTTGCAGAAGGGGGATTTCTGCTTACATTTCTGAAGTTGATACAAAAGAGTGGGCCAGTAGAAATGTATCCTGTAACGCTCATGTACAGAACTTTCTCAGTGGCCGAAATGAATACATCCAGTTAACATTAAAGCAATATCTCGATGCTATTGAGCCAGTGAAGTCTTCACGTGTGGGTGATATCTGATCAAACCAGCCACTGATCCGGCTGCAGGGTTTTGAATCCTCGAAGTACAGCCAATGAGATTTCGAGGGGCACCAACAAGTATTTCATTACTAAAAATGATGCGAGGTTACCCAATAGCTCTCCACATGGTGCCCATTCTTGCTCTTTCATTTAAGGGCACAGTGTTTTCATGTCCTTTAAGAAGAAATGATATTTTTAGCTGATTTAGTCGTTTTTTTCATAGTAAGTTTCTTATAGAAATAGACTCCTAGTAGTTTGCTGCCTTAGTGAGAGGTAACATCTCTTTTACAAGTTGATTAAACTCACAATTGTTAATATTTTAGCCAAATAGACCTTAAGGACCGCAAAACCTGAATGCAGGTCTATTGCTAGCATTCAGATCCAGACAGTTGTGGTTCATTCATTCTTTGATGGTGTTAAAGTGTTAATTAAGCAATGTGTCTTGTTCTTGCTTCCCACTGACAGGGATAAACAGCTGGGAGTTGTCAGCACAGCTGTGAAATCCCAGGCTGCGACTATCCAGAAGATCATGTAGCAGCTCGATATATATGTTGAAAACAATGGACATACGCGGGCAACCTTGAGGGTTCACCAGTCTCCCTTTGGCTGGACTTGTGTTAGTTATCCTGTTGTATAAAGTGTGGGGTAGATGAGTCTCCAGTTACTGAACTCACTGATGAATATTTCCTTTACCAAAGGTTTGCACTAAAGAGACAACTGCTGCAGCAATCAAGCAATCAATCAATTAATCATGAAATTTGTAAAGCGCACTACTTACCTGTGAGGGTCTCAAGGCGCTGGGGGGGGGGGGGGGGCTGCTACTGCTCGAAGAGCCAGGTCTTGAGTAGTCTCCTGAAGGCACAAGACAGAACCATTGTGTATTTTTGTTCCTTGTCAGTCGAGGCCACACCATAAAAAATTGTTGCAAACAAGTCCTTGTGTAAAGAAGTGTAGTCCGAGTCAGTTGCAACAATTGATGCTTATTGGAATTGGATGGAGGTGCTTAGTTTAGGAACTTGTCTTCAGAATAAAGAATGTTAATCGCATTACCGCTTGAGGTGAAAGGATGCTCTGACTTGATCTAGGACTTGTGCCAAGCCTGAATGTTGGAATACAAACAAAATATAATTTGCAGAATAAGGAACCCTTATCTTCAGGAAGTCAAAACGCTGTTCCCCTTAAAGCATGCAGTGGTCCGATGCCTCTTTAAAAAGCTTGATCTGACACTGCCTCACTTGGAATGGATTAGGCTGGTATTGCAATCCATTCATTGTTGAAGTGGTGCTAGAAGGCCGCCTCCAGACTTTGCTATAGAAATACCTGGTATTGGATGCATTGCTGGAAGCCAACCAATCCGGATTGATGCTGGCACAGAGAGCAAAAAAAGAGAAGCAACTGATGAGCAGTGGTTGGCAGTATTTATTTGAGTTTTGTAGATCGCAAACATAACCGGAGTAAAAAAAAAAAAGCAAACTTAGTCCAGTGGGATTTGTAACAAAATAGCAGCACATCACATAAAGTGTGAATAAAAAAAATACAATAATAAAACACAACAATTGTATAAGAAAAATGTGTCCAAAAGCCAATAGGAATACAAGAACACAGAAAGTACTGAAGCAGATATGAAAGGGAGTTGCCCTGGGAGGGAGAGTAGCTGCATAGATTCACTCGAGGAGTTGAAAGCATATGGCATCTCAGCACTAACTAGCAAGGTAGCTTGGTGCTTTACAAAGTAGAACAATATCATTCATACAGGGTACACTGAGAGCAAAATAAGAATATTTAGTAAACAATGTGTAGTAATAATAATATGCAAGTTTGTAAAGCGCCTGGTTACACTAGGCTAGTGTGCCAAGCGCTGAGGTACCGACAGCCAAGAGGCAAGTTGCCGACGCGCCCCCCCCCTGTTCAGACCCTGCCACCCATAAGCTAGTCAGTGGGGCATAGGAAGGTCTTAATTGGGGAATCGGAAAGTTTTCAAGTGCCTACGGAACCTGTCTCCGAGGCCTCTTGCCGAAGGTACCCTGGGAGTTTGTTCCACTGTTGAGCCGCCAGGAAACAGAAGGAGCGGCTGCCCATTTTTGCCCTCCTGATCGCGGGGATCTTGACCTGCCCAATTCCGCTAGATCTCAGTTGGTGTGAGGGGGTATACAAGGTCAGAAGGTTATGTAGGTAGGTGGGCCCATTCGTGTGTAGAATCCTATGGCTTACACACTGAGCCTTGAACAGGATTCGCTCCTTGATTGGCAGCCAATGCCGGGCAACCAGGGCCCTTCTGGAGGAGGCTCTCTTGGGTAGCATCAGAACCATGCGGGCCGCTGCGTTTTGGATACACTGCAGCCTCTGTATGCAGTTGACATTAGCACCCAGGTAAAGGACATTTCCATAGTCCAGCCTAGAGGTTACCAAGGCATGGACCATGGTTTTCCTAGCTGTAGTGGGCAGCAGGTCCAATGTCTTACGGAGACCACGCAAGACTCCAAAGCATGTGCCTGCCACCTGCCTTGTATGGTGCTCAAACGAGAGCTTGGGGTCAAGCCACACCCCTAGGTTCTTGACCTTTTCACTAGGCACAGGGGTAGGGCCCAGGTTCTGTGGCCACCAAGCGGATGTCCAGACAGAGGGAACTTTACCAACCACCAGCACCTCCGTCTTGCTCCCGTTCAGTTTGAGGCAGTTGTTGGCCATCCATATTGCTAGTTCCCGCATGCATGAGTTGAAGTTGCAGGCTGCCTTATCGTCATCCTGCACAAGGGATACAACCAATTGCGTGTCATCGGCGTAAGACATGACTTCGATGCCGAACTTCCCCGCAATCTCTGCCACAGGAGTGACATAAAGATCGAATAGCGTCGGACTAAGGGTAGATCCCTGAGGCACTCCCTGTTTCAGCCTGATGCTCTTCGACAGATGAGGTTCCTGTGCTACCTGAAAACTGCGGTCCCACAGGAAAGATTCCATCCATTCCAGAGCTAGTGGGATACATAAACGGAATAGCAGCGGAATAAAAGTTATATAAACAGTGTAAATAGCCGTACAAATCAACAATACATCACAGAAGAGTTTAATTAACAGTGTACATAAGAGTGCTGAAGTAGTTATGTAAGGGGGATGCAGGGTGGGGAGACAAGAAGCAGATAGTTTCCCAAGGTAGCGATGAGTAGAGTAACAGGGGGGGTGTTGGGTGGGGTGAAGTAAAACATAGGACCAAGACTTGCAGCATGTTACTGAGTGAGGAGGAAGCAGACAAACTTGAAGGCGGGATCAAACTGGGAGCGGGGGCGTTGCCAGGTCCTCAATGAGAGAGGAATTTGTTGGACAGGAATGTTTTTTACTTCTTTCTTGAAGAAGGATGTGGATGGGTTGCATCTGATCTAAGCTGGGAGAGGGTTCCAGATGTTAGGGGCCATTCCAAAGAAGGAACATAAGTAGGTTTTCTTTTTCTTCAATTTCTGTGGCTTGAGCAGTAACGAGCTCATACCTCCGGAGCATCTGTTCCAATCCAAAAGGGTCAGTTACTGGGACGGGTAGGATGGGGGTGTTGTGGAGCAGTGCTTTGTGAGTCATGCAAGCAATTTTAAAATGTATCCTGGCCTCGAGTGGTAACCAATTAAGAGATCGTAGGTCAGGTGTGATGTGATCAAATTTTCTTGATCCTGTGGAGAGCCTGGCTGCTGCATTACGAGTGGCCTTAAGAGAAACAAGTGAAGGTTTTTGGTTAGCCCACAAGGATAGCACTACCATAGTCCAGCTTTGAAAGAACAAGTGCCTGAGTCGCAATTTTGAGGTCCGCCACGGGGAGGAAAGGTTTACATTTCCTAAGAATATGCAACTGGAGGTTGGTTCTTCTAGTACTCGCGCTGATGTGTTTTTACATGGAGAGGTCTATGTCTAGGGTGATGCATTGGGATTTGGCAGTCGACAATGTGTTGGGAGCAGTTCAAGGCAGATCGAAGAGGGAGCCATTCTTTAATGTTAGTGGTGGAGGTAGGTGGACCGATTAGTAAAAATTCAGCTTTAAGGTGATTGAGTTTGAGGTGATTGTGGGTCAGCCATTTTTATTTTAATGTTAGGGTGTTTTTGAGAGTGTGGATGTCCTCCTTGGACAGTATTAGTTTTACTAGACTTATACAATCCTTTCTGGATAGCTGATCACAAATTCTTGCTGGAGAGAACAGAATGGGAACTTTATCTGAGATAGGTGGTCTAGTCCTAGCTGGTCTCAATCTTTTAGGGCTGTTGTCAGAGGTCAAGCTAGTACTATTTTATCAGCCAGCATAATAATTTTCCTATGAACAGGAATTGGTGTAAAGATTTCTATCTGATAGAGGTTGAACAAAAACTTCGAAGTTTAAAAATTGATCAACTGCCTCCTTTAGAATAGATTGAATTCTACTCAGAACGCTTTCGGCCATCCCCAATTAAAAGTCACTACAATAATCAATGCAGGGATGGATAAATGCTTTAAACACAATGATCTTGTGAGACTCTAGTAAATAGGAAAATATTGGACACAGAATTTCAAATGAAAAGTGCAGGTCTTGGAAACAGCAGGTACTTGGCCATCTAGTGGCAGATAAGTGTGAACCATGACACCTACACATTTTACTGCATGAGTTGGTCTTTTGCCCACTGAGCTGGGCCTTGACTTGCCATCACGCATACTTTGAGAGCTTGCTAGTGGAGAAGCGCTATATTGGATGGATTCTAGATGACGAAGTTGGAGTCAAACTTGTGCCAGTAGGTTGTGCACACAGCTTATATGACCATACCTCAAGGCCTCGCGCCATTAAACAGTTTCACCCTTGGACACTCAAGTGCTTAACTGATTTTAGTTGAGTGCTACGATTGGGAACGTCCGATTCTCAGTTAAAACGTTTAAGATCTTGTTCTTTAGACATTTTTGATGCATGCGTTCGTTTTTTATTGAACTTAAAAAAGCAGGTGTTAGGATCGCCCCCAACTCTCTCATCTCACGTCTTCGTACACTAGTGAGAACCCAGCTCGCGTGCACTGGTTCCTTGCATTAGGCAGATTGTTACAGGTACACTTTAGGGGTCACACCACCAAAGTTCTGTCCAGTTTCCCCATTTCTCTTCTCCTGCGCTTGTAAGTTGGCTGCTCTTGCCCGAGAAAGAGTGACAGATGCTGGTCTGGCGGGGAGGCAGTGACCTCAGACTGAATGAGTTGCGGGGGTCTCCCGCCGCCCTCAGCCTGGGCTTTGCTGCTGGGTGCAGACCTTCTGCCTCACTTCATGGAGGGGCGAGGAGCAGCGCGTGCCAGTCACTTAGGAGGCAGGAGGGCAACTGGCCCCAATCTGATTCTGAGGAGAGGTTTCCTTCTGTCGTTTCTCAGCCCAGAGGCCCGAGTCAGACGCTGCGCTCCTGATGTTCAGTAACACTATCATGATCCCGCGCCCCTCCCTGCCCGTGACGAGCACCGGGCTTTTTTTTCCTCTCCTCTCTCTCTCTGCTCAGTGCTGCTCCCATTAAGCAGCCCCTTCCCCCACCTCTTCCTTTCCCTCCCCTCCTCCATCTCCCACTGGAAACTGCCAGTGCTGCTGCTTCCTCAAGCAGAAAGTCACATGACCTTCTTTCCAAGGCAGGCCAAAAATTTAAAGCGCCAGCGTCGTCAAGCGAATGACACATCTCTCCACTGCTATGTGTATTTTTTTTAATAGACCATTCTGTAAGAGATTTTCCAAAAGCATTGCAAAGTAACACTGACGCACTTGTTTGGCCTGTCTCCTCTGAGGCCTAAAGCATACGACAACATTTGGTTGGAAATGTGGGCATTGTGAAGCTGGAATTGGTTTAAGGTTTAATAGATTTTCAGTGCATTCGGATTTCTCTCTAGTGTGTTGCTAAGGATACCGGCAGATGTTTGTTTAGCGCTGTTCACTTACATCTCTCATGCAATGCTGCATACTTATCCTCGTCCCAAACCATAATCTGCTTGTGACATCACGATGGTTGCAGCGGAAAGAGCTGTGCTGGAAACCTCATGGCCGCTGTCTGTGGAAAGCATGGCTGGAGCAAGATATTGCAAACACAAGGAGATGATGGATGGAGCACTGAAACTTTTCTGGCACTCACCCCCAGTCACAGATCTGGGTTGAATCCATCCGCGTTCTTTAGCTCACTCCGCCACCCCAGTTCAGATGCAGCCATATGCAAATCAGTCTTGACCCTATTCCTCATGGGAACAGTCCAGCCCGAATTGCCAAGCCAGGTCTTTCCAGGACCGGAAACAAGCATCCTGGGCCCAGCTTCGGGTTAACACCCCTCATCAGCCAGGCTAGCTTGAATCCAGTGGGAAAGTGAGCAAGGGACCCACGTCTGGGCATACCCTGGCAACTTAGGGTGAACAAAGTGCCGGATATTGACTTCTACACGAGACCATGCAGATTCCTTTAAGCCAACTATGGGAAAATCTGCTTGCGCACTGGACCGGTGCTACTAAAAATTGTATTTGGACAGGTAACATAATGTCTGCAGCTATCTTCAGTGGAATGTACTGGTAGGTTACGTTTTGTGCGTGGGTTATTTGAAAAGTGGCCCAATATGCAAGTGTGACATGAATCTGTCACTTAATGGGAGTGCCAGTTCACAAGGAAAGGACTCAAAATTCTTGTGAGAATCTGTTGACTGATCTCTATGCTGAGCTGTCACGGAAAAGATCTTGAAAGAACCTATTTGAGGGTTTACCAGAATGGGTTGTAGTAAATACCATTCTTCGATTTGCACAGACATGCTTTAGAGAAAGACAAAGCACTATTTCCAGCTCTTGTGGGTTAATTGACCTGAAATCTAATTTTAATTCCATTGATCGAAATGTTCTACAGGATTCCAATTGTTGTATTTTGAATGGACTATTTCTCGCCCTTTGATTATTCTTGTGAAGATTGTAGATAATAAATAGTTAGTGGTACCAGACAGGGTAACCTTCTGGCAACACTGCTTTACGATAATTATTTGGTGGATTTGCAAGCAGGATGTCAAAAAGCTAATAATTTCCCACCAAGGCTGGTGTTATTAACACACCAGTTCTTCTACAGATATGACCTGGTGGGTTTGAGGAATGGCCTACTTGCTCTTATGCTCTACAATATTCATTGGAGACTAGTTGGAGAGATATTGTAAACCTAATTGCCTCAAAGTCAACAGGATAAAAGTAGATTGTTGGGCAGTTCTGACTGTGAAAGGACATGAACTGTAGGTACTCAAAATTTGAAATTGGGTCAGAATGTTCTTATCTAGTCCTCTTAATAACTGCTTGTCCTGAAAGACATTTTAAAAATCCAAGAGACTCCACTTAAATGAGAATGAAAGGCCTTAAAATCTTCAGGAAATATTGAAACCTCATGGCAAAGCCCATGCAAATGGCAAATAATGCATTCATTTTGCCATTAACATACTACTGATCACGGAGTTGATCGCCTAAAGGCAAATTGCTGTTGTTAAACTGGAAGGTTCATTGCAGAGGAGTGCTATTATGCTCAATCCAGGCAATTTGCTTTAAGTTGTCTATTGTTGTGGCTACTGCCCTTATAGTTCGTGTTGTCTTCAACATCAGATTAAGGTGATCTAGCATTGCACTCTGTTGGTGCTTTGCCTTATGATCTTTAAATCCAGCTGTGACAGAGGGAAGTGTGTACGTACCTCTATTACTTGATTATTCACAAACCAGTTCCCAGGGCCTACAAAGTTTGTTTTATAATCTGAAGGTGGACGCATTAATGCTAGCACCTTGGCAGTCAAGAAGGGGGAGTTTGGGGTGAGAGCATATACACCTAGTGGCTGATGTTCACATTGTGAAACCAGACAACCTGGGATGAATCCCGGCTTCCCCCTTTTACCAAATTGTGTGATCCTAGGCAATAATTTTATTTCCCACCCCCTCCTTTTTCTTGATTATTGCATTGAAGAGAACCTCAAAATGCATGACTTCAGTATCTGCATTGTACACAACCCTCTCCGGTGTCAGATTTAATAAACTATAAGGAGAAAGAAGTGGTTGCATTGCATAGACACTACATGTTCTGTGGCACAAATATTTATCTTCTGTGCATCCAGTGTTTTTACAATGCGTTTGATGGCAAACGAGCACACACATAATTGTGGGTTTGTAATGCGCTCGAATCGACTCCCGAAGGAGTATCTCTGCGCAGTAGACCGCTGGGGAACCCGTCCTGGCTTTCCCTGTGAGATGGTCCCTACTGGGTATCTCCAAGGTAAAACCATGCATACCCGGCGTATGTGGGGGGCCGTTGAGGGGATGAGGCAAGCTAATGCCCAGAGTTGCCGAGTGTGATCCCTGGTTAGAGTAGGCACCGGGATGAGAATTATCGAGTCCGCTGACCCTGGTCCACGACCCTGCCGCGTCGGGAATTGAACCCTGGTCCCGGGCAGTCCTCTGCTCTCGGGCCGTCCTCTGCTCTCGGGTCTGTCGTCTCTAACCAGTGAGCCACCCCAATTAATTGTGCACAGTAATAAATCTCTGGGGCACTGTAGCTAAGCTTAATATATATTTTTGGTATGAACACTGGACCAGACCCTTTCCTAACTCTATATATGTTAAGATTCATAATTTCTAAAAATGTGCTTATGAAAGTAAAATATGTGGGGTGTTCCTCCCCAGTGCACGGGAATCTGTGGCATATTAAGTGGGGTGCGGTGGGTGCAGGCTGCCCCGGGTGCCATCACTGAGGGGGTGACAAAATGGCAAAAAAATGTGTTTTAAACACATATTTTTGCCATTTTTTCAAGCCGGGGGTGACCAGTGTCATCACTGAGGGGGTGACACATTTTCCTCACCGGGTACCACCTGACCTTGCTACGCCACTGACCGGAATCTCTGATTCCCTTCTGCAAGAACTTACCTGAACTAAAGTGAACTACCTGAAAATACTGCGGCAATTAAAGAAACAATGCGCAATCCACAACCAAACAGGCACTAAAAACCAGACACCATCTCCCTGTTCACGAAAGCGATTAGGCTCCACGTGTTGATGTTTGAAGAAATGGGCCTCATCTTTTGATGAAAGGAAGGAGAGTGCGAGCTCTGGCACCCCTCCCAATCCCTTGTTTGATTAGTTAATGGTCAGAGGGCTGCTCCCTCATCTAACACATTCCCATAGCCCCTTCCATTCCTGGGACGTCAGGTTTTCAATTACATGCAGTTCACGCTGTTTCCTGTGCTCCATCATTGTGCCGGAAATGTGTCATCAGCGCGGAAATCGGAAATGGTGCGAGTTCATTAGCAAGACATTCCATCTCGGGATCCCTTCATGGCTGTGGTCAAGCATGGGTCATTCTGCTGGAGGCGTGCTATGATGTATGGCGCAGGTCCCTGCAGCCTGGGCACGCGGCTCAGCTGCATGCAATTTTATGTACGTGTGGTGTGCAAATTCAGCTGTGATTTGGAAATACCTTACTTTTGCGCATGTTCACATGTGGTGCAAAGACTACACTCAACTGTGCCATCCGATGACATTGAAATGCTGGTCAAACTTTGTTTAGTCTCAAAAGAACCAATATGGATAATATCTAGGAGGGTCATGGCTGGAAACTGGTCATTCACTGATCCCTATGTCTGTGCATTAAATGGAGGTCGAACTGTGAAGTTTTGAAAAGCGACAGAACGCTGGGAAAAAAACACGTCAGGAAGTAGCCATCCATACCATCATATTTAGAGGGAAATGTTACCTAGGGAAATGTGTGACCATGTTATGATAGCATATTTCACGCAATTTAGTATATTCTGAGTGATGTGACTACACAGAATTGCCGCTCTGGTAATCCCACATTGCAGCAGGGTAAAACCAAGGTGACTGGCAGCAAATATCTGGTGCCAAGTCTGTGCACGCACAGAAACCTCTAAATTAGAAATAATACCGCAGCTCACCAGTATAGTAAAGCAATGTATGAACTGTGGCATTGCCTGTGATTTAGTGTCCCCCTTTACATGCCTGCTCTATATGAGCAACAAAGTCTGTTGGTTCTCTACATTGGCTAAAAGTAATTATTTATTTATGTTGACTTAAAAATGTAGTTTATTTGTAAGGCATGGCTTTAGCTATTATTAATTATAATAAATTGTACCATTTCTACCTCAACTAGATCAGTGCTTCCCAAACCTTTTTTATAACACAAACTTTTGTGGCCCTTTTAGCTTTAATGGACATGATGTGGCATTTTTAATGTAACTGAAGCATCGTACGGCAGCGCATTGTTATTTACAGATAGCAATTTTTCTGTTGAAATGGTCATTACATTTGCACAGACATAAAGTTTTACAGATAAACCTAGACTGCGCACCAATGAGAACATGTGGAAATCGGGTTTCAAATATTTATCCTTTGTGCATCACCAAGCAAAGTGTCTTGATTCGTTTTGATCATATTAAAATATTTTCTTCCATCAAACTTCAGAATTACAAAACGTTTGCTTAATTTTTCCTTTCCTTTCTGCTGAATGCTTTCATTTCATTTACAGATATTTATATTTTGCTGTGTATTGCAAAAACTCCCCATGTTAAAAAAATAAAATAAAAGCAGCAATTTGTCAGAAGACATTGACCTGATATTTGAGCTATGACTTCGAAGCACAGCAAAGATGACAAGATAACTACATCATTTTAAGTCATCATTATTTATTGATTGGGCTCTCACAATCCATCCAAAAATTGTCCCATGACTGGCCTACAGTTTGGGAAACACTGAACTACATATCATGTACCTATATAGGTGTTTTATTCTCTGCAAAATGTAATAACATATTTTGAACAGTGAAAATGGAGCTTTAGCTGTTCATCAGTATTCCCAGTTTTTGTTCTTAAGGGATGTATGGACCAGGAATATGAATCCATTTTCCACATGTCATCTTTCGGGAGATGCTTCTGTGGACCATGAGTGTCCGAGTTCCCTCAAAATGGCTAGAGTGGTGCCAATAGAAGTCTTAACCCTACATCCATGAGGTGTTGCCAGAGGACTCCAGGTTATTTTGAATCAATCCTCCAGCATTGAGCTGGGTCTGGTGGCTTAGTGGATTAATCCGTCCACTGTAGGGGCCTGTGATTGACTCATGGTCACAGGTTCAGGGCGTAGCTAGACCTTCGGCAGGCCTGTGGAGGCTCGTATGTCTGAAAGGGTGGGCAGAGGGGGCGTTTCTGGCAATTCCGTCTGCCCACTGACAGGCGCAGGTAAGAGCGGGGTTTGGGGAGGAGGCCGCCACCCCCAAAACTCATGCCGCCTGTGGCGGACCACCTCCCCAGATCCCCTTGCTATGCCACTGCACAGGTTCTAATGCCGGCGGGTTCACTCAGCCTTTCATCCTTCTGAGATTAATAAAATGAGTACTATTGAGTTCGGTAACAATAAACATCTGTTAATCAACGCCAAGATACCCTTCTGGGTGAACCTGTGCTTTACATTATGTTATGTTGATGTGAGCGGACTAGTCTTGATTCACATTAATTGAGCACGAGTAAGTAAGGAAAACTGCCTCTTGTTGCCTACTTCTGTCCAGCCAGTGTCTCCTCTGAGCAAATCTAACCAGCATCCTGGATCAAAGGCCCATTTCTCTTTAAAAATAATCAAAATTTAACTTACAGGGGGTAAGAGCAAAGAATGAGAGGATTAGCTCACCTGAACTTGAAAGGAATGGCAATAGAATTCGAATTATGACACGTTTTGTATACTTTAAAGAAGCAAAAATAAAGGATTAAATATGCAGTCCTAAACACTTTTAAAGAAAAATTTGGGGCTATTTTTAAAGAAGAAGCCTTAATTTAGAAGAGTACTTTTACATCAGTTAGAGCGCCTGCTACTGTCTGTGGTGCTCAGCACACGTTATTGGTTGGAGATTGCTACAGGTCCACAGGACACCATGTTTCCAGCCCTAGGCTTTCATTTGACAATCTCATGCATCCTGGGAGTTTTAGTTCACTTCAAGCGGTGACACTTTAAGTACCGTAGTCCTAACTAACAAAAAATCTTACATTGATTTGTATATGTAAAGCCCATGCCTGGAGTACAGCATCTGTGCATATAGCCACCAATTTACCATCTAATCTCCCCATAAGTATGGTGAGCAAATTTGACCAGGAGCTTGGGCTTACTTCTCACTAGAAGGTCTATGCTTCCTGATAACATTCCAGCTATCTGGCGAAGTACGGCCCTGTTGGTCCTAGGGATAGAACTCACTCGTCTACATGCTCTAATTTACAAACAACTCAACAGGCTGCACATCCAAATTTGGATTGGGCCTAGAGAAACCCATGCCAGTATAGCCTAGACAGTTAACTATGAGTCAGCCCTCATCTGAGTTGAATTTGCAAAAAAGAGATCATTTACGGTTAGTTCATACTCCTAATTTATACTATAAAAGTGTCACTCTTGATAAAAAAATGTAATGTAACATTTTATGTCACTGATTCCTAGATTACACTCTCAATTGATCCTTTTCTCCAATACAGAAGGGTCTGATGATCTGTTGAGTTTTTGTAACATGCTAAGCATGTTGCCTTTTGAAACCTAAGAGAGAATCTGTGCCTGGGTGTGTGTGTGTGTGTGTGTGTGTGTGTGTGTGTCTGTGTTTTAATGGCAGCGCCAGATGTTGTTCTCAAATCTTCTTTTGGTCTAATCTCTACTCTATCTTCTCCAGAGGAATAGCTACTCAGTAGTCACAAGATTAAAGGAGAATAATGAAAGCAAAGGGTGCATGAGGGATTTTTTGGTGCAATGGAATCTCTCACCATTGCAGAATACCCTTTCATAAATGTGTGTCTTTCTGTCGCTTCCTCACCCAATTACTCTTAAGTGATATGACCATTATTACTGTACAAAGTAGTAGCTCCTAAGGCAGCTGTACCATGCCAGGGCCCTTCTTGTTCAGAAGATAAAGCCTCGTGCAAAACTGGCGCTTCATACACCCTTGAAGTGCAACTGTACCAGTACACCTGTCCTCATTGACTCTGTACGTTCACACATCTCCGTCAAGTGCCCTGGACATGGATCCTAAATCAGAGCAAGTAATTCAGGGGCCTTGCCCAGTGTTTGGACTTCATCTCGATAGGAGCAGCCACACACCTTCTATGCACCTAGTCCTGCAACTTTTTCTGTATAACTGCCTTTTCCTGCTTGTGTAGCTGGTCCTTCTACTTTCTGGTAATCCTACTGGCTAGAGACAAATGCCCTTTGTAAGTTAATTCAATTCTTCCACCCTCAGCCAAAGAGTTAGTTATAATCTCCTAACCTTCTTACAGTCACCAGCACTTCAGAAGCGCACATTTCTTCCTCATGGTGGTATGGACGAAGGCCGGACTTGTTACCAGCTCCTGCCTCAGAATTATCTCGTAACATTCTCGGGCTGTACAGGTACCAATCTAAGCATTTCATTATTTTGCTTTATTATATTGTTGGGCCTAGCATACCTGTTGCTGAGATATGCTTGTGTTTCTCTTAGTTCAAGTAAAGTGTATACTTCTTCAATATCCACTGTATTGCTTGGTTCTGGGCATTTATAGTTTGTGGGTTTGACCTTGGAGAAAACACGATGCTCTGTGTAATTCAAAGATAGCCAGTGGTGCTATCTGTGAATGACTCAGTGGCTTCAAAATGTTAAGAACTACTTTTAAGCCTTTAATTGTTGAACCTATCCATGTCCAAGAATTTTCAAGTCTTCCGGCAGACAAAGAGAGCAGGTGTATCTGTGCTTGGGTAGTCTGTTTAGGCTGAAATCTATTCCATGAAGGATTCCATAGACATTCTACTAGCAGACCTAAACTTGAACTTGAATGACGCCAACAACTTAACAGTGCAAGCCCTATCCACCCTCCTTTAATCAAAAGGTCTTACTTAACACTGCAAAAAACAAACCCACAATAAAGGCTCTATCCTCAACATAGACCTCACCAAGCATAATGGCATATGCCTCAACTCCATCATTCCCATTGACTGGACCGACCAACACTTAATTCTTTTTGATCTCAAACTCAACTAGCCCAAAACCACCAACAAAACCGATCGTTCGAAGCACTGGATGAAGAACATACACCAAATCCAGCAATCAGAGGTAGAATCTCAAATTGGCTCCCAAATTTTCCCCCCTCTTTTACTTACCACCGCCTTTGACCTCACCTCTCACTACAACACAAAGATGACAGAACTCCTCGACACCATTGCTCCTTTCAAAATTAAAAAAAGCCAAGAAGTATCCTCAGATAAAATAAAGAACATTGAACTCTCACTGGACCCTCTCACCCTCTATTTACCTCAACTGAAGCTAGCCCCCCCAATCTACCCGCTCAGAGAACCAGAACACCATCACCAATCACTTACACCTAAAAAACAACGCAACATGGTGTAAGTGTAATAACATCAAGGAAAATTAATTGCTCTAAATACTACCATGCTTGAAGCCAACTTCCCATCTGTCTGACCATCTCCCCTCCTGTCTTGTCTAAAAAAGTCTATTATATTGTCTCACCAACTTGGACTAAAATCATCAACTCCTCCCTATCTAGTGGCTTCATGCTGACATCTCTTAAAGTCGGGCAAATCAGCCCCGTTCTCATAAAGCCAGATGGCCACCCCAATGACCTTAATCACAACAATCCTATAACAAACATCAGTCTCCTCGCCTAAACCATGGAAAAATGCCTGCTCTCCCAGCTAAACAACCACATCGAAGAATTCAAGTTACATGACACCTTCCAATCAAGATTCAGGAAAAGCTGCAGTCATGAACATCACAGATTATCTTCATAGATCCCTCGACGATGGTGACACCTGTCTCCTGATACTCTGCTCGGCCTTTGATACTGTCAACCACAACATTCTTCTAAAAACCCTTTCACAATGTGCTGCCATCAGTGGTACTGTCCTGTAATGGTTCGCATCATTCCTGAGCTAAAGATCACACCTAATCAAAATAAATTATTGCACATCACCAGCAGCACTAGTCAAACAAGGAGTGCTCCAAAGCTCAATCCTATCCTACCTCGTTCAGCCTCTACATAGAACCCCTTGCATTGATCTTAAAACAAGCCAGGACAGATTACCATTTCTACTCTGATGACACCCAAATCTACATCAAAATCTCATCACTTAAAGACATCCATCACCTAAGCAACTCTCTCTCTGGGATACAAACCTGGCTAACCAACAACCACCCAAAGCTCAACCCCAACAAAACTGAACTTCTCCTCATCTAACCTTTACCCTATCCATACCAGGTTTGACAACCTAACTGCACTAAACTGTAAACTATCCATCTGCAATTCTGTGAAATCTCTTGGGATCACTCTCGACAAAAACCTGAGCATGAAGAAACACATCAATGCCTCAACAAAACGCACCTTCTAGATGCTAAAAAACCCTAAAAAATGTAAACTATTTATCCCCTCTTGAAGACCTGAAGACCGTAAAACACAATCCCATGTCCTCTCCAAACTGGACAACGGCAACACAACGATCACCGGCACCCCAAAAATCCACATATTACAAATGAAGTCCACACTCAACGCAGCAGCCAGACTTCTCTCTTGAGTGAAACGATATGACCGGATCACTCCCACACTTAAGAAACTCAATTGGCTGCCAACTGAAGCAAGAAGTATATTCTGAACAGCTTGCATAACCCACACGCCCCTCTACTCCGAGAAATCAACCTACCTTGCCAACAAACCATCAAAAGCATGCCAAAAATGACCAGTTCAAAGCTCTAGCAATCTTCTCTTGATGCCACCCAAATTCAAGACTAATACATTTCTCACTTACTCCTTCTCAGGGAATTCTCCCAGATTTTGGAATCCCCTTCCCAAAAAACGACATGACAACCAATCTTACCTACACTTCAGGAAAAACCTCAAACTATCTCTTCTCAACAAATACCTAAACCCTCCTCTTAAATCAAATCAGCTACTCATCCCAAACTTGAAGCAAACTGTTTAATCCAGACCTATGATTCCATGGCCCATGCCTCACTGCATTGACAATCTTCTCCAATTGTTTATTTTACCACTGAGATGAGATATATTGCATACTACTGTATGCTTTCTACATGTATTATATCTCCTGTGTGGATCCTATTGTTTTATATCTCCGATAATCAATATATATGCACCCCTTGTAAAGCACTCTGATGCCCTTGGGCTAAGTTTGCACTAAATAAAGCCTAAAAAATAAATAAAATAAATAAGGTGAGGGAAGCTAGCTTTTTACTGTCTCCCCTCATTGCATGATAGTTAATGCACTTTCTCCCTAAGATGCCACGAACATTCTCATCTCTGAGTGAAGTCTAGTCAGACCCAGGCGTTGGTGAGCATGTCGTAGGTTTTGAATCTATTGTTACTGTCCAGCAAGGGACCTAGGAGGTTCAGGCTCCTGCCTGATAACCGATAAAACGAAGGTGCTATTGTTTGGTCAGATGATGTAAAACTGGTCCAAAGATTGGTGGTGGGTGGAGATGGGTCTTTCACCTGAGCCAACAACTGTAGCCAGAAATCTTGGGGTTAAATTTAATAAGCGGGTGTCTTTTCACCACCCAGATTCTGTCTGTAGCAGGTACTTGCTTCTCCTTGATCTGGGCCTTAAGTAAAACTCTCAAGTTCCCCCCTATCATAACTAAGAAAACAATTGCACATGCAATAATATCTAGGCTCAACTATGCCAATGCCCTATATTTGGGGCTTTCTAAATATATTACTGAGTGGTTGCAGATAATACAGAATGCGGCTACATGGCTAATTTTAAAAATTTCTTACAGACACCTGTTTGCCTACTGTCTCAAAAAAGTGTACTGACTGCCAGTTCGAACCAGGATCTTCTTTAAAGCTCTTGTTATTGTCCATCAAGCCTTCTTTAAGACCTCCAGTAGTTTATTGATTAACAGACTTGTTCATTATCAACCAATAAGATCCTTAAAATAATTGGAAGTTGTTATTGAGAATCCCTAAGTTCAGGCCTTCCAATTGTGGAGGGCTATCTTTCAGCTATTTGGCCGCCTCGGCTTGGAACTATCAACCTTTCCCACTTCGTAGAATTTCGAAGGAGGATGTGTTTAAAGATATACGTCTGATTGATTGGTTGGTTGATTGATGGATTACATGCAAATAAGGTGCCCATGCTTATTTGCTTCCCAGTAGAGACCTATGCCTAGGATGACAATTGGAAGCTGCACCCATCGCTACTTTTGCTGACCTGTTAAACTATTTGCTTGTGTGCAGAAAAGCAAACCATTTAGAACCCTTCTTGGCAAATAATGTTTGAGCCCAATTTATGGAAGGGGTACATATACAAAGAAATCGGGCACTTTGCTAGCTCACTTTATCCACAAATAAGAATTTGTTTCTAAACAATCAACTACTCTCACTTGTTCTGGTTGTATTGTATTGCAACATTGATATAACACTCTCTACTCTTACGTTGGGCGCTGAAGCGCATGTCATAGTTAGTACTAAGTGTCAAACGCCTTCATTTAGGCACTTCTCTTTTGGTGTTTTTATTTTTGTCTCATTTGTGCATTCTGTTTTGTCTTAAAACAGACACACTTATAATATTTATACACATAGACTAATAAAGTAACTGTAAATAAAGCGTGTTTGCAGAAGAACTCTTTAAAGCAGCCTTTGCAAGGGTGCGGCTCACAATAAGTAAGCAAAGCAGCGCCCCCAGCATTAACTCTTAAAGGCCAAAATCATAACCCTTAGACGAATGATTAATGCATAGTCACCTAACAAAGAATTACATCAGATCACAATACCTGGAACATGTCATCACAAGCTGAATCAGATGTTGGCCTGCGTTGGTAAACTTAGAACCTTGTGAGAAGTTACAGGATTGCTGAAAGCGCCACGAGGCCATACCTGCGGCAGAATGTGTACTATGCTATGCCAATATCATAGTATAAAATGCTGGATAAATAAAAAGTACAAATATTGATTCAAGGGAATTGTAGTCATGGGAAACTAGGTATGTGCTAGACTAGATCACCAAGTCGGAAGAAGCCGTGTCAAAACCAGTTGTGCCAAACCCCACGTGCCACGTATCTTGTAAAGAGACCTCATGTTTGATATTAAACATGTTTGACCCCACATAGGCTTCCATCCTAAAGTGTTATTAAGGCTCTTAAAGAGTTGAAATTGGAGGGATGATAGCAAAAAGAACTATAAGGAAATTGGAAGGTTACTGGCAAGGTGAAGGTGTAAGAAGGGGGACACGGTTGATAGGCACACATGATAGATCTCGATTGAGTGATTCCAAAATCCACGAGGTGAGTGACGAGGATAAGCATCTAGATCTACAGAGCAATGAGCGTCACTGTGTCTGTCTGCATCCCAGAATTGCATAAAGATCATCCCACATGCTACTGCTGGCTAGATCTAAAAACTCAAAGTTTGACAGAATCTCACACTCCCTCAAAGTAAACCACTGGTTCCATCTAGCAGCTTGCATCAATGTAATTGTCTGTTGCATCAGATACAACGTGGCAAAGTCATGCCCTCCATCAAGTCTGTCCAGCAAGATGAAGATCTTGGGTGGGCTACATAAAACTTGCATCAGGAACCCCGCCACATTTGATGATAAAAACGTTGGAAAGAGAAGACAGGACTCCAAGCCTTTGCTTTGTTTGCTTCTAGGGTACGTGTCGCTCTTCCTACACCCACATCCATCAACCTTTTTAAGTCCTGCTTCTGCTCTTCAGGAAGAAACTGACAAAACTACTTTTCAAGCAGCATCTCATCCATTTTTAACCTTCGGGTGATTGACCAAGTGGAATTCCCCCTATGTCCTGCCTCAAAGTCAAATTCAAAGTCAGAAAGTCTTGTATAGCGCAGCGTGTCACCGTTAGGTCTCAAGCCACCACTTCCACGCCCAACAAGTACACCACCCGCCCCTCAAACCTTTTCACTCATCGCTCCCCGCGTTGGCCCTCTATCCCTGATCGCAAGGCCACTGATCGCCCCCGGCGCACCCTAAACCCCCTCTCTGAGCGAGACTTATACCCTCTACTCCGTTCATACGGCCCAGGTCCCATTAAACACCCACCCACCACACACCTTCCCATACCCAAAATCCTCACAAATCCCCTCAGGCCCCCCACACTGAGCAACAGAAGCTCCGTCCCCAGTAACCTCAGAAAAGTCCCCCTCTCCCTAGAACACTCGTCCACTCCCCTCACCCCCAGACTAAAGTGTATCCTGCTCAACTGCAGATCGGCCCCGAGACACTCCTCCGACATCGCGGATCTCATCTTATCAATGGACCTCGATCTAGCCATCCTGACGGAAACGTGGCTAACTGAAGCCTCCACACTTATAATGGACATACTAGTCCCCCCCAACTATCACATTATTAGACTGGACAGAAATGGCAAGACGGGCGGGGGAATTGCATGCATCTATAGGAGCAACCTCGCTGTTACTAAAGGTCCCTCACCTCCTGCAAACTCATCTGCCTCGATATTACTAGCGAGGGCAAACCTGTATGTTCCCTACATGTCATCTACCACCCACCTGGGGATAACCTCACCTTCTCCCAACAACTCATGGACATGATAACCACCAACGCCGGTCGACAGATCACTCAAATCTACTTGGGAGATTTCAACCTCCACTGGAACGACCAGAAAGACGCTGTGGTGAATAGCCTTAAAACTTTCCTCAACGCACTTGACCTCACCCAAATCTGCAACCGTCCGACACATGAAAAAGGCTCTATCCTCGACCTTATCATCGCCAAAGAAGACTCTACCCAGCTGGAGGCAATCCAACCCTGTGACTGGTCAGACCACCACATTATCACCTTCTTCATCAACGAAAAGGTCAAACTGAACCCGGCTCAACCTACCAAAATCAAGATCTGGAAGAGGGACATGAAGAATCTTAACCCAAACTCCTTGCCTGCCCACACAGGCAGTCTCCTGCTTCCCCCGGCGGGCGTGTCTGATGTTCATTCTCTGACCGACCTCTACCTAGACACTATGACCTCAATAATCAATGAAGCCGCCCCCCTGCAACTGAAAAGAGTCTCCACCAAAAACTCGAACCCATGGTATGATGGTAGACTCAATGAAGACAGACGTGCTATGCGCATGGCAGAGCGCACATGGAGATCTGACCCCTCAGCACTGCACCTTAAAACGCTTAAGAATAAGAGAAACGCCTACTTCAGAAAAATCAAACGCTCGAAATCAGTCTTCTTTAGCCAACAGCTGGACCAAGCAAAAAACCGACCAAGAAAACTGTTCGAGTTAGTCAAAATCCAAACCAAAACTCAACCTCCACAACCTAACATCTCAGCAAATGATATTCCAAGCTGTGAGGACTTTTCTACTTTCTTCAAGCAAAAGACCGACAATATAAGATGTGATCTCCTCAAGGATGTAAGTCTATACTCCTGCTCCATCTGCATAACTAACACTCAACCTAAAAACAACGCTTCATGGACGTACTTCGACACCTATTCTGAAGAATCAATTCACAAATTGCTCGGCACCTTGAAGCCCGCTAATCACCTCACAGACCCACTACCTGCCAATGCTGTTAAAGCCCTCACCCCCCTGCTCCTCTCACTCTGGACTAAAATCATCAACGGTTCCCTTCAACAAGGACTCATCCCAGACTCCCTCAAGATAGGGCAAGTCACGCCTATACTCAAGAAACCCACAGCTGACCCGGCCGACCTAAACAATTACCGCCCCATCACCAATATCCCCACTCTGGCCAAATTGCTAGAAAAATGCGTTCAACTCCAATTGACAAAACACATTGATCAGTTTGACCTCCTCAACCCTCACCAATCAGGATTCAGAGCAAAACATAGCACAGAAACGGCTATGACACACATAATTGATGATGCCCTCCAAATCCTTGATCACAATGAGTCCTGCCTCCTCATCCTTCTTGATCTCACCTCAGCATTCGATACGGTCAAACACGAGAATCTACTGGAGCTCTTAAATACCAGAATGGGCATATCCGGGACTGTTCTCAAATGGTTCACGTCCTTTCTACACAACCGGTCTCAGAAGTTCAAGATCAACAACGCACTGTCCTCACCTGTGCCCGTAACACTTGGCGTCCCTCAAGGTTCCTCCCTATCCCCCACATTGTTCAACCTCGTCAAGGAGCCACTCACTACCCTGCTTCAAGCATCAAATGTACACTTCCATATGTACGCCGATGACACTCAACTCTACCTCAAGCTACAATCACCGGAAGACATCAAGCTTTTGAACGCCACACTAAGAAACACCCAAGCATGGCTGGCCGATAATCACCTCAAACTAAATGCGCTGAAAACTGAGTTCCTTCTGATCTCACCTCCGGCGAAAAAGGCCATCGCCCAAACCTGGCTCACTCATCTAACCGCACTCAATGTCCAACCCACCATCGTGGACTCTGCGAAATCCCTTGGCATCACACTTGACTCCAATCTCAACATGCAGCAGCATATTAGCAAAGCAACTAAAGGAGCCAACTTCCAAATCAACACTCTGAGAACTCAAACCCTTCCTACCACCCAAGGACTTCCAAACTGCTGTACAAGCCCTAGTCATTCCTCGCATAGACTATGGAATTGTGGCTCTCAGCGGGCTGCCCCTAACAACAACGGCACCACTAAGAGCCTCGCTGAACGCAGCCGCGAGACTCCTCACTGGCTCAAGAAAACACTCGCATATATCCCCTGACTTAAAAGCCCTGAACTGGCTGCCTTTTGAAGCCAGAGTTCAGCTGAAAATTGCCTGTATGACACACTCTGCCGTTCACCACAAGTCACCCAACTACCTCACTAACAAGCTGACTGTATCAGGAGGCTCAAGATACAACAGAAGCACAAAAAACCTCCTCCTGAAACCTCGTAGATTCCGGAAGGAAAAAACATACAAACGCTCCTTCTCAGGAATGGCACCTAGGATCTGGAATGCACTCCCGCCAGAAACTAGGCTAATCCCCTCCACTGTTCTCTTCAAGAAAGAGGTAAAAGCCATCCTTATGGCTAAGTTTACCTGAACACTATTGTTACTGGAACATTGACATTACACGGCCCCTATATTATTGGCTACCTGAGTGTTTATCTGTGTTATACTCTTGTTTGATTGCTACTGGATCAAAGCCATTGCACGGACTCTATATTATTGGTTTCCAGTTTGTTTACTAGGGTTTATACTATGACCTGATTGCTCTACTAACACCCGCTAGGGTGCTAAAATCTTATTCGATCGCCACTGGAGCAAAGACACTGCACGGCTCCTATTTTTTGTTTCCTGATTGATATTAGTGTGTATACTCTTATGCGATTGCTACCCTACCTTGCAACCCTCTCACTACCGAATATTATAATGTCTCCAAGAGTTTGTCTACCCCACCTCCTGTTTCTGTAAAGCGCTCTGATATCTGCAAGGATCTTGTTCGCGCTATATAAAACCTTAAAAATAAATAAATAAGGCGCTTCCAGACAGATCGACTCACCAGAATCTTATATCGCATTAATTAGGGAACAGACAAGTTTTTAGTTCTTTACGAAAGCACAAATGGTCTGGAATGGACGAAATGTGTGGGGGTAGCTTATTCCAGAGATGAGGGGCAAGATAGGAAAAAGATCGACCACCGTGTCTCGCAGTGCGTGTCCGTAGAGGGGTTAACAGAAGTTTAGAACTAGATCTCAAAGTTCTAGTTGGCTGGTATTTTCGCAGTTTGTTGCCTAGATACCCTGAGTCTTTGTGATAAATACTTTTGTGTGTGAGGCAAAGAATCTTAAATTGGCCTCTCAGCCGGATTAGGAGCCAGTGTAGGGCTTTTAGGTTGGCACAGGATGATGATCTTAAGGGTAGGTCCAGAATAAGTCTGGCTGCAGTGTTTTGTAGGGTCTCTAATTTAGTATAAAGTTATTTATTGATGGAAGCCAATACGGCATTGCCATAGCCTACTCGACTCATTTTTAGGCCCTGAACAAGTGGCTTCTGAGTTTCGATTGCGAGCCATTTGAAGATTTTTCGCAATTTCCTTAGAATGCCATAGCAGGTGCCCACTATACGGTTGCCTGCCTGCATCGCAACCACTCCTCTCTCTGTTTCTTCTGGTGCTCTCATTTGTGTACAAAACTACTTTGTTTTGTAGCTGTGTTTCCACTGTAAAAATCCCCATACATTCAAGTACATGTCAATATTAGGTTCTTAGGAATTTCATGGTGAGAAGCTATTTGATTAATGTGATGTATGGGAGGACTTTCCTTTCAATGGCTTGGTGAATTTTCTTTGACTCTCCAATGAATCTTAATTCACAACTGAGAGTAGTCCTCAAAATCAATACATTCCAAAAACATGAAGCACATAAGGCAACACAAAGAAGACCGAGAGTGTTTATGTTCAAACTATAAAGGTGTATTAAATAATTAGCAAGGTTACAAATTCAAATCATCAAGCTAGTTATACATCAATAATCAATACATTAATACATTAGTCAATGTATAGTTCAAAGCATTTAAAAAAATCATGAAAGCAAAGAAAGTGGCGCAGCTGGTGGGCAGGGGGTCTTCCTCAGGTGGCACTTTTTTCAGCGAAGGCATGTCTGTCGACTACCACTGTCCCACCGGCCCTGAGAAAAAAGTCACCTGTCGGCCTCCACACCCACTCACCGGAACAATTCAGTCGTTGGCTGCTACAGCCCCTAGCTCTTACCTTCACTCGCCAAACTTAGGGGCTTCCACAGGTGCAAGTACGGTTAGCTACGCCACTGAGCAAAGACTAACTGTGATAAAGTCTAAAAAATAACGATAATTAAAATAATTTCTCCCATAAAGAGAGCACCCTACTCTGCTGAGTTGGGGAAAGGTTCAGCTAGAAAATCAGAAATGAGGGATTTGAATAATCACCTACATCGCATTAGCTTAAAATCACTCAATTCTAACATTTGATACGCCTACACATAGTGCCCAAATACCAGACTAATCGGGTTAAGGCACAAGTAGATAACCAAGCTCATTATTTTCTCACTACTCAATGAGTCTTCTCTAAACGTCCCTAGGCTCAGTTACCTGCAAGAAAATGACATAAACTGGACCAACCTGTATCTGCTGATGCATTTAAACAGCGTGTTAGCACATTCTACACGTATCACCCAAAAGAAAACATTTCACAAAAGAACAAGAGCAGGGACACAATCACGTTTTAAGTGTGGAGTCAGCTTCTCCTGGACAAATGAAAGACATGTGACATAAAACAAGATGGGATACCAGACGTTCACCATTTTACGATGCAGGTCTACATTAGCAATAGTTAATCAAAACGTGAATAACATATACTAAATAATTTTTTCACGTGCACATGTTAATGTCAATAGAAATTCAAACATTTATTTATGAAAAATTGCCTTCAAGAGCAAGCTTTGCTGTTGTTTGGGGACAGTGTTAAACACTTGAATTGGCATGGCCATGATATACATATCTTTAAACGCAGGAACAACATTGTTTTTTTCATTATATACGAATGAAGACCCTTCGTAAGGTAGCTATGGTATTAGTTTTGAAACTGAGCATCAGGCTCCATTAGGCAGATTGCTGGTAGCACCCAGTCCATCCCTGGCCGCGTATTGCATCTCCTTCTCCTTCTCCTTCCTCATCTGCTTCATCCTTTACCATAAGGGGGACTGTGTATACTTTACATTGAGATTACAATAACAAGGTTCCTGAAGCAAATACTATGTTTGATGCTAGAATAACACATGTAATTTGGGATCCTTGTAGAGTGTATGCTGACATGTGGACACGTAACCTGGCTAGATGTCGTTTTTTTTTATAGTGCTTGTTCACTGTAGGTTCATGGCACTATGCATTAGACAAAAGAACGTATGACAAGAAACGGTCTCATTGTAGTGAACCAGCAAGGTGTTAACATATTGTTGAAATATTGCAACATCTGGTTCCGCCTTCACAAGTATGACATGGAGCTCGGGGGCGTGGCTATGGCACGTTGCGAGATGGCTGCGTGCTAAGGGAGCTCCGCTGACCAGGTCTAATCATTCGGCAAATACCATCCTTGATCTTCCTAGAAACTCGCAAGATCGAGGGCACTGACTGCTGGCAGTGCCTGGGGCTGGTGGCCGCGGTCCTCGTCCCCTGAACATGAGATATTTGTCCGGAATGAGGATGAGAGCGGGGCGGAGCGCGCGGAGGGAAAATGGCCGCTCGCACTAGTGACGCTACAGAGTAATCTGAAGCCGCTGAATATGCTGAGAGGCTGAGCGACATTTATATTGCCATCTGCCTGGGAGCGGTGCTTATGTGCACTTGCTGTGCTAGAAGATCACAATCAGCGCTGCTGGAGGTGAATACAAGACATACCGACTAATTGTGAAGGAGAGGAGTGACGTCAACTGGGCCTTTGGCGAGTTTCCGGACCGGGACCTGCAGGGCACCAATGAGAAAGCTGTGAAGCGGCTGGTGAGGACTGCTGCTGCAGCGGATGTCCCACCCGGAGCAGAAGGAGACCAGAACGACACCGAGGTGAGAGCGTAGAGGGCCGGGACGCTCTTGTTCTGGGCACTAACCCGCTGTGCGGACCAGGTCTTCCCTGGATGTTAGTGACGTACAGGACCCAGGCCTCACGCCGCGGTTTATTGTGGCCTAGGCGTGGGTTCTGTGCTTAACCGGCTTCCTCCCATGGGAGAACTCGAGTCTGCACTTTGTGCGCGGAGTGAAGTGAGGCAAGAGGAGGATCGGGTGGGTTCCTTGACTCCCCATCAGCATGCAGTGCTCTGAGGCAGTCGTGGTGCCGCCTGGATCCTCTAGGTGTCCCTTCCCCCGAGCACCACGAGGCAACCGGGACCCCTTGTCAGCCATACATTGGGCCTGCTGCAGGCCATGGTACTAGCCGAGCCCTGAATCGACGCATGCAGGCGGCGTCTCACGGACACCAGAGCATCACATTTGGGCTACTTATTAAAGATAGCTACCAGCTGCTCATTACTGGAGTGTGATTTGGCACGAAGAACTCTCTCAGCTGCTCATATCGAATTGTATATTATGTGGGCTGCCTGAGCATCAGAATTTCTTCGTCCGGACGGCTGATGCTGTGTGCTCCTCCTTGTCTGCTAGATACTGATAATTGACTGGATCTGGTGTCATTGAGTCATATATTGGTCATCCCATCTGTAGTCCAGATTACTCTATCACATTGTGCTTTACTCCATAAAATTTTTGGGTTTGCTGTTGATAAATGATCATGGGCAAAGCGGACCCCAAACAGCCCAAGATCCCGGTCGAAAGCAAACGCAACACACGCACAGCAGACCCGCTCAGCAAGACTGGGGCCGTCCAAGGCCCTGCAGAGCAGGCAGACGACTTGGACGAAGATTTGAAATCAATTTTATTGGAGATGCGCCCGGGATTAAAAACCATTGATAGCAAAATTGACAACCTCACTTCCAGCCTAGACGCAGTCAAGCAAAAGGTAGATAAACACGAGATCAGGCTGGATGTGTTGGAGAACAGGCTGTTGGATACTCATGACTCCACTGCAGAACCCAGATTCTAAACATGGAGAAATTGTTGGAGAATATTAGGAAAAAAAACAAAGAGTTGGAAGCGCGTTCCAGGCGCAATAATCTTTGCATAATTGGACTTCCGGAGTCGAAAGCAATCTTAAAAATTGAGCCATTTATAGAAGGTCTGCTGCAGGAACTGTTCGGGCCTGTGCTTTCCTCCGTCATGATTGTTGAGAGGGCACACCATTCGGAACCAGGTGCGCCACCTCACCCAATCATAGCACGCTTACTCAATCATGAAGATAGGGACGCGATCCTCCGAGAGGCGAGGACCAAGAGTCCAAATAATCACCCGGGTAACAATCTCTCCTTTTACCCTGACTATACCCCCGCAGCGCAGGCGGCGCACAAGGAGTTCATGCCTGCAAAGATGTTGCTGCAATCTGCCTCAATTCCCTATGCCATGATGTACCCTGCCAAATTAAGAATTTCTCATGATGGTCAAACTCATTTCTTTACGGACTCAAAGTCGGCTCTGAAATTTACAAAACATATTTGTCCTAACAAAGTGTCCAAAACCACCTCCAGGAGCGTATCGACATCACCGTCTCAGAGTGATGCTGATTAAAAGTTTGATCTAATTGCTGCATAATGTTTGGTTTTAGTCCAACTGTGAGTCGGTAATACTACACATGATCGCTTGTGCCTTTAGAGAAAGTTTGGGGACTGGGCCGCAGTGCTATGCCGTAGGTGTACTGTCACAAATGTTAATGTTATGCAGAAGGGATGATACTCTCTAGCATGTAACGAATTACAGGAGCTGCAGAGTTAGGAAGTTTCATTGTAACTGGTACCTGGCAACAAACACCTACCGGCTGGAAGGTGTTTGTTGCTGGTACTCCCCCCCCCCCCCCCCCTCCCCCACTCCCCCCACCAGAGGGTGATTCCCCCTAGTTGATTTTAGTACTTATAAAGTTCTTGGGATAGATTTGAGATGTGGGTGGGTGTTTATTCTCGACCTAATTGGGAGGTTGTAGTGGGAGGAGGGTGGGAAGGGGGAGTTCATGCATCTGCTGCTAGCCACTGTGAGGAATATTGTGTTGAAACGACTGATCCTTGTGATTACTCGGACACCAGGATTATGGAATGTGTTTATGGACCGGTGAGTTCTGTCGGGTGGGAGATACGCTGGGTCATCTCAGTTGTAAATTGTTATACCACGGAGGGTATTGGGTGACAGCTACAGATTTATCACATGGAATATAAGAGGGCAAAACTCCCCCAAGAAAATTAGACCTGTATTTGCATATCTTAATCGGCATTGCGCCCAAATTGCATTTCTACAAGAAACACACCTGAGCAAAGTCACTGAAACTAAGATGGCCCTCAAGTGGGCGGTGTTTAGATTGGCTTCTTCCTACTCGTCTTATGCCAGGGGGGTCATAATATTGATCAAAAGGGGCATCCCATTCACACCACACAGGACTCATATTGATGACGCAGGCTGATGTGCGATGGTTCTAGGTAAATTGGGAAACACGTTAATCACTCTTGTAAAAATGTACGGCCCCATAGCAGATGAGCCAGAGGTGTTTCAGCGAATGTATAGCACTTTGTGACAATGGCCTGAAACAGTCACATTGTGGGTTGGAGACTTTAACACGTATCTGGATTCCTCCTTAGATAAATCTAACCCACAGAGTACACACACGCCTAATGCAGCGCGTAGTATTAACTAAGCTAGATTGGAGCTCGGACTGGTGGATGTTGGGCGATTACGTAATAGTACAGTTAAAGAGGGTACACATGCTACACCTGCACACAAAGCTGGTCTAGGCTGAATTACTGGCTCCTAAGTGAGGGCAAGTCGGAGTGGGTGTCTGAAGTGGCCAACCACCTGCGCACGCTCTCTTATCATAATCCAGTTGCCTTGGAACTACATATTCCCACTGAGACACATAGGCCATTTACATGGCGCTTCCGTTCAGAGGCGTTGCTAGATCCACTGTATACTGACAAAATCCGCATGGCAATCGAGAATTACTTTTCTGAAAACAAGGGCATGGTGGACAGCGCTGGTACTCTGTGGGAGGTTTTTAAGGTGACAATTAGGGGAGTATGTATAGGCACCTTGGCGGGTATTCTGAAAGATCTTAGAACACTGCTCACCAGAATAGAGACTGAACACGCAAACCCTAGAGAGGGAGTATGTAGAAGGTCCCACCCCAGATATACTATCGCGTATTCATACATTACTTCAGGATTATGACACGGCAGTGGAGACTGAACTGCAATATATTTCACGCATACATGTAGCTTGAAAATTCAGAGAGGGGGGCAGGCCGAGCCGTACCTTGGTTAAAAAAATTAGGATGAGAGAAGAACACTCACACATTGACAAAATAACAGATTCTGCCAGTATGGAGCATTATACCCCCTTAGACATAGTAGAGTAATTCAGAGATTTTTATGCTGGTATGTATGCGTCGGGTGGGACGGACTCAGACACCGCGATTGATGAATATCTGGAGGGCATTGCCTGTGCATGGCTCTCGGATGGCCACCGGTAATAACTGAGTCAACCCATCGATGAAACGGACATAAAAGCTGCGATTAATGCCCTACTCAATGCAAAAGCCCCGGGCTCAGACGGGCTAACAGTAGAATTTTATAAAGCTTATGCAGATCTCATTGCTCCATTTCTATTGGAAGTGTATGCTGAGGTACATGAAGGGGCGCTCTGCCTCCGTCCCTTAGGCAGGCACTAATAATTACCCTCCTAAAGAAAGACAAGGCTCCCGATGCCTGTGATTCCTATAGGCTGCTGTCTCTGATCAATATCGATGCTAAAATACTCGCTAAGATTTTGGCCACAAAACTCCAGCCACTCAGGCCGAATCTGGTTCTGCCGGATCAGTCAGGTTTTATCCCGGAGCGATCTACATCTCACAACCTACGCACCATCTTTGCAATGATGCACGTCCTTGCCCCCAATCTACATGCAGCGGCGGTTATGCTAGATGCGGCCAAAGCATTCGACTCCATCGAATGGAGTTATATGTTCAATATTCTGAGGCGTATGGGATTTCCACCGGTCTTCCTTGGGTGGGTGAGGACGCTGTATACTAATCTGTCAACCAGAGTTCAGGTGGGCGGACTGACATCTGAAGCGTTCCGTATAAGGCGTGGCACAAGGCAGGGATGCCCTCGATCTCCCTGTCTTTTGCCATCGCTATTGAGCCCCTGGTGTGCATAATGTGCCAAAAACATAGGGAAACAGCTTTAAATTTTAATCACCGTCCGGTTTGTGTCTCGCTCTACGCTGATGATATGGTGCTTTTGGTACGTGAACCTGCTTGTTGCCTCTCGCAAGTACTGAGGGAGTACATTCGATTTGGGCTTGTTTCTGGTCTGAATATTAATTGGGATGTCGATCATAGTTCCCTGACAGCAATTACTACTGCGCTACCCCTGGAATATCCGATAGTATGGTCAGCAGACCCGGTTAAATACCTGGGAATATGGGTTCACTGTGACCCGGTAGTGGTAGTGCGCGAAAAACATGGGCTAGCATGTGTGAAGCTTAATCAACAAGTAGACACCCGGATAGCACTACCACTGTCACTTGCGGACCGCATCGCTCTTGAAAAATGGTGGGATTGCCCCACTTTCTTTATCTGTTCTCTAATATCCCCATAAAGCTAATGCAGGTTTTTTTTGCCACATTGCGGTCTTCACTGATTACATTGATTTGGGGAGGCAAGCAGGTGTGGGTAGTGTGGGCGACTATCACTTTAGATTACGACAGGGGGGGTTTTGGTGCACTGGATCCATATGTATATTTGAGCGCGCAGGCACAATACGCATATTATTGGTTTCACGGACATGATTTCATACCACACGTAGCGGTTGAGTACGGTGACACCTCTCCAGTCCCTCTGCATGCCATTATCACTCACACAAGGAGGAATAGTCCTAAATCAGAAATCAATACGATAGGCACCACCATAGCGGCTTGGCAGGCAATAGGCAAACTTGCTAATAGACTACCTCTTTATGCACCGGCAATGCCACTAGAACATCATATGGCGCTATCTGTAACTCAGAAAGCTAATTCCATGTGCCTACTCAAAGAGGCGGGGCTAAGCACAATGGAGGATGTTTACCCTGGTGGCACATTCCTCAAAACAGAAGATTTGCAGTATGTTGATAACCCCACACTATTATTTAGTTTTACTGTTCATTGACTGAGACATTATAAACAACAAAGGTCTCACCTCAATTACCCCTAATCCTAACATGAATGACAATACAAAGGTTTTCAATAACTTTCTCAATTCCCTTGAGTGTGATTACTTACACTACTCTGATTTGTCACAGTGTATCTATATCTACTTTTAAAAACAACCATCAAGGCTAGGTTCCACCTCCCACAAATGGAAAAAATGTGAAGGAGGAGAGAGAGAGTACCTTACGGTAGAAACACCAAAGGGGTTGCTGACTGGTACTCGCCAACTTACCCACTTATCATCATCGGCCACTCTCTCTCCTTTTTGTTTGGAAAAAAAAGAAAGAAAAGTGTATGCTCTCCTTTTAAAGAACCATAACATAAATGTAGTGAAAAAGTGGTAGTAAGTAAAACAACCGTGCTTACTATTCGCTATAAGTGCTCATTGAACCCCTGTGAGAATCAGTGAACATAATTCTCACCTTTAAAAACCGGTAAGGCTTACTGGCCAGCCAATTTTATTCGAAGCTGCAAACCTTCCCAATTAAAAATGGTTCCCATCAAACCATAATCAATTCAATGTTGCCAACATGTTTAATTGCTACTCCATCTCGCAACTCATCAAGGCTAATAGGGGATCAAATTCTCAATCTTCCCTTAAGATGCGCCTAAAACCTGTGATGGTATCAAGAAATAAGATAGAGCCAGTTGTGAGTATCCATCTGCCTTCTCCCAAAGGCATAATGAAATCCAATATTATTAAAGCACACAATTTACTGCAATTACTGTACATACTCTTTACCTGGCGGTTGCGGAGCCACAGCGTACCTGCAACCGTCTCCAATATGAACACTGTGTCCTTTGATCGCATGTCCTCTGGAAGACTATCCAAGATCTAGACCCCTGCGAGAATATATAAAAAACATAAAAAACGTCATGAGTTATTTTACTTTTATTGCTTTGTCTTCCGAACCGCTCACCCTCAACACGAAGTGTGCACTCGTGTGAGTGTCTCAGGATGTTACACCACTTGTATTAAACAAGAGCCGCTGTATTTGTCATTTAGTATAGTGACCAGTCCTCAAAAGCGTTCTACATATGCTATCCATCTGATAACACAAACACGTGGCATTCCCGGCAGTTCCTCTTGTCCGCGTCTGCCTTTCACTCATACACCACGTACCTGTCTGACTACACGTCAACAGCCTCCTTCCCTTCTCCTCTACCCTTCGTTTCACCCTAGAGCCCTTCGGGATAATCTCCCGGTGGCCCAGTTTTTGCGCCGTCGGCGCAATTGCTCCTCGACTGGTACATTTATGGAACATTCGGAGAGTTAGTGACGAAACTGAATGAGAGGGAATATCCCATGAGAGTTATCGAGCAAGCCTGTAAGCGAGCCCTGAATACTCCACGTGAAGCTTTGTTGGAGAGGAACATCAAGGAGAGGAAAGACTGTCTTCCAGTAATAACTACTTTTGATTCAGCCCAAATCGTTATATTTTTTTGTTTTATGCGTTTGCAACTCTTACTATGGCTATCTAGGACACCGAATGAGCGTGATCTGGCACGTGGACCCGTTTTATTATGATGCTGTAATGAAACCGCACAGAGCGCGTGCACAGATGAGCTCCTTCTAAAATGTGGAAAAGACAGAGAACATTATATGTTGCAGAGCTTTAAAAAGAGCCTACTCCGACTTCTACATTTTACGTTGATACATTACATTGGGTTAGAAAACTAGTCTCATGACTAAAGTTCTCTGGTTGGACCCAGAATAATGTGCTATTTAAACATAGAATGACACGATTTTAACCCCAAACAAGACGGAAGAACTGCTTGATTCATAAACTAATTTTCATATCTGATTTTGTCTGACTAAAAATGTGTATTGCAAGGAAAGCTTCCTCTAAAAGGGAATGGGCTCTTTTCAAAGATTTGAAGGCCTGGTGTGCAGATAAAAAAGCACACAGTTAAAATGTCAAGAAGGAAGGAGAGATTGAACATCAGTTTAGAGGAATTCCCAGCTTTTCTAAGGGTGGCTGGTTAGGTGGTCCCTGCACTAGTGGATACGGACTATTGCATACTTGGCACATATGCAGTCACAAGTAGGTGGGCCAACTCCAGTTCTTTCTAGAAAAGACTTGATTACATGCATTTGTAAAGGGCACGTTGACCCATTGATATCCTGGGTCTGAATAACAGATGTGTACTCTTATCTACCACAGTGGTACATACTCTATCGACCTTGAGCAGACGGAGTTTGAGTGTACCTACTGGGATTCAAATCTGCAATTGTGAGTTTAAACACAGACACCTGCAGTGGATGCATTACTCTACTGGATCATTGTTATCCATCAAGCTGTTCTCCCTTACTTGGCCAGACAACCACAAAATGGCACAGCCTGATTCTTGTGTAGGCCAGGTCGACGAAACAGTGTATATGGTCCTGCAGTCTAGTAGTCATGAGTGTAGATCTTGAGCCAACATTATATGACCTAGGGCAGGAATTGATTCATATGTAGTTATTTAACTTCTTTTTTGAAAGATGCAGTTGAGGGATTCAGTCTGATTTCAGGTGTAAGGGAGTTCCATATTTTCGGGGCAATACCTGAAGAAGCTCTTTTGAAGGTTTTCTTCTTATGGAATTTATGTGGTTTCAGTAACAGGGTGCTGTTGCTTCTGGAAGATCTGCATCCACCGGCTAATTCTAGTTTCTGTGCCAAGTAGCTTGGGGTGTTGTAATGTAGTGCTTTATGGGTCATGCAAGCAATTTTTAGCTGTATCCTTGCCTCATATATGAGCCAGTTTAGGGCTTTAAGATCTGGAGCAATGTGACTGTTTCTTTTTGATCCTCTGAGTTTGGGTGCAGCATTGAGAGTGGCCCTTAGCAGCGCCAGCTTGAATCTAGGCAGACCACAAAGTGTTGCACTTCCATAGTACAATCTGGGGGTGACTAGGGCCTGGACTGCTGATTTAAAGTCGTCCTGAGGGAGGAAGGGTTTTAATTTTCTAAAAATGTTCAGTTGATAATTTGCGCCTTTGATGGTGGTGCTGATGTGTTCCTGCATGTTCAGGTTCTTGCCAATTGTTATTTCCTGGGATCTTTTGGAGTCTATAATGCGTGGTGTGCAGTTAAGAGCGGTTGCCTGATTCATCCATAGATCAATCTCTGGTGAGTGGTTGGATGGCACAAATAGGAGGAATTCAGTTTTTATGGTATTATGTTTTAGGTGGTTGGGGGGTTAGCCAGTTTTGAGTATTAAGAAGTGTTATGTGAGGGACCTAATACCATCTGTTGAGGGACCTAATATCTGATTTTTAGGTACAATTGGGTGTCATCAGCATACATGTGATAATGCGTTTTGGAGGCATTCAAGATTTCGGCGAGAACCTCCATGAAAAGGTTGAAGAGCGTCGGTGAGGGAAAAGACCTTTGTGGGGCCCTAATGTGAACGGTATGGCATTAGACAGGGACTAGTTAACACTAATTCTTTGAGTTTTGTTGTGGAGAAATTAAGTGAACCAAATTAGATTGGACCCGGAGATCCTCATCCTTCATTCAAGTAAGTCTAGGAGACTTTCTTGTTTAACCGTATCAAACGAGGAAGATCAGCTTAGGGGGATTAGAAGGCAGGACTCGTTCTGATCCGAGATTTTTAGGAAGTTGTCCACTATGTGTGTGAGGAACTTGATTCAAGTTTGGAAAGGTCTTAGATTATTGCATAGCATTCCAGTGTAGCATAACTTGACATGACTGGCTTTTTGCTAGGACTATGGCACTTGTTACTGCACTCCAAATAAAGAAGTTCAAGTGCTGACATAGAAGGCTACGTTAATCTTTTATTCCAAATGCATCCCCAGATTTCTCCTGAACAAATAGGCATTTCAAATGCGTGGATGTATCTACTAGTGAACCTACATCAGATCACCTTGAAAATACAGTGTGTTCACTGCTCAATATACAGTCTATTTAGCACAAAGCTTTCTTTTGAGAAGACTATCTTCCTATGGTTTATTCTCATATAAGTAACTCTCCTGTGTTCTTACCAGGTGCTCTAATCCACTACGCACCTGATCTACATGAAAATCGAGAGTCGATAATATCGAAATGAGTAAAACGATGTTATTCAACACTGTTTTGAAAAATGTTGGTGCTGTACCCGATGAAGGCCATTTCCAAAAACTTTGTTTTGGAAATAAGCAGTGAACACCTATTTGCCTCATGTAGTGGAAGAACTTGCAGGAGGGTAGAGGCTTACTGCCTCCTGAATACACCTTCCAGGCAAACCAACAAGTGTCTTCCATCCCCTAATTATTGTCTTCTTTAGCACCGTCCGGCAGAAGAAGCACAAAACCGTTTCTGACGCATCACAGATGTCATTGTACTACTATGATCTCCCGAATAACCTTTTCTAGACTCTTCCCTCTTCTATGCCTTCTTTGACTCATCCCAAAACTCGTTTTACTACTATAATGTCCCAAATAACACTTTCTAGACTCTTCCCTCCTCTATCCTTTCTTTATCCTATGCATTCCAACTAACAGACTCACTTGCCCAGTGCTGAAATTAACTTATATTTCCCTCTACTAATTTACCCCTAAGCCATTTTGAGTTCTGGAGTAGCGAAAAGTGTTTCAATGACTCCCAGGGTTCATAAGCACTATATAAATACAATTCCAAAAACAATAATTATCCTGGCAGGGGATGTTGCATTTACGTTTTTACCACACAGCCCAGCCTCCACGTGCCCTACTTCCTAACTGCCCTCAGCCGCCCTGGCACAACCATAAACGAAGAAAAAAGTTCTGTGGAGATGACATAAAATGGCATAGGGTGTGCTTTGTTTGCTTTGCAAATGTTACAGATCCTGGAGCACACTAATAAAGTAAGTTTAAGTATTGATTTGTTGCAAATGTTACTGCTCCTTAGAACTTTAATTGAAATATATACCACTTAACTTGCCATTGAGTGAACATTGTGTTTTATTTTTGCAATGTTATGTTCTCTGTGGTGATCAGTACTCGCGTGCATTGTAACAAATCCTTAGAATCTGCTAGATTGAACTTCAAGTACTATGACTTGAACCTCCTGTCCATCAGGGCTGGTGTTGGCGGCCTCTACATATATGAGCTATTTGGGATGTAATTACTACGATTACTTCCATTGTGGCTGTGGTTGGCCCCACCGGTATAGTGCCAAGCTAGTTGTTGTTTGTTTTCCAAAGGCTCATTGGAATTTGCCTATTTGAGGTCACATTTCTGAACTCCGCAATAGTTTGGCATACAATTGAATTTTCACTTTGTGAGTGAAATATTCTTCCAGATGAAATGTGAGATTAGCAAGACTTTTCTTTTTTACAGTCACTCTCCCAAAGTCCTCAATTTGTGTACTTCCTGTGGACCTGTCACTAATTAAGAAAGATTTATATATTCAAGCCATACATCTTATTTTAGATCCCAACTTTAAACAGCCTTGTGTTGTCAAAGATCGAATAATCACAATACCAATACTTCCATGTTTTGGTTTTTTTGCAGTTTTATATAGCGTAAAACCCACCAAAAGGTATTGGAGTCTTAACATGAGCACCAGTGACACATTCATATTTTGAGTTTTTTAAGCAAGAGCAGATTAAGTGATTTGTCCAGCATCCTAGGACGTAGAGCCAACACTGATGCTGGACCCTGACTTCCCAGTTCCACAGCCGGCAGCTCTGGCTGTTATGCCACATCTTCTCACAAGGCTCGCCATTTATTGGCTTTCTTGTTAATCTCATTTGTTTCCTTATTAGTCTAAGGCTTTCCTTCATCTTCTTGTTTATCTCTCTGCTCCATCATAGTTTCTTTTCCATCATTTTGATTAGATGACTTTTATTTTTCTACTGCTTACTTTAAAGACCTACTTTTCTTAATTTCTATCAGCACTCAATACAAGGACACGAGTTGTATTGCTTTCTCCCTTGTGGGCTGTTTCACCACTGAAGCTCCCACGCCATGCCCGGTCTGTGCTTCCCCACCCAGCTCATCTGTTGGCTCTCCTGTCCCTTCACTGCTCAGCACCCCTCACTGCCTCCCTGTTACTCCTACCTCCCCAGCTAGGCTGTTGCTTCTCCCACCCTTGCCCCATTCCACTCAGGGTTTTCACTAGTTTTAAATGTATGTTTTCATTTCACCATCCCATCTCCTCTGTTACTGCCCCCTACTGGTCCCACCGCTTATTACATCCACTCTACTGTTGCTCCTTTCCCGGTCTCATTTTTTAAAAACTTTTTTTGGGCCCAGCAGTTTTTTGCTGGGCTGCACCGTTCTAGGAAAAAAATGAATTTTTAATGTTTTTTCTTGTTTTTTGTTCCAAAATAAGTGTACCATTTTGGAATGGTAAACAAAAAACAAAGTGGCAACTTTATCATGACACATGATTGATGATGCTGGGCTCGCCCGCCCATCAGGCATGCATGCGTGGTGACAGGTGCGCATATGCACCATTGCACTTTTTTTTTATTTGCAAATACTGTTCAGCATCGGCAATAACCATTTTTGTTTGTTGCTGATGCTGAATGGCATCGGGAAAAAAGGCATTGGAAAAGCTAATACGTTTGTGTTGGCAAAGCATAAAGGTGAAACCTACTAGCTTTGCCATTGCATTTTATTTTCTGTTATTATGGCTTCTTTTCAAAATAAAGGAAAACTGATGCCAACGTTCTTCTTGCAGGTTTGTTATCTAAGAAACTGTTCAATCCTCATCGAACTTTCTGGTGATACATAGGTCATCCGGTCAGGAAGTTTGATACCGAAGTTGCTTCCAGGTTTCTTAGCTCCCAACCCCTGTGCCATTCTCCTCTGGAGCTATGTGGAGCTCTGCTACTTAAATGGCGCCAAAGATTTAAGAAAGACCCAAAAGTGTGCTACTTAACATTAGCCTGTCCTCTGCTTGAAGAAAAGTAACTAGGGCCCTGCTGGCCAACCAAATTGGGTTTGTCTGGAGTTCAAAAGAAAGTATGACTCATTAGTAAAAAACTGCAAGATAGAAATAGTAACTAGGCCTGGGCAGTGAACTTCGCTCTGCTCATGGTTTGCGGTTTTCTGCACTCCGCACTACGCAGAGCTCGGGGAGTGCATAAAACTCCGCTTCTCGATGTGCAGCAGAGTTTTTTCCCTGCTCGCGATCCGTGAGTTCGCGATCTGGAACGTTAAGTTTGCAAGCGCAAGATGCCGCTCGGGTAGAATTTCTACCAGAGCGGCAGGAATACCAAACACAAACTGCAGTTCGCACTTCTCAACGCCCCTCACGGAACTTTGCAGAGTTTTTTGTAACTTCGCTGAGTTCCGGTAGCAAAGCTCTGCGAACTACGCCCAGGCCTGATTCTAATTATAAGGTGAAGAAGTTGTAATTTTCCACCAAAACATCTCCGAGTTCAGTGATTTGCCTAGAGCTCTTAGTTGCGTAAGAATTGGGGGACATATTTTGTGACTGGGTGAGCCCGAAGAAATAGAAATTGAGATGAAAAATCATTTTTGATTGTAAAAGGATGTGTTCAATGGAAGTACTTTTTTTTAGCCTGAGCATGTTTCCCACTGCACCATGAGTGGGTCTTTCAGTACTAAAAGTGCATCACCCGCACTGCCCTAAACCTGTGTTCTACAGTGCTCCGTGCCTGCTCCTCTCAGTGCATCATCCTTATGTCCCTCAATTTCCAATGCCTGCGTCCTGCAGTACCCCAAGCCTGCATCCCACACTGCCCTGTGCCTACGTCCCTCACTGCCCCATGCACGGTGCTCGCAATCAGGGTTTTAAGTGGGATGAAAAAACTGGGGGAGGGGGGGGTGTCTCAAAGGGGCGTGGCTAATGTAATTAAGGGTGTGTCTTAAAAACATAAGCTAAAAATCTGTGCTTAGCATAGTGTGCTGCCCAACTTGTATTTTGCTGTTTCTGTCATTGCATCCAGATATATGATACAACAAGTAACATCATTCCTACAGCAAGTTAGGACTATTGGCTATGTGAATGGGTATTAGTTGCAGCAACTCTGGCATGTTGTATTTAATAATGAAAAAGCTTCCACTTAACCCGTTGCCTGCGCCGAAAATTCCACGCTAGTGCGGAACGTTCCATTGAGCGAATGAGATTGGAACGTTCAGCGGACGTGCGCAGCACTGGCGAGGTAGTGCACGCGACGACCGCTGAACGTTCCCCGCACTTAAGGGGTTAAAGCCCTGGTGACACCACTACGATGTTGCTGATCCCGAGTTTCAAAAAGAGAAGGGAAATCCAGAGAGAAAATTACTCTTTTTAAAGTATTTCTCATCCCCTACAACGCTCACCTGGCATGACGTCATGCCCTAACTTCTCCACTAGTGAGAATTTAGCAGTGTGAGCAGCGTACATGGATGTGCCTGCGGTCACTGCAGTCCATGAAAAAACAGACGCCTGTGCCAGGGCACAAAACAGAGCCCTATAGAGACCTGTTTCGAAGCCCCCTTTAAAATAACTGCCGGTGCTCGGACCCAGTGAGACCCGGCCCACTTAAAGCCCTGCTCGCAATCCTCCATGACTGTCTACTCTGCTGTGTGCATGTGTCCTGCACTGTCCCGGAGCATGACATGTGTGCCTTGCTCCATGCTGAATCACTTGTTGAAAGTGGCCAAGAGGCTGCACGTGGCAGGCCGAGGGTTAAAGTGCTTCCATAGAAAAGCTATAAATAAAGACACTGGAGAAATGTGCTTTTCCCACGTATTTATTGGCTTCATAGCACTGTGATGGGAAGCGCCGGGACAGCAATCGTTGCAGCTGACACCCTTTTTATTGTCATCATTAAACTGTGCTGTAACTGACTGCTTATTAAACCAGGGTTGCTTCTCAGTAGTATTCGATAAATTGAATAACTCAGCAAAACAACAGACCTGTGCAGGGAAGCCCCGTGCCTGTACAAGCACACGTTTGTTCTGCAGCACAGTTCGTTCCGCAAGTCCAGTCAGGGGCTGTTTCTTCCGGTTATGAAGGGCTGTGACGGCTGTGCCAAACCGGCATCTAAAAATACATCTGAGACTGCACCACGAGCACACGGGCCTGCCTCGCAGTGCTTTACATTAGTTCTCTGCATGTTTTTAATGAAGCGGAGGGACGGTCTCGTCACTGTTTGTAGTGCCTTGTCTTTATTGCGTTTCTTTGCATATTTCTGGAGTTCGTGTTGTAAGTGGTGACTATTTCTCTTGTATTTATGTTTTTTTTTGTTTTTGTGTGAAGACCTTGTTTTGTTTCTTTGTGGAATTCTCTTTATTGTGTGGGTCTGTGACTATGACACTGAATGTCAGTGTGTCCGCGCTGTTGACAGTGTTTTGTGTGTGTGTTTGGGAGACATTCTGGGTTTTGGTGTTGTGTGTGTGTGTTCGTCTTTTGTGTGTGTGTTTTCCTGTTTTGTGTGTGAAAGTGTTTGCCTTTTTGTGCACATGAGTCAGGAGTGGAGAGGGTGTGGCACAGTGGCCAGAGCTGCTGACTCGAGAGCTGGGGATACCAGTTCGAGTCTCTGTAGCACCACCAACATCCTGTGATTCTATGCAAATCATTTAATCTCTCCGGGTGATACATTGTTATATAAATATGATGCAAGAGTAAAAGGCAAAACTTTATTAAAATATAGTTCCACCAAAGTGTATTAACGTATTTCATATCGGCTGAAACTGATAAGAAAGGCAGAGAACAATCATTGGTAAATGCAGGAAAATAAGCTACAGCCAATAGAAATGGAGGAAAGGTAAGTGACACAGACAGGAACCAATGAGCAGCCGGGTAAGAGAGGAGGCAGGAAGTAAGTCCTGTCTAAGTTTATATTCAAAACAATAGATTTCTCAAGCACAGCGCAAGCACAGTGCAGGCAAAACCTAAAAATGGACATTGAAATTGGTTCCAGTTGGGCCCTATACTCTTGTTCCTTACTTTACTAGCAAAAACAGTGATCCAGTTTCTGAACAATCAATGTAAACAATGTTCAGGTAATCTATGTCAGCAGTTTAGTTCCCGAATATATTTCCCCTGTTTTACTTCATCTTGCATTCCATAAGAGTGTTAACACTAGTTACACTTACAAGATGTTGTGTTACTGTATTTTTGGTAGCTTATTATTGTTGTATATTGCCTACTTTAAACTCGCCTTCATGTATTTATAAGCGTCTACTTTTCAGATCTCTGGAGCTGAGGCTGAAGGCAGTGCGAGTTTTTCAAGTGCCTGTTAGTGGATCAAAAAGGTGTTCAGAATTGATATACATGTGGCCATTTAATCCTTGACCTCTGCAGAGTGCACAGAGCAGTGGTCATGTATCCCAGTTGCAATTATGATTCTTTGTAAATGTCTGAAGGAGGTACACAGTCATCAAAATATTGACAAGGGAAAAGTGAAAGAAAATGAAGTGCTTATAGGTGAATGAGTGCGTTGTGTGTTTGAAGGGTGGTGAAGTGAAGGAGAGGTGAGGAAGTGTATTCAGGAGAGAGTGAAGAGACAGTACTGAAAAGGAAAGAGAAGAGGTGTAAGATATGCAGATGGACGAGATGTGGAGAGAAAAGGGAGTGGGTGTTTAACATAGAGTGAACATAACAGGAGTGACTGAGACACTCCATTACCCCTTCCGCAGGCCTCATTAATGTTTAATTTCATAATTTCAGGAATGATTTTTTTATATTAATTACAGCAAAATCATTCCTTTTACTTGTTTATATTAAACAGCTAGCAACCACCGCCAAAGCCAGCATTTGTGGATGGTTTTAGATGTATTTCAGGTGTCTTAAATATCTGGATGCAGTAACAGAAAGTGGAACTACAATACCAGTCAGGTGACACACTATGGAATCACAGAAATCTTGTTTACATGTTTAAATCACGCCCTTAATTACATTGAACATGCCCCGTTAAAGACCACCCCCCTACTTTTTTCATCCCAATTAAAGCCCTGGAAATCCCATAAAAATTGGTACACTTCATAAGCTCGCAAGGCAAGTGCTATATAAATAATTCAGTGGAGCCATCAGTTGCTCCTGGGTTGGTTCCACATACTATTTTCTGCTGGATTAACGCTGATGCCAGGGGATGGTCTGCTGCGGTTCCTGGGCCGATGCCACAGTGTACTTCCTGTTGGCTTAGCACTGCTGCCAGGGGTGGGGCTGCTGTCGGTCATGGGTCTTTTAAAAGTTGATGGTATGCCTTTGGAGTGCCAACTTTAAGAATAGTTTACGGCAGCAGGAACTTGGAGTAACCTTAAGCTCCAGATTCCATTGAATACCGTGCAATGTCATCATTCTATATGTTACAGAGTCTGGACATAAGCATCCTGAGAGAGCCGGCTCATGTACTGACACCCTGTCCTGTGAATATTGTAAAGGTGCTGTGTGCGGGTAAACAGAGTACGAAAAGAATGTAAGAAGAAATGTGCTTAAACTGCACAGCCGGCCGAGGGGCGTTGCTTAGGCAGTTAGATTTTGGGGGGCGTGGATGAGAGATTTCCCAACTATCACCGCCACTAAAATGTAAAATGGGTGTAAATAGTCTTACATTTAAAAAGCTTTCCTGCACCACATAAGAGCCATCCAGTCCTTTGTTTAGTCTTGGCTTGTTTTGTGTGACGGGGAAGGGGAGGTGGATGTGAACAAGGTTTGTAAAGTTTGGTAGAGATGTGTTTCCGTGCTATATCACACACACCAGAATCAGTTTATTGGGGGGGGGGGGGCGGGGGAGGGGGCATCCCAAACACCCCCCCCTGGAGATACGCCCCAGCTCTGGCCACCTATTTTCTAAAACATCTGGTGGGGAATATCCCCAATATCTTAAACGTATCTTACACCCTGTACTAGTGAACTAATTTAGAAAAAATATATGAATGTGCACCATTAAACAGGGAAGGGAGCCCCAACTAATAATTGTGACTTATACTGTGCCCATCGCTGCCCCTCACCACTGAAACCCATAGCCCCGCCGCCCCCTCAAAGGTCGGTGTAGTTGCCCCCCTGATGCGGTGAGTGTTGATGCGCGTGGACCTGTGTGCCCACCCCGGAGCCTCCCTCCGCCTGCCCGGCGGCCCCTGAATTCCCGGGCTGAGCTCCGCAGCCCTCCGTCTCCAGCTCACATGCCCTTGGCACGTGACAGCACTGGGAGCCAGTTAAGAATTAACTCCTGCTCCGTTTGGAAATGCAGGCTGAGCAAACAAACGGAGCAGCGGCTCCACGGCCCGCCGTCTCTCCTCGCACTTCCGCCGTGCGGAGCGTAAACAGTGCAGGGGTGTTTCACAGGGGTGTTTTTTTTATTTACCTTTATTTAAAGCGATTTTATATAGCGCGAACATTACCCGAAGGTGTCTCGTGTTGAAGTTGTTTACTGTCTTAGTAGAAACCCCTTTAACAGATACAGCTAAATACACTTTGAGTAAGATGATAAAATATATATATATATATATATATATATATATATATATATATATATATATATATGTATGTATGTATATATATTCATGCTAGTTTGAGCCTCAGGCTGTAAAATCAGTGTTACCGTTATAGACGAGTCGCCCTCCTGGGATTAATAAGGAAACAATGGGTGGTGCACTAACCCGCAGGGCCTCTCACTTGCCACTTACCTAGCTTCTTGGATGACCCTGGGTGGGAACTTATTTACAATGTTCATTGTGGCTCCCATTAAGCAGAATTTCTGGATCCTTACATTATAGTAATTGCTGTGCCCTGGGGAGGAGGAAGGGGGGAGTTGCCGGAAAAACACTAAATTGGGAATTGAGATAAGTCAGTTCAGTTCGATCATTCATGTTGATCTGCAAAAACATTACCTAACTGCAATACGTGCACTGAGGGCTGGAACTCCAGTCAACATCCCCATGAAAATCACAATTTCTGTATCCAATGCAGCAGTGCTGTCAGTAAGGATATGGCTGCTGGGGGAGGTGGCTTCTTCATTGAACCTTAAGGAAGGTTTTGTGAACTTGCTTCCTTTTCCTAGTTCACAAACAGAGGCGTTTAAGGACTGGATAAAGAGGGCAATTGCCCAGTGCCCCACCTTTCAAGGGGCAGCCTGGGAAAGTATTTTTTCTTTCGATCACCTTTTATCTCTCCAGCTCAACCTGTTTCTGTCTCATTCTACCTCTACATCAGACTTTATCTCTTTCCACCCAGAGTCATCTTAAGGAAATTGGCCCCGTGTCCAAGACCTCATTTGGCAGTTTTTATGTGACCGCTTTTCTGTAAATGTAACATATGATTCCATATTCTCTGGGATTGTCTGCACTTGAATTCTCAGAAAATGGGTAACAAAATTCAATACAATTGCTAAACATGAGCCCAAATACGCCTTGCCAGGAGAACAAAAAAATTCCTAAAACGACTGTTCACAAAACAGTCCTAGAGGCAGAATCTACTAGGTTGCTTAGACCAGAATTTACCAAGGTCTCTGTTCCACTCATCCCCCAACGGGGGATATTAGCTCTTCAGTTTGCAATTTAAAACCCAATCTCTCTAATAAACACCGACCTAAAGTGCCAGGTGAAGGTCTTTGCTGAAGTACTTTTGATTCATTTTGAACGCTTCCCGGTGTGGATTGTGACATCTGGACATTTGTCCCTTATCAGGGGGTATCTTGACAATATTGCACTTACTAGCGCGATGTATCATACGCCTATTGGAGAATTGCCACTAAACATCATATTGATGCAGCTAATTTTAAGCCTTCGTTTTTCATTTGTCATAAACTGGTACTTTGCTGTATGACCTTTTTATTTGGGATATACTCAGTAACCTAGGTTTTGATATTTTTAGAAGGCCTGAGGAAGTCTTGGATAAGATGAAACACGTGTTGGCTGTTTGGCATATTGTGACATCTTCTATACTCATGCAATATGTATTGGATACACCATGATTATACTTATATTTTCATTATTGTTTTCTCTTCTGGATATATGTATTATATGTTTGGTATGAGCTGGGTAAATGTATGTTTGTTAATAAAAAAAGAGTTTATAATACAATCATTTAGTATAGATTTGATAACTTTTAAACCATGCTGCCTATGCTGTTCTCCAGGCAAGTGTTTAAGTCTTTGCTGATAGACTTTGAAGCATCATCCTCTGGCTTATTCATGAGGCACACACTAGATTTGTCCTATGCATCTTGTCTAGAAATAACCTGCGCACCTTCCTTCACCTACTGTGGCAAATAAAAGACGAGCTGGATGAGAAAATGCCGCTCTTTAGAAGCTGTGCCCTATTCTGCTCGACACTGGAGTCATTGGCAACTCCATCTGACAAGCACTGGAATTAGAGATATCGTAATCGAAACATCGTGTGTGTGATAATATCCTGCTTATGCGGGCATTACTAGTCTCCTCTATCCCTGAGCTGAAGATGATGATGGACAGATTCTTCTTTGAGTACAAGGTGTACTGGGTTAAAAGTGAGGTTTTGCCAGTGACTGCGTACACTTTAAAATCATGCTTGGGGGCATCCATCCCATCACCTGCTTCCCAGGAACCTTAAATATGTGGGGTAAAAAGTTAATTGTCTGATGCCCGATGGAGCTACCTGGTTTAGCTATAGGGGAGACGGACCGTGGATTCCCTCCTTGGTCGTCATCTACCCAGTCGGTCTTTAGACAGACTTCCTCTCGTCTCTACGGTTGTCTCTTCCCTTATCCTCACTTTCTCACCTCACCTACCCCCCACTTCTTTTCTCTCTCCTTTCTCTTCTCTCCTAATGTATTGTTGACTGTTCGTTGTAAGGTATAATTGTTGATATTTTTCTGTTATACTGTTAAACCACATTGTTGCACTTCTTTTGGTCCCTCCTGCTGTCTCCTCCCGCATCCTCCCTCTTTTTATGTCTCTCCTTCTCCCTTCTCTCAATGTCTCGAGACTGAACCTTTTTTTCATCTGATGCTTGATGGAGCTACCTGGTTTAGCTGTAGGTGCGATGGGCCGTGGATTCTCTCCTTGGTCTTCACCTTACCCTGTCGGTCCTTAGACCGATCTCTTTTCGTCTCTCCATTATGTCTCTTTCCCTATCCTCCCTTTCTCACCTCCCCTGCCACCTCCACTACCTCTCTCTCCCCTTTCTCTCCTAATTGTATTGCCTCTTTTTTTTTGGGGGGGGGGGAGTTATTGTGTAATTGTTGAACTTTTTCTGTTACATTGATTCTCATGTAAAGCGCTCTGATACCTCCGGGTCAAGCCAGCGCTATATAAAACTCTTTAAATAAATAAATGATGATGGATATTCTAACAGGCTGGTTCAAATAGTGAGTGTGGCATGTTATGGATGAAGAAGGCACATCAATAAATACAGAGACCTCTCCAGTGTGACCTATGGGATACCACAGGGGTCCCCTAATTTCCAGATAGCAGCTACTGGCAATACAGAAATAAATTGACTTTTAGGATGCTCCCTGCCAAACCGGGTCTTTTTTTTATTTTTGAATGTTTTACATTTTATATTTTGTATACTCTAATGAGCAACAGCACAACTTAGTTATTCAATTTTCTCCTGCTAACCTTCCTGAGTATACCATGCCTACTGCTTCATATGCACCGTTGATTACTTTCTGGTATTAATGTTTCATGTTGCTTTCTACAATGATATATTGTATTCCTTCTCACGATACTCGGGATTGTCAAGACAATTCCAATAAAAAAAGGAATCCTGTGTGGTCCGCAATGAATGAATAACCACTCCCATTTTGGAATTCTTGTACTCCATCCAACGATTCTTCATACACCTCCCACCGATTATTTTGTAGGCAGGCAGTATCTTGTTTCGTCTTTATCTGTGTAAAAGAGTTCTAGTGTACGCTGTAACTGGGTTAAAGGGCATTGGACATAATCTTTATCAACAGGCCAATCCTTCAAAAAACTCACTGGCTCTATACCCCCCAAGTGAAAAGGCATTATCACACACAGGACCGGCTTTAGCGCTGGTGGCGCCCAGTGCGAACATCAGTTTTGCCGGCCCCACACCTCATAACTGCCTTCTTAGATTCTCTAACTAGCATCAGGCAAAAGTGCTCTCCATCTCTCCAATTATAAGTTATTGCTAAACACAGTGCCCCTCCCTGAGGTCAGCGCCCCCTCTGTAGGTCAGCACCCAGTGTGGACTCATCGGTCGCACTGACCTAAAGCCGGCACATATCCCACAAGGCCTTTGTCCATCACTCAAATTTTGCTTGACCTATCAGCAGCATAAGATCCAGGCACGCCCCCAAACTGTTAGCGAATCACTTTGAATGTTTCCATCTTTGTGTTGGTCTGTCTAGCTCTAATTAGAAAAGTCTTGGATCTTGCTATCGGCTGGCAATGCAGGCGAGGGAGAATGGGGACCACAATTGCAAATGAACAATTGGCGCCACTCAAAGGACACTCTAGTCTGCAATACTCGACCATATATACCCAGTGAATGAGAGCACAAGAAACCCCTGCCTGGGTTCCATCTTGCTGGACCTCATCACCAGTGAGATGCAGTGTGCATTTTATGAGGCCAAGTCTGGGCGCCAACGTTGGAATCTCTCACTAAAAAGAACCAAGAATGTGCCAGATGGACTTCGTGAAATAAGAACAATCACCATCGTTGCGCCGGGTAGCATTCCATTCCATCATTTTTCTCGTTACAAACCACATGCTGCAGAAAAAGTAGTAAAATGATGACCAAGCAAATTGGTGTCAAAGCCATCAAGGTCTAGCAGAGGTAACTCGGTCGTTCCTTCTTCAATCACACCATTGGTTTGGTAAACAGTAACACCTGTAATTCATGACCTCACAAAATGAGAACAACTGGTGTAGCAAAAAATTAAGCTAATAGGGTATATGGTTAGCTGGCTGGCAGTCAGAGTGGGCCCGGATTAGCCTTCTCTTCTGTCCGAGTCTGCGTTTCTTTAATCTGTTATTTATCGATTAAGGTTTGCCCGTGCTCCTTCGCCAATGTCTTTCCCCTTTGCGCCCCGCTTGAAGAATCACAGAAAGTCATGGAAAATGCCAGACACCGCGGTTTCCATGACAACCTCAGAAACACCTTTCATTTCCGATCAAGCATTCTTGCGAACCATCCCTACAGGGCTGGGCCATGTTTAGCTGCAGTTCAGCACTTGTCCTTTTCCCGAATCCTTTCTTCTCTTGGCAGGTCGAGACCAGCTCCCCGACGTGCCCTGGCCGGGTGTCTTTTGCAGCATCAGCAGAGTGAGTCATGCGCTCTCAGACTGAGAGGAGCGAAGACAAACTCCAATCCGTGATTTCTAATTTTGTCGCTAGATTAAAGTGTGCGCATACCACCAGCATTTTAGAAGAGGAAAGCGGGAGATTCTAAAAAAAAAAACAACAACCGGGTGAATGTATTTCCACCATAGCCTTCTATTGAAGTTTGAGGCGATTTAAGACGGGAGATAGCCAAATGTAAGCTATTTTTGGCTTCAAACATCGGGGGTCTGGTCTACTGGCATGTCGTACTTACAGTAAGCCGTTTCCCAACCCAGTGCACCCGAGAAACTGCGGGAAGGCCACCCTGGGGGGTGTAGTCATCTTTACAGGGGGGTGGGGGGGGGGGGGGGGGGGGCGGGGGGGACGGACGATAGTTTGCTCCTCACGCTTAGCCTCGTCGCCATCTATCGATATTTCAGCATTCAAGGCACACGTTCGAGCGGGGAGGTAGATGTTTAACGAAAACAGTACAACATTTCCCAGCAGGGGAATTATCCACCACAGAATGCAAAACAAGGCAGGCGCGCTAGCAAGCAATAAAAATAAACATGTGGGTTCAGAAAATCAAAAAAATGAAGCTTTAATCTGCCCCTCTCCCGAAGAGCGTCGCCAATTAAAACGAGAGAACCGAGTAGGGACTGTCAAAAGAAGTCCACGTTCCCGTGGAGGACATGTGCTCCCTTCACAGCGAGGAAGAGGATTTCAAAAGGGCACTGTGACAGGCATTTGCTTCAGTTTTTTTCCACCTCGTGTCTGTGTTTACACCCAGCTGTTCCGGCTTTTAGAGCGCCAAGAGGACTCAAGCTGCTGAGTGTTGCCCGTATGATGTCAAGAAGCTGCCTTGAAACCCTCCAAGAGCCCGGCAGCGGTAATTGCCTGATCTCCGGGCCTAGTTGTCAGAGAAGGTCTTTAAACTGTCACTCAAGTTGGTGGGCAGGCTTTCCAGCCATCCACTCGTGCCTCCTCTGCAAAGAGAGGCTCGGGGGTCCACTGGCAGATTCAAGTCCACGGGTTCCGTAAGCAAGACTGCCCTAGAGTGGGGGCGGGGCTTGGGATAGTCCCAGTTTAGAGTGCTCTTTTGAAATTTTGATTTGATAAGGTTCCATTGTTTTTATTCGTATCACCATCGTTGCGCCGGGTAGGTCAATTTACTATAAACCGAACCTGTGACCTGCAAATTAGACACATATTTCAGCTGCATAAGCATTAGCCTTCTAATCTATCTTCACCATTTAAGAGGAATTTAAAATACATTTAATTTGAGACTGAACAGTATTTTTCTTTCTGCTCCAAACTATAGTTACCACTTATTACATGTAATAAGGTAGCCCAGTGTTATTCAATGGCAGAGGTAGGCCTTACAACTGTGAAAAAAGACTTTAGGGATCTCTCACTTCCATGACGTGTAAGTCTTATGTAAACATATCCTATCTTTTATATGCAATGCCTTTGCAAATGGTCTGCCGTTGTGCATCAACACATACTTGTTATAGAAAAGTTTTTGTTGTTAAAGTCATCAAGTAATATAGCAGATGGTTAAAGTGGCAAATGCAGTAATGCCCATGTGGAAAATGTTGTGGTCTCAGAATCACATGCCGCTGACTCTGTACATACCACTTTTACATTTTCCAACACAGCACTAATAGCTAAGAAACGTAAATAAACACCCAACAGAACTCTTCATTTATGCCCAAGACAGCACCTGTATATTAGAAGGTTGGCCATCATCCTGTTTTTACAGCAGCACATATACCTCATGATATGTGCCATTCCTGCACCAATAGAACACACTACATTTCACATTTTTTCATACAATCAACAAGGCCCAGCTATGTCATATATTTAACTATTGTATGAGTGGAGATTCTGGGTGTAGAGTGGATTTTAGAACTAAATCACCTCTCCCCCGGGAAATGAGCTCAACTACTGACCCAGAAGATTTGCAAGCAATGAAAGAAACTCTGTAGTCTGAACCCTTAAACTCTAACATCACACACCACAACTCTGTTACTAGTACAAAGCCACCTGTCAAAGAATGGAACCAGAACAAAATATCATTAAAAGAGTATCACAAGCTCAATCAGACTCAATTACTTCAGAACCAGTTGAAATGTCATCAGACTGAAGACCTTACAAATGACAGAATATAGTCCTGCGAATGGCGATAATATAACATAACGTAGCTGCATGATAAAATAAAGAGTGCTGTTCCTGATCGTGTGTGACCTCTCCTCGCTTAGCACTCTTGACACCCTTGTTCCACCTTAGCACTTAGAAGAAAAGTTTCACAGTTTTAATGCTATATTCATGAAATGTAAGGTGGGATTTGGAATCGAATGTCCAGTTGAAGTTTTTTGGAAAGACCAAGTTACCCTTTGCCAGGTGACCCCAGAATGGGTGACTGCTGATTGTTTCCTGCAAGCTTGTTGCATGCCATCTTTAGTTCAGCTTGTAATACTATAAAGCAAATCTATTGTATAAACTAACTTGGTTAACAAACATTGAGCAAAACCTATAGCATCTTACTTTAAGTCCCTCAGCAAATAGGCAACTCCAGAGAGCAACATTTTACATCAAAAACAATCCAGGTTTAGACCAGGAAGAAGGATTAAAACCGCACTTTCTATCATTAGAGAAGGCATGATCACCTCTCTTGATAAGGGCCAAACAAACACTAATTCTGCCTGCACTGTTGGCAGGTTACAACACATCTGACCACAACATATTATTGGACCACTTGTAAAAGCGAGCCAGTATTTATGCAATCGCTGTCCATGGGTGGGCTTATCGAATTGCACTAACAAATCAGATTTTGTTTTGCATAGTCATCAGTAAAACATACTATATGCAGGGAACTACAGGGAATGATGTTACAGCTCTCTTGTCCAACCTTTACATGCTACCTGTGACAGCAGCTATCCCTCAGTATCATGTCCTACTCCAAATGTATGCTGATTATTTCCAGGTTCACATCGGCTGGAAAGTCAAGAGCAAACTCACTTCATGTTGGGTACACATGTGGATGAATGAGAACCACCTTTGCCTGCACCCATCTGTACTGAAATCCTCAGAGTTGGATTCTCCTTCAATTGACAAGATTTATTTGTTCTACTGAACTAGGAACCTTCCCACCACTGAATGGAGCAGTTAACAACTTTCACATATGGTTTGATGAAAACCATGAATTCCCTGGCAAATCACAGAACTGGTCAAGAACAGTAACTTCTACCAAATGCTCCTAAGAAGACGAATGCCTCGGCAGGATTTAAGCTATCCCACTGAATTAACCAGCTCACTGGTGTCACCAAGACATAACTGAGACATTTTGTATGTAGGAGCTCCAGAGAAAGCGACTGCAAAACTACAGATGTTGCAGAATCACGCAGCCGGGCTCTGTTTTAACATAAATAATTGGATAATCTGAAACCTGCTCTCAGATCCCACAGAGGATAGCTTTGAAGTTACTTTGCACTGCTTCAAGGGCATGTAAGGGCAAATGTCCACAATAGGTCCAGGCCTTATTTCCCATTTCCATCCTATATGCGGATGCAACTTGAGATCCAGCAGGGCAATCCGGATTACTAAACCCAGATTCAAACGGGTGAATCAGGGAGCGAGATAGATGTGGATGTGGGAAGTACAACTTTGGAACTCCCACAAGCCTGACCTGAGCAACCTCCGAAGGCTGGCGTCGTTGAGGAGAACGCTCACAATCTTCCTGCTCATGGAGGATATCCTGTCCTCCGCCGAAATGACTGGAACTATTTCCTCTGTGGAAATAGCGAAGCAACTCCATGGATCGAGAGCTGTTACTGATAAAGATGGGCCTGACCTAACCCCCAGGAGTCTCCTGTTCTACCCCAACCATGTATCTCGGTGCATGCTGAAGAGCAAGTGGTAGTTTGATTCACCTGCTCCTCTCTTTGGTAGCTCCTTCACAAGCCGGTGCTCTACAAAACAATAGATAAAACGGAGGACTTCCCTGGTTGCAGACGCTTTATTGTAAATGTGGGTTGAAGCCCTTGTAGTGCTGCTTTAACCCTGGTCTGCTTTGCCTAGCTCTTCTAGACTGCTCACCTCCACCATGCTTGTCCTTGTTCAATAGAACTTCGGTTGTCACCAGTGTTTCCTACAAAATAAACTCATCGATAGATCTGGCACTGGGGCAGTTTGGATGCTTAGTCGAGACAGCGAGTGAAGGCATTTATTTTGTAATATTACCCCTCACTCCACCTTCACCTAGTGTCACTCCACCATGTTCTTTCTCAAACAATTTGAGGGGTGGGGATGTTTTTTATTTTTGAAAAATAACCAATAGAGCAGTTTGAGTGCCACTGTCGGTATACTAGCCAGAAGATCCTGTTGCAGAAGTGAGACTTCCTCCTTTGAACAAGCAGTCACTGTTCTTCCATGTTAGTTTACCTCTTGACCTGAAAATGTATGCATGAAAATGACCTGGCATATCTGACAGTATTATTGTAGTGGTTCATTATAAATACCTCTGCTCCCAAATTAAAAAACGTGTGCAACATTCATAGCTATATTTTCAATTGCAACAGTTTCTACTTTGACAAATATATTACATGAACACACTAAAAATGTAGCAAAAGTGAACTAACTATAAACGTATACTTTTTGTGCCTCAGAAGTGACAAACTTTCTGAGATATTTTTCAGAAAGTGGTTTTGCCATTTTGAATATACATACTTTTTATTCACTACACAGTAGTGTTGCCTTTTTTTTACAGGAATGTTGCCAATGTTTTCTGTGTTAACTGCGTTTGTTGCCACTTGGAAGATGAGAAGTGTTGTTTGACTTCCTGTTGCGGTTGGTAACCGGTTTGGTGGCTTTTGGTCGTGCAGGTGGCGTTGCTGCCGTCTGCGTGGGCCTGGAAGTCACGAGGAATGTTTCGTGAAAGATGCACCAAAGAGCATATGGTTCTGTTGAATTATGCAGTAGGAGTACAGAGAGCCTGCAAAGGTGCTGGGGCTGTTTATCCCTCTGATTGGCCCACAACACTCTTCCAGGAAGAAGGTGAACATTTCTGAGAGCTGACAAAGAGGGGGGGGGGGGACTACCTCAGGTGTGTGCTGAGCCTGTATAAAATGCTACAGTGCTATCCAGCGGCTGAGCCTGGACTGGCAGATTTTTCTCTCCACAGTGGCATAACCCAAAATGATGGGGTGCCCCTGCAGAATGTGATGAAGGGGCCCCTGGGTATCCCATATCTCACAGATTGGCCTTGGGCTGAATGGGGCCTCCCTGAAGGGCTGCCAAATCCTCCCGCAACCCACCGCAGGGGCCAGTGTTACGCCCCTGCCCCTCCATGGATCTGGGTGTCCACGTACTCCGAAGTTGGGCACATTTTTGGGCAAGATTGATGCAGAACTCTGCCTTGAGGGGGTGCAGAAGCTGCCTCTCTATGCAGGGTTTGGGTTCCTGGCCGTCACCTCCTTGGGTGGGGCCCTCTGTGCAGCCTAGTGTAGCATCCTCTTGCCTCTTGGTTTTACTCATAATTATGGATTTACCACAGTTGTCACATAAACCATAATCCCAGTTTCATTGGTCTTCCATGTCGACTTCCAAAGGCCATGTGAGGAGACATCTGCTAGCCCTATGATTTTGGTGAAATGACAGCACTGTTTCCACTTGAGCGAACAGTGAGAAAAAAAATGACTACTGCACCTCATTTGCTGCTTTTATTCTGATGACTCTATATATTACATACAGATTTTACATGAGTGCCCGTTGGATGCTGCACTGTGTTTGTTTCTGAGCTAGTGAGAAAGGAACAACACCGATTTGTTCTGAGACCTATGCCAGCCTGGAACGGTTCAAAATAGAGCAATTTTAGTTAGCTTCATTCACTCTTTCTAAGGCAGCAGTAATGCAAAATCCTTGCTCTATGATTTGCCTCGGTTCAAATTCTGATTACATTTGGAAAAGAAATGTATTTGCACTACTGTTTATAGTGCAAGACAACATAATATTTCACAATGAATTTGCACATTTATGTTGCACTCAGACTTAATGTGATATGTCCATTCAGTGCAAGGGTGGAGTGTCCTGGTGGTGATATAGATGTGCACAGTCGAAGGGAGCTTTAACGTTTTTATTGTGGTATCTGACATATGAGGGCCTAACAGCCAAGACTTTCTCTTGGAGGAGGGTGTTGGTGCACAACGTTTAGATCGGACATAACACTTATCTCGCATAGGGCTTACATTGTCCCGGGAATATTATTATTTTGATCAAAAGAGACGAGAACATTATTACTAGTAAGCAAATATGTTCATTACGTTTTTTGACATTTATCATAAATTGTGTTTTCTTGGTGATCACATTTCTCCCACCGTCTGTGCTCAGTTGGGTGAGCAAACGTGAGAAATCAAGGCAGCAGTCACATCAGCTCTCATGATCACTTGTGCATGGAGTCACTGATGCATGTTTGAAAATTCATGAAGGTGGTCAGGATCTCTGTAAACACAGACGTTTTATGGACAAAGTCGGCAATTGCCCTTCAACACCAACCTTCCAGGTGTCGCCTGGGAAAGTAAATGTAAATGTAAATGTAAATGTATAGGCATTTATATAGCGCACTACTTACCCGGAGGGTCCCAAGGCGCTTCGACCGCTGCGAAACCCTTCCTGGCTTCCCTGAGAGATGGTCCCTTAATGGGTATCTCCAGGGTGAGACCAGGCATCCCCGGCGGTCTGGTGGGGCCGTTAGTGAGGATGAGGCAAGCTAATGCCCAGAGTTGCCGAGTGTGATCGCTGATCAGAGTGGTGACCTATCTCTCTCTCCATCTCACTTTTGTCAATTTCTCCATCTTAACCTCTCTATGGCTACTTCTACCTGTGGTTCTGACTTTCTGCACAGGGCCCTCAAGCAAGTCATAATTTGGCTGTTTTTGTATGACCCCGTTTTTGAAAGGTGAACATATAATTCAATATTATTTGGCATTGCACTGGCTTGAATTACAAGAAAATCAGCACTCCAACAGTGGCGGCTGCAAGGGAATGGGGTGGTGGGAGGAGAGGAGAGGAGTTTGTAAAAAAATGTATTTAAAAAACCACTTACCTTTTCGCGGCCGCTGTCTCTCCTGTTGTTGCTTCTCTTCCTGGTGAGTCCCGGAAACAGGAAGCATACAGGCTCCCCTAAGCCAATCACAATGCTGCAATGCATCGCTGTGATTGGTCTGAGCGCCATAGTTCAGCACTCAGAGGGGACTGGGAGCCTGTTCATGTTCTCCCCCAGGCTATGTATTACAGACCGATGGAGAACATGCAAAGTGCGCATGACTGTTTGGCCGGCACAAGATGGCTGCCCAAACCCTCATGGGCCCTTACAGTGCCCACCACTCCTCCCCCTGTGACACCAACCTTGTCCCACCTGAACACTGCCCCGCAGCTATGAAAAATTGAATTATAATAACCATGTTATTATCATTTTTTTTCCTCTTTTGACCACTCTGAGAGCAGTGGGGTGACGCTCTTCTGCCTTAGCAGAGGTGTCGCCCCTGCACTCAAATTCAAGTTTTTCTAAGCTGGGACCCCAAAATAGGTGTTGCCCGGGGCCCCCAATTTCCTTAACATGACCCTGTCTGCAAAGTCTGACCTGCTGGGTCCGTGTCTGTGGGGAGATACGCATTCAGCATTGTTGGGTTGGGTCTGCCTTTGGCAGTGGGAATGCTCGTGCTATGTGGGAGTGAAGTGCCAGTAGATCATGGTCGCAAAGTGCTGCTGTGCAGTGTCTCCCGGACCCTGATAATGTTTGCAGGGGTGCAGGCGAGATTGCCTTCATCACTTTTCCCTCAGATACTGCTCGGGTTAGGTTGCAGGGGCTTAGAGAGGCAATGGGCCTTCATACAGGTGCGCTGCTAGCATGATCACACACACACAAGCCTGGGTGCAGTGGCGCACTACGTGCTACCTTGCGAGTTGCTTCCCGCAGGGTTATATGTCAACCTCGTGCCTAGAGTGTTTTGTCAATCAGGTTGTGCATGATGATGTTGCCTCACGCCTGCACAGGCAACCAGGATCACAAGTTCTGGCTAGGCAAGGCAGGGTTTCAGCACAGAGGACAATGCCCCCCCCCCCTTCTTCTTAGAAGGCGTCAACTGCATAGTTCTTTATTTGCTTGTTTAAATCTGGGGATTTAGGGCCAGATGTACAACACACTGATCGTGTGGAATTTTGCGACTCGATGTATGCACAAATAGGTCAGTTAAAAAAATTCAGAATTGCAGTAGGTCACAATCCGACCTACCCTCATCAATACTCATGAAGTAGATTGCAATTGCGACACACTACGATTAGATGGTCAGCACAGGGTTAGTGGCCTGCTAGAGTCTGTGAATGGTTTTTAAATCACTTTCTTTAAACACAGCCAGTTTTTGGGGGTTTTGTTTATTGGAAAGGGGTCCGTGTTTAAAAAAAGTTTTCTAAAACTTTTTAAAGGTTTGTTGGAGAGTAGACATTGGCCTCCTTGACCACTGCCTACCCCCAACAATAATTTTTTTTAACAAGAAGGTGTGGGAGCACACTGCTGACCTCCCGGAAACAGTTTGCCCCTTAGCCTTATGGTAAATGCAGTTTGTAGTGCATGCTTACTTGGTATTTTGCTGGAGTGTTCCACCAAAGTTGGTGCAGGTTAGTGCTGTACATGTCTAGACACATGTGTTTCTGGGTTATATCCTTTATCAGTAGAGATAAAACGAAATTCTCTGGGGTTTGCTGAGAAAGCTGTCACAATCCTCTCAGGTCTCTGTACCTCTCCCTGGCGCACAGGTGCATCTCCAAGAGCTCGTCAGCCCAGTGGCTCAAGGAAGCCTTTTTAAACAGAAGGGGGATGGGACCACTGCCTACCCCCAACAAATATTTTTTTTACATTCATGAATAGTGACTGAAGGATTCCAAGGGGATCACTTCCCTTTTGTGAAGGAGTTACCACATCCTGTTGGAAGACAGTAAAAGTTCAATGTTTTGCAACCAGTTTTCGGTCACAAAACATTGATTCAGACCATAACAAATTGTTATTTTAAAGGGACATGCCCCTTCTAAATGACAATTTTTTTTATCCCCCTCAAAGCCCATTTAGCAATTCTGTAACCTGTTACAGAATCGTAAAATAGGCTGTGTACAATGCACAAAACATTTTTATGGTTGCACACTCCAAACTTTTGAGCACACAGAAATTCTTTGTTCATCTGGCCATTAGTTCTGAGCTATTAAAGAAATGCAACAATGCATTTTGTCTCTGGCCCTATCTGTAGTATCCTGCTATTCTCTCATTGAGAATAGCAGATGTGCGGAGTGTCTTTGTCAAAAGTGAACATGCATGCAACCAAACCTGGGAACAGCTTCATTTTCCAAAGGGCCAATTAAATTGTTACCCAAAATTTGTGTGGTGGGGTACATATCCCCTTTATGGTAGCCATGGTTATGCGGCAAGCAATTGGGGTGAACTATCCCTTTGCCTCTTGCATAGTGCATGTAGATGATTGCTGCTCCCAGTACAAAGCACAAGATGCAGAGGTGGGGCAATATCCCAGTTAATTATAGGGTTAAGTTATGACCTACTAGACAGATTTGTCAAGGGGAGCCAGCAGGCAACCCTCCAGTGTGGTTAAGGTAAAGGCTTGCACCCAACCACTTGAATCAGTTGATGTTATTAGTTAAATAGATTGGGAATTGTAATTGTATTTCTTTAGCACTTACTACACCTGACAAGGCATTGAAGCACTTTTCAGCGAGTAGCAGGCTACTCCAGAACCCAAAAATGACTGGTGGTGAATTAGTATAGGGAAATATGAGTTATTAAGAGTGGTGGACATGTGAGTCTGTTAGTTGAATTGAAAAGGACAATGGAGGGATAGAAAAGTGAATAGTCTAGAAAATGTTTATTGGGAGATCATAGTAGTGAGATGAGGTTTAGGATGGGTAAAGGAGAGCTGGAGGAGGGAAGAGTCTCTATGAATGGGTTAGAGAGATCATAGTAGTAAAATGAGTTTTGGGATGAGTCTAAGGAGGGATACATTAGGGACGGATTTAGAAGGGGTTGTTAGGGAGATCATAGTAGTAAAATGAGGTTTTTTGTGATCCAAGGAGGAATAGAGGGGGAAGAGTCTAGAAATGGTTATTTGGGAGATCATAGAAGTAGCATGTAGTTCGGGATGAGTTACAGAGTGGAGGTAGAGGATATATTGAGAGGGGTATAGGGTAGTGCATTGGAGAGACTCAAATGTTTTTTTTCTTTACAGTAAGAGTAAAATTATACATATATAGATACATCAGTACATAGAAGTTATACATGCAAAAGGAAGGCAATATATAAAGATTTAAGTCTTGGCTGGGGCAGCTGAGCGCTATATAAAACCATATAACATAACATTTAATAAACTCAGACTGTCAAGTGTTGCTGTACTTTAAGCTGAATTATTTGTGTATTTCTTTAATTAAAAAATATATTTGCAATATTTCAATAGTGAAGCAATTGTAGATTAAATATTTATGATACTATTTACATATTATGATAGATAAATAAATGCCACATGTTATTATTTCCATTTTGGAGGCATTCAATTTGAGATGGCTCCATTTCATTCACCGATCAACAGCTTTGAGGCAACTGAAGATTTAGGAGTTTCCAATGTCTTTTGGACTTTCCAGTTTAAGGATTATTTGTGTGTTATCTGCATAGCTATAGCATATTAGCTGAAATGCACTGATCATTGCCAGTAAGGACTTCATGTAGATGTTGAAAAGCATGGGTTAGATGATAGAGCCTTGAGGGACCCCTCCTTTTGTGAAGTACGATTTGGATGAGAAAGGGGGAGTATAAATGACATTAGTTCTGTTTTGAAGGTAGGGTTTGATCCTGTCGCGAGCAGTCTGATCATTGCCGTCTTTGTAGAGACTTTGTATTAGAGTGTCATGATCAACCGTGTCAAAAGCAGCTGAGCGGTCCAAAAGAAGTAGTCCAGTGACCCTGTCGCTGTCTACTATGTTTTTAAGATCGGATGAGGGCATAGTCTGTGCCTCTTCCTGGACGGGATCCTGTTTGGTAGTCTGAAAGAAGGAAGTTATCTTCAATGAATTTTGAAATCTGGTTCAGTGTTGCTCTTTCTATCAGTTTGCCTAGGAAAGACCCATTTGTAATTGGTCTGTAGCGGTCGGGTCATATGGGTCTAGGTTTCTTTTCTGTAATAATGGACGTGTATATGCCTTTTTTTCATTTTTCAAGAAAGAATCCCGCAGCGAAAGAATTATTGACGATTCTTCTTACAGACAAGTCCACTGAGGTAGTTAAAAGAATTTTCTTGAATATTTCTGGTTGACAAAGATTAGAAGGGCAACTTGCTGGCCTGGTTGCTTGGACCAGATCCATACATTCACTTTGCAATATTTGTTTGAAGGAAAGAAAAGGTTGGGACAGTTTACTCATGGAGGAGATTTTTGTATATGGGTTGGTGCTGGTGGCTTTCCTTTGTTTTATATAGGAGTCCAATGTGTCTGCTTTGGTTGTGTAAGGATTTGCCAGTTTGTCAGTGAATTTTGGAGTATTGGGATAAGTTCCTTCTGTGCATTTTAGGTTTAAGAAATTCTTTTTGAATTTTATAAAATTGGATATTTGCACATTTAGCATTTTGAATCTGTCTGAATAGTACCTTTTTTATTTTAGTTATTTTTTTAGCTTTTTTGATTGTTGACTTTTATATTCTGTTAAATTTCTGCAGGTGACTTTTGTCTTGATCGCTGTTTCTTTTGAGCCAGTTGCGTTGCAGCTTTCTAATTCGTTGTTTTATCTCTTTTAGTTCTGTATTTGTCCAAGGTGGCTGTTTTTCTGTCCTATTTTGCTCTGAAATGATTAGGATATCAAAAGCTTCCTGTACCCACTCATATCGTTTTTGAACAGAATTTGTTGTCTATATCTGTGTTGGCTGTTTAGTTGTGTTTTTAAGTATTCAAAATTGAGTTTGGTCAACGATTGATAAGTGGATACAAATAAGGTGATTTTAGTTGGTTGCTTTGTGGTGTTTTATGCTGGAAAGCTAGCAAATGGTGGTCTGACAATGTGACTGGAGTAATCATTTGAAAGGTAACTAGTTCTGGATTGCAAAAAATGATAGCTAGGATGTGTCCAGCGATGTGTGGGTTTGTGGACGATCTGATGTAGGTTCACTGTGTCTAGGCCAGTAATGATAGTTTTTGGATGGGGCATGTTTGGTTTGTCAAATCAAACTTTTATGTAGCCACGAATGCATGGGTTGTAGTGTAGTGCTATCCAGTTTGAAACTGGGGGAAAATATTCTCCCACACTAGAAAGAGTAACACATAGGGTGGACCCCAAACCCCTACAGAGTCTGGCACTCTGTTCGGAGCAATCTATACTAATATAATAAAGAGAGAGCCCAAACCTTTGAGGCGGGTAATCCCAGGAACCACAGCACCAATCACAACACCCAATACAGCATTGGAAAAGACAGTTTCAGCAGATGGACATAGGCTATACAGCTGCCCACCATATACATTAGAAACGTAAAAGAACCTTACCGGCAAAGTAGTCCCTTGTGGGCGTGGGTGGGGCGCGGCATGACGACAAAAAAAAGTGTTCCTTAAATGTGTGCGTTGTGCTGGGGGCGTGTGCTGGGGGCGTGAACAAGGCCAATGGGCACGGCAATTGCAATTGTGCAGCACCAAGGGGTGTGGCCAATGGGCGCGACAAACGGCAACAATCGCGCAGCACATCACCCCAAAAAAAGGTGCCTTGAGGGTGTGTGGAAAACAAACGTGTGCGTTGGGCCGGGGGCGTGGCCAAGGCCAATGGGTGCGGCAATTGCGTGGGAGCAAGGGGGGTGGCCAATGGGCGCGGCAATTGCCGGGGCTTAGACAGGGGTAGACGCGACTGATCGTGCCTGCGGGGACAATAACTGCACTGTATCCTGCACGCTGTCAGCCAGTCAGCTCTCTGCTTAAAGGACCGTGCCTGCGGGGACACTAAGCATCTCCTGCGCGCTGTCACACACTCAACTCTCTGCGTAAACGAATTGACACCAGGCGCACAACATCAACCAGGGCTGGAGCCGGGTTCAGGTGGCGGATGACGCGAGTAAGCGCGCCTGCTGGGACACTAACCTTTGAACTGACTGCACTTTCCCACACGCGCAGCGTCTCCAGCGCGCGCTGTCACCCACTCAACTCTCTGCATCAACGACTTTACACCACTAGCACAACATCAAACAAAACTGGAGCCGGGCCTCAAGCGGGGGATGATGCGATTCAGCGTGCCTGCGGGGACACAAAATTTACAACTGAATGCACTTTCACACATGCTTACCTACAGAAGTGGAGTACATACACACTAGAGACATCTGCTAATACTTCTTACTCCGAGGTACACACAGTATCTGCACACACATGCCTAACTATTGTGACACTTCATGCTAAAAATGTTGTCTACCGCGAGATTTTAAAATAAATTTCCCGTGCCTATTACACACATTGCACACATTCTATTTCATACCCGGACAACGTCAGGACAGGCTGCTAGTATAGGATAATCATGTAGAGCCAGGTTGAAGAGACTCGTGACATGGTTCTCTTGCATCAGAAAAGCCTGGGTCTGACAGAACATTAAAATGAGGCGCAGGTTTTCATGTGGACATTGTCCCAAGCACCTTTAACCTTCATTGAGGAAGACAACCAGGCTGCTACAAATATATTGGGAAGAGTTGATGCTGAAGTTGGGGCATTCTTAGTTTGAGAGACTCTTAAAGATCAAGTGCAGGGGCTTTTTATTAGAAGTCAGGGTGGAATTTCAATCACAGAAGGCCCCTCAAGAGCATCTCCATAATTTTGAGCATTTTGTGGTACCATAAAGGGCAAGCTAATTGCACATTTCAAAAAGTACTCCAATTATATTTTCTGCCTGTTTAAATCTTGAAGAGCCTTCCTGGCTGAAAACCTAACATGAGCTTCCCATGATTCTTTCTCATGGAAATCCTCGTGCTCCTTCGTTTGTATGAAGGGACCTGGCAGGAAGCTTCCTCTCTCAACCCTCTGCAATGCATGTAAATGTAACAAGTTGTCGACAAAGTGAAATCGGGTTTGATCTCTTGTCACAGTCCCTACGGTTGGATTTAGTCCCTTATTTATTCAGACCTGCAGGATACACTCCTGCACTAACTTTGAGGACTGCCAGTTGAGGAGATTGCTTTGAGTGAAAGGAGAAAAGAGACAGTCATTCCAACCTGTGCTTTCTGCCCACATGCAACCTGTCAGCAGGGTGAATATGACTATCAGCACTTTAGTCAGGATTGAGGTGGACACTAAAGCGGGCAATTAATGAGTCCTAAGATAGATGGAATGAGGTTTCTCAAGCACCGATGTCTTCATAGAGACCAGTCGAGTGCTAGTTACTGCCTGGGGCAGGCTGCTGCGTGTATGTTCTAACTAAAGGGGATGAAGAGATAGAATCTGCACCACTGACAGATCTCTGCCATAACTGGTTCCTCTAATAAATGTTCAAGAACCAGGATGACATGAATTTGTGTCCTAGACAAGTTTCCCCAGCCCTGAGTAAGACCTTCCGGAAAATCCTAACAGTCCCGCTATGAAAGTCGAAATGCGTCGGCACACACTTCACTGAGGCCAAGAGCGACCATCTTTCAAACATTGTGTCAAAGGAAGTGTGGCATATGAGGCTCTATCTCTGTCTATATTGTTAGACCTGGGACAATGGGTGGGGTCTCCAGAGGGAGGAAGGCGAGAGGATGTGGCGTTACACCCAGAGTTGCCGACTTTGAACCTCGGGAACCAAGTTTGAGTCTGAGTGTCAGCTCAACATACTGTGATTCTGGGCAAAAATCACTGAATCTCCTCATGCATGCCACCATGCGTAATGTGGCTGTTGTTTGTGTAAAGCGCTCGGATAATTTGCTGCTTCTTCAAATACAATTGAGCAATGTATTCTTGCTTCTGCAATGTATGCACAATTAACCCGTTCTAGCCTTCTTCATTGTAAGCACTATATAAAACTGAAAAAAAAACTTCTTCGTTATAAGCGCTATATAAAACTGCTACAAAAAAGGAAACCAGGGTTATAGGAAGAACAGGCTTTGCTCCAAAGTAAACTCATAGACTTTGTGTATTTTCTACTCCATATTTGAGACACTCCAGAAATAAATAAACCACATTCCCAGTAAGCATGTGCTTATTTATTTTTGTATTAGCTCAGCAGGTACATCGGCCCCACCCAGTCACTGAAAAGTAACCGCAAATAATGTACGGATGGGACATGCATAGATAAAGTATACCTTTGACAATGTGTAAGATAAAGTTACTAAAATGACGTACCCTTTTTTGTGTGTTTTTAAGCATAGAAGTCAAAAGTGACTACAGAGTGTACACGTCAGACGTCAAGGAGAAATTACTTCCCACAATGGGGTATTAAGTGCAACACAGAGCACGGCATCGGTCTGTAGAATTTCAGGGATGGGGGAGCACATGAGGCAAAAGAAAGGAGCTCAGAAGGGTGCTGGGTTAAGTGGAAAAGCAGACGAGAGAGCAAGCACACAACTTGGGGAAACGTAAAGGATAGCAACACAGAGCTTTGGGGCAGGGGGTTGTTGGGCCCTTGGGGGAAGCAGACGAGGGACAGAAGAGAACTGTAAAATAAAATAAGCAACAGCAAGGGAATATGGGAGGAAAGCAGCGGGTATAACCAACAACGTGTGACTAAGAATAAAAGAAAAATATTCTCAGCTATTCTGACTCGATTACTTTCTCCCCCACTCAGATTACAGTTCCTTACAGGGCACAGGCTGCAGCCACACTAAGGACAATAGCAGGGAGTGCAGCACATGCAGGCTCTGCAAGGGGACAGCAGGGCAGCTGGCGAAGGGGGCTGGCGCGTCATCCCATGGACAGTCTGTGCTCACTTTAAAGGCACCGGCACCCCAACTGTCTCTCACCTTGCCACTCGTGTTGCCAGGTCAGAACCCAAGAACAGGCACACTCCCCACTTGAAAAGAAGCCCAAAAACGTGCATGGCCTACCAAAAGAAATTGAAAACAAGCCCAGCCCACAAAAAGCTCAAAAAAGGTTGAAATGAGGATAGAGCATGTTAAAGCCTGTTAACCCCTTGCGTGCGGTGCAAATTTTCGCGCTGTGCGGGTATTCTAATTAGTGGGCAGGATTTGGACGGTTGGGGGCCGTCCTCCGCACACGGCCACCGTGACGGTTCCCAGCCGTCACAAGCATGCAAGGGGTAAAAACAAACAAGAAACACTAAAAGCACATATGCCCCAACAGTGATGGCAGTGCACAAGTACTGATGACCCTGTAAATTCACCCGAACTATGTCACAGAAGGCAGAAGTAAACATTGAAGTGTTTCGGTCCTCTTTTGTCCTGTACCACATCTTTCCACGCAATGGCCCTGGAAAGCCAGTCACCTTGGGTGAGAACAACACATGGAAAGGAGGAACAAATGTCATCAATTCACCACAGAAATAAAAGAAGTTTTGAAAGGCACAAAGTTGAATAAATGGAAACTGATTGCCCTGGTGAAAGCCCACAGAGTAGATACAGCATGTCCTGAAGAGACGGCACATGTGCTGCCTAGGAAAGACCTAAAAAGAAAGCAAAATGACTGGACAGAGAAAACACTTTTGGAAAGGTTTTTCAGGTTTACCCTTGCCTTTCAGAGCTCGCATCTCACAGAATTCTAGCATGGTGTTGTTTTTATATAATCAGTCTCTGCCTATTCTTTGCTCGGAAGCTCATACAAATATAAATTTTTCATTTTGATCAGCATTCGAACATCCATTTAGTTGCAAGTGGTGAATGTAAATTGTGAAGTGGGAGCTTCCTCATTGATGAGTGCTTCAGTGTTTGATGCTTCCTGCAACAAAGTGGGTCGAGAGACAATATAACATAACAAATGTATTTGTAGAGCAAATCTCACCCCTGAGGAGTCTCCTGGCGCTATTGATAGATAGCAGATGAATTTTGGGTTGCACAACCTAATGGGGCACAGAAGGATGAAAGTCTGAGTGGACCTGCCAGGATTTCAACTTTTGACCTTGAGCTCAAATACAGATCCTTGATGTGGATGCATTAGTCCATCGAGCCATCCGGGCTAGCTTCTCAAAAATGTGGGGCTAGAATCTAGGGAGGTTTGGCAGAAAGATGTGACTGGAGGATACTTGGGGTGGCCAGATGATTCATAACTACACTAGTAATGAGTAAATTGGTAGCAGCGGGGGCCCAGAAGTCTACGCAGCACTACAGTGAGTCCAGGACTATCCATGACACCGCCTTCACCACCAACCTCCGTGTAATTACTAGTTTGTCAGCTAGGGCTGTGTCTGTCCAAGGACAACATAATGAATAAAGAGTGTTGTTTTATAGCTCTTGATTCCCCGCTCTCACGTCCTTAATAGATAAAAGATGTCAATATCGCCTATTTAATGGGACACCAGTTACAGGTCTCATAAGGATATATGGCTGGGTCAGTCTTGCTGGTATTCAAATTCTGCAATGACGAACGTTCAACTGGCTGAGCTATGCTGCCATCATTGTGCACTCGAATGCCTAGTACTGTTCAGTTAGACTTGCAGCCCACCCCTCCTAAATTATCGATTGGCTCCTCTCACCATTTCGAATATTCGACGTCTTTGCTTTTTATATTCATCTTTTTTGGGGGCAAAAGTCTTTTTCAGCTGCCTTTACTGTAAATGACACTAAACAGCCTGTCCAAGGCGCTCTTTTCTCCTTTTGTGTCTGGTATGTAAAAATGCTTGGCGACATTCTGAGCCGGGTACTGGAGAGGTCATTCCCAGCAGCGCTTTTTTTTTCTTTTTTATTATTATGAATTATGCTTCTTCTGCAGTGCAATTAGAATGCAGAGCAGGAGCGAGGCCTGTGCACGGAGTGACATTTTCATCCAAGTGACCTGCGCTTCCCAGAATTGTGACTCGTTACAATGGTTCCCTTTGTGTTCTGCGTGACACCTCCGGGGCTTCGGAGGTGCTCCGAGAAGCCGAGAACAGGCACTGTACGTCGAGGCGCTGCGAGGAAACGGAAGCAAGCTACCGGGAGGGGAAGTGCATGAGCGCGAACGTCACGTGCCAGGGTAAAAGAATACAGAATACATTTATGGGCTGATTTTTGTTGTTGTTTATCTAAGAACGCACACGTTGTATATGCTGATGCAAGACTATATCATTAAAGAGGAGGAGAAGTGACACCTGGGGCTTAACAAAGGCCCTTGCAACAACTGCCTCACAGGGGGGCTGCCAAATTTTCAGGGGTCCCCAAAACCTTCAGGGGGCCCCATCCAGCCCAGGACCAATGAATATCTGTGAAATATGCGAGACTCAGGGGCCCCACATCCAGGGCCGGACCGGGAACCAAAATCAGCCCTGGTGAAGTGCTTGGTCACCCCCCCCCCCCACCACCACCCCCACACCCCCCTCCGGGTGGGGGGGGGGGGGGGGGGGGGTGGGGGTGCAGCCAAGCTTTTTGCCAGGGCCGGTTTCGGCCTATTTTGTTACAGGGGCCGATATTGCAGCTACGCTGCAAAAGCGGTCCTGTAACAAAAACGGCCCCCCAGGGGACCAAAACCCCCCCGCCCTGTTGGCCCACCTGGGAAATGCCCAGTGCCCACTACGGCCAGTCCGGCCCGCCCACATTGCATTCTGCAGGGGAGGTCCATCATTTTGTGTTACACCACCAAGTAACACCAGGGCCCGAAGGTGTGAGGGGCTCACTGTCCCCCTCTTATGGCCGTCTTTTACTCCACAGCCATGAGTAGGGAGCTTTTGCTTAGGGCTGAGCCATGAATAGATGCAGAGGCACGGGCCCCAGAGGTGCAGGTGGCCCAAATGCACCACAAATACAGCTGAGTTTTTACTACAAAGAAAATGCAATTGGAGATGTAACTGTGTTGTGAATGGTTAATGCATTATGATTTAGTATCCTTAATAAAAGGGAATCTTCAACTCTTTCCTAAATTGGAGCAGCATTGTGGTGTTCTCGATGGATAAAGGTTTTTTTCAGTGCTTAAGTTGTAAAAGAATAAGTGCTGGGTCATAATGTTTTGCTCAAAAGACCATTGCCAGTGCTATCTAAGGTCGAGGTCCTGAATACTAATGTGTAATCTTGATTCCTTCCACCTGAAGCCTCTTTAATCCGCCAGAAGACCCTTCCTGCTGCTCTATCGCACTCTTGGATGTTCTTTTCCATCCCTGCTTTCTCCCTTGGTCCCTGCTTTTCCTTTGTTCTCTTCCCCCTTGTTCCCTTGTTAGCTGTTATGGGTTGTTTCTCTCTTGCTCTGGAAAAATAAATGCTGGTCCCCAAAAATGAGTGCTGGTGGGCCCTACCTGCAACCACCGGCTCAAATTAAGCTGTGGATTTTGATCCAGGTCGTGGATGTAAAAGAAAAGCAGCATTATTACAGCCATTTTGGGACCCAGGGACGAAGACACCATCCCGGGATCGTTTAGATTATTTAAGGGGGGGGGGGGTGCCGGTTCTCTCTAAGCTGTTTTTGGACCTAGGATCCCATCCCACAGGGCCCATTCTGTTTTATAAGCAGAAAGGGGCACCCAGCTCCATCTTCGAGCTATATTCGACCCCAGGGCCCGGCATGGGGGCATATGGCTCCCCTCCCGCGCCCTATTCCTCTCTAGGGATCCTATCCCCTGGGGCTCAATGTGGCCCCCCTTTTCTGAGCCATAAAAAGGCCCAGGACTGACAAACTAAAGGGAGGGGAGCCTCACGGTACCCCGCCCTTAGCCTTTAATGGCTCCAAGGACCCCATACCTGTAGCCGGCTTAAATGCTGTGTCCTGGGGAGCCCACCCTTGGGACACAATAGTTTCCCTGCCTGCCGTGGCGCGGGCAGGGAAACCTGTTTCTGCTCCCGTCTCAAATTTTCTGCCAAACAGGAGCAGACAAAGTCTGCTCCCAGCAGGCAGGAGCTTTAAAATTGCACTATTACAGGCAGGGAAACAAAACAAGATAATGCTCCTGCCCCGAGAGAGCAGCATAAATATCTGCTCCTTCCAGTCAAGAGCAATGTTCCTGTGCCATGCGGGGGCCGACTGGGGCTGTGGGGGCCCTGCGACCCCCAACGTGGTGTCTGTAGATGCCCAAGGTGGACACTGGGACATCCACCTATACTAAAGGTAGGTCAGAGGCCATAATAGGTTTGGGAAGGGGGCTCGGGGCCAATGTCCCCCATTAATATAAAAACAGTGTTCCCCCATTTTAGATGCTGATTGATAGCTCAACTTACCGAGTGACCCAAACCCATTTCCCGCTGATTTTGAGGGCACTTTCTTGATGCAGAGGAATATGAGGACATCTCCACCAAACAAAGAAGCACTTACTTCATATAATAAAGAGGGAGTACCCTTGTTCGGTGGAGATTTGACTCTTTTTTTTTTCAGTAGTCTTGTCGTCTTCTCTCTACGAGGATTACTTTTGTCACTAATTTCTATATGAAGACGCTCAAGGAACAAATCACATTGCCAAAAGTACACATATCCAAGGTTGCTGGAGTCATAACCTTGTGGTCATTTATGCAGGTGTAGTGTAGAATATCCACTAGACATTCACCCAACAAGGTAGCACTTGTTAAGTTACCAGTAAAAAGTACTCCAGTTCGGTAGACATTTAGGACAAAACTGCTGGCTTTTCTTGGGGAAAATATACAGGCAAGTTTACATTCTGGCCTTGATGTTCATTTCACAGGAATTAAACCTTAAAGGAAAGCACTTACAAATATAAACAAAGCAGGTGCACTAGCTGAAGGTCCTCTTCTGTAAAGGGCAAATCATCATAACTTCTTGTTCTTGGGCAAGGCAAAGCAAGTGTGTTTTCTTTACAATTTCAAGTTGAAAAACTGTCTGAAATCCTTGATGGAGGTGAATGAATTGTTGATATATTGGTTATTATGCACAAACAGTGGTCCCTCACAACAAAAAGCGAGTAGATCTGTGTCAATGTAGAAATACAATGGTGTCTAGATTTGTTTGTTCAATTGGACAATAATGTATATAAACAATTGTCAAAAATACATACAAGTGGGACAGTATCAAACTATAGAAACACCGTTATAGGACATCATTTATGACATCCCTGATGATATCTCAAATTACATAATTGTTCAATCACTGCTTACATCATCCAAGCATTTTTTTGTAGACATTACTCGATGAGCTAGTATAGCATTACAGGCCTGAAAGTAAGTACAAAGCAGCTCGAAAAATCATGAAGCATCATTAATGCCATCACAGACAGAACTCCCATAGGTGTAGCAGGCATGTGTTATGTGCAACATTGATCCTGTACCATGCACTTGACAGGTAGCCCAGTTCACATTAACTATCAAACACAGATATATAAGAAACTCTTATTGCATAATGTTGTTCAATATGCATACAAATGTTCAGAGAAAGCGAAGTTCCTCAAGATAATCAAACTGTTCTAAAATCAATGCCCTACTACAGACAGCTTTTATCTGTATCAAACCTCTCACTGTCACTGAACCTACACTGAGAAATGAAGTTGATATAAGCAGGAAAGTGGGTACTGGAATCTGTGTTTACTCTATGGAGAGAGTTTACTCTATACCACACTGTAGACCGGGGCGGCTCCTCCATGTGGGCGGCAGAGCGTTGCCCCACTGCTTTCTCGCAGTGCGAGAAGCAGAAACATAAAATGGTATAATAAATAACATTTTATGTTTCTGCTGCGAGAAAGCAGAAGGGTTTGGTTGGGGATGGGGGGGTGGATGGGCCAGCTCAAGGGCAGGGAAGGAGTGGCTAGCCCAATGCTGTGGGCCCTGACTGTTTGATCGGCCCTCTGGGGCAGACCAAACCAGTCATGCGCACTCTCCATTTTCTCCATGTAGGCTGCATGCAGCCTACATGGCGAAAATCGCCTCTCTATAGACCCCTGTGCAGTCAGCATCCCAGCCAATCATAATGCTGCCATTGCAGCGTAGTGATTGGCTCAAGGGAGGGGAGGGAACCTGCCTGCTTCCTGTTGTAGTGGGCAACATAGGACAGACGACACAGGACCAGACCGGCGAAGGTACATTTTTTATTTTTAATTAAACCTCCCCCCTGCGACCCCTGCCCCCCACCTTTGAGTCATGCCGGTCGCGACTGACTGTAGACAGTGAAACTCTCATGAGACATACACCACACAGAGTACTAAAAAGTATCTACTAAGAACAGTGTACACTCTGCAATACTTACAGCGAGCGGGGCTTCTCCCAAGGTAATGAAACAGAAATGTGTTAACCGTGCTAACCGCAGAGAGGCCAAAGAGTGAAGTCCAGCTGTTTGGCAGGGGGGATGGCATCCACCCGGTAAAATAAGTAGGGGACGCCGTCCACCCGCGTGGTACCCCGACTCGAGCCCTGATGTGACCAGCAAAAACGAGATGTTTTTTGCAACACATTTGTTTTCCCACTCTACTGACAATTACAGGAAAGAGAGAATGTGCATGTTCCTACACAATCTGGGCCACAGCATTTTATAACCTTACTTACATTAATCTAATTCTAATATGGCTTTGTAAAATATTGCGAACTGCTTTTCAGTGTGTTTAATTTTGCAGTACTGATTATGCCTTTTATTCTTCTGATTGGCAATGAGCATGAAAGAGCAAGACACAAAGGATTTAAGCAGTTTGTGGGCAGGTTGATGGTATGACCATGCAATAAAATTCTCTCTTCTGTGCAATAAAAGCAAATTGCAAGTCACCTTGATGTTGCATGACCTTATAAAGGAACTCTGCTTCGGCCACGTTCCTCCATATGGCCCGGGAACTTCTCAGTGTCTTGCAATTGCCTTATACTATACAACAGGGGTACATTATCCCATATATTATTGTCATCATAACGATGTGGTAATATCCCTTTTGAGCCAGACTGCAAGTCTGGGGTCAGAATTAGCAGGAACATAGGGCCCAATCCCCTGTCTAGAAGCCCCCAGGGAGTTCATTAGACTTTGAAGAGAGCCTAGAAGAGCACTGGCACTAGAGCATGGCTGAGCCAGGCTGGGAACATACAGCAGCCCAGGCAATCTGAGGCACACGAGCCCTCTCGGTTACAGGGGCACCCCCCACCCAGTGGCAATGAGATGTAGTTTGCCTTCCAGATTGTTCATGTGCGAATACATTAACTTTTAAAATGGGGGATTGATGTGCCTGGTTTGGCTATCATGTTGTCTTCGGAGCATGTGTTTGTTGTGCAGGAAGATCAGCTTTATGCAGAGCTGAAGGAAGGCAGAGTGACTGCTCTGTGGGGTTAGCTTTGTGCATTTGGGTGGTACTATGGTGCTCGGAGGTGTACAACTGTTACCACGCATTTTTTACCACGCACTACACTTACAACGCAGGCATTACAACGCATACCATTACAACGCATTGCGCTGGGGGGCGCTCTAGGATAGGGAATAAGTTTAATTTTATATCCAACACCTTCCCAGGTATCCACGGGGACTGGAGTTGGAATATAAAATTATACTTACCACTATCCAGCACCTCAAAGCGCTATGCGTTGTAGTGGTATGCGTTGTAAATACCGCGTTGTAACGGTATGCGTGGTAATGGTATGCGTGGTAACGTCATACATCCGGGCTCGGATGATGGCAAGAGCTGTGGAGAGGTACTGCTGTACCTTGGTTGAACGTCCATGCTCTGAGTGGTATGGTGGTGCCAGATGGTGACAGTGCTCTTGTGTGAAGGTAACAGTTAAAAAATGGTACTTTGCTAGCGGGGTGTGATGTTGCAGTGGAGGACTAATAGTGTGAGAAAGTGGTGTGACGGAGTCAGTGGGGTGAAAAAGTGAGATGTACTGGATGCCTCTGGCTGTGCAAAGGTGAGAGTGGCGGAGTGGGTGGCTTGTAGTACATTGGAGTGGGGTAGGCGTGCATTGTTATGGGGCAGGAATATTTTGATTAGGGGTGGCTATGCGTTGGTATATAGTGGCAGTGTTGGTGGTATTGGCAGAGCATTAGTTGGTGGGAGCCCTGCAGACTGGGGGTCCTGGTGTTCCCTTTCATTTGCACCAATCATGTTTTAGAACAGGCATATAGATAGACAAATCGTACACTGCCTGCTGCATTTCTATAAATCTCTAACACCAATATGGCAACTGCACTGGACTGGGCTTTATTCTGTGAGTGGTTGCGTACACAACGCCCAGATCCATTCAATCAAATGCAAAGACATGATTCACTGGACCCAAGAAAAGCCTAATGATTCACTGAGCAGCAGAATTATTTTCGGTCTCTTGCAGATGAAAGTGAGCTATGGCTTTTTCTAGCCACACCTAAAGGGGCTGGGCTTGCTTTGTTTCTTCAACAAAGATCTACAGGAGAGGTGTGGTCTCTCAAGTGCTGCAACAACAAACACACCAGGGATTCATCAGTGCTTCTGCTCCTGCAGGAGTCTTCAGTAATGGTTATCTATCTAAGGCAATTGCTCCTTAATTGGCCCTTTGGGCCTAGCTCCCACCACTTGCCTCCATCACAACATGAACACTAGCATTTGTGCAGACTACAATGGAGCGGTGGATCAAACCTATCCTTTTTATAGGCTTCTCTTTGACCCACTACAGCCAGTAAGGGGGACAAAGCATCCAATGATCAGGGTTTCAAATTCCCAAAAATTAGATACAGGCTACCATATAACTAACACTTACATATGGCAGTAGACCACAACGCACATATATATGGCATGTTCCCTCATCTCACAGTCCTCATGAAATTAAGGGACAGATAATGCTCCAAAAGCTGTCTTGCTGCTAGTTGGTTTGTGTTTTATGTTTTGCTCTCTATCTCTCTTTTTTCTCTCACAAAATGTAGATCGGGAAAATGTAATTGGTAAATGTAAAGTTGATTTGAACACAACAGTCATTCTATAATTCGTATGTACTAAACATTTAATATTTAAATATTTGTAGTTTGGGACCGTTATTGGGTTACTGGTTGACTGGGGGGTGAGCCCCGGTCTAGCAGCAACCACAATCCTAATCAGGGTAAGGCACAAACATAGCCCAAATTAACCTATGCTCACCCTCTGGTAGCTTGGCACGGAGCAGTCAGGCTTAACTTGAAAGCAATATGTAAAGTATTTGTGCAACACAGTAAAACAGTGAAAACACCTCACAAAAAGATCCCACACCAGGTTTAGAAAAAGAGTGTATATTTTAATAAATAAAACAAGACCAAAACGGCAAAACTCCAATTGAGTAAACCGGAGATATTGATTCAAAGTTTTATGGTAAAATAGTGCCAAAAACAACAAAGCGCCAACAAGGGATATCTGGTTGCGCCAGACCGGGACAAAGTAAAATGTTCAGGCAGACTGCGATGGAGCACGGGTCGTCTACAGGGACCAGGTTAGGCCCACTGAACAAAGTACCATAAATCCTGGTTGTGAAGATTTGTGTGGATCTGAGGCTAAGAAGGGTTGCGCATTGAAGCACTGGGTCAATTCCAAGATGGGATGAGCGGTCCTGCTGCATCAGCATTAAGGATCCCTTCGATGGGGCTTGTAATGCGAAATCCGGGTTTCGGGGATGTGGCAGTCATCTTGGTGATGTGTTGGTACCATGGAGCTGGGAGGCTGCGATTTGGAGGCTGGCATTGTCGTTGAGCTGCTGTTCACGAGGGATGTGAGGACCTGGGTCATAGATGTTCGATGCGGACCTTATCCGCCGGATCCAATCCATGCAGCAGCAGCGATGCCTTGGTTCTGTTCGAGGATGCACTGCTCAGCAGAGAAGATGCATCAGTTCGGCTCGAGTATGGGCTGCTCAGCAAGGAAGATGCATCAATTCTGTTGATAAGCACCATAGGCCTTCCTCCAAGGGTCCAGGACTGGGGTGATACCACTAGGTAGAGTAGACTCAAAGAGGCAGAGTCCGGGTGCAGAGTTGTTGGAAGCCTGTTATGTCCCTGAGGCTTCAGATCAGGAGGCCAGCCAACTAGCCCTTGGAGTCACTCTAGGTTCTGGGTTCAAGAGATGCAGGTCTAGCACTTCTCCTCCAGGCAAGAGGGCAGGCAGCACATCAGCAAAGCATGTGTCCAGAAAAGTAGCAGTCCAGCAGAGCTGCAGCCCTTTCAGAAGCATAGCAGTCCTTCCTGGCAGAGTATCCACATGTTCAGAATTGTACTGAAGTGGCAGTGTCTGAGACCCTGCACTTATACTCAGTGGTGCTTTTGAAGTGAAGGAGGCTTCAAAGAGATGCATTTGAAGTGCACAGATGTCCTCCCTTCCTGTCCTGGCTCCAGACTCACTGCAGGGTGGTATGCTGCCCTCTGTGTATGGACCGGCCACAGCCTATTCAAGTGTAAGTGAAGCTGTGCCAAGTTTCTCCCTCCCATCCTGTGAGGATGGCCCATCAAGTCATACCTAGGCTCCAATTGTGTGTGGCTGTCTAGGTGCAATACACAAAGCCCAACTGCCAACTACACCCAGACTTGATCAGACCCAGGCTGAAGGCATTAAATGGCTAAGGAGAAAATGCCAACTTTCTAAAAGTGGCATTTTCAGAATAGCAATTTAAAATCCGACTTCACCATAAGTTTGGATTATAAATTGTGATTCCAAAGACACCAAACTTAACTTAGCTCAGTTATATCTTCCCATTACACATATAAAATGCCATAAGGCACTCCAAATGTTATCCTATGGGAGATATAGGCCATGCATAATTGAAAAACGAATTGGAGAGTTTTTTAATACCAGGACATGCAAAACTTAAAAGTACATATCCAACTTTTTAAGTACACTACACGCTGGCTGTGGACTGTCCAGTACTTACCTTAAGGGTGACTTTTATGAATTAAGAAGGAAGGTTTAACTTGCTAGGTTGCCATGGCAGTTTACAACTACACACACAGGCCTTGCAACAGCAGGCCTTAGAATTGTTTACAGGGCTACTTAAGTGGATGGTGCAATCAGGGCTGCAGACCCACAATTAGCATTTAATTTACAGGCGCTGGGCACAGGTACTGCACACTATTGGGGACGTATGAGTAACTTAAAGATGCAATTGTGGCTAATCCAATGTTACCATGTTTAAGGGGATGAGCACAAGCACTTTAGCACAGCTTAAAAGAATCCAATGGATAGCAAAATGAAGTCAGCAAAAACAGGCGGTCTGAAGGCAAAATGTTAAGGGAAACCATGCAAGTATAACAGTGCTCACAGGTACTGTTATTTTAATTTTGAGTTTTCAAAGGTTGAGGTTGCCATTTAAAACATATTGATCTTTATAGCATAGAAACCTATTTGCATTTGTAATATTCTGCATTGTGTTCTTGTGTGCAGCAAAGACTGGCTCAAAACACTGACCTCCATAGTTTTAGGACTGGCTAGTATGTTGAAGATGAAATGCAACATCTGGAAAAATATTATAACTGTGGGTAGTAGGAAAAAAGGCAATCAACATATAACATCAGGCCTAGAAAAAGTGGCAAGAAGGACAGCTGTCATTGAGTTTCTTGGATTGAGTGATCATGGCAAAAGAGTTTTTTGCATGAGAAAAGGCCAAGTTAACCTAATAAAATGTCAATAACTTGGCTAACTAACTAGCAGAAGATGATTTTGTTCTATGATAGTGTGTATTGTTCGAAGGAGTACCATGACCGGTCGTATGATCAGAGAGCCAGCCTAAGGTGAGCCTCTTTTTACTCTGGTCTCACTCTGTGTGGCCATACACGCAGACCTGAACCCTCTGTGTGATGTGTTGCAGAGACTGCAGTCAAATGGAATTAAATACAGCTCAGTAATCTTGGGACGATTTAAAAATGTGGCAACTCTATTGTCAAATATTCAGGAGCTCCTGAAATCTCCCTTGTTTTCTGTCTAGATGATGCTTGTAGTAATGTCTCAGTTCCCTGGAGATGAAAGGTTCATAATGAAGATTATTTTAGTAATGATTGCTGTATAAGGGCTCAACACATACATGATGGCGTGCAAAAGTATGACTCTGACAACGGAGGTAGGTGTGGCAAGAAGGGGCTCGTTCCTCTATCAAGATGTGTATGGGTGTGCCGCCAAGCTTAGTATTAAGACAGCCCTGAATTTGAATTTGAATTTAAAAACATTTATTGAGCGCGCTTATACCCAGCGGTTTCATGGCGCTTTGAGGACTGCGACCAACAGCAGCAACAAAAAAGACAGGCTAGGCGGCAAAAGCTCTGGAAAAAAGGAAGGTTTTTAGGTTCTTCCGGAACTCCAAATATGAGGTTGAGGATCTAAGTCATAGGGAGGGAGTTCCAGAAGACAGGTGCAAGGGCCGCGAATTTCGCCCCGCCTGCTTTCTTTTTCTTAAAGCGGGGTGTGGCCAGGAGTGCCATGTGGGTAGAGTGGAGTTCTCTGCCCGGCAGGTAAGGTTTGATGGCTGAGCATATGAACTCAGGGGCAGTACCAATCCTGGCCTGGAAGGTGAGGCAGCCTAATTTAAATAAAGCCCGCTCCCTCACAGGCAGCCAGTGCAATGATTGCCGCTATGCTTGTTTGAATAGGTGACCACAGTGGGTAGGGTAAACCTTCATGGTCCTTAATATGCATGTAGAGAACTTGACAGTGATTTGGTGGCTCCCAAAGTATGGATGAATTTATGATTTATGAATGAGTCGCTAACCGGGGGAAATGTACTGTATAGGACAGTATACGTCTTCTGCACAAAGGTGTGTTTCCCCTTCCCAATGTTAAGGTGAATTTGTGAAATGTTTTGTTGACTGAAATCCTGGGAGAGGTGGGATACCGCGGAACCAAGGAACTAGATGGCAGACTGTGATCTGACCACCACTCAAATCCCTTCACCAGAAAGGGACCTTTAAATTGTTTTTTTGCATTATTTTTTTTGTTTTTGAATTTATTGGAGTCTTAAGTTTTTAGACAGATATATATTGATCGTTGCTACACAGTAGGTATTAAAATATTGGCAGTGCCATCCCTCCCCTATACATTGAGTATCGTCTGCAGAATGCCTGGTCACCAGCGTACCCTTTAAGAGTCTGGACCCACTAGTGGATAGTCCAAGTGACTTGGGTGTGACCATATGTTCCTCTACTCATTGTTCTACAGAGTGCAAAGCTTCTTGGACTTCTAATTCAATCTGGCGGAAGAATTATATGGATGGCGTAGTTGTTGCATCGGATTCATCTCAGTCATTGGGTAACCAAGCTTGTGCTCGTTTCTATGGGCAATTTGATTTCAGGAGTGAGGTTCCTCAGTGTGAGTTTGGTTTTACATCTGCCAACCTTAGTCGAGTGGTTCAAAGTGGACTTCTCCTGTGGCCTGGGCAGGGGAGTATCTTCAGGGGGGGGTTGGGGTGGTACACCCCCTAATTCATTTATTTTCTGATAATAGTTGCCTACCGGTACTTTCAGTCGGGTGTGGTGAGGTCTTTCGGATTTCACCAGGGAATGTTGCTTACACACAGACAATAACACACACACAAGCTCTCCCTCTGGTCTTGAAAGTCCCCAAAAATGTTAGTTATTTTACAAAATATTGTGTTTTCTCTCACTTTGTACATCTACCCATCCGCATTATTCTCCCTTTCACTGTCCCTTAGGCCCCTCTCATGTGTCCAGCTTGTTGAATAACGTATTTTAACATTATATGCAAGCGCAATTGTTGGAAAATCTGAAGCTGCTCCCTCCCCTATATGCCCCCTTCACCCCAATCTTACTGACCAGGCCACGCCCTGGGCCTGGGACAGGAGGGCTATTTGTGTGGTGTTGAAATAGTGTCCCTTACCAGCAGTGGACGAAGGATGGGACACTCTGAAAAGATGGCTCACAACATGCTTCAAAGTCTTCTGAGGTCTAGAAGTGATTCCACGTTTAGACTTGAGGGTATTTGTTTTCCTCAAACGCAGACTGTGTTGCAGGCCGGAGCACTTGGAGTTTGTTAATGGAACTGTTCGCGTGGGTCAGTCTGTACATGATTGCAGACTAGGCATTGGCAAGTCCTGGTAGATTTCATGTTATGATCTGGTAATGTGTAGATCTCTCAGTGGACGCCACCAGATTGTTCTGCTGGACTGAAAAAGCATAATTTCTCCAGGTAGACAGAATCCCCTCATCTATCTCGATTGTGGTGAGACAAGTTTGTATATGACACGCCTACACGAAAAACGTTGCCAATGTATTGTAGCTGAAAATCTTAGTGCAGAAGATGGCCATGGGAACATCCTGGTTTAGGTGTTTTGATGAAGGGATCAAGGAAGGGGGGAAAAGAGCCTAACGTCACTAAAAAATGCTACCCTACCCTAATCTCAGGACTTAAAATTGGAGCATAAGTATTTATATCAAGACGCTACTTTAGAAGGCTGTCAAAGACATTGTATTGATGTTTCACTCATCAGAAATAACTCGTCTCTTGTTTTTCCTATAGTTCTTAAAACCCATCTTATTCTTGGGCTTACCTACAGCATACCTCAAGCACCGGTTACCCAAGGGCTCCTCTTACCTGCAAGCACAGGTCGCGATCAGTCACTGATTGTTCAACCAGTTGTTGCTCTTTAAAGCCATTGGAGGTGTCAATTACAAGGATGTTAATGAATGAAAGATGGGTCAAAGGGGGTTCGGCTTTATGGAGTCAGAGTGAATGTGTGGCATTAAATCCACATTGCAATGCTCTTCTTACCTTCAGTGATTGATTTCCTGTATGGTGACGGAGGCGGAGTATGACAAGTTACATATCTAGCAAACAAGTACAATGACACCACATCTGACCATCACAGAGGAGTTTGTTTACCTATCGCACTCCATGTAAAGTGACACATGTCATCGGGAACACCTGGCATCTCTGCTCTTACCAGCTGGGCACATTGATGCCAATTTAATTGCTGCTCAGTGGGCATCAGATAGTGCCACCTGAGTAGACGTTGCTCAATGTGCACTGTAACCTAAGCATTTCAACACACAAACATGAAACCAGCGACTAGGCTCTGAAGCAAACATCCGCAAGTCCTGAGAGACAAGTCGCGGAAAACTCTCTAACTTTGAATGAAGAAACGATAATGGTGGAAGGACAGGGGAATTGTATTCTTAAAAAGTGAAAACTTGTACTCAAGAGAGGCAGGATTCCTTGGCAGAGTTAAAATAGACATTTGTGGTTCGCTTTTAAGCAAGGAAGAACGGTGTTACTTTTAGCATCATCAGATGTCAACACTGCATCGAGGTGAGGATGTTAGGCGCTCAGGTGTCGGAAACATTGAATCTGACGTCTGGCTTCCCCTTGGATGCTGCAGTAGCTGTAGCATGTCAAGTGTGGCAGGGTGAAGTGCCCGCAGCTATGAAATGAATGAATTCTTTTGAAAGACAACTCCCAGAGCCCATGACCTGCAGGCGTTGACTGACAACTTCATATCCACTGACTCCTTCGTTCTCAAGCTCAAATCTGAGGCCCCAGATGACAATCTGAGGCACAGGACCTTTGAGAATGACCGAAATACTGTTTAAGCGAGAGCCCGAGTGGCACGATTCGCAAACCCAGAGCACAGTTGCATCCCTGTCAAAATATGGAACATTACAAGCAGGATCTAAGCTTAGGGAGGGTTGGGTAGCACAAGAAACAGGAGGTATTTATTCTATCCTGGGATCCGCATGCATATGCCAGGAGAGTTATCTACTGAATGCACAGATTCGTTTTGCCATTCGGCTCCACAGTGAATGCCGTAGCACATCGGGTAGCCATGCTTTTAGACTTTTAAAACTTTGGGACATATTTTTCCACAACGCTGAATCTTGAGCGTGTTCAGGTTTACATCCACTTACTTCACCTCTGTACCTAAACTGAAAAGAGGTCTCTGCCTAGCGACAGAGTCAACTCAAGCAATCTGTTGCTAGTACATCTAGCCATGACGCTTGCTTGAGGTCACTGAAATATCTGTACCACGAGGCCACTGGTTAATGATGCCATGGCTAGTGAATGTTTTAGTAATACATACATTTGCTGATTAAGAGAGTGGGCGATTACATCGTGTGGTGTGTTGAAAATTGTGATCTGCAGAAACTTCTGGCATGACAAGAATTACAAATAAGATACTGTGCTAACCCCCCCCCCCCTTTGCATTTTTACCTGGTAAATAAAGAGCCATAAATATCTTGGTGCACCATGCACCAAAATCCTCATGATGTGCGCCTTTTGCAGGCTATAATTTCAACTGTGTTCTATTTGTCACACCAGATGCATTCCTATTTCTTTGTGTCAGAAGAGATATGGTACGATAAATATGGCACCCTCTTCCAGGCGAACCAGCATTGGTTACTTATTCTCCCTATTTTGTATCACTTAAAATTTCCACATGAATGTCGCACTCACAGAGCACTTCAATGCCAGATGCACTTTCATTCAGAAGATGAACTAATGCAGAGGAAGTATAGTATATTACCAGTCCTCTACTTCATGAACTATGTATTGATAAAAAGGGCGGGAACATCACGGGTCAGTTAGAGTGGCAGACCTGTAGGGCCTTTAACTGTAGGGTGCATTAATTTGTTCCAGCCTAATGTTCCTGTCTAGTGCGTGATATTGCACTTTCATTTAAGTGGTACTCTTAGGACCATTTCTTTGTTTATATTACCATAGATGATTTCATATAGCAAAATGCCTTAGTTTTTGAGGTCCTCACCCTGAGTGTACAGTAGAGTGGAAACAGCGGGGTGGACAAATCTGTTCCGTGTCTCACAGGTCACTGGCTGGATAGACAATTTAGAGACCAGTTATGAATGCTGATGGAATGGTGTATGGATGTGCGGGGTAAGTTGGTGATACAGTAGGGCCGGAGGGAATTATGGGGAAGAAATTCATGAGGAGATGATACTTATGTTGAACAGCAAACTCAGAACTACACAGTCAAAAGGGAGCACAAGTCGCCTTAATGTAGAGACTGAAACATTCTTCGCATTTGAGCAAAACTACTCTAGTATATGGTTGGAGACAAGGTGTGCAAAAATAAGTATAAGAGCTGAAGGCTAAAAAAAGAACAATCTGGGTAGGATAATGACGATTATTGAATCTAAAATCAATGCGTGGTTTGGAAAGGTGTTGCTTATTATGTTGGTATTGAGATCTGTGAGCAGCTTCTATCACCTACAGAGGAATAGAGGCCACCCCACAAATATTCATGTTGATTGATCCAGTGGTTAAAATATGGAAAATTAAGAAGTCAAACGGAGCACCCCACAATATACATTTGAAAGAATATCGAAGGTGGGGGCAGGGCCGGCTTTTGGGCAGTGCGACCGGTGCGTCCGCACATGGCGCTGACCTGTGGAGGGGGTGCCTATCTCAGGGGGGTGCTGAGTTTAGCAATATCATATGATTGGAGAGAGGAGGGGTGCTTTTGCCCGGTGGTAGTGAGAGGATCTGAGGAGGCGGTCATGGGGCGTGCCAAAAGTGATTGTCGCAACAGGCACCAGCAGCGCTAAAGCTGGCCCAGTGGGGGCATGCCATGGTGATAGGTGCGTGCAATATAATATTAAAAACAGGCTAGATCCCTGGGTTGTGGAAAGCTGCCTTACTAACTGCATCTAATATCACATCAACCTATAAAAATAAGGTTCCTGCGATATATTTCGTATAGCTGTCATTTATTGCCCATGTTGTGACAATGTGCAAAAATATTTGCTAATTGTTAAAATATCACTTGGCAGAATGATGGTTGAGTGGGCCTTGGCAGATTTTGAACTCATGTCCTAGCATGTGTCGGCAATTAGCATTTATATTACTCACCCATCCTGCTGCTTAAGGGTCAGTATGTGTACTTGTTCTGTTTGTGTAGTGTTTTGTGCATTCCCTGGTTTCATGGCAAAACAGGAGGCTAGCATTAGGCATTAACCTTTTATTTACTACTCTGATTCTCTGAGCAGAAACACTTTAAAGTTCTAAAGAGTAGAACCTTGTATGAACACAAAGAAAATCGAACCCTTTAGTGCCATATAAGCCCCTCGTCCACCATGTTGTTCTTCTTTTGTTTAGAATCTGTAGTATTTTGTTCATCCCTTGATTCTCTGTCATCTGCACTCTGTACAGAAATGCGTTTGACTCCCTTCCTAGATTATTATAACTTAAGGTAAATAATAGAGGCCGCAGACCTGCCCCTTGATGTGTGCTCCTTGTAACTTCCTCCAGTCTGAATCTGCACCATTCTCCAATACCCTGACTGCGGTCACTTAGCTCCTCATTGATCCACACCACAGTGACCACATCCAGTCAATTAAACCGTTTCTGCTGCACAGCAGGACAGTGGAGCAGGTCATCTGCATCCCTCCAGTCCAGTGTAATTGCACTTTCCTTGATTTGGAGTTTGCCACTTTGGTCTTCTTCCAGGTGCCTGAATAGGATTCATGTATTTGTCCCAGTATTTTGCTAGCTAATTAAGTCAAGTACGCTAGATAGAGCTTCCATGGTCGCCTGTTTACCCTCATTTGAATATAACTCCACATCTGTCTTTCACCAGCCCTTTGGCACTTCTACAGTCTCTTACTATTGCTAAAAATACCTGATAATAGATTTTGCAATACCTCATGCACGCTGGCTACAAAAATAAGCATTGGTAAAGCCAATGCCTCTCGCCTTTGGGACCTATTGGCTTTGCCAATGATTTTTTGCGACGCAGTAGTTTTTGGTAATGCTGTAAAGCATTGCCGATGCTCTGGAGTATGGCTAAAGAAAACAAAATTAAGCGCTGATGGCGTGTCATTTTGTAGGTGAGCAAACCTACAAAATGATGCAGGCTCCGTTTTTCTTCACTGAACCGAGATGGATCAGTAAATGAAGAATCAAAAATTGAACAAAAGCATTTTTTAAATCTTTAAGCAGAGGAAAAGGTCGGGCAAGCAACTCAGAGGGACAGCAGGTTGATGAAGGATGGTGGGTGGGAGGTGAAGCAGCCGGGCGTGTGGGAGTTGCAACAAGCCACTGGATGTTGAAGTAACATTGCGGACGAGCGGGCAAGTAAATGAGATAGAGCAACATAGGGGCAAGGGGAGACGCACACTGGCAAGGAACAATAACAGAGAATGGGAGCAGAGAAGCACACAGGCGAGACAGAGAAACACGAGCACAGGGGTTGGGAGAGAAGCACACGGGCGAGAGATACAGCAATAGGGAATATGGGGAGAAGAGAAGCACACGATAGACACAGCAGGAAACTGTTTCAATTTTGTTACTATCATGGTTTACCCCCTCAGATCTTTCCTTACCACATGACCTTTCTCTTCTCTTCTGTATCTCCATACTCCCTTGTACTTTTTCCTATTTATTCCACACTTAACTATATAATTATAAAGAACAAATATCTTGATTTGAAAAGATTCTCAAACTATTGATGACTGTTTACATGATAATACAATGTGTTAAATCGTTGTAAAAAGTCATTTGACATTCTGTTCTTGATGTAAATATCTACTCTTGAAACCAAAGGTTCCCATAATAACAGCTCCAAATTCAAGTTGGATAAAAATCATAAAAGTACTCCAGCTTGGGTTAAAAGTAGCACCATAGTGACCCCAAATATTTCCTTTTTCTGTCTGAACTATTCTTCAGTTCCTTATGGTCAGCCACGTGGCGATAAAAAGGCAAAATATTTCCCCTTGGGATACTTTTCCCTCCCAGGGGAAGAGGGCATTTCCCCTTCTGGTTTAGTTTACTTCCTTGGAGCTGCTCATAGGGACCTAGGAGTTATCTCATTGGTCGTCCCCAGCAGCAAAGATGTCATCCACCGCCGTCTGTCTGGTTGGAGTGAAGGGCCAGAGCTCTCAACCTGACAAATATGAATGGTAGTCTAACCTGAACCTTTTATTAAATATATTGGACTAGATGAATGTTCCAATGATTCAGAAGGTGAAAGAAGTCTCTTCCTGATTTGCAAATGAGGAAGGTTGTATGGCACACCTCTGTATGAACAAGACTGTCACTCTGCGGGACATCTCAGGCCGAGGCATCGGCTGAAGAGTTAATTAGACCTGAGGAGTGCATCAGCAGGCAGCAACTCTTCTCTGAACCCTCTTTATCACCTTCCCCATTTCATGATAGAGACCAGCCAATAATGGTTGTTAAAGAGAACTTTAATTATCGAATGTTGCCTTCTCCTCCTAAAGCATCCTTCTGCTGGCTAAGGGTACAGCGTCAGGGCCAGTTTCCTTTTTCTCTCATTGGGACTCTTCCTGTTTAGTTGTTGTGCCCACCTCTTGTGCCGGTTTCTGGATATCTGCCCAGGCCAGCCATGTGTGCCAATGGCTGCCAATGTAAGTAGGAGCTCACAGTAGGCTTTTTCTCATGTGTATGTCTCGGCTGGGTGAGTGCGGAACTTAAGAATTCCAAGACCACTGACACTACCTGCTCATACCCCGCTATCCACCCACCATCATTCTGCCCAAGGCAAAGAAGTTATTTTTTTTATAAATTACACAATCCACTATCTGGCAGTCTTGGAGGTTATCTTGTTTTGCTTGTTCAGGGTGCTCACATCAGGCTTCCTTCAGAACATCACATTCAGGTCAACGTTGTTATTCCAAGTATATTCATCAAGTAGGCAAGACGTTTCTAATGCCTCTTGGTGCTATGTACCAGTCAACACAACTGTAGAATATTATCCTGCTTCTTCTTCACTTCGGAAGTGTCACGTTTTTCAGGAACACTCTAAATTAGTCTGTAGGATGTTCAAATTAATTAGTAGGTTGGTCCCACACCCTCGCATCCTCCACCACGAAAGTGAGTGTTCCACCATTCCCGCCTCGTGCAATGGCATGCAGCACTGGAGTGAAATGCACACATTGATGTTCTGTTCTAGTCAAAAAAGCATGGGCTTACTCATAAGTGGAATGGTGTGCCACACAGAAGACCCTGATTTCCTTTCGTTATTAAAAGTTCTTGTACTGTGCTATGCCGGTTTCCTTTCAGTAAATTTGTAGCGTGTCTGGTTCTAGGTTCCAGTGTGTGCTTTATCCAGTGGTTGGCCTTTTACCTTGTTTGATCTATCTTTTAATTCCATGATCGGCAGTCGAGTCAATGTTGGTCCTAGTTTGCCAATAAGCAATTCTGGTGGGCTGGGCCAGCTGTGAGTGGTCTGTTGCTCTGTGGTTATCTAGTGGACCTGATACCTTCAGAAAACAAGGTGGGATAATCTATCTGCAGTTTGTGTTTCTGGAAGGCAGTGCTGGACTCCAAGAAGAGGCTACACAAGAGCCTCTCTGAGCAAGCGGCGTGATACCTCTTATAGAACTGACAAAGCAAAGATGTGCAGATCCAGGCATCAAAGCAGTCACTGTATATTTCTAAGCATGCACCTTTTAGTAAATGGAATAAATGGTTGTCCTGAAGTTCCCGCGACTCCATGATTGCTATTTGTAAATTATGCATCAGGTAATGATGAAAGAAGATCTTATTACAACTATCCCAAATGATTCCTGCTGCTTGCCTAAAACACTTGCCTGCAGGGGACAGGACCCTGTCATTGCCCTGCCGCCTCTTTCCTTGGTTCTACCTCCAGTGTTCCCAGCATTTCATTGCATAGGCTGAGCGATAAAATATCTCTGGTCTTCTGATCTGTGTAATTGTGCTCCGACATTAAGAGTCTATGTTGTATAACATGTTAACACTCATAGTGCACTGTCGAAAAAAAATTGAATAAATAAATGATGCCCATACAATTAGAGTGTGTGTCTAATTCCATGTAAAAACCCTGTGCTGTAGAATAAAAATGAAGAAAATCCCTGCGCTGATTATGGTTATTCAATTCCAAAGGGAGAGGCGCGCAATAGTGATGCAAGGAGCGCGGTGCTGGCAGCGCCCCCTTGAGATCTACAAGCGTTGGTGCATGACATGGTAGCGGCTCCGGATGCCATACCCGACTGTGTCCCTTGGGGGAGTCATGGGCGCAGCTGCTGCTCTGTTGAACCTGTAGTGACAGCCTACACATCTGTAAGGCATCTTTGTGTATCATCAGTGAGATTGTGTTTGAGGATCACAACATTTGGAAAATCACACATTTCTTCTTCCAAGCCTAGCACACATTTAAAGAAATACAAATCCAGTTCATGTTTTTCTAAACTATTCCCTGAGACGTACAACGTTATTGGCAGGAACGCTGATTAATTTGCTTTTCCCTTCAAAGAACTCACTTCAACGCATCTTTAACCCAGAAAATCATCAGCATTTACTGCTCTGTAATACCACTGCTCTGATCGTTGAACGAGTCATAAAACGAGCAGCTCTTACGGCGCATGTAGCTCTCCAGCTACTAGTTTACAGCCCCCCTACGTGCAGCCCAGCCACTGATATAAAAGCGAATGTATTGTTAAATTAAGCTTGTTTACAAAATTGAAAAATCCGTATTTGAGAGTAAAACGTGTGTCTTTTCAGAACTGAAAACCTTTTGAATGGTTGCACTTCCAAAATAGACTTAAAGCTGCTAGTTGAGCGATAATTAATGCTACTTATGTGAGACTTATTACTGAAGTTGTTTCCTTGGTCCCAGGAGGCATTACAGCTCTAGCGGGTACGTCTTCACTCATGTAAAGCATTGCATATGGACAACGCGTGTTTGAAATAACTGCAGGTAGCAATGCCTGATGCCACAAAGTGGTTACAGCTAGTAAGCCTGAAAGTGGTGGTCGTTGATTATGTCTGATGTATTACAGATTATATTTTAAGTAGCTCGAGGTGATGTTCATGGGGAAAAGGTTTATCCAAGATATCGAAGAAAACTGAGGTTAGCTCTCCCCTCATAGTACGTATCTTACCATACTCAGCAAAAGCATGTACCATACAGCATCTCTTTCTATGTCTGTTGTGAAGAGCTGGCCCTATAGTGCAGTGGCATAATAATAGCCCCTGTGGTGTGGGGGTCCCCTGAGCTCCATGGGGACCCCCTCTGCACGGGTTGTGGGCCCCTGGCCTGAGAGCTCCTGACCAGGTCCAGAGTGTGGGGGGCCTCTCTGCCAGGCCCGGACTGGCCGTAGCAGGCACCCGGCAATCCCCGGGTGCGCCACATGGGTGGGGGCCGGTTTTGGGCCCCTGGCGGCCAATTTTGTTACAGGGCCGTTTTTGCGGCACCTCCAGTCTCCTTGGGGGGGGGGGGGGGCGCCGAGCACTTTGCCAAGGCCGGCTTTGGTTCCCAGTCCGGATCTGCTCTCTTCACTTAGCAGGGGGGGGCCTTTAAGTTTTGCTATGCCACTGCTGTACTGTACCCGTTTAACATGTTTTAGCATGATTTCATGACTTTCACAGCATTACCTTGCTAGAACACAGATTGCCTGATCAGTGTAGGAATCCCCTACCATCTTTCCACCAATTTAATCAATCAATCAAAGAATTTGTAAAGCGCTTGGCTACTCAAGGAGTGTCCCGCCACTAGGCAGAATAGTTGACAACAAATACAAGAGCCAACCTACTGATAAGCTGATTGAAACTACCAGGTTTTAACTCCTTCCATGCTCATGACCAGCTGAGCTTGTCATGAGTCACAGTGGAGCTGTGCTCATGACGAGCTGAGCTCGTCATAACGGCCGCGGCCTCCAACGCGTGGTTAATTCCCCGCCTGTGCGGGAGAATTAATCAGTGGGGGGGGTTGTGACGAGCTGAGCTCGTCATGAGCACAGCTCCACAGTGAGTCAGGACGAGCTGAGCTCGTCACGAGCAAAGCGGCGCCTGGACCCCCCGCACCATGGGGGAATTACCCCGCAGCGAAGGGGTTAAGATTGCATCTGAAACAGTGTTCATCCTTCATTGCCCATAAGTTCAAGGGGAGGGCATTAAAGGCCGAGGCAGAAAGAAAGGAGAAAAGTGTCACCCCATCTTTTCCTCTTGATTCATGGCATCACTGCCAGCACAGCGCCAGAGGAGCAGAGGGTTCTTACACAGTAATATGGAGTAGGTCTTTTGGCCAAATAAAGAGGGCCAACCAGATAAAAGGCTATATGAGCCAATGTGAGTCATTAAAACAGTATCCTCTCTTTGATCGGCAGCCGAAGAAGCTCCTCAGGGTGTTGACAAATGTGTGCCAATCTGGGGACTTTTAATAAAAGCCATGCAGCCACATTCTGAACTAGCTAAAGTCTCCTCAGCTGGTGTACCGGAAGACCCAAGTAGAGAGAATTGGCATAATCGAGTTAGGAAGTAATGAGGGCATGAATCATTGTCTTCCGAGCCTGTACAATCAACGGAGGAACTAAGGCCACGAAAATGGCCACTCAGATAGCAAAATCAGCCAAGGATAAAACTTCTTTGCCATTTTCATTGTAATAAACTAGCATGTTGCGGCTATTACTGTTCCAATTTGCTGTCCTAGCCGTAGGAATCACGGTGCGGCACATGTGCATGAGGTTTTTCGTTGGTGTGACCATGTGTGTTGTTTGCAGGTATGGCAGAGTTGATACACTTGTATTGCTGTGGGAGAGCTGAAGCATAACACAGTGGTTGTGTGTGATGGAAACCATGTGTAGAGGCTGTGTGGCAGAATCATCAGTAGGTTGGTGATGGGTGTGTGTATGATTGATGGGTATCGGTTACATGCATGAGGATCATAAATATGCTACAATTGGGCCATCTGCGTTTTACTGGTTCAGAGTGTTTGATATGTTCACATTCTGACAGAATGATGCCGCAAGGGATTCTACTCAGAAATCCTCACACTGACAAAGGAGGTGCACAACTTTTATCTTCAAAAATGCCATCGCTGTGAAGATGATTCAACTAAATATTCAGACTCCTGTGAAGTCATTTTGGGTACATTGTCAATCTTTCCTTAATGCGTATCTTTTGTTCCTGCCAGTGTGCTCATCTCTGGGCTGGACCTACGTTTTTTTTATTCAGTTGGTTCTTTAATATATTAATACCTACTGGTCTTTGATCACTTGATTTTGATTGGGGAATTCAACGGACCAGCCTAAAGCTTTCTACATGTTGGGATGTGTTGGCCTAGTGAAAACAGATCATTTTATTAAATTCTTAACCCCTTCGCTGCGGGGGGAATTCTCCTATGGCGCAGGGGGCCGCGGGGGTGAGCACGGCGCCGCGGTGCTCGTGACGAGCCCAGCTCATCATGAGCCACAGTGGAGCTGTGCTCATGACAAGCTGGGCTCGTCACGGCCCCGCTCACTGATTAATTTGCCCGCACAGGCGGTGAATCAATCGCGCTTGGGCGGCACGGAGCTGTTATGACGAGCCCAGCTCGTCATGAGCACAGCTCCATTGTGACTCAAGACGAGCTGGGCTCGCCATCAGCACCGAAGGAGTTAACAAACCGACAAGCCCCGTCAGATATTTTAGACTTCCCTTTTACTTCTTGCTATTCTGGAAGAGTACTTATATCAGTCCCTTGTGTTTGGCCTGATCAGATAGCCATAGTCTCCTGATATTCTATTCCTTCTCCTAGCAGCACCTTGCCTGTTATCATGAACCTATGTTTCCTGTTGAATGCTACTGACTCCATGGCTCGGACAAAACTGAGGTCATTATGCTGGGGACAAGGGCTGACCGAAGGAGTGACACTTCCTGCCCTCAGCAGATGGGGCCCTATGCATCTCACATTGGGCCAGTCCATAACATATGGTTTTGCTTTGATTCCAAGCTTAGAGCTATTCTTAAATTTTTAGCTCTGATTATTTCTTCTACTTTTTACCTCCGACTCTTAATGAAAATCACAGCTTTACTCACTGACCATGGAAAACGGCTTATCATCTCTGTTGTCGGAGGATCCCATATGGGTTATGTTAATGCACTCCACCTGGGTTTTCTCAATATCCTACTGCATCACATGGAAATCCTTCAGAATCAGTGATGAGTTCATGTCATTTAGCCATACTAGCCCACAGCTAACTTTCCTCAACGAGCTTCCCAATAAGGACTGCGAGAGAGACAGAGAAAACTTTGTTTATTTAGACCATAGTCTTTTAAACAATACAGTAATGACTGAATACCCTTCAATCTTGAGCGTGGTCCAGAGACCCATCCATGTACCTGCCCCCGCTTTCTTCAGGAAACGATTGATTCTTAAATCAACGTGGGATCTTTCAGGCCATCTTCTCTTTTTCTAATAATAAAGAAATAGAAAATTACATGTCATGGAGGCTTAACTTCTCTGTCCTTGCACCCACTCCCTTCCATTAAGCTTTTCAGATTTTTGTAATTCTCTGATGGCTTTGTTCTTGCAGCAGCCTTTTAAATTTCTGCCTTGGCATCTCTTCGTTCATCTCACATGATCACCATGAAACATTCACAGGAATACATGTACTACATAGACACCAACTTAAAATGACACAGATAAAGTTGCCAGTCAGTTTCGGAAGAAAGTTCAAACGAAGTGATTTACTCCAGGGATGGCCATGCTATGGAACCTGAACAGTATACAAGAGAGATAGTATTGGAAATCGCAATGACCAAATAATGCTTTTGTCAAATTTGCTGTGTTCAAAGCAGAGGTCTCATATCATGCTAGTCGTCTGACAAATTGCTATTTATTCTTTAAATATGTAAACTGCTGTTTGCTTTACTTTCTCTGACAGCAAAGTTAGATACATTTGTGAAGTGATCTATATGACAATATTGCTGGGGAACATGGAGTGTGAAAGGAAATGCTGTGGGATGTCAGTTTTATTTCTAACAATCAACACCATTTAAATACTTGTAAATGAACTGTACAAATCTTTCAAAACATAGCGGTTAGGAACTTACAAATGAAGCACGTTTTTGTAATTGTGAAGTGTGATGATATTAATAATAATAATAGTTACATTTGTAAAGTGCCTGGTTACACTGAGGCCAGTGTGTTCCCGAGCTACGGTAGCAGAAAGAAACAATCGCTCAAACCAACAAAACAATTTAAAAAGCAGGAAATAGATGCGTCTTCAGACCTTTCCGAAAGACCGACTCAGAGCACTCCAGCCGGAGTGCCTGAGGGAGCGTGTTCCACAAGTGGGCAGCAATGTAACAAAATGAGTGCCCACCCATCCGGGCTCTCTTGATTCTGGGAACAAACACCTTACCTATCCTGCTGCACCTTAACAGTCTAGTTGGTACTTAAAGAGTTAGAAAATTGTGCAGGTATGTGGGCCCCTTTCCTTGTAGAATCCTATGGCTCACACACAAAGCCTTGAACTTAACTCTCTCCCTAATGGGAAACCAGTGTAGCAAGGCCAGCACACCAGTAGCTGAGGCCTGCTTCGGGAGCATGAGAACTAATCTTGCTGCTGCATTCTGGATGCACTGCAAACGCTGCAGACATCTGGCAGTTGCACCTAGATACAGAAGATTGCCATAATCTAGGCGAGAGGTTATCAATGCATGAAGAAGAATTTTTCTAGATACAGTGGGGAGGGCATCCAGGGTTTTTCGTAGACTCCTTAAAATGCCAAAACAGGTACCTGCCACTCGCCTGGAATAGTTATCAAAAGACAGCTTGTTATCCACCCAAACCCCAAGGTTTTTAGCTTGTTCACAAGGTGTTGTAGTCGGACTCAATGACTGGGGCCACCATGCCGAGGTCCATACTGATGGAGCCTTCCCTATCACCAACACCTTGGTCTTGCTGCCATTCAACCGTAGGCAGTTATGTGCCATCCATTCAGCCAGTTCTTGAAGGCAGGATACAAAGTTGGAGGCAGCTCTGACCCGGGCTTGAGTTAGAGAGACCACCAGCTGGGTGTCATCAGCATAGGACAGGGCATTAATCTCAAATGTATCCGAGATTTTAGCCAGGGGGCGACATAGAGATTGAACAGTGTTGGGCTCAATATAGAACCCTGAGGCACCCCCTGGGTAAGCTTGATGTTTCTAGAGTAATAGCTGCCCTGCCTGACTGAAAAACTATGTTCAGCACGTTAGTGCTCCGCCAGCTACACCCCCACTCTCTAGATCATGAAGTATGATGGGCAACAGTGTAGAACGCGGCACTTAGATCTAAAAGAATTAAGGCCGCTGTTTGTCCTTCGTCCACATACTTCCGGATGGTCTCGGTAGAGTACAGCAGGGCAGATTCAGTGGAGTGAAAAGCCCGAAAACCAGACTGGGAAGGATGAAGAAGGTTATTGGAACAAATATGTGCAGTTTGCTGTGTATTCACGATCTTTTCCGCAACCTTTGCAAAAAACGGGAGCAGGGAAATGGGGCGCAAGTTGTCAAGTTGATCAACGCTAATATGAGGCTTCTTCTGTAAAGGAAGTACCACGGCCTCCTTCCACATTCCCGGAACCACTCCTGAGATAAAAGACCATTCTAAAAGGTGTCTCATAAAAGGCTTGAGTGCGTCAATGCTTCCTCTAAGCACCCTGGGGGTGGCCGGGTCCCTGGTCGAACCCGACTTGATGCTAATGGCAATCTTTTTAAAAATGTCCTGAGGGGGCACAGTGAATTCATAGAGACACTGCCTTTCAGACACATCCACCGATTCCTTTTCCGCTCTTTTACCCTTTACGAGCCAAATCGGGAAAAGAAGAATAAATCCTCTTCACCTTATCAGCAAAATGTTCAGAGACTCGATTGCAAGACTCCTCAGAGCCCACATGGGCGCTGCAGCGGATGTCCCAAGAGGAAATTTCTTTAAAGACCTTAAACAGCTGATGGAAACAAAGGTTTTAATAGTATCAAAACAAATCAAGACACTTTACTTGGTGAAAAGCAAATGATAAATATTTTCTGAAACCTGATTTTCACACATTTATTTTTGTGCACTATATAATTTAAACAGTAAAACTGCACATTAGTGCAAACATTTTGCCATTTCAAGGGAAAATGTGCTGTCTGTAAATGATAGTGCACTACCACACTATTTTGTAGTACCATATTTGTGGCAGTATGCTCTAAAATTCATGAACGGCTATATACCACAACCTTACCACTCACTTGATGAACTGGCATAGCTCATTTGCTATACTTGGTTGTGTGACGCTTGGATTTTTTACAATCCCAATGATTTCAGTGATGTAACATTGATGGCTGCAACATCACTCTGAAAATTGTTCGAGCATCGCTGATTGAGTGTTGAGTGATTTTCCTGCAGAGTAAGTGTACCAGATCTGTGCATGAAGCTTGTCGCTGGGTGTTAAGTATAGACTGTCTGGGGTTAGCAAATTCAATCTAAGTTTGCAGCTTTCTTAAGTGTTCCCATTTCACTACTGTCGGCTGACCTTCCGAAAAGTTTGCAAAATGTTTGATTTTATAAAGAAGCTGTTCAAATCCAAACTATACCATTACTTTTTGTCTTATATCTACAAAACTACTGAACAGAGTTTGACCTAACGAAGAAAAGGCACCAAATTACCAAAAGACAACAATGCCATAAAACTTTGGTAAAAATCTATTCAGCATTTTCTTAAAATATTTGTGTAGAAAGATTCCTTGTGGGAAATCCCGTTTTACTAGCAACAAAAATGTGAGTTTGAGACTCCCGTAATCTGCACCAAATTTGGCACACTATTACTATTAACCAACATACTTCAAGTACTTAAACTTGACCTCTGTGCACTATAGCATTTTGCTGCTGCTAACTGTAATCCTATAAGACTAGTTTATGACCCTGTTTCAAAACACGGTATGAAAATGCAATGATAAACCATATCTGAACTCAAACAGTATTCAACATTACAACATCAATGTTTCATAATGATAATATCTTTTAATCTGTTATAGACACAGCAATTAAAAACAATACAGTACAGCCATTTCGTTTTCATGTCCAATGCATTTCGGGCCCCTTGGCCCTTCTTCGTGGGCTTAAATATCTCTCCTTTCTGTGAATTCTCAATATACACAACATAAACGTAAACTGGCACCTTAATAAAATGGGTCCTGCGCAATATCTCTCACTACACGTGAACAAATGAGTCTCGTGAGGCCGTCCGGATGAAAACTCCCTCCAATTTCAAGAAAAAAACTCTGTGGAAGATGGGTTTGGGTGCCCATAGGGAATTGGGCCGTAAAGTAACTATAACTCGAGCACTCGCCATGCAGTGTTATGACCTCACATATTACATCACTCATGACATGGTCTGTTACACCATTGATAACATCAATGCAATATCTGAAATGATATAATTGATGATAACACTGTGCAATGTGGGTGTGCAAGTTATATTTATTTTAGGGCCTGAGTTATACTTACATCAGATAACTATAACTGGTGAATTTCAGTGGTCTTGTTCATTGATAACAGTATGTTTTAACTGACATTTTCACCTAACTGTAACATTCATTTGTTCATGTAACCTTTGTGTATATATATAGTCGAGTGAACAAGCGGCGTTCGCGCCGCGAAACGAGTCTCAGACATCTTGGCAAAATAAAAGAATAAGCAGTACGAATTTTGGGTCTGTGTCCTGTTTGGCTCCTACGCTTGATTAAAGACGTGGCGTCTACTACAGGATTTGTTATATATATATATATATATATATATATATATATATATATATATATATATATATAATTATACACACTAGCAGCCCATCCCGACGTTGTCCGGGTATGAATTGCTGCCGGCCAGTAGTATATTGTTTTGTAGGATTTCGTTTTGATAGCATTTTTTATCTGTGACAGGCATGTGAAACGCTCCGATTCACAGTGCACTGCTGATGCACTTAAGAGTGCGCTTTCAGTAGTGTGTGAACTCGAGTTTCCCTACTTTATTTTTTCTTGCAATATTATATAGCGCGAACTCGACAACATGGCATAAGCACAATTTACATTACAGAAGAACACATTCATTTGTGGTAGGCACGGGGAGACAAAGCGATTTGCCTGGAATCACAGGATGTTGAGTTGATGCCGAGATTCGAACGTAGCTCCCCAGCTCTAAAGTTCGCAATTCTAGAACTTGTGGCGGGAGGTGTGTTTAAAAGTGTATGTCGGTGCTGGCCATCAATGAGAGAGACCTGTGCATTTTTCAAATGGGTGGTGAAAAAATATGAGTATGTTGCTGGAGATGTGGGCCGCCGTGCCACCAATGTACTTACCGGGGGAGGGTAAACACCCATTATTCCGCAACTTTCTTTCCGCATACCATCACTCCGCATACTTTCATTACGAAAGTACCATGACTATGCAATGCCATTATAACGCATGGCATTACATTTTATATGCTTTTACCACGCATACATTTACAAAGAAATTTGTTGTAAATGTATGAATGGTAAAAGCATGTTTTATTATGTTTGGATAAGGTAAGTATGGGTATAGGGGTATATGTTTTGGGGTACTGAAATATGTTTTGGGGTGTTTTGGAATATTAAGGGTTCAGATATAGTTTTGGGTTATGGGGTACAGGGGTATTTTTAGGGATAAGTATGCGTTTTGAGGTACAGGGGTATTTTTAGGGTTCAGGGATAGGTTTAGGTTTTGGGGTACAGTGGTATTTTTAGGGTTCAAGGCTAGATTTGGGTTTTGGGGTACAGGGGTAGTTTTAGGGTTCAGGGGTAGGTTTGGGTTTTGAGGTACAGGGGTATTTATAGAGTTCAGGGCTAGGTTTGGGTTTTGGGGTACAGGGGTATTTTTAGTGTTTAGGGATAGGTTTGGGTTTTGGGGAACCGGTTATATTTATAGGATTAAGATGGGTTAGTGTTTAAGGGTGTTGGGGTATTTTAAGGAGTATGGGTGGGTTATGATTATGGGGTGCGGGGTATTTAAAGGGAGCAGGGCGGGATTAGCACACGATATGAGGCATGACGGGCGGAACGTACCACACACCCTCAGCATTTGTCACGCCCCCAGCACACGCCCACAGCACAATACAGACACGCCCACAAGGGACTACTTTGCTGGCACGGTTCTTTTACCTTTTAAATGTATATGGTGGGCGTCTGCATAGCCTATGTCCTTCTGCTGCAACTGCCCTTTCCAACGCTGTATTGGGTGTTGTGAATGGTGCTGTGGTTCCTGAGATTACCCGCCTCAAAGGTTTGGGCTCTCTCTTTATTATATTAGTATGGATATATATATATATATATATATTTTTTTTTTCTCAAGGAAAAACCTGGCAAAATATGATCAAGAACAATAGCCAGACATGCAAGGATCTGTAAGGAAAGGCTTATTTTCATGGTGTTAGACATTCCATAATGGAATTTTCTGAATAGTGTGGTAATACTGCACACCTCGATATCCGAATTTCCATGCGTAGCATTAACACATCAGGAGTCCCATGACTTCTGCAATGAGGGTCTACACGGCCAGATTGAATTTTCCTTTCTCTACAGCAAGCTCCTGAGTGTTCCCAAATATTGACAAATATGGGTGGGTTACATACATAGTTATACGTGTGGTGCATCACAAGTGCCAGTATATCAGAAGTCAGAAGTGTGTGAGGGCTAAATTTAAATGACAAAAGCAACATTGATAATATCAACTTCGATTCCTATGCCTGCTTAAAGAATCATTATTAGTAGAATAGGTACAAAAAGATGCAGTTGGAAGGCAAACACTGAGGAGAGAGAATATGTTTGCATAACTGCTAAGCTGCCCCACCTGATACCAGAGTGCAATACGTTGCACTAGCAACTGAAGAACCGGGTTTTAGAACCCAGCGGCGCCAGGGATAACACCCAATGTCTTAGGATTCCCCTGCCTCGGCAAACAGAGACACGGGACACTTCTTGATGACATCAAAGACCAAAGTTTATTGGCTTCAACCAGGAGCAGAGGTCTATGAAGCACCACACGGGTGGTTCGCTAGAGACTGCACAAATTCAAGGAGCGGAGCATGGTCTTTTATGCCAAATATCACATTCCTGGCTAGCACCAATTACATACAAACTGACCAATGGAAACATGACATTTCAAAAGTATCGCATGACGACAATCCCACTTTCCGTTGTCCAGCCCACCAAAAATGACCAAGCACATTCCAATATTCCTGTTCGATCAGGCCGCACAAACCCATCATAAAACCTCAACCCAAATCAGTGATTAAGCCATAAAGGAAGGAACAGAAGCAGATGAGAAGCAAGATAGAAGGGTGTTTGTGCGTGTACCATAAACTCAGCAATGTCTTGCTCTTTGATCTTTATCTGACCAGCTGCTTAACAAGGAACTGGCTCAGCGAGGTCAGCCTCGGGCAAGGGAGTCAGTTTGGCCAGGTCACGCAAAAGTCAGCTAAGGTGTACGTGTCCCAAGGACTCGTTCGGCCATAGTCGTCGACCTATGTGAGGGCAACCACACAAAATGGCTGCCGCACACAAAATGGAACCCGAGGGTTCAAACGAAATCCCTGAATACGTAGTGTTCTCATTGATCGATTATGACGAAAACACTCGTACACACCGCACTCGGGATTTGCGGTCCGCTGATACCAAAATCGTCTATCTCCGACGACCTTTATTGAACGGGTGCAGAATCTACGAACCACAGACCCTCGAACTATGGAACTACATAACGTTGACCATCATTTCTTAAAAAGCATCTCCTTGACCCAGGTTATTTCCGCCAGCAATCATACCCGCCGTCCCTGGCTTTGCTCATGGAGCAGGTAGTTAGCAAACCGCTCTAAAGGGCCTTTTTAAATCGTATATGGCCGGTGAGGTGCAGAATGTCAGTTGTGTTGTCTCTAGTGTCCGATGTGATGCTTGCAGGGACACCAGTGCCCTTGTGTTGTTGAAGCTGATTAGATCATTCCACACCATTTATCATGGCATCATCCAGTGCTGGCTACATCAAGCAGGTCAGCGAGATGTCCTCAAATGCACTACCATTGCTTAATTTGTAAGAAAAAAAAAATGCGAGGGACTCTTGCCAGGAGGCCACTGCAGCTTTCACCACAGATTGCCCCTAACATGTTGCCAATGAAAGTAAGAAAACAACTACTAGCCATCACACTCCTAGAAGTGTGACCATTTGGATTATTTCAGACCCCTAAAGTTATAAGAATAGCTTGTGTGGCAGGTAATAGTATTTTTTAAGAGAGATGACCTTTACTACGCGGGTGTTTCACCACAGTAGGTATATAAAACGGACTTTACAACGAAAGTCATTTCAACGACTTGCACTGGATGGCACTGTAAGCTAAGGAATAGTACGATTTACTATTCCAACACCTTCCCTACTGTACGTAGACTGGTGTTGGAATAGTAAATCGTACTATCCCTAAGTCCAGCGCCCTCCAGCGCAAGTCATTGAAACGACTTGCGTTGTAAAGCCTGCGTTATAACATACCGCGATCAACATGATCACGTAGTAGCATCATACATTCAATTTTTAATGTATATTGAATTATTATTAATTAATTGTTGTGCTCATCTCTAAATTATCCAGACAGCACCACCATGTGGCATACTGTCACAAATGCGGTGTTGGCAATTAAGTGCTGGTGTCGAGCCCCGGAAACTACCAGCTCAAATTAAGCACTGGCCCTACCTATTCTTTAGATGACAGATGTCAATTTGTCGCTCTTGACTTTTGCACCTCCACCATGACATCTGAAATTTGCTAGCTCCAAGGTCTCTCCTGTTTGTGAGTGCCTCTTTAGTCTGCATCTTTGTCTCCTGGCACCTCTACTTCAGTCAGTTGGGTTTTTTTCCACACAAGTGGCAATATATTTTGTGTGCGGTGCAGAAGGATAGGCCCTGGGCTCGACGATGTCTTTGTTTCACTTGTCTCCAGTATTTTGATACCTGAGTGTACTCAAGCCTTCTCAAAATGAGGCCAGCCATAATAGAAATTGTTTTTTTTTCAGTAACCACTCGAAAGTATTGACAAACAATCTCTGCTCCCCTTCCCCAGAGTAATCTGTCTGCACTCTTAAAAAATCCTTGAACGGTATCTATTCATTGCCTCTGCAACGTGCTGCATCTGCAAGTGTATCTCTCATCGTGGAGATAGACTAAGGCATTTTACTACTTTTAGTCACTGGATTGATATGATGATGCATGGGAGTTTTTCATCTAGGAATGACTATGGCAACAATATATAGGTTTGTCTAGGGCCAATGTAATACTTCATTTACAAAATTTGCTTCATGGAATTAGCAGAACGTGTTATTCCAGCTCCAGCCCTCCACCATCATCCATTGGCTAATAAAGTAACTTTTAGGCTCCTATTTATTGCTCTGAGCTCAATCCCTGGAATAGCTTTTCATTTCACATTGATGTATTTAATAACTGACATCCAAAAAGATATGCTTATGAAAAGCTTTAGTCATTTTCAGAAGTGGCATTTCAAGCAGCGCTTTCATGGTGCTTGCTCTAAGTTTGTGGAATGCAATTGCACTTTTTGTTTATGCCTTATGGGATGATATGTTTATCCACAAGAGTGTAAAGTCCTGGCTCAGTGGCGCTCAAAGGCAACTTTAAAGGCATTGTCATGTGGACCAAAATGATAACATCAATAGCATAAATTTCACTAACCGGAAAAAGAATCTATTGACGTGTTCGTAAGGACATGTTAACATTAAATGTCTGCATGTCATACTTTAATATACCATGCACCCTGCCTTGTGGGCTCCGATGCCTACATAGGGATAACTTATTAATATTTAAAACTGAAGCTTTAAACTCTCAAAGTTTTTTGTGACCTGTCCAATTGCAGTTTCTGCAGTGCTGCAGTCAGGCTACACAGGATAGGCTTGAAGTCATGTTTGCACTGTTACTGTGGATGGCATAATAGCTGCTGCAGTCCAATAGTGGTATTTAACTTCCAGGCCTTGGGTACATCTTTTACCATATACTAAGGACTTATAGGTAAGCTGAATATACCAATTAGGAATAAGCCAATTTGACCATCTTTAAAAGGGAAGCACATGCACTACTTTTGCTTAGGAGGGCTAAAGTGCACAGAGTTCTAAAACCAGCACACATATTGGGACCAGCAGAAGCTAAAAAGCCCAGGGTGACCACACAGAAAGGCATATTTCCAACAGAATGACACTACTGACCAGAAGCCAGCACACCTAGCCAAGTGACTGTAAGAGAAATGGAGGCTGTACAGTTAAATTTTAATGCTAACATTTTTGTAAAGGGCAATCTGCTTCCCCGTGAGTGTCCTGGCGCTAGGTAAGGCAGACAGCATAAATAGTGGCTATAAGCTACAAAGCCAGGTCTTGAGTGGTTTCCTGAAGGACAGATAACCCATTGGGACCTTAAATGAGGAGGCAACAAGTTCCATTGTTTTGTGATACTGACAAAAAAGGTAGGCTGCATGACTTGGTTCTTTTAAATAGTGGAACAGTATCCAAGGCTGCACAGCAAGAACAAAAAGGTCTGTTGGGAATACAGGGTACCATTCTGGCTTAGATGTAGACAGGCCCCTGTTGGTAGACAATGAGACAGAAAACACAGAGTCTATGGAGCATAATGCATTTATTGACAGCGAGCCAGTGGAGAGGGAAGTGAACGCGTCTCATGCTTTGCGGGCCACAACTACAACTCTTTTTAAAACATCCAAATAAATAACGATTGATATTCAGAGATGTATTGACAAAGCAAGCACATCATCCTGCTACCCAAAAAACCCAGCCTGATGGTAAGTGTGAAATGCTAAGCGTGTTGAACGCATCCTCCTGTTCTACTGATGTGAGGCATCACTGCGAACAAGATAAAAAATAAAAATCCTCCTTTACCTGAGGCATAAAAGAATCCTAGTGACTCTGACAGTAATGCTCTCCCGCGAGTGATGTTGAACAGAGAACAACTCATAGCGAGCTGCCAGTCAGCCACAACTGCTCGGACCCAAAAGAGACAGACAAAAGAAGAAACTGGATCGTTTGACCACATTTCAGCAGACACCGCTCCGTAGACAATGAAATTCATTCTGCACAGATGACTCTCCCCAAAATGGGCTCTCTACCCATTGACTTATGATAATTGAATGAAGTTCTCTATGGGCCCTTTATAAGAAGCTCCATTTGATCCAACAAATACTTGTTTCAAGGCACCACTAGAGTCCAGGTTGCTTCAAACCCAGGCATTAAGAAGACCCACGCAGATGTTTCATACTAAACACGACTTTAGAGTCTTGAAACGTCGAATATCGGGTTAATTTGCCTGTATGAAAAACACAGTCCTGGGGGCAGATAAAGGGAGATAATCTTCTGCCTTCTCTGTCCTATGAGACTCAAAAAAACGATTATTGTAGACAGGCCAACGACAGTGGTGTGGATACTCTGCTACATACACACTGTGAAGCCAAATCCGTTTTATTTGTTTTGTTTATTTAGTTACATTGTTTTCTTGATGCACTGCACAGGCACTTTTAACTTTGAGCCTATGAAGCAGCCCCCTCAGTAAAGTATTTGAATTATTACAAGCAAAAATAGCTTTCAATATCGCAAACACATTGTAGATAGACTTTAGAGGGGATGATGAGTGTGTGCAGTGTTACATTTTAAAGTCCTTAGGCTCAATCCTTTTTTAAATTGAAGAAGATCAAAGTGGCCAATTCTTTGTAGAAAAATAGTTCTTTATTAATGATGATACAAACGTGGACAGCCGACACGTGTTTCGCCCCTGTGGCGAATCGCGCCAGGGCTTTCTCAAGGCTATTTACAATTTTGCATATTGCCGCAATCTGTGCATGTTAAGTTTCACCATAAATTCCGATTTGTTAACGTATTAAGGGATCGAATCCCCGGCGTGTATCTCCAAACAGCTCGTCTCTCCCGTTGTTTCCGCGCTGAAACAACGGGAGAGACGAGCTGTTTGGAAATCGGAATTTATGGTGAAAGAACTATTTTTCTACAAAGAATTGGCCACTTTGATCTTCTTCAATTTAAAAAAGGATTGAGCCTAAGGACTTTAAAATGTAACACTGCACACACTCATCATCCCCTCTAAAGACTTTGTTTTTTGAAAACTCAAGAGGTCCAGAGTTTTCTTGAGTGTGTTAGCATCAACAAACAAACAGTGAAAACTAATGTGGACTTGGTCTCCTTTCGTGGACCACACCCCTTTTGCTACATTGTAGATAGACCCATGTGTGTTGTTCTTTCATTTATTTTGTTTGCATTTTTATATTTTTAAGTCCTTTTCTTTCTAAAGAGATTGAAGCCTTGTTGATATTGTTACTAATCAACTGTATATTCAGTGTTTACTTTTTCTAAAGCGATTGATTCCTTATTGTAACTAATCCACTATATATTTAGGGCCAGATGTACGACAGCCAAAATAGCGCCTCGCAAATTGCGAGTCTTTTGCTGGGCTCAGCAGACCACCTGTCTGAGACTGCTTTTAAATAAAGCAGTTTTTTCTTCAATGCAGCCTGTTTTCCTTTAAGGAAAACGGGATGCATTAAAAAAATGAAAAAAAATAAACGTTTTCGTTTCATTTTTGCCCTTAAAACAATGTCCCCTGCGTTTGAAAAGAGGAGGGGGTCCCCTGGGGACCCCTTTCCTTTTGCGACCCATTACCACCCTCTTGTACAGGGTGGTAATTTGCAAGCGTTTTGTGCCCGCAATTGCGGGCATAAAACATTCTTACATAGGGTTGCGCTCGCTATTAAGAAGGGAACACCCCTTCCTAATAGCGTGTCGCAAAACCCTATTTTGTGAGTTGCAAAAATTGTAATTTGCAAAATAGGGGTTGTACATTTCCCATGCTGTTTTTGCATGCGCAAACGGGTTCGCAAACCGGTTTGCGCTTGCAAAAATGGTTGTACATCTGCCCCCAAGTGTGCTTTTGTTCAAACCGAACCAAGTGCTTCTATATACTTAACGATACCTATGTTCTGAGGAATACAGGGTAACCCAATTGAAGCTTGATGAACGGAGTACAACAGCAATGGTTGTACAAGCTCTGGACGTCACTGGTAAATAAAAGCTGGAAAATGTTTGGAGCTTTCACTCAGCTACTTCTTTACATTTTAGCATGAGCAATCAGGTTATGGGTGAAAGGTGAAGCTTTTGGTGGCCCAAAAGGCTAGAAGAACCACAAACCATCCATGTTGTGTTTAGGGGCAAAGTTGTCATCAGAAGAGGACTGAGGAGAGATGTTTGTCCTAGATGAGATCGGGACACTATTTTGCTGCAGTCACTGAGTGTCCTTTTTCTGACCTCGCTGTTGTAGCATTGCTTACATACTCTTACCTTGTCTCATTTCAACAACTGGATTTAATGCCACTTTTTTCTCTCTTGCTCATCTTTTTTTCCTCTATGTATTTTGTAGTGATTTCAAATGTTTTTTTCTTCTCTCCCTAGTTTCTTTTTTTTCTTCTGTGTATTTGCATACAGTGATTTCAAATATTTACCAAGTTCACAGGGGAAAAGGATAATTTGCCGAATTGTATTGTCAAACCAAATGTGAGCTCCAAGGTCTGTTTTTACAAAAAATAAACTTTGCAGCTCATTCCACGAATATAATGCTGGTTAAGTTCTGATTTGAGTAATGAATCCAGACCTTACACTTGTGTTGGCTTTCTACTAACTCACATTTTTTTATGATTTGTGATAAATGTATTTGAGTATTAATTTGAAATTATATTGTAGATTTAATGATCGGCCTTAGAAAAGTATGATGACTATTAATGAAAGACTCTGGGTGTTAATGTTAGTGGTAGATGAGAAAAGCTTCCCACTCCTCCATGAAAGGAAAGCTCTAAAAAGCAGCCGGTTGGTGTCAGAATGGGTACTCCTCACACATATCCAATAAAAGTGATCGCTAATGGTTCACCTTCCGTGCCATTTTCATTGTCTTCAGCCTGGGGTCTTGAGGAGCGGTTTTAGGTGTTCCATTAGAGTTTAATCGTCTGCTTTAGCTCCCATGTAAAATGTAATGAGTTTCCCAACATGATAGAAGAGGATCCAGCTTTTTTTTCCTGATTCATGGAACCTAGTATCCATCTGAAACCAGTATCTTCGACCCCGGTATCACCGTCGCAGATTGCTGTGCGACTTAGAATGGGGCTCTTAGTCTGTGTTGCTGTATCATCTTTGTATTTATAGCTCAGTATGGGAATATGTTGTGGGGTTCTCTCTCCTTGCAATCAAGAGATCAGTAGCCCACTAAACTCTAGTCATGAATTCACACTATTTAGTAAAGGTAAAGGACATACCAGGGACATTTAAAACTTTTGCAAGGCTATACAGAAGTGAGCACTGAGCATCAGTGTGGTATTCCTCATAACTGGCTGAGGCTGCGAATACCTTTGGACTGAGGAGCTGAGTTTAAGCTGGTTGCAGCTGTATGCAAGAGCCACTGAGATAGGCAAGGAGCACCATGATTATCTGTCCAATCTGTCTCTCTGTAGCTCATCCAGCCCATGAGGCGAGATGCCCTGTATGAGGGCTCCTGGGCCCGAGAAGTACCCACAGTATTGCCGTCACCTCAGGAACCACGTGAGAGTATGGTAGTGAGCAGGCGCGCAACCCCATTGGACTCAAAGGGCCTTAGCCCCCACTCCCCCCCCGTCGTGTGTGGCAGCCCGGGATGAGAAAATTCCCGGGCACACACACACAGCAGCACCAGAGTACTTCACAGGTCTTTTAAAGACCTTTTACTTGTTAATGAGGCTTTGATGCCCTTCCTTGCTTAGAGCCCCTGCAGCTCCACCTTGCCTTTTGTTTGAAGAATCAGCCCCCCCCCCCGAAATATTTTCTTAGCCCCCTCGCCCCCAAAATTTGACTCTAGTTGCTCCTCTGGTAGTGAGCAAAGGGCATTCTCAAGACATGCTGCCTGGACTCCTGCAAGTAAGAGAAGGGTGACTGGCAGAGTAATATGCAACCCTGGTGGACCTTGCACTTCTGCTCAGTAGTACAATCCAATTATATAGCATACTTGCCAACAGACCCGATTCAGGCGGGAAACTCATGATCTTTTAAGCCAAAAATGCACTAATTGTAGCTGTCTCCCGCCTGAAATTGCCTTTGCTCCAGTGTATATCATTGGGAAAATTGAAGCCTCCCTCTTACTTGTTTCAAATGTTGGCATATATGATACAGGTAGCATTACCCTACCAAAAGCAGTATGGGCGGGTTCCTCCTAGAAGGCTGGCTGTCAGTGGCTCAGAGATACGCACTGCAGCCATATTACGGCAATGCTTAATTTGTCAAATAATAAGTGCCAGACCTCTGACCAGGAGGCTACTAAAAGTGTGACAGTTTAGATTATTTCAAGTCTCCAAAGCTAACGGAATGGCTGGGGAGACAGGTATTAGTAATTTTTAATAAGTATTGCATTCATAAACACCCATTGTTATGCTCATCTCTAAATTAGATGAGCAGTGCCAACATGTGGCAGACTGTAACAAGTGCAGTGTTGACATTTAAGTGCTGGTGCTGAGCACCAAAAAACATTTAAGTGGCGGTGCGGAGCACCTGAATCCACCGGCTTGAATTAAGCACTGTATTTCGATCATCCCTCCAGCAAGCCCAAATCCTGGGAGCCTGACCTTCACGAGAAGCACAACGTGAGGTGTGACAGCTACTTTGCCTACAAAAATCTGTGTGTACACAGGGCTGACTCTACAGCGGCGCAACCGGTGCAGCTGCACATGGTGCTGAACTGCAGTAGAGGGGAAAGGGGTCCCAGCTTAGAAATTACTTATGGGTTTAAAAGCACCTGCTGCAGAGTTCATCGTGTGTCAGGCAGTTTTCCGGCAGCAATAAAAAATGTTGAGATAATTCTGGTGATTAATGTCCTGCTGGACAGAGGTCATGGTTTGACTAGTGGTAGTTCTGACTGGTAGTTGATTTGTAAAGCAAAACAAAAAAAGTATCAGGGCTCTTTTAGGAGGCCACTGCACCTTGCACCACACATTGCCCCGCCATGCTATCAACTATAGTAACAACACTACTCCGAAACATCACACTCTTAAAAGTGTGACAATTTGGATTATTCCAGGTCCCAAAAATAATATTCCACCGAGCGTCACCAGCCAGCCCTGGGTTTTTGAGGGTTGCAGTTCGCTTATTTCGTCAGCTTGTTAATGCTTATATTCGGTAAACTTATCAATCATTACCAGATCATTTTAGAATGCTGAGCGTGGAACGTCCAACCTGTCATAACACGGAGGCTACATACCGTTGGAAGCCCTTGTCTGGGGTCTACCACAACTGACGTTTTAATTCCTCGAAAGAAAACGAAAATGCAAGTACATTTGTATGCTATTTCGAGCCTGCAGACGCTGCCACTGGCTGCAATCTCTTACTCATACCCTTCTGATGCACCATCTCCCTTGGCTCGCGCCCAAACATCAGGTGAGAGTTAATAACTCGTGTTATTGGGCGTCTCCGCGAGCAGACGCTACATTAATCATAGTGACGTCACCGCGTAACGTGGTTGGACGCTGAGAAGCTAAGGCTCCGCGCAGACCTTTGCGGTGTGAGTTCGCGGTAGCTGTTACCATCCGCGGGAGAGAAAAGAATGCCAGCCCAGAGGCCGTCTGCTACGCGTCATTTTAAAAAGAAAACCTGTGTTGAGAACGCCCTCTAGATAAGCGAGCAGGGTTGCCAAGCTCGAGCAGGCGTCTGAAGTGCGCATTTCTGATGTGCAGAGCAGTAAACACAAAGCAAAACAGCGCCCTTTTCCTGGCACCGCTTATTATTGCAACATCTTCTACGCAATTAGATGTCTGCGAAGCTGCAGGACTGCTCGACCTACATGAGGGCTCCTTCCTGCTTCCTGGGTTCGTCCCACCCTCTCCCTGCCAATTAATGCTGAAATGGTCATAAGTCTTCTTGGAGTGCCATCTAGTGGTGCATATTGGGAGAACACACGCGAAGCTTCTGTTAAAGATCTACGACATCAAAATACAATGCTGCCCATTGAATAGAATTACGCTACTTGAGATCCTGCCGCCTCTAGTCACCTGCAATAAGGAAACGAGTAGCTGCATAACTGTAACAACGTATAGTTGAGTTGTAAAGTTGTAATGCCTGCAGCAGGAGCCAGAAGGCAAGGTTAAAGGCTGGTCAAAGAGCATCGTTCTATCTGTGGTTTAAACAAGACAAGGCCTGGCTTTTCTTAATGCTGGTCTGTTGTTCTAAAATGAACAGCGATCATCAGAATAGAGCAGTTTATGGCAAAATGTTATTTTTTTGCGCTTGAGTCGTTACAGGAAAGACAGTATCTCTCTATACATTCTGAGCGACAGGAGTTTTAAAACCTGCTAAACCTTAAATTGATTTTAATATCTGTCTGCAACAGACGAATAAACTGCTTTTTAGCGTGTTTAATTCCGCACTACAGATTCCCCGTTTATTCTTCAGGTCCACAACAATGCTATCTCTTTCATATGAAAGAGCAAGACACAGGAGATTTAAGAGGTTAGTGGGAAAGGTTATGGCGTGACCATGTAGTCTAAGGAATAAAAGACTATGCAATAAATAAAAGGATGTTTATTGCAAGACACCTCACACTTCTATGAAATTATAAAGAAACTTGGCTTTCCGCCTCATTCCTCTCTATGGGAACTGAACTTCACTGTGACTTGCAGTATTCAACTTGTAGTATTCTTCTAAAGTACGACACAGTCCTTTATCCCATATTGTAAGGATTATATTTGAGGTACACCACTATGGTGTCTGTGCCACCGTACTATACAGCATAAAGTGCCTCTCCTACAAGTAACAGCAGGCCCCTCTGCATGTATTCCTATCATTTATGTGTAACTTACTCCTGACTGCTTTTGAATACTTTATCAGTCTATCAATCAATAAGATAAAGGAGTCTTTCAATGTTATCTTCAAGCAAACCTTCAGTTCTCTGGTACTCGCTGTAGTGGATGGGTCTCCATTTTGCAATCATCTTTTCACAGCATATCAGGGAGTGTTGTTTGGTAAAACTCTGCTGGCAGAATTCCCTACAGAGGGGCTCATTAGGAGTGCGCTGGACTTGGAGGTGCTACGTTCGCAACTCAGAGTTCCACCACACTTGTAATGAGGCCCTTAATATACTGTTGTAAGTGCGGTCCTCATTCTTTCTGTTGCATTATTTGCATTATTGTTTGCACGTGTGTCCAAGGATAACTTAACAATGATAGAAGGTTGGCATAATTATTTGGGAGACTTAATGTATCTGCATCACAGGACAGGGGTGTTGCTATCAATGTTACAGGCAGTGCAGTGATACCAGAGTCCACATGCCTCAAAGGCCCCCGGAACCCTGATTTATTATATTTTTTTGTACTGCCTAACCAGAGGTTGGTCATTTTACTTCCTTGGGGCAGGTCCCAACTCGCACCCTTGTTACTTCATTGTCACTGGGCTCAGTTTCCTCAATGGCGCAATTTAGAGAAACTTACAGGCTAACTTTATTAGAACGTCTTTGTTTCTCACTACTGGAACTATCTTTTTCCGCTGCTGCTTGTAGATTGTGATTTTGTGGGTGTTTTAGTGCTTGGATTCTTATGTGGTGATCATATTGAATTGTTTCTGGGTTTTGATTTGCCTCAGATGCAGGGCTTTAAGTGAGCCAGGTCCATCTGGGTCTCGGAATTGGTAGTATTTTGGAACAGACATGAAACGAGTTTCTATTGGGCCCTATATTATATTATATTCTTTCCTTTTACAGGGAAAACAATGACAATTTCTGCACAATGTAATAAATGTTCAGGTAAATCATGTTCGTGATTTAGATACTGTTTTATATTTTACGTCTTATTGAATCTTGCACTCTATTAGTGTGTTGGCTATTCTCAGGATTTTGTCTTTTTTTAGATCAGTATATTACTCATGTATAGTGCATGCTTGGAACGGAGTCGTCTCCAGGTGTTTGTAATGGCTAGGATGGAGAGCTCTGTTGTTCAGGCTCCAGGCAGTACCAGTTTCCCACAGTGCCAGTCAGTGGGTCAAAATAGTGTTCTGAAATCATGGTCATACAATCCTTGGCTTCTCAGAGTGTACACGGACAACAACTGACAAAGCCAACAGTCCAAGCTGGTTTTAGGTGTATGTAATTTGCTGTGATATTATATATATATATATGAAATAACAGAAATCACAGAGATGAATCTAATTACCGTTTAGGTGGCACACAGTCAGAATCACAGAAATGTAGATTACTTGTTGAAGCCACGCCTATAACTACAGAGGCCACACCCCTTTTAGAGATCACCCACACTTTTTTCATCCAACTTAATGCCCTGCTCTTATGGAAGTATAGATTGTTCTGGGCTTGGCTCCATCGATAACTTAGATTGTGATGGTGCTGAGATTTCTACTGTCGTGTAATGCCATACAGTGAATTTTGTGATCATCAGTCAGGAGCATATATAGACAGTGTGTGCAAATAAGTAGCTCATGTTTCTTAAGGTGCGAGATGCCCCATATTGTCGGCTCTTCATTCTACCCTTTGAAATTTGGAAAATATCATCACTTTGATGGCAGGAATAACCACACTATCATTCAATAGAAAATGTAACCATTTCTAGATTCTACACATTTCTAGATTCTAGGTTTAGTGTGCAAGTGTTTACAGTTGTGCATCGGTAAGTATTCATATGTTTTACTGGGCCAACAAACTGGCGTAACCCTTTTTAGGATATGTTTAGAGTTTGAAACTGAGGAGGTAATACATAGTAAGTCAAGGACCGCATTACTTTATCAGAAATATTTATATATCTGGACACTCGTGTCCCACATTAACCCTCCTTGGTATCACATGCCTTTCATTGAGGGCACATGAAGACTGCACCAAGCAGATCAGAGAAGCAAACTGGTCCGTAATTCTTTTTAGAAACGCTTTTTCTTTTTTTGAAGTTTCTTAATCTTGACACAGTGCATGTGCATCAAGTGGGGAAGACCAACGCGTTTCGGCCTAGGGCCTTCATCTGGGTCATAGAGTGCGCTGGACAGAGTGTCTATAAGTAGGGACTGAGCAGTCCCTTCCACAACCATTAAACCCAACATTTTAAAGGAACACAGATTATTTGTTCTGGTTAATGACAGTCACAGTGTAAGCAAAAAGTTGCAAAGCAGCCCTAATCCATATGTTTAAACTCTTTTTGAAACATTATTGGGGCATTATCTTTACAATATGCAAATTATATATTGGTCAAATGTTTCCACAATTCTGGTAAAGTACCACAGAAAAGCATATATTATGTTATTAGGGAAATTTGATATTTGATTCATCACAAATCAGGTCCCACAGAAGGTGTTGAGACAAAAAACACATTCAGTATTATGTCTGGACTGTTGGTGAACTAGAGAGGTCGACAGTGTACCCCAGAATTTTATATAATAGGTTGTCCGGAAAGTTTAGCATTTGTTTCATCACAAATCAGGTCCAACAGAAGGGACTAAACAAAGACACACAATTTTATTTAAAATGTCCGGACTTTTGGTGATTGAGAGGGGTTAATGGAGTGATAAAACACGTGTGGTAGACCGAGGACGTAAGACAGTAGAAAAGAGACTGTGTTAACACTGTCAAAGCCAGACATCTTGGTATTTGAGCATGTAAGATTGATGTTTAAGTGCATAGTGCTAAGCGAGAACAGACTCAAAACGTTGTCCTCTTATATGTAAAAGAGGTTGGTAGATTCTCAAGTTGTCATTTCATAAAGGGCAAAGTATCTGTTCCCGGATATATTTTGAGGTATATTCAAAGTGCATGGTTCTCAATAGATTATAAAATGCTGGGCATATGTAAGCATTAACTCACTAATTTAAGCTGCCCAGAAATCCTAGGGCGGCAATAAGTCTTAAAGTGCACCGTGCCTGACCGGGAAATGTGTTTTATACACGAAATAAGAGCAATTATCTATCCCTCTTCACTTTTCCAAATCCCCCCACACCCCCAAAAAAGGTGTTTATAGTAGATGAAATATTGGTACCCAGAGTATTAAGGTGAATTCTCATATGGCCCAGGGACAGAGTGTCTATTCATAAGTAAATTAAAAGTACATGTCAAATGTACTGTACTATATAAGTTGATAGCTTGCAGGGTATATGTAAGAATTAGATTGTTTGTTTGGACAGCCAAAAGATGTCGGGACGGTTACGCCTAATAAAGTGCGGGTATATATATAATATATATATATCACAGTTCTTCTGAAGTCTTCAAGTAAGAAAGAATCTACGGCAAAGAAGCAACTGCCTTTCCCAGAAGGGAGGTAAATGTCGGATGTTAAGCAGACATGAGTGTTTAGTAATCTGTACTGCGGTGGCGGAATAACACAGATCGATGTAATGTGATCAATAACGGCCTGTCCAAGCTTTACAAAATCGTAGAGTACAATAGTCAAAAATCCCCAAAGTGGAGAGAATTCTTTCTGGGGCTGCCACTGCGATAAACCACTACTTTCAAGGTTGAAGGGGTCTGTTTTCTTCTGAATGTATACAAGTATATGCTATTTATATAGCGCCAACCTTATGAATGTCAGCATAGCACTATGTAAACGGCTCTAAACCACTTAGGACGCGGATTTAGGGGCTTATTACGAGGCTACAGGAACTAGCGCATTGTACACTGGTGCGCCCTGACCTTTTTTTGTGGTGAATGCGATAGCGCCACGGGAGCCCTGCATTAGATAACATGCTTGTGCAGCTCCGCCTTTTTTCCCATCGCGCACTCAAGCAGACTTTACATTTGGTGTGGTTAGTTCTCTTTGTTGCCACTAGGGGATGCTATTGCCTTGGTATTACAATGGCAAGGCAGGTGAGGAGTGGCAGTGCGTTTCATGTGTTCTTCAGCTAAAGGATCACAGCCATGTGCAGTCTATCACGGCTCCGCGTGTTTTAGTGCAGTCGTGTTGGGATGGGAGGCCCTTGCTCCCCCGACAGCAGCTGAGGCAGCGAGCCCCTGCTGTGGAGTTCCTCAGACAGTCAGGAGAAGGTCGGGTTTGATTTGCAATGAGCCATAGTACTGTTTTCTGTCTCCCCCGTTGTTTACATAGTAGTTTTGCATAGTAAGTGGAACCCACTGCTTTTCTTTACTGTTACACTCTATGATATGTAATACTGCGATTTCCCCGACTTTACTAAATCCGCGGCAGCAAGTGTTTACAGACAGTACTGTGCAGGGGGTGTTGTGCAGATATCACCACGCTCAGGCAGGCTTCACTGATTGGGTTCTCTCTTCTGCCCTCACAGCAATGGCACTTGATGCTGGGAGCGCATCTTCAGCTGTTTCTAAGCGCATTTCATCTTTGAGCCCACAAACTCGGGCCGCGGGCATCCACAACCAGCGCCACTACTCACTTAAAAAGCTAAAATGCGGCAATCCTATAATATGACGGGTACATATTTTGAATATTTGAAGGGTGTTAGCCGAACATCCTTCTGTGGTGTAATGAAGAGATGTAACAAAAAAAAGTATGTTATCCAATTCGAGTAAATCAGTTAGTCTCAGCTTCACCTGTAAATGGATGCTGCGTATTATAGTCAAGGCTGTCCTAATTTTGTAATCTGATGCAAGGTAACGCATATAAAACAACCTAAATTACTTCCTGTAATCCAGTCAATCCAAAAGGCTACTCCGACTACTTAACCAATCAGTAAAATGCAGGGTGATGCTATTTGCTTCTCTATAAAACATGAAGGGTCATGTAACATTCTTCGGTCTGTTGCAAAGCGCTCTGACACCTCTTGGTAATGTCCACGCTATATAAAATCGCATGGAGAAATAAACTCGGGTAAAGCAATCAACTTTAAAAAATAAACGGTAACATTAACTTTATTGATGTAGTTTAATGTGGTACACAGCATCGTAGAACAATCATTTACTACTGTAAATGAGTAAAGACTGAAGTATGTGTTCTGCCATCAAATGCAGGGCAATATAACAGCAGCCATCTTCTGTATTGAAATGCACATTGAGTATTGTGCAGTTCAATGGGTGATAAAATATAGGAAGCAACATACTGTAATACAATCTAGGATAAAGAAATTAACGCAGCATCTTTCTGTAATCCAAGCTGGGTACAACTGTCAAAGTAGTCCCCTTCTGAAAGCCAGTAAAGGGTAGGTTTATTATTGTTAACTGGCACCTGTGTAGCTCACAATGTGCCAATTGTGTGGCATTGCATTCATTTGTATCCACACTTAAATAAAAGTAAAGGTAGTGAGGCCCATGTTCTATGTATGAGGAATGTAAACTGAATGAGCTCTCATGTGTCGAAATAGAGGTTTCTGCAGATGGCCAATAGTAGTGTCTCGGTGCCAGGTAGTTTTGTGGTTACTGGAAGCCATTTGGACTCCCCATGAACTAGCACATTTTTGCGGTGAACTTTTATATGCCATTCTCAGCCACTTCAATAATGTGGCCAGGTCTGGTGCAAGAAGGTTTGGAACCCCCTTCTACATGCCAGTTTGCCATTTGGCCGCCCCCCTCAGCTGCAAAGCCAATTTAGACCCTCAAATGCAATATGGTTGCCTCTTATGTAGATGGTACCTCAAGGTATCTGCCTAAAACAGTCTTAGTACAACACCAGCCTGACAGTGACTTATGTAACTAATGTCCCCGAGGAATGTCCTAGAAATGGCTGCACCATTCCCCACACCGGGAAAGCACATCAACCTTGAGACAGCCAAGTTGCCGGTCCATGAACATTATATGAAACAAAGCACATAAGTGCATTTTGTAGTTGCAAAATCTGAAAGAATTGTGTTTTTTAAACCTATAGTTTTTTTGTTAATGGTTTCCTGAAATCTCTGTGTCATCAGTGAGGTAGAATGAATGCCTTTAAACAGTAAGTTTATAGTTAAATTGGCAATTAGCCATTTAAAGCATTGTTTATTCACTGAAATAAGATCTCTATTAGAAGGAGGGTACAAGTTATGGTTAATGAAACACCTGAGAAATAATTCCTCTACATGTTATGCTCTAAAGAACAACTATCTTCCTGTGTCTTGAGTATACTGCGTCTTTTACAGTATAATTGAAGTGTATCCAACGAAACAATACAATGTGATGGGCAGGCAGAGGCTTTAAGGGGTATTTCTCTGTGTCCCTCTCCAGGCTGACGAGAATACTCATGGATTCTCTGACTCCCGCCAGGAGGAGACCACCTCCATCACAAGCGCACCTTCACAGCTCCATGGTAAACAAAGGGAGATCTCGGGGATCCCCAAGATGTTTTCTTCCACATGCGCAGTCAGTGGAATCTGCTTTAGCAGGAACTACCTAATGAAGCAAAGGGAAGGTAACTCTTAGGATTGCCCTGGTACTGTAGGATTCACAGGCCTGCAGGATTCACCGGAACTACTTTTGCATCTGCAGTGATTGCAACGCCTTGCCAGGGGAATCTTAGTTATTTCCTGTGGGGTTACTGCAGGGCAGTTCAGAAACTGTAGCTATGCTGATGTCCAACGCCGCCCACACCTACATATTTCACCCTGGCGAGGCTCTCCCTTTAATCAATGGTAGTTCCCTCCAGTGGGGTTGAAGGGGAAAGGTGTTGTGCTAGTGGGCTTTAGTCATTGAGTCCTTTGATGCTTGAATTTTAAGGGAACTGGTGTCAATGAGAGAGTTTAAGAGGTTGAACGCCTGCTGCTTTGATCTGTGTGTAACAGACCAGCCGCGTGATCCAATGCCCAAAACATGGTCCAGTGGAGTAAAGTCCCTATGTGGGAGGAGGGGTGTGTGTGTTGAAAACTGACACAGGAACCATCACATCCGATTGTGCCCCCGATGACCTAACTAAAAACGCCAGAATGTATTTATTTGGAGGTTGTCCCACCCTAAATATGAATGAGATGATTTTATATAGCCCACATTACCCGAGGGTGTCTTAGCACTAAACAGATTCAGTCCGGAAAGAGGAAGTCGTAGGTGGGGGGAGGTGGAGAAGAAAGAACCAGGGGACATCACTGATTTACTGTGGAAAAAGTCAAGTCTTCAGCTGCTTCCTAAAAACCTGCAGCCCTGGCTGCGCAGAGAGCCAGGGGGAGAGAGTTCCATAGTTCCCCCCTGATAGGCTAGCGTTCTGCCTCCCCAGTGGGCTCATTTGACTCTTGGGACCGTAACCATAAATGAAGAGCTAGATCTAAGGTTCCTGCTGGGCACGTACTAAGTTAACCGTTCTTGAAAAGGCGACCGGCCAGTCTTGTAAAGCGCCTTGTGCATAAGGCACAGTGCCTTGAAAGACACCCTCTTCTCCACAGTGTAGATCATGCAATAAGTGGGATACAGGCTCGAATTTAGGAATTTTCAGAAGTGTCCGTGCTACAGCGTTCTGCAGAGACTGCAATACTTTTAGCAGATATTTGGAAGCCCCTAGATAAAGGGAGTTGTAATAGACCATTTTGGATGTGATGTGGGCCATCATCACCTTTTTTTGCAGGTCTAAGGGAATGTACGGGAAGACTTTTTGGAGTACACGCAACATGAAAAAACCTCCCGACATTATTGCATTAATTTGAGCAGAAAAACACAGTTTCATGTCAATCAAGACTCCCAGGTTTTTTGCCTTCTGCACAGGCTTTGGAAGGTTGCCCAACTCTGCCGGCCACCAGGACGCATTCCAGAAAGAGGTCTCTCTCCCAAAGAGTAGTACCTCCCCTCAAGATACATCTCTGACCTAAGAGTCCAGTTGTTTATCACAAGTACCAGACTTATATTTCAAGCACCAATGGCAGTGCTTGGTACTCACATTGTGAAAGCTTTCTAGGTGAAAGATTTATGTATCCATGAGCTTATTAGTGCTCAGAACATCTCAGATTTGATCCCAGATCCTATGTGATCCTATAAACTGTAACATAATCCGTTATATGAGGCACAATAAGTAATTGGAGTAATCTCATTTCTTATAGTGTGATTAAAATATTCCATGCAGTTTTCTGTTCCCTATTGCAAGGCAGACGTTGCAATCTCCTGTAAAAATCAGTGTCTGGTATTGCAACCAAAAATGTCGTTTTGTTATGTAAGGAAAGGAACAATACGTAATTGTGATCGAATGCGTGATAACATAATGTTACCCTTTTTTGTTTGGTGTAATCTAATGCAGGGTACAGTAGTCCGAGAAATTGGCTTTTTATGCATTTCACAATCAAAGCACCCCTTCATCTAATTTTTTTCTTTATATATAAGCGGTTTTTTTAAACCATGCTCCAGTTTTGTGAACGCCTCTCAGCATTTGACCCTTGCAGCGATGTTGGCAGAGGACAGGAACTGCCCTCTGTAGATCCTGGACATCATCAGAGGCACAGAATAAAAGACTACTTTAGCTTTTACTTTCATATACAAGAAAAGGCTTTTTCAGAATTTTGCGCCTACACTGTTGTAACAAATGTAAGGGTGTACTTCCTGCCCTCATCTGATGTCAGCTTTTGTTTCAAGGATTGAAGGCAGTTCTAAAATGATGGTTAAGTAAGTTAAAACTTACCTAGTACGATAAAACTTAGAAAAACTTTAAAAACATTAGATGGAAGTAAATAGTGTGTTGAGAAATGTAACAGTTGCTAAAACGTTAATAATAAGCAGTAGCATGTTATACTTTTGAAAAAGTGCATGCCCGGGGCATAGTTTCGTGGGGTTTGTGCAGGGGTGTTTGGGGCGTGGCACTCCCCAAGTAAATGCATTCTTTACTTTCTAGTAGGGTCTGGTGCTTCCGAGTCTATTTCTTTGTTGCCATGAGCCAAGATTTAAAAATAAAACCATGACCTTTGTAAACGGGAGAGAGTGAGACACCCATCTGGGGACTGAATTTCAAATTGTGAAACCAGATAACCTGGAATTAATACTGTCTTTCCTGCTTTTCCAAATTGTGTAATCCTAGGAAAATATTTTATATTACAGAGCCCCTTTTTTTTATTATCACATATGAGCGCATTTTAAATACTTGAGTTCAGTATGTGCGTTTTATAAGAATCGGTTATATTTGATTTAATAAAATGCATTGTTTCATGGGCCAGTTTAGGGTTTACATGACTATTAACTAGCCTCATAATTCAGAATGGCATTGTCATTTGAGGGCAAGCCATGAATATTTCTAAAAACGTTTAATAAATGTCGGTCTATGCAGGTGATATAATCGGATGTTCTAAAGTGAAACACCTCCGCATGTTATAGAATTATGTGTTGGCGGAAGGTACCAAGGTGCAGTGGATGAAATACAACATTATGTTTTTAAAATTTGCAGAGAAAATTTGCAGAGATTGTGTAATATTTTACATTATATTGTTGCACAACATGCATGCAAACCATGTTCATTGCTCAGCTTGTGCATTGACTCTTAGAGCCAAGCAAGACCCATGGCTTGGCTCAGCCCGCCCTATTAGTTTACCTGCATGCCCTCATCTATTTGGGACACAGGCTTAACCCCTTCGATGCTTGTGACGGAACGGTTCCGTCACGAGCGCTGGTTGGGCTGTGCTTATGACGGAACCGTTCCGTCACGGCCACGCCCGTTTCCTAGAACCTTCAGCACAGCGCGAGAATTCGCGCCGCGCTGAAGGTGTTAATACATGGATTCTTCAATCACTTGAAAAAAAGATTTGTAAAAGGCGCTGACTAGAAACATGAAGCCCTGCCTACATGCACCTATTCGATTACTCGACCATCAAGGCTTCCTGTAACAGCAGCAACGAAGACTGCATGCAGTGAAAATAAATGTTAAGTGAGCCCCTTTATCTTACTCTTTCATGCACTTTTGGGTACATGAATCTTTGCAGTGTACAATCACAGCCACTGAACAAAATACACAATTCTTCCGTTATCTCCGCTGAATACGAGGTGGAAATATTTATTTGGATGTCTTTCTTTTTGTTCCAGCAAGGTTAATCAGTTTTATAACAGAAAATTCATCCTATTCCTCGCATTCAAATCAGATCTCATGTAAATTGCCACTGATTACTTTGTAATCAATACTATAAGTTGACGCAATTTGGGATTCATATATTCATTTCATCTGGAGTTTAACCAAGTAATCACTTTCTTCGCCGTTAAAGAGCTCACATCCTCATTTTAATGTTGATTGTTACTGAGGCGCCGTAATGGAAAGCCAAGGACTTTGTGAATGGGATTGTGTACCTAGATTTTTGTAAATAATAATATAGTACAATGAAATCACTGGAGATTTTTTTTGGTAAATTTGAATTTGTGAAAGTGCATACAGTCAGGTGAAAGTGTCTGAACTCTGTACTTTCTGTGAACCCTGTTTATACTCCAGGAACCTTCTTTAACCACCAGGGCTTTCTTCTCCTGGTCACATATTGCCCTTTTTGCCATAAGAATTGCATGTGGCATGCCCTTTCTGTAACAGACGCTAGCTAAGGAAATTGTTGCTGTTGGATACCCACCTTACCTTTAAAGGGCCAGTGCTGGAACATGGGATCAAAGGATCCAAAATCTTGCATTGCTCGAAAGGGTGTAGTACAAACCTGAAGTAATAGATCCATTGGCAAAAGAGTAGTACTCCAGGCATTGTCAATTGAAGAAATGTCTCCAACAGGTGGGCTTGGACACCGCTGTAGCCGTCACAGGGGCATGTCATGCTACCCATGCTGCCCGAGCCATGCTGCTCTTTCAGAAGCACCAGCTTGTTAAGAAAATGTGGATCTGCTTTTCTTTGGGGGTACACTAGTGTTAAAATAAACGTGTCAGTTTTAAAGCGCGTTTTTGCTACCCTGTAAAAATCAATTTCTATATCTGTAAAAAATACAATAAAGTAAAAATGTGATACCCTACGGGAAAAGTTAGATTTGAAATGTAAGAGGTTGAATCTATTGGCAATTATTTTGTTGAAAGTACTTTTTTTCAACGAAGCCCAACAGCATCATCCACAGGTTTTGCCTTTATCCTCAAGCAAAATGGCAACAATGACAATGGTGTGACAGCATTCCTCGAAAGCCGCATTCATACTTATCCATTTTGTGTTTGTATTTATTTGTTTGGAAGCACTTCTACCCACTGGGCGTATCACGGTAATAAAACCATAAACGAGAACATTAACTTAATTTCTGTGTACAGCCAATATGATGATGCATCACTGTGAGGATGGGGATTGTTCCAAAGCAAGAAAATATAATTTGATTCTCTTTACAAGGGTGTATATGTTCAAATTCTCAAGTGAGGAGACTTATTGATTGTAAAGGCAGGTAGACTCCTGAGGGATTAGTTGCAGCAATGACTAGCTGATCAGGCTTCAAGCCTTTGGATGTCCGACTGGAGTCTCGGCCTGGTCTCTCGAAGGATCAGATCTAACAAGAAAAGGAAATCCCTTGGAAGAGAAAAGGCAACTCTAAATACTGAAACCTAGAAGAAGCCTAGAATAGCTTTTGTATGGTTAGTAGGTGTTGTAGGCCAACCAAAGGGCATCAGGACATGTGGTACATGCAGTTGATGGTGGTAAGATGAGGACTTGCTATGTAGACTGTAGCTTTGCTTCTGCTTCTGTTGGATACTGTGCATGGCTGAGAACCAGCCTTCTTGCTGCTTCTGGAGTAGGGTTCTGAAGTGTGCTCTTGATGTACTGAAGCATTGCTCCTCAAAATGGTGTTTGATAGTGATTTCATCTCATAAAAGAGGGAATGGCTGCCTGATCTTTCTGAATTCAAGTAGTTGGAGCCTGAAAACTTCAGTAGAGGAGGAGATAAAGGGCTAGAATCTCATAATGGAGTGAAAAACTCTGCCAGGTTTCCTGGCTGAGAGGGAGGGCCGAAGCAGTGCATCTGGTGGAGAGACATGCAAGCCAGATTGCATGGATGGAAAGGCAGGGAAGAAAATTCTCAGTTAGGGGATCGATGTAGGGCATCTGATAGCACTCTACCGCCAGAAAGCTGTGAGGCAGTCTGACATTTTTGTTTCACACTGTATAGTGAAGGAAGAGGATTGGAATATTTGCGTAGCAGCAGTGCAGTGGTGATGGAGAATCCAGAAGAGGAGGTGATAACACTTAGGAAGGCTGTGTACATAGGGAGTGGAAAAAGGACTACGACAAATCCTTGGGGAAGCCAACTGGCAGTGAGATTGGCAGCGTGCGCGATGAGCAACACAGATCATCATCAGTAATGCTTAAGGAGTCAAGACGTGTGACAATCTGTGTGGCTGATTGTGCTGAGTGCTGCAGAGAGGTTGTGGATTGTTATTAGTGAGGTCCTGGTGGTCATAGGGGGAGTTAGTGAAATCTTGATTGCAAGCAAAGCGTCTATGAAGTCATAGAGGTTAACCCCGAAACTAGGGGTCCGTCCCCTTTGAAGAAGGGACCGCTACCAGCCCCAGATGGTCTGGAAATTATGCTGAAGATAATAAGCGAATACTAAGAAATATACAAAGAAGTAGTAAGTTAAGTAAAATCCACATATTAAATGGTAGACACGCTCCTTTGTGTGATATCGAAGGCATGTCACTTTGCATCCAGCCAGCGTGTAATGGTGTCTCACTCCAGTGCCTGGGTAATGCTCTGGAGTGCAACACAAGCCACCAAGTACTGTATGTGCTGCATCATTAACACAAGCAACACAACCAAGGGTGTACTAGCGCCTATCCTGTGGCAGCAAGACCATTAAAAAGCTCAGGGCAAGCAGAATAGTAGCAACAGTGCATATTTAGGAAATCAGTACTTCACGTGAGCACCACACTGGCCAGAGCCAGCAAGGAAAGGACAAAGATTTTAACTGTTAACCTGCAACATTGTCCCCAACAGAGCCCAGAGCAGGCGTGGACTGAAAGTAAAACAATGGATCACTAACTGAGGATCATGAAGTTTCTATTAGGAACAACTAATTGTTCAATCAAAACCTACCTAGCTAGGTCTGGAGGTTCAGTGGACAAATGCGTCTATTGTAGGGGCCCGTGTTTGACCTCAATGGTCACAGGTTCAAATCCCAGTGGGTGCACTCAGCCTTTCATCCTACTGAGATTGATAAAATGAGTACAATTGAGTTGGATAGCAACAAATATCTGTTATTCAGAGCCGATGTTGTTGCCTTCTGGGTGAACTTGCGGTTTACAAATACACGTTATGTTATGTCATATCATGTGACCTATTGTGAAGCAGGAAAGGAAAAATGATAATGGTACTTGACTGCAAGAAAAGAGCACTCGTGGAAGGCATATCTGGATTACGAACCTTATGTTGGGTTTCTTTTAATGGATCTATGAAGTGCAGTTTCTTTCACAGTTCAAGTTCCCGGGAATGCTGGAAAGTTTATTATTACATTATTAATCTGTCTGATAAAAAAAATCAAACAATAAAAGAATAGTATAATATGAGCACTTGGTCTTGCCATACAATATCTGTACATATATCCTCCCTACTGTTATTCGCTGGCTGGTGGGCTTGGTCAGCGGTTCTGTGCCCATTCCAAGAACATTTATGCAAGCTGCAGGTTAAACAACAGTAGTCACGACTTTTCCTTTACACCTTGTGGGATACCTCAGACTCCTAGTACCCCTAATGCAAACCTATCTGTAACTTGAAGAGGGCAGGTTTGAATATCAAGAAGGCCAGCTCCGTTTACAGCCTGACACTCAAACTCTCAATTCCACACCACAGATTTCTTCTGTTTTTAACATCATTTTACTTTTTGACAGTTATTGTTGTCTCCAAAAGGCCTTCTCTGTTCTGGCTGCAGAAAATGTTTCTAGCTTTTCCATCAATATGCACGTGGCAGTAATAATAGCCCCTCTGTGTGAGTGCAGTGATGGTTTCCTAGTCATACCTGGGAGAGACAAACTCAATATGTGTGGCATTCGCTCCAAATCATTTTTGTTGCCCTTTCCAGAGAAAGGGTTACCAACGCACGTACATTACCATACATGTTCTGCATGGTCATGCGCATCTCTTCCTCTTCCCTCGGATGAAGCTTCACAGATAGGCTTAAGGGAGAGCTGGTCTGGGGAACCTGCAGAATGTGACAATAGTACGCATGCTCAGCCGGTCATATCTCAGAACCATGGAGAGGATTGTGCAAAGTACCTTCCCTTACCCTACGTTACATTCAGAATTATTTTCTTCTTGACTACCAGCTGTAAGACATTAGGGCATGGTTGGCCGTGGTTGGGTATGCCATTAAACCAGCTGTCCTGGGTTTCCAGAGAATGGGTCATCACTATGCCCACAGTCAGTCATGCTGCGTATTCTCCACCCACTGTCTCCTTCAAGTACATGAGGCTCCATTTTGGAACCAGGGTTCTGAAAGAGGAATAACTGTGCACATGTTCCACCTACACGCTCTCCGTGTACTTTGCTAATAAATTGAGTAATGAGTACCATGGTAGTAATAACATCTGTTAATTACAGCAAATATAAACAGCAGAAGTGTGGTATGGAGAACAATATTCAAAATACATTATTCATCATTAGTAATAGAGCCAGGAGCCATTAAGATCAAACCTCGAAAATAAGCTTTAGATGAAAAGAGCATGGGCAAGAGCTAGTCGGGGGCTGACTGGTTTCACTTTTGGGTATCCTGTGCTGTGAGGGTCAGGTGAGCTCTGAGAGGCAGGGAATAAGGGCTGCAGAGAGCAAAAGGATGTGAGTAGGGCGTCTGCCATACACTGGTCCACTGGGACTACGGGCAGTGCATAAATTAAGCTGGTGGTGTCCTGTGCTCGGCACCAACCCTTAATTGTCAACACCTGTACTTATGACAGTCTGCCACATGGTGGCGCTGTTTGCCTAATTTAGAGAGGAGCCCAACCACAGTTGTTTATTAAGTCAATGTACATTAAAAATGACTAATACCTGCTGCCAAAGCCATTCTTATAGCTTTATGGGCCGTGAATAGTCAGAATTGTCATACTTGTAGTAGTGGGATGGTTAGTAGTTGTGTTGTACCTGTACTTGGTGCTGACAGAGGACAATGGGCTGTGCAATCAGAAGTGGCCTCCTGATGAGGGTCATGGCACCTATTTTGTTGCAAATTAAGTACCAACTATGACTCTAGAAATGTAAGGGTGTCCAGAAATAGCTTAGAAGAAAATCAGAGAGAAGGGATGTAAAAAAGGAATTGGATGGGGAAGATAAAGGAGGCAGGTGGAATGAGAGATAGAAAGGTGAGAAGGCAGGTGGAATGAGAGATAGAAAGGTGAGAAAAACTAAGTGGGGAGGTGGAATAACCTGACAGGATGACCAGATGGGTTCAGGAGCCGAAGATGATGGTACCTTATTTTACACAGGGGCTTGCTGCCTACAGCTTACCACTTCAGAGCACTGAAAACGGGTGATACTACTGTCCAATTTAAGGGTGCCCAATTTTATCAACCATGGAGTAATGAGAGCCTGAATGCTGGGATTCAGGCTTATAAATTGCTGGTAAGGACCAAAAGTCGGAGGTAAATATGAATGGCCGAAAGGAAGGGAGAGAGAGAGAGAGAGAGATGGGCTGATGGAAGGAGGATGGCAGAGACGCACCAGTTGCAAGGTAGTTTGGTATCCGGGGTGTGACACTTCTTTGTCTCTACCTCTTTTTGACACCCATGTTGTTCGACTCACCTGTTGCATACGCATAGAAATGGCCATGCGGGAACGCATAAAATAAAATGAGGGACAATAACCTAACCAAGTGCAGATATTTTCCACACTATTCCGTTTGATTGGATAGTCAATAACTGTTTGTTATATAGTGAGATACAAGCATAGCCACTATAATTATGCGGTAGAGGAGGACCAAATTATGTGGCAAGAAAAGCCAAATTATGCAACTTAATGGAGAACATTTTGTGATAGTATTACTTCATTATTTTGTCCTTGTTACACCTGGCACAGTGTCTGGGAAAAGAGTTCACCTTATCAGAACCAATTTAAGTCCCGAATACATCAATAAACAACTGAAAGATGACCTTTCACGCCATGTGAAAATTCTTCCGTGAGCAGGAACCAGACTTTCCATATTTCCTTTTTTTTTTTTTACTTTTTATCCATATGAGCTAGAAACATTTTTTACTGTGAAAATCTGCAGATTATGCAGCAAATGATGGATTATTTGGCAAATTCAGCAAATTCGAAACTATTCAAAAATTGCTGTGGCTGCAGAATCTCATAATTCCAGTGGCCCTGGATTTAAGGCAGTGTGTCTTGTTCACTAATATTGTTTGTTGTTTCATTTCCCACCTTTACACCGCTATGTACAGTGTAATATGTATTGTGTTGTAGCATTTGGATACTACCCCAATGTAGGGCGCAGGTGCACATGCCTACATGGGTAGCAAGCTACACTGTGGTTGAAGGGATATTGTCTTGGTTTTGATCCTATGTGGGAAGTGTTTCCATGTCCTGCATGGGGACCACTGAGCAGTGGTTATGATTCTATGGGACGCTGCATGCAGTGGCATAATACAGACCCCCGCAGCATGGTGGGGGCCCAGGAGCTGCAGAGGACCCCTCGGCACAGTTCTCTGGCCTGAGAGCTCCCGATTAAACCTGGAACGGGTACCCCACAATGTACTTTGCAGGGGGAACCCTTCAACTTTTGTTTCACAAGAGGCTGCATTTAGCAATGTGGTGGATGTGAGAGCCAGACGAGCAGCTTTATTTTGTTCAGCAAGCTGGTAGCTTTGAACAGCTCTGCATGTGCCTTTATAGCATTTACTATGCTATAGTCTTCATAGATGGTTACTGCTGTCCAATCTGAGACTCTGTGCATTGTTTTCGTCCTGAGCTGTCATGGCCAGAATGAGAGAGAAGCAGATTATCATCCCATAGCTGAGTGTCTCTGTGAGATGTAAAGAAGTGGTCAGAGTGTATAGATATTTGGGACCTGCAGTTAATGGACTTGTTCAGCAATTTGTGACAGAGCTCTTCAGTTATTCCATGCCTGTTCATTTGGCGATATTTGGCTGTGTAGTGCTGGTGATGGACAAACTTCACAGCAGATATGTCAAATTAATTTAAGAGGTATATGTTCTATCTCTTAAATTCTGTTATGTGATAGCAGAATCAGAGGTTGCCTGACATCACAAATAATGGTAATTATTTTTTCTCTGCCAGCGCTGGCTACTCTTCGTTTGGGAAACATATGTACTAAACCTTAATTGCCCTTCTAAATTGCAAAGTAGCAGCAGGGAAAAAAAACTTTAACGCAAAATGTGTTCGTGTAAAAAGATCATCTGCCAGAGGTGAGACCTTTTAGTGTTGGTGGGTGCTCAGCTGCTCACTAAATGCAGAACACTATCCGTGTAGTACGGTAAAACATTCATACTTCAGCCACAACCGACAAAGTTGAGGTCCCTTTCTACTGAAGAAACGCCGTTTCCTTCCACGCAGTGCCGCGCGCCCTTTGTTGTCTTTCTTCCCCAGCCGCGCGCACAATAACAGAAGAGCGAAGCTTCAGCTGACGTAGGTTTGGTGAGGTAGTTCCGCCTCCTCAAATCTTTATGGATAATGATCCGCCTCGTCACACGCACGTGTTTCCTCTGTGCCTTCGTCCATCGCCCGCCCCCTCCTCGTCCTCAAGCAGGTTTATCCTGGGGCCATCCTTAATCTCTCTTCTGCGCGAGATCTTTTTCAGATAGCAGATGGCAGTCTCTGCCTCCTCCGCCTCTCTCCGCCGGTGGAGGGCGGGAGGGCCATGGCGGCCCCACTAATAACGCGCTATAAAACACACGGAGTTGTACAGCAAAGAAACACCAAACACTCCTAGGCGATAATTTAACCAATATGTCCAGAGCTCTAGTGCGTGATGGGATGTACACCAAGACCTCAGAACACATGCGATCACGGATTTGAACTTGATAAAAAAAAAAAAAAAAAACTTTTTGTTTATTATGGCAATATGGTTTGAGGGCCCAGGCAAAATGATGGTTCAATAATAATTTCGAGCTCTGTCTAATTAGGGCTTTAACATATTACATTATTTTCTACTAGTGGGCCCTACAATATTAATAATAAAAATAATAACATAACTAATAACAATGTTCTTGCCTAGAGCTTGCTGCCCAGAGCTGCAAGTTTTAAAGCACTATAAACAATAATGCTATTACTTCTTTGTCCCTCGCCCTCGTCTCAGTCATTACTTGTGAGGCAAATTCCACCTTTTGAGAGAGGAAACAAATAGAAGTGCTGATTTACAAACCCTATCCACCCTCAGCTGGGTGCCATAATAAGGCAACCATTCCCAGCAATCCTCCTCTTTGTTTCTCGTCTCAATTGAGCTAATTATGTCCAAGTGATGAAGTCTCTGCCAGGTTCAGACCTCTGACAGTTATTCCTAGTTTCTCACCTGTCAGGCTTGCAGGAAAACAGGAAGCATGGGAAATGGGGATTTGGTTCCTAGCCTGGAGCAATGCAGTTCCCAAACTGGTAAGTGTTTCATAGCTCAGGTTGAAATTTACTTATGTTTATGCAGTGTCCACTCGCTTTTCTCTGTATGGAAAGTTTCTTTTCTCATGCTTGGATCTTGGAGGGCATACACCGCTCCTGCGTCTCTTTTCATATATGTACTGAGAGTCAGAGAGCTTCTTTGGCAGTCCCCTGGAGCTGTTTAAGCCCCGCAATTACAGAAAGAAGTGATCTGCTTAGAAAGAGGGGACGATGGTACCTGGATCTGAGGACAGCGATGAAGCAGCAACATTCAAATAGGGAATATATTTCAAAGGATGTAATTTCCAGTCTTCTAGCCTATATGAGAGAGAATGGAGGTTTCTTTAAAGCAGAAAATCCAGGAATATCAGAAGACTCTTCTGCAGCGTTTCCAGAAGACTACCAGCATAGGAGTTCCCGTTCTTCAACATGGTATGGATATGGTCTTGCATGAATGGAAGGACCCTGACAGGATGCGTTTGCCGGGATTCATGACACACCTCTGTCCATTAGAAGATATAGATAGCAAACTGTTGGGCATAATGCATGTTCATTCTGTAGTAGCCAGGCCTTCGTGGCAAGAGAAAATATTCTGATGGGTGCACCCGGGAAAAGGGGAAATTCTGCCCTGAAAAATGTCTTATCAGGATCACACTAAGCACCCTGTGCCAGTATTTAGTTGACAAACACAGGATAGTCCTGATTACAGGCTTTTGGTCACTTTTCAAAGCAGTTCAAGAAGGGAATGATGTGTAGAACATCCAGAAGGGATGGAAAATAAAGTAGAATTAATTTTGGACATTTAGTTTGTAGCAGTACGGGGCTCAGCTTTAATAGTAAATCAATGCTCGCTCATTTAAATTTGTTCTAAAAAAAGAGTAACACTGATACTGTTCAAAAATCTGAAGCCCTTATGATGCCTTTTGCGGGAACTCATCTTTTCAGACTTGAATTGATAGATAAGCCACATTCTATATTTAAGGAAAATAACCTTTTCTACTCTTTCAGGGAGCAGCAAAGTAAGTTCACAGGTTATTTTAAGCAGAAGTCCATTTCATACAGCCTTCAAGAAGACCGTAATCTTCTGACCATTCTTCCAAGTTCCAGGGGAAATACTTACCTGGGAAATTTTCACAGAGAGAGAAAAAAAACAGAACCAGTTTCCAGAAAGATTTGTTTCTGACTGTGCCAAATCTCATTAATACAGTGGCAAGGGATTTCAGGTGGGTGGTCAAATTCACTACTTTCTAAAAGAATGGCAAAGATCATCCTCATGTGTGTGGGTCCTGGACAGGACATTGTTCTGAGGGATACAGGATAGAATTTGTTTCCCCTCCGCAGAATTCAGTACTCATACCTATCAAATGACTAAAATACCAACCTAAGTGTAGGGCAAATGAAGAAGAAATGTGCATTATTGAAGAAGAATGCTGTCGTTCCTATCCCAAACACAAAATGTGCATCTATTCGATTGTCCACCTGGTTCACAAAGTGACGGGGGGCGGGGGGGGTTCTGATTCTGACAGACCTCAACTGAGTGAACAGACATTTGACAGGCATCCTGTTTAAAATGGAGACCCTTCATAGATTTATACCATTTGATTCCAGCACATCATTATGGATTAAAATAGACTTGAGGGGTGTCTATTTATACATACTGAATGCAAAAGGGCACCAGCAGTTCTTGAGGTTTTGTATCCAAGTTCTGCTTTGTCATTTGAAGATTCTTCGATTTGGACTGTGTTCAGCACTGAGAGTCTTTTGGAAGGTGGTGGTTCACACTCTTTTTCATCTACATCTCCAGAGTCTATGCATTTTTCTGTACCTAGACAACTTGCTGATCGATGCTCCATCGGAAGACCAGGTCCTTCAATTGCTGGATATAACAAAATCATCTCTGAGTCCTCATGAATTTCTGCTGAATCTTCTAAAAAGTCAACTCAAACCATCAAGAACCATGAACTTCATTGGAGTAAGGTAATCTTGGGAAAGGAATTTCTGCCAGAGACAAGAGGAGCCTGTCTTCCCCTTTTTCTGGCTACCTTGCTGTCCAAGCAGGAAGCTATGGCACAGAACTGAATTGAGATTCAGGGACACATTACAGCTTTTGTTTTCATGGTTCAATGGGTGAAACTTAATCTTCAACTTCTTCTGTGGCATCTACCAAAGAACTCTTCTCCAGCCTCTCGGTCCATGGAGACTCAGATTGCAGTTTCAGTGGTGGTTAGTGCCAAAGAAATTGCTCCGAGGAAGGGTGATGCTCCCAGAACCTTCATAGGTGCTTACTATGGATGGCAGCCAGATCCTGGAACCTGCTCGTAGCCTTAGTTTTGCCAGTGTGCAGGAATCTGCTTAAAAGGCCGGATCCAGAGGTACATGAGACCTTTGTCTCAGTCTTTTTAGTCAGTACTCTCGTAACATTCTCCCAGTAATCCTCTAAATTCGGGCATTCCAAGAACATGTGCAAAAGTTCAGCTCCTACCTCTCCGCATCTTGGGCACCTCGCTGCTTCCACTGTACATATTAATCCTTTTGAGGGTGAGACACGCTCTGTGCAATACATAGAAATTAGTAACTTTAAAACTGGTATTTCTAAATACCTTGAATATTTGTTCTAAAATAGTTCCCCAGTTTTCTTCGGACAAGGATAACCCAATGTCTTCTTCCCAGGAGGCTCTAAGGGTGCCTAAGGGCAGCATCATGTCTCCCTGTAGTCTTTTATATAAAGTAGTAATGGCATGATGAGGTGACCAAGTATTGAAAGCCTTGAGCGTGAGGCAGGTCCGCCAAAACCATCTTCCATGTCTGTAAATAGCCATTGTTACTTGTTCGTTGAAGGAGGAAATGGCCCTAATGCAGGTCATGCTGCAGGCAGAACTCCTCGAATGGGAGGAGCATTTCTGCCTCAAAGAGGACCCAGATGTTCGTTCCCTATACAACAATCCATTCCATTAACTCTCTCCACCTGCCTTTATGTGAAAGCTCTGCCAGGAATGTCATCAGGATGTCGGAGGAATACAGTCATTGCATCTGAATCTTCTGTAGACTTCTAGCCCAACATTGACGCAGCTCATGGAATTTCGAAGTGTCACCCGCATTAGGACCGTGAACCCTAAGCAGCGTTCTAGCCAGTTTGTGAAGGCCAGGGACAAGGGGCTCCTCTCCCTACCAGTGGTGGGTCTGCCCACCAACCACTGTGTCAGGCATTAGAGCTTCACCACAAGATAGTAGGTCTCAAAGTCGGGAACCACCAACCAACCTTCTGTTGATGGTCTCTGAAGTGTGATAGAGTCACTCTCCTGTGACCCGAGCCCCATGTAAAGCTCGTAATAAGCGTGTCAATATCACAGATAATTGTCAGAGGGATCCAGACCAGCAACACTACAAAGAAATTTAACAGGCATGGGAGGGCTATAATTTTTAGCTATGCCAGGCGGCTCGCTACTGACAGGAGTAGTGTTTTCCAGAATTCAATGCTGGATAGGAGCGCTTGAATGGCCTTTCCCATATTTCCCTCCAATTTATCCGCAGGATTGTGATAATCTGTTCCCCAAGGTAGGGCAGTTAACGGGGCTCCTTCTGCAGCAACCCCAATCCCTCCGGAGGGGTCTTGGACACCAGCATGGGAAATAAGCAGGATTTCCACCAGTAAACTCGTAACTCAGAGAGGGAGCCAAATCGCACTAGAAGGCCTTAAGCTCCTGGCAAAAAACCCTCTGCATCAAGTAAGAAAAGCAAAAAGTGATCTGCACATAACACAATGTGGTGTGTCTGGGTCCCCACCTTTGTACTTCGATAATTGTTCCCTGTGCTGACTTAACAAGCCAATTGCTCCATTGCCTGATCAAAGAACAAAGGCGATAGAGGGTAGCCTTGTTGAGTGCCCCGCTCCACCCTATAGCTTTCTGAGAGGATGCAACCGGTCCGTATCCTTGCCAAGGGGTCTGCACATAGTAATTTGGTCCAGGCCACAAATCCCTGCCCCAGCCTGAAATGTAAATGAAATGCAGAGTCACACTGTAGAGGAAGGCCCATTCTAGGCTCTCAAAAGGCTTCTCGATGTCCACAGAGAAAATCACTGTGGCCTCCATGTCATATGTATCCACCCCAAAGAATGTAAGGAACTTATAAATATTAAGTTCTGCATTGCGCCCTCGGATGAATCTTGCCTGATCACAAAATCTATGAGGGTAGGCATATGATGAAGCAGTTGAGCAGCTAGGATCCTACTCAGAATTTTGTAATCGATGTTCAGCAATGACAATGGCCAGTAGGCCTTCTTGTCGTGGGCCAACTTAGCTGGTTTCAGCAGGAGGACGATCAGGGCCTTTGGTGTTGTGGGTGGCAGTATGTTGGCATCTCTAGCTACTTTATAGAGGTTCACTAATTTCGGGGCCAGGTCCTCCACATTGGTGGAATAGAATTAGACAGGGAACCCATCCGTGCAAGGTGTTTTTGTTTTGGGTCATGGCCTTTATAGCTGCACAGCTCTCCTGGAGCATGATATCTCCCCCAGTGCATCTGCCTCCGCAGGTGTGATAGTAGGGAAAGCCACAGGCGCCAGAAAGTCCTCAATATGTGAAATATTATGTGTAAAATGAATTCCAAATTAATGTCCTGTTAATGGTGGATGTAGGTTCCAGCTGTTCTTCACCTGATTCTTCCCTTTCCCCTGTCTTGTCTCAAGCCTTCTACTCTTTCCCTTCCTCAGACTCTTGTTTGTTGCCATGGAAGTTGAAAGCCTAAGCATTTGAAAGAAGAGTCTTTAACTTCATGTAGCAGAAGCTGTTCAAAGTGGGAAGCCACTCTGAAGTCATATTCCTTACCTTTGGCGTCTTTTCACAAATGGTGTTCACTGCATTTAGTGCCTCCAGTCTCATATCTTTTACCAGCTATTCTGCAATGTCTGTGGGACTTAATCTAGCCTTCTGTACTTTGAACATTGTGTGGTTCGGGATTAAGGCATTGTGTGAGTATAACACTTCATTTTTTGGTCATTGATATCTTAGTTCCAAGATTGTTTAAGAGTTTTTCTTGATCTAGGCCTCCCTCTCATCCTAAAGCGTCACCGTGGGGGCCTTGCCTTAATAATTGATCTCTTCAGTTCCATCCCTTTGTAAGAAAGTCACCAGAAATAAGAGGATCAATGTGGCTTTCCTGGTGCATCACATCAGACCCCAGAGTGGGAAAACCTTCAGTACTGTTATGGTGTCCTTTTTAGGTCTCGGCTAGCGAACGCTCTGCACATGCGCAGTCTCGCTGGCGAGATTTAATGACTCTGAGTAGCGAGGGTAAACCCCGCCCCTCTTCTCCATTGGCTGGCTTCCTAAACGGCGGTCAGCCATTAGAGAAGAGGTCTCAGTGACGTCATTCTCTCGCTCTAAGCCCCGTCTTTTTCGGATTGGGGGCGTGTTTTTGACTGACAACGTCACTAGTAGAACAAAACTAAAAAACACGCCCCCCAATCTCAAAAGGACGGGGCTTAGATCGAAAGAAGAACCATTTGTCTCTAAGCCCCATCCTTTTCCGACTGGGGGGCATGTTTTTGATTGGGGGGCGTGTTTTCTAGGATGTAAACAACAATCTGAAAAGGACGGGGCTTATTGACAAATGGCGAGCGCTCGAGGGCTTGTTGTTCAAGTGGCAAGTAGTAGTCTTCAGTCCGACTGTAAACATCACAACATATAGAGATGATCATGGCTTCAGACATGTAGCTGTTACCATTGTTTACATTAAAGAACATAAATGTCTCTGTTAATGCCAGAATCAGCCGCGCAGGCGTTTGAACTTCAAATTTTTTGCTGCGGATAAAATGGCGGCTTTTCCGGTGTCGGAAATAGTCATCCCTTGGTAAATGCCCAAAACAAACAGGGTCAGTTGACACTTCTACTTCTGGGTCATAATCGCATGCCCATAAGAAAGATGGCGACCTTGGCCATAGCGATATGGGGTGGGATCATTGGAAGTCACTCCCTGTTACGGCCCTGCCAGAGTAAAAGATGGCGGCCGTGGGGGTGCTGGAAACGGTGGAGAAGCTGCAGGCAAGATTGACCGGTGGCGGCGAGCCTAAGAAGGTAAGCACCGGGGCGACACAAAGGAGAAACATAACCTGGGGAGGGAAGGAGAAGGATTGGCTCCGAGATCAAGGCGAAGACGGGGCAATCTGAGGAGCGGGTGGTTGACGAACATAAGAAGGAAGGTATTAGAAGTGAAGAGAAGAGCAGTTAAGGTAGTATTGGGAGCAGTAGGAGAAAGAGATTCGATGGAAGGTTGCAGCAGAGAGACTGTAGAAGAGTGCATAATAGTGAAGAGGGCAGCGAAAGGAGGTCAGTGGGATCATGAGAAGGAGATTCCTGGGATTTGGGATTGGAGTTCCTGTGACATTAAGAGTAAAGTGAAAGAAAAAAATCCCTTGGGATAAATCCTATTTGAGATAGATCTCAATGTTCACACAACGCATACACATATGCACTTCATATCCACACCTACTTCCATTGGACCATATGTAATAGGGAAAGCAACATATACACAAGAAATATCAAAGAAATATCACATATATTTATTGTTCGTTTGTATACAAAATATTATAATTAAAAAACACATAAATTCATACAGTTCATAACACCAAAACAATGTAAAAATATTTTTTATAAACACATTAAAAAGTCAATCTCTATAGGCATGAAAACTTCAAGAGTGAAACCCTAACAGCTAGACAGATAAATTGGTCTTAACATTCTACAATTAGCCTTCTTGCCCCAGTGCTAGAGACAGGATTGTGTATCAAAATGTAGCGTCAACGCGTTTCGATGTTTTTTTGTCTTATTAGTCCATCTTTATCAAGACCTCAATTTTGTGCACTCTTTCTTATGTTGAAGGTTTTCATGCAAAAACCTAAAATGAGATACGGTCAATGTTATATTTGTTCTCTCACACCACATGGTATAATGCATCTGAGGCCCCATTGCCACCCTCCCGATGTATCAATAGTAAACAGAAAGAATTTTTTTTTTCATTTACTGATTGTTGCATGAACCAACTGTGGCTATTGGGGATCGTATCCCTTTAGTTGTATTCATAGACCATCCCACATTTCATCACAAATTTAAGAATAATACAGTATAAAATACAATAAAGAACTAAAATTAACAAGAATGTGCTTCCCTCTAGATATGGTGTCCCTGAGTGATGTGGTAGTGTCCCCGAGTGATGTGGGGGTGTCCCCGAGTGATGTGGTGGTGTCCCAGAGTGATGTGGCAGTGTCCCTGAGTGATGTGGCGGTGTCCCTGAGTGATGAGGTGGTGTCCCTGAGTGGTATCCCCGAGTGATGTGGTGGTGTCCCTGAGTGATATGGTGGTGTCCCTGAGTGATGTGGTGGGGTCCCAATGTGATGTGGTGGTGTCCCTGCTTAATGTGGAGGGCATTGCGATGTATGACACGCAGCGCAGGAAGGCCGTGAGACCCTGCTCACGCACACTGCTGCAGGACTGACAAAGTGGGAAGGCAATTAGCACACGTGGGAGGCAAAGGTCTCACGAACACCTGGTGGCATTTCATATACCCCGGGTGCACAAACAAGTGGTGCAGTGGAGACGGAATTCGGTTGAGGATACCCAGCACGCCGACAGCACGCCGACACAGTGACGCAACACCACCACAACACCACGGAGAACCACCAAGCTGCCAAAAAGCCACAGGAGAAGCCCACAAAGACCGCCGGAGAGGTGCAGGGCCAACCCCAATGCTAGTCAGCAAAGACAATAGAGCACATCCGCACTCAAAATCACTCTGGGGGAAAGTAATCCAGGTACTCTACCCTCAATCACATGCCAGAGACACCAAAATGGCTGAAAGGGAAAAGCGGACCCAACTAAAGAAGAACAAGAACGAACCAGGGCCTGCTGACTCGCCGAGCTCTGGGGGAGATTGACTTTGGTGCCCCCTCCTATGACTATCACCTACCCAGCCGGACTTCGGGCTAATGCGCCTGTGTCTCTCCTGACCTTACCTTCCCCCTCCCCCTTCCCCCAACCCTCCCTCCTCTCTGCTCCTACTCTTTCCAGCTTCTGTCCTCTACCCTCACATGCCCTTGCCCTTTGTCCCCACCCGGTTTTTCTGTGAACCTCTTCCCTCTCCACTTGAGACTGCTCTATTTTGTCTGATGCCCGATGGAGCTACCTGGTTTAGCTATAGGGGAGATGGGCTGTGGATTCCCTCCTTGATCGTCACCTACCCAGTCAGTCTTAGACAGACTTCCTTTCGTCTCTACGGTTGTCTCTTCCCTTATACTCACTTTCCCTCCTCCCCTACACTCCACTACTTTCTCTCCCCTTTCTCTCCTCCCCTAATTGTATTGCTGATTGTTTGATATAATGTCTACTTGTTGTTCTTTTTCTGTTATATTGTTGAACCACATTGTTGCACTTCCTTTCGTCTCTCCTGTCGTCTCCTCCCGCATCCTCCCTCTATTTATGTCTCTCCCTCCCTCCTCTCAATGTATTGAGACCAAACTATTTTGTCTGATGCCCGATGGAGCTACCTGGTTTAGCTATAGGGGAGATGGGCTGTGGATTCCCTCCTTGGTCGTCACCTACCCAGTCAGTCTTAGGCAGACTTCCTTTCGTCTCTACGGTTGTCTCTTCCCTTATCCTCACTTTCCCTCCTCCCCTACACCCCACTACTTTCTCACCCCTTTCTCTCCTCCCCTAATTGTATTGCTGATTGTTTGATTTAATGTTTACTTGTTGATCTTCTTCTGGCAAATTGTTGAACCACATTGTTTCACTTCCTTTCGTCTCTCCTGTCGTCTTTTACTGCATCCTCCCTCTATTTATGTCTCTCCCTTCCTCCTCTCTCAATGTTTTGAGACTGAACTATTTTGTCTGATGCCCGATGGAGCTACTTGGTTTAGCTATAGGGGAGATGGGCTGTGGATTCCCTCCTTGGTCGTCACCTACCCAGTCAGTCTTTAGGCAGACTTCTTTTTGTCTCTCCTTATTGTCTCTTCCCTAGCTCCTATCCTCTCTTCCCTGAATCTCTCCCCTTGCCTGCTACTCTGCCTACCCCCCTGTCCTCTGTGCCCTTTGACTAAGCACTCCTTCTCCCCTTGCTGGGGAAAGATCCAATATTTATACTCTGGAGTCTCAGCGAACCCGCTGAGTGAGTCCACTGCGCCAAGGGAGCCACTCACACTTGAGGTATGGTATGGCACCCCTTGCCAAAGCACTCCCTCTTCCCTTTTTGGGAAAGGATCCAGTATGTAGGCCTTGGAGTCTCAGAGACCCCTCTGAGAGAGTCGACTGCATAAAGGGAGCCTCTCACAATAGAGATCGGGAAGGGATACCACTTCCCCTGGGATCACAGCTTACTGGACTTTGGACGTTGCCTTGACTCGTCTACCGGTTTGTGTCCCCGTCACCCTTCCCCTCCTCTCCCCATGCTGTCTCTCTCACCCTCCCCTCCTCTTTCCTGCCTTCATTATCTGTCTACTTCCCCTACTCCAACCCCCCTCCCCTGAATCTCTCACCTTGCCTTCTTTTCCCCTTACGTATTTGTGCTTATTGTTTGACTCGACCTTACAAGTAACTATATTGCCATGCTCTAAGAATTGTGTAACATTTGTAACGATGTAACCTGTAACTATGATCTGATGCTCATGTAAAGAGCTCTGATACCTCCGGGTCTAGCCAGCGCTATATAAAACTTTGGTGGTGTCCCAATGTGATGTGGTGGTGTCCCTGAGTGATGTGGTGGTGTCCCTGAGTGATGTGGTGGTGTCCCTGAGTGATGTGGTGGTGTTCCTGAGTGATGTGGTGGTGTTCCTGAGTGATGTGGTGGTGTTCCTGAGTGATTCCCTGAGTGATGTGGTGGTGTCCCTGAGTGATGTGGTGGTGTTCCTGAGTGATGTGGTGGTGTTCCTGAGTGATGTGGTGGTGTTCCTGAGTGATGTGGTGGTGTCCCAATGTGATGTGGTGGTGTCCCCGAGTGCTGTGGTGGTGTTCCCGAGTGCTGTGGTGGTGTTCCGAGTGCTGTGGTGGTGTTCCCGAGTGATGTGGTGGTGCCCCTGGGTGATGTGGTGGTGCCCCCGAGTGATGTGGCGCATGGGCAGATTGTGTGTTGAGCTGCAGGGAAGGGGGTCTGTAAGGTGTGGCCAAGTGGTGTTAGCTGTGTGTAAGGGGGTCGGTGATGTTTGGCGAAGAGGTGTGAGCTGTGTGTGCATTAGGGGGAGCAGCGGAGGAGGGTCAAGAGGCTGTGGAGCAGAGGCAGATTGTGTGTCGAGCTGCATGGAAGGGGGTCTGTGAGGTGTGGCGAAGTGGTGTGAGCTGTGTGTGCGTTAGGGGGGGAGCACCGGAGGAGAGACTAGAGGCTGTGGAGGAGGGGCAGATTGTGTGTTGAGCTACAGGGAAGGGTCGAAAGTATGAGTGTAAGCCTCTTAGCCAAACAAGTTAATTGTAAGAAATAGACCAGGAGTGCGTGCGTGCAGGACGCCTTTTAAATGTGTGTAGTTATGAGCTGTGTGTGCGTTAGGGGGGAGCAGCGGAGGAGGGACAAGAGGCTGTGGAGCAGGGGCAGATTGTGTGTTGAGCTGCAGGGAAGAGGGGGTCTGTGAGGTGTGGCAAAGTGGTGTGAGCTGTGTGCATTAGGGGGAGAAGCGGAGGAGGGAGGAGAGGCTGTGGAACAGGGGAAGATTGTGTGTTGAGCTGCAGGGAAGGGTCGAAAGTATGCGTGTAAGCTTCTTAGACAAACCAGTTAATTGTAAAAAAAACTAGAGATGCTTTGGTGTGCAGAGGTCAGTGGACCGGTCAGTATTCCTAAAGATATTTTGTGCACGGAGACCTGGGGAGTATTTCTCGCACTGTGCCCCTTTAGAATGATGCTTAGGTGTACCGAGCCCTCCTGGGGTTTGGGTGAACTGAGAGCTCTGTGGAAGGTAATGGGCACAGGCGACGGAAATGTTTTATTATTCTCAGTCTGAGTACTAAGAATGCCAGACTCACTTTGAGAACAAGCAGCCCTGAGGCAGCATCTGTGATTCATTAGACAGTGGCTGTCATGAAGCCCTGCAAATGGCTGGGAGAGTCTTATCAGCAGGCCTTAGGATACCTGCTAGAAACACACACACTCTCACCGGACACACCGGGTCCAACACACATACACTATTGCACTCACACATACACTATTGCACTCACACACACACTATTGCACACACACACACACACACTATTGCACGCACACACACCATTTCACGTACACACATAATGCACGCAAGCAAATGGAACTGCTTACATCAAAGTATAACGAGAAGAGGATGAGCCTCGAGGCACAGCTTGAAGGGGAGGCAGCCTTGAGAGCGACAATTAGGAGAAGACTGGAGTGATGGGATGAGGGGTGAGAGAGACAGGGAAGGACAAGGCAAACAAGCATGCTTGTGTTTTTTGTTGCAAATGTGTGCATGGCTTAGGAAGTTGAGCGCTTGCTGGTGACAATTAGGATAGTCTAACGTGGAAGGGGTCGAATCCAGGAATTATGTTCCCCGACCCCGTGCTACTCATGTTCACATGTTCATACTTATCATATTAGTATAAAGAAGAGGGTAATTACACCTTCAATTAAGAGCACCTAGAATCGTCAGATGTGGGGTATGAAGAGCTAAACAACAAAATTTGAAGTAAAGCTTCCTCGTCGCCCACTTCCCTCTCACACTAAACTGAGAAGAGCTCTGAGTTTATAGAATGCCATTTTCCTCCCCACTGTCCTACTGTTTTGTGAGATCACAAACATGACACCAGTATTATTAGCCCGATCAGTGTTCTTTAGTCAAAGCAGTGTTTCGTTGCAGCTGCAGGCAACGGTACACAGAGACTGGCCGTGGATGATATAACATTTACTCATCTTCAGCGTCTCAACATTTATTACATAAAATTTCCACTCCGACTGCCTGCATGTTTATTCATTTACTTAGAAAAGCATGGAATTCAAGATTTTGGTGTCCTTTAATTGCTAGCTGGAGGTGGCTCATAATAATTATTAGTGTATAAGAATGAAAGGGGTGAAGTGGCAATCAGAGGGCTAGGCGCTTTTGTACCAGTGAATAACAGGGCCGGACTGGCCAAAGCGGGCACCAGGCAATCCCCCGGTACGCCGCACGGGTAGGGTCCGGTTTTGGGCCCATGGGGGCCGTTTTTGTTGCAGGGCCGTTTTTGCAGCATAGCTGCAAAATCGGCCCTATACCAAAATCGGCCGAAAACCGGCCCCAACAAAAAGCTCGGCGGCACCTCCAACCCCTCCGAGTGGGGAGGGGGGGCCGGCCAAGCACCTTGCCAGGGCCGGTTGTGGTTCCCAGTCCGGCCCTGGTGAATAATAACTCGAGAGCTGCTCCGTCTCCGCCTCTGGGAGGGTTGCTTGCTCGGCGAGTTTAGAGGCGTGGATTCAACAGGTCAGGAGTGAAAGATTGCACTGGGTTCACTTGTTATGAACCTTTCATGTGTCTCTATGAAATGGCTGCTTACGTTCTGCCGTAAAAATGCATTTCAAGTCAGTACATGGAATGCATTTTTGCAAAGCTTTTTCATTTGTGCTTGAAGGGCGAAACATCAATTCATTGCTGTTACAACACAAATACAGGATCCCTGCAAACAAACTCGCAAACAGAGGCTGGAAACAATTAAAAACAAGACATCAGCGTTTAGTTGCTTTAGCCGTGAAATGGATCCAAAAAAAAAAAAGTTTGTGAGTGGTACCGCGCGCGTCACTGCGAGCATATGTCTTCAATTATGGCGGCCGAGTCTGGCCGCCATAATTGAAGACAAATGGGCTTTGGTGCTCGTAACAGACACCAATAGGCCATAGGCGGAGCTACGCGACTGCCTATGGCCTATTGCGTGTTCTGTTATAAAACAGCACGCATGCAAAACCCAATCAAAATGTACCTTGAAATGCACATGCACAAGCTATGTGGAATTTCAAGATCCATTTTCGAAACCCTAGTAAAAGGGATTTTCGCTCGCATAGCTTGCGAGCCCTAAACATGTATAAGAGGTTATCTGTAATTTTCTCTAAGGAGGACACAATTGCATGCACAACCCTAGCTTTTCCCAGTAAAGGTGACAAAGCATCATGTGCAGTCCTACTCATAGAACCCATTTCTGCCCAGGCTTCAGTTCTACCAACTGATCAAAAATGCAGTTGGAACACAATGTCACAGGAGCTCACTCTCTGGGAGGCACTGTAAGGCCAGAAGGCTGCCCTTCACACAGAAGCTTAAATAATGTAGGCCTGATTCACTCAAAAAGTACTAAACCTGCACTTGTACTAGTACTTCTATAAAAAAAAGTGGAGATTTACTACTTTTTGCAATTCACAAATATTCACAATTTTACGCTTGGAAAGCAGCACCATTCACAGGTTTCTTTGCATACTACTGAGAGCATTGTGGCATTCGTATACATTGCTGTTCCGTGGGTTAGTACACAAAGTGCAATTCTGCAATGGGAAAAGGCAGCCCTGTTGTGTGGTTGCCCTTTCCCAACCATCCCACGAAGTTTGGGGATGGTCTGTTCCCCTTCCCATCCTGAAAGGCGATTTATTCCAGCCCTTTTTTAAGCACATCTCTGGCCGTTTCTTGGGTGGGAAAGGGTCATAGAGGAGTTTGTGAACGGTAACAAACTCACAAGGCAAACTATGCTTTGAACAGCCCAAAGGTTTGGGGTTGCTACTAATTAATTGAATGCACTTGTGACTTGCAATTTTGCAGTAGTAAATAAATATATGCAAGTGATAATTTTTTATTCTTGGTTTATTGAAATTTTTAAGTGTAGTGTTAAGCTCTTCCTCAGATTGGTGAGACGAAGGCACTATGTGCTTTTAAAATACCCCTCACACACTAAGAATCCCTTAGTGTCATGCTTCATCATTGGGGTCTTCCCGTCCCTCTATGGGGCGGGGCGTGCTGCGACCTACGGATTACGCGGGAGCACTATTTTCATGATGAAAGACTATGTGTTAGTGCAGTGTGGGTGTTGTCAGTGAAGTGTAGTCTTTCATCACAAAAATAGTGCTCCCGCGTAATCCGTAGGTCGCAGCACGCCCCGCCCCGTAGAGGGACGGGAAGACCCCAATGATGAAGCATGACACTAAGGGATTCTTAGTGTGTGAGGGGTATTTTAAAAGCACATAGTGCCTTCGTCTCACCAATCCGAGGAAGAGCTTAACACTACACTTAAAAATGTCAATAAACCAAGAATTAAAAATTATCACTTGCACATTTTGATAGAATCTTTTTGTTTAACTGGATCTATAAGGAGGGTGATTCTATCAATTCCTCTATACTTCCTCTATTGTTTTGGAGTAAATAAATATATAGCTAGAAGGTATGTGTTGTGGATACCAGGCAGCAGGAAATCCACTCTTCATGATCTGAATTGCTTTGTGAACCAAATCCTAAATTTTGAACAGAAGAGTAAGATTGTTACTTTTAAAAATGGCATCTGAAAACAATGTATCATTCATTTGCATTGGTTCGTGTTTTTTTTAGCCAGGGGAGTTTTCCAGAGAGCACACAAGTGAGTTTCCACAGCCTTGAAAATTAAACTAATTCAAAGAGAAAACGGATTGCATTACTTGAGGCCGGAGATTGTAAAATGTTCTACTTCCAAGTTCATTACTGATCGCTATACATTTGGGACACCTTCAGAATAAATTTGGGTGATATTGGAATAACGCTGGTGTAACTTGCGTAATATCCAGCATTTCACGTTACGACTTTTAAGCGAAATTCTGAAAAATTACGGCATTGCATCACATGGCATAATTGTGGGTCACTCTGGTAAAAAATCCTATAACAGGAGCACTGTAACCCCTCAAAAGGATGGAGCACAAACAACTATTAACAGCCCTTGTGTTTTGTGCTGTTGTTTAGCGGAAAGTGTGTCATCACGTCAGTTTTGCACAGAGGGAAGCACTTCATGCTCAAAAAAAGTGCAAACTAACAGATTTGCACTTCACATCGTTTCCTGTCATTTTCCTGAAATTTCACATAATTGCACAAAAGTAAATTATGCAAATTTTACACCCCCTTAATTAAGAAGTGTTCATTACTTTTTCATACTTTGCATTTGTCTATTTCATCTTGTCCTCATCGCGGAGGTCACAGGCAAGTCTAGGTCAGCGCTTAATTCTGCCCCTCCTCTTGAAGGCACCTCAACGTGGAGAACGTTCTCGTGGTTTGTGTTTTGTGTTTTGTGTGATGGGGTAATAAGTGTGTAATGCGAGAGTGTGGCAAGAGAATAATGACAAGCCTCATGTCCTAGAAATGAAACTGCATAGGTCTATCCGTAAATATGTTGTTTCGTTGCCCTTCAAGAGAACCGTTCTACTGCCCCCAGACACTCTCACAGATATCGCTTGGGAGAATGGTGATAGCATAAACTACATGCAGAAAATTCAAGCCCTTCATTGGCTTTCTTATTGTTAATTCTCGGCAAACATGTTTTTCCCTGCGTTCTATAATCTTTTGCAGATGCATACAGTCCAATAGCGGCTGCTATGGGGCAGTAATGGTGAGACGGGGCAGTTAAAAAAAAGATGAGGAGGAAAAAAAAAGGAAAATTTAAATGACCTTCCAAGCAGCCGCCTCGCCTCCATCCTTCTGTCCACGACACAGGAAACAGGAAGCACCCATGCTTCCATACTCCCCAGCCAATCACAACGCTGCCGTCCCCAGCATGACAGCAGCATCGTGATTGGTCTGAGTGCCATGGTTTGACCCTCAGACCGGGGCTGGGCGGCTGTGCATGTTCTCCACACAGGCTGTGCAATACAGCAGTTGGTGAACTTGCTAAGTGCGCATGCCGGTTTGGCCAGCCCAAGATGACCAGCCAAAGAGTCATGCTCACTTAGAAAGTGCCTACCATTCCTTCCCGTGCTCTTTGAGCGGTCAAACCCTGCCTGACCCGCACTGCACCCTCAGAGCCACTAAGCTTAAAATAACATGGTTTAATTATCATTCTATTTTCCCTGTGGAGCAACGCTTCTCCACCTTAGCAGAGGAGCCGCCGCTGAAACAGTCATGGTGGACTTTGACACTATTGTACATAAATAGGATACACAGAAGGCTCATTTCGTAGAATGCATCTCCCTCTATTGTGCAAAAATTATTTTAAAATTTTTAATGCTTTGACGTATTGATGGAAAACATGGAATGAAGGCACAGTAACTGGACTATCAGTGTGATGTCATGTTGAATAGACATTTTAGGATCTAAGGAAACGTATAACAAATATAGGGCTTTTTTTCTAGATCCTTGATCTTAAGACCTCTTTCTGGAATTTAGATTCTAAGAGGCACTCTTGTCATGCAGTTGCAGCATGCTTATCTCACAAGTGTTTTCTGAATATTTAGGCCATCAAACTGATTATGAACTCTATTAACCACTGGGTGCAACACATTCTTTGAGTAGTTTGGTGAAGAATATTGAGAAGTGAGCCACAGTCAGTTAGTACCAGGGTCTCATGCAGTGCTTAATTTGCAAGGGCTGTAGTCAGGGGGCAGTGGCAGCACTCCAGATTTACAGATGTTTGGTCAGCCATGGAGACCGGCCACCATTGAGGAGTTGGCAGTGATGCCAACGAGCGTCTCGTGACTCCGCATCTCCGGCCCCTCCACCTGCTATTACGGTCCCTATTTAGGTGGAACCTTGAGGCAGTTGGTGTATTTTGGTGTGGGCATGGATATAATTGTTTACACTTATATACATACCAACCCTCTATGAGTAACAAATAGGGTATCTAGGTCCTGACAAATTGCCCCCATCTTTATGACACACAAAGCATGAAACATGTTGATCATTATCCTGACTCATAACGCTTGACAAGACCATTAACAATCTCTCTATGCAGGCATCACAGATTTGAATACAGCGAGTTCCTATAGTTATTTTTAACTTTATCCACTCCACTCTACTCAATATTGTGCATACACCACAGTTCCCACACACACTCACTTCAGCTGTGGTTGAAACCACAGGTAAAAGATCTCTGGCAAAGACCCCCCTGTGGGGCCCATTGGACATTGCGGCACCTGCCCAATGAGGAGCTGCCCTTGATGAAGCATGATACCCCTCAGGGTGTGTGAGGGCCCTTGCTTCCTATAGGAGCTATCTCCTTCTCTTTGGATTTCCGAACTAATCTTGCTTCTTCTGTTAGGAACAGCACACCTCGTGAATGATAGTTTATATCTTGAGGCGCGTGTGCCGAGCTTTATTTGCCCCTGGTTTTCCTCCTTGTTTATGTGTTGGGGATAAAGGCTCTACAATTTTCTTAGTGTCATCTCTCTTTATAACACAAGACATCCATTCTGAAAGAAAATCCCTGCCTCATTGAGGCTAGTTGTGTTTAATCAATCAATCAATCAGGGAATTGTAAGTGCACTACTCACCCATGATGGTCTCAAGGCACTGGGGGGGGGATCAGCCACTCCACGTTCTGTCGAAGAGCCAGGTCTTGAGAGCCTTCCTGAAGGTGTTCAGGGAGGGGGCGCGTCTGATGTTGATCGGGAGTTTGTTCCAGGTCTTGGCTGCAATGTAGGAGAAGGCTCTTCCCCCTATTCTGGCTCTGTGGATGAACGGAGTTTGACGAGGGCAAGGTTGGTGGAATGGAGGTTTCTTTTAGATACGGGGAAGGTATTGGTCCTGTGTTGTGGATCCAATTTTAGGCTTGGGTGAGTAACTTGATAGTGACTTTTCTCGACGGGGAGTCAGTGGAGGTTCCGTAGGTGTTGGCTGATGTTCTCGTGTTGGGGGTGTCAAGGATGAGTCTGGCACTGGTGTCCTGTATCGTCTGGAGTTTGCGGAGTAGGGACTTGTTGATGCTGTTGTAGAGGGCGTTTCCGTAGTCCAGTCTGCTGGTTATTAGTGTGTGGGTGACTGTCTTACTTTACTTGGGGGGGGGGGGGGGGAGATCCATTTGAAGGTCTTTTCGGAGGATGCCCATGGTGTTGAAGCAGCTGGAGGCGATGGCGTTGACCTGCTTGTTCAAGGAGAGAGAGGAGTCGAGTATGATGCTGATGTTTCTGGCGTGGTCCATGGAGGTCGGAGGGCTGCCGAGGGTGGTGGGTCACCAGGTGTTGTTCCATGCTAAGGGGGTGGTTCTGAGTGCAAGGACGTCTGTCTTCTCTGAGTTGAGCTTCAGGCAGCTGTTGCTCATCCAGGATGCAACGTCCTGCATTCCTTCCTGGAAGTTGAGCCTGGTGGTGGTGGGGTCCATAGTGAGGGAGAAGATGAGCTGGGTGTCGTCAGCGTATGATACTATGCTGAGGCCGTGCTGTCTGACGATGGTGGCGAGGGGGGCCATGCAGATGTTGAAAAGGTTTGGGCTGAGCGATGATCCCTACGGTACTTCGCAGTTGATTTCCGTGGGCTCGGAGAGGAAGGGTGTCAGTCTGATTCTTTGGCTTCTGCCGATGACACACGCGGATCCAGTCGAGGGCGGTTCCTTGAATTCCGCCGTCGTGTAGTCTGGCGGAGAGTGTGCGGTGGGAGACTATGTTGAATTCTGCTGACTGTTATGATCTGGAGAAAGCTGAATATACAGCATCACTGGTAACTAACCAAACTGTGTCTAAACAAGCACAGACTATGCCATTAATGCTACAGAATTCACAGAGGCTAATGGAGTGCATATGGCAATTGTTGTTGGCCATGAGTGTCCTTTCCATGTGTTAGCTCACATCCATATCCAGCTGCTAAAGGGATAAAACATCACCTGACCCGAGACCCTGTGACCTCTTCTGCTCCTGCTAGATCACTATTCCACAAGGTCCCAAATAGTTACAGATTCAAGTGTTTTTCTGTCCACATTGGATCTAGGTAATGTTTCCATACAAATTTAAACTTGCATGAAATGTGAGAGTCTTATATAATAAATGGATTGGACATGCCAACAACACATCAATGAGACCCCTCCAGAAAGGTGTTGTTTCCTATTGACGTAATAACTTTGATTTACAAGAACTTATTTCTTGTTGGGCACACCGAACCACACTTCTGTCATTCTAAGCACTGTAAATAACAAATGTCAACTATAACCCAATTTGATGTTACTCCGTTTACCAACCTTAGAAGAATAGAGGGCTGAATCTGTCAAGCCTGGTTTCAGTCTTGTGATGATTGCAGATGACAGAGGCAAGCATTAACCTGCTGAGCCGTCTTGCCCATGTAGTCAAGAATGTTTTTGATACTCACATCTGATATTATTTAAGTGGATAAGAAAAGGCAGAGAGTTAACAACAGAGCCCTTCCTTCTTCACACAAGTTTATTCTTGTAATTCACGGTCACAAATTAGGCTACCCTTTTGCATTTCTCAGACTGGTTGAATGCCTTTTTGCCTTGGGCCACAGACTTGGGGGCATCTCAGGCAGTCATGAGGCGCCTCCAACTGGTACAGAACGCGGCAGCGAGGCTGCTCTGTAAATGCAACAGGAGAGATCGCATGTCCAGCCATTTAAAGGCAATCCACTGGCTAAAAATCGACAACAGGGTCAAATTCAAGACTCTCAGCCTCATACACAGGATAAAGTGGGGAAAAGCTCCCAAATATCTCCAGACCCTTGTGCACACCTACATGCCTGCCCGATGCCTGAGATCTTCCACTCAAGGCCTCTTTACTGTTCCTAAAGTACATCGGGTAAGGATGGAAGGCAGATCTTTCTCCCTCCTAGGCCCAAGGCTCTGGAATTCCCTTCCCCAACTGCTTCGTCTGGAAAATAGGTACCCTCACTTTCGCAAAGCCATCAAGACCTGGCTCTTCAACCAGTGACCACCTTTGGTCCTCCTTCTGCAACCCTTTCTTGTCTCTCCGGTTCAAAACTCTGCTGAGCGCCAGGAAGCCCTTTTTGGGTATCTGTCGCGCTCAATAAGCCCAATAAATAAATAAACTTTAAAATGATTTATCCTGGTACTTAGGGCCACCTAATCCAATCCTTTTTATTTAAGGAAACTGAGACCTTCTCAAATTAAAAAATTCTAGCTCCATTATTGTAAATGCCCCACTTGATTCATAGGTGCTCTTTAAGAGCACAACAGGCTGGAAAGTTGTGAAAATACTGGAAACATAAAAAGTTATCCCACAACGTCATGTAATCTTCATATACCTTCAAAATAACTCGCAACAAGCACTCCATAGGTAAATGTCAGTCTTTGTTAGACCTCCGGGACTAATGGGCAGGTGTACAAAACCATTTAGAGGTCGCTAATGTCCCAATCTTAGAATGGAGCATTTACGACTACAAAAACCTTTTTTCAATGTAAAAAGGGTGCATTGCGGTTCAGTAACAAGTTTGCAACCAAATACCTTTTCGGTATTTGAAAGTGGTGTCACTTCCAAATTCCAAATCGGAATGGTATGTATTAATGTTTTGAGACCACATTCCAGTCGCAAAACATTAATCTTTGAACGACTACAAACTTATAATGGTAACATTAGCAAATGGAAACAATTCCTCTTGGGATCCCTAAACCCTTTGAGAATGTAAGCCAATATTTTTTAAGAGCAGGCAGTGGTTCTGCCTGTTCTTATAAAATGAAACGTAAATGTTTCATTTTCTTTTTTGAAACGCATCTCGTTCTCTTCAGTACATCTGTTCCAAAGAACTTTCCGCTTTCAAGAAATGCAAGAAAATAAATACAAGGATATAAAACTTCACACGTTAAGCACGAAGTTTGTGGAACAACGGCGTCTGTGGTACAGCAACTCGCACAGCTCGGTCCTCCAGTCCCACATTTAAGAAAGGAGCTTAAGCACATCTCTTCAAGGAGTGCCTCATCCAAAGTCTACAGAAGTTGCCAAGCTTCGCAGAACCACTCTGGCCTACCAAACGAGAACCCCCATCTCACTGCACTCACCCCAGAATTATTCCTGGTGCCACGATATTTAGTGCTCAATTGCTTGCCCACTAGATTTGCATTTTATAAGCCCCAATATTAATGTGTATGTATTTATAGAAGCCAAAATGCATCCAATTTTTGGAGTTCTCCGGTACCTGTCAGAAAACTAGCTAAAGTCTGGACAGGGCTAGGTAACTGGGGTTCACTGCTCTCAACAGGGAAAAGGGAATTCATAAGGGTTGTGACATATACAACAACAAAGGGGTACGATGGAAATGATAGAAAGACTATCTTGAAGAATAGTTTGTGTGCCCCTAGGAAAGATGTCTTTTTGTGTGGTGAGAACATTTTGCAAGAAGGGGATGAATCTCAAGGAGACACCCAGCAGATCTTATGAAGAAAGAGTGTTTGGTGGGTCTCCATTCTAATAATAGTAGTAACCTCCCAAACATTGGGTGAGAGGGATTTTAGTCAACAGAAGCCACAAAGCCTGGTACCATTGTCTCCATTAATGTGAAATAGCCAAGGCCAATTCACGCACCTACCTCAAAATACTAAAGAGTATAGTAGATTTGACATTTGTGTTTATTCATGGTACTGAAGAAGGCATTGCTGTCCCAACATTTGGGACAGAATGCTTTAACATCAGACATTAGTGCACAGGAAGCTTAGAATCAATGCAAGAGACATTGGCAGGTGTAAAGCTGCCATTTTTAACAGCGAGTTTGGCTGAGCCACAAATTATTTTAGCCTTCAATAAACGTGGGCGCAGAACATGAAGAGATCTTGATTACTGTTTGTCTGTATGCGGGTTGTGTGGTTTGTCAAGCAGTTCAGAGTGAGTAAACACATCATTGATGCAGTTAGGTAGATTTCTGAAAACAAGTGCCTCTTTAATTTTCCTTCATGTAAAAAAATTGAACATTTTATGAGCAGCAAAATATTGACTAGAACGCGCGAGCAAGCCCACATTTTGTTTACTGCAGCTGTAGATTAGTATCTGATGGGCTCTGGGACCGTATGTGCAAACCAGGCTACCACAGCACCCGGAGGGGTTCAACCGTAACCTATGAGCTACAGAAGAACTGAAGTAATATAGAGATGAGGTCGAGCTTAAAACTCACTTGATTAAGACAATGATATTTAAATAGAGTTCCACAATCCTGAAGAACAAATATATATATAAATCTTTAAATATTTGGGGAAGTTACTGCATGTTAGGTCTTCTATGATATCACAACTCACTCAATGACAACACAGTGTCTACAGGGAACAAGGGTTTTTCAGCTTCCTCCTAAAGGTCAGGTGGTCCACCGTGGTGGGTTAGTGTGTTGGGCCAAGGGAAGTGTGTTGCACGGTTCTACTACCTGTGTTTAGAAGGCTCTACCTCCCCCTCTGTAGGGGTTTGCTACGTCTCAATGAAGGTTTAAAGTCCTAAATGTCTGTGCCAAGGTCCTCTGAAAGCCAAACATTACGGGGTCATGGTGACATTTTAGCGCTTACCAAAGCGTCATAATGTCATCGTAACAGGGTTTACATGTGCAAAGAGCTCTTTTTCCCAGAAGCTGAGTGATAAGATTTGTTTTTTTCCAGTAACCTTCCTACTATTTTTCACCTATTTTACTTTAGGTCACTCCTCTCCTTTCTCTTAGGCTAAGAGGCATTCAAAAGTTCTTTGCTTCCTTCCTTTCTTTATAAGTCTTACCAATCGATTCGTAATGAGTATGAAATCGTATGAAAATACCAAATTAGCATTTTATCCAGTCCTTTTCCTCCATTTCCAATATCCTACCCAAACATACACCCCTCAGCTTGCTCCAACAACTACCTAACAATAACATTTGTGCGAAAGATTCGATATCTTAGTTATCACAGGGGCATCTGGAAAACTTTTCTTGTGCATACTGCATATAATTCATTGGTTGTACTACACCAACCACATCAAAGCATACTCAACATCACCAGCCAATCAGGGAGAAGTACAGTGTCCCTCCACCACTAGCCAGTGTAAACGAAGCAACATTTATGTGATCTATACATAAGTGAAAGGCAACGTCCTTCTTTTTCTGCAGCATTCATACCCTCTATTATATAGTCTGCTTAGACACATAGCCACAGGGTGGTTGTCAAGTATTATATGTAAACGTGCTAGGATCTGCAAGCGCATTCCCAAACCTCTGCTAATATTGAAGCAACAATCCTCTCGAGCAGTCTCTTATAAAACCTTCTGGACACGTTCATTTAAAAAATATATGTGCAGTCACAGACAGACTGCCAAAGTACTGTTGAGTATCCATTGGCACAGAATGGCTTCACAGCGGCATCTATGAGGTTGACATAGCTGGCAAAGATGAAACGATGAGGATGTCTTGAGGATGTTATTGGCAGCTATTAACTGCCAAAGTCAGAATAGATACGATTGAAATGAACTAAGCCAGCAGTTCTTAACCTTTTGGTGCTTGTGAGTCCCCATTGAATCACTACTGGAAGCCGGGAATCCCCGCCTAAACAAATTCTACAGTTTGAGAGTCAAAATAATACATCAAAATACAGAAACAAGTATACATCAAACAAATACATAAACTATGAAATATTACATTTAATTCACTAACAGAAAATGTACAACTATTAAAATTTGAAAAATAAGTGGAAGGTTGGATGTTTTCAAAATGTGGTTTTATTTCTAAATGTGAAGCAATATGCTTGACACTAGCATGTCACTTTGTCTTTTTTCCTCATAGTGCATGCTCTCTTTTTATCGGAGAATACCAGTGCTGCTTCAGTTGAGGCCACCAATCGTCCTTACTAGATTCAGTTACATGTACTTGAGTTGATTCCACAAATCAAGATAAGAATACCAACTTAATTTTTAGCTTCCGATATCGAATTACGTCACACATACAGAGCATGTTCAAAATTTAATTTTCCAATTCTGCTTTTTATGTATATTTACTTTATTAATCTACTAATGTTACGTAATCCTGTAAAGTTGCGCAGGGTCCCTGAGTAGGTGGGGTAGACCCCTATGAATCTCCGGACCTCAGGATAAAAATCACTGAATTAGTAACAGACGTAAAAGAGGCTTGGTGGATATTAGAGCTGACCAGCTACGTATAAAAAAGCGAATATGGCAGACAGCATATAGAATGTCTAAGAGCTACGTGAAGTGAATTTCAAACATTGGCTTATAACCTGGCTCTTTACAAAACCTAAGGAAAGAGCCTTGAGAGAATGATCGGACATCCCCAACTGTGTGCTTCGTGGTACACCGCTGAATATCCAGCGCTAAAGGCGAACATACACACACAGCATTTGGCAAAGAGGAAACAAGAGTGATACATTATTGATAAGATGTTCAGCATGGCTATTTTAGGATCTCTTCTGCTAATAGGCAGCAGTATGTGATCTAAGGAAGACCCTGACAGGAGAAGCATGCCCTGGGGGCATCTGCCTGTCATAACATTGCAGTAACTACTCTATCAGCTGCAAGCCGTGTAGTCGCGACTGGGTTGGAGTGCATTTGGAACAGCGAGGCATCTACAGCTGTTGTCCATTCCAGGGCAGTATTTTAATGTGCAATCTTACATCCACAGATCCATAATGTGGTGGTTGCTGTCAACTTACCATTACTTGTCTGCCAGACCCTCCTAATGTGCTCTTCATATTATCCCCTTAAAAGACTACTACTGTTTGTATAGTCTCCTGCTTGCAGGTGGAACAAAGTGTTTCTTGTTGGCGTAAAGGTTTGAGACGTGCCATAGTTTTGCTTAATGTAAACTACTTGTCTGAATAAAGTTGGAGTTCATAAAGTTATATTTTGCTCATTCTACTTATTCAGTGGTGTAAATGAACACTGTCTCGGGTTAGAAATACATTTCATCGAGATTATGGGAGGAAAAATGTATTAATTATTTAAATTAGGATTGTAGTCGGAATGCATCTGCGCGGGTAGCAAACATGACAGCACTGAAACACAACAAATTTATTCTTTTAAGGGAAATCACTGATCTATAACCAAAGCTTCGCGTCCGTTCAAACATTCTGTCAGGATCCAAGAGAATTAAAGGTTGGAATGAGAGTGGACAAAATAACTGATGAGGATGTGGTGTGGCCTGTGCAAGGTTTCCTAAATCTTTGTTCTGAGACCTTGGTGGGATCAGAAGAGTGTTGTGATCATTGTAAGACGTGGCCAAATTTGCAGTGTTCAAAATGCAGTTGGCGGTGACATGAGAATTCAGGTTAATCAAGGCAACGGAGTGAAGCCGTTGAAATCTCTGGGAATCCTTCATCTTACTTCTCAGTTGTCAGATGTGAAAGCGGAAGTCGAGAGTTTTCTATCAGACTTCACGTCTTGACCAAACTGTGTGGTAATTAACACATCAGTCTATCTTTGTGCCTCAGTTAAGTGTCTTTTAAATATCTGCCTCACATGAAAGTCCTGAAAAGAAGGTAAACCCAGAATACCACGTACCATAACGCAAGAGAGCATTTCCATTGCAGCTTTCCCATACACTTCAGCATGCAATTGCCTCTCTTGCAGGCAAGACAATGACCAGTTTAGATGAAGTCTGTTGGGTTCTTGTGGGCCTACTGTACTGAAACATTCTTCTAGATGAGGTCCAATAAATGATCCCCTTACTGTCTTCAGTCACCGAAGCAAAGGCTCCGCTGCCAGCTGATGAGACTTGAAAGTCTTGGGTCAGAAATACCCACCACAAAGTGAACTAAGGGATCTAACTTTCTTTTAGGAATTTTCCTTGGCGATGTCCTTATCCCTTCATAATTACCACCAAGAATATATTGGAAATAAATAAAGACAAGCAGATTTCCTAAAAAGAAGTTACTTCTAAAGTGGCCTAGGTGAAATATTTCAAAACATTTGTGGTGTGTCAAGCAAGCCAGCCACACCCCTGGGCTGTTGGAGGTTGAGCCATACCGGGAAATATTTTTTACTAGCTCAATTTTACTAACACATTCTAAAAATCTGTGGCAATTACTGTCAATTCTGAAAACACACTGCATGTGGCCTGCAATTTTCATAGCATATGTCCTCACTTCTACAGTTAATAAAATCTTTAATCCGGCCCATGCAATCATTTTGTCTACAAATTTCAGCTTGTAAGTTTATGGAAATGCACACAATTAATTTAAACCTTTAGTTCTAGTGAAGAAAAGAAAAAATCCATCAGCACAACAGCTTTTGGCTTTCATAAAAAGCATTGCTTTTGTCTTGGAACCCCGGCTTTTCATCTTTTTCAATACATATTAAGAGCTCAAGGATCAGTTAGTGATTTTGAACATGGGATCATATAGAATGACATGGCATAAGTCTATATGTTACCATCTCTTGCCATGGATGCCCAAACTTGACAAATAATTACCACACTTAAGCCATGACCAGCATGATAGAAGGGGTAGACACCATCATGCTGTGTATGCCCACAGTACTCCAGAATTACCACCACTATTAACATTACACCAAAGGTGGCCGGCTTACACTGCTCGAGGCAATGCTGGCTCTGCACATCCACTAAAAGTGTGATTGACAGTACAGAGCCAGTAACACAGCCAATCACCATGAGGCTTGTTGGGCGGCCTGGCGGCTTTGAAACAGTACCCTACAGCCTCTGCTGGAGATCTGCCCACTGTCATTTCAAGCCACAGATCTGTAGCAAAGCTGCACAACTCGAGAAGCTGCATGAAGAAAGAAATATGTGGCAAGGCCTGTACACCCACAGGGAGGAGCAGACCTGGAAAGCTTGCCTTCTCAAGAAAGCTTAAAATAGTCTCAGTGCTGCTCTCATTCTCTGCAAAGTAAATCAACTTTTCAATTAGATTTTTAGTTGAGATGAGACTAGAGGAACCTTGGAATGCAACTTATTGTTAGAAATGTGAGACAATAGTGGTTATCTGAAGATGTACATTTCTACCACAACCCCCTTTATTTGAAATTTCCACTGGTGCTACGACCAGGTATATTTTATTGTTTCAATGAACCGTGCGTTCATCAGATAAATACTGTAAAATAAATAAATACATTCATATTTAACTTATTAGAACTACAGTCGCAATGTGTCACATTTATGCCTCTTGGATTTCTGGAGACTCAACCATTTTCACTTTTCACAAAGCGATGTTTTGAAACACGTGCTGGGTTGAGCGTGTTTGAATGAATTTGTTTGTAAATTTCTCATTATTAAACGTATGTATTGGAATGTAACCCAATGGAAAGTGAAAATAGTGTGCTCCTCTACTGAAACTTGGTCTTCTTTGACATTATTTGTCTGATCAGTTCTAAGAGTAGTATTTATTATATTTGAGTTGGTTTCCATTGGTGCTGTGCCTTTTGATGCCTACATGTCTATTTTGATGTTCTGTTTAGCACTTTATATTTTGCTTCAAAGCCCCATCAGGGTGCTTAGTTCTGAATCGTGTACTCTGGGTTTCGGGCATCATATTGGTGTGGCTGGGACATCCCAGAGTGCAGTTTACAGCCAATGAGACAGTAAATGGGGGACAGGGTGGGTTTTGTATGCAGGGGGTGGCCTCTGTGTGGCCAGTAGTGGGATGGTGATGTAGATAGCATACTTGGTGAATGTTGAAGACAGGATGGAGAGACTGGAGAAGGAAGAGAAACTGTAAGTGCAAGTCAAAGGCAGTGTGAGCCCAGCCATAATATGACGCAGTTCTGTTACGCAGCATTCCTTGATAGTGGCACCCCGTAATGTTGTTCCGCAATGGATGGCCTGATTCAACAATTCTTTATTTAACAGCCTTCTTAGGAGAGGCCACAACCAAACTGCAGAAACGTCCTAAATGCTGCAGAAAAGTGGACAAACTGGCATTATGTCCATGCCAGACAGAGAATAGCATATGATAGTCAGGTGTGAGACCAGGTCTCTGTGATGAAACAGAGTACCGTCAGGCTTACTAAACCCCCACAAATTTGAAAACATGAGTGCCTGTGATTTTTCACTTCTACTTGAGGATGAAAACCATTACCCTGGGGTCAAATGCTTCTAAGTGTAGATGGTAACCTGGGACCGGAAAAGCAGCAACAGTTTTGCAGTTCACAAGCAGCTTGTGCTGCCATTACAAGGTACATTTTAACTACTTTTCCGGTTGGTTTTAGGGCAGAACAGGGGCATAGTGTTGCCAAACCCTTCTCAGCATTGAGCCTAGAGACTCCTTCCTCCTCTCGTTAGCTGCATCAGAGGGACGGGTTGATGCTCTGAAGGAGAACAGGCTTACAACAACCTCCTGGACTCTTCTGGCTGGCGTCTGAGCGCTGTCGGCATCCTTACTTATTTCCTCCCACTTACTGAAAGATGGCCAGGTGAGAAAGTGAGGAGACAGGACCCATGGACATTGTGCAGCCTTTGGAAAGCTCGTTCCACCTTATTTTAATGTGGTTTGTATCACCTAGTGAACTTATCCAGCCTGGACCAAGTCCGAGCCCCCTTTACCCTTTGTCCTCGACACTTGTCAGGAGCAGGCCCAACCGCCTAGCCTCAGCCACGGCCCGTGCAGGGCGTTCCACCGGGCGGTGACGTGGGGTGGGGGAGGGGCAGGGTGGGGGGTGTAAAATGTGGAAAACAGACGAATTTTGCAGCGAACGCAACAAAATTCTTTTTTTTTCCGTTACTTACCTGAAATCATCAGTTTCCTGCGTTTTACACCCCCCTACCCTGCCCTTCTCCCACCCCACGTCACCGCCCGGTGGAACGCCCTACACGGGCCGTGGCTGCCTAGCCTGGATAAACCCTTGCCCGACTCGCGGTGTGCAGACGGACTGGTTCACCCAGAGCTGGCATCCCTCTCCTACACAGTGTGGTGTAGCGCTGTCTGACCCCACCCATCCAACAGGAGGAATGGGGATACTGTTTGTGCACCGCACAGCAGCCATTATGTGTTAGGGAGCAGACGGTGGCAGAGGATGTGGCAAGAAGGCAAGCCCACCTAACTAATGAAAAAAGTGACCTACTTGGAAACAATTCGGGGTAAACAATTTGTGTTAAATCAAAGTGAAACAAAACCAATGTAGAGACCATTGTGTCTCAGTCCTTCTGTACTGACTCACTGTACAAAATGAAGTTATCCTACGTGCATCCTGAAACGCAATTCATGTCACTCCTTGTATGCACTCTGCTCAATTATGCCCGCTGACCTGGGGCTCATTGTGTCATTCATCGAACTCAATGCCTTATTGTTGTTACCGCGTACTTTTGACATGGCTCATATTGAAAGTTGATTGTGGTTCAAATATGAAAATGCAGTTTCGCTTGCCCTGGGCACAGGAGAATGTTTCCAAGAGTAGCTTTCTAAAGCCTCCTCCTCCGCCCATAGCTTCCAACTACAACTGCTGAAAAGTACAAGTGCTGATTAAAGCATGACTGCTTATGGAGAGACTTCAAGCAAACTTTTATACTTCAAGTAGAAAGAGTTGCTCAATCTCACTAGAAGTTCTGCCAAGCCGCCTTCTGAAGGCTGTAAAATAATTCATTAGAATTGCCCAATAAGCAAGTAAGGGAAAACTTCCGCCCTCCAATACCACTTCTTGTCTTCCACAGAAAGGAGGACACATTCGTGCTGAAACTTATTTTGGTTCCAGGTTTACTATTTTATCTAGTAAGAAGCTGAGAAGCTTGGGTGAGTGTAAACTCCTTTTTTTTTTTTTTTTTTTTTTTACCAAAGCACAATTTGGGTTTCACCTGGTAAAATTGGGTAAATATGTCCAGGCCAGGAAAGGAGCCATATACATGGCCTTTATTGACCTCTCCTGTGCCTTTGACTTAGTGGATGTAAATAATTTGTAGGACACCATTCGACTTGCGGGAGTTGATTCATCCCTATTGCATATGTTAAAAAGTCTTCCCCAAGACCGAAATATGAGAGTACTCTACTCCCAGTCAGGCGACCAGACTCCCCTCATCCAAGTTACCCCTTGGGTGAAACAAGGCTGCATCCTAGCGCCCTTAGTTATAATAATGTCCTTTACTCCTTTTTATTATTAGAATGTACGCCAAAAGTCCCAAAAATTGGTTCATGCCCAGTCCCGTTTTTTTATATGTGGACAATGCTGTCCTCCTGGCCCACACCACAAATGGTGTGCAAGCTCTTTTGGATGGGTTTCATAGTTTTATGCACGGGTTAAAGCTTAAGGTAAACAATGGTAAATCTTACTTTTTAACATGCGGGCCAAAGACCACCCACTCCCAATTTTTTGCGTGTGGCTTTACACCAATAAAGAAAAAAACGGATTTGGGCATTCTATTTAGCTCCAATTTGAAGTGGGACCGTCTGATTCTTCAAAAATCACAGTCGTTGGAGGGGCCAGCGAATCCCTGTTTAGATTCGCAAAGAAATTAGGACACATCCCCCAAAAGAACTGATAATGCTACACATGAGTAAATGCTTGTCGGTTGGTATATACTGTGCTGGAGTCTGGGGGACATACAACTGTAAAGACCCTCCAGGTAGCAGAAAGCAAGTTTTAGCAAGGCTCTTGGGAATTCCCAGTTCCACATCAAGTTTTATTATTCGTAAAGAAATGGGCCTTGATTTTATAGAAGATAAGGTAGGCTTGGCACCTATTTTGTTGTGGAATGTTGTGGAAGAGGTGTGGCGCATCGACCAGGGCAGCTGACTCCGGAACACAGGGGCTCACGGTTCGATCCCCGGCACCAGCAGCAGGTTAGCCAAGCACCATGTGAATCCGGGCAATAGATCACTTAATCTTTCCGACGGCTCCCAGCGCCTAGACACCCTTAGGGGTAATTGTTTGCGCTTTACAAATGCATCATTTAATTTAATTTCATTAAAATCTGGTCCACCCTGGAGCTAAGCTTCACTTGGGGAATCTCAGAGGATTGTTTGAAACAGACAAACATGTTAGACATCCCTTGGATCAAGTATATAAAAAACACACTTCATGATTTAGGATGAACCTGTGTTTTTGAGAATACTAGTAAGATTGACTCACGCACGAAAGGTCTGGTAAAGGACACATACCATGCCCATAGAGACCAGAAAAAATTGAGAAAACTCTGACCATGGTAAATATCCACAAGTATATCACATTGTCGACTTGTGAAGGAATGGAGCCTTATCTATTATGGATAAAGGCACCAGAACGCAGATTTTTTTTAACCTGCCTCTGAAAAGATATGATTCACTTTCTGGTGGCTTTAACCATTACTGGGACATGATTTGCTTTATTAACCCGCTGCCCATGTGAGTCAATGTCCATACAGTCGACCAAGCACTTTGTTATTCTGCACTTTGTACTTCTCTTTTAGAACCTGGTTTTTATGCCCAATTTTAATACTGAAATGTTTTAAAACTCATCAAGAAGGTTTACTGTTTTTACCACGCTGTCAGTCTCCTAAAATCTGTTTTGCAGTATTGAATTTTATCACACAGGCGAGGGGTTTAAGGGAAAAGTATGCAGCGTGACAGTCACAACGCGACGTAAAGACAATTGATGGTGTGTAACTGAGTAATTTTATCTTTGTGATTTTATTGTGTGTGATCTGTTTGTAACTTGTTTTATCTTGTGCTTTTATGGTCCTTTCGACTGAATAAAGGTTATTTCATTGATTGGTTGACTATTTTATCTAGACAATAACTCACTACCAGCTGGCGTTTAACTTTAGCTTACTCTCTTTTTTTCTGGCATCTGTCTGATACCCATTTCCTGCGTTTTAATCTACTTGGATATAGTGGATGATTACAGTGTTTTTGTTTAAACTAAGGGCGAGGGTTGACAGAAGCAGGGGGCTTCCAATCGCTCTCCACCCATCACCTCAGCCTTGTGTGCACAGTGTTAGAATGTGTGTTTCCTTTCCCTGACTGCCATGAGTCTTGAAACCAAAGCAGAAACACTTGACGAAATGCACAGTGTTCCTGGGTAAACCACTCTATTTGCATAAGATACAACAAGAGTTTCTGGGACAAGAGCCAGTTCTTTGCCTGTCGCGAGATGGAGGTTGAGCAGAAAGGACTGTGGGGAGACCAGAGTCAGAGATGGACCGGTCTCGTGCTGTAGGCCAGTGGGCCGTTAGCTGCTCTCTGCCTCACTCTGGCTTGCTCAGTCCAGTTGGTGCATTTTCGAGATGGAAACCACTTTATTGGACTTCATCTGTCTTTGGGAGAATTTGGGAGCATGAGCTGAGTGCCAATGAATCTGCCTTTACAAGTTTGCATAGTGAGGCTCATGCTAAAAACATATTTCTGTTCCATTATAATTTCCCGGTTTTGATGGATATACAACACATAGTTGTCTCTGTGACTGCGTTGGTGCTGCACAAACAACCTCAAAGTGGACATCCTGTGAATAGTCTCTTAAAGATAACTAAACAAAATATGGCACACGGTGATGCTTATTTTTGGTGGTTGTGGCTGCTGCAGGGTTAAGTAAATAGCGCAGTACTGGGTTCTGTTTTTTTTCGTTGGATGGCACGTTTACTAAATCAATAAACAAATTAAACCCAAGCTGCCATTTTATTTACCCTGGCTCCTTCCTCTGTCATTTTACATTTGTTGACTGTGTGATGTCACATTGCGTGCAAAGCTATTCTTGGCAGGACAAGTGACCTAGAAATGATGGTATAGTAGGTAAACAGTAACTCATCATCCCTCCTAAGCCACTTTCTTATTATTGTAACAGACGAAAGGTCATCCAATATGCAGGGGGAAATAAGGCCATGAAACCTATAGAATGCTTATTTCTAAGCCATAACTATTAATAATTTGTGCATTTCATGGCAGCTGACAAACGTTCCTGTCTATATGTATGTGTGTGTGCGTTTGTGTGCGTGTATAATATATATATATATATATATATTACACACACACAAGGAATATCCACAAAAGAGTATTCACGAGCCCACTGATCCAGAAATTGGTGTTTATTATGGCAAAAAACGACACTTTTCAACCACAGCGTTGGTCTTGCTCACATTATATAATATAAATTAACCAATATAAGTAAAACAATGTACTAGCATAGATCCCCAGCACTGCAATTCTGCTCCCTGGTAAGCCCTTGATGCCAGTACTGTGATGTTGCACATTAGTCGGTGCCGGGTACTATACCTTGTTACCGCAGCTGCAGAGACCTGCAGCTTTCACTAAACGATCCCGCTGTCTCTCACAGAAAAGACCAGCTCCTTGACAGCGCCTGCAGGTGTAACAGGATCACTCCCCTAATATGTGACAAATCCTTCCATAAGTGACTGGGACCCATAAGCTGATGGTACTGTCAGGGTTGCACATTCTTTATTTTCCTACATACTTCCAATGTCTTCCATCTCCTAGTGCCTCTTCTTTCCAGCCAAACTCACAGAAGAATGCCCACTCTTCGCTGTGTTGAATTGAGCAGTGTTGCTTGCAGAAAGGATGCAGGATCAGACTGGTAAAACAAATGAAGGGGTTCAATCAGGCTTATTATTCTATTATTGAAAGAAAGAGTTGCCCTACCAGCAGCAGCATCTTCTCTTCTCAGTCTCCCTGTCATCTCTCACCATCTGCCATTGTCCACACACTGATGTCACAGTGTTCGGTGACATCAGGCGGGCAACTAGAGCCATATTTCGGGGGGTGGGGGGGCTGGAAAATATTTCGGGAGGGAGCTAATTCAAACAACCATAGACCAAGTGGCTGTAAGAAGGGATGAAAACCTAATAAAAGCCCACAAGTAAATGGTCTTAATGGTCTTTTAAAGACCTGTTAAGTACTCAGGTGCGCCTGCAAATCGATCGTCGCCAGCCCGCAAAGATGTGTCAGCCCGGGCTGACACACACGACGGGGGGGGGGGGGGGGGGGCTGAAGCCCCGTGAGCCCAATGGGTGTTGCCCGCCTGGGTGACATCATACACACTCCAGGCTGAGCAGGAAAGGGAGACATGTTTTGCATTAGACCCAAGTCCAAGATGCTGCTGGTATTTATTTTCCCACTAGCAGTTCAGGCAATGTCCATAGTCCACTGGAAACTATTGACAATTACTCAATGGAATTTCCAATTGAGGTATTCTGGTATCTGGCACCTCATGGCTTAATTGTAGAGGGATTCTCCGATTCCTTGTCAGAGTGCACATTCATCAGAGATGTGGGCAGTTGAAGCTGGTGGAGTTGAGAATGTGTGGGTTTATGTTCTTGGTGGATGGGGTGTTTTCATGAGAACTTGTACGTTTGGGGCAATCTGGAAGGTTGCATAAGAGATCAGTTCATGGTGGGCTGCAACATTAGCAAAGTGTGTTATGTCAGAGGGATAAACCGTCTTTGAGTGGCATTTTGATCACAGCTAAACAGATAGAACACTGTATAGCATGCATGGATGAAATCATCAAAGACAACGAAGGTAGAGAAAAGGTGTGTGAGGTGAAAATGGAGCTATAGCAGGACACTAACTTGATTTTATCAATAGGAAAATGAGAGATGAGTTAAAGTTCAAGGGAAGCGTACCGTTGGTGCGCCATAGGTCACATAGCTTACAACCAGGGGCGGCTTCTCCGCTAAGATGGAGAGCAGGAGCGGGAGAAAGGAAAAATAAAGTGATAATAACCCTGTTATTATCATTTTATTTTTCACTATGGGGATAGGTTAGGGTGGGGTGGCTGGGGTCACTGGGGAAGGAGTGGTTTGCACTCCCTAAGTGTGCATGACTGTTTGGCTGGCCCTCTTTAGCCGGCCAAACAGTCACGTGCACTTTGCATGTTCCCCACCAGGCTGCATTACACTGCCTGGTGAGGAACATGCCCGGCTCCCATTCCCCGTCTGAGCGCTGAACCACGGCGCTCAGACCAATAACAACGCTGCAATGCGGTGAATGACTTAACGGAGGGAGCTTGTGTGCTTCCTGCTTTTCCCAAAGCTTAGGAGAAGGCGGTGTGGGAAAGGACTGAAGCCGAGGATAGAGGGTGGCCAGCAAAAGTTGTGTTTTATTTTTTTGTCTCACCCTCCCCCACCTCCCCCACCTCACCACCCCCGATTCCCTGCCAGCTGCAACTGCTTACAGCTGAGGATGAATGTGGGAGGCAATACAAGTGTAAAGATGAGAACTGTGAGGTAGGTTGGGATTTTCCCTATTTCAAGGATTATGTAAAGAGGTCACTGCCGTGTAATTGGTGTTGATACACAGCTCTGCCTGCACCATACCACCTGAACGGCGTGTGTCCTAGCACCATTTTTCTTGCTGGGCTACTGGTTTTCTCTTTGTTTTTGCACAATGTAACTTTTTCTATATTTCATTTTATATTCATATTGTTGTTCTTTTGATGCTTTGAACATAGTTGCCTTACATTTTGTAAAGTAGGAGAAGTGTCGTATCTGGCACATCACAAATGTGACGTAGAGGGATTCCCTGATTCCTTTTTTAGACTGCACTTGCATCAAAGGTATGGACAGTTGGCGCTAGTTTGTCTGATGCGAAGGTGTGTGTGTATATTCTCTTGGTGGATTGGGTGTTTTTGTGAGAATACCCTTGGACACCTTCATTCGACCTGGCTAAGATCTTCTTTGATATAGATCCTCTCTTCTATTTATCCCGGCAGACCTGTTAAACAAGTGAATGTGGTACAGCACAATGATAGCAACTGCTACAATGAATTATTAATATTTTAATCTATGCCATGTGCCACGTGATCAATGGCTACATTTAAGAGATTTGAGCTCATATTTGAGTATTCAGAGAGCTAACGAAGGTTTCCTAAGGCAACACACTGTTTGAAAACTGAAATGTAGCTCGGTGTGTTAAGCATTTGTAAGGGGTATTTCGGTGTTACTTACAGGTCACAGGTTTGAGACCTGACGGAGCCTACAAAGATTTTTAAATTGATGACCATAGGCAAGAGGAGAAAATGTGATTTTAAGCATGCGATACGCCAGAAGCAGCTGCAACCTGTGCAGGTAAGAGCGGTGGGGCCGATTGGGGGTTGGGGGAAGATTTCGACAGGCTGCCATGAGGGAAAATTAAATAAATATTTAATTTTCCCTCGTCGTCTTGTCGAAATCCCTCCCACCCAGCCCCACCGCTCTTACCTGCATTGGCCATGGCTGGCCAGAAGGTGTTAGAGCTGTAGAAGCATGGACTGTTATAAGTTTGCAGCAGGTGTAAAAGTGAGCAGGAACTAATAGAAAACAAAAGCAATGTTAGCTAGTTCATTTACCATTTCCATTCCCACTAACGATTACACCCAACTCATATTAATGTAATCTATCACAGAGAAACTGGAGTCCATGTTTGGAATGGTTCATTTAAGAGCACAAGGATAATACCAATATCCCAAAATAACCATTGAAAACAGCACTAATCAAGTGTGCTGGAGCAGAGTGCTCCCCGGTGGAAAGCGCTTGATTGCTTCATCATGTTTAATCAGTGCCACTGGAATTATGGGATTGTGAGTCCGCAGCGATTTATTACATTTGCCACATGACCCACCATCTGCTGCATAATCTGCAGATTTTAACAAAAAAAATAGTTTACAGCTCAAACGGTTAAAAAGTTACTAAAGAGTCGTGACACGTGTTGCTGCGCAGTGGGAGACCCTTTTCAGAGCTTGACTGGTCACCTTTCTAGTAGCTTATTGCTATATTTGAGTGTTGAACTGGAACAAATATTGTACAGCCAATATTGAGACAGTGTTAGCAAGTGTAAAACTGTCAACATAATGGCATAGCACTATCATAAAATGTGCCTCATTACGCCGTATAGTTTGCCTTCTTTTGCCACAAGATTTACTCAACCCTGCCTCATAATTTGCCCTCCTCTGTCCCGTAATTCCAGTGGACCTGTGTTTAATGAACACTACATGTAATTGCTTTGCCACAGATATCCCCTGGCCAACACTACCCCTACTACTACTACTACTACTACCATAACACTCTTTGGTTGGGCAGTCGATTGTAGACCATACAGACTGCATAATAACTCCATTATACTGCTTGTCACTCTCGCATTCATACAAGACAAAACTGCTATGAATCATGTCGTTATCCAGAACTGTAACACAGATGTGGCACTAGAGAATCTCTAGTGTCATCCCTTAACGGGCACACAAGTATTTGTCTTCCCACACAAAGAAGACTTTCAATCCAGTGTTTCAATTGTTCATGAAATTTATTTTTATAGAAGAATTTGTCATCATCATTTCATATTGTTCATTCAATATCATTCTTGTGTTTTTGTAAATCAGACATTGTCATAATAAGGCATCCAATGCATTTCGGGCATTATATAGCATGCCCTTCATCAGGGAAATAGACACTGCAAAACAAGGAATAATAAAATCATATCATCAAAGGTTCTGTGTGAGTCTTCTTAACATCAGTCATAACATAAGCAATGCAGGGTCTGCTAAATATATGCATTTAAATCAGTATGAGCTGTGTGTGAATTCGAGAGTTTAGTGATGTGGTTAGTTTTAGTGGAAAAGCAGAAAAAACAGAAAGACTCTTCTCAAAGAAAAAATGTTCTAACTCACATGGCTGGGTCTCTAACAATACTTGAGTTCTGCAAAACAAAAATAAGGCAATGTTATAAAAACAGCCTCAACTAGTGGGGCAGTTCATAAGGCAAAAAAATCTACTGACAACCAGGCTGGTGGTCTGTAAAGTCCCTACCAACTAACCTTGCTCAAGAATAGGTGCGTGATTGCGTCCTTCTCTCCTCGTACTCCGCGATGGCTCAATGAAAATGCCACTCGCGTTCACCTATTTAACCTGGATCCTGGTCATGTGACAAGTCACATGGCATGGTCATGGAAGAAAGACTCAAAATCGAAGGTAGCAAACCAGAGAGTGATATCTAAGTAATACCTGAGTCACTGAGCATTATCTAAATACTGATGGGTGGCCTGGAGAGCCGGTTGCGAAAAAATGCTAGAAAATGTAAAAAAAGATATATATAAGCACGATTGAAAAAAATGGGTTAAAAAAATTGGGTTTAAAAAATAAAAAGAAATACCGGGAATCGAACTGGTCACTACTGGGATGGTAGCTAAGCTGTTCTCTGGTTAGTGCTATTATGGAATATGAAGAAATGGAAAAGAATATGAGAAGGTGTAAGTGTCAGATGTGTATATGAACTCACATAGTATACACAAGGAACAGTCAGGGGAGCAATTGATTATAGGTAACATGCAAATTCTATTCTTTCATTTAACCCCAATGGTTTCTGGGAGGATAAATTATGTATCCAATAGTTCTCTCTCTGCAGAAGGTATTTAGAATTGTCTCTGCCTTCTACTTTCTGGACCGTTTCAAGGATGATGTATTTGATCTGGGAGATGTTATGATGTTCTTCAACAAAATGGGAGGATAATGCAGATTTCATATTTTTCAAACGAATGTTGGACTTGTGTTCGGTTAAACGTACTTTGATTCGGCGTTCCGTCTTACCAACATAGATTTTGCCACAAGGACATCTGATTCCGTAGATGACATTACTCGATTCACAAGTGGCATTTACCTTTAGTTTGATCGGGTAACCTTTTGAAGGATGACACAATGTGTTGCCACGGATTATGTTATTGCAACTTCCACAATTAAGGCAAGGTTTCGTACCAGAGAATTTCGTTGCAGGTGTAAAGGTTGTGGTTGTTTTATGTTGAAGGATTTCTCCAAGATTCTTAGATCTAGTGTAAGCAAAGATAGGAGGTTGAATAAACGACTGTTTGAAATCTGGTTCAAGATTCAGGATGGACCAATGTCTTAGAATGGTTTGTTTATATTGCCTGCTAGATGTGGAATATCTGGATACCACCACTGTACGTGTTTGTTCAGATTTAGTTTTGATGGTTAGGAGTTTCTCTCTATCCAGTGTTTCAACCTTTTTCTTTGATTCCTCTAGTAGAGATTCAGGGTAACCTCTATCCAAGAATTTCTTTTTGACTTCTCTTAGTTTGACACCTAATGCATTTTCATCTGAGGTAATTCTCTTTACTCTTGCCATTTGTGAAAACGGCAGGTTGTTAATCAAGTTGGGTTGATGAAAACTCGAGTATATCAACATGTTGTTCCTGTCCGTTGGTTTGGTGTAAACATCTGTTTTAAAGCCTGCTGGAGTTCTAGTGACTTTAACATCCAAGAAATTTACTGAGGTTTCTGATGTGGTCCATGTCAGTTGGATTCGTGCGTCCAGATTGTTGAATTTAGTGAGTTCCGTTATTAGTTTCTCCTCAGTGTTAGACCAAAGAATGAAAAGGTCATCAATGTATCTGATCATTGTTTTGAGATTGCGAGACCATTCTGTGTTCAAAAAGATGTGTTGATTTTCATACCACTGCATGAATATGTTGGCATACGAGGGTGCTGCCGAATTGCCCATAGCCATGCCTGTTAATTGTTGGTACCAAGCTTCATTGACCTTGAAATAGCTGTGATATAGAATAAAACACATCAGCTCCATGAGGAAAGTTTGAAATTGTTGATCAAGATCTGTGTTTAAAAGAGCAGACTCTATTGCCTCTAAACCCATGTCATGGGGTATGCTGGTGTATAAACTGCAAACATCTGCAGTGCACATAATTAATTTTTCTGATGGGTCCAGCTTGATTTGTTGAAGTATTTGCAGAAACTGAGATGTATCTCTAACATAAGTTTGCATCGATTGAACTGTCGGCTGTAGATACCTGTCAATGAGTTGGCCTATCGGTTCATGTAAGCTCCCTCTCGTCGATACTATAGGTCGCATCGGGGGGTCATAGGTATTCTTGTGTATTTTTGGTGTCATCCGCAATGTGGGACTCTTGGGATTGAGTGTAACCAAGAAGTTCTTTGTCCGGTCTGAAATGATACCTTGTTTGTGTGCGCCGTCAATGATATTTTTTAGCACTTTGGAGTACTCCAGTGTAGGGTTGTGATCCAATTTGCAATACGTGTTTGTATCATTGATATGTTCTGTCACTTTGTTGTTATACATATCCATGTTCATTATGACGATCGCACCGCCTTTATCAGCTTTCGTAAACATAATTTTGTTATTAGAAGCCAATTTCTGCAAGGTATCAAGATCCTTTTGTGTGGTGTTCCTGTTTTTGGGTTTATGATGTTTGAGCTTGCGGAGGTCTTGTTTCACCAAGTTTTCAAATAGGTCTAGCGTCTTGTGGCTAGTTGGAGCTTGAAAAGTACTGTGGGGTCTTAGGCCTAACAGTTGGTCTTTCTCGATGCTCGGTCGGTCCGGTATTGTGTTGTCAAAAAAATGTCTGAGTCTAAGTTTCCGCATCAGTTTAAAAAAAACTGACTTCAAGTTCCAGACTATTTGTAGTAGTAGTTGGGACAAATGATGTTCCTTTTTGCAATAGGCTTAACTCATACGGGCTCAAAGTTTGGTCACTGATGTTGATTACTAATTGTTCTGAGGCTGAGTCTTTTTGAGTTTCTTCTCTTTCTCCTTCTCCTTGGCTATGGCTGACGTGCTCCGTGTCGTTGGCGCATCCCTTTCTTTGTCTTTTTCCTGTTCCTTTTCCTGACCCTCTCCTGGGTCTCCTTTTTGGGCTTGGCCCTGGTCTAAAAAAGGACTAGTGTCTGTGGTTTTGCTGGTAGTGGGTTGGTCAGTAGTTGTTTGCTCCTGAGGTACTGGGGTCGATTGAGGTTTCCGTGGTCTTTGACTGGTATCACTATCTGAGGAAGATGTCGTAGTATTTGAATTATAAGGACGATTTTTGCGTTTTTGTGCATAAACCTCCGCCCAAGTGTATACTTCTCCTAAGCGGTAGTCCAGTGTGTCTCTTTTAAATTTCCGGATTTTCCGTTCATTAATTTCTTTGGAATGTCGATCTATTTGACTTTTGATATCCTCTAAGGTGGTTTTTAATTCATCTTCCGTCAGCATCTTGGATAATTCAGACTGTGTTTCCTCAATTTCCATACTTCATTCTTCCAGAATGGAGGACAATTCTTGTATGATCAGGAGAATCAAGTCTAAAGAGCATTTGTTCAATATCACATGACCAGGATCCAGGTTAAATAGGTGAACGCGAGTGGCATTTTCATTGAGCCATCGCGGAGTACGAGGAGAGAAGGACGCAATCACGCACCTATTCTTGAGCAAGGTTAGTTGGTAGGGACTTTACAGACCACCAGCCTGGTTGTCAGTAGATTTTTTTGCCTTATGAACTGCCCCACTAGTTGAGGCTGTTTTTATAACATTGCCTTATTTTTGTTTTGCAGAACTCAAGTATTGTTAGAGACCCAGCCATGTGAGTTAGAACATTTTTTCTTTGAGAAGAGTCTTTCTGTTTTTTCTGCTTTTCCACTAAAACTAACCACATCACTAAACTCTCGAATTCACACACAGCTCATACTGATTTAAATGCATATATTTAGCAGACCCTGCATTGCTTATGTTATGACTGATGTTAAGAAGACTCACACAGAACCTTTGATGATATGATTTTATTATTCCTTGTTTTGCAGTGTCTATTTCCCTGATGAAGGGCATGCTATATAATGCCCGAAATGCATTGGATGCCTTATTATGACAATGTCTGATTTACAAAAACACAAGAATGATATTGAATGAACAATATGAAATGATGATGACAAATTCTTCTATAAAAATAAATTTCATGAACAATTGAAACACTGGATTGAAAGTCTTCTTTGTGTGGGAAGACAAATACTTGTGTGCCCGTTAAGGGATGACACTAGAGATTCTCTAGTGCCACATCTGTGTTGTGTATCTTGACGTCGCAGGACCCTCGACGCCACCTTACGGTGCACCAAAAAAAACGACTAACTGTTGAACTTTGCAAGTTAACATATCGCTGTGCATTTATCCAAATCCTAATTTTGTATTACTTTAGTGTCCCAAGGATTAATAGCACGCACCAAAAATCAGTACAACTTGAAACATGAGTAACTACGAGGACATCTCGAAAACTACTGAGGCCAGAGCCTCCACTTTTGCGTTTGAATCAAAGGATGTTGATCAAATTTACTCCCTAATCAGGGATGAACTCACACAGGAAACCACGAGCCGGTCAAAAGAGCAAAACATAAGACAACTAATCTATCTACTAAAAAGGAAAACTAATCAGCAACTTCACGCTAGTACTCTCATAAAATATCACCGGAATTCACGCATACCCAGGGGGCTAAGAATTGCACTAAAACCATCCCTTTGTAAACACTCCAAAAAATTCCAGGAGCGCTGGTATGAAATATTGAACAAATGCTCTTTAGACTTGATTCTCCTGATCATACAAGAATTGTCCTCCATTCTGGAAGAATTAAGTATGGAAATTGAGGAAACACAGTCTGAATTATCCAAGATGCTGACGGAAGATGAATTAAAAACCACCTTAGAGGATATCAAAAGTCAAATAGATCGACATTCCAAAGAAATTAATGAACGGAAAATCCGGAAATTTAAAAGAGACACACTGGACTACCGCTTAGGAGAAGTATACACTTGGGCGGAGGTTTATGCACAAAAACGCAAAAATCGTCCTTATAATTCAAATACTACGACATCTTCCTCAGATAGTGATACCAGTCAAAGACCACGGAAACCTCAATCGACCCCAGTACCTCAGGAGCAAACAACTACTGACCAACCCACTACCAGCAAAACCACAGACACTAGTCCTTTTTTAGACCAGGGCCAAGCCCAAAAAGGAGACCCAGGAGAGGGTCAGGAAAAGGAACAGGAAAAAGACAAAGAAAGGGATGCGCCAACGACACGGAGCACGTCAGCCATAGCCAAGGAGAAGGAGAAAGAGAAGAAACTCAAAAAGACTCAGCCTCAGAACAATTAGTAATCAACATCAGTGACCAAACTTTGAGCCCGTATGAGTTAAGCCTATTGCAAAAAGGAACATCATTTGTCCCAACTACTACTACAAATAGTCTGGAACTTGAAGTCAGTTTTTTTAAACTGATGCGGAAACTTAGACTCAGACATTTTTTTGACAACACAATACCGGACCGACCGAGCATCGAGAAAGACCAACTGTTAGGCCTAAGACCCCACAGTACTTTTCAAGCTCCAACTAGCCACAAGACGCTAGACCTATTTGAAAACTTGGTGAAACAAGACCTCCGCAAGCTCAAACATCATAAACCCAAAAACAGGAACACCACACAAAAGGATCTTGATACCTTGCAGAAATTGGCTTCTAATAACAAAATTATGTTTACGAAAGCTGATAAAGGCGGTGCGATCGTCATAATGAACATGGATATGTATAACAACAAAGTGACAGAACATATCAATGATACAAACACGTATTGCAAATTGGATCACAACCCTACACTGGAGTACTCCAAAGTGCTAAAAAATATCATTGACGGCGCACACAAACAAGGTATCATTTCAGACCGGACAAAGAACTTCTTGGTTACACTCAATCCCAAGAGTCCCACATTGCGGATGACACCAAAAATACACAAGAATACCTATGACCCCCCGATGCGACCTATAGTATCGACGAGAGGGAGCTTACATGAACCGATAGGCCAACTCATTGACAGGTATCTACAGCCGACAGTTCAATCGATGCAAACTTATGTTAGAGATACATCTCAGTTTCTGCAAATACTTCAACAAATCAAGCTGGACCCATCAGAAAAATTAATTATGTGCACTGCAGATGTTTGCAGTTTATACACCAGCATACCCCATGACATGGGTTTAGAGGCAATAGAGTCTGCTCTTTTAAACACAGATCTTGATCAACAATTTCAAACTTTCCTCATGGAGCTGATGTGTTTTATTCTATATCACAGCTATTTCAAGGTCAATGAAGCTTGGTACCAACAATTAACAGGCATGGCTATGGGCAATTCGGCAGCACCCTCGTATGCCAACATATTCATGCAGTGGTATGAAAATCAACACATCTTTTTGAACACAGAATGGTCTTGCAATCTCAAAACAATGATCAGATACATTGATGACCTTTTCATTCTTTGGTCTAACACTGAGGAGAAACTAATAACGGAACTCACTAAATTCAACAATCTGGACGCACGAATCCAACTGACATGGACCACATCAGAAACCTCAGTAAATTTCTTGGATGTTAAAGTCACTAGAACTCCAGCAGGCTTTAAAACAGATGTTTACACCAAACCAACGGACAGGAACAACATGTTGATATACTCGAGTTTTCATCAACCCAACTTGATTAACAACCTGCCGTTTTCACAAATGGCAAGAGTAAAGAGAATTACCTCAGATGAAAATGCATTAGGTGTCAAACTAAGAGAAGTCAAAAAGAAATTCTTGGATAGAGGTTACCCTGAATCTCTACTAGAGGAATCAAAGAAAAAGGTTGAAACACTGGATAGAGAGAAACTCCTAACCATCAAAACTAAATCTGAACAAACACGTACAGTGGTGATATCCAGATATTCCACATCTAGCAGGCAATATAAACAAACCATTCTAAGACATTGGTCCATCCTGAATCTTGAACCAGATTTCAAACAGTCGTTTATTCAACCTCCTATCTTTGCTTACACTAGATCTAAGAATCTTGGAGAAATCCTTCAACATAAAACAACCACAACCTTTACACCTGCAACGAAATTCTCTGGTACGAAACCTTGCCTTAATTGTGGAAGTTGCAATAACATAATCCGTGGCAACACATTGTGTCATCCTTCAAAAGGTTACCCGATCAAACTAAAGGTAAATGCCACTTGTGAATCGAGTAATGTCATCTACGGAATCAGATGTCCTTGTGGCAAAATCTATGTTGGTAAGACGGAACGCCGAATCAAAGTACGTTTAACCGAACACAAGTCCAACATTCGTTTGAAAAATATGAAATCTGCATTATCCTCCCATTTTGTTGAAGAACATCATAACATCTCCCAGATCAAATACATCATCCTTGAAACGGTCCAGAAAGTAGAAGGCAGAGACAATTCTAAATACCTTCTGCAGAGAGAGAACTATTGGATACATAATTTATCCTCCCAGAAACCATTGGGGTTAAATGAAAGAATAGAATTTGCATGTTACCTATAATCAATTGCTCCCCTGACTGTTCCTTGTGTATACTATGTGAGTTCATATACACATCTGACACTTACACCTTCTCATATTCTTTTCCATTTCTTCATATTCCATAATAGCACTAACCAGAGAACAGCTTAGCTACCATCCCAGTAGTGACCAGTTCGATTCCCGGTATTTCTTTTTATTTTTTAAACCCAATTTTTTTAACCCATTTTTTTCAATCGTGCTTATATATATCTTTTTTTACATTTTCTAGCATTTTTTCGCAACCGGCTCTCCAGGCCACCCATCAGTATTTAGATAATGCTCAGTGACTCAGGTATTACTTAGATATCACTCTCTGGTTTGCTACCTTCGATTTTGAGTCTTTCTTCCATGACCATGCCATGTGACTTGTCACATGACCAGGATCCAGGTTAAATAGGTGAACGCGAGTGGCATTTTCATTGAGCCATCGCGGAGTACGAGGAGAGAAGGACGCAATCACGCACCTATTCTTGAGCAAGGTTAGTTGGTAGGGACTTTACAGACCACCAGCCTGGTTGTCAGTAGATTTTTTTGCCTTATGAACTGCCCCACTAGTTGAGGCTGTTTTTATAACATTGCCTTATTTTTGTTTTGCAGAACTCAAGTATTGTTAGAGACCCAGCCATGTGAGTTAGAACATTTTTTCTTTGAGAAGAGTCTTTCTGTTTTTTCTGCTTTTCCACTAAAACTAACCACATCACTAAACTCTCGAATTCACACACAGCTCATACTGATTTAAATGCATATATTTAGCAGACCCTGCATTGCTTATGTTATGACTGATGTTAAGAAGACTCACACAGAACCTTTGATGATATGATTTTATTATTCCTTGTTTTGCAGTGTCTATTTCCCTGATGAAGGGCATGCTATATAATGCCCGAAATGCATTGGATGCCTTATTATGACAATGTCTGATTTACAAAAACACAAGAATGATATTGAATGAACAATATGAAATGATGATGACAAATTCTTCTATAAAAATAAATTTCATGAACAATTGAAACACTGGATTGAAAGTCTTCTTTGTGTGGGAAGACAAATACTTGTGTGCCCGTTAAGGGATGACACTAGAGATTCTCTAGTGCCACATCTGTGTTGTGTATCTTGACGTCGCAGGACCCTCGACGCCACCTTACGGTGCACCAAAAAAAACGACTAACTGTTGAACTTTGTAAGTTAACATATCGCTGTGCATTTATCCAAATCCTAATTTTGTTATCCAGAACTGTGCCAGTCCACAGCAGTAGACCACCCATAACAAACTGAACAGGCATGGAATAGCTCACGAGATCTGCCATATGCTGCTGGCCAATGGAGGACTTTAATTTAGTCCATCACTGCGGTTCCCTTCAAGCTATACTATGATCACTTCATGAACTCTCACATTGGCAATCAGATATGGGATTATATTGACAAAATCCATCCCAGTCTGCTCAGGGCTATAAACGTTAAACAAAATATCCTCTAAAGAACAGTCTAATGCAGTAACCAGCTAAGTGGGCTGAGGTCATAAGAAATACCATTAAGGAACCTGCAGAGCTGTTCAAAAACAATACTTAACCTTACCCATGCCTTGTCAGGCTATTATCTCACCAGAAAGATGCAATGCTGTTACGCTGCATTCTTCTTTTTTAGGTTTCTCCTACATGACACTTGCGCCATGCTTGTGAAATCTCTTGTAACAAAAAAAATCTTAAAAGGGGCTTAGAACCTGCCCGTTACTTACCTTTATTTACCTTTGGTTGGCTTTCACGTCACCCTCATTCCTTTCTTCCTGTTGGTCAGCGCCTCCTCTTGCCTCTAGCTTCATCCTTGCTGTGGAGCATGGACCAATTGCTGCTTGCAGCAGTCAGAGTCCTTCCACTGGCTGAGCACTTGTAACTTATTTTAATTGTTTACTTTCCACCATCTGCATTCTGTTCATTGCTTCCCTGTCCCTGTCCCTATCACCAACTCACTTCCACCGCTGCATTCCCCCTCCCTGCATGCCCCTTCCCGTTCGTTGCTGGCCTGTCCCTCCCACCACTGTGCTCCCGTCACTGTGAGGGTTGTATGGCATTACAATGCGGGCTTTTACCTCGCATGCCATTACAACGCAGGGATTACAACGAAAGTCGTTACAACGACTTTCGCTGGAGGGCGCTGGATAGTGGAATAGTTTAATTTTCTATTCCAACTCCAGCCCACGTTGACATTAGGGAAGGTGTTGGATAGAAAATTAAACTATTCCCTATCCAACAGCGCCCTTCAGAGAATGTCGTTGTAACGACTTTCGTTGTAATCCCTGCGTTGTAATGGCATTGCGGGGTAATCCTCACGTTGTCATGGCTGTTCCCCCACTGTATGCGCCTACCCCACCCCGTCGCTATATAGCTTGTTTTACAAAGTGCGAAGCCGACTGGAAGGAATTGGCCCGCTTTACATGAGTGCTAGTTACATTACATGAGGACACATTCATTTTTACAGGCATGGGGGATTACGTTCATTCTGTTTGTGCTTGCCCGTTCCTACCATCGCCTCACATCCGTCGCTGCATGCCCCTTCCCTGCTCGGTGCTAGCCTGTCCCTCCTACCAACTCCTTCCTGTCACTGCATGCACTTTCCCAACCCAGTATGGCTTGTTTTATCAGGCCCAAAATGATCTACCCAGAATCACAGGATGTTGAGCCGGCACCCAGCTCCAAAGGGAGCAGCTATGGTTGTAATGCCACAGCCTCTCCGTGCGCAGTGCTCTTGCTAGCTACACTTTGACACGCTGGTAACTACAATAGGCATTTGTTCAAGGATATAAACTGCATACTAAATATAGGGAAAATAACGATTTTAACTTGTTTGTACGTGCATAGCTTGAAGAAGAAGAAAAAACGCGGTACGGCCACAACCTATTGCTTTTTTTTTTTACTTTAAGCTATGTAGCACAGCAACTCGCACAGCTGTGCAACATTTAAAACCATCTTGACAAAGTCAATAGATCTCGCATAGGGGGAACCTATTGGCTTTGCCAATGCTTATTCGTTTGATGCACCAAGGGACTGTGCGAGATACACTGATGCCTCATCCAATGAGATGGAACCTGTGCTGTTTGTCTCGACATTGTCATCCTCCTCACGTCAGTTTACGACGAAACGAGCGGGAAAATGCTGCAAGAGGAAGCATTAGGGCGCCATCTAGTGGACAATTTAGCAATGAGCTAGTTTAAGGAAACGACATTATACCGCCCTTCATTTAATTTTCAAAAGATGTTACAAGTTACAACGAACCATTCCACGCACCGTAACAAAGTTATTTCTTTGCTGTTTTATTAAGCTCGGAGTTCCAGAAAGAATGAGAAGAGACAAAGTCACCCATACGTTGACTGCAGTAGCGTAACAGACATGTTTGCTACAAGTACTTTCCTGACCATATTTGTAGAGGAAACTAAAATTACAATACAGGCGATGTGTACATAAGTGATCCGAATTTAGTCTTATAAATTCATGATCAGCAAAAACGGGATTGTGAAGCAGCAACAAATAGAAAGTCGAAAATAAATGGACAGGCGTGTCTGTCCTCCTTTGTGCCTCCGTTGTAAGGCAACTGAACTAATATTGTGATAGTCGGGGTGCTTCGAGTCAGGGAGTCAGTGAGCGTAAGTGGCAGGCTGCAGTACACAACTGTCACGTGAACCATGACAACGGACTGCTCAGCGCAAGGAGCAGGTTCTTAAGGAGAGGGTTGAAGTTCTGAAAAGAGAGGACATATTTTTATGGAAAGCCCAGTGGCCTTTCAGATGCCCAGTGTTGCCTGAAACGGGCGTCCGAAGCGTGGACAATTTGTTTTTTGTTTTTTACTTGGAGATGTCGTCTGTTTCTTTTGATCACTTTTTTTAGGCACTATTGCAGGCCAGTTGTCCAATATAAAATGGAGTCCGCAGTGCTATTGTGACAAACATCTGTACACAAATGTTATCCAGTGAGATTTCCTAAATCAGAGTTTTTTTCTTAATAAGAGCTCTGTGCCTCGTTCTTCCTTATTGGAATATTCCTGTCCATGACCGCTCTTTCTCCCATCAAATGATGTTTTTATTCAAGATGGAAAAACCTTAACACCAGGGATTCCACTGAAAATTGTATGATCTTGGGTGTCTGCTTTTTGCTATTCGTTCATCTTAGAGCTCTTGATGCGTCAGCTCTTGAAGGGTTACTTTGAAAAGTCGATTCTATGTACCTAACAATACCCTATATAAACATCTAACATTTAAACTGTAAATAGATGTGCTTTGTATATCACCCACATAACCAATCATAGTGCTCAAAAGGGAGTCAATGGCAGGTATTTGTCGGCCTTGAGAGGCCTTGAACTGTCTCCTAAAATGCACTGTGAATGCTAGAAACTAGACTGTGATGTGAAGGGATGGGAGCATTTGATTGGTCCAGTAATGTGCACAGAATCACATGATATTCGGTCAGATATGAAGCCCAGATTAAAATCAAGGTCTACAGAAATTCTAAACTTCTAGTCTTCACAGAATACGATTACAGAAAGGCATTTCTATTGAGGTATTTGGATGTGAGGGAACATTTCTCCAACTATTTTTAGGTATGTCATTAGCCAAGACCTTTTGATTTTAGTAAAAAAAAAAAAAATATATATATATATATATATATATATATATATATATATATATATATATATATATATATATATATATATATATATATATATATATATATATATATATATATATTTTTGTTCACAAAATATGTTTACTTTTAGGGGCTTTCAGTCAGCCCTTCTAAACCACTGGCCTTTTATTGTCATTCACATTTTTAGGGTCGAGCCTGCATGAGTAGCATGTGCTAGCGCAAGTGCTCTAGCTTGCGATACACTACTATTGTGCACAATATTGCAGCCTGCCAATTGGTTAGCAATCATTGCATTAATTGTCACTCTGCTGTATCCTAATTGGCCAGTATGTGCCTTGGTGTCACTTCCTTATCTTCTGTAGATTGCGGACCAAGCACAGATGTATTCACCCTAATTTGTGTCCCTCTGCTGATTGCACAGTGATTCAGGTATTGTTTCCATTGTACATGTTTCTTTATCCCCCTCCACACTCGCCTGTTTGTGCTTCTTTATGTTGTTCCTGTGTATATGCAGTGCTTGAAATGGAAAAATAGAAGTGCAGGTACTCTGTAGCTTGTTTCTGAGAAGTGCTGGTACTCTCCAATTAAAAGTATTACGTTGCTCGTGAAAAGTGCCGGTACTCTCCCTCTAAAAATAAAAAGGTGCTGGTACTCCTTACCGGGCAGTACCGGCCTATTTGAAGCACTGCGTATATGCTGTCTTTGTCACATCGGAAAAAAAATAGTCTGCCAGCATGTTTTTCTCCTGATGTACATCGGCCAGGAGTTTGAAGAGTCTAAGTTATGTAGCAGATTTGTTTACACAGTGACGCACACATACCAATTATTGTGGATGCTCTTTTCAAACATGAAAACGGGAATATTTGGACAGTAAAGATACATATTCTGATGCACACACACTCTGGCACCTGACAACACGTATTTGGCACAGCTGCAGTAACATTCATGCTGAGACGTACCGCACCAGTTGTGCTGGAGCTGAAGGCACGTGAAAGTGTCCATCCTTTCTGTGACACACACTGGGGACTGATGCCCTGCAATGATGTTGGTTGTTTTAATCATCGGAAATTAGAAAGCATATTGACCCCATTAATATCACTTGCCCACAAAGAGGGTCAGCAGTAGCAGTCCCATTCTCTCTTTATATCCTACAGCACTCTTCTTTGAAGACAACTGCCCATCTTTAGACTTTTGATACTCTAATCCACTCTACTGTATGCCACTCCAATTTATTCTACACCACTCCACTCGACGCCAGTCTATGACACTCTACTATATGACACTACTCTACAACATTCTACTATATGACACTACTCTACAACATTCATCTCCACGTCTCTCCAATCCATGATACTACAGTCTAAGACACTCTGTGACACTCTACGCCACTCTTCTCTACTACACTCCATTCTACGAAACTCTACTCTACGAAATTCTACTCCACTCTACGACACTTCACTCTACAACACTCCACGCCACTGAACAGCAACTACACTGGTGTACAACATGGCTAAAGACATGTCAAAGCCAATAGCTCTCATGGATATATATATATATATATATATATATATATATATATATATATATATATATATATATATATATATATATATATATATATATATATATAAAGCGCTCAAAACCTCGACCAGTTTTTCGAAGGAGACGACACAACGTGGTGGAAAAACCTTTTCTTTATTTTCTTAGTCGCTGTCGACGCGTTTCGCCTGACCCAGCAGGCTTGGTCACGATAAAGTTTGCTTAAACACATACATACATTTAAAGTGCTCGATACTCACGTGATGCATCACGTGACTAACAAAATCATAGAACTGGAAAAGTTATTTACATAGATTCTCTTCGTGCACAGTATTAAAGTAATATTTCTTTACGGGCCATTTAGATGAATGTTTCAAAATGCAATAAACATAAATAAAGCCTCTAGTTTAAAGTGGTAAAAACAGTGAAAGAATGGGCAAGAAACAATAAATGATTCATGCTTATTTGCTCAATCCTCTATCCCAATTAAGGACCTTGTCACAGTTTCTTGGAAAACTTATTCAGCCCGAGTGGGCTTTTTTGATTCACCAAAAACCACTATACTGGCAATTATATTCAGTAATTGACATCCAAAACCAATATGGCCCTACTAGTACTCAAAATGTACATTGAAGAATCAAAAGATTTTATCAAGAAATAAAGCCCCAGTGGGCAAACCCAATCAGTTCTATTTAATATCTGTGAAAATACATATCTAAAAACAGTTACATATATTTCTACAACTTTTCTCCTAGAGAAAATGAACTTTGTTATGCAGGAAGTTGAATAAACCACAAAAAATGACGTCAAGATCATAAACAATTCATAGGTGAGTGTATAGATCTTCTTCAATGTTCAATCCATACGGGCTTTTTGTATTTAATTCAACTATGTACCACAACTCCAGTTTGCGTAGTTTTTTCACCCTATCCCCCCCCTCTTTCATTCAAGGGCACTGAATCAATTACATAATAGGATAGACAGCTCACATTTTTATCATGGAATTTTTCGAAGTGTCGGGCGACTGGATATGACCTGTCTGCATGTTTAATCGCCCTCAAATGTTGTAGTACCCGCTGATGAACGGGTTTGATTGTACTACCAACATACTGTAGATTACATCCACAGCATAAAACGTATATCGAAAACTCCGTTTTACAGTCAAATTGTCCTTTGATTTTTTTCATTCTGTTTGAGAGGTCTGGTTTGTATGTACTGGTATTTTTCCCATGTTCACAGGCCTTACGTTTACTACATTTTAGGAACCCATCCTTTCTGGACAACCAATCGCTCATTTTACTTTTTGTTTTTTTCTTTTTTACCTTGGTCAGTGTGGTTTTGACTAGTATCTGTTTAAAGGATCTTGCCTTTCGAAAAGTAATCAGAGGTCTGATGGTTAGAGCAGGACCAATAATTGGGTCATTTTTAATGACATGCCAATGCCTGCTTAATATCTTCCTCACAGATCCATGCAATTTGTTGTAGTTTGTGATTACCCTGCATTCATTCCCTTCCTGTTTTTTCATCTTCTTGTCTTTGAAAAGGACTCCCTCTCTGGTCTTCTGTCTGATTTTATTAAAAGATGACTTCAGACAATTATCACTGTACCCTCTCTGCTTAAAGCGTTGTTGTAAATCACTTAGGGCATATTCTCTGTCTTCTGGGTCACTACAATTTATCAGGACTCTAAGACCCTCCCCGTAGGGGATACTGTTCACTAGACATGTCGGATGGAAGCTACTGGCATGTAGCACAGTGTTTCCAGAGGCCTCTTTCCTATATATCTTAGTTTGTACTTTACAATCTTTTATGTAAACAGTGAGGTCTAAAAAATTGACAGATTCAGTGCTAGCGGTACTCGTGAACTTTAGATTCAAGCTATTCTGTTGTATTTTCGCCAGAAAGAGGTTTAGGTCTAACATAGAGCCTTTCCAGACAACAAACAAGTCATCAATAAAACGACTCCAATGGAGGATGTTGTTTTCCCATTCAGTTTGGTACTGCTTCCGGATCACCTGCTCCTCCCACCAGCCCATATGCAAATTCGCATAGCTGGGGGCGAAGCAGGTGCCCATCGCAGTACCACAGGTTTGATGGAACAGTTCATTATTAAAAATGAAAAAATTATTCTTTAAGCAGGTTGAAACCATTGACAACAACATTTGCGTATGAGCCCACAATTTGATTGGTCTTGTTCCTAAAAAGTGTCTGATGGCATTCAATCCATCGCTATGTTTAATGCTTGTGTACAGTGTGGTAACATCGATTGTTACCAAAATCAAATCCTCCTCCCAGGGTATATCATAGATGGATTTCAAGAAGTCCCCTGTATCAAGAATGTATGAAGGCAGTTGTGAAGCCAGAGGATTGAGAAATGAATCAATGAATTTAGAGGTATTTTCCAACCCACTACCTATGGCTGAGATAATCGGCCTACCAGGGGGGTTGCGTACATCCTTATGCACCTTCGGGAGCAAATAAAACACCAGGGTGACTGGGTTAGATATCTTCAGGAATTTAAACTCATCATGGGTGATCAAAGACTGGCTATACCAGTTTTCTAGGTCTGAGTTATACTGTGCATGGCTATTAAACATGATTTCTTGTTTAATTCTCACATAGCAAGCTCTATTATTTAGCTGTTTGTAGGCTTCAGATATATATTTCTGCCTATCCCAGAGGACTACATTCCCGCCCTTATCAGCATTTCGAACAATACAATTCTCAGTCTGCTTGATTTTCTCAATAAGGGTTGCCTGGGCTTTTTCTTGCTTGCTAAATTTTTTATTGCACACACTAGTACACTTTTCCAGGTTTTTAAAATCATTTACTACCAAATCATTGAAAATGTCAATGTTGTCACGTGCAGTATAAGGAATGTAACGGGATCTTGGGCGAAAACCAGTCGGGTCGCTGGCATTGATGGTCAATCCTTCGGTTCTTGCCACTTCATCCGCATGGCTCATAAGTTCCAAAGGTTCAAATGGTCCCTGTTCCTCAAAATTCACATCATTCGCATCATTTCCATCTGTTCCGACAGAAGGATAAAAGTCTAACATGAGGTCCATATCCTGTACATTCAATTCTCCAAATGAGCTCTCTCTGTTACTAGGGTTCAAAACTCCACTCCTCGAGTTCGGGTTCATAGAAAAATGTTTTTTAAGTTTCAAAAGCCTGGCAAACTTGAAGATGTCGATGTGAGTTTGAACATAATTAAACTCAGCTTCTGGGCAAAATGACAGTCCCAAGTTGAGCGTCTGCTCTTCTTCAGTGGAGAGTATATATATATATATATATATATATATATTCAAGTTACATATATGTGAAGTTATATATAGTATACTTTACTTACTTATACAAACGTACCTTCATGCTATTTTTCTCCTTGATGTTCTTCACACATTATTTTGTCCCACAATATTTTTGGTTGCAATACTCTAGGCTTGGAGATTTTTTTTACGGCAAAATTGCTCAAATTCAGTTGAATGTCCTATCGTAGGGTTGTTCTCAGCTGTCTCCTGTTGTACAGACACTTCCACCAGAGTGTAAATGTTTACGATTCTAGCAAATTAATCAGGAGGAGCTAAATGTTGTTTTTTGTTATTGTAAATTTGGCTTCCTTTTTGACCCCTGTCCCCAACATATTTTGAGACAGGTTGTTGACTATCAATCCGGTATTTGTTAATTTGTTTCATACTTCACTGCGGTCAGACCAAGTTCCTAAAATTTGGAAGCGGGTAAATGTAGTCCCCTTTTGAAAAAAACTTTCAGCAGAAAGGGCAGTTCTATCTAAATTTTGAATTCTTTCTCTCCTACCTTTAACATCAAATATTTTCGAAGGGATTGTTAACACCTAACCTGCAGGATTTTTTGAAGACATTTAAGCTGTTCTAGACTCCTCATCTGGCTTTCATTCTCATCGTAGTACCGAAACCGAGTTGTTGGAAACCGCAGATTCGATTTGGTTTACTTTGGAACATGGCTTTCGGCAGCATTTGACACTCTCTCCCTTCTCCGGGAATGTTACCTCAGGACACATGTGCCAATCACTCATGTCCTCATTTCAAGAAGAAACGTAAACTTCTACTCATTAAATTCCTAAACCCCAGCCCCTAAACAATCCGATTGGCCTGGTTCTTCCTCACCGCACCCTACTCCTAAACGGGAATATCCTTACCTTGGAAAAACTGTGACTCCACTCTCCACACCTCTGCAACACGCTCCATAACTACCTCAGATCTATATTGTTTGCATATCCGAGTGTCCTATAAGTATACCTCTTTTTATCTGGTTACTATGTATCCCTATGAACTCTCTGTCACTCGTGTGACTGCTGCTATACCGCACACATACCCGCTGTCTATCATATACGGCTTTTATATTGTTACTAAGTACTGCTGTTTGCTTTTGATGTAATCTCATGTAATTGCTGCTATTGTACACATATCCTGCTGTCGATCGTGTACTCCTTGTTATACTAATACTAGGTACTGTTGTTTGCACTGATGTAGCTCTTGTAACTGCTGCTGTGCTAACTCTGTGAAGCGCTTTGATGCCTTCGGGTCAAGTTGCGCTGTACAAAACGCAATGATAAATAAATAAATGATATACTGTTGCAACTCCTCTCTGCTCTCGGGGTAGGATGATCATTTTGGAATTGGTTTGGCTTGTTTTTGAACCTTAGAGAGCAGGCTGTCTGGATGAACCCTTATACCTCTGACTCAAGACACTCAAATGAGATATCCCTCAAGGGTCTGCACTGAGTCCGACCTTGTTTAATATTCATATGACCCTGCTTGCCTTATTAGTGGAATCCTTTGGGATTAAAATCATCTCCTACGTGGAGAATACTCGGCTCCTGCTCTCCTATGACGGTGAGTCGGCTTCTGCTAAGGAGGTTTTATCGGCCTGTATGGGGGACCTTATGAGATGGATGAGAGTAAATAATTTACAGTACAACCCAGAAAAAACAGAAGTGCTATTATTTTGGTCCCAAACCGGTGCTAGGGTGGATAGGGAGTTGGCCACGTGAGTCTCCGTCTCCCCATCTCCTACAGAGGTTGCCAGAAACTTGGGTGTTCAGCTTGATTCTTACTTCTCCTTCAAGGCTCAGGTCTCCTCTGTGGTAAGGTCTTTTATTTGGATAGAAAGTGTTTAAAAAGTTTCTTGCTTTTCTCCCTTGGAAAGCACAGAGATCAGTTGTACAGGCTTTGGTCATCTCCCGACTAGATTATTCAAATGCCCTTTATTTGGGTCTCCCAGACCATCTGATTCAGTGTATGAAAGTTGTGAAGCGCATGGCAGTCCTTCTTTTATTTAAGCATTCTACATGGACTTCCATTTCTTTGCATTTGAAAAAGCGTCATTTTTGCAGGTTTAAAGCTTTGGTTTTAGCCCACCGAGCATTCCATTGCACAAGTCCACAGTAACTTATGGCTAGGTTTCTTCAATATTGTCTAACCCGGGCTTTGCGTTCTTGCAATGCCTGGCTGCTGGTGGTTACTCATTTTAAGCTGATGAGAAGAGCTGGGTCTTCGTTTGCGGTCCTGGTTGCTCATGCCTGGAATGTCTTCTGTTCTATCTCAGGAACACGTAAAATGAAGAGATTTTTTGCAAAATGCTAAAAACTCACCTGTTTAGCTGCTCTGATCCTGTTCTGGGAATGGTTCCTGCCTGTACCATGAGGACACTGAATGTGTAGCCGTACTCTCTATAGGTAGGTCATCCTGAAAAGCAACTCCGCCACCCTCCAGCAACCAGCCCAACTCCTCCTCACCTTTCTCCCCGTAGCTTCTGTGTGTCTTATTGTCAATAGTCTCTCGGCGTACTTCGCATCCAACTATCTTTGCAGTTACGTCCAATAGAGCATTCAAAGCCTCAAAGCAATGCCTCTTGATGTCATCCCTAACTTCATAGACTCAGCCCACCCCAGTCATCATGCCTGGATTGGCATGACTCTTGATTTTTTTTCTGCCTTGGACCAGGTTGATCCGTCATTACTCATTATTTATGCAAAGTTTATTAATCACTGGTTCTAGTCTGTGTTGGCACCTGGTGCCTGACCCTGCACTGTCCATTTTCCCACCCACTTCACAACCAATGCGCATATTTCAACAGGTTTTTACTTGACCACTCCTTTTCTCATTGTTCATGCATTCCTCAGTGTCATTATTTGCTCATTCGGTTACTTCTACCAAGTCTTTAGTGATGAGATCCACATTTTCACAATTTTTTATCTTCCTCTGATGCTATTCCAACCCAAATGACTGACTGCCTGCCTGCCTTTCTAACACTTGACACTGGTTGCCCTTGCATTGCCTGAAGGTCCGTGCCACCAGCATCAATTTCAAATCCCTCCCATCATCAAAGCTGCAATTTGTCTTTTCTCTCATACTAGTCCAGTATGTTGAAGTGTATGGACCTGTAGGTGATGCAGAATTGTTTGAACTTGAACAATGCTGGAAGCAAAAGCCGGTTAAGGTCCTAGAGGGTGTTGCGGATGTGAATGAACTTGTGCTGATAGTGAATGAGGTGTCCAGCAACATGGGAAATGGTCTTTAACTGTGAAGTTCAGCAATCTGCTGAGGAGGGTAAGGCCATTTTATTATTCTAAAGCATAAATGACAATATCCCTGTAATGGACAGCATTGAAAAATGAAATCTTAGAGAATTTAAATTCCCAGGACTTAAACAGAACAGCTGTCATGCAGCTTAGATGGATCTCCGAGGTTCATACAGTGATATTAGGTTACACAAATCTTACAGACTCCGGTTTCAGTCAGAAGTTGCACGTGGAAATTCACTAATTTTGTTGTGGTCACACACATCTCATAGGTTCAGGTTTCAGATATCAGGTATGTACTTGAATGTGGAATTCACTACTTTAGTCTCAAATTATTAGCTTGTAATTTGGAAGGAATCGACACATTTTGTACCCAAACATCGGGTTGTCTTTTTATTAAAAAAATATACTATTTTCCCTTGTTGCAAACAATGAAGTGAAAAGAAGTCACCACTCCAGGTGCCATTTCATTTAAAACCGTATGATATCACATGTTTCTCTGAGGTTAGGAGGTTGCTCTCCTTTAGTAATGCACCACTGGAGGGATGTTTGTGTCATGTCCCAGTTGTCCCTAGGGAAACCAGAAAGTGATGAGTAGATTGCTTAAATTAATATCAGACGCTTTGGTCCGCAATCCAGTCCACCATTTTGTGTGTTTGCCTGTCCCAGTTGTCTAGTCATATAGGAAGTGTCAAGGTCACCTTGATTTCCTTGGGCATGCACATTGCAAAGGTTTGTCTTTTGTGGGTAGAATACCGAAAGCATGGAATGCAAATGTAAATATGTATGTATATAGCTAACATATTAAATGAATGACATTGAAGAGTAGGACAGTAAAGTGAGATCCATCTTGTTCTGTGAGCTTGGTATCAATGCCCCAGACTTCCAAACTGCATAAAACATAACATGTAAATGGACATTGATCAGAACAAATACCCTTTCTGTACATGGGAAATGCATTAACCCGTTTGTCACACCCGACTCTATGAGACTGGTCTGAGCAAGGGGAATTTGAGTCTGTTGTAATTTCACAGACAAAACCTTCTGCAGCTTTTAAAACCCAAAGCCAGTGCCATGTGATTCCAACGAGTCATTTTAATTAATCATAACTTAGAAAAAGCTGCCAACTTTTCCAAAGCCGGTTCAGCAAGCCTCATTAAGTACACGCTGTAATGACTAACTATTGCATTCACTTCCTTGTTAAACTATGAACGTTATAGGATTTCCTTCCCATAACCAGGACTTCCGGCTTTGAGTATAGTCACATATGCTGTGTGTATAGTTTCTGAACAGAATAACAGATCATATTTGGAGGAATTCTTCACTGTACAGTAGTTTAACATTGTAATAAATTGTACATTGTAGAAGGACACTCAGATAAATGCATTTGTTCTCTCAGATGTGTGTCTATTTCCCCTGATAAAAAGAAAGAATTGGAGCACACATACCTGGGACCAGAGAAAATGTCTGCATTCAGCCACGGCTAGCAGATGTTCCTGGCACCCTATGAATAATTGATGAGGAGGGTAGCCATTTTGGATTTGCCAACAGTAATTAGACCATACACACATTTGACAAATTGTGCTATTAAAGGCAACGTTTGGTGCAAATTTCTCCAAAATTGTCTTGTGGTGGGTATGTACCATATCCATAGTGTAAGAATGTTACTATATGTTCCCCTTCATATTAACAGCCAATGACGATTGTGCTCACTAGAATGTTTACCGTGGCTGCTCTGTGTGAAGGAGGCTCCGTTGCACGAATGACCCCCCTTTCTGGGATAAAGTCCAAGATATTACTAGGTGCTGATTGCTGAGTTTCTATTCTAGTTCCAAGTTGCAATTCTTGTAACAAGTTCAATGTCTTCTTTCATTTTATTCAGTAAACCAGAAAAGTACTACTCGCCTTAAGCAGGGCCGGCTCTAGGCTCATGGTGGCCCTGGGCAAGGAGCGTAGGTAGGGGGCCCGGAAGAGGTGGTCTGGGCGGGGCGGAGCGCGCAGGCCAGTAAAGAGGGGAGGGGGTCAGGGTGTTTAGTAGTGGAACAGAGCCGGAGGCCGCCAAATCCCTGCCAGGGGCCACCACGCAAATATGTATCCATCCTCAGAGGATTAATATATTAAGGATATATATTGGCGTGGTGGCCCCTGGGATTTGGTGGCCCTGTGCAGGTGCACAGCTTGCACATGCCTAGAGCCGGCCCTGCCTTAAGAGTCTATTAGCCAATTTGTCATCAAATTAAGTTAGTAGGCTTCAGGCTAGAGGAGTGGAAAGAGCTTTATTTTTCATTGAAGGACCACTCAAATCTCTCCTTGTCAAGAGGTGCAGTAACTGCCATCAGGGCCGGATTTAGGGCTGGTGGTGCCCTGTGCGACAATGTTTGTTGGCGCCCCCAGGGACTCCCTCACTACCACCCTTTAACAGTGCCCCCTCAAGTCTCCATAAGCACTCTCTCTCTCAGATATTTTTGATTCGTTAAATAGCGCCACCTATACCAGTGTAGGGTGTTAGAGCACTTTATTTCACACACACATTACACGGAGACAATCAATCATATGTGCATATGTGTGTAAATCAGTGTATAGGAAGTGTTACATAAGCCAGAAGACCACAAGGTGAGTCACATGACATCCATACTGGTAGACAGTATAGATTAAGAGAGCTTGGAATAGAGAAGCACAGACAAGGAATTTAAAACATAATCCCATGGTTGGGGGTTACATTTAATAATAAGGATTTTATTTTAACCGAAATTAATCCTTTTTGAAACATTAGAATAATGAAAGAGGGAGGACAAAAAATTAATGCTTTAATGTATACATTGCTGTTTGCATGCAGCTCTTTGATGACAGTTATTAGTTCACTGTTCCATTTTAGGATTGTAACATAGACACTGCTAGTAACAAAAGGATCTCTCGGACAAAAGCACTGACCTATTTAAACTATATGCACTTTGTGATCTGCATGGTACGTATTCTTTGCAGCAGGGATATTAACCCTCTGTGCTACCATAAAAGGAGTTAAAGCTTCTACTAGACAAAGCTCCTTCTCTCTCCAGGAAGAACATTAATCACCGGAGTTATCTTGACATTTTAATTGTTGTATGAAAATTGTCAGAGGCCAGCTATGCAGCAGCAGGTGATTTTAAAACCATAAAATACTTCCAAACACATCAGCACCCGGTGCAGTCGCCCCGCCCTAGAGCCGGCCCTGACTGCCATAAGGACAACACGGACCGTCCCAAACGCTGGACATCTCCAAGCATTGCAGTAGCGGGCAGCAGAATCTGACCTCTCTAGCAGGGTCATTTAGACCCCACCTGTAAGTTCAGGTGCACTGGCACGAAATATGTTTGTGCTAGGTGCTCCTTGTGGTTTTACTTCCAGCTTGAAATTGAAAATTGGGCCGAAGGTGGAATTTGCTCCTGTTTCCCCCTCTTTGCTGCCCATACACTGGTTTACTTAGACATTTACGACCATTTATGCCGCGGTGGTAAATGCTATTAACGCCTTCGATGCTCATGACGGAACGGTTCCGTCATGACCACACCCGCGAATGGAATGTTCAGTACCGAGGGGAGAATCAGTGCCGCAGGCAAGGTGTTAATTTTCAGGAGTGAATGCAATTTTGCCCAACTCTTAATATACTCTGTTGTGAAAAACAGGTTTCCAAATACTCTTTACAGCCATTAATTAAACTAAAACTTTGAAATATCATGCTTTGCACCAGCTGGAGAGCTTGGTCTTCATCTCTCCTCATCGCACTGGCAACAGATTTAGACTTGCCTTACAAGTCTTGGATGCTGCTGCTGAAGAAAAATGCTTCTGTGGTACAAAAGCAAATGGTGGTATCCTTTTCTGAACTATGATAACAAATGGCCAGTTTTTTATAATTACATAGAAATGGGTTGTCTCTCTTGGTGCCTTCACTTACTCAATAACAGGCGACTGTGATTTTAGTAACATAGTCGTCCATCAAGAACATTGTGGCCACGTAAGCCTTCCCATTTCCCATGAAGGTGACTAAGAGGAGGACTGATCGCAGTCTGTGGACCTGATTTGTGGCTCACGCTGCCTATCAGGGTTGCAATGATTTAGGCCTGGTCTTTGAGAGAGGTTTAACTGTCTCCCCTAACAATGGTTTTGTTTTTTTAATTTCATAAATAATAGTCATACAAAGAGGGACTTTAGGTAAGCAGGCGTCATCCTTAAGTCTGTTAAATTGTCATACACATTTTGCTTCTGCCTACCACAACTTGAAGCATGGGGCAATGTGTCAGGCCCCTTGTAGGACACCCACCTTTCTATAATGTGCACCACACAGTGCATGGAGGTTGAAGAGACCCTTATTGGTTTACATTGGCAAAAGCAGATAATACTAACACTCTGTTTTATGGTAGTGTGGGCAAGCACTTAGGCTTATGAAAGGGTAGTGTAAGCATTTATTGTACACACCATGGCAAAAAATGATTACATACACTCAAGGAACGAAGTCAAGACCAAATTAGAAAAATAGTACTTCTTTTTATATAAATATTTAGATCAAGATCTTCGGTACAAGAAAAATACTTTTTGCAATATGATAAATTACAGGAAAATGCAATAATCACAGTTTGTGCTCATGTACTCACAGTACATTTCATATGGAAGGAAAAAGCAATGCAATACAGTTATTGTGTGTTTACCCTTTTAAAAATCGATAGGTTCAGGGCCAAGGTCCAAAGTGCCAGGGTCAAGTTCTCAGGAGCTTCCCAGAATTCTCAAGAAACAAGGCAAAATTTGTCTCTGTAGTTAGCTCACTTTAAAGACCAGGTGCCACCTGAAAAAGCAAAGGGGGACTTCCAGACACGTCCGAAGGCTTTCAAGGGAGAGTAGAGCTCGCAAGCGCTCTAGGGCCAAGGAGCACAGCTGGTTTGAAGATGGCCGGGCAGGCTGGATGTAGTGAAGACGTGCAGCTGGGCAAAGGCGCGCAAAGATGATCCTCGTGGTCAGGGGCTGGCACCTTGGAGCGATGATTCTGAAGCTGCTGGGTCCCTGCTAAAGTGCGTCTCTGGTGCCCTGAATTTCCCTCATCTGGTACTGCCTCGCTGTAAAGGTGGAGTCTGCCTGGACTTCGTTTTGTAGGTTTTTGCAGCAAGGGGTCCGGTACCCCAGGTGTTGGTTTCTTGCAGCTGTGGTGGGTCCTGGGGCCTCAAGACTTGGAGGAGAGGCTGAGCTGACACTCCAAAGCTAGTGTACCTTCGGATGGCCCTTGGAGACGTTGGCCGGCTGGGAAGCTGGACGACGCTGGACTGGACTTTGCTGTTTTTGGAGACTTGTGGCTGCAGAGAGATTATCTACATCTCGAGGGAGTTCTTTGGCAATTTGCGTAGTGGTGGTGACCCTCCGGGATTTGTGGAGGCCACACAGTGATGGGACAAGCTGGAGGATGGTGATTGTCGAGTTCTATGGCAGCATGCAGGAGTTTGTACTCAAATTCCACCACGAAGTCTGCAGTTCTCGGTCTAACAGCGGTTCTTCGTTTGTCTTCCTCTAGTGTCCATGGAATCTAAGTTCAGGGTCTGGAGATGCCACCTAAATATTAAATTTAGGGGCGTTTGTAAGAGAGTGACAGGTAGAGGATACTTGGCATCTTACCTGAGGTGTCTACAACCTCTTTTTCCCCGGAGACACATCCATCCGTAGATGTGTTGCAACTTGGGCGTGGATATAGATGTAACGAGGTCACTGAACCGAACAAACTATATCCCTCACTCTGTGGACATGATGCCTCAACTAAAAGCCCGGTTTTGACCAAATGTATGCCAGTGGCATTACCTAAGCCTTGAAGGGTAAAAACCTTGCACTAAGGCCTTGGGATATTGCTTGAACTCCTCTCTTGTTTGGACGGACCTGCCTAAAATGCGAAAATACTGAGTTATTAGAGATACCACCAGCAATATCCACATAACTCAAATTATATAAATGGCTGGTCCTGAGGAGGGTGGCTCGAAATCACTCAAACCCCTGAAACGTACGTCAACCTGTTGATCTGGAATCGAATTGAATTGAATTGAATTGAATTGAAAATTGCACTTGTATAGCGCTAAACTACCCGGAGGCCTCGTAGCGCTTGTGACTGAATTTGCTTAGCGCGGGCTCAGGGCAGGTCAGCAGAATTTGGCATACAAGTGTGTTTTCAAGGCTTTCCTGAAAGACATGTGGTTACTGTTGCCTCGAAGGGATAGAGGGAGGGTGTTCCAGAGTTTGGCCGCAGTATGGGAAAAATAGCGGCCTCCCCATCGAGCTTTCCTGACTCTGGCGGAAGTGGCCAGCCGGAGGGTGCAGGAGCGGAGGGAACGGGACGGGACGTAGGGAGTAGCCAAGGGATGCAGAATGGCGGGACCTGTGCGATGAAAGGCTTTGTGTAGGATACACATAGCCTTAAATTGTACTCTTGCCACTATAGGGAGCCAGTGAAGCTCCCTTAGGGCATTCCTCGCTGACTGCCAGCGAGGGAGGTTATAGAGTAGGCGGGCCGCACTATTTTGTGTGACTTGGAGCTTCTGGGTGGCAAAGGTCGGAGCTCCCATGTAGAGGGCATTCCCGTAATCCAGGCGGGAGAGTATAAGGGCATGGACCAGGATCCTCCTTGCCTGGAATGGGAGCAGAGGGAGCACCTTCCGCAACATCCTCATAAGCCCAAAGCAGGTGGCGGCGGTCTTTGTGGCTTGGACTGAAAAGTCCAAAGCTTTATCGAACCAGATCCCGAGGCTTTTTATTTGAGACTTGGGAACGGGGGGCAGGCCCAAACATGGTGGCCAGATGGATGCAAGAACAGAGGGAGAAGGATTGCCCAATAGGATGACGTCTGTCTTCTCCCCGTTAAGTTTTAAGCAGGAAGATTGCATCCATCTGGCAACAGCCTCCAGACAGGGGCCTAAGGTGTAGGACGATCCCTCAGAGTGGTCTAGAGAGACCACCAGTTGGGTATCGTCCGCGTAGGTGACGATACGCACACCGAAGGGATGGACTATCCTGTCTAGGGGTTCCATGTAGGCATTAAACAGGGTAGGGCTCAGGGAGGAGCCCTGGGGGACCCCACACCTGAGTGGGTGTTTAGGAGACACCGCCTCGCCCTCAAAGACCTGGAAGAAACGGTCAGCCAGGAAGGATGTCAGCCATTCCAGGGCCGCGCCCGACACGCCCATGTCCGCCAGTCATTGTAATAGCGTGACATGGTTCACCGTGTCGAACGCGGCGCTGAGATCTAAAAGAATGATGGTGACTTTTCCACCCCGGTCCAGCACAGCTCTTGCCTCTTCCGTCACAGCTAAGAGAGCGGTTTCAGTCCCATGCAGAGGACGGAACCCTGTCTGAGAGGCCTGCAGAAGACTATTAGACTCCAAATAGTTCATCAAGGTGTTATTTACGTGCCTCTCTAGCAGTTTGCTCAGCCAGGGGAGTAAGGAGATAGGACGGTAGTTCGCCAAGCTGTTCTGGTCAAGGTTGGGCTTCTTCAACAGAGCCCTCACCATCGCGCACTTCCATGAAGGTGGTACGGATTTAGAGGTGATGGATGTGTTGAGAACGTCCAATATGACCGTGCGAATAATGTCCGTGACCTTAGTGAGGGTCTGAGGGGGTGCTGGATCGTTGGGGGAACCAGAGGTAATTTTGGGGATGAGTTTATCCAAGGCAGGAATGTCCAAAAGTGGGATTGTATCAAGCGTACAAAGGACAGAGGAATCGGAAGTTGTAGATACGAGGGGTTTCGTATCATTATTAGCGTCCCTGAAAGAGGAGTATATGGCCTCGGTTTTTTGGGAAAAGAAAATGGCCAAATCGTTACAACGATTTTGGGCGCCCTCAGCAGAGGGACACTCAGCAGGGGGTGAAATAAGGGATTTGACAATTTTAAAAATTTCCCTTGGGGCATTAGCGGCTGCGTTAATTTTGCCACCGTAAAAAGAAGCTTGTGCCACCTTTATCTCCTGTTTATAGAGCTTAATGGCAGCTCTATATTCGGTTTTCCTGAGTTGGGAGTAGTCCTGTCTCCAGGCTCTCTCGATTTTTCGGCAAGCTAATTTCATGGTCTTAAGGGCAGGTGTGTACCATGGGTTTGGGTCTTTTTATGGAGTTACTAGATTGTATGGGGAGGACCAGATCGAGTGTGCTAGAGATCCAGCCATCGAAATTGTTGGTGGCTGTGTTGGGATTCGTTACCTTCCTAGGTGGGTCTCTAGCAAGGGCGTCTTCCCATGCAGGGAGGGGGATTGAGGACCACTTCCTACCTCGATGTCTAGCAGGATGGAGAGTCGAGAGAGGGGGGTTTGTGCGCCACGTGAAAGGTATCAAAAAGTGGTCGGTCCAGGGTAGTGGTGTAGGGGGATCCACCACAAGGGCGTCTATATTGCTATAGATGTGGTCAAGAAGATGACCCCTATTATGGGTTGCGTGAAAGCCCTTTTGATGTAGATCCAAGGCTTGTAAGTTGGAGCGAAGATTATTAGCTGTAGTGTTGTGAGGATCATCTAGATGTAGGTTAAGATCCCCCAACAGAGTGAAATTGGACGAGGACAACACGAGACTTGCAGCAAGGTCTGTTATTTTAGTAATTAAATTGTTAAGCGCGCCAGGTGGGCGATAGGCTAGGATGCCAGAAAAGGTGGTAGTGGGGGAGAATTCTAGAGAAAAATGGAAGTTCTCACAAGTTGGTGAGGTGGTGGGGGGGGAATCCCAACTTACAACACTACATTAGCAATTGTTTGAAGTTTTCTCACTGTTACCACCTGTGTATGTAGTTCTAGGTTGAGATGGTTATGTATGAGAGGTGAATGTGACAGTGTGCTTCATGTGAAAGGAGAGAGTGGTCCTGTGTTGTTGGTGGCTGGGGGTATAATTTTAGATATGTATCTCACATGCCTTTAAATGATCGTACAGTTGCCAATTTGTTGTTTTCAAACAAAGACAAACATTTGATGTATTACAATGTGTAAGAATTGCACATTTGGCATTAATGATCAACATGTGTTTGTTAAAAAATTGTTTTATCTATATACAATGAAATAAGATTCTTTTTTTAAATAATACAAAGATAAGCATGTCCATGTTTTCTCAAATGCAATAAGTTTAGTGGTGGTTAGTCCGTAGAGCTTTTACAAGCCTACAAAGAAGTAATATAGGTCACAAGGGAGCCATTCTATTTCATTTTACACCCTTTGTTATCTGTTATGCCCACCTCCAGTGGGAGGGCGACATAGCCCTAACCATGATTGGAGAAGTCCCTCCATCTTCAAGATAGTGGGCATTGAAAAATGTGCTTCACCTCGCCTCCAGCATCTGAGGGGTGGAGTTAGCAGCGTGAGGCACAACCTTATATTCTTCCTACGTTTTCCATCCTGTCTTCCCTCCTAAAGGGGTGAGGACATGAGGGGGGACCTCGCCTTCTATAAGGAGAGCCTGGGTCACATTTCAAAGGTGGCAAGGCTTTTGAAGCTTCCCGCCACAGATGGCTCTTCCTGACCGGTGAAAGGTGTGAACACCTCCACCCATAACAGGCTTTGTTCTGGACCTCTGAGCGCGCTGGCGCTCACCCCATGAGGTCAGAACTCTGCTGGCGACAGGTTGGCTTAGACCAGTCGGTGACCACATTAAGGGTTAGTAGGTTTCAGGATACCTCTGTAAGGGGTCCTCTGTGTGCAATTTTCAATACATTCTTCACTGGAATCAGTGCAGGTTTATTAAGACGAGATGTTTGGTACCAAATATCCCATAGTACAGTGCAGCCATCATGGAGCTGGGGAACTCGTAACGACGAGTGTCCAGCCCATGTCCTCTTTATGGCTTCCCTAAATGGATATTTCAGGGGCATATCTGCTCTTGCAGGTATGTTCTCACAGGAGATATAGTTCTCCCTGCCTTAGGGCTATAAGGCCTTCCAAAGGGGTGTTTTACCTATATTCCATGCAGTGTTTGTGGGCATGGTACAGGGATATGTTTCATGTTGACTCTTCAGTTTTGTTTGCACCAAGGCACGCAGTTTGCGATGGCAGTGAGCATGGCCTTAGTGAAGGGACCTTAGGGTGGTACAATTCATGCTGATGCCTTTCGGGCCCCTCTTCAGTGCCAAATCCCTAGGTACCAGGGATACCATTTGCTAGGGCTTACAAGGGGTACTGAAGTTATGCCAGTTGTTAAACAAAAGGTACAGTTTAGGGAAAGAGCTCTAGCACAGGAGACCTGATTGGCAGGGACCCTGTGCACTTCCAGTTGAATATACATCCGAAACCAGGCAAAAGGTTTGGGGGATGCACTGCAACAGCCACTCAGATTCTCACACCCTTTTCTCCATTGGCTTTATTCACTTTGAGTAACTGCTAAAAGCCTATGCAAGTTGTTCACATCCATCTAAACAAGTTCCTTGCTCTTCTGTGATAAACCTGGCTCAAAGTGTACCCAGAGAGGATCCACTGAAAACAGAGGGGGGGTATATTTTTATGTCTTCCACTGCAGGACGTGTTAGCCATCTTATCAGTAGCCAATGTAATTAACCTGCATGATACTAGGTTTAAAAGTTGCATTTAATTTACTCACTTAGTGCCTCTTCTCTGTGTTCCTATATTGAAGTAAAGTGTTAGTCCTTTTTTCTGTTTTCGCAACGGTTTTAGGTTTTCAAATTCTGGTCACCCCCCTGTCCTGGCGACTAACCCTGTTTGGGCCTGGACAAAACAGAGGACCAGAAAACCTGCCTCTTGGCAAATATGCTTCCCTTATCCTCTTTTTGCCTTCCATTAACCTAAAGTCATTCTGTTTCTTCCATAGTTTTCCCAAGTACCAACTCTCTAAGTCGGGGAATTGTAAGAGGCCCACTCTAGTGTTGCCAAGAGTCAGTCACTCACGGCTTGACACCCCGGGCTCTCTGGAACCAGTGCACGTGTGGACAGCTCCTCTCTGGCAACTGGGTGGATCTGCTGGGCGTTTATACTGACTGCCTGTGATGCGGTCATTATATATATATATATATATATATATATATATATATATATATATATATATATATATATAGATAGATAGATAGATAGATAGATAGATATATCCAAACCAGTCCAAACTTTCAATCAAAAGAAGGCGCTGACTCCGTGAATATTCTTCAAAGTAAGATTCCTTTATTCCAAATGCAACAGTCCATGTTATATATAGATTTTTTTATCTGTTAACACTAATTATTTTCTCTGTCAAAAAAATACACGCACACTTGTGTTTCAGTCGGAATCTAGTGCTACATTTTTTAATCACTTTCTGTAAAGAAACCTATCCGTATGTTGCTGCTGGGACGCCCCTCCCCCACCTTCTTATACTGCGACTTCCAGCTATATGAACTGCTCGCCGGCTATACAGTGCCCTCCCATTTCTGTACTGTATACGTTCGGGTAATCCAACCCCCTCCCTTCTCTTCTGTTTATGAATATACAGATGCCTGGGATTCTGAGGAATATGAAATAACGACGGTATGATTTCGAACTATGTCCAGAAAACGAAACGTTACGTGTATTTATTATAAACAATGTTATGCTTATATGTGAGACAAACCAAATGTAGAAAAAAAACATAATTTGCACGTGCTGTATGTGTGCGCTTTTATGGGTACCACTGCGTAGATTTTGAAAGAAGGCGGCAACCATCCTTATACTGATGAGCAGAAAGACACCCTTTGTGAAGAGGCCTGGGAATATTATTGTTTTCTGACCAGTAATGCAGGTGCCTTGCATAAAATATTGTAGTTGTACATCAGTAGTGCAGCGGACGCTGATAAATGCACAGACCGTCCCCAGCAGCGGATCACACAGCTGTATTTTCACGCAGAACCCCCTTTGCCAGCAGAATGTGGGATTAATTCTAAAGCACGTTTCTTTTGTAGTTTTTTTTGTAAAGCCCAACAACTGAAGGGAGGAGAGGGAGTCCCTCCCTCTGCCTTTTGTGTCTTCTCCGTGGCCCTATGCGGCTTCAGTCCCCTCCCTTCTTCCCTTTGCTCTCTCCCCTCCTCCTCCTTCTGTCGGCTCGGTGGGGGAGGGGGAAGGGGACGGGCTTGCTCTGGAAGGCGGCTTCTTTTTTTTTTCTCCCCTTCCCTGAGACAGTGTGTGTGTATGCGAGGCCTCCGTGCCCCCACAGAGGGCCTGCACAGAACAGTAGCAGCCGCCCGAGCCGGCGCTGAGGCAGCCACAGGAAGAGAGCTGTGAGCAGCCATTGTTCAGAGCCGAGGGAGAGCCCTGCAAACAAAGAGAGGGCTCCCCGCACCGTGCACTGCCCCCCGGCCCCCTCCTCGGGCGGCAGAGCCCCGCTAGGCCTCGTCTGAAACCTCCTCGCAGGTCTGCTTCTCTGGTAGTCTTGCAGGCCACTGCTTCTGCCTTTGTAGTCTAAAAGCAGCAGTATATCTCTCAATTTACTTTGGGGTTTTTGTACTTTTTTTGTGTGTGGGACTGAAAAAGCCAGACATGTTTTAATTTTTATTTTTTGAGCGCTCCTACAGATTCAAGATCTAGATACTTTTTTTCCCCTCAGGTGAGTGCCTTTGTGTTTATGTATCTATTTTATCCATACAACCGAACCTGTATTTCTGCTGTGAATATTGTCCCCTTTGCAACTGGAAGGAGCGTGAGGCTGGGTTTTGAAGGGATGCTGTGAAATTGCATGTGCTTTTTGTGTGCAGGAGGCCAGAGTCCACGTTAAACAAGAGAGGAGTTCGTTCTTGCTTGGTTCAGATGCTAGTGGTATTTTTGTTGGGTGAGTGTGCGTTTCTGATAGCACTGGAGCGCCGGGTTGGCAGCTCCTGATAAGGGGGGAGAAGAGTTTTGTGTATGACGGGACACTGTTGTTGTCTCGGAGCATTAAAAACCCGGAAACGGGATCTGAAGTGAAATAATAAACTGATCCGCTGAACTTCCCTTCTTTTTCTGTTGCTTTGAATGAGAGTTGCTCAGCTGTGGCGGCAGGAAGCACGCGCCTCGGTTGTAAACATGGCCAGGCAACTTTCAGGTTGCTGGTGGACAGGCGCTCGAGAAGCAGCTACCAGTGTGACTTGATAGACATTTGTAGATATGTATCGTGCAACGCCAAAGGGGGTTACTACTTCTGTTTGCATGCATTACATTTTTTTAAATCTCCCAGTGGCTGGCATGCTGTGCAATTCGTGCTGTTTCTGTGAAGTGTATTTTCTAAGGACCTACGGTATGGTTTGTGTACAGTTTCTGTGTTTTAAACTGCGTTTGCAACAGCACGCGACTAGCTTATGTTTCGTAATTGCTGCGATGCCGCCCCCGGTGTTTTAAAACAGAAAAGTATCAGCATGGTGTGAGATGAACACGTTTTGATACTGCCCGATAACACCGTAGCGCAGCAGTGACAGCACTTCCCCCTGACTTGTATTCACTTCCGGTGTTGAGATGAATCTGGTGTCACTATTGGAACTAGTAGAGGATGCTGAATGCTGCTACCTTAGCCTTCTTTTGACGTTTCTGACCCAGTTTGAGTGGCTTGAGCGAGATAGTTTCAGGTACAACAGACACTACTGTTTTCCAGTCGTAGGCTTCTTTTTCGTTGCTATGCGACTGTTCGTTTGATGGAAACCAACTCGTGGAGTATGTTGGAAAGGTGATGTGCTTGTGGCATGCTTCAGTGCTCACCATCTTCCAGTATTAGCCATGAGTTTTTAACACCATCTGCATTTTTCAGTCTTTCTGTCAATCCATGCCTCTTTCTAGGGACTGAGTTATAAAAGACACTGGTGCCGAGGCACATAAGCATTTGAGTGCTTGTAGTAGTAGTCCAGGAGTAGTCTTTTATGTACTCTTGCATGTCTTTGGAATGAGCCCCAACACCCAATGTCACATTAGTATAATAGCAAAGAGGCACACTCCTTCCTGTTGGCACTAGTTTTATATGAATACTCACGTAATGCTTCCGTTTTACTCCGGTTTTAAATGTTTGGGGTCCAGTTCTCAAGGGCACACGAGTACGCACTTTACATGCTCGAAAAGTGACTTGGAGATTAAGCCCAAACGTAGAAATATTTCTGCATCTTAACTGCATCCATCGCTGTTCGTGTTATCCTCAAGTCGGTTCTGAATGAAACGGGCATGAGGCAAGAAAAAGCATGGACATTGCCTCAATTTCTTTGAAGTTATGATTAAGAACTGAACAAAAACATTGACTTTCTTGCTGTGTTTAGTCTCTCTTCCCAGTTTGACATTGTTATATATCTTTTTATGAAACCTTTGCATGTTTGTTTTACAGTTGCATACAACAGAACAGATGTGTATGTGCCAACGAAAGTTACTGTCCCATCATAGTTATAACTTGGTGGGCCCACAGGTCAGGGGATTATATATCTCATTGGAGAATTTCTCATCCTTTGGGAAATCTTGGAAAGCGTAAGTCTTCGTCCACAATTCCTAATGGTCATTTTACTGTCTCAGAAGATAATTTTTTTTTTTAAGTTTGATTTATTGAGAAATAAAGGGGAAAGGAAGGGAAGGGGAAGGAAAGAGAAGAATTACAATAAGCAGGTGGTAGAAGTAAACATTAAAGTAAAAACTTCATAAAAATAGGCATTACAAGCATGAAAAGCGTGAGCATATCATATAGGCGGGAATACATAAGGCAAAAATACAATATATATGAATACAATAATAACAATAATCAAATATTAGTAGGAATAAACAATGACGGAGGAAGTCATGGGGGTTTGCGGACTTCAACTGTGTCCGGAGCAGGAGAAGTAGGAACTGAAGTGGTAGGAGAGAGATATGTTACCAAAGGGAGCCAAAGTAGGTCACGTTTAATAGCCAAGGAGATGGGAGATACATAATTAGTGTCTAAACGATGATTAAAACAAATTGCATTCCACCAGGATTGATAGGTAACATTCTCAGCTTGTTTCCAATTAGAGGTAATGATATGAAAAGCTATAGCCAGGAATAGGTCAAGTAAAGGGTAATGGTTGGAGGGACGGGGAAGTTCTGATGAGAGGGAACCAAGAAAAACTAGTAGAGGTGAGAAGGACTCAGAAGATAATTTAACCATTCTTAAAACTGTCTGCCCAATGCTCCAAGTCTTTTCAATTGTAAACCCTATAACATGATTATGTTGTGCAAATATGTGGCATTGTTTGATCAATATTTTCAGGCTGTAAGTTTATATGCAACTCCAGTTTTACTAGCCATTGAACAAAGTTTAACATCCATGTATTAGCGAAGTTTGCCCTAACAATCAATAAGACATCAAAAGAAACAGGGAGTTTGTGATAATATAGTAATAGTCCTTTAACTCTTTGTGATTAATTTTTAACCTGATAAGTTCAAGCTGATGTTCTAGGCATGAGGGTAGACGGTTCCCCCAACATGCGGGCTGGTGCGGATAAGCTGCGGCCGCTTCACTTGCCACAGCAGGTCATTTTGTTGGTCTGAGTTTCCTGTTTGGCGTGCTACATGATCCCGGGCCTCTGATATGAAGGACTTTCTCATGATGGGCTTTTTGGGTAATACAGAGGGATTTGAGGTTTGTGTGTTATCCAATACCTAGGTTAAGTCTATGTGGACTATGTGCTGTCATTGGCCTTACAGTTGAATGAGCCTGGTTGTTGCTTCTGAGGCCTGGAACTTTTTGATCAAGGAGTGGGACAGACCGAGATAGTGATTTAACAATGTCGGTCCTGGCGAGAATGACTACCCAGACCCATGAGGGTTTAAGACGGTAAGGTAGTTCTGGCATGTGGCTTCTCAGCATAGGATTGTGTATTTGCATAATTTTATGAACCTCTTGAGTTAAGCTTTGAAGCATAGGTTCTTGTCAGTTTTAGTTCATAGGTTTTGGGTGACAATAGTCGTTGGGGGCTGAAAACGGGCTGGGTAATCGGAAGAGCAGGCTGAAGGTTACCACCAACTGTAAAGATTCCATCTTTCGCCCACTGTTGGGGAGTTTGTCTTGGCTTATCCAGCCTATGTCCATGGATTAGAATAGGTCTGCTGCTTTGGTATCTAGAATCTCATCAGTGGTGTACTACCCAAAGTAAGAGATATAGGTATTGGGGAGGAGTGGGTATATGGTGGGCTGCCGTGCAGTTGGAACAGTAGTGATGTTATCTGTAACAGAATTTTTACTTTCAAGGATCAATGTTTCTCAGTTCTCGAAGCTGGGATGGTCTGTGATCACACCGGTGTTCGCTGAGGCTGTTGTGGATTCCAAAGAGGGACTTATGCACAGGATAGGAACTTTTTTATTATTATCAATAATACGCAATGTCATGTCATTCATGACCAAACCTGCCTAGCATCCTGCATCTAGAAGTTTAACCTACCAGTCATACCTCACATTGTGGTGCGATTTGGGTAAGCCTCAGACATAATCCTTCTAATGTTTGTCGTAATTAACAGTGGAATTATTAGTTGTGGCCTATCCTATCTTCTGCCAGTAGCATGCCCTCGTACCATGGCGAGTGGATAAGGTATATGAAGTGTTTCATTTGGATTTGTAAGCGAATGCTGATAGTACTCGAACGTTTAGGACAATGAGGCACCTTTTAAGCTGTTGTGAAGAAATTTTCTTTGTGACATCTTTGAATTTCACTGCCCGGACCTTCTATTGAGAAAGTCAGTATAACTGCAAAATTAAAGTTTGGTCCGTATTGTCAAGGGGTTGAAGATACCTTACTGCTAACTGGATATTTGCACTAAAACCACCCCTTTCAAGCCCAATCATTGCATTTGGGGTGAGTCCATGAACGCGAGCACTGGAAAATGAAAGATGGACTAATGGGTAATGAATCTTTTTGCCATTAACCAGCTGGGGTTTGTAGCACGTATTCCCATATCAATTTCTACTTAAGATACTTTGTTTCTGGCACTTTGCCTCTATCATTTTATCAACTTAACTTGAACAAGACGGATCAGAAATGGGTACGTAACCGGTGAGCCGAAAAAGGAATTTGGGCAATGTCTAAGCGGAAGATTTACACCTCTGGTGGCAAATGCATATTGAACCTCCATCCACTTACAAACAAAATAAATATTTCTCCATTACTAGATAGGGATGTGCTCCTGTAGAACTTAATTGAAACACACAGCCTTGAAATTGCCATCTCATATAAGCAATATTAGGTGAACTCTTCATCTTTATGATTCAGAACTGTCCCTGAACTCATGCTGTGGGCCTAAACAATATGGTTATCATTAAGATCAATTTTTCCTTGTGCAGTAGTGAAAGAAGCATGGGTCAAGCCGGTCAGTCATCTGTTTGAGGAGCCTCTAACCTGGCTGATAATTTGGCTCTGAAGGGAGTGTAATATTTCTTTTACAAGAATTATTCAGTACCCTGAAATCCTAGATATATGACAAATCAATCGTACAGGTATTCAAATATTACCTAATGAAAAACCATGACACCAACGAGATATGAATTTAAAACGAGGTATATCAACTAGAGTTGCTCCTTACTTATGTCGAGTAGACTACATATCCAAGCAGAATAGGAGATCTGCTCTAGCATATATATGTTTTCTATGGACACCGAATTGATTCATTTATGTTTTGTATGTTAACTTTTTTGAATGTCTCTCCTATTTTATGCATCACAGTCCTGATACACTTATGTTAAGTGTGTATGTATTTGTGTGTGTGTGTATATATATGTGTATATATATATATATATATATATATATATATATATATATATATATAATATATATTATGCAACTGTCCTGTGCTTACCCTTGAAATGTCAATATTTGCAGTGTTTAATGATATATGCTAAATATACCCTTGTCTTAAATTCATATCTCTTTGGTATCATGGTTTTTCATTAGGTAATATTTTAATACCTGTACAATTGATTTGTCATATCCCTAGGATTTCGGAACACTGAATAATTCTTGTAGAAGAAATATTAAACTCCCTACAGAACCAATTGTTACATACCACTAAATGTCCCAGGTTCTGCGGGATACTGGGTAACTCCTTTAGTCTTAATGATAATTTGCCTCTGCATGCAACTGCACCCATGAAACATCCCCTATGTGAACTGTTGTGGGTTAGTGACTGGTACTTTCTCACTCTAAAAAGACACATACTATGTTTACCTGTAGGCAAGGTTCAATAATTAGGAATGTGCCACTCTTGCCTCTGGGCAATAGCTTGCTTAATCTTCCCAACGGCCCCCAGCACCTAGAGACCCTTACGGGTGATTGTGCGCTTTACAAATGTGGATTATTATTATTATTATTATTATTCAACTCCATCTTCTGCATAATGTGCAACAAAATATTGTTTTTTGCTTGCAGTGTTCAGTTGCACTAAACCGCTTTTCATGGCCAGCATCCCATCTTCAAAATCTTTGCACAGTGAAACTGGTCGCATGTCACCTGTTTGTTTCATTCAGACGTTAAAGAGTTGAGAATTTAGGCTAGATGGTGCTAATAGCCGAAGTTGAGCGACTGTGGCCAAATAATCTCCACCCATGTTTAAAATGTTGGCTGAAAGAACGAGTTGTTCTTAAATATATTGAAGTCGCTATTCCTGAAAATTCATTATTACTCATCAGTGCTCTCCATGTATCAAACCGAAAGACGGGACTCAAAGAAAATGTAAAATTAACAGAATACAATTTGTTAAAATCTTATTAAAGCCTGTCCTATTTAATCTTAAAGTGCCTCCTAAGGAAATTCCTACAAAATACTTATGTAATATGTAACACTGTACTACAAGGTGATGATGCCTCCAGAGGCCCTACACTGTGACCAAAAAGTGAGCTCAAAACTGAAGATTAGCTTTACCCCATTGCTGAATGCATGGAATAAGAGGCGCACCTCTTTAGGTCGGATCTATCTTTTTTTTATTTATTTAGGTGGCCTACGTGGAGTGCGTTAGTTTGTGCTGTTCTTGCTGATTTTTAGCGCCAGATGTTTGCCCTGTGCTGGAAAATCAGCGCTAACGGCACCTTGCGCAGCGCAATAGAGCACTGCTTCTTTCTGCCGCGCGAGTAGATGTTCTACTCGAGCAGCAGCTTTCTCAGTGTGAGCAGTAGCGGAATCCGTGTGGAGAAATCTCGCCGGGAGGAGGTATGGAGTAAGAATTTTCTCACTCACCAACTTAACATTGGCGATCGCAAGTGAGGAATAAAACTTTGCTCCGCGGAGTGGAGTTTTGGGGAATTCCACACGCTACGTGGAGCGCAAAGTTGGAAAAACTCTGCAAACTCAGCGAGCGGAGATACATTTCATGCCCAGGCCTATTTAGCCGACTTCTATACTTTATGGTCACCAAAGGTATAGATGCACTTTAGAAGGTAACAATAAATGCAACACAAGTTCTTACATAGAACTGATAGTTTGTAGTAGTAATACGTGCAACAATGATGAACATAGGCAGGTTCTAGGTTAGGGGAGAGGGAGAGTTGAGGGTTTTTTATTAATGGATGAGAGGGGAAAAGGGTATTGGCTGAGGGGAAGAGGAGCTGCAGGGAGAGAAATGTGACAGAGTGAGGATAGAGGAAGAGCAGGATTATAAGAATTTCATGTCCAACAGTTCTACGGTGACCTGAGGTTCAGATATAATCATGGAAAGATGTAAGGTCTACTGGGTCCATTAGAGCTTAATAAATGCGTTTGTAGCTCCATTCCCAACATCATAAAATAATATATATATTTATGATACATACACACATGGAGGGGTTTGGGTCAGCACTCTTATCCATTGCTCTATACAACAGTCATTCACCATTTGGTTCCTTCGCCCCTCGCAGCCAGCATGGAGCATCGGGGCCACTTCATTGACAACAATTTGCTTGATTACAAGTTCACATCCCTCTAAAAAGAACTACAGCTCTGTACCTGTACTGGTGGGAAAAATGTTTTACTGGTTATTTAGGCTACAGAGACGTGCTGCTCTTTATAAAGGAATTGGGTAGTCATTGTACTAGACCTTGTTCTTGACTAAGACGTTGGCAGAGTGGTGGTTATGTTGTGAGTGATTTACATAGCTCACTGTTATGTCCTCCTAGGAATGGGTCTTTCGGGTATCTTCCAACTGCAGGTATGACAATTCCGTTCGGGGTGTGATTCGTTTTGTAAGGGGTGTGCCATTAGTATTGCATATATGGTTCCATACATGCTTCCAGTAGGTTTGTCTTAGTCATCGGTGACCTGTATAGTTACTTTTAGTTTTGATGGGTGTGGCTGTAGGTCTTTGAGATCGAAGGATGCATGTGGAGTTAATTTTTTAGGTCGAGCCTGGGAGCCGCATGCGCTGCGGCATGCTGTATTGGAGTATGCACTTGAAGTTCCGCCCATATTGGTCATTGGCTTGTGTCATTGCCCTTCGTTACTGCTGGCTTCTTATTCATGAATAGGCATGTTAGTCCCTCCTTGTCTATATTTGTAATCTCCCATGAGGACTGGCCCTTTTACTTCAGTTGTTACACGGTATGCTTTAAAAGTTGGTGAGAAACTATTTTCTTTAATGCTCTTCCCTATTCCACCCACGACATCACAGCACCTGCCCGCTTTTATTTTAATAGTATTGTATTAATTCAAATTACGGCGCGGTCCGCTTTAACTCTAGCGGCCGTCCGTATTTAATTATTTAATTACCAGCACGGACCGCTTTCACTTTAGCGGCCGCGCTACAGAACCTTTTGAAATGACTTTTTTTTCACTTTAACCCCTTTCCTGCGGCCCCGATTTTCCCGCAGTGCGGCACTTCCGCAAAACGGGCGGGGCAGCGTCGGCCATTGGCTGACGGCAGCACTGGGAAGGTAGTGCTGCCGGCCGCTCCCCTTTGTTTAGACACTGCTCACCGTACCGTAACCTGAATATGGGAGCAGAGTCTAAAAAAGGGGCGTGGCCACCATTAAAGTGGTCTCGTATTTGCGAGAATTAGATCTCTTCATTAAAAATAACCAAGATTTTTATATGTGGCCCTTTTTAAAAACACATAAATAAAAGGCATTGTCCTTTATAGTGGCAATAGCTTAAACGCTCACAAATTCAATGGCAATGATTGTGTATCTGGTCATTCTGTCTGGGTTTTGACAGTACAACTGTCAAACTGAGCTATTGCTGAGTTTGCTTAAAGTCAGTCCCTTTAAACAGCTGGATTTCTTTTCCCAGCTCCTTTGAGTTGTTCTGTTGTAACTTTGTCAATTATGTCTTGCCTCAGCCCAGTGTAGTATTCATCTCTCACTCAGAGCTGTAGGCTGTGTGGCCGTATCCTTCCACCGCCACTCAAGTGCTTGCATTGAACTACAAGAAGGACTATTTTGCAAGTATCTCTCTAAGCTCCTGCTGGTCCTTCCCACCCTCTTGTGTCTCGCTGTAATGTGCTAAACCTGCATCCATTAGCATGTTAACCCCTTCCATGCTGCCGTCGGCCATTTGCCGACGGCAGCACTACCTCCCCAGTGCTGCCGTCGGCCAATATCCGACGCGGCCCCGCCCGTTTTGCGGAAGTGCCGCACTGCCGCGAAATCGGGGCAGCATGGAAGGGGTTAAGCAAAGACATATTTGTGTCATGAAAACTTGTTTATGTTCCGTCTTCACTCAAACACCAAATGTGTGTCTTGTTGTAGTTGGGCATCATTGCATTGGAGGCCAGCTAGCCTCTTGTAGGGTTACACCCGTGCCTTGCTTGACTAAATACTGGACCCACCTTCAAGAAGCATTCATGCAACAAAATTGGTTGCATAATTAGCAACAGTTAGGAAAACCCTAGAGCAGTGCTTGCCAAACTTTTTAGAACCGATCTAATTTTTAGAACAACAAACTTTTGCGACCCACCTAGCTTAAATGGACATGAGGGGAGACTTTTTGATGTAACCAAGCATCATGTGGTAGCTCGCTTTCATTTACAGAGCACACATTTTCCAGTGAGATGGCCACTAAATGTGCACAGGTGTATACTTTTACTGATAAAACTATATGGCACACAATTGATGGTGTGGAACTTTGATTAGAGTGAATGTTTATCATTTGTGCATCACAATGTAAAGTGTCTTGATTTGTGTCGATCCTATTAAAATCTTTGTTTTCATCAAACTTTTGAATTCCACAAGAAATGTGCTTCATTTTTCTTTTCCTAACTCCTGAATGTTTACTGTTCATTTACAAGTATTTGTTTTGTTGTGTATTACAAAAAAGTATAATTCGTCAGCCTTTTCTTTCACACTGCTTGTACTCCAGCAAGGTTTCCACATACTTCACGTTACTTTTGTCTCTCTGGCTGCAAAAGGAGGAGTTTGGAAACCGCAATCTACATGCAAAAAATTAAAATACCCAAGTCAGAAGACATAGCTTGACATTAGACCTCTTGTCTTTGAAGTACAGCAAATGTGCCAAGATAAATGCAGAATTTAAATGCATCTTTATTTATTGCTTGTACTTTACCGACCTACCAAAACCGGGGTCACGACCTACAGTTTGGGGAACACTGCCCTAGAGTTTTCATCATAGAATTGCATGTGTGTTTTCACAATTTGGAGGTTTTCTTTTAACTATTCTTTCAGAGCATTGCTTTTGAATGCAGAGTTACCCTACCCGTTCCTGGAATAATGTGTACAAGGGAGTTGACTCCTTTTGCAAATTGGAGTAAAGGCATATTGCAATGCTCTGTGTCTCAGCTGATTTGAATGTTTTTAGAAAAGGCTCCATCGTGGTCCGAATTGAACTAGCAGAGTGCTCTTGCAGTCCCCTTTTGCCTTCTCCCAAATTCAAAAAGTGTTTTTTTTTACGTCTGGCATTTGCCAATACCTATTTTTTTAAATTAAAATTATATGTATATTTGTATGGGCTTTCGTTAAGCCTTTATCCACTGGTCTATGGCTGTTTCCTTCACATGTTCTTCTTCGCACTATTACATATTGCATTTTGAAGTGGGTCAGCCCTCTTCAGCCATTAACTAGTCACTGAGCTTGGTGGAATCCTGCACTTTCACGAGGCGCACACCCACACACAGTGGATCCCTTCAGTGCCAGGAACATTTAAAGCAATGTGAGCTATTTGAGATCTAAAAATCGAGTTTTGCTTTTAGCCAGTGGTTTCTTTTTATATTGTCGCCTAGCTCCTCCCCCAATCTTTTACAAAACCGTGACAAAACAAAACGAGCAATGACAAAACCAAAAGGCTTGCAGCCAGGGCCAGACCCATTGGCTTTGCCAGTACTTCTTTCTTTTGAAAAATTGGGGACGCTTTCTTAAGGGGAAAGGCTCCCCCTTTGCAAATCAGTTACCACCGCATCTTGGGTGTTGTAATTTATTAATGGGTTTTGGTCTGAAACCACTGAAAAATCACATTGCGACACGCGAGTATGTGTGGGTGCTTCCGTTAACACACCCTCGTATTGTGATTAGGAAAGAGTTGCAAAATATCTTTTGTGAGTTTGAACACATCACAGGGCTTTTGAAGATTGTAAAAAAAAAAAAATGTTCTGTCTCAATCTCCGATATTGCGAATCTCAGGGCTTGTTGTGACTGTAAATACCTTTGTACATCGGCCCTGAGCATGTCAGGTGGGTTTTGCATGTTATCCTATATAACCAGGGGCGGTTTCTCACCGAGGGCGTCGGGGCTCCGCCCCCGTTACATTCTACAATATTACAGCAATGCCCACATACATTTTATTTTAATTAAAAAAATTCCCTCTTTGGTATTTGGTAATGTATACTGTACATACTTGTTGTATTTGGAACACCGGGCACTGTCTGCCTCATTTACTGACACCGCGGCGCTGCGTTGTGCAGTGACCCCTGTCACGTGACTCTGCTTGACTGCTTGCTTGCTCCGTCTCTGAAGCTTAAGCGTTTGCCGGCTGAAAACCTCACAGCCCTGAAGTCTGTGAGGTCATCAGCTCGGCAAAGACTGAGCTTCAAGGCCCAGTCTCCACCCCCTGATGGCGTGAAGGTAGAGTTAGCCCCGGGCGTTTTAATTTTAAGCCCGGTATCGCAAACTCTCCACGTCAATCAGAGAGTGGAGACTGGAGAGCTTGTTACCCCTCCCTTTTCCAACTGGTCACAGGGCGTGGTGGGAGTGAACCCACCCTGTGACGACTTGGGAATGGGTGTGGCTGTGGCAGGTGAAGTCTGCGCAGACTCTGAGTCTACTTCCCGCGCACAAGTCTTCATCAATTAAAGTGATGGAAGCGATTTCACTACTGCTGTCTGTGTCACTGCAGAAGTTCAGACTGCTTGGATTTAGAGCCGAGGCCAGGGCCGGAGGCAGTCAATCAGACTCGTATTCAACGTTACGTTCCGGCAGTTCACAAAGTAAGGCTCAGGCGGGCATTTTTTTTTTACTTATGTAGGTCCGTTCAGCCGTAAGGCCTTGCCACATTGATTGATGTCAGGGTGGGTAGGAGGGCAGACACAGTACATCGCCAAATATTTTACTTCCGTTCAGAGTTCAACAATTGCATATCTATTCTTTGCCCTTCATAAATTAAACGAAACGTTTATTCAAACGATGTATTTTTGTGCAATGCAAACACATCTTTCACTGACTAATCAAACAATGGTGAATGTATGGTGGGTGTTACATGTGCGCTCTTGCTACATTACACAAGCTCAGAGGTTGTTTGTAAGCACCACGAGGCTAAGCGATTTGCCCAGAATTACAGGATCTATTAGAGCCAACAGCAGTCTGCAGGAAACCCCTTTCTGCTTCCTCCTACGAAGATTGGATTACATGCCCAGTAGGATAGTCCCAAAGGCGGGAGCCTATAAAAGGACTGAAGACAAGGCATATTAATGATGTCCAAGCTCTGTGTGGCCTGTGACTGACTCTGTCCCAGCCTCACCAGCCGTTCAGAAGAATAGGCCTGACTCATGTCATGATTTCTCCCACTGGACTGTTACCTGTCGCACCAGCAACCTTAGAAAGCAGAGACTCGGACCCCAAACCTACACACGTGCTGCACTTTCGCCTGTGGCGTTGACTTCCTTGTTTACTCCCAAGATGAGAAAGAGTTGCTGAACTCCGAGATTGAACTGCGCCAAAATTCAGAATGAATGATACTGCAAGTGTGTATTGTGATTTGGGAGAATAGTTCTGGAAGCAGATTGAGTCCTGAAAACTAGGGGTGAGCTGCCAGCTCTGAAAGCCTGTGGGAGACAGTTCCTTCAGTAATGATTTCGAGCCTTCTAACACAAAGTGTACCTCTTATTCATCAACTCATTGCAATTGGGAACTTCTGCTCTGCTTGACATGGTTTCAAGAGAACTGTGACCTTGCACATCTTTCTACAAAAGGTGTCCAGCACTTAGTGCTATTTCTTGAGCTTCCGTTTCACATTGAGTCGTGTGCTACATGTATACATATTTATGTACAGATTATAGCTCCATACAGTGAAAATATACATGTAACACACGAGGCGAACTGGAGATTTGTGAAAAAAATAAACAAAATCAGTGAGCGCTGTTTAAGTCTCGGCCTCACCCTATTCATTAGGATAATTAAAAGTCTCACAGACAAAATGTGCTTGAGCTGGCAACGTCTTTATCTCACATTTTTCATAACAATTTCGAAGGAGTGTAGATGTCACTGGAATTCAATAGTAATCTCTCGAAGCTGGAACAATGTTTCTAGGTGCCTGGATTGTGTGTATGTAACAGGACTGCACCATCTATCTTCTGCATGGCATAAAAGAGCTCTGCATATGGCGTACAGACAGCATAAATATTGAAGGCTGCAGAGTCTTGGGAAGCTAAGAGATTTTATTATATGAATGCTTGGGAAGGGGCTTGGCATTTGTCCAAATCAGTGAACCCTTGATTGTCACAATCAAAAACTCTGTAAATTGCTGGTTTTATTGTTGGGAAGTCATAAATTGTGAGCTGGATGTGTCCGTCCCTGGTCAATGCCGCCTGCTGGAGTGTGTAGACTAGAGTGAAATTAAAGAGGGGAAAGGTGAAAGCTGGTCTGAGGTGACATTCACATTTGGAACAATTAAGTTTCTTTTTGTGAGCTTTTAAGCTTTTTAATTGCTAATTGGTGATCTGACAGTCAAAGTGTTTGTTTACAGCTGCCAAGTCTTCAGGTTGCTTATGTGTGACAGTTCGAGTTCTGGTGTACTAATGTCCACTTGTACAAGTGGCTCACTACAGAAACTGTTGAATGTTTTTAATGCAGTAAGATATGGGTCAGTTCTGATATGTTTAAATATTTTACAACCACACGTTCACAATTGCTATATAAACTTTCTTCCATTCTCAAATTTGCTTTAAAATGTACTATTTGCCACTGTTTTCTTCAAACTTTTCTCTGGGGAAGAACCCAAAACACCCTTTCTGTTGGTTGGGCTTCTGCACTTCGCACGCTTGCGACATAACACTTATACCCAGCATTTACGCCCCACCTCTTTCAAATGTCACCAGCCGCCACTGTATATAACCTTAACAGACTTGAAGCACTGAAAGTGATGTCGGGTGCGAAACCGAACCTGGTTGTTTCTGGTTGTTTCGTGTTATCTATTTTTTCTGTATTTCCTTCTCCCAAATGTTTGCACTCTATTGCTAGAATGTTGTTTTTTTCCCTTTCTGTTTAATGGCACCAACACCACCCCCATGAACTCATGGCTCCAAAACATTTCTTCTGTTGCTTTCGGAATCCCTACTTCGCTCTCTTTCTGAATAAAAAGTTACCTTTTCTGACAGTTACTGTGTCCCTTTGATTATTTTGTATCCTTTTCATGTCTGTCTTGTTGCATCTCTGTGTCAGTGCTGCCGACGATGCTGTGAGATATTCCCTTGCCGATGGGCGTGCTTTGATGGACCACCCCCGAAAGTCCACCGTGACATTTCAGGAGGGTCCTGCTTTACTCTGCTCACCCTTTGTGCGCTTCCTGTACTTCTCGCACGTGTGATAGTGCTCGAGTGGAGGATGGCACTTCGCCTGAAGTGAATTTGTAATTATAGTAATAAAGGCACTTTCAGGATAGACTTTCAGATAATTCGTCACATTCAGAGTATTCTGCATTCAGCCTGCATGCCGGGGATTCCTGGCATAGTCCCCTCGAATCTCCATCCTCCACGAGTGCCTTTGGGTGGGGGCAGTGTCTGCTCTCAGAGCTGGTACCTACAGCTTGAGGCGCTACATACAGTTTGCACTCACCTTTGAATGAAGGAGGCCCTGGTTGAAGGCAGTGCTGCAGCATAGAGGTATAATGTGCCCTCTTTTTCAATGTTAATCACTCCTGTCTCTTTTTATATTTGAAAATCCTGCGCGCAGTGTGCGGATTTGTCTGTTAAATTTATTAATTTTTGCAGTGAGATGTGCTCTGGAGATTGCCTGGCCCTGGGGCCCAGGGTGATGTGGGTGTAAGCATGTGACCAATCCTTGGCAGTTAATATTAAAAGTAGTCTTTTTTAAACTGTTTCCTTCTTGGCTCTGTTACAAACCCTCTAGCTCATTATCGAATGCCAAACGTTTGTTTTAATGGAAACCACCTAACTAACTGCCTGTGCCTCCCATATACTGTCCTAATAGGTAGGTCTGTTATTAAGGTTTTTCTGCATTCCAAAAGCTGAGACTGTTCTGCTTTCCAACTCCGATAATGATGGAGCAGCCACTGTTCTTTCACTATGAATCCCCTAAAGCGATGGGAAGACCGAGTCTGACATATCGGCCTTGGCCGTGGCTTTTATTTCTCGTCCAGTGCGCCACAGAGAGCCAGGTTAACGTGATGTGTTACTTACTGCTAGTCTGCTGTCTCGTAGTAATTTATTTTCCTAGAATTGACTGTAGTTCATGTTTTTAAATTGGCACATTTAATTTTGAAGAAATATTTTTTTTCATGGCCTAAAATGCAGTAACGCTTGTCATTAGACATGGTTTCCACAGAAAAAGTGTCCATCTTGCTTGTGTGAGAAGTGCTGAGCAGTGCAAGAGAGTATCACTACTTTGAAAGACTTTGTTTTCAGTGTTGTCCATTGACCGCCTGTGAGGAGCACAAAATGCACACCATAGAAATGATGCATTTCCATTCAGTGTACCGGCTGCAGAAGACCACTCAGCGGGAAAGTGCTGTTTCAGTGGAGTGCAGCATTAAAGGATTATTTGGGTTGTGGGTTTTGAGGGATGACACTCTATGAAACATGAGAGTGAGTGTGGTGATTGGCTCGGTTGCATGAGTCGGAAGTAAGTTTACATTTTTTTTTAAAGTAGATGGATGGCAGTGACTGGTGGATTTAGTTGAAGTGATGTAAGTCATGAGAGGACACATGATGATGAAAGAGCAAGGGTTTTGATGATTTAAGTGCTGGAGGGATCAAACAATTCACAAGAGGGTTTGCTTTCATGAGTTTAACACTTTAAATAAATGGTAGCAGAGATCAGTTTTGGTTACTGTTCTAAACTTTTTCAACTGTTTGCGTTTTGACTTCATGCAAACTTTCTACATATGTTTTTTTTCTATTGCCAGATTCGATTTCTGTGGTCCATTGGGTTTTTACAACAGCCTCAGCCTTTTGTCCACTTGAGTGCTGGTTGTACCTTCCTGTTCTCTATGTATACCTGGTTGTGATACAGTTTAAGCAAAGCAGCCTTTATAACTTTCCTAATACAACGTTTTTTTAAGCTACATCTAGAATTGAAGCGACACAAACTCTTATTTTTGAAGGAAGGGATGGCTAAAAAGGCGGCCATTCTAAGTCTGAGACCCCAACTTTGGAAATATTATTGTTGTTTATTTGTGTGAAGGTAGTTCGGACTCTGTAGATGTTCCAGTGATTGATGTAGATTGAGCTGAGCCTGGCCATTGCTAGCCAGAGAAGAGCATATAAACAAGGCCAATGGAATTATGAGTTCGGGAGGGTCAAATTATGTGGCAGGGTTAAGCAAATTATGTGGCACATTTTGCCATAGTATTACTTAATTATTTTGGCTTATTTAAGCTTGTTAACACTGTCTAGGCATTAGTTGTACCTCATAAGTACCAGTTTAACACCCAAATAGAGCAATAAGCTACAGAAAGGTGACCAGTCAACCATTGCAAAGGGCCTTCCAGTGCACAGAAACGCATGCTGTTGTGTTTTTACCAACTTTTGAAGCGTTTGAGCTTGAAACATTTTTTTTGTAATCTGCAGATTATGCGGCCGTTGATGAATTATGTGGCCAAATGTGGCAAATCTACAACAATATGAAAATCGCCACTGCTGCACAATTCCAGTGCCCTGCATATAAGGCTGGAGAACTGTGCCATGTATTAGTTGAAGTGTGACTGTCATTCTGGATATCTGCAGGATGTAGAGAAGGATGCCATGGGACACCCGACTGGCTTAGGCGCGACATGATAGGACCAAGGAGATGGTGGCCTAAACCCTGTGATGGAGCCCATGATGCAGCTTAGTGTTTGCATGGTGTAAAAGACACCTTGGTTTACTTGATTATTTGTGGCACCAGGGACAGACTGAAGTCCAGCATCACTCCTAGGTTTTTTTTCCCCAGGTAGGCGGTTGGTAGATGTCTGATTACACAACCAGATAGATGGTGGTGAGGAGGTACTTTGACCACTTTTCACAGGTGATGTGGGTTTGAGGCAAGCAAGTGGAGTAATGGTGCTTCGGGTTTATGGTGATATAGGGGTTTTCCTGCAAAGTTCTTCTAGGTAAAGTTGAATGAATGGTGAAGCCCAGTAGAGTGCATACATACACATTAAAGGGGAGAGGGAAGATGGTTCAACCTTAAGGGACACTGATGTAGGAAAGTACCCAAGTAGAAAGTTGACAATATTAACAAACCTGCAGAAGATGTTAAATCAGTGAAGGAAAACCCAATGTAATAAGCGATTTTGCTGCTGTAACCAGTCATGTGAAATGCAATGCAGCCATATGCCCAGTGCCTTCCTAACAGCAGGATGTATCTGCTTAAAGTGGTGTGTTGGACACACAGCTTTCTCATCAGACGCTTGTCAATTTGTGCCCAGTGCTACCAGTGTGAATATGTGATAATTATCACAATTTGCAGAATAGTGTGGATCGAATTAAGAAAAATATGTTGATGATTGGTAACACACTGGCTATGCCCAAGATGGCATCATATCCTCCACCCTAACAATGCTGTGTCAGAACAGTGTTCTCTTCAAGTCCTACATTACCTGAATCTTGTATAATTCAAACAGATTGCCTTTCCATTGCCCCAGTTGCTCAGCTCCGTGTCCCACTAGTAGAAGCGCTGCCGGTTTACATGCATATTCAATCTGGAGCTATGAATATTGAAGGCGTTGGACGGCGCACACGTCTGTTCTATAGGTGTTGTACAAGCTCAGCTGCTGTTACATGCTGTACCCGCTGTTATCGTTTTGGTAGTAAACATCTTTTTTGAAACCGGTGACAGATTTATTCAAATATTTTTTTCATTAAATACACCCCTGTGTTACATTTCTGTTCAGTGCGCAAGGATATATTTAGCTGTGATGTGCATTAAAACTAAACGGGATTTGTATTCATGTTTTAAGGCTAGACCTTCCCAGTAGGACGCACATGTACTGTTCTACTAAATTATATGCCGTGGTTATTTTTCCGAAATATAATATGTTTTTTTTAAGCACATGGACAATACTTTATAGGTGGCAGTACATTTTATTTTTCTCTTTTTTTTATTTCTGTAACCAGTGCACAGCTTGCTAATGCCCAATGTGGTGGGTTTGCCAATGCGATTTTTCTTTTTTTTTATTTACCCCAACATTGATTCTTACATGCGTTTACATCATGCCACAACTGTTTTTGTTTTATTTCGTTTTCATGTGTCTAAAATGTCCCCTTGCAGCAGCCATCCATTTAACAATGTTACAGCTTGAAAACCCGTGCCACTACCTCACTGTAACTATAATTAGAGAATTACAAAATGTATGGTTACTTGAAAGAGGGACCTCTAGTTGATAGAATCTCATTGTTTTTTTTTTTTAATATTAGAAGTTTACAAATGCTTTTATAAATGCTTTTTTTCTTTTGTTGGGTTGGGCCAAACCATTTTCAGCGAGTGCTTCTTTTAGGTATCCATTAAAGAAATCTGGATAAACCTTTGGAACCCCGATTAAAAGGTTGAAAACCTAAAATTCGGATTATGTATCCAATGTAAGTATTTTTTTAATGTGGGGAATGCGTACAATTTTTTTTTCTTCAAAAATAACTTTTTGTTACATTTGATATGTACATATACCTGATTTTACATAACTGAGTCAGGGTCTTATGTGTTGCTGTGCGAAAATGTGACCACGTCCGAAGACTTGGCGGTCTGCATATAATTTAATATACTCCTTTAATATATTTTCCTAATGAAATAAATATCTGCCTACGGGCCATATGCCTTTAGCAGGATCTTATTTGCAATGGAAAAAAATAAATATATTGTAGCCCAGCTATCCTTTTCTTAAGGTAAAACTAGTTGATTGGCCAAATATTTCAGAAACAAAATTACTGAACTTATTTTGGAAATCACCTTAAATAAAATAAATAAAACTATATGCTGCTTACCTACGTGCTAACACCTGGTGTCTCCCTTGCTTCTATTGTTGCTTCTCTGGTCATATTGTATTTTTCAAAAGGCCTCCTGCATCCTCTGTGATGGTGTTTGCTTGTTCTTTGCCAACAACTCCTAGGTTCCTTGGTTAGAAGTTGGTATCCGCTACTAGCATCACGATTTCCAGTTCTTCGATCTGTTTGACTACTTTTTCCTCTTTTTCATGAGTGTTCTGTGCTCCCACTTCATTTGGCCCACCATCTCTCACCTACACTTAGTTTGGGCCTGCAGCTCTTGAGGTCATATCTCTGGCAGATGTTTGACGTGTGTATGATGGGAATGTAAGACCTCCAACATGTCTTCAGGAATCCAGTTATATTTGGAGGATTCTGTGCTCTGAGCCTAAGTTTGTTAGCGACATCTTGACTTTGAATCAGACAGTTTTGCTGCAGAATTATTCCGCCATGAAATTGGAGCATCAATGATTTTGCGTTGGAATGAATAATCACTCCGAGGTTGCTCTGGAAGTGGCAATAATATGAAGTTGCTGGTTTTATGCACCACTTTTTATTTTAAGTCTGTTATCAAACATGCTGCTAGTGACTTTGTTTGCGAACTTGTGTGCTGTGATGCTAGGTTGGTTGTTTGGTCCATCAATATTGGGGTTGGCTTGCTTATTACCTTTTTAGGGCAGTGGCTTCAGGAGGTGCCCCGTGATAAGAGTATCTCGCACAATAACTACCTTAAACTTTATTTGGCAAAGGGTTTAAGATGGTGGCTTTGGCAATAAAAGACACAAGTGTTGAGAATCTGGAACTAGATGGTAATTATGTTTATAACCATCTTCTATAGAGAAGGCAAAAGAAGTGGTCAAAACCAACCAAGCTGGTAAGAGAAAAAGTAAAATTATTCAGATATTTGTAATAAAAATTATCTTCTGAAAATGTTCACTAAATAGGTTTTGCAGTGAGAAAGCACACATTTAGCAACTTTGTGTGCAGTTTTCAGCTTTGCACATTACAACCATTTTCCTTTAAAACTAATATCCTACTCCATTAAGGAGCATCTCTGAGAGAGCTTCCCAAGCAAAAATGATCTTTATCATGTTTTAAATTTGAGGTGTGACTTAATAGCACAGTTGTCTGTTACTTATTGTTAACCTGTGCTGCAAAAATGCATAGAGTGGGCTTTGGCTCCACCTAAAGGAGAAGTACCCCCCACACCCCATGCTGTTTACTGCTTACCATATCCTTTTTTTGCTCAATGGAGTGCTTGAATTGCATTACTTGATGCTCTATATTGCATTTGTAAAGTGCATTGAATCCTCACACATTCGCTTCCTGTATCTCGCAGATGCATTATATGCAGAAAACAATAGTTTTATGTTTTTCACCACAGCCGGAGTTTTTATTTTTCGGATATCGGGAAATCTGGTGCTACCGGTGTATCTTGTGACTTCACGAACTGTGGGGCACTCTCTTGCCTCATAAAGGAGGCAAGTTTCATCCTTTCTATGGGAGAAATCTTTTCCCACCTCTTTTTCCTAGCAAGAAATGTCACCTGTTATAATAAGAGATAAACACAGTTATCTATCTCTACAATATGGTAAATGCTAAGTGGTTTTAAAAGATAAAAAATATTCTCACTTGCATGGCATGTAAACTAAATATCAAAAATCAACTACATGTACAAAATGTGACCACTAGACAAGGTATCTCGAAACTGCAATATTTGTTTGTATTGAATTTTCTTTCCCAGCCCTGATGAAGTCGTGGGTACCTGCCCATTCGACGAAACACGTGTTGGCTGGACTTGGAGAAAGCCTTAAGGATTAAACAAACCATATATATAATCTTGATCTGTATTGACTTTGTGAATCTAAATTGTGACATTGTTTCTTGTGAATATTCAAAGTTGGTGTGATAGGACTGAATATACAATTTGGATCTACTGATCATTTGTGGGCAAGGATGATGACCCATACCTAGGCACCCAACAACTAAAATAGTGACCCAAGTTTTGCCTATACTTTGTAAGCGCCAATACCACTCAGAACTTTCATCCTCCTATCTTCTCTCTTTTTATTTTTTGGTTAGTACGCCAAATGCGATCCAGATCTATTCTCTTTGCGACTGCTTGTTTGTTTTGTTGATAGGCAGCTCGGGTGTAGAGTTTAGTGCTCACCTTGCACAGGACCACAGTTTTTTGTTTTATCTGTTCAAGATCAGGTAATATTTTCATAGAAAGTAGACTACTGGTTTCTGTCTTCTTCGAAATGATTTGAATGTAAATTTAGAAGGCAGTATTCAATTGCTGTGAAATATTTATCTATTTAGAGTAGCTATAATACTTATTTAAAAGTAATGTTGCACCACAGTGTTTTTTTCTGTATTACAATGCCCAGCAGCAGTGTTTTTCAGATTTTAGATTTTGTAATTGCTTTTGCAGCGGATCACATGAGTTTTAATTTAGTATTATCCTTAATAAACATTTTTGTTGTGACATTGTTGGCGACGACCTCTAGCATGTACTTGGGGCCTCATACTGGTAGCAATTTGCCTTCCAGTGTTTCTGCAATCCGCATTGAATTTCTGAGACTCAACCTATGTACTAAAAAAAGTCAGTTTGCAAAGTTCTGAATTGGAGTGGGTCATAATTCAACCTACCTAATTAATTGATATTCATTAGGTAGGTCAAAAATTGCAACTGTCTAATTGGATGCAGTCACAAAGGTGGTGATCCTCAAGCGTCAGTGGACCACCGTTTCTATGACCGCATATAAATAAAGATTTTTGTTTGTTTGTTTCTTTTTTAACCACCTCAAGAAGGAGAGAGTGAGTGAGGAAATTGCTGCAGTAATTAGTGCTCTAACTGGTAGTGGTGAGAGGGATTGGTAGAACTGGAATGACAGGAGGCGGCACCTAAAGCCAGTTTTCTTCGTTAGGACAGGGACATATGACGTTGGCAATTTCGACTCTGGAATAACTGCAGTTTCTTATAAGGGTCTGCAAGATGAGCGAGGGGAGGTGGCTGGGTGTTGTACACTCTTAATTTTATTTTCCAGTTCGGAGCCGGCAACATATTAAATACAAATTTTTAGGTCTTTATTCAAAGGAATCTGAATGAGAGGTAACTTTCTCCATGTGCTGCGACTTGTTATGGATCCTCACTGGACGTATGGTGGTGTGCATTTAATAACTTATCCAGCCAAAAGCGGTGAGCAATAAAGCAGTAGTATTGCCTTCCAAATAGAAGTATTTATTTGAATCTGGCAAAAAAAAAACAGAATTTCGCATTTTATTTGGAAATTAAGGAAACATTGCTTTATGACTGGCCGTAGTTGACAATTCTGCCCTTGGACATTCGCATTACCAGTACGGGAGACAATATATACGGCAAATGTTTTTACTTTTTCAAAAGTACGCTTGCAAGTTTAATCTTAGTATTAGGACAGCTCTACTTTTTATCATCTAGCCATGATAAACTCTTAAACATTGCAGGGAACATTTAATAACTTATGCATTTTAAGGGAAATCCCCAGAACTGTGCTAATCCCCCAACCCCTTTCAGCCTGAAATATTCAAATGGTTTTACTATTTTGTAGATTTACACTCCAAATCGTTTAAAAAAAAAATAAACAAATCAGGTTATAGACTAAAGCTGGTTTCGTAATATAGTTATGTTTTTGCAAATATGGCCTCACGTTTCAGAAACTAAAAAAATGTATTTTCTTGCCATGGATCTGTCATCTTTAGGTGCCTGTGTTTGTGTGCTAGGAGAGCCCAGGCTCTGCGCGTGCATAAACATGCCTTGATTATGCAGGATACATTTGATGCGAAGCCGGGCAGCAGCCTGTCTTGCACCGTGATTAGCCGCTGCTATTTCTGATTTGGGACGTCCGCAGGAAGTGGTTTTAACGTATTTGGGTCACAATAGGCTCTGTTGAGTTAGTGAGCAGGCTGGAGGAAACCTTTCCCCTTTTATCACCAGATGGTTGTGGCTGATATGATGATGAACTCTGAAAAGTGATTCCAATAATCGTTCTCGTATTGTTTTTCCAAGACTCATTCTGTTTTTGTCCATGTTTGTGAAAAAGAAAATATAATCGTAAGCTGGTGGCAGAGCTGAGTAGATGAGGCCCCCTCTTTTTTTGTGTGTGCTTTACAAAAAAAAGATGCATTTTTCGAAGAAGCCGACACTGTCCCGTGCATCTGTTTAAGAGCAGTTTATGTCTCCAGACGTTTCAAAGATGGGTAATCTAGTTAACATGCTGCCCCAAAGCATGTTCTACAATTTTTTCCCTGGATGCAATATGTGCAACCAAGTGCAATATGACCACCCTGTGGAGTACTTCCTTATATCTTGTCTGTCATGTTGAGTTCATGTTGCAGACCCCCTTTGAAGAATTGTAACGCTAGCGCATCCCGTGCACGAGCTGCCTTGTTCCCTGAGCCAAGGAACCATGCAGGTTTATTATAGCCTCCACCAAGAGCCTTGCTTCCACCATGCATCCCTCCACCTCCAGCAATCAGAGATCTGACTTTTGGCTATCAAGAAAGCTAGGTCTACAATATTGTTCTGTTTTAGCTTACTTGGGCCTGGGCGTATCGCCCACCACACATATTGTATAGTAGGTTTGGCCTACCTCAACTAGTGTTGTGGTAACAGTACCACATGACCTTCTTGTGTGTTGCGCGCCAATATCATGTTAAAATTGCGCTTCTCCTCATCTGGGGCAGCAATTGGAAAACTCTGACTTACAGCGGTGTAACCTCAAGGGAGTCAAATATGTTTGGTGTGGATAGTTGACCTGAGTAAACTTGAACCCTTCTAGAAACTTTCTTTGGGAAACGAGCCTGCACTGCCTTTTCATCTTTTCTAAAAAAAGTATTGAGTTTAGTAGTGGTAGGGTTGACCCTCATATTATAAACGAGTTACTGTCATCCTTAGATTTCTGTAGTAAAATTACACATTTCAGTTTTTATTATTCTCCTTTCCTAGCACTTGTGCTTTATGCTTCTCAGATGATAACAGAAGGTCAATGTGCAGGGTGGCTCTGTCCCAGTGAGGCCTGGTTCTGTCACTGTTTGAGTCCGCGGATTCCCAGTGCAGATTTAGGCCTTGGCCGACAGTCCTCCCTTCAACCGTGCACTCCTTGCAACATGTTAAAATTTCTCAGTGTGGAGAGTGACGCATCCCAATGCGACTTGGTTCCGCTGTATGGGTCTGTTCAGTGCCTATGTTCATCAGGACTATCCATGAGATGATCGGCTTATTCCGCCCATGTTATTTTCCCTTGTTCTGGGTGATTCCCCGTATGACTTAGTTCTGTTGGTGTGCCAGGCTGCCCTGTATGTGCCCGGGTCGGTTCGGACCTTCTGCTTTCAGCACTTCACAGATCTGCCATCCTCCTGATACAGAATGAATTTTTCATTTCCCCACAAAATGGCACTTTTCAAAAATATCAAAATTATATCATAGCCTTTGGCAAAAATTGCTTGCTGATTAACTACTTTCAAAAATAAATTTGACTATATATAGATCTTCAGAGTCCAAGAGTAACACAATCAAAAGATTAATAGTGCTGTGAATAAGCAAATGCCTACATTCATATCTTGAAGGTGATAAAAAGTGACATAGGACTGTTGATCTGATGTTGATGCTGATGATGTTTTGATGCCTGTGTATACATTTGTGTTTCTTAGCTTGTTTTCATGATACCAGTGTGCAGGTTTTGGTTTTTCGGTTGAGCTAATGAACGATTCAACCTAATATAAGAGACCAACGATTCAACCCATTATAAGAGACCAACGATTCAACCCATTATAAGAGACCAATGTACCTGCAATAAAAAAGTGATTTAAATAGGCTTCCATAAGGATAACATTATGTTATGTTATGTTAAAATTAATTTCTAGAGCACACGTTCACCAAACGGTTTCTTGGCGCTACGGGCAGACCGGTAGCAATACCAGACAGTAAGTGGGTGTCAATTGGAAACGTGGGAGAAGAGCAAAGTTTTGAGTGATTGCCTAAATTGAGTGTAGGAGTCCGCCATGCGCAAATGGAGAGGGAGGGCGTTCCGAAATTGGGGGGCCAGGAACGTGTATCTAAGGCCACCATGTTACATCTGTTTAAAAGAATGGAAGACCAGCAAGTTCTTATTAGAGGAGCGTATATCACGAGAGGGGAGATACCGCTGAATGTTTAGAGCAATAAAGGCGGGACCACGTCCTGACAGGGCTTTGTGGATGGTACTGCTCCGCTTAAGCAGACATCGTTGGGGTATGGTAAGCAAATGAAGCCTTTTCAACAGAGGTTTCACTTGGGAGTGCTTTGGCTGTCCAAGAAGGAGTCTGGCTGCCTGGTTCTGGACCCGTTGCAGGTGATGTACTTGGTATGCAGGTATACCAACGTACAGGGAATTGGAGTAATCAATATGTGGAATAACCAGGGCGAGAACCACTTGGGTCAGGGCTTCGGTGCAGAGGAATCTGCCAAATTTTCGGATTCTGCGAAGATGGAAAAAGCATGCTGAGACCACTGAGCTGACCTAGGCCTTCATGGTATGATCATTGCTGATCATAATTCCCAGGCTTTTTACTGACGAGACCGGGGCTGGGGGGCTCCCGATAGATAGGGGCCAAAAGCTGGAATTCCTTGGGTTAACCAAGCCACCAGTGAAAATCAACTCTGTTTTATCTGGGTTTAGTTTAAGTTGGTTGGATGAATGCTAATCACTGATGAAGTTCTTTATGGATTGAAAGTTTGTGATAGATGAAGCTGATGTTAAAGATCAGCTGGAAGTCGTCGGCATAGTTGTACACGACGACCTTTCTCTTACGCAAGGCTAAAATTAGGGGAAGAATATACAGGTTAAAGAGTAGAGGTGAGAGGGAGGAGTCCTGTGGGACCCCCACAGGTCAGTTTCATTTGATCTGCCCTGAAGCCAGCAAGGTGAACAGATTGGGAGGGATTACTCAGAAAGGAGGCGATCCATTTCAGTGGCCGACCCTGGAGACCAGCACTGCCTGCAAGGTTGACCAAAAGCTGATTGTCGACCGTGTCAAAAGCAGCTAACCAGTCAAGGAGCACCAGGGCCTAGGTGGTGCCCTGGTCCACCCCCTTTCTTAACTTGTCCAATATTGCCAGGACAACGGTTTCAGTGGAGTGTTCAGCTCGAAACCCTGCTCTGTGAGGGTCCAGATAGTGGGTCTGTTCTACAAAGGAGCTGAGGCTATTAGCAACATGGGCTTCCATGACCTTGCTCAGGTAAGGTAGCAAAGAGATGGGGCGGTAGTTGCCAGGTACCTGCGGATCGAAGCTAGGTTTTTTGAGGATAGGAATAACTTCAGCAATCTTAAATAGATCTGGGACTGTCCCTTGGATGAGGGAGTTGTTAATGAGCGATAAAAGAGGATCCAGGCAGCGTAGAAAAACTTCCTGGAGAATATGAGGGAGACAGCTGTCCAGAGGGGAACCAGAACTGACTTTCTTGAGTAGGCCGAAGAAAGCTTCTTTAGTAACAAGGGGAAAGTGATCCAAAGAAGCAGTGTTTGTGTCGCAACATAAGTAAGGCAGAGGGTCAATAAGTTTAGGGATACTTTAATAGTAACAATTTTCTCAATAAAAAAAGTGATTGAGTGACTCGCATAGAGATTGAGAAGGAGTCGGTTTTGCAATCACTCGGTCTAATTTAGAAAGTTTGTCCACTATCAAAGATTTCCTTGGCTTTATTAACTGAGTTTAGTATTTTGGACGAGAAGTACTCCGCCTTGGTCTGAAGAATCAATGTTTTATAATCTTTAAAAAGAGACATAAAAATGACTAAGATTAGGGCAGTAATTGCGTCGCCACTTGCGTTCCCCTTGCCTCAAGGTTAGTTTCTTTGCCTTTCACTCTGTTGAGAACCAGCGTTGTGCATCATGGGACCTATTTATTTTGACTTTCTTCAAGGATGCTGTGCTATCTCTGGCCCCATCCAACCAGGTGTTGATATTTGCTGCTTGAAAATGAGGGGACTCCTCCAAGGCAGAAGGGGCCGAGGCAATTAACGAGGAACAAAAGTCCTCCATATCCACTCGGCTCCAGTTTCTGGCTAAAAATTTGCCTAAAGGAGGGGTGGTGTCGGGACGGACAGAGGGGACGAAAAAGGTGACCAGATGGTGGTCCAAGCATGTACATGGGGCCAGTTGTAGGTGGAAATATCCAAAGTGGCGGTCCAGACCTGGTCTAAAGTATGCCCTTTAGCATGAGTGGCGACCTTTATATGTTGAATACAGTTCATTCCCATTAAAAGTTCTGTGAATTCGAGAGAGCAGGGGCTTTCATGTGCATCATTGGGCCAATAGTTGATATCCCCCGCGATTAAGACTCAAGAGTTATTAACCACTAATGCGGCTATCCTGTCAGCCACCAACTGGGGGAATGTAGGCATATGAGATGGGGGTCTGTAGAGTAAAACGCTGATTAATCAGAAGTTATGCGACTCAAATTTTAGTGAGGCTATCGACTAGAGAGATGCCTAAAGAGGCCAAGGAGGTGAATTTGGGTTTCTGCTTGATTATGGCTTCCACCCCTCCTCCAGCCTTCCCTGCATGTCGATCTGCCTGAAGAATGTGGTAGTTATTGCGGAGTGCCGCGAGAATGTCAGGGCCCGATTCCTTAGTTAGCCATGTTTCAGAGAGGAGGAGGAGGATGTCTGGCTTGACATTATCCAGCAGGTAGAATATCTTGTGCTGTTGTTTTGCCATAAAGTGTGTATCGAAGTAACATACTGAATGTCCTTTTTGCACTTGACGTGAAGGACTAGATGGAGCTGTTGAGCCATTGCAGTTTAAGGGAGACTTTTGGTCAGTAGCTTTTAAAGGATTAGCAGGAGAGTGGTTCCCCTGAGAGTTAATCCCAAGTGAGTTTAATTTGTCCTTAGTACGAGGACTAATGTCCGCAGCTCCTTGCAGTAGCTTTAGTTCTGGTGAGGAATACGTTAAAAAAACTGGCATAATGTATAGCCCCTGGGCCCAGAAGGGCTCGATCAAGTGCAGATGGGCTTGCCTTTGGCACGCCGCCGGCGCGTCCGCTACGCGCAAGGCATAGCATCGATTTAAGTACGAGTGCGGGGCTCCGCCCTCTCCGGTCTCCAACCCGGAAGAGGGGAATTAAATGAGGTTGTGGCCGGTACTCCCTCCACACAACCGGGATAAGTACCCGTGGTGGACTGGGGAGCAGTGAGGGTTAGGGTGCAGGTAAGTTGCAATAGTGCAAGTATTTCAATGTTAAAAGGTGATTGTAGCGAAGTTTAAAAACACAGTTCACCCCAGCAAACAAATCAAAGCACACGCTCAGCTGACTGATGCAGCGCACGTTCCTCCATACTATACAATCGGCGGGTGGTGGCAAGTTTTAAGGGCTCGGGGAGGGTGTTGGGGTAGCTTTAAGGCTGGGTTTGGGGGAGTATTTAAGGAATGGTTGTGTTTTTAGGCCTCAGGGTGGAGGGGCAGGTAGGGTTTGTAATTTAGGGCAGGGGGGTAGGTAGAGGGTTTGTAATTTAGAGCTTGGGGTTGGAGTAGTTGCGAACTTAGCAGCACATACACCCTTGCCATTCATGCCTTTATCACGGAATTGCGTGGTAAAGACATGCCTGGCAAGGGAATGTCTCATTCATGGTTTGGGCTGCGTCGTAGAGGCACATTTAGTTGAGCCTTCGGTGCCTCTATCATTCAGCTGTGGAGCTGTGACAAGACAGTTTGCTTGCAATAAACTATTACAAGCAAGTACTGCCTTCATTTTCTTATTGAAGGCACCATATTGCATCACAAAACACCTGTAATAAAAATCAAAGTGCACCAGTTAATAGGGAGATGAGTCTTCTAAAGAGAGACTGCCCAACTAATCAAAGCCCAAAGAATTCAACACAGAATATGAGGATAACGAAGATTAACTAAATGTATAACCTGAACATCTGTACATGTACATCTGTTGAGCACAGCCACCTGAACATCTGTATTCAACACATATCGGCAGGTAAACCAGTCTCATTTGAAGCACTGCGCTGCCTCGTCCACCCAATCCCTGTATCTGCTTCTCCCTACTCACACTGTCCTGTACCCCCCTACTTGGAGTCACTTCTGCACCACATATACCACCTATGCAGTCCTGATGGCCCGGACTCCCTTGGCCTTACAGAATTTGATAACATCTTTTGATAAGTTCATGATGAGTTTAGATTTAAAAATTAACGGTATCAAAGCCTTCTCCATGAACTGTGGTACAAGAATTGGGAAGCAAATGAGAAGAATGTTTATAAATGAAGTTCCCTTGGAAAATACCTCCACTTTCCCCTACCTTGGTATTTTGTTCCATGAATCTGGGTCCTGGACAAGTGCTGTAAAGGCAAGAGCCTTAAAGAATTTTATAAAAAAGTTGAGTAAGAAACCAATAAGAGAAATCCTAACTATATATAATGCCACGTGTACATCAGTAGCTTTGTATGGCTCGGGGCTCTGGGGTTATTCCAACATAAATTCAATCCAAATAGCCGAAAATAAGTTCATGAGCGATATTCTGACAGTCCCACAAATTGTTGCGACTTATATCTGTCATACTGAACTTGGACAACCCCATATATCAGAAATAATCAGAATACAACCTATCCTCTTGTGGCATAGGGTATGGACAATAAATGAGTATGCCGTGAACCGGGCTATGTTGCAGGATGTCTTAAAATTGGAAAATGTGAGTGGATTTAAATGGCTAGATTATGTTAAATGTTTTCTTATAGAAATCAATTGCCAACATTATTATGATGATCTACTCACAATGGTTAATATATCCAGAAAATTGTTGAAAAATTGTGTATGGAATACCTCGAAGAGAAAAGAAGGCGAGAGGAATTGAAGAAAAAGACAGTTGCCTCGCATCTTTTGTTATTAACTGGTGATAAATTACAGCCGTATTTAACTCTGCCGATGATTAATTATGATCGATTTCACTTGACCCGTTTTAAATTGAATATGGTTTTTAGACTTTTGTCCTTCCCAGAGATGAATTCATGGTTGCGTGATTTGCCGATGTGCTCGTGTGATGAATTTTCGTCCCAATCTGACATCCATGTTTTATTTTTTTGTAAATGTTATATTCTACCACGTAGGAAATTTATTATCCCAATCCTCAAAGAAATGAACTTAAATAGATGTCGCCCAGCATTTTTAGAATTTCAGAGAATGGACACTGTTTTAACTGTTGCAGTAGTTTTAGCCTTTTTTAAACATGTTTTTAAATTACGGAAAACAATTGGTCTTGATGAATTATAATTGCTTTCTTTTAACTATCCCTGTGTAAACTGTAATTTCATGTTGTTGCTTTTATGGTTATTGTCTTTTAACCGAATAAAGTACTTTTTGAACTTTGAACTTATACCACCTATGGAGTAAGTAGTAGACAAAAGCAATCTTAAGGAAAGGCCGTCAGTTAGTATAAAGAGTGTTGTTACTCACGAAATCAGTGCCTATGCAGTAAGTGTTTAACTTACTGAGAATTTAACTTTGAGCTATTACAACTCCGACAAAGGACTAAACTTCCTTAGTTACTTTATCAGACCATATACAAGTGACTTTTCAATTCCTAGACTGTCACGACGTTACACACCTGCCCCACTCTCATTCAGGACTAACCTTGAGGTAGGTATATATGTAATAACTATGGTTCAAGACCATGGCTTTCATATGAGGTGATAAAAGTACCCGATTAATCCGCTGGGGGAAATAAATCATCTCTGAGCATGGCTCAGCTAATAGTTGCAAAGACTCTTAGACTTTGTTTCAGTTGACAGTGGCATGAAGTAATCCAGTGAATAGATAGGAGGTAAAATACATAAAACCACAAACAGTAACCCATCAGCAGCTTCACAGAATTCTGAGCAAGTATCACTGTTCTTCACCCCCTCTCTTGCCCACACAGTAGGACGTGTGCTGGGGTGCATTCAAAGTAAAATCAGCAAAAAGCATGTTTAAGCATCAGCTGCAGGCAGCGTTGTATGCTGTTTATTACAGATCTACAGTTTCCAATGCACATTATGTATTTAAGTGTGGGCTTTGAGTCAGCCCTTTGCTCAAGGTTGGATGCTCAGTTATTTCTCTGTTATCTGCTTGGTTTGATGGCTTTCCTCTCTATTTTCGTTTGTTCCGCCCAGAACCACTGCCCCCCTCCTTCTTTCATCTTTTTTTTGATATTTCAGTCATTTAAAGTTGAGACCTATTGGCTTTGGTAGTGCTTGTTCAAAATTAGCTTCGCAGCATGAACACATTTTGGATAAAAAAAAGAGCATTTTAAAATAGAGAAAATATGGAAATATTTTACATATTTTTGGATATCACAGATCTATCGCTTATCGCTGATGGTTATTGTAGAAGGTGGGTTCTGATTCTGAATGTTCGATATTTTGAGTACTACTGGAAACCAGTGACAGTAGAAGGTTTTGAGCACTTCTGGAACATTTTATAAAGTCCCACTGGTGTACATCCAGGGAATTTCCACGTGCAGTTTTGCACGCTGTGTACAATTGTGAAAATGCATTTTTCACTGCACAGGGAAAATGACCACCTGTTAGGAAAAACCCCCTTGCCCTAAACTCCACCGATTTGATTTGAAGGGTATTTCGTTCCCATTCGCACCACGGAAAGAGACTTAATCCTGTCCTGCACATGAGTAAGTACATTTATGGGTATTCACAAACTTTAAGGGCATTTCCTCCCCAGACACCCACTACTCTCACTTTGGAGTAGATTTACTTGCGCACAAATTTTGTTAGTAAGTGCGCATGCAAACAGTTTTGTAAACTGGACTAAGAGAAGGAGCGGACAGGTGGGGAGGAAGGGCCACACCGGTGTGTCAGGTGGTTGTGGCTGGATATGGGTTCCGGAAGAAGTATATACAGACGCACTTGGGGGCTTACCTTGCCCAACACCCAGGTCCCACGCAGCTCCAGCGCTCCCCTCCGCCGCCGCACACACAGACCAGCGGCCGCAGTGCGAGGGGGGCATTTCTTTGAAAATCTACACTACCCAGACGCCCTAGCGGCGGGACACGCCGCCGGACGGGAAGCCCGCGCCAGGAGGCGCTTGAAAAGGGACACGGGGAGCGGGGGGTCCAGACGCACTTGGGGGCTTACCTTGCCCAACACCCAGGTCCCACGCAGCTCCAGCGCTCCCCTCCGCCGCCGCACACACAGACCAGCGGCCGCAGTGCGAGGGGGGCATTTCTTTGAAAAACTACACTACCCAGACGCCCTAGCGGCGGGACACGCCGCCGGACGGGAAGCCTGCGCCAGGAGGCGCTTGAAAAGGGACACCAGCACCCGCGTCGCGGGACCGCGCGCGGATCGGCGCCGGGCGAAGCCCGGGCAAAGGGCAGGCCCTCTGTGGCCCTCAGAGGACCTGAGGAGGACGGGGCGGGCCACCCCCCTTGGCTTTTACACCTGATACTACATCACGAAGGTAAAGACTATTTCTCATGCATCTGTTGGTATTCGCTGATTATCATGACTTCTAAAGTTGATCACCCAGCTAGCGTAGCAGGAACTGGGCAAAAGTTTTCTTGGTTAGACAAGCTAAACCTCTTATGTCAAACCACCTATGCACCATCAGAAACCCCCCTTTCGCCCAAAAGCGACATCATACCATCAGTTAAGTCTACTCTTTCGGAGCAGCCCACATTATTCAACAAAACTTGTAGTCCTCATATCGCACCCCCCCAGGTTTCATCGGTGAAAAGGACTCAAACACCGCCTCCAGGTTCACGCATTGTTAATTCCCCCACGATTCCATCGACTGCTGAGGCCCAAGATCCCTTAAGCCCTCCTATACACCCGCATATACTACCGCTCATTGAAAAATTGCTTAGCTCTCTGATAGCCCCGTTGTTGGACAAAATTAACATCTTAGGGGATAGGCTTACTGGATTGGAGTCAGCAATCAAGTCAAATTTGTTGGCTGACAAACACTGTGACACATTCAACCGTCCAAAGTCACCTCCTACTTACGAAGGCCTTAAACGGGATAAAAGCTGCCAAACACAATTAACTGGCCCTAGTACAGTGGGGCAAAAAGTAACCAAACACTCTCCAAGTGTCTCCTTTCCCCAGTTGACCACACCTAGAGCAGTTCACGATAAGATTAAATCAATCCATCTACCACCAGAAGCGGCCCCATTCGTGTGCATACTTGCTGGCGTCCCTGCTCTTCCACCTGGAAAAATTGAGAGCCAACATGACTTACTTAACAAAACCAAATTCTGGCTGTCAAAAAATAGGCCACTGCCTCGTCACCTATATGGAGCAATAAGGAGCGTCAGGAGGGTGGACTGGCTGGGTTCTCTTCATAAGGATCTTCCTGGGGACCTGGTACTCGTGAGATTCAGAGACACAAACATTGTCCCTTACTTGAAAACCTGGCCGCCACAAGAGACAGACGGCCCAATATCTATATGGGACTTATATGACTTCTATCCCTCAATCCCTGGTTTTCCCCCTTTTTTGAAATCATACCCTACATGATCGGTCTACATCATGATCTTTTTGGGAAATACTGGGAGTGGTAATAACTAATTCTAACCCCCATTTTCACCATCTCAACCCGGGGGTGGAAGGGAACTAATTATGTTCGGGACCCTCTCCTACTGTTTTTTGGATTAGACTGGACTTGGCTATCATGGAGTGATGTTGAACTTTGCAAGGTCCTACCTAAATTTACTCCTCTTTTTAGACTTTTTTAAACCTTTTTAATCTTTTATGTAAGTTGACACTGGTTCTTTTGATTTTTCTTTTTAAATGATGATCATCTTTTCCTTTACCTTTTTATTTCAATGAAATTTTCTAAATGTACTGTATTATTTTTTTTGTTACTGTATGCTTATATGATATTCTTTGGTAATATCGAATAAAGCTTATTTTGATTTGCTTTGATTTATACAGAAATAAAACTGCAAGAAATGCAGTAGAAGAGCTAAAGAACGCTGAGAGGTCGGCACAGTTCAGCGATCAAACAGTTATTTAACAAATCTGCTACTAATTTTTTTTTTTTAAATCTTTAATTCAGAGGGGCTTCTATTTCTTGTATCCTGTGCATTTACTTTTTTATTCACCAACAAAGAATTACTTCGATTTTTATACGTTTTCATTCATTATACGTAAAGGCGGGGTTACTATTTCCATATTTTATTTACAATATATTACTGCAACACAACTTGTATCATAGTGGATACAGATGCCCAAAAAGTTGGCTTAAGCTTCTATTTTAAGTAAAAGATAAGTATTTGCCGTGCAACACATCCTGGGATTTCCGCTGGGTCTGCCATATATATGGCTTAATCATAACTCCACCTGAAATTTTTGTGTGGAATACTAGAATTTCAAGCTTTTCACTAGTGTACACGAACTAAGTACTTACTCATATCAAGTCCCTTAATCCATCCAGGGAGATGGGTCCGGACTACAAGACTGGGCCTTTGACAAAGGTATTTTCGAATACTAAAGTAGTACTACGTTCAAACTCTTATTCCCTTCTTGCATGTTCGTGTAAATTGGCCCCAAACCCCTAAAATGTGATCTTTAATGGAATGTGCAATTGCAGTTGGCATAAACAGAAGGTACCGGGACCTCTTTGCATTCTTACTAATAGGCAGTTTGATGTTTTGGGGCCAATTCAGAGTTCCTTCTGAGGAAGTGGAACTATTCCTGTAGTATGCTTCGCGTGGTCGCTAATGCTTTTCTGAATCGGCCCAGTTTCTTTTCTGATGAGACTGTGTATGGCGCTCCTCGTTTCTTTATACTGTTGCCATCATGCTGCCCAGCCTTGCAGTCTGTCATTTCAGATGCTTTTTGTGCACTTGGATAACACATGGGCGTAAGTGCACAAAGCACGTGTGCGACAGTAGTAATGAATAGTGTCTCAATCGAGTCTATTCCTTATAGACCGCTTCCAAAGGTTTACTGAAGTCCTTCGGGTATCAAACATGATTACGTTCTGTTGTTTATTACCTCTACAAACTTTATCCTATTCAGCTGGGTTCTACATAGTCTTATGCTGCTTTCCCAGAGTCGCTAAGTCTTAAACTTTTAATTTAAAATGTGCACTTCTGAAACTCTGCAGGATGAGAGTTCATGGTCCCACCCACACGGCAGGCCACACCTTAGATCAGGTTTTTACGAACCTGCCGGCTCTTTCTACTTTGTCACCACTTCCCCTGGCGTGGTCCGACCACTCGCTCACTCCTTTCAATCTGACTATCTCCCCCCCCCCCACCCCTCCCCCCACTGACCTTGAACAGTGTAATACCGAATTCAGGAAGAAAATGGTACAAAGTCACATGTAACGCACTTGAACCAGCACTTTCTAACGAGGATTGGCATCCGTCAGAGGATTTAGATGCTGATGTGAAAAAATGTAATACCATTCTCACTACAGCGATTGATGCGATCGCCCCCTTATTGCCCCCTCTCTTCTCCCCGATTGAAACCCTCTGCGCCATGGTTCTCCCCAGACCTACGTACAGAAAGAAGTAAATGTAAAAAACTTGAGCTTCTCTGGCGACGCACTTATGATCCTCTCGCTAAAAATACATATAGAACTGCGTTAAAGTTTCATAAATTAAAACCGGCCACAATGAAAAAATATTTCGCCAACAAAATTAACTCTGCAGATAATTCGGCCAAAACCCTTTATCAAATTGTGAAGGACTCACAAAACCACCAGCCCTCACCCGTCTCTCCAAACCGAATCAAGAACTCTGTGATGGTCTCTCGCATATCTTTCATCATAAAATCGTTGATATTTTCTCCTCCTTCACACCGACGAGGAGGAATGGTGAGGTCTCATCAGTCCACCCCCCCTACCGGCTAGTGTAACCGTTTTTGAGGCCTTCAAACCCATCATAAGGGACTCTGCCCTACATATAATGCAAAAATGTAAATCTGGCTCTCCCCTTGACCCCGTTCCGGCTCAAGTATTTACGACTTTGGAACCAGTATGTATGTATGTATGTATGTATGTATGTATAGGCATTTATATAGCGCACTACTTACCCGGAGGGTCCCAAGGCGCTTCGATCGCTGCGAAACCCTTCCTGGCTTCCCTGAGAGATGGTCCCTTAATGGGTATCTCCAGGGTGAGACCAGGCATCCCCGGCGGTCTGGTGGGGCCGTTAGTGAAGATGAGGCAAGCTAATGCCCAGAGTTGCCGAGTGTGATCGCTGATCAGAGTGGGCACCGAGGCGAGAGAATTATCGAGTCCGCTGACCCTGGTCCAGAAACCTGCCGCGCCCAGTCATCACTGCCCCTCTAATCTCTATCTGGAACACCTCCCTTTCCTCTGGCCAATTCCCGTCGGAATGGAAACAGGCAATGTTGATCCCAATATTAAAGAAAACGGACGCTGATCCTGCGGTATTTAGCAATAACCGGCCTATATCACTCCTCCCGAACCTGCCAAAATTTTGGAAAAAGCAGTACAGGAACAGCTGGCCGACTACCTGGAATCTAACAATCTCTTGCATGATACACAATCCGGATTTAGATCCGGATATAGCACAGAGACGGCCCTCCTGGAAGTAACAGAGACTATAAGAGAGAGCGTGGACAGAGACGAGGTGTTGGTGCTCCTTGATCTGTCCGCGGCTTTCAACACCGTCTCTCACTTCATCCTACTAGACAGACTCCATGACATGGGGATACGGGGTACACCACTAGCATGGATAAAACAATTCCTGTCTGGAAGAACGCAACAGGTGTGGTGTCGACCCTACCTGTCAAAGGATAGGAAGCCCCTTAGTTGTGGAGTCCCTCAGGGGTCGGCCCTCAGCCCTCTCTTTTTTAATGTTTACCCGTCACCGTTGGCGAGGGTTGTTGAGGCCTGTGGAGTCAGTGGTCTCTTACGCTGATGATACTCAGCTGATTTTTTTTATTTAGAGACCACTCTGACAATGGGCTTGCAAATTTTAAATCCTGCCTCACCATTGTTTCATGGATAACATCTAATACACTCAAATTGAACACCGATAAAACCGAGGTGCTATTCTTCAATCTGAAATCCCACTGCTGTCTTCCACATGGTGGCCGTCTGAATTGAACCCACCTCCCATCCCTACCAATTCTGCCCGGAACCTTGTGTTTTATATTGACAATGAATTGTCATGTAAAACCCAAATCCAAAAGGTTACCTCTGCCTGCTTTGGCAAATTAAAAATGATTAAAAAGATCTCCCCCTATCTGTCCAGGGAGTCGATGAGGACCGTCGTGCACGGCCTCATCACTTCACATTTGGACTACTCTAATAGTCTCTATGCAGGGGCTCCTGCATATCTACGCCATCGATTGCAGATTGTCCAGAGCGCGGGGGCAAGATTGATATGCCACGTCCCCTACCGCCACTCCATTTCCCCATACGTAAAGAACTTGCACTGGCTTCAGATATCACATCGTATCCAGTTTAAAGCCCTGGTCCTGGCCTTTAGAGCACTGAATGGGAATGGACCAGGCTATCTCAGGAACAGACTGAAGCAGGTCCAATCAGTTCGTGGCCTCAGATCTAACCACCTTAGTCTCTTTCTCCCTCCCCGGTTCCATCGCTCTAGAAGAGGAGGCAGAGCTTTTGCGGTGGTTACTGCTAGGCTATGGAACTCCCTGCCGCTTAACCTCAGACTGATTGAATGAGAACCCCAATTTAGGTCCAAACTGACAATATATCTGTTCTCCAGCTACTAACTTCCTTGGTCACTACCGTTTCTGTCCACAGCGCCGGGACACACCCGGCGGGGGTAGCCGTGCGCTTAACAAATTCCATATATAATAATAATAATCCTTGGTTGAAGGTACTTAAGCTACCACACGGTTTAGCAGTGCAGTGCAGTGCAGTGTAGTGCTTCGTTTCAGAAGAGCAGCAACCAGTCCCAGAGAGAAATCCTACAGATTCTCTGAAAGTTGTAATATTATACTATTGCACAGGGAGTTTTCAAACGATCATTTCGCTTCAGTGTTCTTTTATTTGCATACACTACACACAGGCTATTTTGATTATCATACACCTTACATGAGGCGAGGAGTACTTGCACATTATATTACCTCCATTCGATTTCTATCGCGCTTCATTCAGTATGCTTCGCACCGCATTCTTTTCTACTCAGGACGTCCGATAAATGATTGTCGGACGGAGAAATATAGGAAATGTTGGGAGAGCGCAATTTGGCAGGAACAAGATTTTTGCACAATATAAAGGCGAATCATCAGCTGAACTGTGAATGGGAGGGGAGTTTAAAGTGCGCCATTTGGCTAATGTCTCCCGGACGAAGGCCACTCACCAAATCCCTTGCGTCAAGGCGCTTCAGTACTCACTAGAGCCTTGGACCATCTCTTCTCTTCTGCGACTCTTCCACCCCCACCCTTAAGTAAGCGCATAAATCGATTTTGCGTAAAGCACTGCAATGCTCCTCCCACCACATCGCTGACCATTACAGCGCATAGACTGGCTATATCAAGTGTTGGCCTAGATGTGTCCTTCTGCTTGTGCTTTTGGCTAAAGAACCAGAGGAGAAACTTGTTTCTGGTGATCAGCAAGAAGTAGCCCGATAAAATTGAGGTCATCACCCACTTCGATTCTCGACGCGCACAGAAGGATCCGCTGCTCATCATGGCATCTACTTCTCAGTACAACTCCTGTGCACGCTCCATGGCCCTGTAATAAGCAACCGTAAGGTAAGCAATACCTGTGGAGGTGCGTGAAGAGAGGGGGGCACGGGATGGCTCAACAGATGGCACAGCGTGAAAAAACCCATTTCCAAGGGGCTTATAATCCAAATGCATCTCAATTTACTCGCCTACCCATCGCCATAACAGAAGGCTCTCATTTTTCAAGAAATAAACACTGCATTGAGTTTTAAATCCCCAAAAGGCACCAAATCTATTCTTGCTCATCAGACTTTTTCTTCTTTAAATTCAAAACGATGGCATGCTCTGCCCAGGTGGTCTACAGGGAGCTCCTTTCGTAAGAGTTTATGAAGCACTATAAATGCACTTGCTAACCTGCCACTGCTGAAAGACCAGCAGCACACACCTCCTCCAGTACAATGAGTGTCTACAGTCCTCTGTTGTCAATGTTTTTCTCTTGGTTTCATGTGGAGAACAAACTCCAGGTTAGAGCACATCCTAGAAATGAATACATCTAACCGGTCGTAAGAGGCACAATGCTTGTCTGCTTGGTAGATTTGTTCAGTTTTCTGTGATACCAGCTGGTGGTGTCCCATTCGAGTTAATGGGGTGACCCTGTGTCCCTCAGAACCTAGTTTGAAAGTTAGGCTGAAGGAGTCCATACAGTCTCCTTGACCCTAACTTTCAAACTATCATTGGGATTAGGATTCATTTTAAATAATTGCATACATAGGACAAGATTATTGTACCTTGTAAATGCATGTATCTTATGTTTGTCTTGTGCCTATTCACCAATGACTTCACTTGTCACCCTTTCTTCACTTAACTTCCCAAAAGCCACCTTGGTTACGCTGCAATACGTTTATGCATTTTGACGGCCAGATTCAACTTTCATGTAAATAACAAAGGAGTTAAAAAACGACTTTTTGCAGATATTCCTTCTTTGGTGTGTTCTTACCATTTGTCATCCTAATTTTTTTTGTTGCAATTAATTGATAGCAATTTGATTGATCTGGTTGCTTTGATATTAAATACTCATTAACACAGCTATTGTACCACCCAACAGAACCAATTGTTCGCTATACCAGCTGGTGGTGTTGGCTCACGCTGCCCCCTATCGGCTGGAGCTAATGTCACATGAAAACACACATTGTCCTTATTACAACCTGGCTTGCCTGTTTTTGCGACTGGTTGTGGCCCTCCCCTTCCCGCACCGTTAGGATGCACAAGCACGCAGAGGTGAATCCATTTGATTCAGGAAGCACACTATTAAATAAATGCATCCGCTCTGTGGCCCCTGTAAATGGCACAGTGGAGTACCCAGACTATAGATGGACTGTAGGGGTGCAGCATCCTCACGGTCTCGCGTGATTCCAGCAGGTCAAGGTCCCGTTGGCCATACTCAGGCTGGCATATTTCTCACCCCTCCATTTTTGTTCATCTAAGGCTAGCATGGAAGGGGGTTTATGTTCTCTTGAGCACCTGAAATATTAAACACCCTGCCTTAAAAAGTACTAAAGAGTTTTAGTTACATGATACTTTGAAGAAAGCGCTCTACACCACTTAACGGCTTAAATGTGCCTAATCCACAAATGTATGTTAAGGCCCCTTAGCTCCTGAACATATGCACATCAGCAGAGAATGTAATGCACCCCTCCTGAGCTAGGGTCAAATGAATCAAGCGGAGCCCTCTGGTGGCGCACGAGACCATAAAGACGGTCGTGCCATGGTTTCTGTGCCTACCGTTTTAACCCTTACTCGACTGTTTATTTTGGGTTTTTCTAAACTTTACGTCTTCTTGCAACATCTCTCCCAGTCTAGTGACGTTCATTGTCCCATAGGATTAGACACCAAGTCGTTAGAAATGTTCACTTCTACAAAGCTTGTCTATCTTTCTATCTTTCACATCATCAGAACATGTGAGGGGAGAACAGGACCATTTCTCAAAGTGGATTCCAATGGCTCAACTGGCTCCCTTCAACCAGACATGCACAAGCTGGCCTACCCCAATGCACACTTCCTCCGAAAGAAGCACATCGTTTGAACAAGCATTCAGCAGAGCATGCCGCTAAGCACCTTCAGGTCTGTGTTGCCACCCGCAGCCCACTGAGTCTTCTAGACCGTACATACCTTTGCTCCTCTCTAATTCCATAAGGGACTCAATGTACCATGAGGGACTCAACTTAATTTAACAACTGCAAAGATAGTATCAGACTGTTATGAATCAGTATAATTGAATCCATCAACTACTTGAAATGACTGTACCCTTATGCCTTGACATGGAGTGTCTAATGCAACACACGTGTACGGTGTTTTTAGGTGTTGCATACCTATGTGAAACCTGGTTGTTAGGGTCCACCCATTGCATACCTTTGGTTGAAGTTCTTGTCCCTCATTTCCTTGCTTTTTGTTTGGTGACTTTTTTTCCTCTTTTTGTATTTGTCTCATCCCTACAGCTCAGCTTCTTTACCATCCTTTTGATTGGCAGTGTTGTATCCTTTCACTGCTCCCATTCAGGGAACTCTTTTTCTTTCTGCACTCCTTGAGAGTGCATATGTTTTCTAACTTGCTCCACCCTGTGCTGCTTCCCGCCAAACACTGCTCCCCACCCTGTGGTTACTCTTATCATCCCTCAGTGCTGAGTGCGCTTTCATGCCATGAAAATTGTTCGGTTTTTTTTTATGTACCAATCCAAGTTTCGCCTACCATCTTCAATAGGTAAATAAACAAGCATTGGAAATGCAATAGGTCTCATTTGTTGAAGTTGGAGCAATTGGAATTATAAATGCCGGTATTTTTAGCCTATGCAATAGATATGCCCTCCCCACCTTAATAAAATAACTGTGTTTGGTGTTTGTTCCAAACCTGCAGTGATGCTGTAGTGCTGGGAGTGAAAATGACAGTTCCACTCCACATTAATACACGCAGTGTTGAGGGTGCAGTACCACAGGCTGTCACTAGGTGTGCATTGGGACCTCTTTTAGCCACTTATGGTACTGCACTCTGCAACATGACTAGGAAAAGGATATTGGGCAGCGGTGAGAGCTGACTCCTGAGCTGAGGATCCTGGTTTGAGTCTGCTGTTGGGCTCAATCAATCACAACATTTGTAAAGCACACTACTCACCTGTGAGGGTCTCAAGGCGCGGGGGGGGGGTGGTAGGTAGGTAAAGGGTGCTGCTACTGCTCGAATAGCCAGGTCTTGAGTAGCCTCCTGAAGCTTAGTAGGTCCTGGGTCTGCCGTAGGAGGATGGGGAGGGGGTTCCAGGTTTTGGCGGTGAGTTGAGTGAACGATCTGCCGCCGGTGGTCACTATTCAGATGCGGGGGGCGGTGGCGTGGGTGAGGTCGGCAGAGCGGAGCTGGCGGTTCGGGGTGTAGAAGGTGAGTCGTCTGTCGAGGTATGTTGGTCCGGTGTTGTAGAGTGCCTTGTGTGCGTGGGTGAGGAGCTTGAAGGTGAAAAGGGCTCAACATCCTGTGATAATGGCGGATTGTTTAATTTCCCGAGCCCTAGTTGAGGTGTGCTATATAAATAAAAGTGTTTGTAACGTGATAAAAAAACAAGCGGTGGCCTCAGAGGGGTGGTGGGGGATTAAGCTGTGTTTTGGGAGGGGTGACGGAGAGGCACGAGGAGTTTAAGGTATATGAAACAACTGAAGCAGTGTTGTGGGAGGGGGGGAGGCACCAGAGATAAAGCAACTGCAAGCAAACTATGCTACAGAAGTTTCACTGCACAAGTAAACAGAACAGTTAGGGTGCAAAGAGGCATGCCACCTACATAAGGAGTGATCTCTAAGTATACATAACCTTAACAGTAAGAACACATGTAAGAGGGCCAGTCCTCGTGGGAGGATACAAAATTCCAAAAGTAAGGACTACTAAGTGTATTCACCAATGAAAAGCCAGCATTTATGAAGGGCAATAGGAATCAATGAAAAAGATGGGCTTTTTATGAAGCCTATATCCTAGGCTCGAAGAGACAGCGCTGCTTATGCAAGACCTAAAAATGGATCTCATGTCATTATCTCAGTGCTTGAAGCATGATGATGCATGAGTGAACATATGTCACACATGTGAATGCCTCGGAAATGATGCGACCATCAGAGTGGCTGCATCAGCATGCCTTTTTTTGCCGATGTCACACCGCAGTGCCAAAAAACATGGGCAAAGCCAATAGGTCCTTAAGGCAAAGCCTATTGACATTGCCAATACGTATTCATAAAGCACACAGTACCACTTTGGATCATAGCTGGTCTGTTTTTGTGGGTTTGACAATGAAGCACAGGCACTGTGGAGGGTGTTTGTCGACAGGCGACCCAATGAGTAAGTGTTGTATAAAGATGGCGAGGGCATTCCCTGCAGATGCAGTCCGTTCTTGCGATCTGCTGTCCAAACCTGTCTGGATCTGGTATCCTTTGGTGTTACCGGCATAGATAAATTGCAAGGGGAATGGGGGCATTCTCTAAACCAGCACTACCTTTAGTGTGCGCAATGATTTTGTAGCTGCAAGTTCCTTTAAGCTTGCTCTCCTCTCAGACTCCTGCAACAATATACCAGAGTAAAATCATGTCAAACTGATCCTTAAAGCCATTTTCACGTTTAGGGTGTTTAATTATTCCAGTCAGTATGAAAAAAAGGAAGTGCACTCTAATCTACAAGTGCCTCGGAAACATGGCGCTCTGCACAGTAGTAATTTCTGCGACTTAAGAAAGGAATATTCTCCATTACAAAAAGTACAGCTTTTTACTTGGAAGTACAATGGCTTCTCATCAGACGTGCATCTAAAATGCTGCATTAAAGCAAGGGGAGCTTTTGTAAGGGCCGCAGAAGCGGACATTTTCTTGTTTGGGAGAAAAATAACCTGCTTCACATTGACGAACAGCACCGTGACATACCTAAGGAGTAACCTTGCTAGGTGAAGGCTTTGAATACTGGATTCATAATGGAGATTGCTAATCACCTGGAATATGGACCCTCGCGGGTGGGCGCGGTCGCTGAGTTAATGGGGGTGATGATGAGAGCAGAGCAATAAACGCTAATATTGCTTAATTATGAGTGCCAATTTAGCTATTATGCGTAAACTGCATTCTTGAGGGCTTTGCCATAATATTTAAACCTGATGTACAGCAGTGCAGCTATTTCTCTTTTTTCATATTATAAAGCGCATTGATGCAGCATTGTTATTTTGTAGGTGCCTGCATACAAAATGAGGCGGTCATTTTTTCCTTTTATCAATCTGAATAACTTGTTTTATGAGTGGCTGTATGGGTGAGTGAATGAATAGTTGTATGAGTGGTGGTTGTACGAGTGAGTGGGTGTGTGAGTGGCTCTATGGAGGAGTGAGTGGGTGTGTGAGTGGCTCTATGGAGGAGTGAGTGGGTGTGTGAGTACTGTTATAGGTCTGTGTATGGGTATGTCAGTTGTACGGGTGTTTGAGTGGGCGTACAAGAGGTTGTATGGGGGTGTGAGTAGGTGTGTGAGTGGTTTTGTGGAGGATGTCATTTGACATGTCATGAGTGATGTCACTGTCCATGTCATGAGTGATGTAATATCTGAGGACCTAAGCTGTGCATTGCAGGGGCATAAGTTGACGAATTTTTCTGATTTTGCCGAGTAAACGCTGATTTTAACTATAACGTCCCTGTAATCTTCGCTTTATACACACACAGCTTCATTACCACAGTGAGGCACATACTTGTCCAGCGGCTACCATGCTCCCCTTAATGCACACTGTTGCCTAGCCTTCGCAATGTCTAATAATAAACAGAATTTTCCCGTTTCAACAGTGCTGCACTAATACTCATTTTGGCTGGTTTGATTTTAAGGGTTTGTGTTAACCGTAGCAGTCTGCAGACACTGAGCTCAACTTGTAAGTGCATTTTTTCCAGAGGATGTCCATCTTCATACAATTTGTGTACATTGACGAGTTCTGATTTGTGTACTTGTTGGTCCTCAGCAATGCAAGGCCTTAATAATGGTAGATATACACTATACATTTGCTGCTTGCATAACACACTCTCTAGATTGAATGCAGGTTTCCTTTAGAGGAAGAAAGCTTTACCTACATGTTAATAAAAACCACACAAGAGCTTTAAAGTAAGAAGTGCAGGCGCACGCTTGGAGATGATAGCCGAGTAACCTCAGTCATAATGCTCGCTATCATGTACACTATAAAATATTTATACCACCATCCCTGTTGGACAAACCGCAGTGCTTTACGCTGTTTGCCAATGGGAGAGCAGGGGAAGAGAGGTGGGGTTTGGTGTCCTTTGGAAAGTTTTTGCCTTTGAGACAGAGCAGTGCCCGACACAGGCCGTGGTACCCAAAGGGAAAAACAGAAAGAATACAAATTTAGTTTTGGCGTAAAGGAAACCAGCAAGTGTGGCGCAAGTTACTTTTTTGGCAGGGTGAATGTAACTGAATGAGTATCGGCAAGAATGATTTCAGGAAGTCATCACACCTCGAATGGAACGTTTCAAAGCCTGTCTTCTTCCTTGAACAGTTGTTATTACATTTGGGAACAAAAGTTAATAACGAAACGTACACAATTAATAGGCAAGCTTATGTAAACAAATAATTAAAGTAAATGGTCAAATGCCAAATCAAGACTGTTGCGGAAGCACTTAGCGTGGTTTGGTTTGTAATATATGGTTTGTAATATATCCGCATTACTGCAGTCTTGACACCGCTCTTACATCTTGGAGAATGTGGCCACTTATAGTGGACAAAGCACCAATTGCATTGAATGTAAAGTGGGTGTGTATGCAATTATTTCTGTCCTCTGAGTGGTAGGCACTAACTTTATAGTTTATTTACTTGATTGGTGGCAAGCAGTCTCCGGTCAATTCTCAACAGCCCAGTGACTGACTAAAACATTTAGGAGTATGAGAAGTAGTACAGTAATACTCTTGCGTATTCTTACATGTCTTTGTGAATCATCCCAGAAACGCCAACTGAGAGAGGGCACTATCTTTTTTTATTTGTACATGAATTTCCCCATGTTTTGTGTTTTAGGACCAGTCCACAAAGGCATGCGAGAGTACAGAAAAGGGCACTATTGGAGTACTACGTTATCTAATCCAAAACTGTTATGCAGCTAGGCCTCCTCAATATTTAATGCTGAGCTCAGAAAGGCCGGCTCTTGCTTACGATAAGCTGGGCTAGCACACTGCCGAAGAGCTCGAGGGAGGTCACTGCTGTAGCCTAAGAATGTCCCAGAAAGTGAACTTGATGCTTTTCCCCTGTTTTAAGTGCATTGGTTTGGTACAGTCCAGTCCAGATATTTGGGGTCTTCCATATTAAAGCTACTAATATAACTGGCGCAGGCACGTATACAGACTTAATTATCTTTGTAGAACTATAGGTTCTCATCCTTGGGTCGGTAAACGTATATCTGTGATCTGGCTCATGGTTGTACCATTTAATATTGGTGATTCCAGCCTTTTCTCCTACTGTGCCCATTTTGTAGGAAGCAATGCAATTACTAACTGGCAAGGCGCCACTGAGACTTGCACTAACATGACATGCATCCACAGCCTAGAAACTAGACTAGTTTATCATTTGCCCCCCCCCCCCCCCCAATGGTAAGGCATGGCAAACAAAGCATGCACCCACAGTAATAAAAAAAGGAAAAACATGTGCGCCCACATTTGTCAGACAGACCAAATGTGGCCTGCATATACAACAGCGATACAGGACAAACCTGGCATTCACCCTCCGCGCTGACACTCTGGGCTCTTAGTAGACCACTCCCTATAACCATGAATCACAAATACACGACACTGTGGCAGGCACATGTGCTATACATGTAAAAAGTTTAGCAATATCTCATTTTTAAGGGTGAGGATCTGCTGTGCCTTTTGGAACTAGATTGGAAAATAATATTTTGGATTTTAGCAGCATTTTGTAAGTGCTAAATGAAACTATTGAATTCCGTCAGCCAAGAAGAGTACACTTCCAGCAGCTGTTGGCTAGGTGCAAGTTGTAGGATAGCTAGGTGAAAGATGAACCACGCCCGTGGTCATGTCCTACTGTGGAGTGGTTGTTATCAGTAATATTGTAATGCAGTTCGTAATTGATAAATGAAAGGAACTATGTCCCTTAATTTGAACTTGGGTAGGAGCTGTTTGAATCTTCCATGCTGTAAATTCTTTCTGCTCTACTAGCACCCTAAAACCCTTCAATGGTGTGTAATTGAAGCACATCCCTACAAACGAAAAGGACCACATTCTACTTGGTTACTATCTTAGAATATTGAGCGCCCTAATATGAATATGCAATTTTTAGATGATCCAGATCGCTGTGCAATCAACTTTAATTTAGTTATGGTTGCACCACTTTCCAATAAAGTATGAACTATCACTATGAGAGGGATACTCGAGATCTGTTCCATGAATAGATCACTTCCGATTTGAACCAGGATAGAAGGACCTTCCATACCAACTTAGATTAAGAGTGGAGCATTTTAAGAAGATTCTTAAAAACAAACAGGATCACTCCATTAATTGCATGAAATAGCTAATGGGTGAACTTCATGAATGAATAGTTAAAAGAAGACGTGGAAGAGTAAAATAAATTGGTATAAGACAGCATTAATGAGAATCTGGAGAAAATTAGGCACATCCAGATAAATTAATGAACTTCAGAGCTGAATGCAGCAGTACTAAATAAAACAAGCATTTGCAATGCAATAGGTCTCGCATTTACGAGAGCGTGAGCCATTGGCATATACAATGCCAATAGCTTAAACTCTTGCGAATTCGAAACCTATTGCATTGCAAATATTTTTTGAGTCAAAGCGCTCCATGCTGAACTTTCATATTAATGGAGGCCGCGCCCCTTTCTTTAGACAAGCCACGTCTTAAGAAAGGTGCGGAGCAGCTATTAAAGTGAAAGCACGGCATGGGACGCTTTTACAAAAAAAAAGGCATTTGTCTGTCAACTTGACAAACAAATGCTTTTTCTTCATCAAAGCCCCCATGCTGTCATTTCATTAAAGTGAAACGGCGGCATGGGGCTTTGACCCCAAAAAAAATCTGTTTGTCAAGTTGACAGACAAATGCCTTTTTTTTTTTTGTAAAAGCGTCCCATGCCGTGCTTTCACTTTAATAGCTGCCTGGGCGGTACTAAACAAAAAAATTACATAAATAAATAGGTGCGGCCGCTATACTTAAAATGGACCACGCTGCTAAAAGAAAGAAAGAAACACGACCGCAATAGTTAAAGCGGACCGTCATTAGTAATTAAATAAAGGTGGCGGCATGCTGCAATGTAGTGGGGGACATGGGGAAAATCATTGAACAAAATAGTGCTCACAGCCAAGATAAAGCGGAACGTGTAACAAGATAAGTAAAAGATCCAGCTGTTATGGGAGGTTACAATTGCAGACAAGACAGTACCAAGGATAGACTAATAAGCCTATTCAGGAATGAAAAGCAACAACGGTAACAGAAGCCAATTGAAAAGATAGGCGGGACATGGGCGGAGCTTCAAGTCCCTACCCCAATACAGCATGCCTTGCATAGCAGCGCATGCACTGGCCAGGCTCGACCTAAAAATGACCAGGCCAGTGTAATCATTAAACCTACTGTTATCTCACCATACTTGACCAAAAAATGCTTCAGAAATGTTTCACACAGAGTAGCAGAACAGCCTGTTCTACATCTTGCTGGTTGGTGATAGGACTGCTGGCATTCTGATGCTGCTAAATCGTTTTTTGCTGCAGTGAAATACAATTGATAATCCTCATATTTCCTATCAAGTGGAGGTAGATGAGAGGTCCCCAACTAGACAGCATAAGCTTTCAGGTTGCGAAAGATCTATTGTGATCTTTAAGTGAGTTTACAGCCTGCTCATTGCTTATCATCAGGGCTTTGTCACTCTCATTTGCCTGCTTGCTTATTCAATTTTTTGCATTCCTTAACTTGCGTTGTTCCACCCCTGAAGCATAGCATCTTTATGATCCTTTTGATTGGCTTACTTGTATACTTCCACTACCTACATTTAGGGAATTACTTTTTTTTCTTTTTCATTCAACACTCAATAAAAGTGCATGTTTTTTTCGAATGCTCTTGCTCGTCTGCTGCTTCACCTCCTCAAGCCCCTGCCTCTACACTGTGTTGCTTCCCATCCCTTCTAGCTTGTCTGTAAAAGAACAGCAACAGGGATATTGTTTAACAGGGTATGGCTGAAGAGCAGACTTTAAGGGTTATTTATTTGCTTTCCGAGCTTTGACACACAAGGGATGTGAAGGTGCTAGTGGAAGGGCCATCTGCTGCACTAACTCAGCTGTCATCTGGCGCAGACGGTGTATGGCAGAAGGTGTACTCAGCAGAGGGTGTTCTCAGCAAGTTGTGTGCCTCCACTGAAAGAGTGCTTGCATTGAATTTTTTATACTCAAGACAGAAGGACTGAGTTGGTTGTGGTAACAAGCAAATGATCAGGATTGTTGGCCTGACTGGCTCATTAGGAAAACTTATGTCAGATGCTTTTCAGTCTGATCTGCTTATTATGAAAAGTTACAACCAAGACAGCAGGCCTGAATTGGTGTGAAAAGCGTATGTTAAAGACGCTAGGCCTTTTTTGGAGGATTGTTATTACTGTGTTGGTACCTGTAGACCAGTGTTTTCTAATACAGATCGTAGGTCAAATACAGTAGGAGGGGGCTTTGCATTGGTGTAACTGATGGCCAATAGACTAAGGAGATTCACATTGTGAGGTCTAACAACTATTACAGGAATAGGTTTTACATTGAAAGGTTTGTCAGAAAACATAGGATGTGGTTTTCTATTGTGAACTCCGTCCATGTAATTTACTTTGCAAACCCTCTGATAAATGCAGTAGGGATAGGTTTTATTTTGAGCTCTGACAAATGCAATAGGAAGGGGTTTTACATTGTGAACTCCAACAGATGCACTAGGAAGAGTCTAGTGCAGAGGGCCATGTTTAGGTATGGACTCAGTAAATGCTTGGTCTTCCAGAATACGTCTTTATGATCTGGACAATGTGTACTTCGCTTCGGACTATATTTTGCGAAGTGTCTCTAGGCAGAGATTACATGGTCATGTTAATGTTATTGTTAAAGCCAATAAGCTTAGTATATTGGTTTGTAAATCTGATGAGACAGGTACTAGGACTGCCATTTTACATTGGGAATGACTATACAAAGCCTGCAGTATTCACATTTTTGTATTGTGAAAAGCCTCACGTTTTCCAATAGAGGACAGTTGCTGTTCTTTACGATTGGAGCCAGTTGATGTGCAAAATATCACTTAGTATCTCACAGATAATGAAAGGAAACTACATTTACAGGGTTAGTTGCCCCTTTGTAATTTCTTCATCATGCACTATTTACACCCTTGTTATTCTGCAAGGGCAGTACAGAAGGTGCTTCCAATTTATAATACCACTTGATATTTTGTAAATAGTTGTACTTTGAGTATAGCATGTATTGGTGTGTGCATTAAAGAACTTTCCCATTTTACTGAAAAAGCAGTGTTTGGGTTAATAAGCCTGGTGACTTCAACTCTTTGATTGTGAAAAGCCCCATGTTTTCCAATAGGTCTTGTGACTGCCTTTAAGCATACAGAAATAGATTCCAAAACGATAGGGTCATGGTTTTATATTGTAAACTCCTTGCCAAACACCATAGAAAAGAGTTACACAGTGTGAACCTTCTCATATACAAAAGGAAGGAGTTTAGTAAAGATGTCCCTTTTTAGTTCTGACTACATGAGATGTGTTTTAATTGCCTTATGGTTGTTGTTATTGTATACTTTGAATATGCTTCTTATTCTTCTTTAGAGTACACGATTTGCTCACTTTTTATTATGCGAGTCCCCTAGAGGAGGGACTCTAGTTTTAATTGTGCACATTTATAATTTTATGTTTAATGGTTTATGTGTCAATTCACCTTTTTCTTTTTAAAAGTTTAACTGGACATTGATTCATAGAGAATTATTATGCACTTTGTGGAACTTTTTAGCTCCGCCTATTTAGTCTCTTTATTTGTTTCAAATTGCCCTTTTAAATTTACTTTTTTAACTGCACTATTTATATTTAATTGCTAACACAACAAAGGGCATCATCTCTGACATTCCTATTAAGCTTCAGTCACATGAGTGATGACCAACAGAGGTGTTGGTTCTGAGGAATTATCCTTAGACCTGGGCCTCCTTTTGGAGTTCACCGGCTCACTTCAATCTCCTGCTCCGATGACCGGCAATGTTGGTGTTACTATAAAGGCTGATCTTACTTCTGCCCGCATATTAACAAGATCACTGGCACTAGTTACACCCTTTTAAAGAACTCAAATGATTCCTTACCTCAGTATTGAAGGGAGAAGGTTAGTGATCCAGGCTGTCATTTCATTCTAGTTGGGTTATAGGTATTCACTCTTGTCTGACTTCCCTAATATCAGATTTGTTACCTTCAGATTGTGCAAATTTCAGGTGCTGTCTGGTTACTTAACGTACCTCAGCACATTGCTGCTAAATCCCAGCTGGACTTCCTCCACAGGGTGCCAATGAATAAACAGATCTCGAGACAGTTTGCACGTTTTGCCCTTTGCCTGGAGTATCTTTTCTTGAGCCTCTCACATGCTCGACTCCTCTTCTCGTGCACTCTTGGTTACGCACACGGTCAATCCTACCAGAGCAGGCAGGCACTTTCTTTGTTCTCTTTCTTACTTCTAGAGGTCACGTGCTCTGCCCATTGAGTCCAAGGGCAGTGGATTTAAAACCAAGAACCTTCCCTGATGTACAAGACATGTTGTTCTGGATCTTAGGCACCAATCCAGACATTGAGTGGGAAAACTTGATGGCTTTGTGCAGAGTGAAGTTTATATGTGGAGTTTTTTAGTGCCTCCGTTTTCTGAGGGTGCCTGTGAATTTTAGTTCAACCTTAAAACAGTGGGGCCTTTCAAGGCTCCAGCAGCTGTGCAGAAGATGACAGCCTGGTAGGCTTGAAGACCGGATAGTAATGAAACTAGGTACAGTATAAATGAAAAACAAACCAATCCCATACAGTCAGTGTTTGCTTTATCAGCTTTTGCTAAGTATAGAATACCCAGTGTACAGCGTGGGCTGAGGAACACCACAACCATAGACTGCCGGTGCTCGTCTGTGTGGTGGCTGTGGGCGATCCTGTTGTGGCCTGACCACATTTAGCTATCCAGATCTTTCCTTGGTAACAGATGGCGTATCTCTGTTTCCTTGTTCGCCTGCAGACCAGACTGGGGGGGGGGGGGCGCGGAGATGCCATGTGTTTGTGTTTTCTGTGCCCTCGCCTCCACCCACTCATCTTACCCCGCAGTAGCAAGTGCAGACAAAGTTCATGCGTTGCTTTTTCTGTTGGCCCTTTCATGGAGCAAACACATTGTGTAATGCATCTGGTGCTCATGTAAAGGGCGCCAATCCCTTCGGGTTGAGACCGTGCTATATAAAACTACAAAAAACTCACCCAAATGATTCAAGTGATGTGAATACCCCAAGCGTTCCAAAATAAGTTTCGATCTGTAAAACGTGATCGGGCTTGTACCGAAATCATGCATGTCTTACATTACATTTTAAGTGTACGTTATTTGGCTAATTGATTTAATTACTCCTCTTTGAAGAAAAACCTAATCCATTTATATGGAATTGTTCCAGAGAACACTTGGGCATGTGCTCCTGAGGCACTGGGAGATGGAACCAGGATTTATATCCGAGTTATCCCCCTGGCCACGACCCTACCTCAAAAGGGCTGGGAAGCACTCTTAGCTGAAGAAAAAGGGAATGCCCTTTCATATGGAAAGTCTCTACCCTTAGCAAATGTCTTAACTGGAGCAATCAACCTTTTATTTTCTGCAGTTTTTTTTTTTACACCGTGCTCTCCAATTGTTAAACAACTTGAAGCCATCAGAATAAATTGAATATGCATTGGCCCTCACTGCAAAATGAGATGCTACATATGACCATTTGATTGCAATATCCACCGTTTTATCCACGGAATCCGCTGGAGAGGCAACCTCTGAAATCACATTACGCTGGGTAAACAATCCTGTCATAAGGTTATCCACTTTGACAGAAGCAGTAAATTCCTCAGAAAATCTCTCAGTAGGCTTATCATTGTGTCTCCACTCATGTTGTAACACTCTATTAATTGCTGCATTTAAAGGGGCTGGCTCATGCTCAGATTTTAAATATTTCGCCAAAATGTCTGCTTCCTCAGCTGTCAAATCAACACCAGGGAAGTTTAATTTGGTGCGCAAGTGCTGTAGCACCTCGGAGAGTGCAGCTCCCTGATCAAAACACCCCTTTTTGTGCTCTTCCTCCATATCCGCCACATTCCACACCGGACCTTCGAGCTCCTGCATCCTGGGAAATTTAGAGGCGGAAGGATTCTCTCTAGCTCTGAATGCTGCCTCCACTGCCATCTCAATAATTTCCTGTAAGGATGGCTGTGAGGGACCCTCTTCAGCTGGTCCTGTAGTAGTCTCCTGAATCTCCTCCATAATGACCAAAACCTTGTTTCTTTCCAATTGGCAAATACTGAAACCAACGACTTTCTGCTTGCTGGCTGGATTTTAAGCAACCCAAAATTTTGTGGTGGTAAACGCAAGATTTTGGAATTTCATTCCATCTTGGAATGGGCTCCCGCTCCGAGTTCAGTAAAAAAAAAAAGCGTGCATCATGAAAACTAGGTGCTCAGCCCCTCATAAATTTAAAATGCGGGCGTAAAATGGGGGCCAAGAAATAACACTCTACATCTCCTTAGACTGCGAGTCTGGGAGTGCCCAACACCTAATCTCTGCCTGTTGGAGCGAGGCTTCAGAAAAAACATTAGCATGAAAAACAAATATACAATAAACGAAGGATGCGGAGGCGGTACCTTGACGCAATAAGCACATTGTGTGCATCATTTATTGACACTCCTCGCTGATCAGCCTAAGGATGCTCGACCAAACTACTACCTAGAAGAGCACCTCGGGATTGCTAGAGGAAGCCCCTTTCCACTCATAAGGGAATACCTGGATTCTTTGCATGAGATCTCATTTTGATACATCATAAAGAGCCAGCTTCCTACACTTAGGTTCATCTGAACTTCTTTGGGGAGACTTTTAAAAGTTGGTGATTCAAACATCCCTCTTGGTTACTGCTTGCACATAAGTTTGTCTGATGGCTTCATGTCAACAAGAATTCAATACACCAGTCCGGGGTTTCCATTTCATAGGTTAATATATATTCTTAATATATATTCATAGATTCTATTAAATCTTGTCCTGGTTCCAATCAGTTAATGACAATTGGACAAACTACCAAATTACTGTGTCTCTTGTAACCTTACACTTGTTTAACTTCTGCATACTTTGAAACGGGGACTTTCTCTGCGTTGAGTCGTAAGAAATGCTTGTTTTACTTGATCATGTGATCCCCAACTTCATGCAAGTCCAACCAAGCTCACAAATTCTAAAGTCAAATTTGGGTTTTCTCTACAACTGCAAGATTAAATCTAAGTAAGCCCTGTGCTTTTTAATTTTTTTTTATTATAAGCCATGGATTTAATTTGAAACTATAATCCTATGCGAACTATATTTAAATATACTGTTAGCAGTTTGCATGCAAATCCTGTTTCCCCGTCTGCTCAACCGGCTGATTCCCAAATTTTCTTATGTAGTACATATTTTAACTAGAAGCACCTTTAGTTTTCGCTACTCCTTTTTGTGATGCAACAAACCTAAGTTTAACAGGTATTTATGAAGTCAATAGGTCTGAGTAGGACATGAAAATGAGGCGCAAGGGGCAGAGACAGAAGATTCAAAAGGAGAAGGACTATACCTGTAAAGTAGTCTCCCATGCAGGGCAATGCAAACGCAGTAGTGCAGGTGGAAGGCTTCACGCGAACAGCCAACGGCAGTAAGTGAAAGATTCATCCAGTGTTGGGGTTTGTCGTAGAAAGCCAATCTTTGAAAGGGGCTAACCCAAACATTTACACCATGTGTACTGTTAACAGTAGGTCATTTTGACAGCTGCACTGTCAAAGGCTAGATCTAAAAATATCAGTTCCAGCACAACATGCAGTAGTGCATAGAATGCTGGTCTGGTATGAGCTAGAACTCTTAACATGTAAGGGTAACGGGAGAGCAAATGTAAGAGAAAAGATACTATATAAAATACACCGAGAGCATCAGCGCGCACACACACACACACTCACACTCACACTCTCTCTCTCTCTCTCTCTCACACACACACACACTCTCTCACTCACACTCTCTCACTCACACTCTCTCACTCACACTCTCTCACTCACATACTCTCTCACTCACACTCACTCACACACTCTCTCACACACTCTCTCACACTCACTCTCACTCACTCACACTCACTCTCTCACACACACTCTCACTCACACACACTCTCACTCACACACACTCTCACTCACACACACTCTCACTCACACACACTCTCACTCACACACACTCACTCACACACACTCTCACTCACACACTCTCTCACTCACACCCTCGCACTCTCTCTCACTCACACCCTCGCACTCTCTCTCACTCACACCCTCGCACTCGCACTCTCTCTCACTCACACCCTCGCACTCTCTCTCAATCACACCCTCGCACTCTCTCACACACACACACTTGCACTCTCTCACACACACTCACTCGCACTCTCACTCACGCACACACATACTCTCACTCACACACTCACTCAAACACACTCCCACACATACATACACACACTCTCTCACACATACACACTCACACACTCTCTCTCTCTCTCACATACACACACACTCTCTCACACATGCACACTCACACACACTCACACACTCTTTTACTTGGAGGGTGTGTCACTAGTGCCCCCTTGAGGACATTAGCAGCAGTCTTACCAGATTTTCAGTAGCATGGCTGGCTGTGCATGTGCGTTCCTTCCAGGTTAACCCCATACATGCCTCACTAGTTTTGTTTTTTTCTACTGATCTGGGGCAACAGGTGCAATAGGTATCACATATTTCTGTGTTTTCTAATTGTAGCTGCCTCTTTAGGTTAAGTCCAGCCCTAGTGCTGAGTTAACCTGGAATAATGGACTGCTGAACTTGAGGTTATTAGACATTTACATTCCCTTCCCTGTTGACACCTAGTAATGGGAATGAAATGATCTAAAATCTGGGATACTGCCGGATGTCTCTGGCACTCCGCACCGAAACATACTTGGGCGATTAGTATCACAGTGTACTTTACCGGTGAAGTATTGGTAAACATAACAGCATGTGTGTCAAAGTATCCAGGAACAGTAGCTTTGAACGAATGGAATCTTACTATCTACTTCAGGCAGAGTTCCAGCCTACTAATATGCATAATGAAGCACATGATGACGTTTTTTGGAGTTGGCTTTGTCTTGCCCTGAGTCAAGTTCATTTTGGAATGAATTCGGAATTAAAATCTTGGTGGCATTTACCTTTTGCATGCTCATGATGAGCTGAGTTCGTCATGAGCCACGTCGCTCCGGTGCTCATGACGAGCTCAACTCGTCATGGCCCGTGGAACGCTCAGGTCCGGGGAGAATTCCCCCGCTGTGCTGAACGTTCCACGGAGCCAATGCACCTGTGACGAGCTGAGCTCGTCATGAGCACAGGAGCGCCGTAGCTCATGACTAGCTCAACTCGTCATGAGCATGCGGGCGCTGTGCGCGTCCCCCCAGCACAGTGGGGGAATAACCCCCGCAGCGAAGGGGTTAACTATGCCATAAGTTGAAGTTGGATTGGTCATTTGGATCCTGGGGTTATTTACAACTACTGCCAAAATAAATATAGTAGAAGTTTACACACTTAACACGTCACTGGTGTCTGTCTGGAGATCCTCCTTTAATAGATGCCATCAGTGGGGGTAGCTTTCCTCTGCGTGAATTCCATTAACTCTATTAACGCTCAGAATTGGATGTGTGCTCAAAAGTCTGATGCAGACCATCCCCCCTGAAGACACTGTCAGTGGCCACTCATGGGAATGATGATCTCATTGTCATTGAAGGAGGGAGATTCATTCTAGCTGGAATGGCGGATTATTAGCGAATAATGCAGACAGACATGGCGACATGCCCCTAGATCAGAGGTTCTGAACCTGTGGTACAAGGACGCCTGGTGGTCAATGAGGCCTACTTGAGTGTGAGGGAGGGAGAGAGGGGGGCTCCCACAACTATTTTACAAACCTAAATAATAATCAAATGAATACACTAAAATGTATTACGTAAATGCAAATAAGGAAGCAGAATTTAAAGTTATAAAACTTCTCCTTTAGATTTTGAATTAAACAAAATATTTCAGTATTTGAGCATGTATTTGGTGTATGCTTGTTTCTATATTTTGTTTGTTTTGAAGTTCAAATCTTAACAGTCCCCACCGGGGGTCCCCGGGTTCCTGTTGATTCAGTGAGGGTCCACAGAAGGCAAAAGTTTAAGAACCACTGGATCATTATAACCCGAGTATTGTGCTTGGCCTGGTCTGATGGTGTTCCCGCTTTGCAAGCTGCCCTGCTGTGTCCTCCACCTCTATTGGAATTTTTGTTTATCTTTAACACTTGTCTCATCTGTCATTTGTTTTCTGAACTTTCTCTGCACAAGTTGGCTTCGTAGACAGACTCTGGTTGGTTGTATTGAAAAATCTCAATGAAATGAGATATTAAAAGTCAAACACATGTTTCGAGGGGGGAACTCTGCTGCTAACCACTATGGGTCTGTGCGGCAGCCCCTGGGGATGTTACAGCTGACCGGTATACAGTGGTATATGCTGTACCAAACTCTTGAGCTTTCCCTGGTTCATTGTTTGGGTTCGGCACTGTCAGGGTGTTTTTTTATTGTATTACATACACGAGTCTTTTCGCTCAGCCCCATCTTGATGAGAAACAGCACACGACACCACCACCATGAGTTAAACATTTAACTAAATTTCTATGCTGCATGAAGACCTGCCAGATCAAGGAACCATGCATTTCCTTCAACACCTCTTGTTAGACTAAGAACTGTTGGGGACTGGGGAGCAGTTATTGCGTTATCGGTGCAGCTCTCTAGAATCTTTATAAGAGGAAATCATGAAAAACTTTAGATTTTTCAGAAAGCTCTGAAATTGTATTTGCAGTGCTTCAGGTACCTCCTTGCTCTTACGTCCTCCTGGACGCATAACACCAAGAGGCAGCTACGTCTACAGCAGGCACTATATCATGTCACCCCTCTCTGTTGGCTTGTGTTGTCAGCCCTTCCTGTGGGTGTGTCATTTCTATACAGAGGGCAGTTCAAGGGCATCTGCTGTAGCCCCTAAGCCATCCACACAAACACATAATGTAGCCCATAAGCCAGGGAGTCCCTCCAGAATGGTTCACATTAATGTGCGCCGGGTCTTGAAACTAACGAGACGTACCACACCATCCAGTGGTCAACCCTGCACATGTCCAAGTCAAGCACTAGTGCGGGTTAGCAAGACTGGGGAGAAATGCATGCATCTCTAAAACCCCCAAAGTAAAGGAGGGAAGTGCACCTACATAAATGAATGTGTATTTTGAAGTTTGCACAGAGCAGAGTGTAGTATCCTGCATATATATTGTAAGGTGTTTTACCTCCCCTGCTCAGCCAGTGCCTGTGCTCTGACGCATTAGAATGTTGGAGTCTGATGATGCCTCGGAATGTTGGGACTCAGAGAGGTGAAGTGACAGTTGGTCATGGCTGAGCAGCTGACAGGCAGCTCCTGGTGGGGCTCTAATTTACAACATTTCTATCTGATGTCCCGAACCTTACTACCTGTTAACTGCTTGAATAAATCTTACTGAATTACAACCCACCTGCGTGGACCTCCTCACTACACAGAGTTTAGTGGCACTTTAAATATATTTAATTTGCTGTAGTGGAAATGTCACTTTGAAGTATGTGTACACCAGAAAGTAAAAAGATAAAGTTTCGGAGTTAATTTTTTCACTTGCCAAGTCACTGCCTGTAAATGTGAGGCATCTGCTGGACGCCCGGCAAGTACTGTACTGTTTGGACGGATAGATTTTGATGTGTGCCAGGCACAGGTGAGGTGTTAGATTGTTTTGCGATCTATCAAGAGTTGGAAAGTCTCAACTAATGCCTTTTTACTTTCTTTTGTGATAAGACCACCTGTCCCTCGCCTCGCCCCGCCCCGCTTTCCCCCTCCGGTACTTTATTATTGGTGGTTTTCATTTACTGTATTTTTATATGTGCTGAATACAGTTTATATTAAGCTGATCAATAAAAGAGTTTTACTTTTAACTTCACTACTTTAATCCTATCGTATTCAAATGCTTTCTTTTACCAATGAAAGTCGAAATTTGGGGTGGTGCATTTTTGGCTAATATGAAATATAATGTCTCTGTGATGGTCTTACATTATATATGGAAATGTTTTAGATGTTCTTTTGCCCTCCATCAACAATTTTGAAATACTTAATCACGGCACTAGGAAGATCCAGCATTATATTCATTGGAGAGCCTTTTTTCACAGGATCTTATGTTTTTTTGGCCAGTATTGAGTCAGGTCACCCCCAGGAACTAAACGCAATGCACTATATAATATGAAAAATTACTTTAATGTGCTCTTTTAATTGTTTTATCGTAAGATTGTGTTTATATTTTGATACCTGTAGTAATAGTTTGATACGTAAAATATTTTGAATATGGTAATTATGAAATTCATTTAATTTTCTCGTCTTTGGACACTGCCCTTTTTGAGTCTTTTCTAGTCTGGCTTGACGGCACAGGTGTCTGCCCGACAATGTTACCAACACTATGGGTGAGCTTTGGCTCATCCCATAGAAGTGTTACCCTGTCCCATCATGCTGTTGGCTGTTTAGTGTATCATAATAAGAAGTACTTCCATTGGAGTGCATTAGGGAGTACATTCGAAAATTGCACACAATCGTCACACTGTTTGCGTTTTTAGCTATATGATGTATGCACATAAAGCAACAATTTATTGGTATTTTCTGTTTCCAGCATTGACAAAGTCAATAGGGTGGACTTTGAATGGATATGCAGTGTTTCTGCATGCAGTGCGTGTAAACAGCATTTGTTAAAAATATGTGTTACATGCTTCGGTACAGTAAAGGCTGACCTATTTGCAGTTTCACCACTTGTTCTGATGTTTCTATTTGACTGGTAGAGCAATTGGTGCATCTGGCCTGAACTTACAACAATAAAACAAATAGTTTTATTGTCTAAAAAGACAAAGATCATGATGGCACCTATCGTAGGTCTTTGAAACAAGAAAGGGGTTGATTTCAGGTTTAGAGTGGTTATTCAAGTGCTTATAAGTAATGTTCAGAGTGATTGCGGGGTTCAGAAGCTGAGCACGCTGTAACGGGGCTTGTGTTTGCTGACCACATAGCGTTTCTCAGTGATGTTTTAGTTTTTATGGCATGGATTACGAACTGCGTGGTCCCTTTCATTCCCAACCATCCTTTGATCTTCTCAAATGCTGCTTCCGCTGTATCTACATCACTTAAGTTTCACAATTGAATTAATTTCACAGCAGCATGAAGTTCTGGTGGTCAGGCACTCACTCCAGGGTGGCTACCCAAAGCGGCAGATTTTAACGTTCAGCACCTCTCCTCCAATCTTCCTTAAATCCGATTCCCGGTGTCTTTTGGTATTTTATTTTTTATCTCGAGACTAGGCCTGTCAGGGGCTTCTGAGGTTAGTAGATTATATCATCGAAGGATGCTGAGGTAAACAGGATGCGAGTGAGATGTAGGTCATGGGTGACTGGAATGCAGAACAATGGAGGACCAGATTAAGAGAGGGTTAGCTAAATTATGTGTCAAGAGAAGGCAAGTTATGAAGAAATAATGCAATGATAGGCAAAACATGCTGAATATTCTTTGGCTTTGTTCTCTACCCTTTCTAGCATTTTAACATAAATGTTATTCATAATCAATGAGTGAATTTGTCTTGTACGGAAGCACACAATTGTTGGAGTAAAATAGAAATATTTCAGTTGGCAGGAATTCATTGTTTTTCTACATGATTCTTTTAATATTAAAAGTGGAACCTCTTTTAATCTTGGCAACCCAGTTTCCTTTTAAAACCTATATTCGTTAGGAGCGACGTTTCATGAGTGTTTAGGGTTCCACAGTATAGGGCACCTGAACCACATCTTAGTAATAAGAAACCACCCTGTAGATCAGTACTGTACCCTATGCACGTGTCTCGCTGATTTTACATTAAGGTTCACAAGATCAAACCTGAACAAGAGATAGAAAAGCTTGGGATTCTTTTAAACTGAGTCTGCCTCCTTAAACTAGATGTTGCTATAGGACACTGCAATATAAGCATAACATTTCCATGCCACAGAAAAAATTGTCATTTCCACACTTCTTGAGCTGCGTTTGCATTTGTAAGGATTTTGATAACCGCTGTAGACAAAAACCTTTATCCATTCAATCAGTTGGCAAACTGATTCTGTTTGGTGAAACCATCCTCTCTTGAAGGTCTGAATGCAGCAATCAGCAGGCACAAAGTGAGCAGTCACTCAAGTGCTTAGAGTTGACCTGCATGACTTGTGTAGTGTTTATACAGACTTTTAATCCGTTTGAGCTGAAATGTTTTTTTTGTTGACATTCAATTTTACAGCAGATGGTGTATTATGTCTTAGAGACATAAGTGCACAGAATATCTCCCCACTGTACAATTCAATAGTTCCAGTGGTGTGGGCTACGAAGAATCATTCACAACAGGGTGGACCATATCTAGTAGGATTGAATGACTTTAAATGCAGGGATGAGTCTCTTGGAGGGGTTCTACGACGGCAAGTTGAAATACTCCTTGATTTGATTAGATGATTATCCTTATGCAAACAGGACCAGAAGATGGATTAATGGGCCAATGCACACTGAGTGGGTGGTATTATAGAAATTGAGTGGTTTGACGAGTTCATTCTATCACTCACTTCTTCTTTTGAATTTTTAAAACCTGTGACTCTTTGAAATGGGGTAGAAAACAGTATCCCTTTTAGCTGCTGGGTGAAGAATCCCAATCAGCCTTACATTACAGGCTGCCTTTATTTTGTGTGATATGTGCATTGTAATGCTTTAAACTGTTTTTAATCGCCAATATTTACAGTTGTGATCTGTTCGCACAACACCTCTTTTTGATGGATTTCTGGTCTTCCGCATCACATTTGCACTGCTAGTCACCCACACTGGGTGTCCCTTATTCCTTTATTAAAGGGTCTTGCTGTTTTTTGCACCTTGTATGAAGTGAGGGCTTTGCATTGTTATACATTGTCTGCCCCCCCCCTTGTCCAAGGTCTAGGAGTAGAATTGTATTCAACTCTGATGTAAGTGGGAAGATGGCTTTGGGTGTATCTCTTCCTACTTTATTGCCCCACCTATCAGTGGACTACATTAAAAGGAATCCATTTTTTAACCATTCTTTTTTACTGTCTCCTTTCTTCAGGCTGTTCCTCCAAGTCATTCAAACTGTACTCTCCAAAGGAGCCCCCCAACGGCAACGCCTTCCCCCCCTTCCACCCGGGTACCATGCTCGATCGAGATGTGGGGTAAGTTTGATTTGGTGGTCGATTTTAACATTAATCTATTTGGTATTTAGTTTAACGTTGCTGCAGAGATTTTCTGAGTTTTGGCGTTAATAGGTTAAGAAGTGCAAAATTACCATTTTCCCTCAACATTTACCGAATTGATTTTTACAGTTTTTGGAAACTAAGGACACACAACCCCTCCATTTATCCCTTTCCTGTGCCTTTGCGGTAATTACTGGACGTCCAGGTTTTCTCTAACTTATTCAGAACCTCGCAGTGAGGGCAGCATTCTTTTTTCTTAAAAAATTGATCAATGGCTCAAACTCCCCTAAGTCCTGCTTATTCCCAAGCATCTTACCGTTGTAGCATCCATCGCTCACCGTCTGATAGATCACACATTGAACCAGTGATACTGTATTGTACATAAAACATAAAGTCAAGCCTTAGCAGTGGGTCTGTGATCAGTTGTGGCTTTTGTAAGCCTCTGCTTATACGTTGGAATGTCTTTGGCTATTTCACTTTAACACTCCCAAAAACACAACAGCAATGCTCCCCAGTCTATTATGCCTCCTGACTAGTAGTTGTTCTGGGAAGCCATATTCCGCTCACACCTATCCCGGAGAGACACCACTGGCCTCCAATTAAGGAATGGTTGAAACTGAGTATGTACCGCCTAGCCTACATGGAATTACACAGGTTTACTCTAAGTTTAAACGTCCAGGGCCTTTTGGTTCGCTCAACCTTCTGTTTTCTTAAGCGCTTCACTGAACTTGCTCACCTCCTCCCCATCTGTAGGCAGAAATATTCATCCTGTTGCTAAGGAATGAGAGTATAAACTATGACCGAAGATTGGCACTTTTTCTTCCATCATTGGTTGTCGTCAGTTTATTTAGGATGTCCAAGACTGAATCTGACCCGCTACATATTGTGGCTGAAATCTGGATTTCCTCTGTCTAGCACCCCTAAGTCTTAGTGTTTTTATCCTCTTTAGCAACACAGAGGTATCGAAGTACACACCAGACCTCGCCAGAAGCATGATAGAAATCTATAGACCTACAGTGTAGTTAGATGCAGGCCCTTCAATAAACGCCCAGCTCTTAGAGTGCCTGACTCACAGTGCACATACAAGAGCATAGATAAACATTTGTACTTGGTACTGAGCTGCAAGTCTATAGTAACAATATTAAAGTGCATTGCACACCGCACTACGTGCACCTGCAGAAAAAAGGTTCAAATACTAGTAAGCGATTCCTGCAACTTCATTCATACATTTCTGCGATCCTTGCTAAACGTGTATGCCGCCAACCCCAGTCCCTAAAAAGTGGTTGAGGGGGATATGGGGGGTATGCACTTCTGGTAAACTGTATGATCTGTGTGGAATAAGCTAGACTCCTTGGAGGGATTAATGTTTAGGACCTGAATGCCATGGAGTTGGAAAATCTTATTTATTGTTAAAAAAACAACTTGAGTTTGTATTGTGTCCTATAATAAGGTGATTAAGAGCAACATTATTGTGCATGATAGGATGCATATTAGTAGGCGAATGGCGACTGAATGCAGCATATTGGCTATTCTCTTGTTTCTCTGGTATAATTACTAGCTTTTTTTCTTTTATGTAAATCCATTTTTCAGAGATTGTGGTAAGCTTTGATGTATATTTTATGTCTTATATATCGACAAGCGTGTAAAAGGCTTACACAGCCAGGCAGGTCCAAATGAAATGTTGCAACCTCCTAAATGTGCTACTAATAGCACACAAGTTCCGGACCCTATCCCTTTTGTTTGAACTAATCTGCTCCCTGCATGGAAGCGGCGCACCCCACAGTTTGAAGCTATGTACCATATACTCTTCACGTACCATGAATCTATCCTTTAATTGGTTGCCTCTTTACATGTCTCCTTTCTAGGGGTTACGTTGACTCCATATAATCACTTTATATAGGTTGTCCCTATATAAATTCAAAGTACTGCTTTAAGTACCGTTGACTTCTAAAGTTTCAGTATCTCTACAGATTAAGTCGAGAACCTACTTCTATCTCCCCTGCACCCTCGTCTTTCACCAAATGTACATCAATCTCCTGTTCGCATGGTCCCATCTCGAAGCATCCTTGTGTCTATTTTATTCTGCGTTCTGCCCCAAGTCCATTCAGAAAAGGAATGGATGTAGGAAACATGGATTCGATCAGTTGCTTATGATTGTCCGATTCTTGTTTAACTCTGGACAAAGTAAGTTTTCAGTTTTTCCCTCAATTGTAGGAGTGGAAGTTGAGTTCGATCACATGGGAAGTTCTTTCAGTAGTCTGGGGCCTTGTGTGGGGCAGGCGTGTCAGAAATGCTTGTTTGCTTTTATTTCCAGTGTGGATGGTGTTTGGATCCTGTTGATATTGGTAAAGCCTAAGATCAACATTTTCTCTGTGAGGTTGTCTAATTTTACGCAATGCCAGTCTTTTGAACGGTGCAAAGTGTTTTGAGTGTAGTCCAAGATAGCATGGGGCACTGGGTGATGGCCCTTCACTATGCCTGTCAAGGGGCAAAGCTTGTCTTGCTTTTTATTAACTGGGGGACAGCATGCGTGGCTATTTTAGTAGAGCTGTAGTGGTGTTAGGGACAACCAAAGTAGATGGTAACTGGTAGCCCTCCCCGCACTACTGTCTGTTTCAAGTATTGAACATCCAGATTAGGCCTGCTTATAGCGGGATGAAGTCACCTGAGCGCTGCACCATTGAAATCCGAATCCTCCTGTATGGCATAGATACCATGGAGATCCTGTTTAGGTGTTCCACAGTCGGAAGCATTGGTTGGAGAAGAAATGCTATCTTTGTATGAAAAGTAGTGTTTCTTCTCCACTTGCCACTCATATTCATATCCCATCTGTGTGCATGACATTTATTTAAGACTGCTGCTGAGAATGATAATAACCATGCTTTTATATCAAAGCATGTATATAAAACTTTATGTGCAATTCCTAAAGCATACGTCTGATCGTTAACATTTTATGTTCGTACTTTATGGGTGTGTTCAGGATTAATATCTTAATATTTCCAAGCTGTACTCTTCCTGTCTCTGTACTGACTGCTTGGTAGATGTTCATTTTCATATTGTGTTGGTTATTTACTGAACCATGTGATCATACTGTTGATTTACTGCGGAACAGGAAAAATTAAGTGGTTACTTCGGGGGTGGGTTTATTTGATCTAGTTTAGGTTGCTTTGTTGCGCCTTGTTAAATCTTGAGTCACATACGGAATATTCCAGCAGCCTTTTGGGCTGGCAGTTCTTCTGGCCATGCTAGCACCAAGTAGCTACTCAAACCTTAGTGTGTTGGATGTCCGATCGGAAGGGAATAGCGTCAAGTGTCTGGGAGAGCTGCCAAACCAAGAGCTCCACATTTAGGATTTCCCGGTTTACAGGTCCCATTATAAGAGTCTGCACCTACTGTGTCCTGTCAGCCAGCAACATCTTATTTTGTCAGTGAGGATGAAGTTTAAAGATGGCCCATATGTGCTGCTCCGAGCGGACAAGAGCAATCCCGCCTCTAGCCCCGGCTAAGGAACAGCTGAGGATAAACCACTTCTGAAGGGTCCATTGGTGCTTATAGGAATGGACGACTCCGTAAAAGAGAGGGCAGAAGACTTCGTAGGCAACCTACAAATGGAATTTGGCGCCTTACGGCACTCGCACAGCTCCCCAAAGAGTAAATAAATTGCCTAAGTGGGACTTGATTTTGCTTAAGGTCGCCCACCTGTGTGGAGCTTCACATATGGTTAAATGAGTTTGTGTGTGGTTACGCCTCGGGGTCTGCCTCTCAAGAGCCAGTTAGGGCTGGGTAATTCCTTCTCCAAAAGGTAACTGTGTTCCAGAAAGAGCTTGCTTGGAGGTGCTCAGTCAGAGGGTGGGCTTTGACCAAGTTGAGAGGCACCACGTGTTTCAACCAAACCTATGCCAAGGACTGCTCTATAACAAGCAGTCTACAAGTGTTTCATTTGTAGAGGAAGATTTAGGTTGGGGAGTGGTCTGAATACATCTGTTTTGTATAGAGTAATACCGTACCCTTTAACACCCAGTTGTAAAGAACGAATCCCAGATTGTTTCTACTTCTGAAAGTTGGCATGAAGAAGGGTGCCCATAGCTAACCATGTATTAACTTGACTTAAATTACGTTCCACCCTAAAATAAATCCTAAGTAACGTTGCATTCATTAGTTATTTCACAACAGCACTTTCCTACTTTTATGCGCCCTAGACATACATATATACTTGGTGCACTATGCACAAGTCTCTGTGGTTTTTATTTTTGTTCGGAGTCCCTTGATTCTTTTGGTACATTTCGACTGAAAATTATTTATGTTGTATATTTGGGATGCAATGCCATCAGAAAAGAGATGCTAACTCAAAAATGTAATGTATAGAAGTGTTCGCCGGGAATAGAGGAAACGTGCCTGGCTGATTATCATGGCTGCAGTATTTCGGTGTTAACCTAGATTCTGTAGAAACTTGTAGAACCCAGAACCATCCTTGGTGTCAGTATAAATTTACCCACCAAAATTAAAATATATATTTTTAGATCATTGCTTCATTAGCAATGTTACTGTCTCCGTTAAATGTTCGGACCAATTGTTTTCCCTATTCGCTGTGGTTTGACCAAACCCTCTCCTTTTTCCCGCCTCTTGATCTGTTAACTTTCCTTTACAACTGAAGAGTCATTTTTCATTGCGAAATAGCAGGTCTCATTGGCGAGTGCAATGCCGGGCCAGCTGCTCATAAGAAGCAGTGGACCAATCTGGGGTCATCTGTAGGAGGGTAGATTTTTTACTAAAGGCATATCCGGGATCACCACTAAAAAGGAAAATCTTTCATGTCAGAATGTTTCTTTGTACTATTTCCAAAGCAGTTTAGGAAACTGTTCCGGGATGCTGGTTACAAATTAGTTTGAAACTGTTTTAAGTTTTTAAGCAGCGGTTATGAAGAACCTGACACTAAAGTCATCTCAGATTGGCTCTGTCGATTGGCAAACCAGGTAATCTACTGCCTCCTCCATTCATAGCTCTTTTGTGCTTCTTTAAACACATGTCCATGTTCATTTTAAGGTAAGTAGGTCTTCTGACTGAATATGCCACGCTTTCCCCGCCACTGGTCGTTCAAGCTGGAAGAAGGATCCACAAATTAAATGTGGCAAACAAATTGATATGAACCGTCACCCATCAGATCTCGTTACTGAGATGTCACCCTGGCTCCCTTACGATCTGTCTCCAAATGAGGGCATCGTTCGCAGTGAAGACGCACTCGCTCTGAGAACCAGGTCAGCTCAGTGCTAAGTGCACACCATGCATTGTGTGAGCTTGTATATCACTTCCAAGTTGAATTCCTGGTAAACTCGAAAGTTTTAATAGGCCAGCAATGCCTCTAGCGGTTTGCTGGGCCTTTTATGTTTTGTATACATTAGGTACTAAATAAAGCTTGCAGACCGGTTTCTGCCTTTAGATTAAAGAATGATTCTCAAGATCCCTTCGGCAGGTGCAGTGGCTCCAGGTGGGCGAGTGCGCTTCAGGTCCACGCCTCTGCACCAACCAAGGCACCTTTTAGAGGGATTCTCTAGCACACTTGACAATCCTATTTCATGTTGTTCCCCTTTGAGCAACGCTTCCCTACTTGGTCAGAGTAAAGTGCACACGCCTGAGGCGTTGGGACACGTGTCCTCCCCACTAGAATTTTTAGTACGGAGTCAGAACTCCTGCTCGTGACATGTGGATCTCCAATAGCTACAATATATTCTATCAAATTTGCTTTTTCTTAAGTAAGTGTACTTTACTCTTGTCCTGAAAAATTGTGCAGTGGTAAAATTGTATTATAATAATACAATACACCTACAGTGCCTATCTGTACCGGTCACCTATAACTACTTGGACGACTAACACTTGTATTATACTTGGTGCCCCTGGCTCCATGAAACAATGCCACAATATGTAGCGTCTATGCTTTCTTAGGTCTTCTATAATTCCTTAAATATGGAATAGTACAGTGTGTAAAAACTCCATGCAAGTGACTGCCACATTGTTAGTAGGTTTGTAAGTGCCTGCTCTTTCGACTGCTATTTCACCTAAGAGCTTAAATGATCTGCAGAATAGGCCTCCCCCCGATTTTACTACAAATACATAGGTCGCGATTCAGATCGCAGAATACCTTTAACGTTAATGGCCTTGATATTTCACCTGTGATGGAAGTGGATTCCTGTTGGAGCCCCTACAGAAAAGTGACTCTCTTGCTGTGATGGTCTTTAGAGCTGCAGAGGTGATGGAATTAAAATTGCTTTCTGCGGGACGCAAAGCCCATTTGCTTACAGAGACCTGATACCCACACCCTTCAACTTCAGAGCCTTTTTTGCCTTTCAATAAAGTCCTGACTGAGGCGTTGATGGTGGAATGGTCTAAACCATATTTGATACCGCCATTAAGTCACCCTATTGCCAGGCACTTTAGACATGCTCTGGTGGGATCTGACATTTTAGACACAGCACTACATGCCAGAGAGCTTTGCAAGGTGAACCTGCATGCTTTCAATTCTGTCCAGCGAGACAGATCATTTAAGTACATGTACTTAATAGAGTTTTCTTTTCTGCTAGTTAGGTGTTGAGGTCTCTGAATGTTGTTTACTTGTTGGGGAGATACACTTGTGCCCTCTGGGGTATGGCAATTAAGATCTTACCCACCCTCCCTAAGGAGTCCCAAAAAATAGCTTCGCTCAGATGATCCACCATGGTCTGGAGGCAGACAGGTATGTCTTGTGGGCTAGTCTGGGCACCAAAGACTATACTGGCCATGCCATTTACATGAGTGCAGTGATTCTCCCTCATTGTTGGATGGACACCATTGGCTTTTCCTGAGACGTGCAAGCACTCCTTATGGCTATGCCATTGAACGGTTCCAGACTGTGGTCAATACAGATACAGCATTGGAGAATTTCAAAGATAGCTCTGCTATGGCCTGCTGCTTGGGCTTGCAATAAACAGCTTCTCAGTACCACCAAGAATACCAGCAGTTTACGCACTTCATCTAGCTTACCACCAGAGATGGCCCTCTCATCTGGTTGATCAGCTTGCATAGCCCTTTTCCGCTAATTGGCGATTGTTGAAGCCATGGCCGCCATCAAGGGCAATTCTCCAGTTCCTCTTCAGCAGCCGCAACTGCTGCCAAGACGCTCCAATTTCCCCCTCCAAAGACCTATGTGGTTGGTAGGGCGCTGAATACACTTTTGTCTGCTCAGCTGGCATGCAGTTACCTCAGACCAATGGATCTTGGAGTGTATTTGACTTGGTTTTTGCTCAAACTTCAGTAGAACATGCCTCCACTCTAGCCAAAGATTGCCAGTTATTACTGGCCAAAGGGGCAAAAGAAAACGAGCAAGGGACCCACTTCTTGGCATGCCCATCCCACTTGGGGTGAAAAGTGCTGTGGCAACAAGTGACAGACAGAATGCTGAATGAATCAAGCATTCACCCCGAGTCAAGTGGGAGGGGTATGTCCAGATGTGTACCCTGTTCTTGCTGTGCTATGGATTCAAGCTAGCTGGGCTAATGAGGGGTGAAACCCCAAAACCGTTCCCAGGACGCTTGTTTGTGGCCCAGTGAGGACCGAGCTTGGCAGTTCAGGATGGACTGTTCTCATGAGGAGCAGGTGATCTGCATGTGGCTGGGTCGAAACTGGGGTGGTGTAGTGAGCAAAAGAACGATGGATTTAATCCAGATCTCTTGACTGGGGTGAATGTTTGATTTACTCAGCATTCCGCCCATCATTTGTTGCTGGGCTGACGTATGCTTTTTCCTGTGCATTTTATTTTGCAGTTTGGGACCTTAATTTAGTTTTTACTTTCCTAATGTGCACATTGTTTAAGCCTATGTATGCACAGTTGGTCTTTGAGGTTACCCACCCCCTAAAACTGGTTTCCTCATTACAATCACATCTGATGCTGCACCAGTGAAAATGCTGGCACAGTCGGTACAACTACCTTTTTTCCTAGACAAGCTGGTACTTCTGATTTGCGGGGTCCCTTACAAATGGGGAAGTCCATCATGCTTCCTACTTTAATTTTTCTGCTGTATTCCTCTAAGGAGGAGAGGTTTCCTCGGCTGGACCCCAAGATAGTCGTTACTTTCTACACAGAAGATAGTTGGGAGCGCCTGGTGGACAACCAAGTCTTTGATTGATTCGCCATGTAAAGAAGGGAAAAACTGTCCAGAAACTAACCTTGTCAGGTGGATAGTTCTCTCTATAAAGATGTGGGTACACCTTTGCCAGACAGGAGCCCCTGAGGACCTTTTGCCTTGTTCCACCAAAGCTAAAGTTTCAACTACAGCCTTAGCTGGAGGTGCTCCTGTCCTGGACATATGCCAAGGTGATACTCGAGCATTCATCCAGAACCTTGACCAGAGACTCCTGCACCAATTCTTGTGTCCACAGAGAGGGCCATTTTGCTTACTCAATCTTGCAGGGCTTATTAGTGTAAAGTGTGCACCTCCGAAGCACCACCTTTTGAGAGGGTAGTTCTTTGTTAACGATTCAAAAGGTGAGGAATCTGCGTTTAGAAGAATCCAACTAAGAACAAGTTATTTACATTTTGTGTAACGCTCTTTCTGGTGGATACTTTAACCTTTAGATTCCTCACTGGCCGCCCTCCTTCCTCGTTCTGTGTAGTGGATTTCCTGGTGTTTGTTGATAAGGTTCTAGGCTAGATTCTGCAGTGTCACGATTTTCGGTCTGTCTGAGCTTCTAAGGGTGCAGAATGATTTGTTGTAAACGGTCAATGTTCAAGGGTGGCGCCTGTGTAAGGCTACGTGCTGTCACTTCTGAAGGTAGGATGAAGCCACCACAGAGTCCTATGGTGTCATCTTTTAGCGTGTGGGAGCAGGTACTGACACCTGGGGGGATTTTTAAAGTTGTAAGTAATCTGCGGTGAGACAAGGTAGCCACCCGAGCGAGTGATACCAATGGTAATAACTCTCAAATTTTGCCGGCGGACCATTTTTTTTTCATTTTGTTCCTAATGTAATATCCTTTTTTTTTTTCTTCAGCATTCTACCTAGTCATCAAATCTGGTTGGCTACAGCCCTGTTTGTCTAATAGTCCACTGTTTATATGCTGATGTGTATGTTATTTGCTAATAACTATTTTCTATTAAGGGACAAAATCCCCCATTTCAATAACATTTGCTTCCACTCACCAATTTATATATTGCTACCTTTTTCCTTTTGCATTCGAGTAGTTTATACTCCTTTTATAAATTCTGATGTGATTTTATTAATTTGTCCCTTAGAAATCATTACTGCTGTTGAAGCAGAAAGTTTTCCTAGTGCTCTGGATTCAGAGCAAAGAAAATGAACTAGCACCTTCAAACTAGTTAAATAATTCCATCTGTGAACTTATTAAAGATTTAATATTGTGTGATTGGTTGCAGACATGACATTAATAATAAGGAAATGGTTTGGGGAGTGATTTAAACCAGATGAAATAAAATCTTTTCCAAAAATGTGACTGAAGTTCCTTAAAATCACCAGAACTTGTGTGGTCCATAAAGTTATTTAAAAGGGTACTAAGCACAGTGTACAGTTCTCACACAACATATAGAATTCAGAAAAATAAAATGCAGTGTTGCAATGAAATACTTGTTAATATCAGGCACGGGGCCCCAATTCCGCATGTTTTTAAAGTCAGGACTACCAAGAAAGCACGGCCATCTGGTTGTGAAATAATTCATATTTGCTTACCATGAACATAGAGGGGCATGCAGCCCACCCTCTGCATACTTTGGGTTGGATTTACTATCGCTCTCATTAGCCTGCTTATTATAGGGCTTGCCTTCTCCATGCTGTGTTTGCTCCTCCCTGCTGTGTTTGCTCCTCCCCTGGAGCATTGGCAATTTATTTGGGACCTTCCACTGCTCACTTTTAGGGAACTACTTTTTTCCTTCCCCACCTGAACCCTTAATTGTTTTGCCCTCCTGTGCCCCATCTTGTTTTGCCCTCTCGTTCCCCCTTTTTTGTTTTCCTCCTGGGCCTTCTTATTGCTTTGCCCACCCATGCCTCCCTGTGTTGAATCCTCCTTCGGTGCCCTGCATATTGCTTGCTCCTTCGGTGCCCCACGTGTTGCTTGCTCCTTTGGTTCTCCGCGTGTTGCTTGCTCCTTTGGTTCCCCGCGTGTTGCTTGTTCCTTTGGTTCCCTGCGTGTTGCTTGCTCCTTCTGTCCCCCGCGTGTTGCTTGCTCCTTCTGTGCCCCGCGTGTTGCTTGCTCCTCCGGTGCCCCGCGTGTTGCTTGCTCCTCCGGTGCCCCGCGTGTTGCTTGCTCCTCCGGTGCCCCGTGTATTGCTTGCTCCTCCGGGTCCAGAGTGTTGCTTGCTCCTCACGTCCCTTGCGTGTTGCTTGCTCCTCACGTCCCTTGCGTGTTGCTTGCTCCTCACGTCCCTTGCGTGTTGCTTGCTCCTCCCGTCCCTTGCGTGTTGCTTGCTCCTCCCGTCCCTTGCGTGTTGCTTGCTCCTCCCGTCCCTTGCGTGTTGCTTGCTCCTCCCGTCCCTTGCGTGTTGCTTGCTCCTCCCGTCCCTTGCGTGTTGCTTGCTCCTCCCGTCCCTTGCGTGTTGCTTGCTCCTCCCGTCCCTTGCGCGTTGCTTGCTCCTCCCGTGCCCCGCGTGTTGCTTGCTCCTCCCGTGCCCCGCGTGTTGCTTGCTCCTCCCGTGCCCCGCGTGTTGCTTGCTCCTCCCGTGCCCCGCGTGGTGCTTGCTCCTCCCGTGCCCAGCGTGGTGCTTGCTCCTCCTGTGCCCCACTTGTTGCATCAATTTACGCACTTTAATGAAAAAAAAAGTTCTCCCATATTTTTTTTCCAACTAAGATCGGTAAACTAAAAGAAAAAGCAGTGCCTGTGTCCTAGGCTTTTTTTCATTTTTCTTTAGCTATGCTGCACTTTATGTGGGATGCTGTACGATATCACTAAAAACCAATAGCACAGCCAATAGGTTCCAAAGACTAGGCCAATTGGCTTTGCCAGTGCTTGTTTTTTTTAAAATCGCTGCATAAATGTGTCCATACTTTGAAGAATGCAAGCAGTAGCCAGCTCCCTCACTCACGCAGTTTGGCAGAGTTCATTGGCCCGTGTTTTGTTTTCAGTGGGCATTACCTTGAATGCTATATTTTTCTCAACTTGATTTATAGCTCCCAGCGTGTTAACTAAACCATTCTTTGCCAGCTTTGGGAGATTCTTGTGTCTCCTGCTCGCTGTCCCTCCCTCCTTTGATCTATTACTGTTTGGCTATCCCTCCCTCCTCTAGCAGTGTGTATGCAGTTAATGCAACTGATAATTTTATATACATATGTCCTGCATAGGATTGATCAAATATGGTGGAGTCACACTTTTGTACACAAGCCGATTCCCGAAATCTACATCCTTGCTTGTTTTCAGACTTCCTGGTTCTCAGTTGAGGGGAGTATGCCAACTTCACCTTACTTGGTTGAAGCTCTGCATCTTTGTCGAAGACCTGGGCACACGTGTGCTTCATTGTGGGAGGTTCTTACCTCCGTACACTGCATTACAATTGGGCCTTTGTAAGGCTGTTCAGGGCCCGAGGGTTTCCTGCTGATGGAAGACAGCATTAAATCACAGAAGTAAGCTTCCCGGCAGCCCTGGGAGTTAAAGCTCATAAAAAACTTCAGTAACTTTGAACTGTTATTTTGGTTGTCATCACAATACATGCTCAAGTTTATTAAATAATAACCGCATGTCCCTGTTGGCACAGACTTGCATTGCTTAATGTCTCTTAGTCACCGGCTGGCTGGACTCGCAGAGTCTGTGCCAACCGGATCCACTGCATGGCAGAAAATGGAACCGAGGTTGACCAAATTAAGTATTTCCGTAAATGCAGCTCAGAGTCTGGAACACATCCCTTGCGGGGGAGGGACCCGGGGGAGGTAAATTCCTACTTTGCAAGTTCATGAAATTGTTCAAAGGATGGATTTTTTTGATGGCTTGCCACGTACAACAGGTTATCCCTTTGCATGTGGTACTTGTTTTGATGCCAGTGCGCTTTAGTGACATTAACTTTATTGGTTTGTTTCCTTCAGACCCACTCCAATGTACCCTCCGACGTATCTGGAGCCTGGGATAGGGTAAGAACTTAACTCGGTTATGAATATCCCTTAACAGCCCATTGACCAATGCCCTATACGCTGGTGCCCTGCATTCCAGTTTCAGTGTTTGTTGTTTTCCCTCCAGCACTGCAGAAGAGACCGCCTGTTAATTGTTTGAGGTTGCTAATTTCATCATATACGACCAGTAGCAATGATGTCTTGTCGTATGTATTGCAACAGAGAAGGAATTTGCAGATGCGCCAACATGCACAACCAGCAGTGCATGTTAGCGCATCAGCAAATACGGCATACGGTCATCGATAAAGCAGGAACTTCCAGACTAAAAATGCAGGTCTCTGTAGAATAATTAGTACTCAGAGTTTCTGCCGGGAGCAAAATCTGTATGAGTTTTAATACATGAATGGTTTGTGTCTGCATGTCATTTTACATATTATTACTGTTATCAATACTCAAGTGTTTGTGAAATTCATAGCATTGTCTCCAGAATTCATATTTTAGGGATATCATTTCTGCATCTTTGTGGAACACGAGAGTAGTCTGGGACCTTGGGTAATCGTTGTATATCAAACAGTGGTCATATACATATAATCTCAACAAACTTTCACACCAAATGGTTATTTACTTGTAACAAAAGGTAGTCTTGGAAAACATCGGCGCCCTTGGTACAGGTGGCAAAACGTGTTCGCCACTCTATTATTCTTGAAACACTTATGTGATAATAGTGGTCAAAGTGCGTATCCAAAAACAATAACACAATGGCCTATTGATTTTCAATGAACAGTGCAAATAAGGTTCTTAAATGAGGTCAACACTTCAATACCTTGGGGAGATACCGGGATCATCATTAGAACTTGGAGAGTTATGGAGCTGGAGACTCATGGAGCTGTAGACTAGCGCTAAACCCACAAAGATAAACAAGAGGAGCCTGTCCTCAGTAGAAAGTAAAGGAACAGTACAAGGTAGAGAGGAAATCGTAGAAATATTTGCAAATGGTATAGGCTCCCAGATACGGAAAAAGAAAAAAGTATATGGAATATGTGTTAAAAGGGAATTGGCAGGATAGAATGTGACGTAAGCATGGATCACCTCCGGAGTTGTGAACTTGTAATTGCAAAGATATGAAGACTCCACAATGAGAGGAATACAAAAAAGTGAGCCATTGCAAATACAAAAGGACATAGATAATTGCAGGGAAATTGCAGCCTACTTGGAAAAATATGACCTCCAACTAATCTCAACCTTGGAGGATTCAAGATAGTGGTTCAGCGCTCTCTCGGGGCTGTGGTTGTTCCAACGAACAACAAGCACTCCTATTCCCAGAGTAGTGCTGTGTAGGGGAGGCAGATGTAGAGATGCATGGAGCAAGTTTCAGCTAAATGCCCGATTAGAAGTCTGCCTAGGAGACCTGGGCAAGCGGTGACTCCCTGAGCTGTGTGCCAGAAATTAGACATGCTAGTGTGTTCCTGAGGAAGGAAGGGAAGCATATAGAAAGAGGATAAGGGAAACTTACTGGTGGGCAGAGGAAAGTAAGAAAGCGACCATATTGCTATAGAGAAGTAGAGTAAAGGAAAAGAGGAGACAATACCTATAAATTGACTCAAAAGGGACAAAAGCTGATATTCCAAGTTGATATATACCATGATTAGGAAAACCTGTCAGAATCAACAAAGGACATAATAATCAAATGCATAAACCATTCAATTTCCTTAATAATTATCAATTATCCATAAATCTCAGTCCTCCCGGAGGTGCAGATCAGTACTCCTGGTGTTCAATGTCTGACAATCCAGTCACTTGAAAAACGATGTAAGCATAATTTCCTTGGGGAGCCAGTTCCAATCAAATTAGCCCAATAATCTTGTTGCTTCAGTTGGAGATTTTTTTTAGTGCACCCTGATGTTCCTGTGCGCAAATACTTAGGACTCGGCGCAAAGAGGCACATTGCATTGGCCATGCCTAAAATGACCAATGGTTGGTGGGATACCCCCGTATTCAGTCCCACTGGATGGTGTATTATCCGGTAAAATCGCAGGCCATACAAGGTGATTTCTCGAATTGTGAAAACATGGGTGGGTACAAAGCAAAGTCCCATCATACCAACACTTTCCAGTGCCTTTTAATATATTTTTAAACAAATTCAGAACAGGGGAAAAGGTAGTCGGTCACACACACAATAATTTGGTGGTAATTTTGTGACTTGAGCGGTGTATCCCTAGGCCAGTGTTCGAGCAAGCATCTGTGATAACCTTGTGATAGGAGTTTTTGTAATAATTTTTCTGCTTCCCTTAAAAAATCTGTTTTACGGTTACAATTTTGGTTCAACCACTGTAGAAATATTGTCAGTGTATGGAGGGTCCTTTGCCAAATGAGGAAAATATCATCAATGTACTCTTTCAGACTTGAACGTGTTGTCTGAATGGAATAGCGGGAGCCAGGATAGTGGATGATTTAAGGTTTTCCGTTGAGAAGATGGAAAACTGTGGGCAATCTACATTTGTGATAACCATTAATGAATGGGGCAACCCAGAAGGATACGGACCTGGGTATAATGCAATAAGGATAAACAATGGTCCAGAACCTATTTCTTTCTAATCTGATTCAATCAGTATATGTTCATGCAATTTAAATGTTCATGGGCGTTCCTACAGAATCCGCTCCAACACATCTATGGACTCAGTTACTTCACACAAACAAGAAATATCACTACAACAACAGTATATCAAATCAGAGTACAATATTTAATTCATTGTCTCTATTCAAGTAATTGATGATCTACATAATGTTTTCAATGTGAGTAAAAAGGTTGCCCAGAAGAGCGTGCACAAAAGAAGTGATCAAAAGTGTGTACAGTGAGTAAAGAAAGAAGGGAAATTCAGGATAATGAATAGACACAAATATTCACATTTGAATTCTATAATCATGGTCTCACAATTTTCCGTGTCAAAACAACCTGGCCCACAAAGTAATACTCAATAACAACTGATGTCAGTATAAACTAAACACAGACAGCCATGTCAAATGTGTGCACTTTTTTTATATATTGCAAATGTGGATCCAAGGTGGGAAAGATATCGTCGACGTTTCGACTCGACTTATGGTCATCCGGTAAGACTGTGCGAGTCTTCCTCAAGACAAGTGGTGGGGCAACCAAGGGTTAAGGATGACGCTATGAAGAATAAAAAGGGGGGGGGTTACCCTGTTTGATATATAGTAAAGCATTTAAAAACCCATAAGGGCAGTGTGCTTGCCCAAGGGTGTAAGGCCAAACCCAGTGTATCTTCGAATCAGCCGAGTGGGATTAACTCCTGCAAAACATAATAATGCAGAATATGGACCACTAGTACTATTCAGCCATGTGTACCGAACAGTCACATGGGTCTGTCCATTAAATTACCTTTTTACAAGGTGATTCAATCATCCATCAAAGTTTCATCCAGAGCCCTATGTCGAAAGTGCTTCCAAACAGCCGTGTCAAGGACTCAACTTCATTCCCTGTACCACTGGATCAGGAAACTGTTTTCAAAAAAGGAATTTATATAAGGAATTGACCAGTCAGGCATTATTTTTAAAGGCTCAACACTTGGAGGTCACAGTGCTTAGGGCATTTACCTTAAATCGATAAATTAATTCTGAAAACGCTCCTGTCGCACACAGATCAGGAAGCTGTGTAAAAAAACAAGAAATAATGCCTCATTAAAACTGGGTTCACGTAGTCACCGGCCTACCGGCTCACACGATAGCGCCAGCCTTCGAAAAACGAACGGGGTGTCTTACCATGCTGCCATAGTTGCAGACTTCCACACTCCCAAGTTCGCTAGAGTTTCCAAAAGTTACCGCGTTTCGGAGGGTGTCACCTGACGCCTATGCTGGGTATCTCTATGGTTTGATGGTGAACATAGACGAAAGACTATTCATAAGACTGATATTAAATAATTGTCTGACGTCTCGTTGGTGAATTTATAAAAACGGGAGTCAAATAAGGATCATACCTAATTCAAAAAATGTGTCCCCACGAACAAAGACCGTAATATAATGAGAATTTGCCTAGCCTTGGTGCTGGTAAGTTCCAATTCTATTAAGGCCTCGTAGGCGAGGATTATGCCTTACTTCCTTCGCTTTATTGCCAATACAGCAGCAAGAAAAAACCACAAACAACTACATTTCCCATGAACATCAGGGAAAGAAAAAGAGACATAATGGCAGTCCTTTGTCGCTCTCCGCACTCCGGCAACTCCCATCATGCTCCGCAGCTGCTCCCTCCTCCTTCTTCGCGCGAAGCTCATGCTCCATTCAACTCACGATTCTTGTTTATTACTGTCATTCCCTGCAAAATACAGTAGTATCAGACATCGAGCAGCCACTAACAAGTGTAAATTACATGCCAAGAGATTTGCAGGTACAAGCAGTATAACGAAAAACAACTTTAAAATGCATTACTTACATTCCGTACGGAGAGGGTCCACTTCCCTGAAGTCACTGGTGGGTATAATCCTCGCCTCCGAGTCCTTAATAGAATTGGAACTTACCAGCACCAAGGCTAGGCAAATTCTCATTCTTTGGCAGGACCGGAGCCTTCGGATTATGCCAGTTCAAAGCTTGTCGACCACCAACCGGGCAACATCCAACACTGGCTTAAAATAAAACCTCTTGAAAGTGGAATCTGAGGACCAATCGGCAGCCCTCATCAGATCCTCCAATCGAGCCCCAAGGGCAAATGCTTTAGAGGCCATCGCCCCTCTCGCTGAATGGGCACCAAACTGTTTGGTATCAATCCCCGCCTCCTGCATCTCCCAACGCCTCCCACCTGGCGATAGTCGGGGAAGAGACTGCCTTGTACGGTTTACGTAGGGCAATAAGTAATTGTCTCTCGCCCGGAGGACGAGTATCTTCAGTCAAGCTCTCATAAGCACGGAGGCACTGCACCACACACAGTTTAGGGGAGTCCTGAAAGGCCGGGTACGAGATCACTCTCGAAAGGGATTTGGTCCGCCTGCTGACAGTAAAAGACACCCCGTCAGGGGAGAAAACTCTAGCAGTGATGTCTAATGCTCGCACATCCGAGACTCGCCTGCAAGATACCAAAAACAGAAGCATAGCCAGTTTAGCCGTGAGCTCTTTACGAGACAAAAACCGATTCGGCTGGCAGGATAAAAACAGGTTCAGAACCCTGTTCACTTCCCAAAGGACGGAATAACGTGGCTCCGGAGGTAACGAGAGGCGAATCCCTCTCAAAAGCCGACACACCAAGGGATGTTCTTCAACTGGGGAACCCTGAACCAGGTCATGACCGGCCGGGATAGCTGAACGGAAGGTATTCACTGACCGGTAGGCCAAGCCGTCCTCCGCTAATCCCGCCAAAAAGTTCAACACTTGCACTACATCTGCCCCCATGGGATCAAGACCCCATCGCATACACCAGCGACGCCATCAATGCCAAGCAGACCGGTATCTCCTGGTCTTGCTATCGGCCCATGCTTTGGAGAGTAAGTCTTCTGCCGTTCCCGAAAGGCCCGGGAGCGTCCAGCGACGCCGGAGATCCGCCAAGCCATCAGACGCAGAGACCCCTCCTGTACTAACCTGTGGGGAAGCCCTTCCGGACTGAGCAGAACATGTGGAGAGTGGGGGAGTAGGATTGGAGAATCCCAGGAAAGTTCCAGAAGAACCAGAAACCACACTTGAGACCTCCACCAAGGGGTGATCAGAACCACCTCCGCCAACTGACGGCGGAGCAACGCCGATACACGCGTTATCATTGAAAACGGGGGAAACACATACCCCTGCTCCTTCGACCAATCCTGAAGGAAAGCATCCGTCGCCTCTGCCAGAGGGTCCGGTCGCCAACTGAAGTACCTTGGAAGCTGGTAGTCCAGTCGCGATGCGAACAGGTCCACCGAAAAGGGGCCCCACCTGTCCGCTAGCCAAGAGAACACCAGAGGATCCAACTTCCACACACTGGCGTCTAGCAGGTGCCGGGAGTGCCAATCAGCCACTTCGTTCTGTCGACCCGGCAAGTATTCCGCTGTGACCGACACCTGACGGTCTAGGCAAAAGTTCCAAAAATCCTTGGCAAGGTCCGCTAGGAACTTGGACCTGGTGCCTCCCAGGTGGTTGATATAACAGACCGCCGATATGTTGTCCATCCGAAGTAGGACACAAGACAGAACTCTGTCCTTCATCCAGCACTGGACCGCAAAAGATGCCTGCTAGTAACTCCAAACAGTTGATATGCAATGACTGCTCGAGCGCCGACCAGGCTCCCCCTGTGGAAAATTCTCCGCACCTGGCACCCCAGCCAGAGCGACTGGCGTCGGACTCGATAACTATGTCCGGAGCGGAGCCGAAGATCGCACGGCCATTCCAGGCCTCCATGTGCATAAGCCACCACCGCATCTCGTCCCGCACTTCCTCCGACAACTGAATCATTTGTGAGTAGGTCACACCCTTCCGGAGGTGATACGCCTTCAGGCGTTGCATAGCCCGATAATGAAGGGGACCTGGGAAGATGGCTTGAATCGACGAGGAGTGGAGACCCACCACCGCGCCAAATGGCGCAACGAGGTGTGAGACTTCGCCAACGTCTGACGCAACTCGTGCCTGATCCTCGCCATCTTCCGAGCGGGAAGGCTCAGTGTGGCGTCCACTGAATTGACCGTGAACCCCAAAAAGGTGGCACACTGGGTGGGAACCAGAAGCGACTTCTTCTCGTTGATAACAAAACCCAGACTCTGGAGAAGGTTGACCGACATCTGAAGCTGGGACGAGAGGCGTTCTGGACACTGGTCCATGAAGAGCATGTCGTCCAGATAAACGATCATCCGAATACCCCGAGCTCGCAAGGCCTCGACGACCGGGTGCAACACTTTTGTGAAGCACCACGGCGCAGAGGAGAGCCCGAAAGGTAGCGTGGTAAACTCGTAAACCTGACCTGCCCATGCGAACTGAAGGAAACGACGGTGAGGAGGAAAAACGGGCACCGTCAAATAGGCGTTTTTCAAGTCGAGCCTCACCATCCAATCTGATGGTCTGAACGTCCCTCAGAAGATGGATTCCCTCCATCTTGAAATGGCGGTAGACCAGCCATTCGTTGAATTCTTTCAAGTTGATGACTGGGCGACGGCCCCCATCGACCTTGTTGACCAAAAACAGATTGCTGATAAAACCCCCTGGGTGCTCTTGCGTGCAACAAATCGCCCCTTTTTGGAGGAGGGCGGACACCTCGTCGCGCACTAACTCTGCGTCGCGCTGCGAAAAGGTAATGGGACGGGGACGCTGAGGCTGGTGAGGACGGCCATGAAACTCCAACTGGAAGCCCTGGACCGTCTGCAGTACCCAAGCGTCACGGGTCAGGGATGCCCATTCGGCAAAAAACTGCGGCAAACGCCCCCAACCTGCAAACTCGCTGAAGGCAGTACACTCGTCTCTACAAACACTCTGTTGCTTTCTCCTCTGGCCTCCTCCGCGGCCTCGAAACTGCTGGCCCGGGTGGGGTTGAAGTTGTTAAAACGGGCATTGTCTTGGGCGCGCCAGTGGCCGGAGCCTTGACCCCGATCAGAGGGGTTGCCGCGGGCAAACGAGCGGCCCCTGCCACGTCCCGCCCCCCTCAAAAACCCGAGGGGCAAACACTTTCTTGATATTGGACTGCGCCCTGTTCAAAGAGGTGAAGGTTGCGATGAACTTTCCGAGCTCCTTAATGAAAGGGTCCCCGAACAAACCCCCTTGAGCCACAGGTCCGGCCTCTGACGAAGCGAGGTCACCCAACTTAGAGTCGATCTTGATTAGCAGGGACCTCCTCCTCCTCTCCATTGAGAGGGCACAATTCGCATTCCCCAGGAAGACGATGGCCCGTTGGGCCCAGTTGGACAGGACCTCCGGGGAAATCTGATCGCTTGTGACCTTGGCCTCCTCTGCCATGTCCAGTATTTTAGTTAGAGGGCCCAACGCGTCCAGCAACTTGTCCTGGCAAGTGCGGCAGGACCTGTCGATCCCCTTGCGGGGATCCCGCACGAACTTCGCTAGGAACGTCGCCATTTTCGGATCGATACCGGGCGTCCTAGCCACCTTGCCCTCCAGGGTAGGCCTCGGGCATTCCGATCGCAGGCGGTTGCGCGCGTCCTTCTCCACAGGCTTGCGCAAGAGACCGGCCACGTATTTGGCCACCTTGTCACCCGGGACCCAGTCCGAGGACTGCGGGTGGACGATGTCGTCTGGGTCCAACATATCTGAAGGTCCCTCCGAGGAAGCAGACTGTGACTGGAGCCAGGACCTCGATGAACAAGCCTCCTCATCCGTATCCGGCGAATCGTCATCGTCCCTAGGTCGGGGGGTGAGGAACCTCCGCGGGCCTGGGGTCGGGTTGGGACTCTTCGAGCGCTTTCAAAGCGTTCTTGACACGAGCGAAAGCTTCTGCGTTGACCCCCTCCGTGCAGGGCTTCTTGGGGGGGGGGGGGGAGAGGAGTGGGAGAGGATGCGGGATCTGGGACTGAGCCCGGAGCGGGAATCAGAGCCGCCAACTTAGAGTAGGCTTCATCCAGGCGCGCCGTGAGACGTTGCTCCAAGGGCACCATGGCCTGGTCCACCGCCCGATAAATGGAGTCATCTACGGCCTGATAGAAATCGTCATCCCACGGTGCGTAGCTGAGGGGGTCACCGTCCGTATACTGTTCTTGATTCCCTTCCATAATCGAATCTAGTTCTGGCAAAGGCGGATCAGCAGTAGAGCCAATAAAGTCGGGCCCTAACGGCCGCCCAATGTAAGCTGGGAGGGAGCCCAGACAATGAGGGTGGCACCAAGGCGCACAATTCACGGGACAGAGCCCAAGGAACGCTACGGCCCTTTAGATCACAGGGCGCCCACCCGGCTAAGCGTTCCTCGCACCAGCACACTGGCGCCAATTACGACCCCGCAGGGTGTTCACCACACAGAACAATACAACCCTTCTCGGGCGTTCAAACTGGGTAAAACCTAAATTACAACCCCGCAGGGTGTCAAGCCGGGGGGCAGGGGCACTGGAGCTCACACCGAACGCTCACCAAACGTCCCACGGGCACACAGAGCACAACAGGACTGGCCCCCTAGCAGTGGAAAGCGCACACCACACTAGGGCCAGATCGCGTGAGGAGCGCTAAAAGTGTCCCGCGACCGTCAAGGGACTCTGAGAATGGAAAGAAGGTCAGCGCTTGCCTTGGAACCCAAAACGCTACCCACACAGTCCCAGAAATCAGAGAGAAGCAAAAACACTACTTAACTTGCTGCTGAGCAGTGAAGAAAGAGGAGGAGGGAGCAGCTGCGGAGCATGATGGGAGTTGCCGGAGTGCAGAGAGCGACAAAGGACTGCTATTATGTCTTTTTCTTTCCCTGATGTTCATGGGAAATGTAGTTGTTTGTGGTTTTTTCTTGCTGCTGTGTTGGCAATAAAGCGAAGGAAGTAAGGCATAATCCGAAGCCTCCGGTCCTGCCATAGAACTTTGGCCGCTATACTGGAATCGCGGGCGCCATCTTGAAATGGGACAATCCCGGAAATTAAACAAAGGTGCCTGGAAGAACGAAATTGTTCAAAGCAACCTCCAACATAGATCCATTTTCATTTAACATTAATTGTCACAATGCATTTTTCAAAACCTTAGTTAAGTTGTCATTCTATGGTAATGAAATCGCGGGCGCCATCTTGTATTGGGACAATTCGGGACATTATACAGAGGTGCATAGGAGAACAAGAATGTTAAACGTTAATCCATTTATGTCACAGTACATTTTGGGTGAATTGTCATTCTTTAGTAATGTGATACTCAATTCTTCTATGTTATATATTACATGTCAGAGTGATAATCTGCAATAGATAACCATTTGTGCAACCTACAATATAGTAGACTGTTTACATATATTCATAGGAGTAGTTGTAACCATATTACAGTGTCCTAATAAAATTACGAAGGGGGAATCGAACAGCACAATTAAGCCATGGTTGTCAATCCTGCTAAGGGAACAATACAGTTAAGACATTAATACATACATGATTATCAACCAGATTCATTGTGCACTCCGGGTCTATGACTGAAAAATGATGTCATACAGCCCAACCAGGAGTTTTAAATCCCCAAGAGTGACACTTGTCTGTTAATTTACTCCAATTCATTCAACCCAGTGTTCACTGTATCCAGAGCATATATCCATTTACATTCCCTTCTGTTAAGGATATTGTGGAAGTCTCCCCCTCGTGGGTTTGCCGAAACTTTCTCTACAACCCACCACTTCAAGCTGTTTTCAGAGTGTTCGAACCTAGTGAAATGATCCACCAGAGGTGCTCCCACGGTTCCACAGCGTATACGACTCATATGCTGCAGGATCCGGCATTTGACCTTCTGTATGGTCTGCCCTATGTATAAATAACCACAGGGGCAAAGGATGGCCTATATTGCCCCTGAGGTGTTAGTTGCTGTGGTCCTTCAAGTTGTATGTACGATCTTTATAGGTAAACGTGGTACCTTCTGTTGTCAAAGGGCAGGCCTTACAATTGCCACATTTTGTATGACCAACTACCGCCGGGAGGCCCCAGAGGGTTGTCTGATTCACTGACTGCTTCACAGGTAATGTGGATTTTACCACATGCTCCCTGATATTTCTACCCTTGCGGAATGCATGTAGTGGAGGTGCCATCCCCCCTAGTTCTTTGCTGATTAAGTGCCAATGTCTATTTATGCACTTCTTTATGGCATTGCTTTGAGTGTAAAATATTGTAACACATACCAGTCTATTCTCAGTTGTTTTGGGTTTCACATCTAACAGGTGTTCTCAATGGTTATGCCAGGCACGCTTACGTGCCTTTTTCAATAGTCTTAGTGGGTAGCCTCGTTCACCTAACCTGGCTATCAGAAGACAGGACTCTTCAAAATAATCCTCCTTCTTAAAGCAGTTCCTCCGCAACCTCAGGAATTGTCCAAAAGGCAAATTATCCCTGAGATTGCGGGAATGATCACTCTTATATCTCAACAATGCGTTTCTCTCACTACTTTTCCTGTATAGACTAGTGTACAGGAGTCCTGCTTCTGTTTTAATTTGCACATCCAAGAAATTGATTGAGGTGGTGTCAAAGTCTATCGTAAATTTTATATCGTTTGAGCAACCATTGAGCCATTCATGGAATTCCGTGAGTCCTGTCTCCTCTCCTTCCCAGATGAGAAGGACGTCATCAATATACCTAGCCCATAGTAAGATGTTATTCCGGTATGGGTTAAGCTGGTTCAGGATGTATGTGCTCTCATATTCACTCATAAAGATAATGGCTAATTTTGGGGCAAAAGTTGTCCCCATAGCCACCCCCTTTGTTTGGACGTAATATTTACCCTGAAACATAAAGAAATTCTTTGACATAGTAATGGAGAGCAATTCGACAATAAACTCAGTCGGAACTCTGTGGGCCAACTCTTCTGTTCAGAACACATTATACTAGCGCTGCTTGTTGGGGGATGTTCGTGTACAATGCCGTAATATCCATTGTCGATAATAAACAATTATCAGTCACATGGCCGTCCTTTGACCAACTGGATGGTGTGCATTGTACCCCTTATGTATGTGGGTGTGGAGATGGCAATGGGTTTTAAAAACACATCCACATACTTTTATAGTGGTTCCAACAGTGACCCGCATCCGGATATAATCGGCCTGCTGGTGGGTGCCTCCAAGTTTTTATGGACCTTTGGGCGGGTATAAATGGTCGGCATTCGCGGATGCTTGTTGTTAAGAAACTGATGTTCAAGTTTCGTAATTACCCCATCCTCCAAGGCTTTTTTAGTCAATTTTGAGATGGACTCTCATCTCTTTGGTAGGATCTTTTTTGAGCAGAATGTAATTACCTTCTACTGCCAATTGGGAGAGTATTTCAGTTTTATATTTATCAAGGCTTTGAACCACTATAGCCCCGCCCTTATCGGCGGGCTTTATAACGAAGGCATTGTTACTTTTTAAGGAATGTAGGGCAGCCTTCTCCTGTCGACTTATATTATAAGGGACATACTGCCGTCTAGTTAGTACATTTTCCAAATCACGTGAGACCACTTGTTCATACGCCATAATGTTATGATGCATCAAATGGGTCGGAGGGCTAAACTTAGAGGGGGGTCTTAGTCCACTACCTGAAAATATAGGATTGTAAGGGACTTTCAGAAAATGTTTCAAACGAATTTTTCTGAAAAACTGCTGTAGTTCAATTGTTAAATTAAAATTGTTAGGTACAGACGTCGGTACAAAAAATAAACCTTTTGTAAGGACATCCTGTTCAGTGGGCGACAGCTGATAATCCGAAATATCAATTACAGGGTTCTCCCGCTCATGCACTACCACCTGTAGTGCTGGCGCCTCGTCTGGATGTCGCCATCGGAGTCCTGCTGGAAGCGTGTTTGCTTCTTCCCTCTCCCTGTACCTCTGTTCCACGGCACAGATCGACCCACCCCCCGGGTCTCCCCCAGGGGCGTCCTCTCCCAGGCGGGCCCCACCATTGGTCCTCGCCTAAAAAAGGTTGCTGTTTTGGATAGTTTTGGGCCGAGTAACCCTCCTGTAAGTAGGGATACGTTGTTTTTTTATCGTATGTTTTTATGTCTTCGGCCACTTTCGCCAATTCTGTACTTTGAGTGTATATATCAAACTCCTTGATAGTCTTTTCAAGTCTCTCTAAAGCCTCTTTGGCATTCACCAAGGCCTTGTCATCAATGATCTCTTTCCTTAATTCAGCTATCTCTCTTTTTAATCTTTCTACCTCCTCCACTGCAGTTTCAATGCCCAACACCATCCAATGTCTTGAACATGTGTTGGACACGAAACTGACGTTTTCTTTAAATTTTGGTTTTCCAAAAAGATCGCTGGCTTGTTACGCACCTGCAACCCAATCGGAATCACATTTGAACTGAGGTATTTGGCTAGGGTATGACCATGCAGCCGTGTTCGAATTAGCTTCTTTTCTAGTCTCTCTAGCTTGGATATCTTCCCATTTAAAGATAGATCGCTGGTCATGGCATTACTGGTAGTAAATGTACCACCTCCTTCCTCCGATAGGAGTTTGTCTATATAGTCGTCGCTATATGACAAAGTCCCTTTATCAGACATAGTCCGATAAATCCAACAATCAGACACTTGAAACAAACAACAAACATACACATTACAGGTCTTTTCCACAATGATTACAATAACAGTAAACATCACACAAATTTTTCACAAATACAACCCTCGCAGACATGCTGCACCAAGGTAACCATTAATGAAATGGGGCAACCCAGAAGGATACGGACATGGGTATAATGCAATAAGGATAAACAATGGTCCAGAACCTATTTCTTTCTAATCTGATTCAATAAGTATATGTTCATGCAATTTAAATGTTCATGGGCGTTCCTACAGAATCCGCTCCAACACATATATGGACTCAGTTACTTCACACAAAGAAGAAATATCACTACAACAACAGTATATCAAATCAGAGTACACTATTTAATTCATTGTCTCTACTCAAGTAATTGATGATCTACATAATGTTTTCAATGTTTTTTAGAGTAAAAAGGTTGTCAAGAAGAGCGTGCACAAAAGAAGTAATCAAAAGTGTGTACAGTGAGTAAAGAAAGAAGGGAAATTCAGGATAATGAATAGACAAAAATATTCACATTTGAATTCTATAATCACGGTCTCACAATTTTCCGTGTCAAAACAACCTGGCCCACAAAGTAATACTCAATAACAACTGATGTCAGTATAAACTAAACCCAGACAGCCATGTCAAATGTGTGCACTTTTTTATATATTGCAAATGTGGATCCAAGGTGGGAAAGATATAGTCGATGTTTCGACTCGACTTATGGTCATCCGGTAAGTTAGACCTGGACCGTGCGAGTCAAGTGGTGGGGCAACCAAGGGTTAAGGATGACCCTATGAAGAATAAAAGGGGGGGGGGGATTACCCTGTTGGAGTGATATATAGTAAAGCAATTAAAAACCCATAAGGGCAGTGTGCTTACCCAAGGGTGTAAGGCCAAACACAGTGTATCTTCGAATCACTCGTACAATTCGACATAGGACTCTGGATGAAACTTTGATGGATGATTGAATCGCCTTGTAAAAAGGTAATTTAATGGACAGACCCATGTGACTGTTAGGTACACTTGGCTCAATAGTACTAGTGGTCCATATTCTACATTATTATGATTTGCAGGAGTTAATCCCACTTGGCTGATTCGAAGATACACTGTGTTTGGTTGTGTTTGTGTTTGCAATGGTGGGGACCGCCTCGGAGAGGACGCCCCTGGGGGAGACCCAGGGGGGGGGTCGATCTGTGCCGTGGAACAGAGGTACAGGGAGAGGGAAGAAGCAAACATGCTTCCAGCAGGACTCCCATGGCGACATCCAGACGAGGCGCCAGCACTACAGGTGGTAGTGCATGAGCCGGAGAACCCTGTAATTAATATTTCGGATTATCAGCTGTCGCCCACTGAACAGGATGTCCTTGCAAAAAGTTTATCTTTTGTGCCGACGTCTGTACCTAACAATTTTAATTTAACAATTGAACTACAGCAGTTTTTCAGAAAAATTCGTTTGAAACATTATTTTCTGAAAGACCCTTACAATCCTATATTTTCAGGTAGTGGACTAAGACCCCCCTCTAAGTTTAGCCCTCCGACCCATTTGATGGATCATAAAATTATGGCGTATGAACAAGTGGTCTCACGTGATGTGGAAAATGTACTAACTAGACGGCAGTATGCCCCTTATAATATAAGTCGACAGGAGAAGGGTGCCCTACATTCCTTAAAAAGTAACAATGCCATCGTAATAAAGCCCGCAGATAAGGGCGGGGCTATAGTGGTTCAAAGCCTTGATAAATATAAAACTGAAATACTCTCCCAATTGGCAGTAGAAGGTAATTACATTCTACTCAAGAAAGATCCTACCAAAGAGATGAGAGTCCATCTCCGAATTGACTAAAAAAGCCTTGGAGGATGGGTTATTACGAAACTTGAACATCAGTTTCTTAACAACTAGCATCCGCGAATGCCGACCATTTATACCCTCCCAAAGGTCCATAAAAACTTGGAGGCACCCCCCGGCAGGCCGATTATATCGGGATGCGGGTCACTGTTGGAACCACTGTGCAAGTATGTGGATGTGTTTTTAAAACCCATTGCCATCTCCAGACCCGCATACATAAGGGATACAATGCACACCATCCAGTTGGTCGAAGGACGGCCATATGACTGTAATAATTGTTTATTATCGACAATGGATATTACGGCATTGTACACGAACATCCCCCAACAAGCAGCGCTAGAATGTATTGAATGTGTTCTGAACAGAAGAGTTGGCCCACATAGAGTTCCGACTGAGTTTATTGTCGAATTGCTCTCAATTGCTATGTCAAAGAATTTCTTTATGTTTCAGGGTAAATATTATATCCAAACAAAGGGGGTGGCTATGGGGGCAAGTTTTGCCCCAAACATAGCAATTATCTTTGAGTGAATATGAGAGCACATATATCCTGAACCAGCTTAACCCATACCGGAATAACATTTTACTATGGGCTAGGTATATTGATGACGTCCTCATCTGGGAAGGAGATGAGACCGGACGAATTCCATGAATGGCTCAATGGTTGCTCAAACGATATAAAATTTATGATAGACTTTGACACCACCTCAATCAATTTCTTGGATGTACAAATTAAAACCGAAGCAGGACTCCTGTACACTAGTCTATACAGGAAAAGTAGTGAGAGAAACACATTGTTGAGATATACGAGTCATCATCCCCGCAATCTCAGGGATAATTTGCCTTTTGGACAATTCCTGAGGTTGCGGAGGAACTGCTTTAAGAAGGAGGATTATTTTGAAGAGTCCTCTCTTCTGATAGCCAGGTTAGGTGAACGAGGCTACCCACTAAGACTATTGAAAAAGGCATGCAAGCGTGCCTGGCATAACCATCAAGAACACCTGTTATATGTGAAACCCAAAACCACTGAGAATAGACTGGTATGTGTTACAACATTTAACACTCAAAGCAATGCGATAAAGAAGTGCATAAATAGACATTGGCACTTAATCAGTAAAGAACTAGGGGGGATGGCACCTCCACTACATGCATTCCGCAAGGGTAGAAATATCAGGGAGCATGTGGTAAAATCCCTATTACCTGTGAAGCAGTCAGTGAATCAGACAACCCTTTGGGGCCTCCCGGCAGTAGTTGGTCATACGAAATGTGGCAATTGTAAGGCCTGCCCTTTGACAACAGAAGGTACCACGCTTACCTATAAAGATCGTACATACAACTTGAAGGACCACAGCAACTTTAACACCTCAGTGGCAATATATGCCATCCTTTGCCCCTGTGGTTATTTGTACATAGGGCAGACCATACAGAAGGCCAAATGCCGGATCCTGCAGCATATGAGTCGTATACGCTGTGGAACCGTAGGAGCACCTCTGGTGGATCATTTCACTAGGTTCGAACACTCTGAAAACAGCTTGAAGTGGTGGGTTGTAGAGAAAGTTTCGGCAAACCCACGAGGGGGAGACTACCACAATATCCTTAACCGAAGGGAATGTAAATGGATATATTGCCTGGATACAGTGAACACTGGGTTGAACGAATTAGAGGAAATTAACGGACAAGTGTCACTCTTGGGGATTTAAAACACCTGGTTGGGCTGTATGACATCATTTTTCAGTCATAGTCCCGGAGTGCACAATGAATCTGGTTGATAATCATGTATGTATTAATGTCTAAACTGTATTGTTCCCTTAACAACAGGATTGACAACCATGGCTTAATTGTGCTGTTCGATACCCCCTTCATAATTTGATTAGGACACTGTAATATGGTTACAACTACTCCTTTGAATATATGTAAATAGTCTACTATATTGTAGGTTGCACAAATGGTTATCTATTGCATATTATCACTCTGACATGTAATATATAACATAGAAGAATTCAGTATCACATTACTAAAGAATGACAATTCACCCAAAATGTACTGTGACATAAATGGATTAACGTTTAACATTCTTGTTCTCCTATGCACCTCTGTGTAATGTCCCGAATTGTCCCATTACAAGATGGCGCCCGCGATTTCATTACCATAGAATGACAACTTAACCAAGGTTTTGAAAAATGTATTGTGACAATTAATGTTAAATGAAAATGGATCTATGTGTGAGGTTGCTTTGAACAATTACGTTCTTCCAGGCACCTTTGTTTAATGTCCGGGATTGTCCCATTTCAAGATGGCGCCCGCGATTCCAGTATTGCGGCCAAAATTAAATTACGGTCTTTGTTCGTGGGGACAAATTTTTTGAATTGGGTATGATCCTTATTTGACTCCCGTTTTTATAAATTCTCCAAGACGTCAGACAATTATTTAATATCAGTCTAGTCTTTCGTCTATGTTCACCATCAAACCATAGAGATACCCAGCATAGGCGTCAGGTGACACCCTCCGAAACGCGGTAACTTTCGGAAACTCTAGCGAACTTGGGAGTGTGGAAGTCTGCAACTACGGCAGCACGGTAAGACACCCCGTTCGTTTTTCGAAGGCTGGCGCTATCGTGTGAGTCGGTAGGCGGGTGACTACGTGAACCAGGTTTTACTGAGGCATTATTTCTTGTTTTTTTACACAGCTTCCTGATCTGTGTGCGACAGGAGCGTTTTCAGAATTAATTTATCGATTTAAGGTAAATGCCCTAAGCACTGTGACCTCTAAGTGTTGAGCCTTTAAAAATAATGCCTGACTGGTCAATTCCTTATATAAATTCCTTTTTTGAAAACAGTTTCCTGATCCAGTGGTACAGGGAATGAAGTTGAGTCCTTGACACGGCTGTTTGGAAGCACTTTCGACATAGGACTCTGGATGAAACTTTGATGGATGATTGAATCACCTTGTAAAAAGGTAATTTAATGGACAGACCCATGTGACTGTTAGGTACACATGGCTCAATAGTACTAGTGGTCCATATTCTGCATTATTATGTTTTGCAGGAGTTAATCCCACTCGGCTGATTCGAAGATACACTGTGTTTGGCCTTACACCCTTGGGTAAGCACACTGCCCTTATGGGTTTTTAATTGCTTTACTATATATCACTACACCAGGGTAATCCCCCCCCCCTTTTATTCTTCATAGGGTCATCCTTAACCCTTGGTTGCCCTACCACTTTTCCTGAGGAAGACTCGCACGGTCCAGGTCTAACTTACCGGATGACCATAAGTAGAGTCGAAACGTCGACTATATCTTTCCCACCTTGGATCCACATTTGCAATATATAAAAAAGTGCACACATTTGACATGGCTGTCTGTGTTTAGATTATACTGACATCAGTTGTTATTGAGTATTACTTTGTGGGCCAGGTTGCTTTGACAAGGAAAATTGTGAGACCGTGATTATAGAATTCAAATGTGAATATTTTTGTCTATTCATTATCCTGAATTTCCCTTCTTTCTTTACTCACTGTACACACTTTGATCACTTTTTTGGGCACGCTCTTCTGGGCAACCTTTTTACTCTAAAAAACATTGAAAACATTATGTAGATCATCAATTACTTGAGTAGAGACAATGAATTAAATATTGTACTCTGATTTGATATACTGTTGTTGTAGTGATATTTCTTGTTTATGTGAAGTAACGGAGTCCATATATGTGTTGGAGCGGATTCTGTAGGAACACCCATAAACATTTAAATTGCATGAACATATACTGATTGAATCAGATTAGAAAGAAATAGGTTCTGGACCATTGTTTATCCTTATTACATTTGTGATAACACGCGCTTCATCATTTTGATTGAAAAGACATCACTCTCACATGTGGACGGACTGCTTGCTCGCTACATTTCACATTGAGCTCCTTTACACTAATGTATCCCAATCTTATGGTTTAACAGTTACGCACAATCTTTTTTTTAATGCCTAATCCAGACCTCAACAGGTACCTAAATCTTTTGGTACTGAATTATTCAAACTTGCATAAATGAAAAAAATCTTTTAAGTTTGAGAATAACTTCTTTCTCTAAATCTGGCTCGTCCAATAAGTAGCTCTCGAGTTACAGGTAGCTCTTCAGAGACCCGTAAGTAGCTCTGGTGTATGCAGCCCAGCCTGCTAAATTAGAAGCTTTTGCTTGATTAAAGTATGTATACTAAGAGTGAAAAGTGTGTGTTTGTGAAAAATTGTATAGATTTTCAGAACTCATCAGCTGATGTTTGGAGAAAAATGGTTGTATTTAAAAAATGTATATAAATTGATATTTCATTGATAAATCTTGTGGCACTAGGGACATTTTGTTTTACTAATATTCTTACTTTGGTGGCTTTGATGCATTTTCCATGTAAAGACATTTTACATTGACAACGCCTTGTTTATATTGATGTTGGCAATCCTGCCCGAAGCCCTGTGGTGATCTCTGCCAGTAAACCAGCATAGTGTTACCACCAATATAATCCTGTCTAATGTGGCTATAACCCTAATAATATTAGTAGCTCATGGTGTTTTTCAGAGATCTTAACAAGCTGTCATTACCCAAAAGGCGGAAGTCCCCTGCTGTAAATGAATGGCACTTCCAAAGGGACTGTTTTTGCCCCAGATTTTGTCACCCTCTTCATGGACATCTTGAATTATCCTTTATCCTGACTCCGACCGATTAAGGTTCAATTATGTTTGCACTGCTTTTCAAGTGACTGAATTGTCAGACATTGAACTCAAGGGGTACTGATCTGCACCTCCACTAGGACTCAAATGTATGGATAATTGTCTATTCTCCAGAAAGTTTAATCTTTTATGTATTTCGTCCTTTGATTCTGAATCATAGTGTATATCCTCTTTAAATATCAGCTTTTTATCCCCTTGCAGTCACTCCATCAGCATTTTCTCCTTTCTTCTACTTCCATTTTCCATACACACTTCACCATAGCAAAATGTTCGCCTTCTAATTGTCCTCTGCCCACCGGTATGCCCCCCTTGTCTTCTTTCTGTATCTGTACCCCTCACTTCTTTAGCGTCCTTCCTTGAGGGCATGCTAACCAGTCCAATTTCTGGCCCACTGCCCAGGGTGCCATCGCTCTTCTGGGTTCCAAGGAGTAGACTGATGATCAGACACTTAGCTGCAACGTGTCCTATGCATTTCTACATCTGCCTCCCCAAACTGGCACTCCTATGGGAGTAGGCATGTCCATTACATTTGAGCAACGGCTGCCCGAGACGGCACCAGACCACTATTTTGAGTACTCTTTGGTTGAGATTAGTTAGGGGTACTTTTCATATATTTGGGCTGAAATTGCCCTTCGGCAATCTCCTTTTGGATTGCAAGTGGTCACTTTTTCTTCCTCCGTTCATTGTGGAATCCTCATCCCCATGCAATCTCAAGATCTGATACACTTCTAGCTGCAGATCCTCGTGGCATCGCTCGCTTAGTCCGCACCAAAGGTGACATTTGGGCACCTATATAGGCGTTACCCAGGCATGCTGACATCCATACTTTTCTATCTGCGCTAGCCAGCGCAGATCTAATTTCCCAAGTTTTAGAAAGGGTCACTTATTAAAATTCCTTTTTACAGTCTTACGATTTATTTAAGTTTCTGTCATGAAATATAGATTCTTTGTAGAACGCTCCAGGTAATCAGCACTTCATATTAACAGAAAATGCTGTTTATCTGTTTATTTAAATAAAGCCTGAATTAATTTTGTAATAAGGATTTTCTGTCATGGTTGACTTGATCTGTCGATAGTATAGTCATTTATGCACTCCTAGAACACGTTTTAAAGTGACTTATTCTTACATTGGCTGTTTTACATACTTATTGATAAAGGGAAAAACACCAGCTTTAGGTGATTTCCCTAATTTTTTTTACTGTCCTGGATAGTACAACACTGGTTATTCTGGTTAAAAAAAGTCCAGGTGTCAACCATAAAATTGAGCCATCTCTGTTTCTCAAGTGTGCTCACCATTAACCTTTACCATTTATATTTTAATATTTCTGAATCCTTGTTAGTCCACTTTCCTTTAGACTGGCAACTTGACTTTCTTGTAGGTTTTTATGCTGTTGGCGCACCAGTTTAGGATTTCCATTAATCCTTTGCCCTTCTTTCCAATAAGCGTGGTCCTGTGTACCGCATTACCTTCAATTTCTACTCCCCTTTCCTTTTGTGAAACTCCTATTTCAGATTCTTGTTGTATCTTGATTCATCGACTGCTCCTTATGTATTGGTGTTTCAATTAGGCTCTTCTTTCTTTTCGTTCCTCAACTTGTACCTAAAACAATTGGTCTTGGTTATTGCTGTCACACCACTCCTTCTATTGTTCACAATTAAATCCTCCTTATTTATTTATTTATTTATTTATTTATAAAACTTATATAGCGCACAAATACCGATTGGTGTCTCGGCGCTGATACCTACAATTGCAGAGAGGATCCTTGTCAGTGTTACTGATTGAAAAGCCAACTTTTTCACCTGTTTCCTAAATATTAACAAGGAAGGGCTGAGTTTGATGTGATCAGGTAGTGAGTTCCATAATTTGGACGCTGCAACTACAAAACGTCTATCTCCCCACGTAGCTTATTTTGTCCGTGGAATTTGGAGAAGCTGGGATGAGGAGGACCGTAATGTTCGGTTTGGCGTATATACACACAAGGCCGTTTTTAAGAACTCTGGTCCTATGTCGTTCATAGCTTTGTATGTCATACACAAGGCCTTGAAATTCGTGCGACTTCTCACGGCAACCAGTGAAGTTGATGAATAACAGGTGGTATGGAAGAAAACTTAGGGGTACTGGTCAGAATTCTTGCAGCTGCGTTTTGAACCAGCTGTAGTTTGTTAAAAACTTGCTCTTGGGCGTTCAGCCGCAGTCCATTAAAATAGTCCACTTTGGACAAAACCAAAGCGGACATAAGGGTTTTACCCGCCGTAGAAGGGAGAAACGGTAACAGTTTCTTCACCATTCTCAGCGTGTAGAAAGAGGCTGAGACTACTGCGTTAGCATGACTGGTAAATGCTAACTTGTTGTCAAATAGAACCCCCGAGTTTCTAACCTTGGGAACTGGTGTTGGCGGGATGCCCAAATCGGAAGGCCACCATACTGGGGACCAAGACGGGGTCAGTTCACCAAATATCATGACTTCCGTCTTGTCCGAATTTAACTTTAAGCAGTTCTGATCCATCCACAGACTGATAGCTCTCATACCCTCCTGGAAATTCGCAGCCACTGCTCCTCCATTTTTATGTATCGCCAGGACCAACTGGGTGTCATCGGCGTATGAAGTCAACCCAATTCCATATGATTTAATGACCCTCGCCAAGTCCGACACGTAGATTTTAAAAAGTGTTGGATTTAGTGAGGATCCCTGGGGGACTCCACAAGGCAGAGAGAAAACAGGCGAGTAAAAACTCCCCATCTTCACTGACTGCTCTGTGTCAGCAAGGAACGAGGCCAGAAGTGCCTTGGCTTTGCCCTGAATGCCTATGGCAGCGACACGGTCGATCAGGATGGTATGATCGACCATGTCGAAAGCTGCAGACAGGTCTAATAATATCAGGACCGCCGCGCCACCTTGATCCATGATCATTCTGACCTCCTCTGCCGCCTTTATCAGAGCAGTCTTTGTCCCGTGGCCTTTCCTGAACCCAAACTGGGTGTTGTCCAGTATGTCATTCTTGTCGATGTAATTGGCCAGCTGGATGTTCATTGCCTTTTCAAATATTTTAGATGGATACGGGAGAGAGGCAATGGGCCGATAACTTTTGGGCTCTGATGGATTGAGGTTTTTTTTTTTTAATAAAGGTTTTACAATGGCTTTTTTCCAGATTGAAGGATAATCCCCCGTTTGAAACATGGAATTACAGATGTTAGTAAGCACTGGAGCTATCGAGTTGGATACAGATTTAAGAACTGTTGGTGGGCACGGATCCTGAGGTGATCCTGATTTGACAGTGTTCATGAGTTCTCCTATATAGAGTTGAGATAGTGGACTAAATTCCTCCAGAGTGGAGTTGGGGAATATAACACCATTATTCAGGCCGGATGGCTCAGTGACCGTTTTATTGGAGAAATTGTTAAAAATGTCTAACTTTTGCCATAAAGAAGTCCGCGACGTTGTTACAGAAGGTTTGGGAAGTCTCAGTAGTGACAAATGCAGGTGGATTGGCAAGTTTTGAGACCACTTGATACAATTGCTTGCTCCAGTTTTGGGATGACTCTATTTGTTTACTATAGAATTTACATTTTTCTATAGTTATAAGCTTCCTGTAACTTGACAGAGCTTGTTTATAAGTGTCTCTGTCGTTGTTGTCGTATTTAGTGCGCCAACGTCTCTCTAAATTACGGCATCTCTGTCTTTCTAATCTTAGGGGTTTCGAGAACCAAGGGGCAGAAGGTTTTATGCGATTGGGCCGCAAGTTTTAACAGGTGCTAACAGGTCAAAGGCGTTATTCAGCCATTGACCATAGTCTTTAGAGGCTACATGCGGATCTGCTGTGTTTCCTTTACATTTCAGTTTTATTATTTAGACTTGCTCCCGGACAGCCACTTCACAATCTTCTCACTATCTCTCTTCGGTCTTCTAGCTGGTCAATAACGCACCCATGCGTCCTCTCTGCATCATCCTCTGTACCAAAACCCTGGAATTCTTCTCTGGTTAATGTTCTCCCTGCACCCGCTCCGATTCTGATTGAGGAAAAAAACTTATGCTTAAAACCACCTGGGTACTAATGTTATCCATGACTTGTCTAATTTTTATTTTAAATCTGCATTGTTGCTATAAAGAATTGTTTTGTTATGGTTTATCATAAATGTTACTATGTTATACTTAAATTACTTACATTGGAAGCGTTATGTAATTGCTATAAATACATCTAATGAAAACAAAAAATGCCTTGTAAAATGTGCTGCCACTTCAGTGAGAGGCCAAGTGTATGTCTTCTGCATAGTTATCTTTGGTCCATATTTCTTCGCTTTGTAGGCGGCACACACCGTATGGGAATCAGACGGACTACAGAATATTTGAGTTGAACAAGCGTCTGCAGAACTGGACAGAGGTAGGTCATTTGTCTGCACAGTTTCATTTGAGGGCTCCAGGATCCATTGTGTGCTGCAGATGTATTGAATTAACACTTAGGTCAGATTGCTGCGTGCTACTTGCACTACCAGCAGAAATGTCAGAAATACTTAAAAAATAAAGAACATAAATGCTCTCACTGAAATGTAAAGTAAAATGTACTTTTTAATATTAGTTGAATGGTGGAGATCATATTATCGAGTTTGGGGTTTATTCTTCAAAATATATCCAGGAATATCAGTCAAACATTTTTTTTGCATGCGTACTTTGTCCCTTTTGTGTGTGTGTAACATGCACTTGCAAACACTGACTCTGCAGAGCATTTCTCTAATCACGCGCTTCATGTCACTACCATTCTATTATCGTGCCCTGCGCTCTCCAGATCAAAGAAAGTGGTACCAAGAAATTGGCAGATCCATTATGAAAAGTTAAAGTAGTTGCACGTTAACTTGGTTAGAAGTAAAACCTTTACAATTGTATTCTATTCATAACAGGTTTACTTCATAGTCCTTATATCCTATAGGATCTGTACACTTATGGTAACTATTTGTAGCATTCTTCTGTCGATCATGGAGACGCTGTGGGTACACTTCTATTGCTTGCAAGCACAATACGTTGTGCAATGTTCATTAGTATAAGAAAGGAGTCTCCGAGAATGAAGTATGGCTTACAAGAAACTTTGTATTTTTATTAGTGGGGCACTGCCATCTTTATTTTTAGTTCAAGTGGTTATATTTGCCATACATTTTTTTTCAACTACTGTTGCATAATTTATTACATAGTCCAGTATGAAGGGTTTTAATATCTGCATGACTAAGCATTAAGAGCAGTATGCAGCAGCGAAATAAAGGCACTGCATGGGATGCAGTTTAGGTCACTTGAATTCAACAATCTAATTGGTTGTACCACTATCAGGAATTTGCATGGTCTTCTGTGGATTTTTTTCTTATTGCCTTTGGAGAAGTTTCTCTTTAGAGACCAATTCTATTTATCTACATGGCACTTGCATAGTTTTAAGGATGCATATAATTATTGCTTGACACTGGGCCTCTGTTTTTCTGTCACTTTGACTCTAGAAATATACTTTGGGGACCTTCCAAACTTTCAGCTGTGACCTAAGCAATCCACATTATCCCTCGGAGGATTGGCAAATTATTGGTCACATAAACAGATTGCTCCTGCAGTCTACGCTTCCTAATAGCGCTCTGAGTTTAGTGAGTTGGTTACTCCAGGCTCAACCTTTCCTTCTGAACAAGTCTTGGTCATTTTGTTAATATCAGTGTAGGAAATTACAAAAGGTTCGGAGAAGTCATTTTGGCAGATCCATGAACACAGTAGTAAATTGACACATACTCTAAAGGACAAATTCATTTTATTTTACAGTTCTCAAACCTTTTTTTTGGCAAATGCCTGAGATTTCAACTTCTTTATGTCTCAAAGTCCTAACCTAAACGTACAGTGATAAATGTGGGTCAAAGTCCTCTCTCTGCTGCAGTTGCACTCAATGAAACAAGTTCTTGCCAAATGTAGACTTTCAAAATGAGATTGAGATGTTTACCAACCTGCGCCTCTCTGGCGAAACCTGGGCAACATCATGTCTTTCAGTTATTTCCGATGCTGTGAGCCCAATCCTACCTCTCCAGATACATTCTTCTTTGTGGCTTTATTTGTATCAGAGACTCATTTTAATTGCCCAAACTCCATTCGGTCACCTCATGGATGGATTTTGTTATTCTTTTTTCAGTTTATTAATTTGCAATTATTTGCTAAACAGGCAACTTAGTACGTTTTCGTAGGTGTTGACAACCGGACAAGTTAAGTGGCCCTTCACATGGTTGTCAAATTGAAGCTGGTACTTTTCATCGATCTTTGTTTTATTCCACTCTAAGCAATTTTGACTAGCACCAATTGTTATGAGTAGGAATCTCTGCAAAGATCCCATTGTTGATTCTGCAAACATGTTTCATTTTTAGCTTGTCAATGCCTGGGTTCCTTTCCATTAATTTGGGCAGTTCGTTAGTGCCCTATTAAAATCGACGTGGGTGGAGGAAACTGAAAAGAAAGGCAGAACATTTCAGCATAGAAACCCTATAAATAAAGGATAGATTAGTGACCAGTGGTAAAAGTAGCCAGTTGAGACATTTTAAATACTCTGAAAGGACAAATATTCTCGGTCCATGAACAGAGATTGCTTGACATCAAGGTGTTTCCTTTGGTCTTCTTCTATTGCTATAAATGAGTGCAGGCCTAGGTTTCTACACCTTATTATACATAATGTTTTCTCCGAAAGAACAAAAAAAAAGAATCTGGTCTGCTCCATGAGACCATGTCTGTTCATTATGCACTGCACAATGAAGCTCTTTCCTTAAATCCTCTTGATGTTTTTTACTGTCCCAGTACATTTATGTCCAGGTTTTGGATAATGTCAGACTTCTTAGTCCGTCTTTAATCCAACATTGCATTTAATGGTTGCATTAAGAATTCAAGATTTATATGTACATTTGGAAATTTATGAAAACCATTGAGCATTGCCCTAAATACAGACGGAAGAAACTTTTTGAAGGACTTTCTAAAGAGAGTGCAACAGTGAAAGATCTGGAATCATCCACTAGAGGTTTAATTTTCTCAAATGAAATGGGAAAAGCAACTTAGACTTGTGTTGGTTCAAGCCGTCTTCAGCCCGGCTTGCTTTAATCCAGTGGCAAAGTGAGCAAGGGACTCACGTCTGAGCATACTCTGCCACACTTATGGCGGCCAAAGGCGGTACAAAAGTGGGTGGTGATGGACTGAGCATCTGAAGACGGCTGGAATGCCAGAAACCGGTCCTCGGAAGCTTGTTTCCGGTCCAGGAAAGACATGGCTTGGCAGTTCGGGCTGGACTATTCCCATGAGGCACAGGGTCAGACTGATTTGTATATAGCCATGTCTGAACTGGGGTGGCAGAGTGGGTTAAAGAACGGTGATGGATTAAACCCAGATATTTTGACTGGGTGTGAATGTTTGATTGATTCAGATGCTCCGTCCATCACCACCCCCTTTTGTCCCGAATTGCCCAAGGTGGCACAGTGGGGTCAAGTGGGGCAGCTTGGAGCATATTCCGGGTTCCTAGTTCCATAAACTGCCACCCAGCCACTAAAGAACCTCTTCCTCCTGCACCTTGCTGTTTTCCATCTAATCAAATGTTCACTGTGTTTTGGTGCAATTCAGTTTTTTGTTAAAACACAAACACCTTTTCTGTTCCAGGAGTGTGACAATTTGTGGTGGGATGCGTTTACTACAGAGTTTTTTGAGGATGATGCTATGCTGACCATTACGTTTTGTCTGGAAGATGGACCAAAGAGATACAGTAAGTGCACGCAATAAACCTTTGCCCTGGGGGAACATTTTGTATATTCCGCATGTATCTTTTGATTCTGTTTCCTTTTAAAGCAGTTTACTGATTAGAATTTCGTAAGGGCCACTTATAAAAGCCTTCACTGTTTGCAATTTTTCTCCCACCACAGCAATTGGGCGGACGCTTATTCCCCGCTACTTCCGCAGTATCTTCGAAGGAGGAGCCACAGAGCTGTACTATGTCTTGAAGCATCCGAAGGAGTCATTCCACAATAACTTTGTCTCACTAGACTGTGATCAGTGTACCATGGTCACACAGCACGGCAAACCCATGTTCACCCAGGTACGCCAAACAGAGAACAGAATCCATGATTGATATTTACACAGGATTGCTAGAAACAGTTGTTGGTGTGCACTCTTTTGGAGTGCAATGTATTTGTAAATTTTTGTACAGATTGTGCACATGATAAGGTAAAAAAGCATGCCAGCAAGCTGGGATTAGTTCTATCCCAGCTTTAGCTGTTATTGAATGGAGTGTTGAGATGTTAGCCTGCTTCCTGTGATGTCAGTGAAGCACACCTGAAAATGCTTTTTTCTCCTGCAAATCGGTTCTGTTAGGCAAACCACTCACGTGTTGGTGACAATACTAAGCATACCAGCAATGAACCAAAAAGCGCACCATTTATTGAGCACGTAGAAACAGGGCCGGTCTTTGAAAATACACATTTTACACTTTAGATATTCTTCCAAGAAAACAGATTCTTCAGTTTTACACTCCCCCATCACTGCAGAGGCTTATGCTGGGCAGAATAATGTAGACCGTCTCTCATTCTAGTAAGTGTTGTCCTAGCCCTTAGTATAGTCTCCTTCCATTGCTGCCTTAATGGGAACATCTTGTGACCTCGGGTAGCCCGAATCCCCACTTTGTGCTCAAACGCACTACTCCATTTTAATACGACTGGTAACCGAAGGAAAAAACTGCAGTTACTGTTTTATTCTCTGGTCCTAATACAAATAAGCTGGCCAAACCAGTTCCTTCTGGATTATCCCCATGCAGGCAGGGGAGGCTTGGCGACCATCCAAGCGTGCATTGGTCCACATGACGTGCTTCCTGTACTCCACCCTTCTGTACTCTCCCAATCGCCAGCATGGACTCTTGTGCTCAACCCATAGTTTGCTGCTGCTTAACTTTTCTGCTGCATGCTCCTCCTCATCTGATCTCATTGGCTGAGTGCACCACTTGGAACAGGGTGCATTTCCCCATCAAGCATAGGGGCGCTGCCAGTCGTAAGCCACAGTGCTGATTGGAAACCTCTTCGGGTTCTCCACTGCCTTTAGTCTCCATGTCTGTGGAGGAATGTGTTTCACTGGTCTAGGTTCCGTGGCAGGGACATGGCTTTTGGCTGTGTCCTTGTTCGGGGTTGAAAGTATTTTCAGTTTTATTAGTCTTTCTGCCTTCGGAAATATTTATGAAAGAAACTTGCTTGCTCAATTGTGTATTTTGGCCACCAACTTTATACTCTTTTATACGATCACCTTTAAACCAGTTCACCCCATTCATACTGTGTGGTGCATATGCTAGCAAGATTGGGTAGTTGATTTTTCTACAGTACTGTCTTTTGCTAAATAGGAGTATAAACGTTATTTGCTAAATATGATTTTCTCCCAATGTCTCTTTGAACTGTGCCACAGAACTCCCTAGTAGTACTTCTGGTGGAATGTCCTCTCAAAGCATTAGGAGTTATTTCTCAACTCCTGCGTGTTTTTTTGTTTCAAATATTAAACAAATTGAGCTTCATTTAAAAGAAAAAAAATGCTAAGCCTTTAGACACTTTAGATTGCTTTTATTTTTGAAACACATGTCTGTTAATATGAATGGAGTGGTTTGTTCTTATGTATTTTAATAATGGGAACTCTGGAGTCGAGGGACAGGCACATTACTTTCCTTGTGCCCCATATATGTTTTTACATCGTTTGTGTACACAGAACCTCGAGTTATGTATACACAGATCCTCCTGCGGTCATTAAATCTCAAAAGCTTGTATACCAGATGTGTTGTTTAAAAGAAACATTGGCTGCAGATACACAAGCTCTGCATTCCTCTGCCGTCTAGTGTTCGACCCGGAAGTTTACAACACAAATGTTTGGGTTACAAGACTCCTCCCTTGTTCAAGAAGGTATCATCTTACAGGCTCCATCTCAGATGGGTTTTTTCGCTCATTGGCACAGATGTTTGGGACAATTTTACGAAGTCCAAGCATTATACAGACTGGATTCATTTCTTTATCAATTCTGTTTCGTGTTATGCAGCACTTCTTCCACCCAAGTGGTGAAAACCACGATATTGCACCAAGAAATGTTTTCTGTATTGACCTTTGGAGATAGAAATACTACACTGCTCCTTGGACTTGACTCTTTGCTTCAAAATCAATCGAGGTTTTCCTTGAAAATGCACCGAGGACAGCATTAGATATCCTGCCCACCCCAAGGTCTTATACCTCTGCCTCTCCCTGGAGCACAGAGATTTGTCCAAAGATGCCTGACTTGCCGTCCGTTGCATAAATACTCTCAATCATAGGAGAGAGAGAGAGAGAGATGGCGCATTACAAGAATCAACGCAAAGAGTTATCTGCTTCTCCCAACATTTTGGGGTATTGAGAAATACCCAGAGCTGAGGCCCTTTTTACATTCCTCTGGGCCAGGCACAAGAATCCCCATCAAAGGCCTTCACAAGGAGGAAGACTCTTATTGCTTGAGCCAGCATAACAGCCGGAGCCCCTTCCAGGACCGAAGAATAGGGTCATGCCACGTGCATCTGCTGGGCACCAAGACTAGTCTCAAGCTCTTAAGAAACGAATGACATAGGCATGGCACAGCTCCTGCATGAGTCAAGCATCGAGTTCAGAGCCCAGCCAACAAAGATATTAACCTTCAGGGACCACACCTTCAGCTGGCACGCCCTAGACTCCAGAGGTCGGTTTGACTTCGAACAAGGCTCCTCCCAAGAGCACCGATTCCCATCCTGCTTCGTCTGTTGGTCATCCAACAACCTAAAAGCTTCACTCTGTACTGAAGCTGCAGCCTCACTCTGAGCTGAAGCCAGCACTATCCCAATTCAATGCGGTCGATGAACCCCACTCAGAGCTGGAATGATGCCGAAGAGCCAACACCTAAGGGCACCAAGGCTCATTTGGACACTTAGGTCAGGCACCTCAGGGGATCAATATTTGAAAGTCTGGCTGATTTTCTGGATGAGTAGCAAAAGAAGTTCCTTATTCAACCGGACATTGGCAAGGCACCTACCAGACCTTCAACCTCTCTACAGACTCCGGGACCCCTCCACATTCCAAAGGAGGGTCAGATGTGTGGCTACTAGCCCTCCATCCTTCCCACCACTACCCACCACATCTCCTCCCCACCCCTTCCTTTGCCCTCACACTCCCCTCCACCTGGTTAGTTACCTGCTCATGCTCAAGGGCAGGACGCAAATCTACTGGAAAACAATTAAGGACCCTCTTAAGACTAGGTTGGTGACGCTCCGTATGGAAAAAAATATAAGCCTGCCTCCACAAGATCTGGCTTATATTCACATATATATTGGACTTACTGGATATACCCACCCCTCCTAAATAAAATAAAAAAAAAAAACAATTCTGTAAGATTGGTATTTGGGACCGCCACACACTGGCGAATTGCAGACTCTTTGCCTTCCTCCAGGTCTGAGAGAAATATAGGAGCTCATAAAGCATCTTCCTGAGGCTCACTGCTAAAGGGGACAAGAGTTGGTCACAGAGGGCAACACAGTTAGCAATACCCTTGATGCCGCAGGCACAATAGCTAGAGAGAGAACCACTAGCATCCTTTTTCGTAGGCATGCCTTTATTAGGGTGTCGGGTTTAGGCCAGGGTTGCATTAGTACCCCTTTAATGTACCTTTTTATGGAGAGATTACCTATGATCAGAAGCATGAGAAAATCAAGGAGGTGATCGGCATTGCGAAGTCAGTAGGCGCCCTGCAGTCTTCGCCTCCAAAGTCTGCTTTTCACAGACAGTGCACCGGGGTAAGTAACAAGCAAGTGGCTCGAGACAGAGGCCTCCTTATCAGCAGTATCCAACAACAATACCTTTTAAGACACTCAGCAACCTGGGGTGGCCTACAGAGGAAACTGGTGGGTGATAGGTAGGGGTAGCTCAGCGAGGGGCTCCTCTGCCACAGAATAGTGATTGGGAGAAAAGTAATCACCCCATGCTGGTCAGGGGACAAATTGAGCACGTCCAGCCTCAATAGGAAAGTGTTACATCAGATCAGTGGGTCCCCCACTTTGTAGAAAGGATACTGCTTTTGGAGTTTCAGGTTAGCTCCAAAACAGACAAAATTCTTCCATTTTTCCAGGATCTTTATAACTAAATCTTTCATGGAAGATTTAAAAAAAAGTATTCCCTCCTACGACACCTGCACCCGTGTAGAACCTCACATGACTTTTGGGTTTGAACCTCTAACTCATGTGATTTTACAATCCTTGTCATGGATGGTGGCCTTTTTAAGAGCAATCACATCACTTGGATGCATCTGTGAGCTCCAATCTCTTACAATATATAGTATAAGAAACATTCATTCGGGAAAATAAAGATTGGGTAGTTCTTCATATTAATCCAGAATTTCGACCCAAGCTTGTCTCCTCTTTTCACATCAACCTGTGTTTTTTTCCCCACGCAGCCGGAGTCTGTAGCTATAAAGACAATTCATAGTCTGAACATTAAAGGACCACTCGTGTATTTTATTGACTGAACTAAACCACTCAGAAAGACCAATGTAGTGTTTCTGTCCTTTGCTACCCCGATAAAAAAGGTATGCTATTTTCAAGGCTGGCATTGCTTGGTGTTTAGTTTAATATATTTAGACCTGCTATGTTTGCACAGTCTTCATGAAAAAAGAAAGCCCATTAGCCTTTTTAATTGAATATCCCTCCTATGGATAGCTGTAAGGCAGGCTGCTACTTGGCCAGCACCACACGCTTTTTCCAGACATCTGCATCATTTGCTAGCTAACCACTGCTTTGAGGAGGGACGGCTTTAGAGTCTGCGAAGCGCATGTGCATCTAAAGCCACATATGCTAGGAATGGAGAATGTTAACTTGTAAACATCTATTCGTAGTGTGTAGCCCTGAAGATTCACATGTGCCCTCCTGCCACCCTGTAAGCTAGCTATGATCCCATATGTTTCTTACATCTTCTACTTTTTCTTAATTATTCACAGCACACTCTGTCTTCAACACAACACTTGACTTACACTACTAGGCCACTGAGTGGAAAACAATCCGAAGTACCGACTGTTTGCTGATGTTTTGTGGAAAAAGAGAGGAGTTATGGCAGGTCTTATGACTCAAATTTCTTTGAAGGGAAATAAATTGCAAAAAAACAGGCGTAACACTAGATTACAAGAGTATGCAGAGGATGTGGACCAATGAGCATGCACTTTAATTAGTTCTCTAGAAGTCTTGTTAAGCAAGTGATATTGGCATCTTTAAGATGTATATGGGTATTCTACAGGCAGGCCATCTTACAGTAGTGTGACTATCAAGAGCTCACATTGGCAACATAGTTAAGGTATGTCGGTGCATCGTCTAGCACACAGAATCCAAGCAAGATGATCCTCGGATTTAAAGTTTGGTCTGCAGGTAAGGATTCAGGCTAATTATCACTTGTCAGGCAAAACGGTTACAGGTCCATTGGTTGAAATATATTTATTAGCTACGAACAGATGGTTACGGGGTAAGTAATACTTTCCATTTGTATCATTTGCTAAACTTCACAAATAGTCATTGTAAGTGCTGGAGAGAGATTTGTTGTCAAGCAGTATAGTGGGGTGGAGTGTACCTCCATGACGTACGTTTGGATTCTCATTATGGAGACCTCTGTGCGGACAGCTCTGAAAACAGAACCTTAACGGAACCACTAACTTGCAGCAAGATACAGGTATTTTAATGCCAGGATACATTAGCAATTCCATCTTACTTTGAGAGTGTAAACACAGCCTCCCATGGACTCTGCAACGGTTACCATTCCCCTTGACAGAAAATCTTTCACACGTCAGTTTCCTGTTAGAGATACGCGGATAGCTGCCTCTTATTGATCAGAGAGCGTGCAGCCTTTTCACAGAAGTCGATGGTTTATGTTAGCCTTTTATTATCAAAGAAAACCAAGACATTCAGTAAAATGGCTCTAGAAAATCAGAGGCCTACTGACCTATTCTGTAGCTGGCAAAGGTAGAGGGAGACAGATTTTATGAGACAAACCTTTAAGTCAATTGTTCTTTCTCACGTTTGCTTCCAGAATAGCCTCCTTTCAGTTTTTAATTTCCTCTTGGGCCCCACTATCCTTTGAGACTCGGCATCAATTATTTTACTGCTGCCTGCCAAACTCTGGAACCTGCTGGTATTGGATATAATGCACCCCTAAAATAGATGAGCATTCAGAGGAGGGTCAGGGGCAGTAGGTATGGAGTCAGAGCCTGTGTCACATACTTTAATGAGTTGAGCGTCTTGGAGTACTGATTGCACTCTGGCAGGTTCCCTTATGAGCCTGGAAACACCTTGTTGTTTCACCAGACATTTACCATGATCATGCCATTTGTTGACATCACTTCTGATCAAATTAATGCGAGGAGATGTGTATAGTCATACAATTTCTAGAGCTGATGAAAACTTCTCTCTTGTTGTGGTGAGTTTGGTAGGTTTGATCTTCTTATTTCTTTGCTAAATGGTTTTAATGATGTACATGCATATTTTCTAAGTTTAGCCTAGATCTGCTTAATTGTCAACCAGTAGGAATATGCCATGGTGAAGACTAAATTTGTATGCAGCCTTCACATGGGTGCTTTGAATTGGGGTTGCCACTTCTCTCCATCCTGAATTTGGCACACTGAATTCCATTTTGATGTCCTTTAAAAAGCAATGATGAATAAAATAACATTCTCTTGTTCTTTTTAGATACACAGCGTTTGGGATTATGCCATTTTGTCCTTATTTCCAGTTAGGTTCATATCTGGCCCATTGCTAGAAAAGAGTTGTTCAACTGATGGTGACCAGAAAACAGGAGACCAGAAACTTATTTCCAAGTAGTGCTAGCAAGAAATTCATTTTGCACCCTCCACATTTTTCTTGGCCTATGCCACCAGAAGCAGTTTTGCCAAGATTAGGTGCTCCTAGGCAAAACAAACTTCTTAATGTGAGCAGGCATATTCTCTACTGGCCTGGTTTTATGGTTGCCAGTGCAGGGCAAAGTGCCAGTAACTCCAAAGTCCAGGACCACTCTAGGAATGATCTTGCTTTCGCCACATTTAATCAGAGTTTTGATTCAAGTATGAACTAGATGCATGATACTAAAAAAGTAGTACTTTTGAATTGTGACATTGAATATCTCACACCCATCTTTGTCTTGGGTACTTTTTCCATACAGTTTGTTCTCAAGGTAGAATATGCTCAGTTGACATCCATCTTAAAGGGTGCCATGAAATCCTTAATATCAACTGTCTTGTAGTTTTGTGCTCAAAAACATGAAATCTGTGGCTCGGAGACATATCTTTGGAACCTACCCAGGGGAATTGTTGGTCAACCCATAACTAATATGGTGTGTAGCCAGAGGTCAAAGATTTGATGAAAAGAAGCCCAGTCTGTTTGTTTCATTCTTTAAGATTTTGAGCTTGACCCTACTCATCCCTCTCTATTGTGTTCCTCAGAAAAAGAGGGAGAACATTTCCTTTTGATGTACTTTATTAAAGCATGTCCTCAAAAACATGTAGGTTCCTGAGTCTTTTGGTCTTGCCATTTTCTAGCTCCTTCTATACCAAGTTCTTGTATACGGTTATTCCATTGAAGAACATCCATACGCATACAGTTTCCATTAGTTTGAAGGTATGTTTCTCTCCTTATGATGAATCTCTTTCTTCTTAATTCCTGTTTCACCTTTAAAGGAGAATGAAGATGGGACTTCCACGTGATGATGCTCTTACCATATCTCTGAATGAAAATGCCTTGCTATGGTGTGTCTGGAAACTGGATTCCCAGAAGTAGTTTAATTATAGCGTAAACATTTATTTTTGAATATCTTGTGCCTGTGGTAGCTAATGCCACATTAACAACAGACCTTATTGCTTGGTGGAGTTTTAGGCTGTCATTTAAAAAGAAAAGTAATATTCAGTTTTTTCTTAACCCCAAAGGTTTGTTTTTACTAGGAGTGTAAAAGATTCCTTAATTTGGATATCAAGACTGTCCTTTTTACATGCCCGTTCAGCTTTGTCAATTAGGGATGACTACTTAATGACATTTTAAGATGCTGAATTGCAAGTCTCTAGAATGCAGTGTGTTCAAGTGGACGAGAAGCCAGACCCGGAGGAATAGCTTCTTGTTTCTAACTAATTCCACGTGTCTTTTGATCACATTATACCCAGCTATTCCCTCTCAAGTAAGGATTGTGGTAATCTAGAGGCTATGAAGGTTCATCTCGATGTGGGTTCTCAAAGCGGTGTCTTTCTTCCAAACTCGGTTAATTGTGGCATGTAAACGCATGCAACATGGACCAATCATAGTATAATTATCAACGTTCGCCCTGAATTGGCCTTCCATTGTTCATCTAGCTTTTGCATAAAAGCATCATTATAGGAACCCTTATTTCAGATTGGTTCTTGCCATATGCCAGTATGATGCTTCTTGTAATCTGATGGATATGTGGCACTCTAATTGTCCTGCAGAAGATCTTATTTTATAGCATCTTCAAGTAAAATCATTACGGTCCATGGAACCTTCGTGCAGTTGAGTAAGAAGTTCAATTCCACTTCCATGCCTGGATCTCTGATCATAGGAAGTCTTGCTGTGATTTGTGTTTTGGAGACTGGTCTGTATCTGAACGAACGACAGTCCATGACTAGGTGGCGGGTGGAATGCTTGAATTACTCTCAGCCACTGGAGATCATGGGCAGCATTTCACTTCATTGTGTTTCACCCACCATGTCACTCTAGACAGAGGCTCACCGTATGTAAATCAGTACTGACTTTAGGTCATCATGGTTGCGATCAATCTTGTACTACCCCTTCCAGAAGCAAATGCAAGTAACCGTAGATTGGTTTGTTGTTCAGTAGGGGTGCAGCTTGATCCCTACGGCACAGTGAGCACTAGACCTACTTCTGTGCATACCCGTTGCCCTTGAGGCATCAACTACAACAAAGTGATGGATAGAATACTTGACTTCATCGGAACCACCTTATGGATGAGGCCTAAACAGGCCAAACCTTTCACGGGTAGCCAACGTTCTGGTTCAGAAGGTTGCTAGCCTTGACAATTCTGGCCAGACTGCTGCTTTTGAAGTATGACCAAAGCTGATTTGCATGTGGCCTGTTCCTGTTTGGGGTGGCATGGTGGGCAAAATAACGATGACCTGGGATGCAGCCTTGAGATTAATTCCAGCATTCCACCCATCACGTTATTTGTATTCCTCCGTACATCTGCATGAATCCCCCGAACAACTTGAGTGCGCAAGTGAGCGCTGATCTCGGAGTCCTGTTGAGGTGCTGCTGGCCTGCTTGCTAAAAGGATTATCCATTATTTCTCATTTTATTTTTCTGAATATGGGTTATATTACTGAAAATAGCCTCCTTTGCATTTAGCCTCCTTTGTAAATTTGCATTGCTTGTCAATTTTTCCATCCATGGTTTCTAATAAGTCGTCTGTTACGTAAATCGCAACACTGCATCATGTGTTACCTGTAATAGAGCTGAAATGGCTGGGAAAGGAATGCATGGTAATTTTGTGAAAATCATTTTTTTCACAAATAATTTGTTTTTGTGCTCATTACCAAGTTGCTATAATTGAGTATCTAATTCTGGACTTAAATGGACTATATAGATAAGGATATAGAATCCGCGGTACATAAATGTGCTCAGCGAAATGGCTAACCGTTGGCGGTATGGAGTCTCCAGTGACCAGTTTAGTTAAATGTCATGTAATCACTATCAACACACACATGTTTAATTTCAAGTAATTCCAAAGCTATTCAAATCCCTACCACTATATGGTGGGATAATGCACAGCATGTGAATCAAGAAAAAGTTCAAAATTATAACGGGTAAGTATGCCATTTATAAAATATACCACATTCATAAACACTGTGGTTTTCAGATGCATAACATGTTTCATTTTAAGCAATGACCAGCCATTTAATGGTGTTTACTCTAGCAAAACCGTTTGAGACAACACAGTTGTTCTTTTCTCTAATTCTCTTCTTTCATTGGGACTTGTGGTTTTTGCAGGTGTGTGTGGAAGGCCGTCTTTACCTGGAGTTCATGTTTGATGACATGATGAGGATAAAAACGTGGCACTTCAGTATCCGGCAGCATCGAGAGCTCATCCCACGTAGCATCCTTGCTATGCATGTGAGTGTTCTGGAGGTAGCCTATCTTCCTCTTGCTTTTCTGAGAGGCAATTTTTTGTGGCTGGGCTCTAATCCTCCTCAGTCGACCTCCTCGCCACCTCCACGGAAGGTTAAATCTGTGGAGGATTGTTAGAAGAAAAGAAGCCTTAGGAGGGAAACGAGCACTTATAATGGGTAGACCATACTTACAGGGTAGTTGATGTATGTTTTTACCGCCCCTTCATGTACATAGATCTGCATACTATATATAGATATGGTTGTATAGCTATGATTTGTGAAGCCGTTTTAGCTAAATTCGGAAATAATTTGAATGCATTTGAAATCCCGCCCTGTACACAATAGTTAAATACAAGGTCACTGGTAATGAAATGAGCTGAAATAATGCACGTGTATATCATGTTGCCATAATTTTGGAACATAAGATGTATGAATTCATATGGATATATGCTGCTCCTGTGAATCTAAAGGTGACCCAATAGCACGATACCTATAGCAGGTTTATAATTAAACATACATTTACTACTATTGTGCAAAGTTTAAGTTGACTTGTATTACCAAAGAATGGTATAGTTGATATGAGTGTCCCAAGTTTCTTGTTACAATGGCCTTCAGAGGAAAACAGCTCTTCAAATAGTCCTGAGGTTTAGCTGTGTGTGTTCTTTTTTCATTTTTTTAAATCCCTTGTGTCCAAGTTCTGATCGAACTTTGTTTGTAACTGCTATGCATGTCGAAGCAGCATGGAATTAACCATACATACAGATCCTTGTTGAGTAACTTTCTAATTAGTGTCATTTTTGAGAGAGGATAGAGCCATTATTACCCACTCAAAACTGTGCGCCTCATGAACCTTGAACCCAACACTCAACAATCTTAATATATAGAATATTCCACTCTGCACATTTGTATACATGCTGGCATGTTGTACATATGCTAACGTGCAGAGGAGCTGGGTTCTGTTGCATTTTAAGTTGTTAATTCTGGAAGGTGGGCCGGGCTTGGGTGGACCTAGTTACTGTTGGATCAATGCATTTGTAAATTTGAGGGTCTGGAGGCGTAACTCTAATGTTGTGCGAGTGGCTCAGATGTGAGTGTGGGGTTTGGGTCCGGTTTTTTGCAACCTGTGCGTTAGGAGGGGAAGAGTGAAAGTTTCATTTGAGTTTGTCCTAAAGCTGCAGTACCTGTTAAGACCAACTCTCAGTATATGGATCTATTGCATACAGTTATGTTCAGAAGTTGTCCTTTCCCTTTCTTCTATGAAGTTCTTTTTGAGTATTGCAGTTTTTAGATTTCGAAAGATGTGGTTGGTTCCCAAAAAAGTGCATCCTTGGAGCTGCGATTATCTGGTCTTGTTATTCTGCAGTGACGTTTATTACCCTTTTTTCTAAAGCATAATCGCCTCCTGTGAACATTTTATACACATGTTTATTAGACCACATTGTTACAGGTGTAAAGGTGAAACCGCCTTGATTTTGGTGTGTGTTCCCCAGGTACGCTGGTTTGATTGTATCAGACCTGTAAATGTACTGGCTGGTAAGACACCACATGCTTTTGCATGGCACATTTCCTTAAGCGTTTAATTTGCTTCTTATCGTGTTTTGAATATGGGTGGTTGTCAAAATGGGGCAACATCCTTTTCAACGCAACTTTTACAACGCATGCCTTTACATCGCAAGTCTTACAACGCATGCCATTACAACGCATTGCGCTGGGGGCGCTCTAGGATAGGCAATAGATTTAATTTACTATCCAACACCTTCCCTACTATCCACGGGGACTGGAGTTGGAATAGTAAATTAAACTATTCACTATCCAGCACCCCTCAACACTATGCATTGTAACAGCATGCGTTGTAAAACCTGCGATGTAAAAGCATGCGATGTAAAAGCATGCGTTGTAATGTCATACATCCGTCAAAATGCAAAGAGGGGCATATATCTCAGTGGTTCATCTTGTTGCCCGAATGGGTTGTACTTCCTTGGCAATCCTGTATGGAGTTGCTAACCGGGTTGTAGAGGATTACATGTAGGGTCCTGTTGCGATTCTTTTGCTTTGTATTCCAGATGGTTGCAGGTTAATCCCAGGGATCTTGACTGTTCTAGAGTGAGGTGTTCGTGATTCAGTTCAGTGATTGTACCCATAGTTAATGAAGTCTGCTTTGTAATTCTCCCGGTTTAATCCCTGCTCTGATGTCTGACTATATCTGGTTTTATTGTCTTGGCTTAATATTGTGTCATGCTTCTCGTGAAAGAGAGTGTTCTGATCTAGAGAGAGAGACAGAGAGACGTTATATATAAAATGACTCTGGTTTTGTTCTATGGTGAGTTAATCTGAGTCTTTTCTTTATTGGAATTCCATTTCTTCGTGACTGATTATATTCTTTTGTATCCAGATTTTTGCCCTTTATGTGCTTGAGTAATATAAATACAAGTATATACAGCTTGATGCACTTCAGGATGTGTTTTTTACAGCTTCTTGTTCATTACACTTGATCACCACACCATAATGGGGTTATAAAAAAGGAAAAATGCATTCAACAGGTCACAGAACTGAATCTTTGAGCACATATTGTACATTCATATTTAAGTTGTGTTCCTTGTCCATTGCAGTCCCAGGATCCCCAGATGCTGGATCAGTTGTCGAAGAACATCACAAGATGTGGACTTTCAAACTCCACACTTAACTACCTCCGGGTAAGTGGTCCACGGGGGTATAGCACATTAACTAGAGCGTCTGTTGGGCCAGTGAGCATGCACCGCAATCAGTTTTCTGGAAATCTCATTTAGCACATTATGCTGACGTCTTTTCATTGCCTGTGGGTGCTGTGGAAGCGGCATAGTCAAGGTATTTTGCTGCATCATTTTACACAGATTCCTAGCAAGACGGCACTCCGATTAAATCTACGTCTGCAGTATAGGAGTCATGCTAATAATCACTTGTCTGGCAAAATTGTTCCAGGTACTTGGTTGAAATACACGTTCTAACTAAGTTGATTATAGTAATTGAATTAGTATTATTGAATAAAAGAAATTGTGTATATTAGGAGGAGAGAAAATGCAGCTAATTGAAAGTAATCAACAATAATGTAAATTAATCCAGTGTAGTGCTCAAGTTGCTTGCCCTTCTTTATGCTGAGCATGTGATGGCATCAGGTCCAACAGTTATAAACTTGCAGACTGACCCGAAGAGTATAAACGTTTAGCAGTATACACGTAAATGTCAGGATGAGAGAGTTTTTATGGCTCATAATCATGGGTTTGATCGGTTTCATAGAGGTCCTAGTTTTGACAGTTATGGAAACTAGAGAGCTGCATAACTACTCCAAGACCTTTGCTTGGTGGTATCAATTAGGTGGCTACTGTGTATGGCCCACAGACGTTCATCTTTCAGATGGGCGCATTGTTGGTGACCTAAGCAAGGCTAACCCCACTGTTTTTCTTCAAGCCTTTAATGAATGAATTTTCTTCTCCCGGATCCGGTGATAATCAGATCTTTGTTCTTACAACTCAAGAGACCACTTTATCAATTTTCCTGTTCATTGTCTATTTGTTCTCCCATGCTCAGTTTCAGAGAACACATCAACTTCTACATTTATGTGTTTGCAGTTAAATGCATATCCCTGGATCTGCAAAGGTGGATTGATGTGATTGGCTTCGATCTCCTCACTCACACAATAGAGTGCTTATTGGATACGCACAACTAAAACGTGTGAAAAGTAAAAGGTTAAAGCTTTGGCAGTAGAAACCAAGTTTTGTGTTATCTTGTATAAAGAGCAAACATAGGGTAAGGTGATCGTCCAAGAAAAGATAATTTGACAGGTTGGAAGATAACACAGTGTGACTTTCTTTGCACTGTTTACAGAAATGAGGACAGGCCGGCCCAGTGGAGGCGGATATACGACACAGCAGACGATGCAGATCATGAGCCTTACAGTTTGGTCAATCAGCAATGGAGGGCCCTTGATCAGAGGGAGGAGAGCTGGCAATAAGTTTAACAACTGCACTCTCCTGTTATTCCAATAAAAATATTTAAAAAAATATATATATTAAAAAACAACTATACTCTCAACCTGAAACTTGTGCATAACAAACCTGGCAGTTCGAATGAAAGGCCTTGTCCTTGTGTAGATAGGCCTTAATCAATTAAACTACATCCGACTAATGTTAAATGTGAATGGAAATTAATCTTCATATAAAATTCCCAAGTTGTATGCTTAGATGGTTGTGCAATATCAATATACAGTATGTGATGAGTTTTTAACTCTAATAAAAATGTGATCTCTGCTCCTGCGAGCCTTTCTAGTATAGTTTCTCTAGTCAACACATTAACTGTTTTGACATTTTATAGCAAATATATATATATATTTTTAATTGTCTGCAAGTATATATTGAAGCACATATGCAAAATTAATTACACCTTTCCAGTGCATCATTGGCATTTAGTGGTCATTGCATTCCAGTTGCCTACATGGATGCGAGCGCTACAGTTTGAATGGTTGCGCTGGGGAGGGAGATGGACTGAGTTTACAACACTTGGGCTGTCAATCTTTTTATTCACTCCTACTCTTCCCAACTCTTGTTTTTCAGCTCTGTGTAATCCTAGAACCCATGCAGGAGCTCATGTCCCGGCATAAGACCTACAGTTTAAGCCCACGTGACTGCCTGAAGACATGCTTATTCCAGAAATGGCAGCGAATGGTGGCACCACCAGGTGGGTACATGTCCAGCCTTTAGAAGCATTTATTCATTTTTTTTTACCAGTTAAAATCTTTGTGTTAGTGGCTGTAAGGATGTTGTGAGGAATGTACGCATCATTGTGGTGGGATGAGCAACGGGAACATAAATCTATATATTCGCATTTATTCCAAAAGACATCTTCTGAAATCCCTCTTTTTCTTTGGTCGGGGACAAGATGCACAGGAAGTGGCCTTCTGTATATTGTCATGCCTGCAGACCCCAATAACTCTGACTTTTGCTTTTATTCAACCGCCCAGTCACCTGTACGAATTCCAGGTCTGGCGCCCTGTAGTGGCCCCTGTATTCCTCCTTTCAGTTTGCTGGACATCTCTTACCTTCTCTCTACTCAATCTAATCCCCCACACAGTACATGTGGGAAGGCCTTGGTGAACATTTTGCGCCTTTTAATAGGCTGTTATGCCCCGCCTTCCTTTTGTAACCTCGATTTCATGGATGGTGTAGGATACGTCACTCCAAAATGGCTGCTGTGCCCCACCCCCTGCTTGCAAACCGTGCTAGTGAGTTTTAGTTTTTCCATTACTCAAGGGACGGAATTGTGAAACGATGGCATAAAATTGTTCGTTTTTTTTTATTTTTTTTACTTACTAATAATTGTTGTATATTAAGATTTCCAAAGCGTTACTTCTGGAAATATTCACTTTAAAATGTGTCCAGCGCTTCTCCTGTTGACGGGTCAGAAGATTGTAACAAGCATGTTGGGATCAGAACCATTATGCTTTTTAGGCATATCACATTCTGATATTAAAACATGACCAGCTATTGTAGCCCCTAACTGCTACAGATTTGCCCTGACTTTATCAATGTAATTCCATTGATTCTGCCTCGACCATAGTTCAATTAGTTAATTTGGTTTTGTCTCCACCACTTCAGCTGGGATTAGGTTCGAGACTTTCACTGCAATTTTTATGACATTTTTTTCTTGAGTTGCACTCGGGTGTTCTTTTTACCATTCATTGGTATGTTGACTTTTGGATGCTTTATCTGTTTATATGTTATCCCCACATCTAATCACCACTTTGTTATCAACAGTTGTTGCTCGTCTTTACTAAGAAATCAAGGCCTGCCTAACCAGTGTGCCATTTGAGAGTAGTCGTCTTTTGTAGATGGTTACAGGGCTGTTTCTTGGTGTGTTTTTTCGAGTGTTAGCGATTTTCAGGCTTTCAGTCTTACCGACTAATATAATAAATTCTGCGACTTAGCTTCAAAGGTTTGTGTTGATGCTTTTGCGCATGTTGGGTGCTGCTGATGGCGCCCGGTAAGGTGGGCACCCCTGGAAACTGAAGTCCTCCTTTTATCCACAGATCAAGCACCACATGGGGATCGGCAGTGTAAACCCCCCAGTACTGCGCTGCCAGGGAGCCTCAAACCTGCTCTGGAGGCACCTCTAGGGGGTGAGAGGGTGCTTGGGTGTGCCAGGGTCCCATTCAGTGCTTGGCTGTTGTGCTGAGACAGCCAAAGTGTCTCCATTTTGCTAAGCTGGTAGAGCATAATCTTTCTCTCTTCTCCACAGCGGAGCCGGCACGACAGGCGCCCAGCAAACGCAGGAAAAGGAAGATGTCTGGGGGCAGCACCATGAGCTCTGGAGGGGGGAACACCAACAACAGCAACAGCAAGAAGAAAAGCCCCGCCAGTACCTTTGCCCTCTCCAGTCAGGTACCTGTAAGCATCCAAGTTTGATACTTTTTACACCCCCCTCGTTGTCCCGACACATGCAAACTTATAGTGCGAGGTAGGCAGGGGCTCAGCATATGCAAGTTTGTACTGCCTGACTCTTATCCAGACAAAAAGCAGGCCACAGAGGGCAGGGTCACCAGATGAGGGCATTTAATCAAGAATGCACTGCTCAATTTGAGCTGGTGGTTTCCAGTGCTGAATACCGGAGCTTTATAGTCCACACCGGCTCTCATAACAGTCTTCCACATGGTGGCGCTTTTTGTATAAATTTGTGAGGAAAACAACAGTTCAGTTGTTTAATAATTAAGTATACATTAAAATCACGAATACCTCACACCCAAAGCTATAAGAATAGCATGGGCGGCATGCATTAGTCATTTTTAATGTTTATTTAAAGTTTGAATTGTCACACTTGTATGAGTGTGGTAGTTAGCTATGATGACACTGTCATTGGCAACTCTTGCAGGGTCAATTGGTGGTGCAACCTGTAGTGGCGTCCTGACTAGGGCCCTGGCACTTTTTTTATTTATTTTACAAATTAAGAACTGCAAGGATGTGGTGCCCCCGGCCTGGTCCTTACTTTTGCAAATCATTGTTTTCACTCAAGTTTGTTAGTTCAGAGAAAAGCAAGGAAATGAAGCAGGCCTGCAACTCGCACAGTGCACTGTGCAATGAAACAGAAACCCGGGACAGGAGCGGTGCACCGTCGGAGGCGAGGCGTCCTCAGATAGTTTTACTAGGGAGGCCTCTGCCTGGTGCATCCGGCTGGCAGGCCGAGCTAGGGCGGGGAGACCTTTACTTCTTCTCCCAGCAGCACTCCCCAGCTCATCCTGCAGCTTACACAGAACTGCCTTTTGAAGCATTTAATATTTTTTTGAGTGTATGTGGAATTTTGCTTGTTTTTTTCTCACGTCATCGGTTTGTTCGGTTCTCTGTCATGTGAAGTAACTAACGCTTGCCTGATTTTTCCTGAAATAAACCCAAAACAAGATACCGGCATATAGTTACTCACTTTCTTGTAAATGTATACATTGAAACGCTGCTGGCCGTCCTCGTCTTTAATTTTGCTATGTTGGATCAACGCAGCAACACACATGACATTTGTTGCTGTATAAGGTTTAAGAAATACATTTCTTATTTATGTCCCCTGCTGCTATATTTCCCTTTTAAGTTCCCGACGTTAACTGTCTGAATCTTGACTCCCCTCGTGGTTCAAACATGGGATTGTCCCATGTTTGTCAGCTGCTCAACCCGTGCCATTCGTTTTCCCAAAGAGGTCACAGGTTTGCTTCTGCCGCCATCTGGTGGATAGTCCAAGCACACACGTTGAAAAAGCTTACAAATCTGAAGTAACTCGTTCGCAAAATTGTGATCTTTCTGAAAACCACATCTTCCATTATCAAAACGATGAAACTCGCTTTCAAACTTCACTGCATTTTTGTATGCCATAAGGCATTCCCCACATACTTACTGGTGCCGTGAATCTTTTTTTGTATTTTTAACTCGTACTCTTCACTTGTGATTCTCCACTCCAGTGCCTCACGTCACATGGTCGCAAGTTTACGTAGGCTAGGAGGGCTTTCTCTACCTTCCAGACATCCCACCTGCTATCGGAATACGTTTAATATGTAGATTCAGAATCTGCATAATAATCGATTATTGCTATTTAAAAGGAACAGCAGACATTACAACGCATGGCTTTACCACTTTTACACGGGTTGCATTACATCGTGGGAGGTTACCACACATTTTTAGGGTTTTATATACACATATATATATATTATTATTTATATATTTGAGTTTTTCATTTTTGTGGGAAACCCCTTTATTTTTTTACTCCTAACCTCCCTTTTCCCCCCGAATTGTAGCTCTACCCACACCTCCCTTTACTGCTACCCACCCCATAATGCTACATTTACCCTTACCGCTACCCTCCCCTTAAGTCTAAAAATTTCCCTTACCTTCCTTTACCCCATTCCATCCCTAAAGCCTAAACGTACCCTTACTTCTTTTTACCACTACTCACCCGTAAAACTGAATATCACCCTTACCTCCCTTTACCTCTATCTGCACCTTACCCCCTTGTTTAATAAAACAAAATTTAGAATTATATATATAAAAAAAAAATACTTACATGGTAAAGTATGTTTGGTGAAGGTATTTTTTGGAAACACAGTACAGACCACTTCGAATAAAAACTTGAGCAAGGGCAAAATGCTATTTTTTTAGTTTGATATAGCGCAAACTAGACCCGAGACATCGGGAATCAGAGCATGAGCACCAGTTTTGTTACATGAGGACACATTAATTTTTGTTAGACACGGGGAGATTGAGTGATTTGCCCAGAATCACAAGATGTTGAGCGTCAGTGCCAAGACTCGAACCCGGTTCCCCAGCTTCCAGGTCGACCGCTCTAGCCGTAAGGCTTTATCTTCTCCCCACGAATAGAAGAATTGAGAGGTAATTTTCTTAGTTTTTGCAATTCTTTATTTGAATGTCTTCTAGTTGAGAAAAATTTCCGTACAGCCAATGCATTTCGCCCAGGTACGGGCTTCTTCAGGGCTGCGAACATATACAAACATAACTTACATTACTTACTCATTGTAACACTATTTCTTACATTTCATCTATATATATGCAATATGAGACAAGCTGTTAAAATGATGTTCCACGTCACATTTCATTATTTAAGAAATTTACAAAAAATCCTAACTGGACGAAACGTGTTGGCTGCACGGGAAATTATTTCCCTCAACCAGAAGATGTTTGAAGAAAGAATCGCAAAAACAAAGAAAATTACCTCTTGGTTCATCTATTCATGATCTAATAGCATTTTGCCGTTACTCAAGTTTTTATCCGAAGCTGCCTCTCTATTGTGTTTAAAATAACCTTGTATTATTTATGGCTTAATTTGGTGGCTGGCCATTTGAGTTGGACAACAATTAATTTTTGTATTTAAGCTAATATAACACACAATATTGCTACAAACGAGTCCCCTAACAACCATTACCTGTTCAGTCTGCTTGGTAAAGGTACAAAACCTATACCCTTTACTTACCTGCATGATAAAAAAAAACTGCGTGGTAAAGGCCATGTGTGGTAAAGGCTGTTGACCTGGTCTGTATCCTAGAAACTCATCAATTATGTGAGTTTTCGGCTGATGTACACTTTCCTTTATGGATATTTTTACCCTTGAATTCATATTAAAATGTAGACCTGCCGGGCACAGAATAATTTGCATTCACTGCTATGATTTCAAATTCAAGTTACGGCTTAAGCCGCAACACAGTCTCATTAGTGGAAGCTATTAAGCACGACCCCATTGCGATTTTGTAAAACTACTCATTACATGATCATTGGCCTTACTGGTATGCTTCTGCACGGATGTTGCACTATGATTCGCACTGGTTCTCTTTTCTGTTGAGCCTTTTTGTCTTGAGGGCTTCTCATGGCTTTAATACTGTAAATCAAGGCTACATCTTTATTTTTTAATTTTCAGTGCAGCTTGTTTGCAACCCATGTGTGTGGGTTCTGGTTGTTGGACCCTACACTTTGCTGCAGTGTACACTTTGGTATCCCAGTTCTGATGAACCAAGCAAGTTTGCTAAGAGTAGCTCTTTCCTTGTGTCTCTGAGACCTATAGAGCGCACTCCTGTCTTTGTTTCTTTTTAATCACCATTTCTTACTGGACAACTCAGGGATAGGCCTTAGCCACCACCCCTTGCTCTTATACCTAGTTCCAAATGGGCAATATAGTGCTTTGTGCAAGAGTAATTTTTGGAGATGCTTTATCTCTTGGCTCTCGCATCCTGCATAAAGCATGCGTAGAAGCCATTTCATCGGACTATTGAGTATCCTCAGCCTACATCCCAAAAATGTGCAAGTGTCACATCCTCGGGCATCCAGTCGTGTAAGGTCTCTCAGTCTTTGGTCGCCTTCCACTTGAACATTCTTGGGTCTACCTCTTACTGTCGGTCCAACTGGAGTCCGTGTCCTCTCACTTTCTGAAAGGACCACCTTTGAAAGGCTCCATGGCTCAGAACACACTTCCTGCCTCGTATAATCACTGACATGACATGCATATCAACAAAATAATTCTTTCAAAACACACCATTGAGGACTGTTTGGCCGCAGTGTTCTGAAGCTTTTTTTATTACATCGAGGAATAGGGCCTAGGAAAGTCTGCTTCCTCCTCTTTGTAGATCCTCCTCACTACCAGCTAATACATTCTCCGAACGTTGCCTGTCTGAGCAGACTGCTATTTGAAAAATGGTAATTCATTATAGCCTGCTTCCAAGGGCTGTACTGATTGTTAAAAGCCCTGAACCAGTGTTGTGTCTTGGGCCTATAACCAAGGCGAGGGACTTTAGCAACCAGTATAGCCTGAGACAGGAGGGCTAAAATGCTTTTAGAACGTCCCACCCACTAAGGGTAGAATGTTCTAAATTAAAGAGGGAAAAAGAGAAAGATAAACATTGGAATATTGGCGCTCTGCTTATGCCACCCACTTTAATCCTGGAGCCCCTCCATTGTCCTCAGTGGGGATCCCAACATTCCTAAGCTCTAATGAATTAAATGTGCTCCTTACTCCAACGTAGTCCAACGCGGGCCACTATCCGCACAGGCATTGCATTGGTGGGCAGCAGGTTTTATTAACCCAACATACGCCATGTCTGGTTTGGGTGAAGTAGGAAAGTAGATTCTATAAAGCCGGCTCTGCTAGACTACAGAAAGTATGGCTGCCTTCATAGTCTGTGCCTTGGGTTATATTTCATGAAAAATCAGGCTTTGATCCGTTGTGATATAACTTGATATATGAGCAATGAAGAGGGTTCTTATTCCAGGCCTTTACTCCATGTTTGGAATTTGTGTCTTACATGAAATTGCTTGTGGCATTTTATACACCTACTGTTGCCCTTGTTTGCACTTTGCAGACACAATAGACCAAAGGCATCGCTACACATATAGCAAGTCATTTTCAATATTGGAGTTAATCATTTTATTACATGCCAGATGTGTAGTCGAGAAATGTTTTTTCACAAATGTGTTCTGAGATTAGTTGTAATATTGTGATGGTATCAAAAGAAATCGCAGATTAGTATTACAACTACCTGTTTACCTACTTAATGTGAGCTGGTTAATCCACTGGCTAGACTGTACCCTTTAAGTTGGGGCCCATATTTGCCCTTGGTCTGGTGGCAGAGTTGAGTAACTCAGCAGCTCTGCATGCATATATATGTTGATTACATCACATACTGTAAAAGCAAATAAGTGACAGGCTTATGGGCTAGTAATCTGTACTGTGAGAAGTTAAGGACGGACACACCTTTGCCTTGATTATGTTTCGGGACCTCTTCCCTTTCAGGATGTAATGGTGGTGGGAGAACCAACCCTCATGGGAGGTGAATTTGGGGATGAAGATGAGAGGCTGATCACACGACTGGAGAACACACAGTTTGATGCTGCCAATGGCATTGACGACGAAGACAGCTTCAACAATTCACCCGCCCTGGGTGCCAACAGCCCATGGAACAGCAAACCACCCTCAAGCCAAGAGAGCAAGTCCGAGAACCCAACTTCACAGGCGTCGCAGTAAAAATAAGGCCATGTAGGAGAAGTTGTCGTTGAGATTGGGGAAAGAAATAGGGTGGGGGGGAGACTCTGAAAAGTTGTAACGTATCTACCTGTAAATTAAAACAAACCAACTGCAAATAAAACTGCAAACCTGATAGAGGAAGGTGAGAGGTACTGTGGGATTCAGGACTGCAGGTGAGCTTGGAGATTAGGCTGTCTTTAGCCAACTGCAAGGCTTGTCAAAGAAACCGAGAAAGAGCGAATTTTTGTGTGGCGGGAGCTTGTTAACCAGTGTCACAGTGGAGGCACTATTGGGAATCCTCCAGATTATCCTTGCACAAAACTGCCCCCTCCAGAAGTGTCTCCTCTACCCAGATTAGCGCCCTGCAGGTCCATGTTTGCAAACTAATAAAGTTTGTCTTAATTATTATTTTTCGGTGAACCGTTTGTCGTTCCTTACATTTCGGTGTTTCCAGTGTTTGAAGCAGAGCTAGAGAGAGGAAGAAATCTTTCCCCTACAAAACATTTCTTTTGTTTGTCTCTTTGTCTACAAACATGTGTTTATTCCTGTGTAAGTGGATTTTATTTTATACTGACCACTATTTGGAAATGTCCAGTAACTAGTAGATGTGAGGCGGCTCATTGAGGGACTGCCTCTTAAATACCATCTTGTAGTGGTATCCCTGTGAGCCTGTTAGAAGACACATTACCACTGTCTCAAGGAATAGAGAAAGGTAATAGTATTCCCGTCGATACAGTCCTGTTTTCGTGTCAAACGAGTATAAATTCCTCTCTTCAAATTCCTGAGACCTAAATTTGATGTACATGCATGTCTAAATATGCCATGTATGTTAGATTTGTAACAGCAGAAATAACGGAGTGTAGTTTTTCTGTCTAGTAGTCCTTGGGACACAGGGGTATCATTGGGGACTAAACTTTCCGAATCCCCCGCTCCCTCTAAAGCGAAACATTAATTTGATGTACACATCCGTTTCCGTACAAAATACGCCATAGCGGTCGGAGCCTTCTGGCGACAACTTAACATTTCATAGGATATTTTATGAAATCACCCAGAAAAAACATGTATCAATGCTTTTTTTCACTTTATGAACCAAATGGTATGAATTTCTTGTAAAGAAGCGTTTTAAAAACAGAATTGGTCAAGATTAACCGTGTTAATGTGAAGTTATCTTTAGTGTTCCAACTTCTTTTGTACCATGTTTTTAGAAGTTTGTCCCTCTCCACCTCACTCCACACATCCACCCATCAGGCACGCCCCCTTTTTAGCTGCTCTCTGCTGCACATTGATAGCCTTGCAAGGCAGGAATACCCATCTCCTTTTCTCACAGTGGCCCTTCGGTTTGTTGCGGTCCCAGCTTCCCAGTACCTCCTTTGACATTATTGTTCTTGTTTTTAAATATTATTATTATTATTATTAAAAAAGTAAGTTAAAAAAATGAGGTCACTGTCCTGATTTTGTACTGGCTTATTCTGTATCTCTGGGGGGTGGGTCTTGTTTTATACAGATCTGAAAGCTTCAAACCAAGGAGAGACTTTGCAAAGTTGCTTTTTAATCCTTCAAGCGAGACACAGAAACACATTTTATAAGTACTTTTCTCTTCTGTCCCTAAATGTAAGCTTTTGTGCTTGTTCTCTTCCCACACCCCCTAATCCTGTTCCTCTTGGGGTGTGTAGCCCCCCGCTTGTGAATATACGCCCGGTAGAAGCAGTGTGTCATGCTGGTCCTATTGTGTTATCGTTAGAAGCAATGCATCCTTAGATGTTTGGGGGAAATAAATGAAAGAATTGTTATTCCCTTCCACCCTCTGGGGCTCATGCAAGTTTAAAATAAAAAGGCACAGGGAGTGGATGGGGCGGGGAGCAGCTATGGTCACCAGATACGTGTGCCATTTTCATGTTGATAAGCCGGTACTGGGACTTTAACGTGTTGCAACCAAATGCTCTGTGGCCTCTAAGAGGGTCAGACACCTTTCACTTTTTTATTGTTCCTGGGCAACACAGGTGTTTCAGAGAACCCCTGGGCCTGTACAATATATATATGTACATGTATATATTTTTGTTATTTGAAGGTACGATTTTAATCATATTTCTTTTTAAATAATCTTGGTCTCTTTCTCTGTGTGAAATGGTGACGTGTAGACCCCACCCCCATCCAATCACCTTGTAGACTCTGCCAACATTGGAGTTACTCAAAGGATTTTTTTCATTTGCATAGTCTGTGCCATTTGAGTCATGTACGGTACCAATAAAATGAGTTTTCATTTTCATGTTGTTCTCCTTGAATCATTAATTGCCGCTTCTCCAGCTTTCGAAGCCAAGCACCCTAGATAAACCAATGCGAATAGCCACTCCTACAGGTTTTTGAAGCCAAGCTCAATAAATAAGAGCGGTCCATGCATTCATTAGTCCCAGGTTTCCGCACTAGCTTGCACACCTCTATTTGGCATTGATACAAAGTATCTGGCATGGAAAGCTGTGGCATGAAATGTTCGTTAGATCTAGTCAGATAACATCTACTAATAATGAATTAATCTCATTTGCATGGAACTTCAAGAACATTTTTTTTGTTAATTCTTGTTCATGACTCGTGAGATATGAGATGCACTTTTTGACTCAATATTTCAAGTACCCAGATAGTTTCTGCATCTCAGGTGATACTTGTATATACAATATGATAAACACTATGCATGAATGTTTTGATAGTCGCTCAAGGGCCCCTAGATCTGGGATGTCCCATCATAAACCCATATTTTGTGTTTGCTGTTTAAGGAAACCACAAAATGTCAGACTCCCATTAAGTATGGTAAAGTTGGAGAAGTCAGTCTTGTTTTTTGATGTTCAAAATGCTAGCTGTAACTTGATAAATGAGTCACAGGGAGGAGTGAGAAACTTTATATAGCTCATGGCTAGCAACCATCAACATTCTTCACAGTGCCCTAAATTATTTTGGGAACATGCTGGCATGATACACTTCTCCTGCTCTCTGTTACTTTTGCAGACCTTTTAAACAATTACACCACACAGGCTATGCACAAGAGTAGGGAGGGGCCAAGAGTTCTCCCACCCACAAGCTGCTGCCAGACATAAATGGGGTCACCCCCAGTACCCTCTTAGAACACCACAGAACTTCTGGAAGTTCAGAAGAGGACTGAAGCTGTTGTCTGAGACCTGAGAAGAATCCAGCAGAGACCCTTCTCTCTTTTGTACCCGTAACAAAGAAGTGAACTCAAAAGGTCATAAGACTAATCTCTTTTTGATATTACAAGGACACAGCAAGCGACAGGAGTCCATTCCTGAAGATTTCCAGCTGACCAGTTCCAACTGGACCCGACTTGGACTCTGCTGGTGACCTCTGCTGGTGTGAGACCCGACTTCCTAGGTGCTAATCATGAGGTGCTGAAACCCTTGACTGGGTCTGGGTGGACTTTTCCTAGCACCACTAAAAAACCTGTGACTTGGACACTTTTTGGCTCCAAAGACCTCTGGGGGACTGGGACAAAACCTATCAAGCCGCAGGGCTTGTAATTCAGATTTTTCCTGGTCTGAGCTTTTCTGCAGCAGCAAATCCAATTCAGTTGGAACTTTATCTGGCCTTATGGAGCCCTCTTCATCTTCAGCCCTGCCCACTCAGGAAATAAGAGCTATAAAACGGTGACAATGAAGAAATCATGATCGGGGGCGGGGGGAAGCATCAAAAAGTATCCAACCGGTGAGGGACCTTCCCTGGCTGCTAGATTAAAATCTTTCCTTCCAAAAACCAACGGTTTCACCAAAACCTTGTCATACCGCTTTCCAACACTTGTCTAGTCCTTCATCTGCTACAACTTGCTTGCATTCCCCACTTTGGAACTCCACTTTTTTTACTTAAACATATAACTGTGAAAAAGACCGGTTGTGCCAAAAGTTTATAGTATGATTTTTGGAATAAATGTCCAAATATCCAAAAGTCATGTGTTTTTCGGAATTTATTGTGATCATCAGAGTTCAAGCCTGATAACAAAGGATCATTAAACACATGTTTCGCCCATATGGCTAGCATGCCTAAGGATTTTTCAAAGCAAGTATCACAATAACAATCCCAATCCGCATCCTGTGGTATTTCTCGTAAGACTCGGCAAAATAGGAGAACCGGTCTGACCGCAGAGACTATCTTCCACTTCCCCTATTTTGCAGAGTCTTATAAGAATTACTACAGGGTGACGATTGGAATTGTTATTGTGATAAAATCTCTAGCCATGCCACCCATATGGGTGAAACAAATGTTAGCTGTGAAATTATCAGGCCTGAACTCCGATGGTCACAATAAATACAGAAAAATACATATGACATTTGGATATTTGGACATTTATGCCGAAAATTCAACTATAAACTTTTGGCACAATCGGTCTTTTTCACAATTATCTCTTTCCGTCTGGTGCATTTTTGGGGTGCAGCCCCTGATAGGTTGTCCTGCTCTTGGATCACTAACTAGGGTCCTGCCCAGTTTACGTGAACCCGATGAGCTTCACCCCTCATATAACAAAACTATACTTACAAATCTAACAAATCATATCTATGGTTCCCCTTATGGTATTTTTGCCGTTTCAGTGCATTTTCTTTACAAAACTATTCTCTATTTTTCTGAATTGGTTTGGGATTTTTTTACTGTTTAGGCCCTGCATAAATACTTTACAAATTGCCTCTAACTTAAGCCTGTCTTCTCTGTGCCGTAGCAACCGGGGGATTAACCTCAGGATAATTTAGTGACTTCACTGGTTCACCCCGAAAAGGACTGTGTTTGTTACTTAAGGTGGGTAGTCACCCCCTTAACTAAAAACCCAATTTCTTACATTGAGCAGATTTAGAAGTATTACAGCAAGGAAATAGTGGCCAGATCACTGGGCACAGAAATACCTACATTTCCACGCCCCAAAAAAGAAAAAATGGGAGAAAAGGGACTACTAATACGAGAGAAATAATGGCGAATTTGGAAGCTCGGAACTCAAATAAATCTTGGATTCCATGGGTCAGCTCAATTTGGCACACTTTTTCAACGACTACGAACTAACAGACCCTTCAAAACCACAAAAGCCTGCAGAATATTTCAATTTCACAAATATGGCTGAAGAAGCAGTGCATGTAAACAAACATCAAGGATGTAGTGACTGCAGTGTAGAATTGGAGGGTGCAGATTGTTTCCACTTTTACCTTAGTACACCATTTTTTATTGGCATTTCCGCTGTAGTGAAGTTGTGCTATTAATTGTTTTCATTGATCTTTGTAACACAGCCCAGGTTGTCTAACATATACACTTTTGAATCTAATGTATGCCAAAACACTCATGACTACCAATCAGAATAACATTATATATATTTTTAAACATGTTGCACAGCAGAGTGATTCCTCCCTTAGTCCACAATGCACATAGGCACCAACTGCCTTTAGATAGTTTTTTTTCGGCTATTGGGTTTGTACATGTTTAGTTATGGCTCAGAGGCCAACATGTTTCTCATGATGACTTCGGGCCCAGCTATTACCCTTTGGCTCTGGCAACCGGGAACAATCACCATGCCTGTTTCTCGAGATTTTAATCACTTTTTCTATCTGAGACTGATCACCTTGATAACCGGATTGATGGCACCCTGCCATCAATGTGTCTGCCCTCTTCAACCACGGAGGACTTTCTCAGACAATGTTGCCAGATGAAATGCACACCTTTCCAATTCTACCCATCGTGTATTGACCAGAATCCCTGTGTCGGCCATCACTGTGTCTGCAGTCTCTTCCTCTACCCTGATGACGGGGAGCCGAATTGTAACTCATGCCTCACTGTACATTGCAAGAAGACATTAACGCAGTAGATGGAAAGGCACTGGGCACACTGAAAATCAATCAATCAATCACAGACATTTATAGAGCGCACTACTTACCCGGAGGGTCTCAAGGCGCTTGGGGGGGGAGGGGGTGCTGCTACTGCTCGAACAGCCAGGTCTTGAGCTTCTTCCTGAAGGAGAGGTGGTCTTGGGTCAGGCGCAGGTCGGACGGGAGGGAGTTCCAGGTCTTGGCGGCCAGGTAGGAGAAGGACCTTCCTCCTGTTGTCTGTCTTCGGATGCGGGGGACGGCGGCGAGGGCGTGGTTGGTCGATCGGAGGTGGCGTTTGGGAGCGTAGAAGTTGAGGCTGTTGTTGAGGTAGCTCGGGCCTTGGTCGTGTAGGGCTTTGTGTGCGTGGGTGAGGAGACGGAAGGTGATTCTCTTGTTGACGGGGAGCCAGTGCAGGTCTCTTAGATGTCCGGAGATGTGGCTGCGTCGGGGGATGTCGAGGATGAGTCTGGCTGAGGCGTTCTGGATCCGCTGGAGTCTCTTCTGGAGCTTGGCGGTGGTTCCAGCGTAGAGGGCGTTGCCGTAGTCCAGTCGGCTGGTGACGAGGGCCTGGGTGACCGTCTTCCTGGTCTCAGTGGGGATCCACCGGAAGATCTTCCGTAGCATGCGCAGGATGTTAAAGCAGGACGCGGAGACGGCGTTGACTTGACTTGTCTGGTCATGGAGAGGGAGGAGTCCAGGATGAAGCCCAGGTTGCGTGCGTGGTCTGTTGGTTTGGGTGCGGTGCCCAGGGCGGGGGGCCACCAGGAGTCGTCCCAGGCGGAGGGCGAGGAGCCCAGGATGAGGACTTCCGTCTTGTCTGAGTTCAGTTTCAGGCGGCTGGTTGTCATCCACTCGGCTACGTCTTTCATCCCTTCGTGAAGGTTGGCTCTGGCGGTGGCGGGGTCGTTGGTGAGGGAGAGAATCAGCTGGGTGTCGTCAGCGTAGGAGATGATGTTGAGGTTGTGCTGGCGTGCGATGGCCGCGAGGGGGCTCATGTAGACGTTGAAGAGGGTGGGGCTCAGTGAGGATCCTTGAGGGACGCCGCAGATGACTTCGGTGGCCTCTGACTTGTACGGTGGTAGGCGGACTCTCTGTGTTCTTCCGTCGATGAAGGAGATGATCCATTCCAGTGCCTTCTCCTGGATTCCGACGTTGCTGAGGCGCTGCACTAGGGTGCTGTGGCAGACAGTGTCGAATGCCGCGGAGAGGTCTAGGAGGATGAGGGCCGCTGTTTCGCCGTTGTCCATCAGGGTTCGGATGTCATCGGTGGCAGCGATGAGGGCGGTCTCGGTGCTGTGGTTGGCTCGGAAGCCAGACTGTGAGGGGTCGAGGGATCCATTCGTCTCGAGGAAGGCGGCCAGCTGTTTGTTGACGGACTTCTCGATGACTTTGGCTGGAAACGGGAGGAGCGAGATGGGGCGGTAGTTCTTGAGTTCGGTGGGGTCCGCTGTAGGTTTCTTGAGTAGGGCGCTGAGTTCGGCGTGCTTCCAGCTCTCCGGGAAGGTGGCGGTGTCGAAGGAGGTGTTGATGATGTCCCGCAGGTGGGGTGCGATGACAGCGTCGGCCTTGTTGAAGACGTGGTGAGGGCAGGGGTCGGTCGGAGATCCGGAGTGGATGGAGTTCATCATGCGGACGGTGTCTTCGGTGCTGATCGGAGTCCAGGTGCGGAGGGTGGTGGTGGGGGGCGGTGGGTCGGTCGTGGCGTTCGTCGGTTGAGTGCTGAAGCTGTTGTGTATGTCCGCGATCTTGTTGTGGAAGTAGGAGGCGAGGGAGTTGCAGAGGTCTTGCGATGGGGTGATGTCGTTGTTTCCGGCGTTGGGGTTGGAGAGCTCTTTTACGATGTTGAAGAGTTCCTTGCAGTTGTGTGCGTTGTTGTCCAGCCGGTCCTTGAATGCAGTTTTCTTGGTGGCGCGGATCAGTTGATGGTGCTTCCGGGTGGCGAGCTTGAGGGTGGTCATGTTGTCCGGAGTTGGTTCCCTTCTGCAGGCTTTCTCGAGGGCTCGGCAGTTCTTCTTGGAGCTCATGAGTTCGTCGGTGAACCATGGGGCCTTTTTGCTGCCGGGTCTGCTGGGCGGGGTCCTCAGTGGGGCGAGTTCGTCCGCGCAGTTGCTGATCCACTTTGTGAGGTTGTCGGCGGCCTGACTGGGGTTCGCTGAGCTGGTGGGAGGGTGCTGGCTCAGGGAAGCGGCGAGCTGGTCGGCTGTGATCTTGTTCCAGCTTCTTCGAGCAACCTGTTGCTGGTGGTGGTGGATCGTCGTTCTTTTGAAGGTGAAGTGGACGCAGCTGTGGTCCGTCCAGTGGAGTCCAGTGGTGTGGCTGAAGGTGATGTCTTTGCTGGATGAGAAAACGGCGTCGAGTGTGTGTCCGGCGAGGTGGGTGGGGGTGGACACCAGCTGCTTGAGGCCGAGGTTGGCGAGGTTGTCGAGCAGGGTGATGGTGTTGCGGTCGTTGTTGTTCTCCAGGTGGAAGTTGATGTCCCCCAGGAGGATGTAGTCGGCGCAGGGGAGGGCATGCGGGCTGATGAAGTCGGCGATGTCCTCGCTGAATTGTGTGCGTGGTCCCAGGGGTCGGTAGATCAGGGTGCCTCTGAGGGTGGTTTTGGGGTCCGTCTGGATCTGAAAAATGCAGTGGGATTGTTATCCCAGACATTATCAGTGAGTAGGATCTGCTTGGTGTGAAAGAGGAGACGACAAGCATATCCATGAGCCATTATCATAGATTCTTTGCCCCTTAGCCCTGCCCAGTTAAAAAACCTTATACGAGGCATAGCACCACTTCGGTCAGCCGGACACTGAGCTCCGAGCAAGACAGGAAAAGGCATCAGCCTCTGGTAGACCACTGCCTTCTGGCTCCGGCTGGCATTGAGGTAAGGCTTCAGAGCCTGAGGCACCATTGGTCAGCGGCACAAAGCCTCCACCGTTGGAGCTAAATTTGGCGTAGAGTGTGCCTCTGAAACAGGACACCAAGTCGATGCTGAGGACACCTTCGACTTTGACCTCAGAAGCTCCCATCCTCATGAAACTGGCAGAACTTGAAGTTTCTTTTCATCTATCCCAAAATAGGCATGATTTTGGCTAAACCACATTCACCAAATCCATCCAGCACATTAGCTTTGATAAAAAAAAAATGGAGGCTCACCCTTGAACAGGAGCTTGCGTTTCAAGCATCTTAACACGCAGTGGCTAAGGGAAATTAGGACAAGGCTACAAGCCCTCGTCCACAAACATTTATACCAAAGCATTCACCACCTACTCCAGCACCTCAGTCATACTCTCCACCACCAGGTTCAGTCTTGCCATCACCTTCACCTGAATCCCCTGGAAAGACCACACCATTCTCTTCTCTTTTGGACCCAGGCAAGCCCTAAAGTGGAGGGAGACCCCATACTTCACCACTGATGCAAGAGACTTGGAGGAGTTGTGTGAGTCCTCCCCACCTCCATCCCTCAAAGGCCTGAATCTGGAGCCCTACGTAGCCAACCCATCCCTGCCAGACGATGTTATGGCACACTGTGCCTTCACTCAGAGCAATTCACCATCAAGAAGTCGCCATGCACGTACAAGAGGACGAAGACGACTTTCTGGTGGAGATCCTCTTAAAGATTGAATGTAGTGTGCAGTTCTTGCACCTGCTCAAGGGTATGCACTAGTACACCCTGACCCTATTAAATATCCAGTCAAAGTTGTCCCATTCCCTTGTGAAAAAGTAGTGCTTATCCCTTTGACCTTCTCTAAGTGAAAGTCTCTCCAGACTCCTTGGTCTCCTTTGTGGTTCATAACGCTAGGAGGAGGGCCTCTGCCCGGTCAACATGAGACTTCCTACTCTCAAATAAAGAAAGCAAATGCTCCATAGATGGAGGAACTGGGTTTCTCCAATGACAAGTAAGAGGCGCAGGAGGCCCACGTGGAACACCAAGGCACCACACAAGATTTTTGAAATGGTAAAAACTTAGTGTAAAGACCCCAAGCACACCGTGCCACATGACCCAAAACAATCTGATCCATCGAAAGACAAAACAATCAAACATAAGCCCAGGACGCCGCAGCCTGGTTCTTTGAGCACTGCCTCATTTAGGTATGGCAAAGCCATCAACATGAGGAAAGTAGCAGTCGAAGGAGATTAGAGCACTTTGCATGCTACCAGAAAGGCAAAACACGTTGAAAGGCAGTGCCTCGGTTTACAAGGAAAATCAAGCAGCAAAAGGAAAGGAGGGAGAGGCACCCTCGAAGGGAAAGGCGCAGGAGAAGCCTAATCCTCCTTATGTTGAGAAAAAGAAAAGGACTTTGGAGACTGAAATAGAGAATCCTATGAGGAAAAAGGGGGTATTAGAGGAATCCATAAGTCCCTTCAAACAATCTCGACCAACAGGCCGTAAGAGACGCATACAGTAATCTAGCAAAGGAACAGGAAGAAATCACAGAAGAGGGTCAGGACATGAAGGTAGGTGAAGAGGAGGAAAGTCTTTGGAGCCGACCCCGATAATAAAAAGATGGAGGGATATGTTATGGCATGAAGGTGTGCCAAAGGCAAGCCTGTCTGCACCCGTCCGACCGGGCCCAGGGCCACAACCCCTGTCGTTCCTTCCCAAGTAAGGGGCCTACTGCTACATACTCATGGAGCACACTAATGAGCCTTAACAGGTCAGACAAGCTCCACAAGTGCCTTCTGTTGGACTTACCAGGCGAGCCCAAAGCATGCAATCATTGCGTATTCAATTTGCGGTTTACAAAAACAAGAGCCTGTACTAGTGTCAATCAGGAAAGTCCCCGACAGACACCCACACCCAAGACTTTCTTGGGTATGCTCCTCAACGCAAGGCCTCTCATTAAACATAATCTAGAATTCACAGAAATTATGATTTCTCACAAGACAGACATGGCTTTCATCACCTAACCTGGGCGGATAGTACTTCCGACTCCAATCTGGCTTTGGCAATTCCTACAGGTTTTACGATTATCAGAAGTGATCGACAAGAATGTAAATGTACATGTATTTATATAGCGCAAATCACCCACACCGCAGGTATCTAAGCACTTGCTTAGGGAACCCGTCCTGGTATTCCCCTGTGAGATAACCCCGGCAGGGTATCCACAAGGTGAAAGCCAGGCATCCCGCCGCGAGGGGCCGTTGTGGAGATTAAGCAAGCTATTGCCCAGAGTCGCAGAGTGTGAACCCGTGAGTCGAGTAGGCACCGGAGCGAGAATTATCGAGTCCGTGGAATTATTGAGCCCAAGCCCCGTCGAGGCGGGGAATTGAACTCCGGTCCAGGGCCGATCTCAGCTTCCGGGTCTGCCGCCTCTAACCCCTGAGCCACACTTCTCCACAAGACAAACGGGCGGGGGCTAGAAATCATCATCATCAAAGATACTTTGACAATAAAGGGTTCCCCCACAGAAAGTAACCTAGATAGTGAACTGCTATCTTTCAGATTCACCTAAGTATACTTTCAAAGGACTATTGCTTTTCACACCCCTGGCCCAAAAAACAGTTTTTCAGAAGTCATCAGCCCTGTTATCGAATCTAGTATTGATACAGTGGACTTGGCAATCTTGGGAGATTTTAACTACCACTTAGAAAATTTAGAGGATCATAACACAACAACTCTTAAGTGGATATGATGGCTAGTTTCTCCTTAAGCCAGGTTGTCAAGCGCTCCACACACGACGCTGGACAAACATTTGACAACATTTTTACATCTAATCCTGGTTTGAAAATTCTAGAGGTTCTGCCTATCACTTGGTCAGACCATGAAGCCATATTGTTTACAGTAACCACCACACATCATTTACCTTGTTCCGATAATCCGCACAGAGCACTAAAAGGGCGCGATTGGAGGAACATTGCCCTCAGTTACTGCAATCAGCTTTGTGAAACTCAAAGCCTGATTCAACAACTGAGGAGAGTTACTGGCTGGATCAAAGCAGTAGCAGACACATTAGCTCCAGAAAAAACCTTCTCAACCAGGCAAAAAAAAGTCTGAAGCATGGTTCTGTGGCGCACTGAGAATACAGAAACAACTTTGTAGAAAGTCAGAGAAACAGTGGAAGAGGCATTCAGAGCAGCAGATAACACATTATATGACAGACTACAAGAAAATGATGATTGCAAAAAAAGCGATTATTTCTCAGAAAAAATCTGTAGGCTAGTAACTCTAGCAAAGTACTCGTTGTAACATCAAAAAGGCTAGTTAAAATACCAGAAATAACCAACGTGGACAGTAGCGAGGAATTTTGTAACTCACTAGCACAGTTCTTCAAGGATAAGGACGAGACCGTGTACAGATCCCTTACCGACAAGGTCACCGATTATATTTGTAATATATCAGCTGATATACTCCCTACATCCGACAATTTATTGGTGTCCTTTGATCCACCAAACATATTACAGATATCCCATGTGGTAAGAACATCAAGGTGCGGAATACCTTCAGACCCTTGTCCGCCCAAAAATATTTCAGCTGGCACCTGACCTCTCAGCGATCAACTCGGTATAATTTTCAAAAAGATCACCAGCTCTGGTATCTTTCCGGATTCTTGAAAGACAGTTTTAATTCTACCTCTCTTAAAGAAACCTCATTTGGATCCTAGCGAAACCAGCAGCTACAGACCAAGCTCCAGGATACTGTACCCTGCTATGGTCCTGGAAAAATTCTAAACATCCAATTAACAGCCTTCATATAATCAACGGATGTGCTAGAGCCCTCGCAATATGGTTTCCGGAAAGGGCATAGCACGGAAATAGCCTAATTCATGGCAGCAGAAGAGCACAGAGCAATCCTGGACACTGGTTCCAAGGCCGCTCTGATCCTATTGGATTTATCTGCAGCTTTTGACACCGTAAATCATGATATACTGATCAGAAGGCTTTCAGGGGCAGGGGTTAAGGATTCTGCCCTTAAAGTGATTAAATCCTAATTGAACAATATGTTCAGCTCTGGAACATCCTTATCAGAGCAGTTAATGCTTCCATGTGGGGTACCCCAGGGCTCTTCATTGGGCCCCACATTATTCAACATATACGTGACCCCCTTGGATGATATAATTAGGCATTTTGGCTTCTCCGTGATTTCCCACGTGGACGATTCTCAGTTAGTGGTGTCCATCTCTAGTAATTTGGAGGAAGCAGCTGACCGCTTTAACAGATGTATGTCCTGTGTGAATCAGTGGATGAGCTCGAACTGCCTAAAACTGAACAGGGGAAAAACTAAGGTACTCCTGCTGGGTTCTGACACATCCTTTTGGTCGCATAGTTGGTGGCCAGCCGATCTGGGTGATTTTATGGTCCCAGTCAAGAAGCTGAAGAATCTGGGTATCATCTTTGATGATAACCTGACTTTTCAACCTCAGATTAACAAGCTTTCATCTACGGTCTTTCATATTCTAAAGACAATTAGAAAAGTTTGGTCTTTCATTCCACCAAAGTCCGTTTAAAAACTCTTGGGACAGTTTTAGCCCTGGTCAGACTCGATTATGATAATACCCTTTATATGGGCGTGCAAAAACAGCATCTGCTTAAACTACAACGTGTGCAGAACGCAGCTGCCAGAATGCTGCTGGACAGTGGAAAAAAGGATAGAATTTAAATCCTTATGCCTTGCTTTCAAGGCATTGCACACAAATGGTCCTCAGTACCTGAAACAGCACTTTACCTGGTACTCTCCAGCAAGAAATCTAAGATCATGGCAGAGCACACTTCTACAAACCCCCAGATTCAACAAGGGGCATTGGGGTGGAAGAAGCTTTGTTCTGGGGACAGTGAAATTGTGGAACAGACTCCCGACTGATATAAAGAATAGCCCAACGTTGCTTTCCTTCAGAAAAGCACAAAAAACTTGCATGTTCACTAACTAATTTTTTCCATTTTGTTTCTGGCACCTCACCACGCATCACCTAGACGCTTTAGGGCAATTGTGCGATTTATACATTTCCAAATCAAATCAAAATGGGAAGATGTTGAGACACTCTCCTTTAGAGGAGGTAGAATCTTATTCTTCAGGGCCCTCTGTCCCAGTGATATCTCTACATACTAACTGGTGGTAAAAAAAGGCAGCTGAGGCCTTTGGGGTAGAACAGGAGGAGACATGTTTTCTCCTCGTGGCACATCTACCCTTACACACCTATAAGAGGGACCAATATTTCCCCATGCTCCTTAGCATTATACAGCCAGGTAAGGACGTTTTCGCGAAACCAACAACATCCAAGCCAGTTACACAGAGAAAAAATACAAAGCCTCCACACAGGACCCTAAATTTTATAGAGGGAGAGTCAAACTACAGAGCTTTAACTTAAGATCCTACATTTATAGAGGGACCTGTAGAATCAGACTTGCTGATTGTCTCCATAGCAAGGAAAAGAGCTATGTCTCCAGCAACCTTGGGACAACAACCAGATGAAGAAAGTAAAAGAATGGGTACAGTAAGAAGGAAGATGGAGAGATCTGCAGTGGTCAATTGCCAATCCCAGTGCCTTTTTAAATATACATGCTCACCAATACTGGGAGGCTATGAAAGACCTTATGTCACATCCCCATGAAGAATTCTATAGTAGAGCATTATTATGGGGGGAAACATTGCAAATTCATGCCTAAAGTCAACCTTCAATGGCAGCCAGCTATGGTGACAGTCGGGAGAAGACGCGCATGCCTGTGCATCTCCAATTATAAGCCTGAGGTGCAATCTTCAATCCGGCAGAACTTTTGAGGCAGAGGGAAATCAAGGGGCTTGAAACTCCTGTAGCTCTGCCTCTGCTTCGATCATCCCTCCCCACCAGTCACACTGCACCTGTAAGGGGTCAAATAAAGGACTTCCTTAAAACAAAACTGGGACGCCGTTTCCACAGACAAGTGGGTTGTAAATATCGTTCATTTCGGATATTGTATAGACTACATACAGAAACTACCAACAAAGCAACCAAATTATCAACATTGCAAAAAGGAACAGCTTCAAATCCTACGCAGAGGTGTCCAGGAGCTCCTAGCAAATAATGCTGTTGGAAAAAGTACCACAAGGGAGAGAAACAAAGTTTTGTACTCAATTTATTTCACTGTACCAAAGAAAGACTTCACTATGTGCTTCGTAAAATAGCTATATAAAGCACAAAGATTTCAAATTATACATTGCCAGGAGTAATCCCTCTGCTAAATGAACAGGACTACTTTGTAACTATAGATCCCAAAGATGCCTACCTACTTCCATATACCCATTCACATAGCACACAGAAAATGCCTCAGACTTGTACTGGAAGGGGAACATTACTAATTCAAGGCCCTATCCTTCGGGATAAATTCTGCACCAAGACTCTTCACCAAGACAGTGGCAGTGGTAGCGGCACACTTCCGGAGGACAGGCATACATGTCTACCCATATCTAGACGATTGGCTGGTCAAAGCAGACACCCTAAAAATTTGCTAGGAGATTGTCACAATGGTAAGGTCCCTTCTGTACATGCTGGTATTTACAGTTAATTGGGAAAAATAGTCCATGAACCCACAAACAAAGAAAACATTCCTGGTAGCAGACCTAAACAAGCAATTGGTAATGGCTTACCCTACAGCAGAGAGAGTGCAGGCCATTCGTGCTCAAATTCTCCTGTCTCAGATGTCATCATGTCGGACAGTGTGGAAGGTAATTTATTGGTTGAAAGATCATACCACAGCAATTTTGTAAATCAACAAGTGAGGTGGGATTATCCCACCTACTTTACTAGTTAGCCTAGAACATTTGAAAATGGGCCGTAGCAGACCAGATATTATTCCTAGCGAAGGATTTCCCCGAAATAGAAAATGTTCAAGCAGGAGGCATAATCAGACCAACCTCACTCGCGAATGGGAGGTAAAACAGTCTATAGTGGGCAACATTTTCAGTGTATGGGGAGCACCAGACCTACAGCTCTTCATAAGAGAAGAAAACAAAAAATTGTAGTGCTTTGCATCCACACACTACCATTCAGGTCCACTGGCGAATGTCCTGTTTATGCAGGATCTTTGCTTGCGCTTTTCCACCAATACTACTGATCCCAGCGATTCTAGAGAAGGTAAAATATATCAAACATGACAGTGATCCTCATAGCACTGCATTGGCCTCACCAACCATGGTTCTCACAACTAACAACTGTTGAAACAACAGCAAATGGGGCTCCCAATAAACAAACACACCCTAACCATGTAGCAGGGAAGGGTATTCCATCCAAACCCAGGGGAGAGGCAATTGACAGCATGGTTCTTGAATTAGATTTTGAACACCTGCATCTACCGAAGGGGACTCTACGAATTATCAGGAAGGCTTGTAGACTGTCTACCAGGAAGTGTTGTGACTGAAATGGAAAAGATATGTTACCTGGTGTAAATCTAAACAATTGGAAGATATGATCCATTAGGGCACTGTTAAAGTCCAGTATTTGATTTATCTATAAAAAATGCAAACTCTTATATGCCTTGATAAGAATACATTTTTCAGCCATTTCAGAATACTTAAAGGGCCTACACATACAGAAAATATTTTCAGTGTAATAGATCAAAAAGTTTATGTAAGGGGTAAAAAGACTTTCCGGCAATATATGTTCCCCCTCCTCGTGTTTGTGTTGGCAGGGTTGATGAAGGCACCTTTCGAGCCAAAGCATAAAGCCACGCTCAGACACCCTATGCTAAAAATCAAAATTTTTGGTTTCTATATTGTCTCAAAGGAGAATAAGTGAGATTGAGGCCCTAACACTACAGGAGCTTTACTTAGTCATACACAATGACAGGGTGATTATGAGGACACACTAAGTTCTTACCTAAAGTTATTTCTCTTTTTCTCATGTCAGACTATCACTATACTAGCTTTCTTCCAAAAAAGCTATAAATGCACCAGAAAGAAGCCTACCCACCTTAGATGCTAGGAGAGGAATCATAAACTGCTTGCAAGCCACACACGGCATCAGGAAAACACAACAGTTCTTTGTGAGCCATTCAGTCCAATTCTTGGGGACAGTGGTCTCTAAAAATACTGTTGCAAGATGGATTGTACAAACTATCCAGCTATGCTATTCGCTAGCAAGCAAACCTTAACTTTACAAACCAAAGGCACCACTAACTAGGAAAAAAAGGGGCTACGATGGCCTTTACAGCAAATCTCTCCATTCAGGGGATATGCAAAGCCCCAACTTGGTCCTTGCAGCATATGTTAACTAAACATTACTGCGTGGACTTGCATTCACGCAAAGAGGTCGAGATGAGACAGGAGGTTCTAAGGATTATTTTAGCTTCCACTCCTGCTAACCCCCAGAAAGCATATGAATCTGGAAGAGATTTCATGCTGCAAAAGAAACTAGTTAACTTACTTTTAATTATGGTTTTGCAGTTGAAACTCTTCTAGATTCACTTGCGACCCTTCTCGCCTCCCCCTAGCAGTAGCTTTGTGGAAAGAGGAATTAAAAAAAGAATCTAAAATGGTGGTCACATACACGGGCATTGTGGGATTATGGGCGATGTCATAGGGACATGTCGACCTCAAACACGAATTGAAGAAACTTTGAGAACACTATGATAATTTCCAAAACCAACCAGTAGATGTCAGGATTGTGCAAAGCATGTGAATCGATGAGAGTTTCAAGCTGCAAAACTATAATTGCAGACAAGTAACTGGCTAATTCCTTTCCTGCAAAGAGGCCTTTCTTGTAGCTATAGTGTTGCCCAGCAGATCAGTGAGTTACAACTCTTACTATTCGACAAGGTAGTCCTTGGTTCCAAATCCAATTCATTTACCTTTTAGTTGTCTGATCTTTTCACGTTAACCAGACTATTGAGTTGGCCATAGTCTTTTCACCACCTGATTCTGTAAAGGAAAGAGCCTTTCACACTTCAGATGTTAAACCGGTACTCGTACAATATTGATAGTACTAAGCTTTTCCTTAAGGTTAACCAAAATGTAGTTACTTTTTCTAACCCTACAAAGATTACCCTATTTCTAAAGCAGGCCATTTAAAAGAAAATGGGGTTGACCCAAGGTTAGTCCTGGACCTGGGCACATAGTGGTACAAAAAACAATGGTCCTAGAACCTAATTCACAGAGTCAGCTAATCAAATACCATAGTTAATTATAATTCGATAATGTACATCTGAGCCGTGAGCAGATATATTTGGGACAAGCTCCTTAAACGTAAGTCAATTGTTTAAGCATCAAATGGACAAAGGGAAAACAAGCAACAAACCAAAAACTGTATTCACCAAGTAATTTAATGTACTTATTTTCTGGTGAAAGATCAAGTAATATTCAAATAATACAGACGGATGAAGGTTGCTCCAGGGGGGAACGTGCATGTAGGAGGGGTGCTCAGTGTTGGTAAGTGAAAAAGAAGGAAATTCAGTGGTATAAAAGGAAATGGGAACTTCGTATTCTTTTTTAACAATGTGAACTGTTGTCAATCACTGTCATGTACGGCCTAGCTACACATATGATGCAAATCATTTAAGTTATTTACACAAGTACAGAATTGAATTCCAATTTCGCACGATAAGGAGTACATAAGAAAGGTAAGTCTAGGCCTATCCAAGGGCGTTGACGTTTTGATCCGACTTAGGGCACAAAGGAGGTTGGAGGGCTCGGCTGTGCGGATCTTCTTCAGGACAGGGAACTGAAGGGCAACCTGGGAGAAGGTGGCTGAGTCACCCTCCGCGAATTGCATGATGGGGAGCCAAGCAAATTCTATACGTCATACCATGGTTAATAGGGTATAATCATCAGATAATTTAGGGCCCTTAATTAACTGACGGGGCCGCCCGCACTCTACACGTACAAGGAGACTGAATGGTTGACTGATTCTTGCTATCTCCAGATCACCGATCATTTTCACCGTGATTAACACACGGATTTCGACGGTGTTTCTTCACCATTTCTACACTTCAAATAATACTGAGTGCCCGATCAAATTATCGGATGAATATACCCTATTAACCATGGTATGTGCCCTAAGTCGGATCGAAACGTCGACGCCCTTGGATAGGCCTAGACTTACTTTTCTTATGTGTTCCTCATCGTGCGAAATTGGAATTCAATTCTGTACTTGTGTAAATAACTTGAATGATTTGTATCATATGTGTAGCTAGGCCGTACATGACGGTGATTGACAACCGTTCATATTGTTAAAAAAGAATACGAAATTCCTATTTCCTTCTATGCCACTGAATTTTCACACTGAGCACCCCTCCTACATGCACGTTCCCCCTTGGAGCAACCTTCGTCCGTCTGTATTATTTGAATATTAGGTACATTAAATTACATAAGTACATTAAATTACTTGGTGAATACAGTTTTTGGTTTGTTGCTTGTTTTCCCTTTGTCCATTTGATGCTTAAACAATTGACATAGGTTTAAGGAGCGTGTCCCAAATATATCTGCTCACTGCTCCGATTTACATTAATGAATTATAATTAACTATGTTATTTGATTAGCCGACTCTGTGAATTAGGTTCTAGGACCATTGTTTTTTGTACCACTATTTCTAAAGCAGGCATCACCAATGCATTCAAACTTGACACGCCAATGATAAAAGTGTACTCCCTGCATCTTCAGTGCTCACTGCACTTAAAAAGTGAGCCAGAATGGCTGTCTTAGACAACATCCCATTAGCTGATATCGGCAAAGCAGCTATTTAGTAAACGCCCAACATGTTGACAAAGAATTACTATGCAGAGCAGACCTACTAGCTTGTCAACAAGGTATGATTGGCCAAACTGTATTAAGGACTTTGCTTCAAACATCTGCATCATCTGACCACTAGCCACCGCTAGGAGGAAAGTGTTTTACCGTGTATGTAAAGCATGTGCATGCTATGAACGGAAAATGTTACCCTGTAAGCATCAGTTCGTAGCGTGTAGTGCTAGAGGTTCACATGCACCTACCTCCCTCCCTGAAGCTAGCAGATGCTTTTTTTACTCCGTATAAATCAATTAACAATGCATAGGACACGTTTAGTTACTCTCACTCTACACTTCATCTCAGTTTCAACCTTTACCCACTGAGTGAAAAACTATTTAAGGCGGAGTTGGTGTCCATGGCCATTGTGGACTAAAGGAGGGAGTTACTCAACATCCAGTAAGTGAACGCTTCTTAAAAAAAAAAAAATGCCTCAGCCCAACAGTACATTGCAGGAACATGCAAACCATGTTAATCAACAGCACTTCTCACTGCAAACAAGTGCTTACAGGGTGAACTTTTCCTTTCCAAAACATCTTTTGCACAAATCACTTTTCAAAGACATCTCACAATATCTTTATTTTTCTATGTAGTGCGTTATTTTGTCCAAAACATCTTTTCATGCCTTTCAACCTTCCCTGAACATCTTTTAATACATTTTTTGTATGTAAATCTGTTTCTATTTACATAATTATTTCTATACATGCACACATTTATAACTAGAACACTAAACTAGCTACCTTATTTTATGTTTGATTTTTATATATTTTTATATTATTACAATATTATTTTTGTTTATTCCTTTTTAAAGTTATATCCTCTATTATATATTATTTGTTTCAGTCATATCTCTTTATAGTTTATATATATATATATATATATATATATGTATATATATTATGTAGGACTGTAGATATACATGCTCTGCATACTCCTGCCATATATTGTTGTCTGGATTTTGCAGCTTGTTTTTCTCCTAGGAAATTTAAGTCCATCTCTGACTCTTCCCAGAGCACTGAAAGTTGTCCTGCGACACCTGCCTTGCCTTCTGCGGCTAGAATACTCACAGATACAGGAGGGAGAGAAGATAAGGGCACTACAAGATGCAGCACAGAGTGTTATCTGCGACTTCTGATATTTTTGACACTGCAGAGATACCCGTAACAGAGGAGGAAGTGGCCAGGCTTTCCAACACTCTCTCGGCCAGTGGGAAGGGTACTGCCTTCTATTTCGCACACCCCTCAGTCGTCCACTGAATTCATACCACTTTCATCTCATGGAGAAGGATGTGCAGGTGTTCTCAGCAAAGGGTACCATAGAACATGTTTCCATACACCAGCGAGAGGCAGAGATGTAATCGCTAATCTTTTTTTTTTTTTTATTGCAGACACACAGAAAGATACCAATAATCAATCAGTAGTCCAATGATTCACCAGTAATAGTGCACCGTACAGTAAGTAGAGCAACACACGGCCTTTTAGCCCACAACCCGACGATCGGGCGGCAAATATCATTGATGCGCTGGAAGTACAAACTTATAAACAAGGGTGAGCATCCAATGAGCGTTCAGAGTATCTGCTTTTCTTTTTTTTATCCCTTCCCTCCCCCAAATAAACCAGTTAAACAATACGCGAAAGAACTTAACATAAACAAGCCAGTCATGGAAATAGCAGCAGTTACACTTCCAAATCCCCCCCCCGCAAAGCCAGTAGACTCTTTCACCGTTCAGAGTCTCAAATGTCCAGCGCCCCATGTCTCCCTTCGAGTTCATCTTGTCATCTCATCAGTAATAGCATTGTAAAGTTGTCTCTGTGTGGTGGCCTAAACCCCGCATATACACCCCTCACATCCCCCCATCCAGCCCGTGATAATGACGCCATTTGGACCAAACTCTCCGGAATTGTTTGGGGCACCCCCTTGCCTTATAAGTAACTCTCTCGGCTGCCGTATAGAGATCCAGCCCCCTCCTCCATTCTTCCAGTCCCGGAGGTTCCGGCGCCCCCCAGTACTTTTCGATGTCCCTTTTTGCTACCACTAGTGCAAGAACTTGGAATGTAAGAAGTGGGCGAGTCAGGTCTACCTCATTGGTCATGCCTAGCAATGCCAGCTTGGGCTCCTGTTGGATCGGCACCCCAAGACCTCCTCTAGTTCCTTGAATACCTGTGTCCAGTACTTCTGTATTGTGTCGCATGCCCAGATAGTATGATAGAAGTCTCCGTCACCCTGGTTACATCTAAGGCACCGTGCGTCTTCTACTCTCCCCATTTTACTAAGTCGTACTCTATCGTAGTAGGTTCTATGGAGCACTTTAAATTGAATGAGTCGCAGTCTTGATTTGATGGCCACCTCCCGGGGATGCATCAACACTATCTCCCAATCCAGGTCTTCCATCACTCCCACCTCTGCCTCCAACGTGCCTCTGAGTTTTGCCAGGTCCCCCAGCGTGTTATTAGTTAAGGTTTTATAAGTTAAGGAGACCGCCTTCCCCGTTATCTGCTCTTGGAGCAGCCGCCCCTCCAATGGTGCATATTCTGGGATATCAGTGAGTGTGACGTTTTGGGCTCGCCAAGCGTGCCGTAATTGGATGTATTTGAACTGCTGTGTATTATGTAGGCCGAACTCTGTTTTAAGTACTTGAAAAGTACTTGAAAAGATTTCAGCTCCTCTTTGGCTATCACATCTCCTATAGTGGAGATGCCGATATCGTCCCACCTTTGGAATCCTCGTAGCTTGTTGAGTTCCGTCAACCACTTGCAGTGCCACAGCGGTGTCTATCGTGTAGGCTTCTTTTCCCAACCCATGCGTCGCGTGGCCTTAGTCCACGCATTAAGTGTGAGAGACATTGCTGGGAGGAGCAGTGCCCCACTAGCGCCCCCATAGAGATAAAGCAGTAGGTTTTTGGATAACATTTTAGCTCTCTCCAAGGCATAAGTCGGGTGGTCCGCCGGGGCATGGAGCCAGTCATTAATTGGTGTCAGTAGTAGGCCTCCAGGTTAGGGAGCGAGATCCCCCCACTATATTGGTGTCTCTGGAGCGTAGACAAGGCCACCCTAGCATGTTTGCCTAGCCAAAGAAAGGATCGCAGGTCAGCATGGATCTTAGCGAAGACCGCAGTCGGTAGTGGGTAATATTCGTTTTGTAAGGCATAGAGGAATTTGGGTAAAGTGACCATTTTGTACATGGCCGCTCGGCCTAGGAGCGTGAGTGGGAGCTGTCTCCAGCGGTCCATGTCCGCCCCCGCATTCAATATGATCCGTTCCAGGTTTATTTGGAACGAGAGGGTCTCACTCAGGGTGATACAGATCCCAAGGTATTGGAAGCCTTCGGTAGTTGTCAGTAGTCTCTCCGGTAGCCTTCCCCATCTGTCACATCCCCCAGGGTCATAGAGAATAGACTTGTGCCAATTTATTTTGTGTCCCGCCTGCCCTCCATATTGCTCCAATTCCCCGAATAACTCCGGGATGGTAGTCTCTGGTTTAGTTATATATAGCAAGACATCGTCTGCATAGAGCGAGATCTTTTCTTGCGTCGGATCCGTGTCATTACTTGTAAAACCCGAGATGTCTTTGTTTTGTTGGATCCTGGCTGCGAGTACCTCAATAGTGAGTGTAAAGAGGAGGGGAGACAGGGGGCAACCCTGTCGGGTACCTCTCTGGATCCGGAACTCACGCAACATTGTCACATTCACCCTCACCCTAGCTCTTGGGGAGGTTAGAGAAGCTGGACCCACTTCACGAAGTTCGGTCCGAAACCAAACTTGTGGAGCACTGCATAGAGGAATGGCCAGTGTACCGCGTCGAACGCTTTCTCCGCGTCTAAGGAAAGGAACCAGTGAGGTTCACTCCGCCTACGCACTTCCTGCAGCCAATTATGGGTTCTTCTAAGGTTCAATTTAGTCGCCCTATCTGGTAAAAAACCTGATTGGTCTGGATGTATGAGGCCTGGAATAACCGCTCTTAAGCGAGCCGCCAGGACGGTTGCCAGCAGCTTCACTTCCGTATTCAGTAAGGAGATGGGGCGGTAGGAAGCACAATTGTCTCATGGCTTGCCCTCCTTGTAAATTGGTACAATCGTTGCCATAGCGAGATCTGGTGGGAGCTCCCCCTCCTGGTAGGCGCCCATAAAGAGGCCTTTAAGATGGCGTGTCAAAAGGTCCACTGAACGCTTGAAGAACTCGGCCGGGAAACCATTAGGGCCCGGGGTTTTGCCCGGTCTCAGCTTGGCAATGGCTTCCGTAATGTTATCAGTCGTTATGTCCGCCTCTGTCTACCAGGGCCTCGGGAGGCAGCACCGGCAGGTCCGTCTGTTCCATGTATTGTAATGCTTCCTCGCAAGTGACAAGATCACGAGCTGCGTAGAAATGTTCATAGTGCGTAGCGAAGGCTTCAGCTATCCCGGCGTCAGTGTTGACACTAGTCTCGTCTGAGATATAGATACTACCTACCCATCTAGTTGCCCGCTCCTTTTTACTGAGCCACGCTAAAAGTTTGCCTGACTTGTCACCCACATCGTATTGGCGGTGAAGGGTGGCGAGGGATTGGGTCTTCGCCTCATTAGTCGCCAATTCTCTGTATTGTCGCTGGGCATCGAGTAGCCTCCGAAGAGCCTCGCTGTTTTTATGGGTCTGGTACTCCCTCTCCCATCTCAAGATAGCCTGTTCCAAGGCAGCAACCTCCGCCTGGAGTTTACGTCTTTCCTCACCCAGTCTGCCTTGTATCTTATCTCGTAACGCTGGCTTTAGGGATTTCCATAAGGTGACACTCGACTCCACCGTACCCTCATTTTCTGCGATGTAAACCTTAATGTCTGCTCGAATACCTCTCAATATGTCTGCGTTTTGAAGGTCCCAGGCCGCTAAGCGCCAGGAGCCTGTGCCCCTGCCCTGGTTGTTTCCCACCCTTACAAACAGTGGCGAGTGATCCGATACGCCTCTGGCCTTATACTTCGCAGTATCATCCACCCTCAGGTACTGTCGGGACATGAAAACATAGTCCAATTGTGAGAACACCCTGTGGGCCCCAGAATAATATGAGCAGGCTTGCTGTGTTGGGTGTAGCCATCTCCAAACATCCGTGAGTCCTATATTGGACATCTGATTGAACAGTGTGGTCTGGTGCCCTCCTCTCCCTGATTCCCCGGATCGGTCTTGTTCTATATTCATAACATCATTGAAATCGCCTCCCACCACTTGTATCGTGTCCGCTGTGTCTAAAAGGATGTTCGCAAGTGCTGTAAGCGTACGGGTCTGTAATTTGGGTGGTGCATAAATCGAAATGAGCGTGTATGTGCGTCTATTCCAGGCACCCTGTACCCCAGTGTATGTCCCTTGTGGATCTATCCAGGTGCGTGTGGCGCAGAATGGTGAGGACTTTTTAATGATGACCGCTACCCCTCTGGAGTCCGATGTGTAACCCGCATGAGCCAGAACTCTGTCGACCCCTAGCGATGAAGGTACACTGTGTACCCTTGAGGTGTGTTTCCTGTAGGAAGGTAACATCCGGATCCACCCTTTTGATGTAAGCGTTCACTAGACCTCTCTTGACTTTAGAGCCTAATCCGTTGACATTCCACGTCAGGATGCTCATTCCCCTATCTCCCCAATGTGAAGTGCCTAGGGTACTCTCCATTCAAAGATGTGGTGGCTGCATGTGGTTAGTCTCTGGCACGTATGCGTGGTGTGGAGGGTCAAAGTGCCCTGCTGTACTATCCTAATTGCTAATAATCTTATCCCCAAAAGAGACTGCCCACTCTTGCCATCCCTCAACCTCTGACCACTAAACGGGTTAATCTCTGCAAAACACTTTCGCTTGGTCTTGGTACAAGATGCCATCCCTTGCTACGCCAAGGTGAGTTCATGGCAGCCCTGTATCTGGAAGATGTATATTTTCGGATCCAGATATAACCAGGACAGTACCAGTTCAATGTTTTTTTTACTTTGGGGTTACATCAGTCTCAAGGGTGTTCAGAGTGTCTGGTGGTTATAACAGCCCATCCATGCGGAAATGCCATTCATGTATTTCAGTACGTAAATGACTGGCTGATTAAAAGCAGGAGCAAACAACGTCTAGCACACATTCAGAAGTGTCTCAACTGCATTAACTGTTAAAAAATTGCATCTCCTGGTCCATATAATTCAGTCCTTCCTAGGATGTGTCCTCAATCGAGAGATGGGCATGCATACCCCAACCAACAGAGAGGGGCCTACCAGGACCTGCTCCTTTTTCTCCCCAGACACACTGTCCTATCAGGGACTGCAAGGTAATGAAACTTAAGAATGATGGCTTCTCGCGCAGCAGTTGTCCCACACACCATGTTGCATACGCGCAAGTTACAAGAGTGCCTCATGACAGTGGGTGCAAGTGGAAGGTCATGGGGGAGGATCTGTAGTTAGTAAGTACCAGGGTCCAGCATTCCATTGGTGGAACAGCAACAAAGAGTTGCTTGGCAGGTCCTTTCTAGACCACTTTTCACACATAACAGACGTGCCTTTCATTGGGTTCGGGGGGGCATCTCCACTAGATCAAACACTTTGGCTTCCTGGCACCAGAGTAATTGCATCAATTACTTGGAATTGCAGCCATCGGGTTAGCCCTCAAAACATTTCTCCTACTCTAGAGGAGGAAAACAGTAATGATCACAGACAACTTGACTGCCATGTTCTACATCCACAGGTGGGGGGTCCTATTCCTGACCGCTCTCTCAACAGCAGGGGAAATCTGCATTGGACAGCCCACAATAATATACACCTGTTGGCAGAGCATCTACCGTGAGTGGAGAATGATTTTGCGGACTTGCTCAGCAGGATGTATCAACAGGTCCATGAATGGGAAATCTAGCCACAAGTCGTCGAAGTACTTACAACTCTGGAGGACTCCAGTGATGGACCTGTTCGCCACTGTAAAAAAATGGAAAATGCCAAAGGTTTGCTGCCAGACACCCGCAATGCAATATCAATGCAGTATGTATGAACTGGTCAGGGATATTAGCCTATGCTTTACCACCTCTTCCCTGCATCCTATATGTGGTAAGAAAGATAAGATAGGTGTCCATGACCATTTTTCTAATAGACAACCTGGGCAAGAGAGACTTGGCACTCAACGCTCCTCAAGATGTTAGTCTCCACGATAGGCTCCCTCCAGGCCAGACCTTCTCTCTCAGCAGCAGGGTAAACTCGAACATCCAGATCCAAAACAGCTTAATCTCTCAATTTGGCACCGGAGTTATCTGAATTTAGCTACTTTAACCTCTCACAGGGGTGCATAGATATTCTACAGGAGCTCAAGAAACCCACCATGCATGCCTGTTACACAGCTAAGTGCGAAAGGTTCATCCACTATTGTATTTTTAAACCTTTGTATGCATCTACAGTCCTTTTTCGGGTGCTAGTTTCCGACATGTTATATCTTTACTAGTCCAATTTAGCTACACTTCCATTATACAACATATATCTGAATTTGCAGCATATCTCTAAAACAGACAGCACTCCTCTCTCTTCAGAGTGCCTGAAATTAAATCTTTCATGGAGGGTTTGAAGAAAGTAAATCCTCCAAAGATGCCTCTTGTACTAAAATAGAACCTGAATATTGTCGTCCCAAGTCTTTTGAGCCTATGCACTCATGTGACATACAATTCTTGAAATACGGCGTTTGTCATAGTAATCGCCTCACTCTGATCTGTTGGTGAGCTCCAAGTTCTTTTAACAAAATAGCTATTAATTCAGGTACATAAAGATAGACTAGATCTCCTATAACCCACAATTTGTTGCTGAAGTTGTCCCCTCTTTTCATATCAAACTATTGAGCTACGTGTTTTCGGCCAACAACCAGACTCCGTAGCTGAAAGGGAGCTTCACAAGCTAGATGTTGAAAGAGCCCATATGTATTATGTTGACAAAGCAAAACCACTTAGCATGCCCAATCAACTTTTTGTAGTCTTTGCCAAATCTCACAACGGGAGGGCTTTTTCTAAAACTGCATTGCTAGGTGGATAGTTAAATGTTTTCAAACCTGCTACCCTTAAAACTAAGCACACTCTACATGTGCCACCAAAATCCTATTGTATGTGTAAAAAAGGAGCTACATTAGCCTTTGGGGATAAGATCTGTATGACTTTGTCAACATCACACACATTTAGGAATCACTACTGTGCAGATATATTATCATGTCAACAAGCTCTAGTTGGCCAAGCAATATATATATTTTTCAAACATCTGCATTGTTTGCGAACTAGCCACTGCTTTTGAGACTGTATTATAATCTATGCAGAACACGTGTATTTACTGCCCCAAATGCTATGAATCGAAAGTGTTACCCAGAAGCCATTTGTTTAGAGTGTGTAGTGCTGTAGATTCACATGCACCGCCCTCCTCCCTGGAAGCAAGTGATGATCACACATTTTTTTTATGTCTTTACTGGGCTCACTTTGTGATGCAAAGCACACTGCCTTCAACACACTACTCCACCTAAACTATTCTCTATTCTCCCACTGAGTGGAAAACAATCTCAGGTGGAGCCATTGTGCTGATGCATTCCTGAGCAAGGGAGAAGTCACAGCAAGTCTTGTTACTCAAACTTCTTTGAAGAAAAAAAGTTACAAACATTCGGGCCCAACACTAGATGGCAGTAGTGTGCAGAGAATGTGACTCTACAGCAATGCACTCCGCAAATTGATGGTTGCAGGGCAAGGAACATCTTCCAGGTATATGTGTATATATGTGTATTAATGTGAATACATGTATGTCTGGGCCAGGCACACCTAATAAAGATGCACCCAAGTGCAGAATGGATAGATAATCCTGTTTAGATTCTCTGTTCCTGATCTCAAGATCAATTCGTAGAGCTTTGTTCCACCCCAGGCGTCCGCTCAGCAGCTTAAAAGAAACAAAGATTAAATGTACCCAACTGAATTTTATGTATCTTGTCAGAAAACAGTATGAGGCATATTTAGTGTGAAAATAATCCTTTTTTTGAGGGATGAGCCGCTGTGTAGAGCCCAATTCCATGCACCTTTGCTGAAGAGAATCAATTCCAAGATGCTGCTTCCAGGATGAAGAATCAGCGAAACTCTAGGGACAGACTTTGAAGGCACCAGCCGGCTGAAATTTTAGTTCATACATCTAAATACAGGTGCTCAACTTTTCATTACCAGGTACCACAGGAGCCCCGGACTGTGTGGCGAATCCACCCACACAATAAGGTAATGTGAGACAGTTTCAGGGATCAACCCTTCAAGGAGGAGGGTACGGTTTCTTATTAAAAAAAAAAAAAAAAATATATATATATATATATATATATATATATATACACACACACACACACAATCTCCCTATCTCTCTCATATGAGATGCGGCAGAGATTGTCAGAGGTTCAGTACTCAAGATGCTGTTCCGCGCATCCTCCCTTTCAGATATTTTCAATTATTCAGGTAAACTCTGAGCTGAGATCTGAAGGCCCTAAGAGACCAATCATAGCCCTTTGACTGAGTTTATCGGTTTATATCCAGGGTTCAAAATCTAAAAGAGTAGGAAATCTGTATGGAAGGCGCGCACAAATAACACCAGGCTTCTATTAATATTCTATTATTGCCCTGCTGGCTTTGAACAGTTTAGTTGTTATATTATTACATTACATATTGATATGCAGTGTACACTGAATGACAACAACACAAATATTTTCACGTTTTCTGTGCGATTATGCCTGTTTTTTCTTTGTAAAGCACACATTGGGGTGTGGTGTTTTCTCTTGCAAAGCCTTCCCATACCAACCTCACAACACAGCTTTTTTGTAAGATGACGTTTTTCTAAGCAGGCAGTTCTGGGGCTATCTCCACCCTGGAGGACCCATAATGCTGGCACAATGAAGGCTGAGATCCCAGCACCCGGCTCTGCCATCCTTCCTGATGCAGTTAACGGGGACAAACAAAGAACAGGTGTTCTCTTGAAAGACCCTCCCCTTGAAAAACAGAAACTGCAGTCCTACTTCATCACCCGCTGCCATCCACCAAATCTAATCTGCATCTCCTTGTTAAACAAAGGGCCTTATGTATTTTCTAAAGGTAGAACAGTCTCTCCCACCTCACTTTAGTGACTGGGTCTCCATCGTGCTACATGAATGCAGGCAATCCCCTTCCATTGTCTGTGAAGCTGTATCCGCTTCCCTGCCAATACTGTGCCAAGCTAAACCAAGCTAAACCAGGACCATCCAGATTCCACTTTGCTTTGGTAATTAATGTGATGCAAACTTTAAGGGTAAGCATTGGAAGACGTCCATTCTAGCATTTGCAGAATCTCCTTTTGCTTTACTCACCCTGTTTGTTCCCTCACCTTGCTTTGATACTGAGGGTAGTGATTCATTGGAGCCCCGCCTAAAGCTCTTGAAATTCCCCTCTTTAAGTGTCCAGCCATTACTTGCGCTTCCAGCCCTTGAGTTAACCAGCTGTCCTACCTTAAGCTGTGGTCCAGCAGTAGCCTAGCACCTGAAAGACGTTTCACCAGATCGTAGGTCCTATCATAAGTACCAAATGTAGCACTATATTGCATGCAAATAATGTTGTTTCTTTCTACAGTTTTGCATCTTAAGAGTGCATACTAACTCAAATGTATTCTTTGTTCCTAAAAGTCTGCTTGAAAATGTTGACCTTGACTTAAAACATCTGACAGTTGCCTTTGCTTTTTTATTTAAATGACCTTTTCCTATAGTTTTCCATTCTTTACACTCTCCCATGCCTCCTCTCTTTGAGCACAGCCTACTCTGAGTCATGTATGTTTGTCTTATCCTCCATGTAGGAAATTGGGATACTGGTTGAGGTAGGTGAAACCCTCCTCAGACAGCAACCACAATTCTCATCAGGGTGTAACACAAGCAAAGCCCAAATTAAACTGTGCTTAACCCTCTGGAAGCTTGACAAACAAGCAGTTGGGCTTAACTTGGAGGCAATGTGTAAAGTATTTATGCAGCACTTGAACAGTAATTAAATGACAAAACAATACCAGAAAAATCCCATGCCAATTTACAAAAATAGAGTAAAACTGAATACATTATTTCGCACCAAAATGACAACCATCCAATTAGTAGGAGAGGGATGTAAATTATAAAAGTTTTTGTTGAATTAAAGCGCTAAGAACCAAAAAACACCAACCATGGTTATCTGGTTGTTGTAGACCGGGTCCAAGTTACACATTCAGGCCGACCGCGATGGAGCGTGGGCCAGATGAAAAGCATCTCTTGGCCTCGGCATTGAGATGCGAAGGCCTTCGGTCAAGCTGTGCGAGGTGGCATCAAGGAACAGTCAACTGGAACATTCAATGCAAGTTCCAGCGTTACGTTGTGTAGTGCAGCAGTGCTGCAAGGTCCTGCAACATCATTGAGAAAGACGGTGGAGCTTGCAGAGACTTGCACTGCAATGCATCAGCGCAGGGGACTAGATGCGTGGAGCTTGGCTGGTGTTTGTGTTGAGGAAGCCACCGGGACATGTGAGGACTTGCGCTGGAAAGCATCGGTGGTAAAAGCGAGCTGCGTCTCGCTGGATTGGAGTCAATGGTGGCACGTGTCCAGGTGCGTCGAGTTGGATGAAGTCTGTTATGTCCCTGTGGCTTGAGCAGGGGTCCAGCCAACTGGACCTTGGAGATTACTTGGAATCCTGGGTCTACATAGGTAGGCTGGATTTCAGCAGGGCAGACTTCATAGCTGGGCAGTTATTTTTTTCTGTCAGAGTCCACAGGTCAAGGAGTGATATGAACAGTTGGGTCTGAGAGTCCACTACTTATACCTGATGCCCACTTTGAAATGGGAGAAGCTACTAGAGTCCTCCCCCTACACAGCTGTCTGGAATTTCCTGCTTCCCTGTCCTGGCCCCAGCTTTTCTGAGGGCACAAGAGACTAGTGATAACTCTTTGTGAATGTGCTGATGCCTCCTATCAATTCAGCGATGGCCCATCCTACCAAGAACTATTCCCCCTTTGTCTCACTGGTGGTGGGGGGGGGTGGGTTTGGGGGGGATGCACAAATATGAACTTCCCCCTCATGTAACACAGGGTACATACTGCAAGCACCAAATGATTAGGACAAGAAATTGCCAACTTCCTAAATGTGGCATTTTTACAATGGTGACTTAAAATCCAACTATGCCAGTAAAGAGGGTTTTAAATTGCAGTTCTTCAGAGACCAAACTCTACTTTCCACCCCTGCTCCCAATTGAAAGTTATCTTGTATTAAATGTAATAAGGTAATCCGATGTTATCCTATTGGAGCAGTAGACCTTGCAGAAGTGAAAATCAAATTTAAGAGTTTTTCACTACCAGGATATGTAAAAGTTAAAAGTACATGACCAATGTTGCAAATACACTACACCCTGCCCTATAGGCTGTGTTGGTCCACACTAGGCCTATAGGTGACATATGTATTAATAAAAAGGAAGGATTAGGCCAGGAAGAATGTTTATTTTGCCATGTCAAAATGGCAGTTTAAAACTACATTCACCTACTGCAATGGCAGGCCAGATATATGTTTAAAGGGCTACTTAAGAGGTTGACAGAATGAGTGCTGCAGGTCCACTAGTAGTATCTAATTTAGAGGCTCTGGGTTTGTGTAGTGCCACTTTATTAGGGACTAAAAAGTGAATTAAATGTGCCAATTGGGTGTAAGCCAATTTCACCATGTTTAAAGGAGCGAGCACAAGCACTTTGGCACTAGTTAGCAGTGTTTAAGTGCACATAGTGCTAAAAACCAAACAGGAGGGTTAATGAAAAAAGTTTGGGGATGACCCTGCAGAGAGGGCCAAGTCCAACACTATTATTATACTCCTGCAACCTACCCACACCTCATGTCAGCGATCATAGTTGTCCTCCTTTGGAAGTCATACCCTGCAACCTAGCACTACCTAATCTCTTCTAAAGGCATCGACTGATCCCGCCAACCTTCTGCATGCCCTCCCGTATCCCCCCAGACTAATGAGCACACCTAACCCTCCCTAATTTAATGCACCATAATGATGGAGTAAATATGCAGAATAGTCTTCTTGAGAGCACCAGACTAATCCCAATAACCACTGGAATAACCAATAACAGTGGATTCGGCCATGTCCTGTTGACTGGTGCAAAGGGCTTCAATGCTGCAATTGCAATATAATGTACAGTGGTGCTGCAACAGTTCTTTTACTCTAGTGAGAATTTGCCCTTCCAAGCATGTATCTGTCTACCTCTGATAGGCAAGCGTGATGCAACCTACTAGCCATCTGGAAATAGTGGCCTTGACTACTGACTGCCCTTGACAAAATTGCCTGAAAGCCATAAAGACATCCATGTAAATGTCTTTGATATGTCGTAGCACAACGTGCTTTTGATATCCAGTGCTCATAATGCCTTACACTTAGCTGATCTGAGTAACATGGGTAAGGATACAGTCTGGTTGAGGTGAAACTCGGGCACTGACTTTTGAATGAGGTTTATGTGCTTCCAATGCAACCACTTCTTGAACGGGTGTTTGGTAGTGGACAAATGAATCCCCATCTGCTGGCCGATGTGATGGCTATCAGGAAGACTCCGCCAGTCTCTGCTTCAGCCCATGCGTCAGTGGGACCTTCTGCAATGGATAAAATAATTCTACTCTCCATCACACCTCATTACCATGGTGCCAGAAACCTGAGGTGAAGGCAGATAACTTGCCATTTCCCCATGTCACAAAGAGGTTTATCCTTGTTTCACAGCAAATGACAATCAGGTCATCCATCACCATCTGGTCCAGCTTAGACTCCTGTGACTCAAATCTTGACATGCTGAAGATATTTGCTCTGCCGTTTTTGATGCAAGTGAGGTGTCTTGCTGTCAAGCCACTCTTCACTGTGAAAACCAATATCCATTGTTTCTGAGCTTCTCAGCCTAAGGTAAACTAGCAGGTATCACCATCCTTTTCAATATAGAACATAGTTGTAATTTTGTCTGTCAAAACAGGCTGCATTTTCCCAGTAACTTGCACTTATAACCCAGCAGGCATCGCAATGCAACAAGAGATGCATGGTCACAAGTTGCAGAAGTGGATTTCAGTAGAGGAAGTGGTGTTTAAAGGAACTCATGGAACAAGTTTGAGTCCACCACTCCTCTTAGGGCAGTCCGCCATGACCAGTCTAATGCTGCTTCCCTGTAGCTATTACGATGGTTAGAGGGTTGGGCATGTTTATAGAAGCACTAGGAGACTTGGAACAAGGTCACCAAAGAAAAGCTCATCACATCCCTCAGCAAAACCCCGTCTGACTTCTGCGGACGCTAATACCACAGCACGCAATCTTCACCGATGGATCTCCAACTACACCAACACACTTACTCCCCTCATGAAACCACCAGGCAAGCCACACTCCAAAATAGCCTGCTGGTTCTCTCCCACCCTTCATGAGAACAGACGCACCTGTAGATGGCTCGAAAAGCGATGGAGGAACAGCAAGACCCCGGAAGAATACTCAGCCTTAAAAACTGCTGTCACCACCTCATTAGAACAACAAAGAAAGCAGCCCTACAAGAAAGGATCAATGCCAACACACTCAAAAGCAAAACACTGTTCATTGTGGTCAAGGAATTTTTCAAACCCAGCACAGAAACAGCAGACCTCCTGCCCACCCAAGACCTCTGCAACAACCTCAGCACCTTCTTCCACCACCAGAAGATCTATGACAGCTTTAACAGCCCAAGACCCTCTCACCCCACTCACAACCACCGCACCCAACAACACCGGATCCCAGCAGACCCTGCTAAGCTGGACTTCCCTCACGGCTGACGACACCCTCAAGATCCTGAAGAGCATCCACTCCAAAGCACCCTCGGACTCCTGGCCGCACCACATTTTCAACACAGCCGGCACCTCCATCACCCCTGAACTCTGCTGCACCATCAACTACTCCATCAACTCCACCTCATTCCCGGAGGACTGGAAACACTCAGAGATCAACCCCTTGCTGAAGGAACCCTCTGCTGACCCGAAGGACCTCAAGAACTTCAGACCCATCTCTCTGCTCCCCTTCCCAGCCAAGGTCATCAAGAAGGCCATCAACTCCCAACTCTCCAAGTTCATCGAAGCGTACCACATCCTGGACCTCTCCCTATCTGTCTTCTGAAGCAACCACAGTACAGAGACCGCACTTCTCTCCGCCAAAGACGACATCCGGACCCTAATCAACCGAAGCAAAACTGCTGCCCTCATCCTTCTGGACCTCTTGGCCGCCTTTGACACGTCTCCTACCGCACCCTATGCACAAGACTCCACAACACTTACCGGCTGAACACAGAGTCGGACTACCCTGTTCCACTCTGGACCCACAGATATCAGCTGTGGAGTGCCACAGATACCCTCCCTGAGTGGCACCCTCTTCAACATCTACATGGCCCCGCTCTCAGCCATCATTCGGAACCACAGACACCCAGGTGATCTTCTCCCTCACCAACGAACCTACAGTTGCCAAGAACTTCCACAACAGGATGAAGGTCGTTGCCACGTGGATGAAGGAGAGCTGCCTCAGATAAACTCAAAGAAGACTGAAGTCCTCATCCTGGGCTTCACCCCCTCCACCTGGGATGACCCCTGGTGGCCCGCGGATCTGGGATCCCCCCACACCCACAGACCATGCACGAAATCTCAGCATCATCTTGGACTCCTCGCTCACCATGAACTGTCAGATCAACGCTGTCTCATCATACTGCTTCCACATGCTGTGCCTGTTCCGAAAGATCTTCAAGTGGATCCTCACTGATTCCAGAAAGAGTCACCCACGCACTCATCAGCAGCAGGCTTGACTATGGAAACATATTCTACGCCGGCATCACCTAGAAACTCCTGAAGAAACTTCAGAACACCTCTGCCAGACTCATCCTCAATATCTCGTGCCACAGCCACACTTACAGAGCCCTACATGACGCAGGGCCTGCATACCTCAACCACCACCTCGCATTCCACGCACCCACCAGAGACCTCCGACTGTCCAACTGGCCTTGGCTGCCGTCCGAAGTATTTGCAAGACCACAACCGGGGGAAGATCCTTATTCCACCTCACAGGAAAGACCGGGAACACCCTGCCTCTCCACCTCAGGCAATCACCGTCACTGCGCCAATTCAGGAAGGACCTCAAGACTTGCTTCTTCGACTGAACCACAGTGCCTTCGATAGATCAGCTGTCCCCCTTTACCCCTTCCACAGCAACTGGAGACCCCTAAGGGTGAGTAGTTGCCCTTTACAAGTTGATTGATTGATTGACTGTGAAATATGTATCAAGCTGAGCACCGATGACCGACATTGGTGGTAGTGGGTCTTGGAGACACAGATGCAGTAGGGAGTACAGGCACACCCCTTTAGAGTGGGGCACCTATTCTGTGACCCTCCTAGTCTATGACTGGCTATAGCTGCAGCACTATACAGGAAGGAAGAGGCGAAAAGGGGCTGTGCTCCTGAATTGTAATACAATACTTATGAAGTGGAGGTAGGCCAGTTCAAAAGAATGAAGATACACTCAAGGGATGAGCACAAAGGACTGCTCTAGTCTGCATAGTAAGTCTTTTGAGTGATCAACCCATGAATCTGTGTCTGTATGTACATGCAATGTAAAAGATATTTTTGAAGTATATTTCTCATGGCAATTTATTCAAAGGGGAGACCCGTTTGTAGCTGCTACAGGAGTTCAAATAAGTGTTTAATACCAAAGGAAGAAACTCTGTCCTATTCACTCCAGCACATTGTATGCATTTTCTGAGGATGTGTGCAATGGACGAATTGTGTCTGTCAGCCCCTCTTTGAGAGGTCCATGGGCCTTTCACTCCTAATGTCTATGAGCCGGGCCTATTAAGAACTCTAGCAACTGGGTCAAATACCCCTTGAGCACTTGATTCTCAGCAGTAGCGGGAATCGGGCAGTGCAAGGCTTCTCAGGGCATGAGGTAGGTGTACGGTGAAAACAGGCTCACAACTCAAAATACATCCAGCAACCCCAATAGATGATTGTCCTTTCCAAAACTTTCTTTTTTCAAAAGAAGTATTACTCGTTTGACACAAAGTACCAACAGTACATCACAAACTATATACACAGTCTTCTAAAGGTGGGCACGGGTACAGTCTTTTTAAAATGGGGACAATAGTGTTACATGGGTCAGATCTAGATTCTAATCTCCCCTTCTAAGGATAGTTGTTATTCACCATTCACAGGTAACAACATCCAATCTAGGCCCCATTATTGAGTGCATGTCTTAGAAGTTCTGTGATTGCTTTGTGAAAGTCACTGTGTTCCTACACCAAAGCGTTTCGCTTAGAGCAAGTTCCCCCAGGGCCAGATGGCCCAGTAATGAGTAGTATCCGCTTCAGTTGGAGAGACAATTCTGAGTCCCTGGACATGCTCCTGTGCCGCGGCAGTGATCAGAAGTCTGGACTCGGTGGATGAAATGGCAGATGTTCACAGCGCTCCTCCGGTACTGTGGCAGCACACTCTCACGGTCCAGGGCAAGGTCTTGGGTGCTCCAAACTCAAGGAGTTAAATCATTGCACTTTACTCTGCAGGTCATGACCAGCTGCTTCAGGACCTGCAGAGAAAAGAGCAATGATTTAACTCCCCTGCAACTTCTCTGCAGTACATTGGTTCAGGGTGAGGACCATTTCAGTGCACCACTGCCCCCCCCATAACAGCATACCTGGGGTGACAGCCCATTTCCTGCTACAGCGCTCTCGAGCACCAAGCACATTTCTCAACATGGAGCTGCACCAGAGCATCTCCTGCACACGACCAGGCAGCACATTCGATGCAATGTTCTGATGCACCCAAATCACACGCTGTGCTCCCGATATCCACTTGGCAGCTTGCCCACAGGATCCCACTCCCTCTAGGTGCCCTCCTGCTCCTCACATAGTCCTCTGGTCTTGGGTCATGAAGAAGCTGGTGCTCCAGCCGAACGTTCTTGATTTTCCTGGGTTGTGTCCCCTCACCCAGCATGGGGGAATGGCAGACCCTTAGTGCCTACTCCTGGTCACAAGTAGCAGAAGTTGTGCTGAGTTTTCCCAAGCTGATATACAGCTTTAGTTTGACAAATTGGGCATCTCAAACATCCCTTTATAAAATCCTTTCCATACACAAATGTGAGTTAGTGTCTCTGAAGTTTGTGTTGTGGGTATTGCCCATTTTGACTTACTCCAGAGAGCAGTCTATCGCAGCAGGAGTGTCTCCAATTTTGATAGCCCCAACACAGGCCATAGGAGTGACAAGAGGATCACACCTGGATGTCATCCTTAGTGCCATGTTTATCAAAGGTTTAGAAAAGGCCCTAGCCCTTCTCTTTATGAGTCCCTCATCAACCCCACCTCCTTCCTGGGATGTGCCCATAACCCTTTGGCCAGTGACCTTTCTTTAGAATTAAAGAGTCCCTTTTGAGGTGTCTGGCTCTTCCTTCACTAAGAGTTCCGCCCAGCTCTCAGGAATACAGCAATCCACAAATATGTCTGGGGCACCTACACATGTTCCTCGAGAAAGTCCTGGGTTCCCAGTAAGAGCCATGCAGGACTGCATGCACTGTACCCCTTGCAGGCATGCATGCATCCTTGACGCTGCATGCAAACATGCATGTCCCCTTTCACATACTGCACCTCTCTCAGGTGTACATACATACCATTGTGGCATGCTGTAGCAATCACTCGCTGTTTCCATGTACTGTAGTGCACTGGACCACATACATAACCAGCGGCAGTTTCTTCATGAGGGCGAATGGGTGTCCCCCTCCCCCCTTGCCTGCTGCAGTGGCGCTAAATGTGAAAACTGAAATTATTCCATTTTATTTTTCACGTTTAGCGCGCAGCAGCCACCAGCCGGGATACAAGGGGCATGTCCTTCGCTGCTGTTGATTTACAGGATGGAGGACTGGAGGAACAAGATGGACCCTCCAAAGTATGCATGTCAGTTTGGCTGGCTCTCTTGAGCTGGCCAAAGTGACATGCACACTTTGCAGCTCTCCACTCAGCGATCTTAGACTGCTGGGTGTAAACCAAGCACAGGCCTTAAAGGCCTGAAGGAGCGTCAAGCCAGGGCGCTCCATTCAATCCTGGTCTGGCTCTCATGCTGGAGAGTAGCACCAGGACTAGTTATTGGAAATTCCTGGAGGCAGGAGCCCACGGAGCCGACAGAGAAAGGACCGAGGAGGATTTCGGACATGCTGCAGGCAAGGTAATGTTATGTTCCATATAGGTACCCTAATATAGGCCTGGGTAATATCATACACCTTCACCTACATTACCTCCCTACACTACACAATAACAAGCCTTTTAGGATTAAACCTTTACCTAGTTCTAGTCTTGGGCTCAGAAGGAGGGTTTTCCCTGAACAATAGTATTCTATAACTTCATCAATAGACTCGCATAGTTTGAATGAATATTCATAAGGGTTCTTGGAAACCAGGCAGGGGCTCCACCGCCTGCATAATATCTACGTACAAGGTTCATCCCATACACCATCCTCAATTCCAACAATGGCTAATACAAGAAACCAGGGCAAAGGAGCCCTAGATACTTTCTGTATGAATACAGCACATCTTGCTGGTGTTGGCTAGAGGGAACCGAGAACTCCAGGCCGACACACTGACCAGAGACGCCAAGGCTCCAGCATGCAGACGCTCCAGCTGACAGTGGTCCAACACATCACTTGCGGGATGTCCACCTCGAGACCAGGATGGGGTCCCACACTCTCTCACTTCAGGTAATGGGGTTAGACTAAAATGTAGAGGGATTCTTGGCTTTACACCTACTCACATGCTAGGTACACTTAGGTACATCTAGATAGGCATCGTAGGAGTACGCGCTTTCTTTTTATCATGTATTTTATATCCATGTATGTGTTCATGACTATTGCAAAATGGTAGAACTGTACTATGCTTTTATATTCACTCTACTGCTGATCATATATTTGCCACTGTCTAACGGTTGTTGCAGCACATCTATTTTATACTAGAAGAACAACTGTGCAATAAACTCTTATTGTAACACGCCCAACTGTTTCTTCACTGTAACTCTCTGAGACCGAATCAGTGAGGACGAGTGACTGAGCGAAAGGTAGTACATTATTTCCACGATCCTGGGGATCAGGGTTGTCATGTTCTAAGGTTGCCAGCAACTATTCTCTCCCCGAAAAGAGGAGATTCTAGTGGCCCTGTGAGCTAGCTAATGCAAACTGGCTAACATTCTTGGTGGAGGTGCTCGGAATTAGTCTGCCACCAAACCCACAGTTTGTTATCCGAACGTGCAGATTCTATAACTACACGACAGCAAGTGACTTTATTATTTTTAATTATTTGCCCCTTGCCTGCATGCATGCACGCACCCACCACTTAGTTGCCCACCCACCCAGTGCACATACATGCCAGCCGCCCCTGTGCAAAACGACATGGTGCACTCAACTGGGCACATGCTGTCTCCATGAACTGCGAAAAAGCAACACTGGGTGTGGGCTTCCCACAGCAAGGCCAAGCCTCTTTATCACTACCAAACAAAACACCTGCCAGTACTGTGATTACTATTTAATTTCAATAACGTTCGTTGGTTAGAACTGTTCTAAAAATCCTTCGTTAAAATAAAAGTGATTAAATCTATGAAATTCATTTTTCACCCCGCACTCAGTTTAATTCTTTGCGCGCAGGTTATTGAAATTAATTCTTTGCGCGCAGGTTATTGAAATTAAATAGTAATCACAGTACTGGCAGGTGTTTTGTTTGGCAGTCTCCATGAACTGCAGCACACTAGCTCCTGTACATACCGGCGAGGTGCCCTCAAACGGGCACTCACTGGCTCCATGGAACGTAGCATACACTGGCTCATTTACATACTGTTGTAGTACACTCAGACGGGTACTTGCTGTCTCACCACATCGATCCTAATGCAGACCAAGGCTTCGCTGAGCACACAACTGGGAAATTTCCTACGAGTGGCTCCGCAGACTCCAACGACATTGTGCAGATGAGTAGGACTGACCTTATTACCTGATCTCTCTCTCTCTCTCTCTCGCTCTATGAAAATGGTATGCTGCCACCACTGCACTCGGGCTACTCGACTTCTGTAGAGAGTGATAGCCCTCCACCATTATGAGGGTAGCACTTATTGCACCTTTCTTTTTTTTTTTTCTTTTTTTTTGGGTATTTTATTGGGTTTTTTGCAAACAAATCAGATTATCTCATTGTACAGCATAGAATTCAAAACATGAAAACAAAATCAGGTTCTCCAATAGAAAGATCAAGAATGTAAAGAAAAGAGTAAAAAGGGGAATATAAACTTTGACAATATTACATCACAAACTTTATCAATTCGTTTCCCCTTGAATCCATTGTTGTATCGGAGCCCACATTTTCATCCCTAGTTGTTTCCTTTTTCGTCCTTTTGTTGCATAGATAGCAAGTTCATAATTAAATTTGGTTAGTAAGCGAGCCCTCCACATAGAAAAAGAAGGTGGTTCAGGACTAATCCACTCCTGGGTGATACATGCACGAAATTCAGACATCATAATGAAAATCAAAGACAGTTGTTCTCTTTCTATGGAGTCTGATGATAATCCAAATAAGATCAACTCAGGGGTGAGAATTATTGTTCTCTCTAATATGATCTGAATAAATTTCTGAATTTCTGATAGTATATCAGATAACTTAGTACAGGAAAAAGACATATGTGTTGCGTCTGCTCCTATCAGAGTACAGCGATTACAACATATACCAACAGTAACCCCCCATTTCATAACTTTAGTGGGTGTATAATAAAGATCGAACATAACCATGTAATGTTGAGTTCGTGAACGCCCGGAGAATAAAATGGAATTGGCTAGCTCAATTGATTCTTTAAGCAAAACATCATTTACTCCTAATTTCACAACCCATTTCTGTTGAATCACAGATAAATCATCTGGCAGATAAGTCATAAGTAAATTATAAAAGTAGCCAATTTTTCTTTTAGAATAGAGACTGCCTATCAATAAAATCTTTTGAAGGCCTCGTCGATCATTAGAAGATAGCAAGTTTAAAAAACTATAAAGCTGTAAATATTTAAAATAATCATGGGTTGTGAGTTTAAATTTAAGTTGAAGTTCAGAAAAAGTAGTTATACGATTCTCTAACCATAAATCACCCAAGTGGGAAATACCATTATTTTTCCATCTATTCATCACAGGGTCTCTGAATATAGGGGGGAAACAGTGTGGTGAGTTTAGAGGAGTATATTGCAACAGTTTTGGAGTCCCAACCAGTCTCCTTATAATTGTCCATGTTTTATATGCAGCAGTTATGATCTTAAATTTAGTTTTTTTGTAATAGCTTGGTTCTATTATTTTTTTTAAATAGCCTCGAGCTTCAGTGCCTAATGTAAATTCGGATATCGATGGAGTATGTGCTGGTGAGAGCGGGGATTTATAACCTACAATTAAAGGGGATATATATTGTAATACTGCTGCTAGAACATAGAATAGAAAGTGTGGGATAGCCCATCCTCCTCTAGACTTTGGTAGAATCATTTTTTTATAAGCTCTGCGAATGCCCTTGTATCCCCATAAGAATCTCCCTGACATTTTTTCTAATTGTTTGAAAAAGTCTAACGGAAATTCGAGTGGCAATGTTCTAAATAAATATAAGAATTTTGGTAGGATTAGCATTTTTAAGAAGTTATTCCTACCGTGTAATGATAAATGTAGATGATCAATTCGTTCCAGAGTGGAGTTAGCTTTTTTCAAGATTGGAATATAATTAAGTTTGGGAATATTAGAAATTGGGGTGGTTAGTTTGATTCCCAGAAAGGTTGCTTCGGAAACTATGTTAATTCGGGGCAGGGGATTTTGACCAACAAAAAGTGTTTGTGTTTTGGATAGATTTAGTTTATATCCTGAAAAGGAACCAAAAGTTGCTGCCAATTCTTCAATTTTGAAAAAAGCTTTTTCAATATTTTTGGTTACTACCACCACGTCGTCTGCATATGCGAGAGCTCTGTATCTAGCAAAAGCCAACCCCACCGGGATTATATCCTCTTCCTGGTTTAATTGATTAAGGAAAATATCGATATATATGGCGAAGAGAAGTGGAGAGGATGGGCATCCTTGACACGTTCCTCGTTGAATAGGAAATGAAGCAGATTTATTAGCCCCCATTTTAACACATTATATTGGATTTTGATACAGACCCTTCAAAGCTGTTATTATACCTGGACCAAATCCCTTCATATAAAGTAAATCCGAAAGATAAGGCCAGGCCACCCTATCGAATGCCTTTTCGGCATCCAACAGGGTGATCCCGATTGATGTATTAGTGCCTTCTGCCCAGTCCATCAAGGCAATGATTCTACGAATATGACCTGCTGTGTCTCTATTTGGAATGAACCCTTGCTCCCATCGGGACACAATTGTAGATATTCTTTTTGATAGTCGAGAGGCAAGTATTTTATAATATACCTTACTATCAGTGTTTATTAATGATATTGGTCTATATGATGCAGGGTTTAGAGGATCCTTATCCTTTTTAAGAAATGTCATAATTACAGATTAGGCCCAAGAGGCTGGTGGTACACCTCTCTGTACCTCGCAAAAGGTAGTGAGCATATCTTGTTTTATATTATTCCTAAATATCTTATAAAATTCAGCGGGATGCCATTGGGTCCCATAGCCTTCACTATTGCTAGTGACAATATGCTTTTTCAATAACCTCCCATGTAATTTCTGATTCTAAAACTAGCTTTTGATCACTGGAAAGAGATGGTAAAAGATTTGACCTACCGAAATTCATAAAGAGGTCTGATGAATAAGATACATTGTTATATTGATATAGTTTAAGATAAAACTGACGAAAAACTTCCAAAATTGATTCAGGTTTATTATGTATCTGCCCTGTTCCATCCTGTATTGAGTTTATGGTGTTAAAAACTTCTTTCTGTCTAGTTCTCTTAGCAAGGATTTTTCCTGAATTTTCACCCATTTCATAAATCTGAGATCAAAAAGCTGCCATCTGTTCCGCCAGTTTAGACGCGAAGGTTTCATATAACCGTGCTTTATAAATAGCTAGATTAGTTTCGATGTCGGTTGTTGGCTGTGTTGGGGCAATTGCTGTTGCTAATTTCTTCTCCCAGTCCAGAACATTTTTGTAGCTAAGATCTACTTTTTGTCGGCTAATTTTTTGTTTCTTAATAACGTACGATAGTGATTCTCCACGTATCCCTGCTTTGAATGCGTCCCAGACATTCTGAACAGAAGCCGTTCCCCTATTAATATCAAAAAATTCTTTTATCCATTTTGCCATTATCTCTAAGTAATCAGAATCAACTAACAGTTTACGATCGAATGTCCAGGTTCTGACTTGGGATGTAGAGACCATATTAGTTTTAACTTCAATCAATATTGGGTTATGATCCAAGATTATACGTGGATATGTCTCAAATCTAGTATCATCAAGTAATGCCATTTTAATAAAAAAGTAATCTAAGCGCACAAACTTTCTGTGTGGTGTGGAAAAGAATGTAAACCCGGGTGCTAAAGGATTTTTTTCATAAGCTACATCAGATAGGCCATAATCCATTATCATGGAGCGGAGTGCTTCATACGATTTTTTTTTACCACCTTGGTAGGATACATTATCACGTATATTCAAATTGGGTTCTATATAAAGATTTAAATCTCCGCATAGTATTAGAGAGGGTGACCAATCGGCTAATTCTAAATTTAAAAAGTTCCGGATACCTGGATCATCTACGTTTGGAGCATATACTGAACAAATAGTCCATAATGTATTATTAATTCTAATCTCAGTAATTGCCCATCTACCATATTGATCCGCCTTACTTCGAATAGAATTTCCTAAGCCTCTCCTAATTAAAATTGCCACTCCTTTTCTAGTTGTCCCTTGACGTGTACATACCACTAAATTCAAGCCCAAATCCTTATACATCTGTCTATCATTCCAAGTAATGTGTGATTCTTGTATACACATGATATCAATCTTCATAGTCCAGATAATTTGTGCGGCAATCCCCCTTTTTTTTATTATTTAACCCACAAATATTCCAAGAGCATATTCGTAATTTCTCCATCTAATCAGTTATTATCTTCATAGCATGCATATCTTTCAAAATAATTATCAGTATACAAGAGATCCAGTTGAGAATCATATAAATCTCTTCACTCAAACAATGGTTACTATGCATCAAATTATACTGTTTGCTGAGAGAACAAAAGAAAAGAAAAAAGATAAACAAAGTAGTCAAAGTAGTACATTTTCAGAATTTGTTTGCACCCCCCCTTCCAAGCCCAGCCCTCCCCGAGCTCAACCCGAGCCAACCCACCCCCCCCAACAGCCCCACCCAAATGGGGCAAAGGGACTTTCCAGTCCCTAACGTTGATGACATGATAAGCGCTGAGTGGCTCACGTCGCATGGCTCTCTTCTACAGTTATTTGTTCCTTATCTAGATCCAGTACACAATTAAATAAAATGATAGTACCTCATCAATCAAGTAAAGATACTGGTGAACTAGTGAAAAGAGAGCACGATAGAAAAACAAAAGCTTTTTCTAATAATACTAGGAGCTCCATGCTCTAAGGTTAAGAACCATGGAACATTTTAGACACAAGAACCGCTACAATAGTCACATAGAGAGTAGGCATATCAAAACGAAGCTAATAACTCTTTGGCTGTCTCCTCCGAAGTTAGAAAATAAGAGCGCTCTTTGTGAATTATTTTGAGTTTAGCAGGATTCAAAAGAAAAGCTTGGGCACCCTTAGCTTGGAATAAAGGTATAAGCTGGCGTAACTGCCAGCGCAGCTGAACAGTGACATGGCAGTAGTCTGGGCGCACAAAAAATTCCAAGCCTTTTCCCTTGCGCTTCCTATTAGGCCTAGCTAGATCATAGAGGGCCTCCCTATCCCAAAAATGATTTAAAGAAATCAAAATCGCTTGCGGTTTAAGAGTTAAGTCTTGTCGAGCATTTTTTTGGAATGGGAATCCAGGGGCCCTCTGTATTTCAATCTCCCATCTCCAGTGGCTTAGTTCTGGGAAGGCCTCTGTGAATAATTCCGTTACAAATTGTCGAGGATTTGTCCCCTCATTTTCTTCTGGTACACCTAAAATTCGGAGATTATTCCGGCTTGACCTGTTTTCCAAATCCACGAGCTTCCAGTTAATCTCTTCCTTTAATCCTTCCATTGCCAATATTTGAGTCTTTTGCTGAGCCATATAGTCTTCAATTACTGAGATCCTGCTTTCTGTCTCTGTTACTCTCGCAATAGTTTCATTAGATGCCTTCACCACTTTTCTTAAATTGTTTTGTAGTTTTCGTACTGCTCCCTGTGTATGTAGATTTTCTCCTCTTGTTTCTTCTCTATGATGGAGCATAACCTGATATAGAACATCTAATGTAATCACAGGAGTCTCCGACCCCTCTGAAACAGCTTTAGACGTTCCGGGTAGAGTTGATGTAGAGGGAGAGGGGTACCCATTACCACCTTGCATAGTGATATTTGAATTTTCCTCATCCCCCACTCCGGCCTATTTAGAGATTCTTCGGCGTCCGAATCCTCCGCATTACTAACATAGTCTTGCCCGGGGTCAGAAAAAGATTTTTCAGAATCATTCAGGTCTCTGTCTCTGTCTCGCTCTGCACCATCAGAATCTAAGGCATTGAATAGACATTACCAGCAGAGTCGATAGACTCTGTATCTTCCACTGGAATCAATGACGCTGAGAGTTCTGGCATCCCATGTATTTTATCAGAGATTGAATTTATTTCAGCAATTGGGTCTGTTAAGACAGTAGTTAAGCCGTTATCAGAGCATGTAACTGTCTGTAGGTGTTTATCCTGCATACTACTTTGATTATTTACATTTTTTGAGACTACTGGAGCTACAGGAGTCTTTTTAGTAAACATCCCCGGAATCTTGGGAATAGCACCAAACCTACATCCCCCAGAATTCAGCGTATTTGTAGTCTCTGAAGCTGGAACATTAGGTATAGCAGGAGCTGTAGCAGGAGATATAGGGGGGACTGGAGGGATATTTTCAACCACATCAGCATGAGTATTTACCGAATTCACTGTTTTAAGAGTACTCACATTTTCAGCTGAAATTCCCTTAGTATGACCTGAGTCTTGTACTGCGGCGGTGACTGCACTTGTCTTCGTTTTTTGTGGTCTAGGTGCTTTCCCAGTAGTCAGGTTTTTTGGAGCCATTACAGCTACAGCCGCAGTTAAGCAATTCCCTTTTTGTACTTGATGTCCAAACTGAAGCAAGTCCTGTTGTTCTACCTGCATTCGAGTATACCGAGTATACTGCTCTGACTGCTCCGTGTGCTTCTGTTGCTCTCGGCAATCCGACTGTGAAGCCAGTTGATTTGCGTCAGGTGTGTTCAGCGGAGGTGAAGGCAGAATCGGCTGTAGCCACGCCGAACGAAGCGACCGCTGATAACTCTTCCTAAGATCAAGCCGCATGCCAGTCACTCTCCAACCCCCATAAGTTTTTTAAACAAAGCAAAAGTTTTCCTCTTCAGCCCCTTTTTGCATGAATTAGCACGGTTCAACGCCTAGATGATGAAATCGTAAAGAAGAATAGAGCCGGACGCGAGCCCCGTCTCAGTGCTGTTCACTCGGACGCTGACGCGTCCGCCATCTTGCCCCGACCTACAAACTACAAAAGCTTCATTTTCAGTGTTTAGATCATCCAATGTTTTGAAATGACTCTGCTAGTGAATGGATGTCCTACGTGGGTTTTTATACTTTCGGGCAAACCAAATCTCAAGAAAATATGATTTATCATCAAGGTGACCATGGTTTCAACATTACATTATTGGCCCTAAATATCATAGTTCATAAAAAGATTACTGAGGGCGAGCATATATGCATTCTGGACTTTGTATATGTTAGCCCCTTTTCTTGAGTAGGCCCTGTTCTTCCATGGCACTCTATGAATGGGAGAACTAGGATGAAATAGGGCACATTCTAAGTCACATATTCCAATGCCCTTCATTTTGTGAATATGCCACTCTAAATAATTCAAATTAATTTCTAGCTCCTCAATGTCCTGCCATGATTGCCAAGTAAGTATGATCCAGCATGACCCGTCTGCCTGAAGGGACTACCCACTGGACCAATTAAGGTTGAGGCTTCAGCGCCAACAATGCACCCTGTATCTGGAATTAATCTATAATTTTTAGCAGAAGAACCCTGAACTCTTTTTTTGCCTTGAATCTTTAAAGGGTCAATCGTTAGGTCTCAGTGCATTTTATAAATCAGTAAAATATTGAAAGGTGAGTTCATTTTCTGTGCAGAGATCGAATCTACTCATGGTGCAACGAAGGCGCGATGGTGCAGTTGATAACATGTTTGTAATTGCTTTCGATTAGTTCACTGCAGCTGTTTAAAGTTCTGATAAAATGTAATCTGATTCAAAGACCACCTCACCCCTATACGTAATGGTTGGTGAGCTGATCTGCTATCAGTACCTGCTTCCGAAAGACTGGTTATTGTGTTTTTTTCCTCCAGAATACACTGTACATTAAATCAATGGTGAGTAATGGGATTTATTATTTGTGATGAAATATTGGTTCAAAAATTCATCGCTAATTGTTATCCAGGATGTAGCACCCCTTTCATATAAAAATGTTTCAATAATCAGGCAAAAGAAGTAGACATCTACTATTTATAGGCAAATATTTGGTTAAACATAGTTTCCCATACTTTTATTTAAATATTCTATTATATAGGAAAAGCAGCCCTGAGGGTGGAAGGTTGAGTATAATGGACACTGAGATGGAACAGACATATTTAGGTAGGTTATATCGATTATTCTGGAATGAGAGTGGTCATCACCGCGGAGCGGAGACGGAACAGTTGAGAGATTATTGACACCCGGGTTTGGTGGGTGGGGGTGGAACAGTTGGGGAGGGAATGGGTAGGTACGGGATATGTCCTGGCAGTAACAGAGGACCCGGATATTGTGTATGTAACTGCATGTGGACGACCTGGTTAATGCGATTGGGCCTGTTTTTTTTACAGACTGGGAGTAAATTGGAAAAACGTGATGTAGTAAATGCTCAATACTTAACAATGTATGCTTATGCCCTGAATATACATTCACAAATAAAGTTTTGGAAAAAAAATATATAGGAGAAGCAGCAGAATGGAGTGTGTAGAGCTAGAAAACGACAACAAGATATTTGTTCAATACAACATAGAATGTCACAATTAATCAAGTTGCCTTAAAGAGGAAAGGGTATCATAGCACTATAGAAGTGGGAGTATAACAAAAATACATAAATATAAGTTGAAACAGTGGCATCATAGAATCACAGTTAGTCACAATTTGCTGAGATTGCAGCAAGGTGCTGTGGAAAGTGAGCCCATAATTCTAACGATGCCCAGGCTGCTGGCGCAAACCGCCTCTCAGTTCCCATTCTGAATAATTATCAAAATAAAGAGACGGGCGCTGGGAGCAGGAATCAAGAACAGAGTTTATTACTCATGAGGAGAGCATGTCATTTCGGACACGAAACACAGTGTCTTTCGGGAGGTGCTCTAACAAGTGAGCGTGAGACTCCGGCTTTTATACATTTGCAGAACGTTTGATGACACAATCAGGTCAATGTGTCGCAAAAAGGAAACATTCCTATAATCCTCGTGATGATCCTATTCCACATACATTCACAATGGGGACCCTTGACCTGCTGATAAGAGGGGAGGGCAATCATGCAGCTGAGTGTGTCGTAGGATGTGTGCGCCTGATCATGGCCCAGGGGGTGGGGTGGCTAGGCATACAATAAGGGCAGTAAATGGTATCTCCTGGCTTAGGCGATGGCCTCGGACATGTGTGGTCAGCCGGACTCGGGGGAAGGGGTCATCAAAGGAGTGGTATTCATGCCTGCGTGGACAATCGAGCGCGTAGGGAGGGCTCGTCAATAGAGGGGCATTCATGGAAGGGAAGGAGGTGCTGGTCAGGCGCGGCCGTGACTCGCAAGGACAGGGCTTTGCGAAAGAAGAGGGTCTATGACTTGTTCATGTGAGGAGAAGGAGGGGGTCAGGGTGCGTGCAGGGCCAGAGTCGCGCAGTGAGAGGGAGAGAGAGAGAGAGAGATCTTATGACCTGTACATGGGAGAACAGGGGCAGTCAGATACAATTGGGGGGGCTATGTCAGCCGAGGCGAAGGATGCTTCTTCGAGAGGGAAATGGGGAAGGCCTGGGTCAAGCAGGAGGGTTACCTTTCACATCAGGGTCGCGCAAAGGGAGCGGGTTTCATGGCCTATACATGAGAGAGGGGGTGCAAGATACGCGCAGGAGGGAAGTTGGGGAGTCTAATGGGTAAAAAGGGCCATGGTGCCTAGAATGGCCGTACATATGCACAGGGGTACGGGTTCTTACTGACAGGGTGATACGGTCAATAATTTACAGTATCCATGGTGCTCACAAGGAGAGGAGTGGGAGAAGAGGTGAAATGAATGCTGTCTATGTACATCGAATTTATCAGATTTCACAGTCGCCCCTTTTTACATAGCAGCAGTCATTTTTTACAGCTGATGACATTACGGGCAGGCAAGCATCGATGACGAATTAGCACTTTGTCGATACTAACATGTGGCGTACAATCATAGACAGTTAAGGTGAAGGGAAGAATGCAGTACATACGAAATTACATTTTCGGTGTGTTCCTAACAGTTAAACGCATTACATAGCACAAGGCTTTCTGACTTAAAAAAAAACGTGACCAATGGACAGTTTTGACCAGGCAGTTGAGAGCGGAATTCAGTTCGATACACAGTATTTCTTCGTCACAGTGTCTTTTTATCAGCGAGCCATCACTGGTAGGCTCTAATCCGGGTACTTTCGGTGGCGCTGTTGAGCACCGGCGATGGAGCTACGGGTCCAGCTCGGTTCCATCCTCACGCGTTGCAGGGTGCGGTCAGTCCTCTGCTGTTAGACCACAGTCCTGTTCCCTAAACAGTCCGTTTGGTGGCGCCTTATGCTCGGCACCTATAGTTCTATGGCAACACCCGATTCCCATATGAATGCAGTTCTTTCCTTTGGCAAAAAGTCACGTGGGAAGGTGGGTGAATGTTGTTCAAACAGTCAACGGGAGAAAGAGTGAGCGGAGTTGGGTCAGAGTTCCTGGGACACACAAAAGGGACCAAGGGAGCAAAGGATAACAAGCAGGCAGGCCCATCAATCGGGCCCAAAGAAGGGGGACGGAGACTCCAGGCACACGTGGGTTAGCAGACGGAGGGCTTCAGGGCAGCCCGTCATTTTTCATTTTCCACGTTGAAAGTGCTGTCTCGTCCGTATCTTGTTGCTCTGCAGCTCCACCTTCGGTCGAGGTCACACGTGTCCCAAGATCTGTAGCCAGGCTGTACGTCACTTCCGACCCATCTCCTTCGGTGATCGTGCATCTTTGAATGAGTACAAGACAGTGTTTTAGAGAAATGGCAGAAGAAGATATCTACGCATGTGAATTCCTCCCTCAATTTTTCGCATTTGAGTTCTTATGGTCATTGGTCACAGTCAGAGGTCTATTACCAAGCAGCGCATGTGTCAGCATTCCTACTGAGTTTATGGCAGGTATATTCATTGTCCTATTTATAACATATGCGAGGATAAATGACTTTTCCATCAACTGTGCGTTACATTGCATTCAATATTACAGAGCATTTCCCTTCAGGACTTGGCTAACATTTTCAGACAGGGCGGGGATGCTATCGTCGAGTGTCGGGCAAAACAAGATATCCTCAAGGGTCAGCAGCTACCCATGGTCATTATGTTTATACCGGGGACAACGGAAGCGGTTCTATCAAAAAGTGGGGCGGGGATGCTTCAGGCGCTTGCGCTTGGGTGCAAAGGGGTGGGGCAATCTGGGTATTGGGTGTCAATCTAGATGTTGGCGTTCGTCCCTGAAGAACAGACATAGGATGCCATTGACATACAGTTCCCCTAGGAATGGCCTGATTTGGGGGACGTTAGTCGTCTTACCTGTCCTTTCCTTTTTAGCCAATTCAAGTTCATTCATTTTGCAGAAAGGAGAGGCAGTAACATGGCAAGATACAGTCATTTTAGTTTCGGTCAATTTCGCTGAACACCTTCGCGTTCAAATATGTATCAAATCGGAGTGGTGCCGGTGGGGCACAATTTTACCAAAAAGATGGACAGAAAATAGGGAGGCTCTCAAAGAGAGTGAGAGTCGTCCGCAGTCTAAACGAGCCATTCAGTACACGTATGACATGTAAGGAGAGAGAGAGAAAGAAGGGTGGAGAGAGAGACGTGTACGAAAATAGGTCATTTAGTGCGTTCACAACACGGAACAGCAAAGGTCGGGTAGCATGCAGATATAGACAGAGGGGAGACATATATTCGTACGTTACACACACACAAACTCAGACAGGGAAGACGGCACATGTATTACACATAGACAAGACATTTACAACAAGACGGGAAATAATTGTTAGTCCACAACATCTTCTTTTTATATATATATCCTACATATCTTTACTATCCTATTTATCTACGTGCTTAGCTCTTTCTGCCTTTCCCCCCTTTTTCTTCTCGTTTGTCACGCCTGTGAGCGTTCCCAATTACCAATACTCACACCTCCGTTGGCTGATCGGAAATTAACCTGGTCATGCTAGTTACCCATGGTTGGATCTTAAACCATTTTTCTGTTCCCTCCTGTGGTGGGAAGTTCTCCAGGCTGAGGCAACGGCAAGTATTGATCGGGAAAACAGTCGGACAGCTTGGCTATATCTGCAAGAGTGTGAGAAAGGGAGTAGTGCATTTTGAACATCGGCGACATTTCTAACTTCCTAGACGGGTGGCGCCGTGGCAACCCTTATACGTACAATTTTTCTCTTTGTCCCTTCCCTACCTAGTCAAAAACGTCCAGTCATTTCATCTAACGCGTCTTTTCTAGTCAATTTTATTTTTGTCACTCAGTACCTGTCCAGTCTCTATGTCAGTCCATCCTCTCAGTCGCTATGTCCTAAGGAAGAACCGTCATGTTAAGTCTACGTCTTTTCTTTTAAGAACCTATCGTTATAACGACTTCACACATATTCCCTCTTTTCCTTTTTCGTCGGTGGTCTGATCGTCGCTCTTCCACACTTCAGCCGACGTTCCGACGTGACCTGCAGAAGGGAGGGGAAAGAAGGGGTGGGGGTGGCAGCATTCAAAGTACATCAGCATGTAGTAGCCCGAAAATGTTTTTACTTACCACATACTCGACCCATTTTCACGTACCGCCTTTCTTTACCATCTCGGCGTTTAAGCCCAGATTTGACCAGAGAGGTCAGACAGATAATCGTTGACGATCTGTGCGACATGAGCTATTTGGTCGTAACCTCCTTTGATCGGGTACAAGGGTGGCGGTCAGGTGGCATTTCTGTGGTGTCGTTTCAGGGCTTCTAAAGCACCTTTCCGGCTGCTTGTCACACATAGTGTGGCTGCTAAATATCGGGTCCTTTTTAACCTTTAGCCTTCATCATACTTTCTCGTTGCTCATAGTAGTAATTCATTCAAAACTCATTAATGCAATCCGCTACAATGATGCTTTCGTTTCCAAAATACCTTTAATAAAGAGTGTTGACACATAAATACAGGCCTACAACCCGGTGGGCTAGCCACGGAGCAGATTGGAACTGTGCATGGGAAGAACGAAGCTAGTGGCAGTTCATTGTATAAAGTGCGGTAGTGCAATAAAATCATATTAAACTCTCCTACAGAGCAAGCATGATGCATGTCAGTAATTCATCTTAAATACGTTCATAAATACATCGTCCAATGATCATTCATTTATACCAATTCATTTCCCAACTCATAAACAGTACCCACCCTTAAGTCAATTCATTGTTCAAGCACATACTCAATATCCTTCATATTTACTTTCATTATCCAAACGTTATATATATCTCGGTGCAAAAAGCTTGCGCGATCAGGGTGCAACAAAGTTCATTAAAAACGTCACATTTTGCGTCGGCGCCATTTTGGGTGGGGTCAGGCGAGTTCTAGCATAGTCAGAGTGTCTCTAGTCTCGCAAGGTTGGCCCAGAACTTTCCATTGGCAGTTCAGAAAGTCTCGTGCAATGTGGTTAACAGTCTAACAATATGGACCATGAGTCAAAGAGTGGGAAGGGCGGCAACAGTTTTCCTACCGGGTCATTCTGGTGTTCCTCCGGAACTGAACAAGCTTGTGCCGTGGCGGTATCTTAGCCATTTCCGATCCGAGTCTGGTGCCGGCAGGAGCAGCACCGCTGTCGTGGTTCCCAGCAAAGGGGACGGGGGCACCCATGCAGGGGGTCGGGGGCCCCCCGGCTCTTATAGAATCTTCAAGGTCGAGGAGAGGCGATATGGAGCGTGTGCCCGTCCTGGGCGGAGGACCTCTTTTTGATGTTGACCCTTAAGCGAAGAGTGTTGGGGTGCCGCTGGAAGCCTCCACCTGGAGGGAGGTGGGGGAGGGTCGTTCGCGACACCTCCCCCTTCCAGCGACCCTGCGCCGTTCCCCGGCTCCATAGTTTTCGACACCGGCCATGCCAGCCATTGATGATGGGGGGGGGGGGGGTGGTCGGCGGCTGAGGCAAGACAGCCCCCTCTCTCCCCGCGGCCTGCAGGGCGGCAGAAGGGAGAAGACGGAGAGATCCTTGTCATCCTTTTTGGACCGCCTGCCCAACATCGTCTCCTTCTGACCGTGGGCAGGCGAGTCCCTTGTGCCTCCAGGCCTCGCCTCCCGGATGGGCGTAACCGTGGACCTGTTGCACTTCGGGAGCTTCCGGAATGGGGGTAGGTACCTATTGAGTTGTTTCTATTTCATGTGACCGTTATTTGGGCGGGGCGGGCAATGAGGCAGACATGTTGGGAACAGGAACAGGCAGTGAAGCCTAGCTACCTCGTGGCTATGTTCTGATATCGAATCTTTTCGCCATTTTGCATTTCTTATTACGAACTACTTCTAATGTTTCTTATTTTTGGTGAAGTCAAAAGCTCATCAGGGGGTTACTGACTTAGCCTGATTTCTTTTTATTTTTCTTTCTCTTCCTTAGCGTGTTTCGAGCTAAAAGCTTTCTGTTAGTAGGGAACGGTGATCACTTCATATTTTTTATGTGTCCTTTTCACTAGGGGGGTACATCTGGACGGACCTAGACGAGTCCCCTCCAATAAATGGTCCGGGGTGGAACGAGATTATCGATCAAAAGGGGAACATATATTCCTTCATTAGGGTATCATCCTGGACAGACCGAGCGATGTACTTCCACTTACTAGGGTAGCCTCCTGGACGGACCAGTCGGTCTATTTCTACTAAATGGCCCATGAGTAGAGAGCATATGTCCTCCATAAGAGTAGTCTCCTGGGCGGACCATGCGAGCTACCCCACAATAACCAACCAGTGGGGAGTGGGTAGGACTGACGAATTCACAAAGGGGCATAACCTACCCTTTTCTACTTGCAAAGACTAGACAGAGTGTTTCTATTTTACGTTGTTTGCAAATAGAAAATACCTCAAACGAAACAATTCCTGGAACAACAATGTCCAGGCAACCAACCAATCAGTGGGGAGAAAAACAGGCATGACGGATTACAACGGGGACAAATGTCTGCATTACCTGCCCTTCGCTATCCATAAAGGGAACAGAATATTCCTATTCATCTCTGTTTGTGGACAGGGAAGATCTCAAAGAGCAACAATCGATTATTAATCGACTTCAAACAATTCAGTGGGGAGAAAAGTAGGCATGACGGATTACAACGGGGACAAAAGTCTGCATTACCTACCCTTCTCTATCTGCAAAGAGGGACGACGTTCCTATTCGCCGCTGTTTGCAAACAGAGAATGTCTCGTTCTCACAAGAGAACCAATATGTCAAGTAGCCCTCAAAGCTAAATGAACCAATACCAACCAATACAATATCAGTATACAAATACCGATTTCAATACAAACAATCAATCAATCAGGTGGACAGGGCCACCCTACCAATCAGGTGTAAAAACACCCTACTTAATCTTACCCGGACCGGACCATACGGACAGTTCTTCGACTCCTTCCTCCAGCGCCCGATCGTTCTCTTACTCCATGTAGCATTCCTGTGGGTTTCCAGTCAGGACAATAGGTCACTCAAGAGAGGTCCGTTCAGAATTGGTGAAGTTCTGTCGATCGGCAGCCGGGCTAGGGCCCTCTCAAGGCAGGCATACCCCGATCATTTTAGACGTTCACTTTTTCGTCTGGATCTCTCTTACCGAACCCCATGTCACTGATGGACCCCGCGTTGGGACGCCAATTGTGGAAAGTGAGCCCATAATTCTAACGATGCCCAGGCTGCTGGCGCAAACCGCCTCTCAGTTCCCATTCTGAATAATTATCAAAATAAAGAGACGGGCGCTGGGAGCAGGAATCAAGAACAGAGTTTATTACTCATGAGGAGAGCATGTCATTTCGGACACGAAACACAGTGTCTTTCGGGAGGTGCTCTAACAAGTGAGCGTGAGACTCCGGCTTTTATACATTTGCAGAACGTTTGATGACACAATCAGGTCAATGTGTCGCAAAAAGGAAACATTCCTATAATCCTCGTGATGATCCTATTCCACATACATTCACAATGGGGACCCTTGACCTGCTGATAAGAGGGGAGGGCAATCATGCAGCTGAGTGTGTCGTAGGATGTGTGCGCCTGATCATGGCCCAGGGGGTGGGGTGGCTAGGCATACAATAAGGGCAGTAAATGGTATCTCCTGGCTTAGGCGATGGCCTCGGACATGTGTGGTCAGCCGGACTCGGGGGAAGGGGTCATCAAAGGAGTGGTATTCATGCCTGCGTGGACAATCGAGCGCGTAGGGAGGGCTCGTCAATAGAGGGGCATTCATGGAAGGGAAGGAGGTGCTGGTCAGGCGCGGCCGTGACTCGCAAGGACAGGGCTTTGCGAAAGAAGAGGGTCTATGACTTGTTCATGTGAGGAGAAGGAGGGGGTCAGGGTGCGTGCAGGGCCAGAGTCGCGCAGTGAGAGGGAGAGAGAGAGAGAGAGATCTTATGACCTGTACATGGGAGAACAGGGGCAGTCAGATACAATTGGGGGGGCTATGTCAGCCGAGGCGAAGGATGCTTCTTCGAGAGGGAAATGGGGAAGGCCTGGGTCAAGCAGGAGGGTTACCTTTCACATCAGGGTCGCGCAAAGGGAGCGGGTTTCATGGCCTATACATGAGAGAGGGGGTGCAAGATACGCGCAGGAGGGAAGTTGGGGAGTCTAATGGGTAAAAAGGGCCATGGTGCCTAGAATGGCCGTACATATGCACAGGGGTACGGGTTCTTACTGACAGGGTGATACGGTCAATAATTTACAGTATCCATGGTGCTCACAAGGAGAGGAGTGGGAGAAGAGGTGAAATGAATGCTGTCTATGTACATCGAATTTATCAGATTTCACAGTGCTACCACTGGCTATTTCTGTTTTCTGTGATGCGTGCAAACCACCAGCTGAGGTGGGAGAGAACCATCTGAGCATTCCATTCCAAGTATTAGAGAAAGCACGGCATGAACCCTGTTGGGATGGTAAAGTCACCTGCATGATACTCAGGTGTTTCCCCCTGTCCAGAGTGCAAAACTGCATGTATATCTGGTATCCTGACTTTCACTTTGGCTCTAGTATCATGCTAATCTAGCGTGTGCGCAAAGGCCTACGCCTGTCCCTCACTCTCAAGGTCCATGATCTATCCTGTGACCTGGAGGGGCTCACCAAGTGTGGCCTCATAAGTGAGCAGAGGACGACTGTACTTGTCCTGGGTATAGCAAATAAAGTGGTCCTGACCGAATACTGTATCCCACACATATGCTAATGGCTCTACAGTTAATAAAGCTAATGACTTAAATCTGAGTGACTTTAAAGAGACTGTCATACCCTAAAAATGTCCAAGGAAAGCTCTGTACTGGAAGAAAGATCACCACCAATTTCACTCATCCCCTTCAGCAGGTATACGTACCTGGCAGCAGCGCGACCACTCCTGCCACAGCGACCAATCCACTGAAAAGTGTACCCTACAAGATGGGCCATCAACCCCCACATATAGGCCCGTCTACAACAGGTACTTTGGTGGGCACCCAGCTGTCTGTCCCATTTTCTTGGCCAGCTCCCACAGTCCCTTATTATGCACCCTCCTCTGACCAAGACATGCTTATAATAGAGCCCGCCTGCCCTGATCTCTGTCTCTGTGTGAACCAATACCCATCTCTAGGCTAAAATGAATCTACTTCCGCACACTTCCTAACTGCATCATAAAAGTGGCTTTCATCCGCATCTCTTCTTCACCAAAAATATTTAAATCGTGCACATGGCCTCCTGGTAGGTAGGCCACGTAAATCATGGTTTGTAGATAGCTCTGTCCCTGTCTTTGATGCGGTGCATCCCCAGAGTTACAAATGAGCAAGGAAACACCTTGTTCGTGGTACAGAACTAACAGGCAGTGTGGGTCCACAAAGACTTTACCTTCGAGTTTGTGGTAGCCTGATGTATACAAGCCCAAACAGCTTTCTAGTCGCCATGATGAGGATCTACCAAACATCATCAAACATTGGGATGCACCGCTCTTTCCAGAAGGAATACCTCCTGAAACTAGCACTATTCTCGTGGACATCTTCCCCAAAAGACAACTGACTGTATTTTCATCTCTGAGCCGGAACATGGTGTTCTGTGCTGCCCCCTGCTAGTGGTTCTGTAAGGTAGCTACCGCTTTGCACCTACATTCATTGCGAGATACATGGTAGGGGCTACCACAAGTTCATAAAGAATGATGAAAATGCTTCAATGTGACACATCAATGAATATCCAATTAAAATTAGAGCTCTGCGTATTCCAAGAACCCATGAATCTCGAAGTCTTGAAAAGTAACCCATGTGCATCTCTGAAACATTCTCTTTTAATTAATTGAATCAAAAATCTACCAGTACGCCTCTTGTTGTTTCTACTTCTCTCTCATTTCTGTACGTGTCATTTACATTTTTTCAATTTATTGAAAGAGGAAGAGGAAAAAAGACTCGTTTTGAAACTCAAAGCATATAAAACTTTGGATGGGCACCTGTATAGTACAAGTCATCACAATGTTTCTCCCGAACCTCACAAGAATGACCCCCCCCCCCCCCCCCCCCCCCCCAGAGGGTGGTGTCCACAACCCATTCAAAAAGGCAACAATTACATTTTTACCAAAGACACCATTGAGAGACCTAAATATACTGGCCAATTTAACGTTGCATCTAAAACCCGCAGCAACCTATCAAAATCCTAGAAGCTGCGAGGACAAGCAATTTTACAATTATGTGAAATAAAAGAAACTTCTCCATAGGCCTGTCAGACGTTTTTGCTGTGCCTGGGTCAGAAACGTCACCCTGGGTCCACTATACGCTTCGTTATTACAAATATTAGTAAAACATGTCCTTCACGCTGAGAACAATCACGGCTGGTAAGGCATTGGGCACAGTCTAGCGCTATGGATATTTAAGCTAACTCACAATTAATAAAGACAGCAGGCATGTTTTCAATTAAACACTTATAAATCGGTTTTACTGCAGGAGCGCTTGGCCCTGAAAAACCATCGGTGTCAAACCACCCTGTGACTTCCTTATGCCTTTTAACAACCCTTTTTAAAAATTTGAGTACCGACCATCGAGAGAAAATAAAACCAAATTGGCTAACATCAGAGAGGAAATGCTCCTCAGCAGTTTGTTCTTTTAAGATTGAAAAAGCTTTATTGAAAATTAACAAAATATATAAGAAACCAACAATACAGAATAAATATAACCACTAGAGATATAACAGAAGAATTGGTTAACAAAAATTAAAAATCAAAGCTATTTTATAGGAAATGAAGGGGAGAAAAGGGGGGATAGAGAGAAGGGTAAAATGAGAGGAAAACATTTTATACATTGGTGACGTAGGGTAGTGAATATTACAAAGGAATGTGAAAGAATATCTAATTAATTAATTCTATACAATACGCCAACAAGGATTATAAAATAGAAGAACAGAGAAAACATACATTCAAGAAGGTTTAAAATTTTCAGAATGTAAATGAGACTTATCTGTTAAGACTAGTTGATCTAAATAATTGGAGCGAGGCAACCAAAAAAGATCTCTTAATTCTTGGCTTGCAGAAGGAGGCAAAAGCAGTGTCAAGTCGATGAAATTGGCAAAGGCTATTCCACTAATGTAGTATAGATAATTTTGTGAGTGTTTTCAAGGTGAGAGAAATATGTTGGAAAGCTAAAGCAAGCATAAGATCGTAAAGGCCATGACAAGAGGAAGGGATATCTATAGAGTCAGAGAGACTTCCAGAAAATTGAAGAGGAATAGAGTAGGGGATGGAAATATGAAACAGATGAGAGACATAGGACCAGACTTCCCCCCAAAAGGTAGAAACTGAAGGGCAAAGAAAGAGAAGGTGCATGAAGCTAGCGTTAGAAGAACCACAGGTCCAACAACTAGAAACAGAAGAAAGAGAAAAGCGTGCAATAGATACAGGTGTGAGATAAAGTCTATGATAAAGTAAAAAAAGAGATTGAGTAAGTGAGGCAGAACGGGATATTTTTAAAGACCGGGACCACAGTTTGTCCCAAAAGACTACATTCCATTCACATCCCAGATCAGATTCCCAAGAGAATTCCAATTTGGATTTTACACGGTCTGGATTAGGGACTGAGAAGTAGTTATAAATAAGGGAAGCTTTAGGCAGAAAGAGGAGTATTTGAATACGAGAATTTTGAGTAATAGGAGGAGACAAAGAGGGAAGGGAATAATACGCATCAAGAATAACTGTCATTAGATTAGTGCATTTCTGTAAAAGAAGATCGAGGGCAGTGAAATAAAGACTGAAAATGGGAAAATGAGCATGGAGACAATCCGTTAAAAAGAAGTTTGACCCAAATGATACCCTTGGACCTCCAAGTTTTCCAAATAATGGGTCTGTTATTAATAAGAATAAGAGAGTTGTGCCAAATTGGAGTTTCCAAAAAGGATTCTCTAGAGATGGGATCAGGATGTATTAAATGTTTCAAAAGGGAACAAGTATGCTTAAATAAAGGAAGAGTGGTATGGGAGTTTTAGCAGAGAAGTCAATAACGTCCTTTAAAGAGAGGGTAGTGATAATATTTGTTCAATATATAGCCAAAGAGGAGTAAAGGGAGAGGGGTCAGGGAGTAGCCATTTTGATGCCCCTCCCCCTCCTCTAACTACTTATGATAGTTCCTCTAACGCGCAGCGACCGCGCCCAATCCGCGCCGAAGGTGCGCCAAAGGTAAGCCCGTCTACGCCCGTCCGCGCCTGGACCGCGCCCAGCGCCATACCCCCTGGCCCCCGTCCCTCCCAGCCCCCTCGCATTACCTACGATGCCGCTACCCTCCTAGCCCTTAATCCCGGTCGCGCCCCCAACTGCGTCCAAGCCGCTCCTGGACGCACCCATGGACCGTTCTCCTGCTTCTCCTGCAAATTTAGCGGCACCGACAACATCTCCGCTACGACCACACCACTGACTCCCGACCCCAACCACCTACAATGCATCCTTCTCAACACCCGCTCGGTCCACAGGCACGCCATTGACCTTTGGAACCTACTAGACACCATCTCTCCTGACGTCGCCTTCCTAACGGAAACATGGATGAACGCTTCCTCCGCCCCTGACATCGCCATCGCTATCCCTGACGACTATAAGATCACACGCAAGGACCGCACCGACCATACAGGAGGAGGAATCGCTATCGTCCATAAGAAATCCATCCGCATCTCCACCAGCTCCGACGCCAACCTCGCTAACTCCGAACACCTTCACTTCCAGATCCACATCGACCCCAAGACAACTCTTAGAGGCACCCTCCTCTACAGACCTCCAGGACCCCGCGCAAAATTCAGTGAAGACATCACGGACTTCATCACCCCACACGCGCTCCCCTCCAAAGATTACATCCTTCTGGGAGACCTCAACTTCCACCTTGAAAAGATCAACGACCGCAACTCCGCCACCCTCTTAGACAACCTCGCCAACCTCGGACTTAAACAACTGGTCACTTCCCCCACCCACATCGCAGGTCACACACTCGACCCCATCTTCACCTCCAGCAACCATGTCTCCTTCAGCCACACTACGGATCTCCTCTGGACTGACCACAGCTGCGTTCACTTCACCTACAACAAGCCGAAACCCATCATCCACCTCCAACCAACTCTACAAAGAAACTGGAACAAAATCACCACGGATCAGATCTCCACATCGCTCCTTCGAACCTCCCCAGCCCTCTCTTCTAACGCCAACGAAGCCGCCTCCAACCTCACCCTTTGGTTATCCAACACCGCCGACACCTTAGCACCACTGAAAAAACGTCAACACAAACTTGGCAACAAGAAGGCCTCATGGTTCAACGATGATCTCAAGAAGTCCAAGAAGCTGTGCCGCTCCCTTGAAAAGGCCTGGAAAAAAGACCCATCCACCAGCAACAAGGACGCCTTCAAAAGCGCCACCCGTACTCACCACCAACTGATCCGAAAAGCCAAGAAAACAGCATTCAAGGATCGACTTGACAACAACGCCCACAACAGCAAGGAACTTTTCAACATCGTCAAGGAATTTTCCAACCCCTCGGCCAACTCCAACGACATCACCCCCTCTCAAACCCTCTGCGACTCCCTAGCCTCTTTTTTCCACAACAAGATTGCTGACATCCACAACAGCTTTGACAACCAACCCGGAAGCCAACCCACCCTACCATCTGCTGACCATCTACCCCCCGTAAATACCCTTAACGCCTGGAACCCAATCTCCACTGAGGACACCATCCGCCTGATGAACTCCATCCACTCTGGATCCCCCACAGACCCATGCCCTCACCACATCTTCAACAAAGCAGACTCCGTCATAGCTCCGCACCTCCGAGACGTCATCAACTGCTCCTTCAACTCCGCTACCTTCCCAGAAGACTGGAAACACGCTGAACTCACCGCCCTTCTGAAAAAACCCACAGCAGACCCCACCGAACTCAAAAACTACCGCCCCATCTCGCTTCTTCCATTCCCGGCCAAAGTCATCGAGAAAGCCGTCAACAACCAGCTCGCCGCCTTCCTCGAAGCCAACAAATCACTCGACCCCTCACAATCTGGCTTCCGAGCCAAACACAGCACTGAGACCGCCCTCATCGCAGCAACAGACGACATTCGAACTCTACTGGACAATGGAGACACAGTCGCCCTCATCCTCCTCGACCTCTCTGCAGCCTTCGACACAGTCTGCCACAGCACCCTTTTACAACGCCTCAGAAACATCGGAATCCAAGGAAAAGCACTGGAATGGATCACCTCGTTCCTCACCGGAAGAACCCAGAGAGTCCGCCTCCCACCATTCAAGTCCGAGGCCTCTGAAATCATCTGCGGCGTACCTCAAGGATCCTCACTCAGTCCCACCCTCTTCAACGTATACATGAGCCCCCTCGCGGCCATCGCCCGCCAACACAACCTCAACATCATCTCTTACGCGGATGACACTCAACTGATCCTTTCTCTCACCAAGGACCCCAGCACCGCCAAAACTAACCTACACGAAGGAATGAAAGAAGTCGCCGAATGGATGAAACAAAGCCGTCTGAAACTGAACTCAGACAAAACAGAAGTCCTCATCTTAGGTACATCCCCCTCTGCATGGGACGACTCCTGGTGGCCGGAAGCCCTCGGAAAAGCACCCATCCCGACAGACCACGCACGGAACCTTGGCGTCATCCTGGATTCTTCACTCTCAATGAACAGACAAGTAAGCGCCGTATCCTCTTCCTGCTTCAACATTCTTCGCATGCTCAGAAAAACATTTCGCTGGATCCCCTCCGAAACAAGGAAAACAGTCACCCACGCTCTAGTCACGAGCCGACTGGACTACGGAAACACCCTCTACGCAGGTACCACCGCTAAACTCCAGAAGAAACTACAACGAATCCAAAACGCCTCAGCCAGGCTCATATTAGACATCCCACGCAATGAACACATCTCTGGTCACCTTAAAGACCTCCACTGGCTACCCGTCAATAAGAGGATCACTTTCCGACTGCTTACCCACGCACACAAATCACTCTACGACATCGGACCAGATTGCCTCAATTCTCGAATGTCCTTCTACACCCCCTCCCGCCAACTTCGCTCTTCCAGCCAAGCCTTCGCCACTGTACCTCGCATCAACAAGACCACCATGGGAGGCAGATCCTTTTCTTACCTGGCTGCCAAAACATGGAACTCACTCCCCGCTTACCTTCGCCTCACCCAGAATCACCTAGCGTTCAGAAAGCAGCTTAAAACGTGGATATTTGACAAATAATCCTCCTCCCCTTCCTAAGCGCCTTGAAACCCTCTGGGTATGTAGTGCGCTATACAAATTCTATGACTTGACTTGACTTGACTTGAAGAGAAAACGACCTATAGTAGAGATGAAAGTCAGGAAAGTTCACACCTCCATTAGATTTTGGCCTACGAAGAGAAGATAAAGAGATCCTGGCCCTTTTATCCTTCAAAAGAAATTTAGAAAGATACGAGTCGATCCGCTGAAACAAAAAGCAGGAATATGAACAGGAAGCATGGATAGTGTATAAATCAAAATAGGGGTAATCATCATTTTGATTGAGTCTAGCGGACCCCACAATGATAGAAAAAGGGGATTCCAAGAGGAAAAAATTTATCAATTCTGGATAAGACTGCAGACATGTTTAACTTAATAGAGGAGGCAATGGAGTTGGAAAACCACAGACCTAAATATTTAATTTTTGAATTATTCCAAGCAAAACCAGTGGCAGAAAAATCATAGGGGAAACAACATTTTGTGAGGGGTAGAATTTCTGTTTTGTCTGAATTGATTTTGTAACCGGCAACCAGGGAGAAAGAAGCACATTCATGTAATAAAGGAGGAATAGAAGTTTCGGGTGCAGAAATAAAAAGTAAAATATCATCTGCGTAGGCAGAAAGTTTTAATTGATGATCCCCATAAGCAAACCCAGAAATGGAATCATTATTATGAATGGAAGAAAGAAAGGGTTCAAGAGCTAAAATAAAAAGGAGAGGGGAAAGAAGGCAGCCTTGACGAACACCATGTTGAAGAGGAAAATAAGATGAAGCACACCCATTGACTAATACTGAGGCTCTAAGGGCAGAGTACAGTAAGGAGATAAGAGAAATCAATTTGGGACCAAAACCGTGCCATTTTAATGAAGCAAATAAGAAGGACCAATCCACTCTATCAAAAGCTTTTTCTGCATCAACAGAAATGGCCGATAAGGATGTGGAAAGGGAAGGGATTTTATTTAAAACATTTAGTAAGAGACAAGAATTATCGGAAGAAAGTCTACCTTGGACTAAACCACACTGCTCCTTACCAATTAAATGGGGCATTAGAGGGTCTAGGCGCAAAGCAAGTGATTTGGCAAATAGTTTATAATCAACATTGACCAGGGAGATTGGACGATAATTCTTGCAAAACATGGGGTAATGACATTCTTTTTGTATGAGGCAAATTGTAGCTTCCTGAAAGGTACCTTCTGTCTTACCAGTAAGAAAAAATAACTGGAAGAGATTTAAGAGTTTAGGGAGTAGTAATCTGGAGAAGTGTAGAAAGAATTAGACGAGAAACCATCTGCGCCGGGAGTCTTCCCTTTGGTCAAGGTATTTAAGGCAGTAGATGCATCAGTAAGGGATAGATCTATTTCGAGATCAGAAAGATTAAGATGAGAGTTGGAAGGAGTCAGAAGTTTATTTAAATAGTCCTGGATAAGAGTAGAAGAAGGGTGGATTCAGGAGTGTAAAGATCTTTATAAAAGAGTTTGAATTCATTGAGAAGGTCTTGATCTTTATGCAAGAGGTAACCATTAGAAGAGTAGATAGAGTCAATTAAAGTATGGTCTTTGTGTGTTTTTAGATACTTTGCCATGAGCTTACCCACTTTATTTCGGCCACCGTAGTAGTGAGCGCTACTACAGAGGAATATTGAGGACGCATTATCAGTAGTAGTTTTATTAAAAGACAATTTAGCGCGTATCAACTCTGGAGAGATCAAATCCATCGAAGAGGTATAAAATTAATGTTCTAATAATTTAATATTTGCCGAGGCAGTCTTTCGTTATTGAAGGAAACGTTTCTTCTTCTTGGAAACAAAATCTATGATGGATCCTCTCGCAGTTGCTTTAAAAAAGTCCCATAGGATATGGGGCATAGAATCGGGGTCATTATTAAGGTAAAAAAATTCAGATGCAAAAGAGTGAAAGGAGGAGGAGAAAAGAGGATCTAGAAGAAGAGAGTTAAATCACCATCTGGAAGACATGGGATGTGGTGGGAGCAAATCAATATAAATTACTATTGGAGCATGGTCTGAGATAACTATAGGCTCAATAGAGGAAGATAATAGGTTTTGAGACAAAGATTGAGAGCAAAAGATATCATCAATGCAAGAGAGGGAGCAGTGAGGAGGAGAAAAAAAAGAAAGTCAAGAGTATCTGGATGGGAAAGTCTCCAGGAATCTACAAGGTGTGCTTGAGAAAGAGTGTTAAGAAAATGTTTGTGAGTCTTATGAGGAACAAAACTTGTGACTGGCAGTCAAGGAATGGATCTACGACTTGGTTGCAGTCGCCTCCTAAAATGAAGAGATCTTCTCTAAATTGAATACATTTCTGCATAATCAATGGCCAAAAAGAACAATCAGGGTGTGTAGGCCAATAAACAATAAAAACAGTTAAAGAAACATTATTAATTAACAACTTCGCTAATAACCATCGACAGTCTTTGTCAATTTCTTGCGAAATAACTTTACTATTCAATTTTTTGTGGCATAAGATTAGAACACCATTTTTCTTATTGACAGATGGGGAGAATAAAACTGAACCCACCCAGCCTCATTTTAATTTTAACGCTTCAATTTCTGTAAGGTGGGTTTCTTGTAAGAGAACCAAATCAGTGTTATAGGAGGCAAGATGGGAAAGGAGTCTCTGCCTTTTAATCGGATTAATGAAACCCTTCACATTCCAGGATATGAATCTGAATGTAATTCCATTAAAATTATATATAAAGCAAAATATCCAATAATGAATAAATGAGAGAAAGAACAGAAATTGATTGAGGAAAGAGAAGGGAAGGAAAGAGAAGAGGAAAAAAGAGAGCAATAGAAGAAGACAGTACATGTCAATAACTGAAACAAATTAAATTGATAAACAAAGGGAAAGATTGACAACTGTAATACATACCTTTAAAGGGGAATAAATAAAGAAAGCAGGCGGGAAGTAGCGACACAGAGAAGAAGACGACACAACCAACCAGGGAGTAAGTACCACAATGGGGAACCAAATGGAATGATCGGGAAACGAATAGAGAGAAACATCAAGGAAAACATCGGCAAAAGAGCAAGAAGAATACAATCACATGAAGAGTTAAAGATAATATATTATTAAATAGTCGCAGTCAACAACCTGTAAGAAAAAATATAAGAACAGCGAGTAACTATACATGGTAATAAATGAGAAAATCATGTTATTGGGGGCATTGAGGAGGAATGAGGACCGGATGTTTCCATAGAAGAGGAGGAATGTGAGTGGATATATTTCTTCAAGTCAGCTGGATCATCAAAGAGGAAGTATTGTTCTTGAAAGTAACCTTGAACATGCAGGGGTGGAAAAGTCTGTGATGTGCCCCAAGAGAACTCAAGGCTTGACGAAGATCAAGGAACTCTTTCCGTCGTTTAGCTGTTGCCTGTGAGACATCCTGCGAAATCTAAAGTTTAGAGCCTAGCCAAACTAGCTGCTTTTTGTGCTTGGCTGCATTTAAGACTAGTAATAGATCTGTAAACTTCTTAAATAAAAAGCTCACTCCCCTTGGCTTCGAGGGTGCAGCAGATGAAGATAAATGAGGACCTAACCTATGAGCACGTTGAATGCTGAGTGTTGTAGAAGGAGGAAGGTCCAGAAGATTTATAAGAAAGGTATTGAAGAACTGGACAGGGTCAGTCCCCTCCAGACCTTCAGGAAGGCCATGCAGGCATAAATTATTGTGTCTGTTTCTGATTTCAAGGTTCTCTGCCAACTTCTTGAGCAAAGAGACCTCCCTCTCTAAAGTAGATATTTTAGTTAAAAAAATCTGTAAGTCACCAACTTGATGCTTCACATTGGTGATACGGGATTCTATAGATGCCCATTTGGTGTCCAACAGCTGGAGACGTGAGTTAGTCTCTTTAATAAAAGGGCGCAAGGCGCAAATTTCGTCAAGAACCATAACTAAGGAAACATGAGAAGCCAATTTTGGTGGAGAGGGAGGGTCTTGCTTGAGACGTTTGACAGTACAAGCCAGGGACTGCATTTTGGTAGAAGGTACAGATGAACCTGAAGATTTTGAATAACCAGAGTGTGCCATTTCAGAAACACCACTAAGCGCAGAGTGCAAATGAGAGGGATTCAAAACAGGGGTGCGGGCCGGGAATCTCCTGCTGGTAGTGAGTGACCTCTCACTCCTACCCATAAAATGGAAGAGCAACACACTTCAGAAATACACAGGAGAAATTGCCAGCCACAAACGCAGCAACTGAGATAACTGAGCAGTACAGAATATTGAAAGTAGTGAAGCACTGAGGCACTGTTTAAAATAGGAAAAAATACAATTGCACTTAGGAGGTCAGGTACCTCGTAAATATATCAAAAATTAAAGCCAAGGGCTTGAATATAAGGCACATGAAGGAGAGCATTATAGCTGAGGTATAGTCATAGGTTAAGGTAAAATTCAGGAATTGGCGCTGAATGCAGCATAAGCATGAAAGTATACTCCCGGTCACACAAAGGAGTAGTTATTCCAAAGTAGCAGGTATTATAATGGAAGACGTCATTGCTCGCGCAAAATATCTGAGAGGGTTGAAATCTCTGCCGTAGAGAAAAAAATAAATGGTGGCCGGAGACGATTTTCCAGAAAATTATGCCATTTCAGAGACAGGAATGCTGGAGGTGCGTGAAAAAGGAAGAGAAATCTGCAGGAGCTCTTCTGACTTGATTATCTCCCCGTTTCACCAAGAAAAGATTACTGGAGCTGCGATAATTAACGTGGCATTCCCCGCTGCAGTACGGAGCTCCGGGGGTTAGGCGCCATCTTGATCTGTGCCACGCATGCTCTCTTCAGCAGTTTCTTCTGATACTGCCCGCCCTCTCAGCAGGATGTGATACAACTGACCACACAACACAAGCCAATAGGCTTTGAGAATGGGCGGGATCACAAGATGGGCACTGGATTGGATGTCTTTGTTCCTCATGGTTCCTTCTTGTCTGTGGCCAAAAGGAGCGACTGGTTCTGAAAACTCTGAGGTCCTGAAAGTGCCCTGTGGACTGTCATAAGGTTCAGACTTCTTTCTACTACTCAACATATACGTGTGTCCCATGTCCACATGCTAGAATATCATGGGATGCTTTCCAAAGGGATGTTATTGACGCCCAAATCCTAATAAGATTGGAGCAGACCCACAAAGATGGGGGGAAAGTAGTCAATAAATACATTACAATAACCATGTAATGCAAAATAAATGCTTCCTTTCAATGCATCCAAAAATTACAGCACAGGAGGAATTCTCAATTGAACAGCTAAAGGTTCGAGGAACTCTACTATTGACAGCTACGCAGACAATAAACATAGAAGTTATGCTTAATGTCAACGTGTCATACCAAATCAACCACGTAGGCAAGGACGTCAGTATGTTGTGCTCACTGCTCTCAAGGGTTCTCCTGTTATTCTGTAAAGCCCATTGTGAGAAGCTGACAAGATCCCAACTTTTGACAGCACCACAGGGCCACTGTAATGTGAATGGTGTCAGACAAGTCTTTTATTCCACTGGGCATTTCCCCATTGGGTTGCTTCCCTTGGGGGAGGTTCTGAAAGCCCAGGGCCACTCCTGGTGCCCCTGTCACTGTCCCCAGCTCCCTGAAGTTAATTGCAGCAGGCACAGAGAGGCTTCAAGAGAAGGAAAGTGAGGGACAGGGAAGATAGAGCAAAGGCGCTCAGTGAGGGAGGAGAGCGAGAGGAGTCAAGGAGAGACAATGGATAGAAAGAGAGAAATAGCTAGGGGAGGTGAAGGAAGAGGGACTGGTTTGAGCATTTTTGACAGGGCTACTTTTGGTTCACCTGTCTGCTCCTGAATGTGACCTACCCCGGGCTTCCAAAAGAACACATTAAAAGAATGCTATGGTTGCAGAATGAGGAACCTAGACTCGTTGAATCTCTGAAAGTGTGACCATGTACAGCCAGGCTTGAGAGCTCACCATTAGCTGTCAGTGGAAGCAACAGCTGTTTACAGTTCTCTGCCCCATCCACAAACCTATTGAAGAAAAAGCTTCAAGTCCATGCAATGCATTGCCCCCGCACATGTTCAAAGATGGGTATTGCTAATCAGTTACATATTGCGTTTTACTTTAAAGATTTTCAAGAGACTGACACATGAAGGAAGAGCTCTAAAAGTGCAAGTCCAAGAGCTCTGAAACACCCTCAACCCCAATTTCTGGGCAGAACCCAGCCACTACTGCCAGAGTACTGGTCAATCTTTTAGAGATAAAACTGAACTGCATTTGTGCTTCTACGTTTACGCACTGGTGTGGTTTTAAAACTTTAGTTGTGGGAGAAATTAGCAGAATTTGATTCTGTAGAATTCTGCAGAATCACATTAAAAATTAGCCGGAATTCCACAGCAGGGTAGAGTGGGCATTCGGCGCTTACTAGCGCAAAATGCTCCCTCACATCCAAAAATGGATGCAAAGATGGAATTTGCACTAAGAAAATAGCGCATCCAAACTCCACTCGGTGCCCTTACATACTCTGTAGTGATTACTGCAGAGTATGTAAGATGGCATGTAAGGGCGGTGCCTCCAAGTGGTATGCAGTGGTTACTAAACTTTTAAAACCACTGCATGTCACTTTGCAGTGCATACCCCTCAGCACCCTTACACCCACTGCAGTAATTACTGCAGAGCATCTAAGGGCGATGAGGGGTATGCACTGCGAGATTTTTAAACTGGGGGAAGAGGGAGCAGTCTCTCTATGTTTAACAACCACTGCAGTCCCTCTTTGTAAAAAAAAAACACTGCAGTAATAACTGCCGAGTATGTAAGGGCACAGAAGGGTATGCACTGCTTAACCGCTTCGCTGCTGATGACGAGCTCAGCTCGTCATCAGCCACGGTAGTCGTGTGTGGATGACGAGCTGAGCTCGTCACGTAACGCGGCTTTTCGCAAATTGCCGTACACAGCGGGAAAAGCCGCCGCAGCGATGCGGTTAAGGTGCCAAGAGGTGTGCACTGCAGTGGTTGTTTCTAAACAGGGCTGCCAAGAGGGAAAAGTCCCTCTACGTTTAGAAAACATTGCGGATTAAAAACTTTAATATGCAGTGCTTTTTAAACACGGCTCCCTCTTCCAGCCCTCTTAGAAGCAAATAGATTACTGCACATTAGCTTGTCAATGGAGCAGCAGGATTTATAAGTAATTCCGCATTACATGATTAACGCAGAATTACCAAATTGCTCTGATTCCGCCAGCAGAACTAATTAATATGTATAATATACCTACTTATAGTGTTTTTCGCCCACCTCTCTTCACCAATTACTCTGTTGTTTTCATTCCCATTTTGCTTCTGCCTACTACAGCATACTGCATGGGGCAATGGGTCAGCCTCTGGTTAACATCAGTTTGAGTGAATGCATTTAGCTTTTTTACAATGAGCACATCCACAAACAAGGTAGTTTATTTTAGTTTCATGTTATGCCTCTGTTGCCTGATGTGATAGTAGTAATATTAGAGCTACAATGGTTCAAGAAAATTATATATTGAAAAGAATAATACGTTTACAATCAACAATTCATGCAAATTAATCACATGAATGCGTCAGGACAAAAAATTGAAACAAAGAAATCATAGACAAAAAATATGTTCTTTACTACAATAACAAGATAGAAAAAGACAATTACAAAAACATGTTGCTCACATAACACAAAAGACACCATTCATAACATAATATACAGTGTAAGACAAAAAAATAATGGCAAAAAAGGAAAACAAAATTGAAACAAGAATCAGACCAACAAATAATAAGAACAGAAAATGGCAGTCAATGCTACCTTATAACCAAGGGTAGGCGTCAACGGCGTTTCGACCTGTATTATTTTAAGGTCATCATCAGGACAAATACAAGAGGCTTCATGGTGCGAGGAGGATTCCCTAAGATGAAGCATGCCACCTTTGGTGGGTGAGAGAAACCGTCCTTTAAAGGGACTCTTTCTTCTTGGCCAGTCTTTCATATCTTTTTCTACTTCTTCTTTTGACAGACCTGAGGGCCTTTGTGTATTTGTTGTCTCTTTTCTGCTTTTCTTACACTATGGACTGCACTCTTTCAAAATTAAATATTTATCCAGAAACTGAAATATCGTCTATAATTTTAGAATGAATTTGTTACAGGGTTTGTGACGGAGGTCCAGTCTGTGTGTTTGTTAACCAAAATAAAATAATACATTGGAATCTTTTAAGCTCTCTTTTCGCTGATTGTTTTTTAAATTAAACAAAAACTTTTAGATTTTCATCTCACCTACAGACATAATTTAGCTGCCTGTAGTCAAACATCTATTGTGGACAATACCAATCCGTAGATTATTCATGCGTCAACCTATAGCTGATCATTAGTTGTCATTCCCTCAATTTCTTGTGTTTTCCCTTCTCTGCAGCATTGCAGCATAGACTCCTTTTTATTCTTTTGATTGTATGATTTGTATGCTTCCACAGCTCACGTCAGGGAGCTATTTATTTTCTTTTTATTTGGGCACTCAAGGGAGTGCACGTGTTCCCTTGCTCTGTCCCCGTGTGTTGCTACCCCCTCGCACCCCTTCCGATGGCTTCTATGTTGCTCCACACTTCACTAAGACCATCTCTTGAAGCACAGCAATAACTGCATTGTTGCTGAGGTTTGACTAAAGAGCAGACTTTATCGAGTTAATTTTGTGTTATATCTTGATTTCCAAATGTTGCATGAAAGCCTAGACGTGAGCACACAATGGGCTCATGTATGGCATTGGGGGAGGAGGGTGCTGCTGTACTCACTCATCCGGGCTTGAGACAGAAGGCAAACCTGCTGTGACTCGAATAGTGATGTCACTTCTCCTGAAGACCAATAACATTCTTCCTGGGCTGCTGAGCAGCACTAAACGGCCCTGACATTGAATGTCTTGTCGAAAATAAATTAGTTGTTAACAGGACTTGAAATTCCGAACCTACCTTCCTTATTCACATCCTCAAACAGTTTGTATGTTCTTTTAAGCACCAACAAACAGGACCCTGTGTTGTTTTTTAAACTGGATCACGTGAATGTGCTTTTTACGTTTTGTAGAGTTTCCCGTGTTAAAAGTATTAAAACATATTGAAAACCATTAATTAAATGACGTTTGAAATAGCTAACATATGTGTTTGTTTTTTATTTAGTAGATTAAAATGTTTTTTTTTATTTTTTTAAACAGTGCTATACAAACAAAGATCATTCGCATTATAAAGGTTGCACCTATTGGATTTACCAATGCTTGTTTTCAACGCGCCCAAGTGCCGGGTCATATTTGAAAGCTAATTTCAAATGTTTGCCTGCGCAGGAGCTTGTCGTAAATACATGGTAGTGAAGAAACATTAGCAACAGTTGGGAAGCTTAGCTATAGCTGGAATTCTGAATGTTTCATTATCTTCATTGAGAACTTATTCTCGAATTCCTTGTAATGGTAAAATTAGTTACTTTCTTTGCACGCTAGAGAGAGCCCTTAACCCACTTTATTTTCTTAACAAGCTCATCCTTTACAGTAATTGTTGGGGAACTAACTGTTGTTATGTTCACAAGGCTGACGACATGTGCGGGATTGTTTATAAGCGTGACTTGATTGCGGCCCGGGAAAACTTGCCATCCAAGCCCAACACGGAGTGAGGGACTATATTGGGGTGCTGGTCCCAACGTTCTCGGGAAGAGGTGCGAGTTTGGAGGCATGGTCTCTGCTAGTAACACTGACTCATAAGAGATGTCAGGGAAATGCGCACTCCATTCGTTAGAGACATGTAGTTCAAAATCGAATACCCATGTCAGATTTCAAATTACACTCTGCCTTTAATGGTATTTTGTAACTTTTTATACACCAAAAATTATTATAAAAATTACGATAAAATTGTTTAATTTAAAGAACGTACTAGGAACACGAGTCAAAAGAAGATACATTTTTACAATGGGTTCAGTTCGGTTTATGAATTTAGGTTTAAAGTATTTTATTGAAGCAGGGTGGGATAGGACACAGAGGGGTAAAAAACAGGTGACCCACAAGATCCGCGCTACAGTGCGCATCATACAGCCAATACAACAACGCAGTCACAATATGTGAGAGGTTCCGTCCAACTCGGGATCATAGCTTCAGCACCTGTGGGTACGGACAAACTACGGGGGGAGGGGGGGGGGGGGGGGGAGGGGGGGAAAGAGGGGGGGGGGGGGGAAGAGAGGGGAGGAATGAGGAGAGGAAAGGGAGGAGAAACAACCCCGCTCCAAAAAACCTACCCAACCAAACTTAACCCCAAACAACCCTACCCCGACCCTCCCCCTGTACTGTGCCAGCATCTATAGTCTCCGCCATTGTGAACTCCCAATGAATCCCTACTATGCAACACCGACCCCACCCACTCAGGCAGGCGGGTCCGGCGGCGGCGTCAGCCTCAACAACCGCAGATATCTAGGGCAGGTAATCTCTCGGAACTCAGAACATAACAGGCTGTGAAAGGGCTCCCACAATTCCTCAAAGGTATCAGTATCCCCCAGGGCCACCAAGGACATCTTTTCCATTCCAAGAACGTGCCATAGTCTGTGCAGCCAACCAACTACCGAGGGGAGCGTCGTAGTGCGCCAATGTATGAGAATATTCTGCACCGCTGACCCCAGCGCAATTGCAATCTGTCTACCCCTCTTGGACCTAAGGGGATACATCAACCCATTCGGCAACCCCAACAGGACATAGGCCGGGAACCTAGGCAGTTCTATCCCAAAGCATTTGTCAACTTCGTTCAGGACCTCTTCCCAGTACGGGGCCAGCAGGGGGCAATCCCACAGTATGTGCGTCAGTGTACCAGTGTCGCCACAGTTGCGCCAGCACGTCCCTGGTATCGCCCTATCCATCTCGTGCAGTTTCTCCGGAGTGCGGTACCAATAGGTCGAGATTTTAGTAAAGGTCTCCGTAAGACCCGTGTGGTAGGCCGAGTGGCGCGCGCGGTAAGAGATGTGGTCCCATTCTTTATGACTCAGCTCGCGCCCAAGCTCTCGCTCCCAACGTTCCCGACCCGGGCTATGAATGAGAAATGAGGGGGGCTGCAGCATTCTATACAGGTCCGAGATCAGTTTGGCGTCCGACGTGCGAGTTATCAACCAACGCTCATACTCCGTGATTTCCCTGTGCGCCGTGTCGCGCACTTGAGGCTGTAATGCCCAATGGCGCGCCTGCATGTATCGCATGCGTTCCGTCTCCGGGAGGCCATACTCCCTCTGCAAATCCTGGAAGGAGACAACTCCCTCGGGGGAGTACAAGTGGTACAGAGTGCAGCAGCGGGCCACCCGCCAGCGTGCATAGGCTCCCTGTTCCAGCCCCGGGCCGAAATCCGGATTGCCAATGAGCGGCGTAAAGGGAGAGGGGAAGGTAGTCAACTCGCATCTAGCCGCCACCGAGTCCCATATCTGGAGCGGGACCCGCGTCACCAAGGACGCGTAAAGATTGGGAGGCCGATGGACTCTCCTCAAGAATGGGACTTCCTGCAGAGTCCGACCCGCCACCGCCTGATCTTGGAACAACCAATGTTTATCTGATTCCCACCGGCTCCACTCCACGAGGTACCGGAGCTGTGCGGCCTGAAAGTACTTCCGCAGGTCCGGTATTCCCAGCCCTCCGGATTCCGGTGAGAGCATGGCGATGCTCCTCTTGATCCTTGGCCTACGGCCCTGCCACACGAAACGTGCAATGGCAGTCTGGGTTTCCGCGAGCCACCCCGCAGGAGGGTGGAGCGGTAATGCTCTGAAGAGGTAAAGCACCTGAGGCAGTAGGGTCATCTTCACCGCGGATACCCTACCCAGTAGCGACAGCGTGCCTTTATCCCACCGGCCCAGTTCCTCCTTGATTTTAGTGCTCAGAGCTGCGTAATTGGCCTTAACCATCTCCGGGAGGGAGGGCGCCAACAGGATCCCCAAATACGGGATCTGGTCCTTGGACCAGCTCAGAGGGTAGAGCCTCTGCAGTTCCACTCTAGTGGCAGCAGAAAGCGAGATGTCTAGGGCGGCCGACTTACCCAGGTTCACCTTAAAGCCCGCCACATCAGCGAATAAGTTCAATTCCTCCACACAGGCCGGTAGCGATCTCCGCGGGTCATCCAGTGTCAGTATGACATCATCCGCGTACAGGCTAATCGCGTGGCGAAACCCTCCCATCTGGACACCAATAATGTCCGGGTTCTGCCTAACCCTCTGGGCAAATGGTTCCATGTACAAGGCAAAGAGCAAAGGGGAGAGCGGGCACCCCTGTCTCGTGCCCCGTTCGATGGGGAAGGGGCGAGAACTGCCGCCGTTCACCCGGACCACCGCAGACGGAAACCGGTAGCAGTTAAAGATCAGGTGACGAAACTTCTCCCCTATCCCAAATTTGCTCAGGACTTTCTCAAGATAGGGCCAGTGCACCCTGTCAAAAGCTTTCTCCGCGTCAATGGACAGGAGCATCCTCTCTCCAGGGACCCTAGAAGCCTTCTCGAGAATGTGCGTCACCCTCTTTGTATTATCTACCGTTTGCCTACCGGGCACGAAGCCCGCCTGGTCCGAGTCAACCATGCCGGGGAGATGCAACGCCAAGCGTGCCGCTAAGATACTGGTGAACACCTTCAAATCGGTGTTCAGCAGCGAAATGGGACGGTAAGACCCACAGGCGGTCCTGTCCTTGCCCGGCTTAGGGATCACTGAGACCGTGGCCTGGAGAAATTCGGAGGGGATGGCTCCCGGTTCTGCGAAGGAGTTAAAAAGGCGAGTCAACAGAGGCGCCAGCTCCTGACAGAAGGTTTTGTAAAACAGCGGGATGAAGCCATCCGGACCCGGGGCCTTGCCCAGTTTGAGCCGGGATATCGCCGTGACCACCTCTTCAACGCGTATGTCGCGCTCCAAATACTGAGCCTGCTCCAGAGTCAGCGACGGAAGCGGGACCGAGTCCAGGTAGTCCCCCTCAGCCTGGGCCGAAGGGGGCTCCCCGGAGTAGAGGTCCGCATAAAAGCCGCGGAAGACATCCGCTATTTGGTCATCGGTCGTGACACTACCGCCAGCCGGGTCCAGCAATTCCTTCACTCGGTGCTGTTGGTGCTGCACCCTGAGCTTGTTAGCCAGGAGCCGCCCACATCGATCGCCCCCTGTGTAATATTTGTGCTTCAGGCGGAGCACTGCGTACTCCGCCCGATCCGTGTCTAGGGCCGCCAGGAGCTTCCGCGCCGCCTTCAGCTGCCTCCACACCCTGGGGGCCCCTGTCCTGTGGTGAACCTGTTCCAACTCCCTCACCTGCTGGGTGAGCTCATCTCTCTTTAGCTGCCGGTCCCTATTCTCGGCAGCGGAAATCGCGATGAATTCGCCCCGGAGCACGGCCTTCAGGGCCGCCCACTGCGTTGCACGGGAGGTGTCCCCATTGTCGTTCACAGTCTGATAAGCCAAAATGGCCGCCCTGATCTGATCCACCACCGACCGCCTATGCAAAAGCGTATCTCGGAGCCTCCAGACCCCCCTCGGTCGAACCACCGGCGGAAGAGTGAAAGTGCCCTCAACTGGGGCGTGATCAGAAAGAGAAAGGACCCCCATGTCTGCATTCGAAGCCAAGAGAAGCAGCGGGCCCGACACTAGGAGGTGGTCTAAGCGCGCATAAGACCTGTGGGCGTGTGAGAAATAAGAGTATGCGCGGGCGGTGGGGTGGAGGCCTCGCCACATGTCATGCAGATCGAGCTCCGCAAGTCGAGTACGAATCGAGCCCGAGAGCTCACCCAACTGCAGGCGCCGCTGCACAGACCTATCCAGGGCCGCATCAAAAACCAGATTCAAGTCACCCCCCAACACTATGTGCCTATCAGAGGTGAATGCGACATCGTCCAAGGCCCTGTGCAAGAATTGGTCCTGATGATCATTGGGGCAATAAATGGAGCCTACCGTCAGTGCTAAGCCCCCCACCTTGATTCTATACACCAGGAGTCTTCCCTTCTGTTCCGCTACCTTGCCCACAACCTCGCCCCTGAACCTCCTAGAGAACAAAATGGCCACCCCTGCCGTCTTGGAAGTGCTTGAGGAAAAAAGCTGAGTGGGGAACTTGGGGGTTCGCATCCGCGTGCAGTCTTTAGCCAGCAAGTGGGTCTCCTGCAACAGGCAGATATCCGCCTGCGAATTTTCCAACAGGGATAACACTGCCCGCCGCTTAACCGGGTTATTCAGTCCCTTCACATTGAGAGTAAGCACCTTAAGAGCCATCTAAGTAAGAGGTCCGGAAGCACATATCAGTAGGCGAAGCCCGGTCAGCAAACACAGAAGGCACCCTTCGAGACCCCAAAACAGAGCAACGTTGAATCAACCATTGGCACAGTACAGTCCCCAAACCCCAACATCCCACAACCCAAAACCCCCCCCCCGCCCCAACCCCAACAAAACCACACCACCCCCCGCCTCTGACCCCCCGACTAGGTCCCCAAATCGAAACAACTACCCGCCTGCCCCATCCCCTTCCCTCGCTTCTCGAACTTTTCACAAAAACCATTGTCCCAGTCCGGCCCAAACGGGCAAGGCCGTGGAAAGTCAACCTAGTGGACGTCCAGCCACCACCTTCTGCACTCGCCCTTCCTCCCATGCCACCCCCCGAAACCCCGCACCTGCAATAAGAATGTGCTAAAGTAGACTCCCCCCGGAGTAAGTTCAGGCCGTCAAGGCCACTTCGCCATTCGCCGCGACTCTGGAGGCCTCCTGGATGGCAGCCGCCATTTCAGCCCGGATTGCAGGCGAGCCCGGGCGCTCCGCCGGGGGAGAGGTCCCCCCCTCTGCTCGTTGCCAGCCGTTGCGATTGCTACGCCTCCGTCGCGGGGCCGGGGTATCCGTGTCCGTTGCAGTGAGGCCCAGCACCTCGCAAACATCGTGAAGGGACCGAAGTTGATGTAAGACCCCATTCCACCTGAAGATCAGTCGGAAGGGGTGCCCCCAGGAGTACTGCGTTTCATGCTCCCGGAGGAAGTCCGTGGCGATCTTGAAAGATTTCCGTTTCTGTAACGTGACTGTGGATAAGTCCTGAAACAGTGTCACAGGGTGGTCCCGGAATCGAAAAGGCTGCTGCCCCCGCGCCTCACGGAGGATCCGCTCCTTCAAAGGAAAGTTCGGGAGGAATGCCAAAATGTCCGGTGCGGGCGCCGTTGCCCTGCGGGGGCGACCCACCCGGTGCGCCCGGTCAATGCGAATCCGAAAGTCCTCCGGCTCTCCCAGGATCGCTCGGAAGAGGGCCACCAGATACGCCGTCACGTCTTCCCCCTCTTCACCAGACGGCACTCCGCGGACCCGAATGTTGTTCCGCCTGGACCGGTTTTCAAGGTCCTCGGCGTGGGCCTGTAGCTCGATCTGTTGCTCCCGGAGCCGTAGGACCTCCTGCTGCAGATGGGTGATCTCCTCATCCCTGGAGTGGCCCGCTTCCTCCACCGTGTTCACCCGGTCCCCCAGGGAGTCCATCTCTCTCCTCACTTCGCGAACCTCCCCGGCCACTTCGTTCTTGAGTGCTTGGAAGTCTTCCCTCAGGGAGCTAAACAGGGACTCGAGAAAGGATCTCGTCACCGGGGGTTCTCCTCCTTCTGCTCCCCTGGCTGGAGCCGGTGAGGTTGCGGCCGGTTGGGCACCCCCGCTGCGCAGGGCGCTCCGACCCAGCATCTCCGGCAAGGTCCGGTCGCCTCTTCGCTGTCCCCTGGCTTGCGACATCGTAGAGCTAGAACAAACAGGCTCGCTGAACGGCAGAGAAAGTGGCTATGTGCCAGCCGGGAGCGGTCGCAGTGAGCGCCAGAGGGGATGAGCTGCCCGGCCGGGTCCCACAAAATGGCCGCTCAGTAGTGTCGTGGGGACAACGCCCAAGATGGAGACCCTTTGTCTGCCTCCGACCCTCGAACCAGAAATCGGGCAGGGGGTTAAGTCACAATGCCACAGCCACCGGTGTCCGCCGCATCAGGGAGAAAGCAATCTCGGAAGACTCGGTCCCCAGATCCGCACAGATAACCAGCTGAGGCGACCTCCTCCGGCAGGCCCCGTCGAGCCCCGGGCTGGCGTAGCAAGGTGGCACCGACTCCGCCTCCGCTTTGCGCCTCCGCTCCGCTCCGCTCCGTACAGCTGCTGCTGGACAGCTCCAAGCCTCGTGCGGAGCCGCCGTCGAATCCCACTCCTACAGCCCACGCACCACTACGGGCTTCACACCTCAGGGGCCGATCGCCCCGTCGCGCTCCGAGGGTCGGGAGACTCGCGGCTTCCAGCTCCCCTTAGAGCCGCGCAGCGGGGTTCGACCCGGGCTACACCGGCCAAAATCTCGTCCCCGACGGCGCCAACCAGGCTCAGCAGGCTCTCCACACCTCCACCGCAGGCACCAGGCTCGGTGGCCGCGTGATCCGGGGGGGAATCAGCGACTCCAGGCGGTGCAGAAATTCAGGGGTCCGGGAGCCCTCGGCAAGTGCGACCGCTCAGCCCGCCATCTTGGCCACGCCCCCCCGGTTTATGAATTTAAAGGAAATGTGCTAATCATACGTCTTGACGCACTTTGGGCAATAAAGATTGGTGATAGATGGAAAGAAGTAAAATAGGGGTTTAAAACGGAGAACATAGGGCTCTCCCTCAAGTACATTTGGTGTGAGTAGAGGAAAAGGACGTGCATTTTGCAGCAGGGTTATAGGTCAAACCAGGATAGGACTTATACAACGTTTTGGTGGATTTGGGGGTTCTAGCCACAGTAATGTTATATTGTTAGTATTGTCTATTATATAACATATATAGAGTCGCGGCCGGCATGCCTAGCGGGTGGTGAGTTGCGCGTGGGGGTGTAATTTCATAATAAAAAAGAAAATTAAAATTACCTTCCCACTGGCCGGATCGTACGTTGTCTTCTTATGCTCCTGTTCCTATGCTCCAGAAACAGGAAGCTGGCAGCTTGGCTCCCACCCTTAAGCCAATCACAACGCTGCAATCAGTGTTGTGATTGGCCGGGACGCCGCCCGGCCATGTTCTCCATGTAGCTGCATTGCAGCCTGCATGAAGAAGGGCAGAGTGTGCATGACTGGTTTGGTCGGCCCCAAAGTGTGTACATGTATTAGGCCACTGCGAGACAGCGCATGTGAAAATGTAGCCCTGGATCCCACCATATTAGTAACAGCTAACCAATGGTGCTGCCAAATCTTGAATAGGATCGGAACAACACCTGCTTGTACAGCTATTTATACTTGTTCTGAACATCCCTTCTCTGTCAGGCTGCCATATCTGCATTGGAGAGTATGAAGCTACCACGGAGGCATGCGAAGATTTAAAGTACAATACCAGCACTTCTAAGGAGGTCTGTTATGGCTATGAGTCATTCCAGTGATAGTATGCCCTACAACTATTCAATATTACGAACACTACTCTGCATGGCTACTTTTATTTATATGGTTAGAATGAAAACTTATTAGTGGGGATGTCACACATTATTGGGCAATCCCAGTGCTTCTCATCTGACCTGTTATACACTTTCCGGGACAGAGCTTTTCCCCTTCCATGCGTTTGTCGGCCAACGGCCATCGCGAGCACTACCTCCGTGGTGCTGCGCACGTCCGTTGGCCGATGCGGCCCCGCCCACTCCGCTAAATGGCCCCACCACGGCGGAATTGCCACCGCGGTTAACACTTATCTGTAGGGCTACTATGCTTTCATGTACAGTCTCAACATATCTTAGTAGGGCTGACTGTCTCTGTGTCAGTGCCAATACCTCCCAGCATAAGAGTTTCATATTGTTATCGGACAATTCTGTACTTATCAGCAAGGATGCAACAATGTCATCGATAGTACAGATTCCATTTCTGGTGGCTCAGTGGACTATCGCTTTCAATGCAGAGATCTGGTCACAGGTTTAAATACCAACATTCTTGGTGTGTAAGGCTGGTTAATGAGGCTGGTACTACTCTGGAATAGGGTTCGTAGAGTCTAAAGTTGTTCGGTGATTTCCACCGGGTGCGACCATATAGCACAGTCCAATGACATATATTACCGTTTAGAGAAGTGACACACTACCTCTGGTCTCGTTTGTGATAAAACACCATAATTCATTTTGATACAATATATGATTATTTTGTTAGTGATTAATCTATATACAGCTGACATATGTTACTCTCCGGTAAATCAGACATTTGAGCTTTTTGAAGAAAATTGGTCAAAGTAGCAGCAATTAGGGTATGACAAAGAAAGTTAATGCAGATGTTGGGGCATATGATAGCTTTGAAATCTGCACTCATCCTATCCTCTCACTCCTTATCCTGTTACAACTGATCCATCACCATGACAATGACAAACTGGTTGAAAGCAAGCCCTCTTCCCACACTCCTCAAGCATTTTTTAATAGCCCCACAAACTCTCTTAAAACTAGACCCCTGCCATCATAAGGTGCTGAAGATACAATCTTGTGGCTCTCCCTTAAACAAAGTGAGGAGATGAAGCTGGTTTCAACAGAGGACATTGCTATGCTCAGGAAATAGTACCGGAGATGTATGTGATAGTATCACAATTTTCAGAAGTGCTAGCTTTCCTATCCTCGACAGCTAATTTTTCTAAGAATTGATAGAGTTCAGTATAGTAGTTTTCACTCTCGTCATGTTGCCTTCTAATAACTCATATTATACAGAACAAGGGAACCCAAAGGAATTTTAGACAGGGACCTTGGGCAATTTCATGTTATAGAGAACAGTGGTCCCTATTCAGGGGGAATACAGTGTGATAGATAACCATACACTAGAATAGAATGTATGTCTTTTGTCCAGCCGGACAAGAATTTATTTTCATAGTATTTTTCAAAAGTAGTATCAAATAAAACATTCAAATGACAAGTGGGCACAGCCGTGACCCACAGAACACAAGACAGAACAATGAACACAGAATTGACCAAAAGGCAAGCCAAAATGGGTCTGTACACTTGTACTCAGTATAGACAGACACAAATTAATCATTTAACACCGTTGCACAATGTGTTATAGCTTGAGTCTGGTGCATAGGGTGTTTGGGTGTCGACGACGTTTCGATGCCAACATTAAATTTAGGGCATCATCTTCAGGACAAACATATAATGCATTGCTGTCTTGATAATAATGTATCACACCTTTTTAACAATTCTAAGGTGGCAGAGAATCAACGGTTCACTATAGGCGCAAGGGCGCTCAGCATCTGGACTTTGGGGGTTGGTGGCACCAGCGGGATCAATTCTGTTTGCTTAATGGCAGAAAGTCCTGTTGGGGGCTGTGTGCCAGCTGTTGGAGAATGCACAATCGCATTACTTCAGTGAGTGTGGGCAGTATCGCCGCATCTGCTTCGGAGTTTCAAGCAGATGCGGCGATACTGCCCACACTCACTGAAGTAATGCGATCGTGCATTCTCCAACAGCTGGCACACAGCACCCAACAGGACTTTCTGCCATTAAGCAAACAGAATTGATCCCGCTGGTGCCACCAACCCCCAAAGTCCAGATGCTGAGCGCCCATGCGCCTATAGTGAACCGTTGATTCTCTGCCACCTTAGAATTGTTAAAAAGGTGTGATACATTATTATCAAGACAGCAATGCATTATTTGTTTGTCCTGAAGATGATGCCCTAAATTTAATGTTGGCATTGAAACGTCGTCGACACCCAAACACCCTATGCACCAGACTCAAGCTATAACACATTGTGCAACGGTGTTAAATGATTAATTTGTGTCTGTCTATACTGAGTACAAGTGTACAGACCCATTTTGGCTTGCCTTTTGGTCAATTCTGTGTTCATTGTTCTGTCTTGTGTTCTGTGGGTCACGGCTGTGCTCACTTGTCATTTGAATGTTTTATTTGATACTACTTTTGAAAAATACTATGAAAATAAATTCTTGTCCGGCTGGACAAAAGACATACATTCTATTCTAGTGTATGGTTATCTATCACACTGTATTCCCTCTGAATAGGGACCACTGTTCTCTATAACATTCTAATAACTCATAGTCACTGTGATATGTTCAAATACATATATATCGAAAGGCTGCTGTTTCCTATTTGAGTGTGAGATTGAGCAGAGTGTGTTTGCCCTGAGGGTCTAGGCGTGGAGTGGGGTGAGGCACAATTTATGTATGTTGACTTGCAGGACTGAGATCATTCTGAACTTTTCTAGTGCTTACGGAAGCGTATTGGGTATGTTGCTGCTCTTCCGACATGTAGTAATGCGTCATCTGCGTATAGTGTGATTATGTGTGAATGGCCTATTAATCTACCACAATTGTGGCTTCCACTTCGAGTCATTTCAATCTATGGTACCATCACTAGTGCAAACAGGAGTGGGGACAATGGGCATCCTCACCTTGTTCCCCTCTGCAAAGGCCAAGATTTTAATATTCGCTGTCTTTTGCGTACTCGGGTCATAGCGGTTGAATAGAGACATCATTATCTCTTTCCAGCATCTTCTTAACACTGTAAATAGATAGTGTCAATTTCGTGTGTTGAGTGACTTTCCATGTTTATAGAGGCCACTGCAGTCATTCTAGCTTTCATCAAAGTGGTAGTTAGTATGTGAAATAGTCGCCTTTCTGTTCAGCGAGCTGTTCTTACTGGCACAAACCCTGACTGGTTGGTGTGTACTAGGTTCAATAAGGAATGAGTTACCCTATTAGCTACTACTTTATCCAATATTTTGCAGTCCAAGGTCAACATGGACATACAACGATAAGAAGCAGCTTCTCATGGGTCTATATGAGCTTTGGGCAATGCATCTATGGTAACTTCCGTCATGGTAGGGGCCAGTTTAGCAATCTCTTTTGCTGCCATGTGTATTTTTTAGGAGCTATGGTGCTAATATGTCATGGATTGTTGCACAGAGCTCAGGTCGGAATACATCACAACTGGATGACTTCCTTCTGGCTAGACATACAATCGCTAATTTCATTACGTTTTTAGTTAATGGTATATCAGATGTGTTGGTGATAATTCAGGTGAAACAGTTCTGTACAATCCTGTATGTCAATTAGCATGCTAGTGGGACCAAAGTCAAATAATCACGTGCAGTAATCCGTCAACGTGTCATTAATCTGTTTTTTTAATGTTTATTTTCATATTTACTATATTTCCATCTGATATCCATAGCTCAACTAGAGTCATTCGCGTCTCTTCTGATTTCACTAATCATGCAAGGAGGCATTTGGCGTTATTACCTTATATGTGCTGTGTGGCTAGATATTCTCTGTGGTTGAATATTTTCTAATCTGTCATCTAATGACGTGTATTCCTTTCTCCTGTAGTTGATTGTTTTCATGCTGCTGGGTCTCCTGCTTCTGCTTGCTCAAGCCACTTTATTGTGGTTTCTGATCTGCCTAGCTCCATTTTCAAGGGTGACTTTTACTGCATATGATGTTTTGATGCCTGTGGCTCTAATGCAGGCCTTGAAGGCCTCCCATTAATGGATGTACTTTGCAGTAGGCAGTTCATTCGCGGCATATTAATGTTTTGAATCTCTTGTAAAGCCTCTAAATGCAGTGCCCAGAAGGAACCCAGTTTATAATCTCCAAGATGGTATTCATGTTGGTTGTTTAACCCAGTTGAAAGATAAAAGCACAGGACTGCGGTCTTATATTGTTATGCCAAGTTATTCTACTGCTTCGGTTAGTCATTGTAGGTGTGTGAAGTGAAGGAACATAGCTATTCGTGAGTGCAGTGAGTACACTGAGGAAGTCAAAAGCGTAATCCCTTTCAAGTGGTGAGTGTTCCTCTATGCACTTGTCCGGTGACCACTATTTAGCAATGAATTGCTTCTGTATTCTTCTCACTGCCGTCCTTAGCATGAATGGGAACAATGTTGAAGACGCATTTAAAGGTACCTCTCAAATTGTTGCTGTATGCAGTGAATGTGTTACTAATATAGCCGTCTCTGTGAGTTGTTTGGGACATGTACCCTTTTAGGTCCTACCGGCTCATCTTCTAGCCTTCCCTCATGATTCTACCATGTGAGTCCACTGTTTTGCAGGACCTCACTCTGACCCACGACAGTGGACGCGTGGTGTAAGTAGTGTACTACAGGAGGCATCGCCAGCATTTGTTAAGTTTGTACCCCTACGTCAAGTGTGTCTCCTAATAGAAGGCTATATCTCCTCGCATCTGCATGGGTGTATGTAGATTTTGTTTATTTTAGATGGGTCGCCCACTCTCCTGACATTACAGGTCATCATATTGTACCTTGAGTTTGGTCATGTGATTGGTCTGTGGGCAAGGAGATTAGTGCCTCACCTGAACAATACAGTATTCCTCACTATGCAAATTATGTCTCGTTGAGATTCCCCTTTTTTGGATTGATAAGCAGCAAACTGAACCTAGTGTTGTGTCTTGCTGTCCTTCTCCTTTTTTTATGGTAATGTTGCAAACGTGACATTATGGGAAACTTTTCCAGCTAACCTTCCCAGGGCAAGGTGTGGAAATGTCCTTGCTCGATTGAAAGATTAACTTGTTTTCATATTACCTTTCAAACTTGTGGTTTCAGGGGTCTGTGAGGGGATCTGGACCTGTGTGAGATTGCTGTAAAAGTGTTGTGTCAATTACTAATCCTCAAGAGGTTCTGAGTTCATGGTGTTGGCATTAGTTTGTGTATTTTACCTCAAGTGTGGTCATGGGTGTGATCTGTAGCGTACATTGTTCATCTGCTTCCATATTGTCGTCTTCTATTGTCACGTCTGGACCGGTCTCGAATTGCCACATGCCAACACTTGATATAACTGCTTCTCTTTCATTGAGTGTTTGCTGGTAGGCAGTTACGTTGTTCTTTGGGTGATGTTTTTCACCTTCTCCTAATGGTTGTAATTGTTGATCTTCTGTATTTAGTGCACCATGCTTTGCTGCCCATCTTCTATCCTGTCCCAGGCTGCATTTGGTTCAGTGAAAAATTGTGATTTTTCTCAATCCAGGATTTGTGAACGGTCTGGAAATGCGAGAATATATTTGCCGCCCAGATGTTGGAGCGCCTGCTTAAAACCTAAGAAGAAATGTCTTTTAAACTGTACTGCTGCAGTGTAATCTGGGAGTAAGAAAACTTCGTAGTTTTCCACTGTGAGTGCTATGTTCAGCCCTCTTTTGAGCATGAAGAACATGGATAGGCCTGATGGCACTACTAGTTTGTTGAGTCAGTCTTCTAGGGGTAGCTCCATATTTGGTCCTTTTACTTTCTCAGGTAGGCCTATTTTTTTATTTTCTTCCTTCTTGATTGCTCTCCTGAGTCTTCTACTTTGTATTTGATAAAGGCCACAGACACGCTCGCGAAGTTCGTGGACAGTTTGTGAAACCTTCTATTGATCTGTTCACAAGAGGCACAGGTAGTGGAAAACTGTGACCTTCTCATGTTCAAATGACTCATGTTTGTTTCTCTGATGGTGAGCGGCATATTTTCAACCTTGTCATCAGGTACGCCATGATTATTATCGTCCGCGTCAGTCTTCTGGGCACCTGGATCTGTAGTTGGGATGATGGATCCCACTCCACTCTCTGATTTGTTACTTCCTGCTGCTCCTTTTATGCTCCGTGCTGGAAACAGACGAGTAAGGAGAGAGGGATCTGCCCCTGACGAGGATCGTCCAATTTCTCCTCCTGACTTTTAGTTCTTTTGAACTTTGCAGGGCTTGGTGTTTGCGTCGCTCCAGTTCTGGTGTCTTGACGTTGGATTCGAGAAAGGCCCAAGGTCCACCCACTCCAAAACGTCTTGGTACTGCGCTTGAAGTTAGATGTTGCTCCTCATATATGTCTCTGGCCTACTCGTGGGGCTTTGTATTTAGGGTGCTTTCATTTGTCAGCAAAGTTGTGCGGTGCATTTGAGTGCCTACAGCGCCATGGTCCTTGATTCATGCCTTCACTGAGCATGGTGGAGATTTTCCTTGTTTTATGTGAGTGTGCATGGCGCTCTTAACATTTTGCTTGTTCAATAGCAAGTGCATTCCATTGATATCCATCAATAGCTGTTTATAATCAGGGGCCTGTGACTTTCGAGGCAAACCATCGGCTATGCACATCATGTTGCTTCATTACCTCCTCAATCACTTCCTCATGTGTCTCCTGGGCTCCATTTCCTTCGTGCTCCACCCTGCAGACCTAGGGAGCCTGCCTGGGTCACTTACCCATGATCTTCGAGTGCGGTCATGCCACCAGGACCCTCGTGTCCAGCTCCAGCAGTGTCCATGGCAGGAGTTTCAGGAAGTACAGGAATGGGAGGCTATGAGCCCAACTGGCTTCCTGACACCACCGTTGGGTCAGCACCGAGCGCCTCTAGGCACTCAGTGTCTCTGCTGTGCCACACTGCAACCATGATGAGCATCTTGCTCCTCTTGCTGCCTGGTCTTCACAGCGCTATCTCCTGGCAATGGAGAACAATCTTGCATACTGCCGCTGCATATGTGCCAGTTGGATCCAGTCCTCTATTAACATTTGGTGCTGAATCTTTGGCTTCCACTCTTATGTGGCATTGCCTGTGTACAATGCTCCTCCCAGGGTCCAGGAAGTGGCCCAGTGTTGTGATCCTCAGGGGAAAGGTGGGAATCCTTTAGGATTATTTATATGGTGGGACAGCAGGCCTGGAGCTCAAACATATCCATCCAGCTCCAATGGCTGCAAGCCGCACTCCCCTATGTTCATTCACATTTAATAACATTGTTGGCCATATATAAGCTTACAGGATAAACTGAGACAATAACCTCTTCTAACTTTAAAGAGTTGAAATCATATTTTAATATTATGTTTAGTATTTGAATGATTTATATGCCAGATCTTTTTATGGCTTGCCTGCTTGATCCAAGACAGATTTACGGATCGGCTCCTATTTGGTTCCATGACATTTTTTCATTCCCCACCTGTATTTATAAGGGCTGGAAATTAATTAAAGCAATACACGAATTTTAATTCAGTAGTGGAGCCGGTGTACTTGACCTGGTGCTGACATTATTTTTGGTGACCTTTGTAGCTACCTTGTTAGGTGTTGTATAGGTGGTTGTTCTCATATTACAGGCTCCACATACTAAAACCAATATGAGGCTTATGCATGGATTTTCTCACTGGCACTGTACTGAGATCTAACATTTATCCAGTATCGTTTTTAGGTGTGGCTTAGAGGCGGCTTTATATACATCATATTGTTAAAAAATGCAAATAAAAATACACACATATACATAGTTATTGAAACAATGAAACACTACAGTAAAAAGTGAAGTTATGATAGCTTGTAACACCTTGCCACACGTGCAAAACAACCTCTAAAATTTAGTTAAAAAAAACACTGTCAAGGTACAGCTGTGGATACAAAATAAAACGAAAAAACTACTGAAATTCATCAGTTGTAGTTAGCTCTGCAATCCATAACTTACTTAAATAACCATAGCTCACACACAAAATTCAATGTTTATGTGCTCACCTTTGACACAACAGTGCCATTACTAATATAATTTGCAAGCTTAGAGTTGAGATCACATATCACTTTGCTATTAACTCTCTTAATGAGATGACTGAATAAATTCAAATAAAATTCAAAGACTTTTTTCGGTGTATAGGCATAAAACCTTAAAAGTACACAATAAAAACATTGCAATCAATAAATAGGTTAAAAATAACACAGAGCTCATGTGTGGATGCCTGTTCCCCAAATCAACACCCCGTAACAACTGTGATGTAACCTCATGGGATCCATCTCTTAGAGACTGGCCAGGGCCTATATAACAGTTCAAAAAATTGTTAAGGATCACACAACTTCAGGTCCTCCTAATGCTCATATAATACAGTTTGATCAATCTATAAAAGTTCATAATATTCGAGCAGCATAGGCAGTAGGTTTATTCTGTAGCCTCATAAGTTAGGGATTCTAGGTGTGCTAGGTGTTTCCTTCTTCCCAGAGCCGATGTAATAAGAGCTATGACAGATAAGCAAATATCCCCAGTTTCCAAAGCACATATATAATTAAAAGCATCTTGGTAACAGGTTTATTTGCCAGTTTTAAAAATTGGAGCTAAAAAACGTTCCCTAAGGCCCTTCTAAAAGCTACAGAATAGGATAAAGTGCATTGTGCTTTGTCTGGTTCTGCCATCGCATGGACATTTTGGGAAGATATCAGTCCATGCCCCAATTTTCGGAAATATCAAAGAAATGAAGCGAACAGACGCCTCAATCCAGGTGCACAGCGTTGCTTTCTTTTATCAAAAAAGTGCCATACATTTTTCCATTTTTTCACAGTTTTATTCACATTTGATCCTTTTCTTCTCAGAACATCTTTGTAGTTACTCCAATCACATGAGAGACACTTATACACATTATCCTTAATGTTTACGAAATGCCAATCCAGGCTTTATTCCGAAGCACGGAGTGTGCGTAAGTCATCCTCAAAGGTCAGTCTATGTTTACCCAATGCATTTCGAGCCGTTCCAGGCTCTTCATCAGGGGTTATCTACAAATTAAAACATGCCTGTTAGACTATGATCGACCAAAACCTAGAATATAGTTACAAATGTTTCTAAAAAATACATCCCATCAAAAGTGACTCGCCCAGTATATAACGTCTGCCCTCTGAATTCATTATTATCCACTGTCTCGGAACCCTCTCTCCCCAACTGACACAGTGCCACATGTGCTTTTATCCATATTCTAAAGGTCTCATTATATGCGCATTAGTCCCTCCACAAAACCCTTTCTACTGTGTGTTAACCCTCCCGTCTAAGTTTATCTCTGAACGAGCACATACCTTAACAAACGGACCTGCCGATAGTTTTCCCTCGTGTTAATAATCCTTCTAGTGAAACACTCTTCACTCCACTTAAGTACCTTCCTCTAGTCTCCACCCCTCGGCTATCCAACCAATCCACAATGTTGTACTTTAAGCTACCTGTGGAATTAATCCCTTTTAGAGGTAAACACCCAGTCCCTGACTCTCACTAGCCCCCTTTTTTTAACTATTTTAACCTTGCGTGCTAACTGTTTATTAATCACTTTTTTCTCCCTCATACTAACGCACTAACCCTGTCTGTACCTTATTTTACCATACTCGTGTGTCTACCCAATCTCCACTATCGTCACTGCAGCATTTGTAAAAGCGTGTCTCTTCAGGAAAAAATCAAACCTCCTTCGTGCTCAATCCTACCAATCCCATAATGCATCATATACCCATGTCTCTCGTAATTCACTCTAGTGCCTGTCCTTAGTTTACATTATTCCGATGCATTCTCATGAATTCACCGCCCACCCATAGTTGCTATTTGTGACAGTTATTAACTGGTACATTAAAGTGTTTTTAACGTGAGCATTCTCAAACATCATCCGTTAGTCAATGAATGTTTCAAACAGTCCTCCATCTTGTTTCTCAAAAAGTAGTTCATATCAATCCCTCTGGGGAACAGTTATTTAATTAGTCTCTCATGTGATTCTCTCATTTTTTTATTGTTCATCATCTTCATCCGTGGGTGCAACTCTTCGATAGGCAGAAAGTACTACATCAAAAGTGGGGGGTGAGAGTGCACACCTATTCATCCAAATTCAATCCTCTATATATTTTTCCATTTCATCCATTTGCGTGCAAGCCCGGTTATCCGTGATCTGCCCAAACACGTGTTTGTAGAAATATCAAAGAAATGAAGCGAACAGACGCCTCAATCCAGGTGCATAGCGTTGCTTACTTTTATCAAAAAAGTGCCAATTTTCGGAAAGGCAAACCTTAGGTGCAGTATTCCTAATCGTCGTCTGGTAAGGTAAAACCTATATTGTCTGTTCTTGATGATTGTCAGATAATTTGGCAAGCTCGCATGTACAGGGCCCGACAGGTACCCACACACTGTGGGTCTTTTACTCTCATGGCTGTCTTTCTCCTTTTTCTCTCTGTCCCATGACTATAGTCTTAACATCTGTTTTGGAGTATGTTAGGACTTTAACTATGTCCTCAGCACCAGCAGGGTCCACTTTTCTTAAATGGCTGTCTATATAAGACAACCCTTTTTATTTTCCTACAGGCATCTAACATAAGGCAGTCTAATATTATCGTCTTTGTGAACTCTGTCCCTACTTTACTCCATATGTTATGCCACAAAAGGATAGGTCCAACATATAGGTCGTCCTCTAAAAAAGGAACTACCACTTCCTTATGTGTTATGTATGTTGAGCTCGTTTTTGGGACGTCCAACAATTGAGCCAGAAACAAGTTCTCTAGAGTTTGCAATTTGGCGTAGTTTATGCACCCCCATATAGGGCAGCGCCATAACTCGAGATTGGGAGGCATTTACTTTTATATAACAGCAGTATCTCCCTGATTGGTTTCTGACCTATTTTACAAGCAAACCTGAAGATGGATTCTATAGCACTCAGGATTTTCATTTTAGAGTGGTTTAATTTGCTGTCCCAGGACCCTGATGCAGTAATCTGAATTCCCAGGTATGAGAACATTTGTGCCTCAGCTAATCTCTCCCCCTTTGTATGATGTATCCTCTTTTTTGCTCTTCCTTTTCCAGTTACCATAGTAACAGTTTTCTTTAAATTTACTTTCATGTCTTTGTTTTCAATAAAGCTAACAAAGTTATCTATCAAGAGCTGCAGCCCGTTGGCTGATCTAGATTAAAGGACTGCATCGTCCGCATATAATAAAATGGGGACGGGACAAGATCCAACCATGGGGGCATCAGCTTTTGAAAACATTCATCCACCCCATTTATGTAGAGTGAGAAGTAGAGGGGGAAAGGCCCTACCCTGTCTGATCCCTCGGGCAACCTTGAAACTTTTTGTGCGTTCCCCCTTTGTACCATAATGCACCTGTTCAGTGAGATAGGTGTACCACTGGGACAGGTAGTTAATGATACCCCGAGGTGCTACCATCTCCGCAAGTGTTTCCCATAATTTATTATGGTTTACCAGATCAAAAGCATTGCTCAAATCTGCAAAGCATAGATGCACATGTCCCGCCCTTGCTACCATATATTTATTGATTAACAGGTGTAAATTAACACATTGTTCTATTGTTCCAATATCACTCCTGAACCCATATTGTGCGTCAGTAAGTATATGTTTTTCCTCCACTCATTGTTCTCACCTGCACAGGAGGATTCTACACATTAGTTTAGCACTGGAGTCCAGGAGGAATATTGGGTGATAGCATTTCAGATCCCCTCTGTTACCTTTTTGTAAAAATTGGGACTATTATGCTTTCTCTCCAGGAAACAAGGAGGAAGCCCTTAACTGTAAAGTTGCATACTTGGGTTGGCATTGGACCCATAAAGTGACATGTGCTTTAAAGGTATCTATTAGGACACCGTCCGGGCCAGCGGCCTTTCTACTTGCTGCATTACTTAGGTTGTTAGCAACCCCTTCTAGGGTTATGTCTGGGATATCTACAGTATCGACTATGAATAAAGTTTTTTTTATAATTCATTGGATAATGTGTTATTATTTAATGATGTTGTGCTTGTAGGTGTTGTTTACTTATTGATAGAAGCAATGTAAGGCCATAAGCATTGCATTTGGTATGCAATTTATGGTTTTTATAGCTGTTTTGTGAGTGTTCTGTCTACTACAAGGGTCCAGCTGTCGCTGCTCAGTCTTTGGCCGTGCACATCGGAGATTCACCGAAAGGTCTGGCCTCAGGCCAGGTTGTGCAGCCAAACCACTGTTGTTGATTGGATGCTGAGAAGGTCTGTAAAGTCCCCTTCTTGATTGCCCAAGGAATAGTCAACTTCTCCCTGCAGTCAGGGTCCTACCCTCAGCATAACAGTACACATGAAAGGTGTCAGAAGCCTGCTTAGTATTTTCCAAGTTAGGACGAAAAAAACACAAAGGGTAAAAAACCTCCCTAGCAATCTTATAGCTCTTGATTGGAGATAAAGATTAATACTGAAGTGATTAGCAACCGGGTCAACCTCTCCCTGACACCAGGGAAGACAAAAGAGTGAGGCATAATATCCAGTAGCAGAATACTGCAGACATTCCAGCTTCCAGAAGCAAAAACCAGGAAGAACAATAGTAGCAAAGGGGCACAAACAGAACAAGTCCAAAACGAATGGAACAAATGTGTTGTGATGCACCCTGTACTTGGAAATGTCTCCTAATATATGATTCAAACAGGAACTGACATCACAGGAAATACTCTACTTCACCTTTTATTGGAAACCTCGGTTATCATCATATGGACAGACTACTATTCTGGAAAGGGCAGTGTATTAGACGTGTCCAAGCCGTTTTTCCTAGAATTCAAGTTGTTTCTTTGGCAATGAAGAAGAAGCCCAAATTTTACTTTGCTTGCTCTACCCTAAATTATGTAATCCTGCTGCCACACTTCATGCATGGTCCTCCATTTGGCTCGTGGATTTACTCCGGTGACCATGAATGAAAAATTTCCTAGCTAACGTACAGGAAAGTTTCAATTCTATTAAGGAGGCGGAGGCGAGGATTAGGCTGTTCTTTCTCGTTTATTTCTACTCCAGCAGCCATAAAAAGGTATCAACATTAGTAACAAAACCACATTTCCCATGAGCATCAGGGAAAATTGGAAACAGAAAAAGTCCCGCACATTGACCAATCCCTGGTCATGGCTCCTCATAACTTCCCCTTCTGGTACTCTATCTTCCTCTTTCTTCCTGCGACACCACCACAAGAGTATATCCATTAGTCCTGCTTGCCTGCTTCCGCACCTACGGTACAAGAAGACTGGGTAAGGCACCAAGAAATGAACCATGCACCTCATAGACAATATCACTGAGAAACATCGAACAACATAAGTGCGTTCCGAATCATCAATAATTGAAATGCGACATGAGAATCAGCATGCAACACATTCGTGTAGGAAACTGCATTAAAGATTTTACTTACTGACCCAACGTAGAATTCTGGGAGGGTTCGAAGAAGACAGGGTGGGCTAATCCTCGCCTCCGCCTCCTTAATAGAATTGAAACTTTCCTGTACGTTAGCTAGGAAATTTTTCATTCTATGTCAGGAGCGGAGGCTTCTGATTAGGCTAGTTCAAAGCTTGTCGACCACCAGAGAAGCCAGCGAAGGGACCGGCTTAAAGTAAAATCTCTTGAAGGTAGAGTCGGACGACCAGTCGGCCGCCTTCATAATGTCTTCCAGCCGAGCCCCTAGGGAAAACGCCTTAGACACCATTGCCCCTCTAACCGAATGGGCTCCAAACCGAGAAGTATCTATGCCGGCCTCCTGCATAACCCAGCGCACCCAGCGCGCAATAGTAGGTGATGAGACCGCCCTGTGTGGCTTAGTAAGAGCAATGAACAATTGTTTGACACCCTGTGGGCGTATATCAACAGTAGTCACTTCGTAGGCCTTTAAAGCCCGAACCACACACAGTTTTGGGGCATCTGGGAATGCAGGATACGAAATCGATCGAGAGTCACACTTAGTACGCCTCGAAAGAAGGAAGGTCACCCCATCCGGGGACAGAATGCGCCCCGTAAGGTCCAAGGCTCTCACATCCGAGACCCTACGACAGGAAATCAGACAAAGCAACATTGCCAATTTAGCTGAAATTTGTTTCCTGGACAAGTATCTATTAGACGGCCAGTCCTGAAACAGGTTAAGAACCTTATTGACATCCCACAGAATCGAGTAGCGAGGTTGTGGTGGAACCGCAAGTCTCACCCCTCGCAGCAACTTACAAACCAGGGGGTGCTCGCCCACGGGCTTCCCATCAACCGGATGTGACCCGCCGAGATGGCCGAACGAAAGGTATTAATAGACCTGTAAGCCAAGCCCTCCCTCGACAGGGAAGCTAAGAAGTTAAGGATGTGGACAACGTCTGCCCCCATAGGATCAATTTGGAATCGCAGACACCAACCACTCCACCAAGCCCATGCGGACCGGTATCTCTTGTTGGTGCTGTCTGCCCAGGATTTGGCCAACAGCGCCGCAGCATCCTCCGAAAGTCCCGGGACTTGCCAACGTCTCCTGTAACCCGCCAGGCCATCAGGCACAAGCTGCCTGTGGACAGGAGGTGGTGAGGGTTCCCCTGAGGATTCCTGAGGAGATCCGGAACGCGGGGTAGAGGGATTGGAGAATCCCAAGAAAGTTCCATCAGAGCTGGAAACCAGACTTGCGACCTCCAGATCGGGGTGATCACCACCAGGTCCGCTCGTTGTCTCCGCACTTGGGTAGACAACCTCATGATCATCGCGAAGGGGGGAAACGCATAGCCCTTCTCCTTGCTCCAGTCCTGCAAGAAGGCATCGGTCGCCGCCGCCTCCGGGTCCGGGCGCCAACTGAAGTAGCGGTCCAGTTGAGCGTCCAGTCTCGAGGCAAAAAGGTCCACCGAGAACGGACCCCATCTGTCCCTGATCACCTCGAACACGTCCGGGCGAAGTTGCCAAAGGCTAGTGTCCCTCCAGTGACGGGACCACCAATCCGCCACCAGATTGGCTAAGCCGGGGAGATGTTCCGCCGACAATGAAATTTCGTGGGACAGGCAGTACTCCCAAAGGGAGCGGGCCAGATCGGACAACACCTTGGACCTGGTTCCTCCTAGGTGATTGATGTAGCGCACGGCCGCCACATTGTCCATCTTCAAGAGGACACAACACCGAAGCCTTTCTTTCGTCCAGCACCGCACCGCGAAGGAGCCTGCCATCAGTTCCAGGCAGTTGATGTGCAGGCCTAGTTCTGCTGACGACCATGCGCCACCTGTAGAGACAGCGCCACAACGCGCTCCCCATCCAAGGCCACTTGCATCGGATTCGATTATCAAATCCGGCTGCGACCCGAAGATGGCTCGCCCGTTCCAGGCGTCCATATGATCGATCCACCACCGAAGCTCCGTCTTCGCTTCTTCCGTGAGTGGGACGACTTGTGAATAAGTCAAACCCTTGCGAAGGTGAAGGGCCTTGAGGCGCTGAAGGGCCCGGTAGTGGAGGGGCCCCGGAAAAATCGCTTGAATGGACGATGATAGGAGGCCGACCACCCTGGCCAGGTGGCGTAACTGGATCGTAGGGCGCGCCAGGGTACGTCTCAGTTCGTGCCTGATCTTGGACAGTTTCCGAGGGGGAAGGGACAAGGTAGCTTCCACCGAGTTGATCATAAAGCCCAGAAACTGCATGTTCCGCGCCGGGGTAAGGTCCGACTTGGCCTGATTGATAATGAACCCCAAGGACTCCAATAGAGTCACCGCTCTCTGGAGATGGGTCAACAGCGTCCGTGGGCATTGGTGCAGAAGGAGCATATCGTCTAGGTAAATTATTAGACGGATACCCTCCATGCGCAGGCGTTCCACCACAGGCTTCAGCACCTTGGTGAAGCACCACGGTGCGGACGATAGTCCGAAAGGAAGGGAGACAAACTCGAAAATCTGGCGACCCCACCAAAATTGCAGAAAGCGCCGGTGAGGGGCAAAGATGGGAATCGTGAGGTAGGCATCCTTCAGGTCCAAACCGACCATCCAGTCCCCCTCCTGGAGCAGGTCTCTCAGAAGATGGATGCCCTCCATCTTGAAATGGCGGTATACTAGCCAGCCATTGAACTCCTTGAGGTTTATCACTGGGCGATATCCGCCGTCCTGCTTCTCCACAAGGAAAATGTTGCTGAGAAAGCCCCCAGGGTGCCAGTGTGTCTGCACGATCGCCCCCTTGCGAAGAAGGTCCGCCACCTCCCCGTCTATGAGTGAAATCTGGTCTGGCGTAAAGCTGATGGGCCTGGGAAGAGCCTGCTGTTTGGGGAGCCCTGCATACTCGATGTGAAAACCCCTGACGGTCTGTAAGACCCAAGCGTCTGAGGTAATGGAAGACCATGCCTGTAAAAAGTACTGGAGTCTGCCCCCCACTCTCAGACCCGACACACTCTGAAGTCTCACCTCTTGAGTTATTGTAGCCGCCGTCACCACGTCCTCTTCCACCACGGCGGCGGGGGTAACCTCTGGTCTGGTAAAAGTTGCCGAACTTGTCGGGATCCTGATATTGGCCTCGATGGGAATCGCTCTGTTTATTGGAGCCTCTGGTGTAGGGTCTGCCAGACGAGCGGCCCCTGCCTCGGCTGGCTGCTCCAAAAACACGGGGGGAGAAGATTCTCTTCACTGACGACTGGGCCTTGTCGAGGGAGTTAAAGGTGTTAACGAATTTTCCCAATTCTTTGACGAATGGGTCGCCGAAGAGGTTTCCCTCCGCCATTGGGCCTGCTTCGGAGGTTGCTAGTTCCCCCAGTTTTGGGTCGATTTTGATCAGGATTGACCTCCTCCGCTCTGTAGATATGGCCACGTTTGCGTTCCCCAGGAAAATTATTGCCCTTTGCGCCCAACCAGACAGAATGTCCGGGGAAATCAGCGAACCAGAGGTTTTGGCGTCCTCCGCCATGTCGAGGATTTTCGCCAGGGGTCCTGCCGCATCCAAGAGTTTATCTTGGCAGGCCCTCCAAGATCGATCGATACCCTTCTTCGGGTCCTTGACGAATTTTGTGAGAAACGTAGACATCTTAGGGTCGATGTCCGGCGTTACCGCGACTTTGCCCTCCAAGGATGGGCGCGGGCATTCGGCCCGAAGGCAGCTACGCACTTCTTGATCTAGTGGCTTGCGCAGCCTGGCCGCCATGTAGGCCGCCACCTTAGGCGCGGGGACCCATTGAGACGAGCGTGGGTGGAGAAGCTCATCTGGGTTGAGCATGTCAGAACTAAGGTCCGGATGGGAGGGCTGAGTGGCCGGTGTAGAGGACCACGAATTATCGGGCTCTCCATCCCCGTCTGAGGTTTGCGGAGACTCGTCGGGGTCAGCCATATCCCCGTCACCATGACCGTCACCATGGCCATCCCCTGCGGCAGCAGTCGGAATCGCCGTAGAAGTCGAAGGGGCGTCGGAGGTCTTAGCCTCCAGGAAAGCCTTTTTGAGGCGCGAAAACGCGTCCGAATCCACCCCTGTGTCCGCAGGGCGTCTTCTCTTGGGGTCCGGTATAGAGGGAGAAACTTGGGCCGGGGGGGTGGGGTCCTGCCGCCCTAGGGCGTTCGCCCCCTGTCCAGAGGGTTGGCATTGGGCTTGAAGCTGCTCAATCTTCTTTTCCAAGGGTTCGACAACCCGCGTCACCGCCTTCCACAAGGAGGAATCCATAACCTTACAAAAGTGGTCGTCCACCGGTAAGTAGATAATCTGCTCCTCCTCCTCCTCAGCATAGTATTCGTCGTACTCCATGCTGGGGGCACAGGGGTTGAGGTGGGGCAAAGCCCGGATAGAAAGGTCTTCCCGCTGTTGCGGGGTCAAAACAAGTGGAGTCGGGACCCACCAGCCTCCGTTATGAGGCACACAAGAACTGCCCGGGCCGGTCCCAAATTGAAGCAACACCTTACCCGCGGCGCGGGTGTTCAGGCTCCGGGCAGGGCTCTGTTATATCTATCGCCAATAGCGCTGCCAATAGTACCCGCCGAACTTCCCTGGGCTGCTCCAAAAACACGGGGGGAGAAGATTCTCTTCACTGACGACTGGGCCTTGTCGAGGGAGTTAAAGGTGTTAACGAATTTTCCCAATTCTTTGACGAATGGGTCGCCGAAGAGGTTTCCCTCCGCCATTGGGCCTGCTTCGGAGGTTGCTAGTTCCCCCAGTTTTGGGTCGATTTTGATCAGGATTGACCTCCTCCGCTCTGTAGATATGGCCACGTTTGCGTTCCCCAGGAAAATTATTGCCCTTTGCGCCCAACCAGACAGAATGTCCGGGGAAATCAGCGAACCAGAGGTTTTGGCGTCCTCCGCCATGTCGAGGATTTTCGCCAGGGGTCCTGCCGCATCCAAGAGTTTATCTTGGCAGGCCCTCCAAGATCGATCGATACCCTTCTTCGGGTCCTTGACGAATTTTGTGAGAAACGTAGACATCTTAGGGTCGATGTCCGGCGTTACCGCGACTTTGCCCTCCAAGGATGGGCGCGGGCATTCGGCCCGAAGGCAGCTACGCACTTCTTGATCTAGTGGCTTGCGCAGCCTGGCCGCCATGTAGGCCGCCACCTTAGGCGCGGACCGTTAGGCCGCTTCGTCGACGGAAGGCATGAAGCAAACTCAACGACTCGCACGACGCGGGGGGTCAAGCTCCTCAGAGCGGCAGCACAGCCGCGCGGTCCCCTAGCGGCCGGAGGCCGCCCATGCACAGAGCGAAACAGAATACCACCGCGAAAGGAGCGGCGATCGCTCCCGCGGTCTCACACGCAGTCGCCCCACGTAACCCAACGCGGCAGACTGCGAATCTTAAGCACAAAATTCGTACAAATCATCTAACAATCAGGAAAACACAAGAAACAAAATGCACTCATCTGTCTGCTGCTGGAGCAGCGAAGAAAGAGGAAGATAGAGTACCAGAAGGGGAAGTTATGAGGAGCCATGACCAGGGATTGGTCAATGTGCGGGACTTTTTCTGTTTCCAATTTTCCCTGATGCTCATGGGAAATGTGGTTTTGTTACTAATGTTGATACCTTTTTATGGCTGCTGGAGTAGAAATAAACGAGAAAGAACAGCCTAATCAGAAGCCTCCGCTCCTGACATAGAATACGGAGACACTTGAGCAATCTCGATGACGAGGACGTTTATGGACTGTAGAGGACGTTTTGCCATCATTGGCAGGCTTGCCGAGCCCCCAGTCTCATGCTCAAAAGGTGGACCCAGCATTCACTCTGTTTCCAACCCAATTTTATTGTGACATAATTTAATTTTTAAATGGTGCCTAACTGTAATGATAGTCTGCAGATCATTTTTAGAGACCAAGGACTAAGCACACCCAAATATGTGCCTTCTCTCTGTGGCCGTGGTAGCTATACTGTAGGAATATTGAAGGGAACTCAACAAGAGTCCTCAAGTATCACTAGCGAGGCCATGGACCCAACGCACCCAAAATGGCATCTATAATCTACCCATCTCTGTATCGTGATCACAAACTCAAAATTCCTAAAATTAAATTCATCGCCATGGATTGGTGCTGAGATCATGGACTATGGAAGAGGACCCGCCAAGGGTCTAGGAGTTTCACAGTGCTAGCACTGCGTTTATGGATCACAAATACAGGGGGAGAAGGGACAATCGGGGGTTCATGAACTTTGGGAGTAGTTTTTGGATCCCATGAATGAGTAATATTTATTTTTAAACTTTGGGAAGGTAGAGATTGATGACTTTTTATCTGTGATTCTGGAAACTGTTTTCCACTTGAGAATCATGGACAATCTTTAAAGTGTCATTAGTGAAGTAATGTGGTTGGTAAATCCTGTGGAGTGTTTTAACCACTGTAAATTCCGAATTATTGATCTTTTGGAAGTAAGTAATCGCTACGTTTTTATCAACTTAAGTATCTGGCTATTGTTGGTTTTTAGCAATGGCTGAACATTATCTTGCTGCAACTTTGGATTTTTACAAAAACAAAACAATATAGAATGGCCTGCCATTCGAGGCAAATAGCATGAGGTGCTGTTTCCTGTGATGTCTTTGGCATTGAAAGATTACACTACCACTATGGCTTCAGTGAAGTTACGACACTGCTTGGCGGTGCCCCTACACTTGTGTTACAACTTCCCTGTTCCTTTGTTAGAATTACTTGAAATAACTTCCTGAAGCTAGAACAATGGATGTGGCGTGTGCCCTACCTCTGCCGTGGTTAGATAAGCACAATTACAATATGTACCTGTGCTTTAGTTAAAAGAACCACAACATGGCACCAAGGTAAATGCACATACTGCTCAAGATCCGGCATTGATTCTCGATCCATCCACTTCTTACACAGGTATTCGTTTATCAGCTGTGTAACTGCCACTTGAAGTTGGGTGCAGCACAAAAAGAACCTATGGTGGACCAACCTGGTGCATATTAAAGTTTTACAGTTCACTGAAAGCTTTTTCTGAGAACAGAGGGAGAGAAGCATTCCTGCTCAAGGATTGTAGAAAGGTGTGTTGTTCTGTCGCAGCCTTTGTTTACTTTTGAGGTTTGTGGTTATTGCATCTCTGCTACACATTCTTTTCAAAACCTATTGTGCACTGCCCATTGTCTGTATCCAGTAGCAGAGCATAGCGTCATCTAGTTGCTTCCCCAATGAAAAATGGACGACTGGGCTGGCTTTTATCATCAGTGATGTTGTAATGTGAACTTAACGTGCACACGGCATAAGAAATATACGAGTCACTGTTTGATATACGACTAACTACCACACTGTTATCACTTTTAAGCACTGCAAATAACAGATGCTATAGGCTGTGGCATGTTTCCCTTTCTGTTGGATATGTTCCTATTACCTCATCATGTAATTAAAAAAGGCCACGTTCATAGATTTCTTGTAACATGAATGACCTTGGAATTAGAAGAAAGTATGCATTGCACAGGAAATGTTACAGGCAGTCAAGGCTACTTCCAATGGCTTTACCAATTCTCTGGTTTGCAATTTCGGGTTTCTTGACAAAACAGTGTAACCAAGACTTAACAGGAACTTGCTTAAATAAAATGCATAATGAGTATAAATCTAACACTAATGTTTGAACTCTCACAGCTATCGATAAATGGCAACTATTGTATTCATTAATGTAAGTAGTATGCATCCCTTGTTAGCCCTTACGTAAAAAACATACAAAAAGCTTCACCCTCCAGGAATACTGTTTGTATTAGGTGTACGAGCAGTCAGTGAATTTGTCATGGTTGGCAGTTGTTATCTCCTTAAGGCAGATCTACACCAGACCACGTTTGTGAAAGATACAATGAGAATGATGAACATCATGAGATATTTGGAATATAATCCAGAAACACAACTTCTAGTTTCCCTCAGGACTTACAGCAGCATGTCTCGGCAGCCAGCACTGTGGCAGTATAGGCCATTCTCAGGGAATCAGAGGGACACATGCCACCACCAATGCCATTTGAGATGGAATGTACAGAGCAGACCTGTGGCGTCAATCAATCAGTATTTATTAAGCGAGATTATCACCCGTGAGGTTCTCAAGGCATTGGGAATGTAGATCCAACTGGGTGCTGAGGTTCAGTTGAACAGCCAGGTCTTGAGATCCTTTCTGAATTGGGTCAGCGACGGAGATAGCCTGAGGTGGAGAGGCAGAGTGTTCCAGGGTTTGGCGGCAAGGTAGGAAAAGGATCTTCCTCCAGTCCTGGTCTTGCGGATCCGAGTGATGGTGGCAAGGGCGAGTTGGGCAGAGCGGAAGTGTCTTGTGTGTATGTGCAATGAGAGACAGTGGTTCAGGTGTGCTGGTCCAGCATCGTGGAGGACTTTGTAGGCATGTGACGTGGGTGAGGCTTTGACACAGTTTGTTTGAAACTCTACACTTCTTTCATAGAACGGGGGCCACGCTTAGGCCAAAAACAAAGGGGGAAGCAGAGGCACGCCCATATTCCATGTGGGGAGATGGAGTTTACCGCTCCCAACATTGCAAAGGGAGCTATAAGCGTCACTGGAAGTAACCAACCAAGTTATGGACCACAAATGTGGAGTAAGTGTTAATTCCGAGAAGGTAATTATACAAGGGGGCAGGAGAAAGTGAAGGGGCAGCCCCCACTGTGAGTTAGTGAGTTGGGTAACAGAGGAAAGAAGGTACATGTGAAAGATGGAATAGAGAGAAGCCTCCAAAATGGCTAACTAAGATAGTAAAGGGCAAATCCAATGAGGAGTGAGACCAGAATACTTGCAGGTTGGTCTCCAACCATCAACAAAATCATGAGGTGCAGAAACAATTATAAAAGATAAAATAAGGGGAAAGAGTAAAAAGGAGTGAAAGGATAGGTGAGAGTTTGTGAGCAGGGGAAAGATAACGGAATGAAGAGGTGCTTTGTTTCAAGGACAAATCATCACAGCAGAAGCAAGAATGAATGACGGAGAAGAGTTCAACACAAAGTGCAGTGAAACAGACTGCTGCAGAGGGAGGCAGGGAAAGGAGAGGATGCCCAGAGGCAGGAAGTGATGGGAGAAATGTAGAGGCAAAGCACTTGCTTAGAAAGTTCAAGGAGTGAGGTAGTGGGCAGAAGTGGAACATAAGATAGCTGGATTGCAACATAGATCAATCTGATACTGTTACACACATTTGTACGAAATTAAAGGGCAGAGTGGCGAAATCAAAATACTTCCTAATGCTCAACTAGTTCCTAGTTCCTCATAAAGGAGAGGAGAATGATTGCGCAATATGGGGCATATGTTTTTTTTTTATTTCAAGAAGATTTTATTAAGAGAGATAATGATATCAATAATAAAACCAAATACAATATAAGTGATACATTTGACACAAGAGAAAAATACAAATATGTACTCGACCATTAGCAGTCGCTAAACAAATGTATCACCTTCTGATTTAAGGATGGGGACAAGGGAGGTAGCAGAAGAAAAGAAAGAAAGGAGGAAAGAAGAGAAAGAAGCAAAAGAAAAGACGAAAGGGAAGAGAGGACAGGAAAGAGGAAATAATAAGAAGAAGAAGGATTCCCACAGGACTGGCCCAGTGTAGAACAAGAAAAAATAGACAACAATTAGACAGACAAATCAAAGGGGAACTGAGGGACCAACCCTTTCGAGGACAACTCCATATAATCGTCCAAGGCTGTCCAGACCCCTTTAGAAATGGAAGGCGAAAGGTGTGCTTGATCAACCGAGGTGTGAGCACTGCGTAAAAAGGAAACCCACGCCCACCACGTATGATAAGAGACAGACGCAAAGGATTTCCATTCCATAAGAATGATTTTTACCGCTACAGTCAAGAGAAGATCTAGTAACTGTAATTCCAACGGGTCTAAAGGGAGAGGAATAGGAGCAGCCAAGGGGCCAAGTAAAATTAAAGGAAAGGAAAGTTGGAGGTCAATGTTAAAAATAAGAGATAAGTGTTTCTGAATGAGGTCCCAAAAAGATTTAAGTAAGGAGCAATGATAAAACATATGAGGAAAATCACCCGCCACCAAACCGCAGCTCCAACAGAGATCATCGTCTTTAAGGTTGAGCGAATGAAGACGCACAGGCGTCCAATGGAGGAGATTGATCGAGAAAAACTTAGATTGCATTAAGGAAGGAGCTATTTTATTACGGAGAGCTAATTTACCAATAGATTGCCAAGCTTCGGACGAAATTTGGTCCGTGATGTTGTGATCAAAATGGCGTGACCATTTTTGTTGCGCAACCGTCTGTGCGGGAAGCGAGGCAGATGACAGAAATTTATATATTTTGGAGGCAACATGACCAGATTTGAGCCAAATGTGGAAAAGAGAGATGGTGGAGGAGGAGGGGTGAAGACGGACTTTAGAAACAGCTACTTTGATTTTAAGAAAGGTATAAAAGTCTAGATTTGTTAAAGAGTGTTTGAGAGCCAAGGAAGAGAAAGGTAATGGATCACCGGAGTCACTGTACAGATGCTGAACAAGAGAGATTCCCTTTTCCGCCCAGTATGACATGAGAGTGGGAGAAATATTAAGCTTAATTTTGGAGTTTCTCCAAATAGATGACCACCTAGTTTTATGTAGGGGAATAGCCACCTTCCTATCTAATTTCTTGACCGCAGTAATGGTATCAATAATGATAGAACGGGAAAACAGAATATGTAACGTAGATGTAGTACAGAAAGAGGCAATAGGTAGAGGAGAAGCCAATTCCTGTTCAATGAGTAGCCAAGAGGGAACATGGCGAGTTGGAGGAGAAAACCAAAAAGCACCCTGAGAGGCCAAGAAGGCAATTTGGTATTTCTCCCAATCAGGAAAGTTACACCCTCCCATATCAGGAGGTCGATGCAAGAATTTATACGCTAATCGAGCTCGTTTGTTATTCCACAGGAATTTAGAAGTCAGACCATCAATTTCTCGAAAAAAGGAATCAGATAATTTAAGCGGAAGCATGGAGGAAACAAAGTTAATAATCGGCGTGATCATCATTTTTAGAGTTTGTAAGCGACCCCACCAAGAAATATGTTTTGGAGACCACGAATCCAAAAGACGACGCACTTTGAGGAGAGTCTGAGATTCATTATAAGCGACGGTGGCATGAAGAGTAGAACAGAAATAAATTCCAAGGTACTTCAGATGATTAGACTGCCACTTAAAGCCAGCCGAGCCCATATGAGCAGGAAAACAATAGGCATTCAGAGGAAACATCTCCGTCTTATCTTTATTTAGGGTATAGCCCGAGACCGTTGAAAACAAGGAAATGGTGTCGGAAATAGCAGGGATGGCCAAGGCGATATCATCCGAGAAAATAAGAACATCGTCCGCGTATGCGGCAGTTTTGAGACAGTGAGAACCAAAAGAAAAACCTTTAATATTAGGGTGTAGGTCAATCAAACGAAGAAGAGGATCAATAGATAATAGAAATAAGAGTGGGGATAAGGGACAGCCCTGTCTCGTGCCTTGGCGAAGATCAAAAAGCGAAGACGTAGCACCATTGACTCTAATGTTAGCTTTAGGTTGGGAATATAAAGACATAACCATATTAATGAAAGAGTCTCCGAGGTTATGCGCGTATAAGACAGCTCGAAGGAAAGGCCAAGAGACCTTGTCGAAGGCCTTTTCCGCATCAAGGGCCAAGGCCGCTGCAGGAAGCTGAGACCTTTTGGCAGCACCAATAATATGGCAGAATGTGCGTATATTGTCCCTTGCAAGACGTCCTTTTACAAAACCTGTTTGGGAGGGATGTACAAGATGGGGAATAAAGGATTCTAATCTTTTAGCCAGGATTTTAGCAAAAATCTTTGCTTCCATGTTAAGGAGAGAAATAGGTCGGAAGTTTTTAGGGTCCGAATGATCTTTTCCCCATTTGGGGAGTACAACTATGGTGGCTTCAGCAGCCGTGCCAGAGACAGATCCATCCTTAACAAAAGAATCAAAGACCGATTGTAACTTAGGGACTAGCGAAGGGAGAAAAGTTTTATAAAATAATATTGGATAGCCATCAGGGCCCGGAGCCTTCCCAGAACGAGTAGCCTTAATCGCAGACACTAATTCTTCGGGGAAAATAGGTTTATTTAGAAAGGAACGATCCTCCTCAGAGACCGATTGAATCGGAACCGATTTTAAAAAATCACGACAGTGGTCAAAAGAGGATTGGTTAGAAGGGGTATATAATTTATTATAAAAGTCACGAAACACTTCAAGTATTTCCCCTGTTTGGAATCGTTTAGAGCCGGTGTGGTCCGTAATAGAAGAGATCTGCGAAGACTTAAACGAGAAATCTTGAAATTTTAATGTAGCCGCTAGAAGTTTGCCAGCCCGATTCTTTAATAGCAACTTCTTGGACTTTTGTGCTTGGACACCAATTTGAGCTCTCTTGGTGACAATGGTATTGTATTTGTATTTTAGTAGTTTAATTTGTTGTAAGCAGGTCGGATCCTTAGAATGCCTGAAGGAAGCTTCCAGAGTTTTGATTTCAGTTGACAGATCTGTGAGCTCCTTCTTAATAGCTGAATTACGTCTAGACATACATTTAATGACCTGACCCCGGAAAGTACATTTAAAGGAGTCCCACAAGACGATTGGGGAAGAGACAGATCCCTCGTTTTCACGGAAAAAAAGTATCTATAGCCTTAGAAAATTCATCAACCTGAGGAGGGTCATACAAGACTTCAGTGTTCAACCTCCATGAACGCGCGCGTGATTTAGGGGCAAAGGATGAAAGCGTAAAAGTGACCGCAGCATGATCAGAGACCAAAATAGGGTGAATAAGCGGAGAGGTAGAAGATGAAACAAGAGAAGAATGAACAAGGAGATAATCAATACGAGAAAAGGAGGAGTGAGGCGAAGAGAAGAAAGAAAAATCTCTGCCAGTGGGATTATGGAGACGCCAGATATCGTGAAGATGAGAGATGGAACACATGTTAAGCATTTGTTTGTGGGATTTAGGAGGGCGAAACTGAAACGAGGAATTTCTGTCTAAGAGAGGGTCCATTGGTAAATTAAAATCGCCACCAACAATAAGATTACCAGCGTGTGGAGTGTCATGTAATTTTTTGGTAACGGATTTCCAAAAAGCCGGATCATCTACATTCGGGGCATAGATATTCATAACATATAAATCGTGCTGTCCATCCGATAATTTAGATAACAACCACCGACCATCAGAATCATGATCGGAAGAGAGTATTGATAAGCCAGATTTTCTCGAAACTAAAGTGACAACCCCATTCCGTTTGCCAGAGGCATCAGAACAGGAAACATCCGAAACCCAATCTTTCTTCAAAAACAACGCTTCTCTATTAGCGACCTTGGAGTCTGGACTCTTGAAAAAGAACCAAATCTGCAGAGAGAGACTTACAGTAATCCAAAATCTTCGACCTCTTCACCGGGTGATTCAAGCCCTTAACATTAAGGGATAGCACATTTAAACCCGACATGTATAAGAAGAGGGGTAAAGAGAAGACGAGACTGATAGTAGAAAAAGAACCAACGTCAGAAATACAAGGGAACAACCATTAAGGAAAAGAAACACTGGGGGAGCATCCATGTGGGAGGACCAAGAGAAAGGAAGAGAAAGAAGAGATGAAAAGAGAGGAGAAAGAGGAGAGAAAGAGAGCAGGAGGGGAGGCCTAAAAAAGACCAACATCATGCAAGGGAGAACGTGGAAGAGGCGAGCAAAGGACCCGTACTAGGAGCATAAGTGGGTAAAAACAGTAGCCCAACACTAAAATACCTTGGCCGATAGCAGGAATATCAGAACTGTTAACAAGGAACAGATAATATCGCAGAACATCATTATACTGGAAATAATAAAAACTGATAATGAAAAGAATACTACACTGTAGCATAGAATAAAACAATCTAGCGAGAGAAATATCTAAAATAAGCAACATTAGTAGAAAAAATAAGAAACAGCGTGAGTATGAGAGATAAAGTCTAAACAGTAGATAACTGTGAAGCGAAAACAATACATATTTAAAAAGCTAACAACATAATAAGGAACAAGCAATAACTGTAAATGACTATACTCTGAGGATGAATGACAGAAGCAAGAGAGAAAAAAAAAAAGTGATGTATGAGAAATGAACTGATAGAAAATAGCAAGTTATATAGATAGAGAAAAAGAAAAGTAGAAAAGATATCATATATATCAAATATGAAAAGCAATAATGACGAGATTAGTGCACCCAAATGAACATATCAAAACCTTAGCGAGAGATATATGTATAATAAACACTATTAAGAAAATATTACTAATACACTAATTATATGAGGTAAATCCGAAACAGGAGATAAATGTAAGGTAGAAATGCATATCTAAAAAAGAATAACATACTTAAGGAACAAGCTATAACTGTATATGGCTAGAGAATGAAGCTGAGACACAAAAGAAAGAAAGTAGAGATGGAAGGGAGAAGAATTATAGTAAAACAGGAGAGTAGGAATATAAAGAAAGAGAGAAAATGACTAGTAATATAAAGAGGAGTACAAATGGTGAGGAGTACAAATGTTGAAGAAATACATAGAGAGAACAAAGAAGGACAACAGATAAGAAAATAGATTAACGAGAATGCGGGAAAGAAACTTCAGAGAAGATGAGAGACAGGGACCCAAACAAAAAGGCATGATAAATAAAAGAAGAGAGCAAAACAAGGAAAAAAACAGGGACCGGAATAAAAAAGGAGAGTGAGAAGAAACTATGAAAAGAGAAAAGAAAAACAAATGTGTTTGGAAATACCTGTAGGAGGAGAACTATAGAAAGAACGAACAAGTAAAAATAGAAATGCAAGAAAGACGACTAGAACAGAGATGAATATGAAGATATGAAGAATAGAAAAATACCATTAACAGACTTGAAAGAGAAGAACAACCGATAAGCAGAACAAGAGAGAACAAAGCACCAGGCATGCGGAAAAATATATCAATAAAGGAAAGGAGACAGTTCAAGTGCCCGAAGCACCGGGGGGCTGCGAGGTCGCATTCTGAATCTCCATCTCTATCTCCAGCTGGTTGTCCAGGAACGTAGATAGGTCAGCCGGTTCATCGAAAATTCTGGAACGTCCTTTATAAGTAATGCGGAACTTCGATGGACCAGAAAATGAAAAAGGAATACCCATCTCAGAAAGACGTTTCCGAAGATTTAAGAAGCCTTTCCTCCTTATAACCGTGTCTCTGGCAAAGTCCTGAGAAATTGAGATCCGGTGTCCGTCCCAGATGACTTGTTTAATTTTCCGCATATGAGAGAGAATCAGTTCAGTATGTTGATGCCGCAATGGCTTAAAAATGATTGCTCTTGGCTGGGTAGCCGTCTTGGATCGAAACGTTGGAACACAGTGTGCTCTTTCTATCTCAAAGTCTCTGGTGAATGAGATTTGTAAGGTGTCTGGAATCCAATGGGAAAGGAACTCTATCACAGAGGAAGATGATTTCTCTGAATCTTCCGGCAGGCCAAAAATACGTAGGTTAGATCTACGATTACGGTCCTCCTGCTCAGTGAGGTCTCTGCGCAAAGCCGCCACTGAACGCTCTAAGTGGTTGAGGGATCTGGATTGTTTTTGTATACCATCTTCAGCACCACTGATTCGTGATTCAGTAGCAGAAACACGCAGAGAGAGGGCTTTAAAGTCACTCCTGATAGCAGACATCTCCACTTGTAATAAATCCGTGTTAGTTTTCGTTGACTGCGCAATATCATGCACTTCATTGAGGCGCGCCAGAATTGTGTCCAATGTGGAAGTGGTGTCTGACTGAGAAGACTCAGGTGTAGGAGACACTGACTTAAGTCTTTTTAGCGACGTTCCAGTATCTTTGGAGTCTTTGTTGGTCAAGGTGCGACCCATATTTGCAGCCATGAAGGAACAATCTCCAAAAGAAAGTATACAACCACTTAAGAGGAGGGAAAGCTGCGCAGCCTGTATCAAAAAAGATATAGTAGACTGAGCTCAATGGGCGCTACTTTATTAATATCGGCGGACTAATATGCAGGGCAGGCATGTAGCAAAATATTAAATAGCTACAATAGAGCAGGGGAGCACTGTAATGAGATCGTAGAAAAAAAGACCTACACCTACATGAGGGAACAGCACTGAAAGAAACAGCGCGTGGACAGCTTAATTCCAGCCAAGCAGCAAGAAAATAACAAAAAAAAGTAATAACTGTTACCACTTGCAGGCATCATAGACGAAACGACCTGGAAATCCACTTCAAACTGTAAGAATGTAGCCACAGCTGCGCTTCTGAGGAGAAATTGTGACAGCGTCAAGAGCGGTAAAATGGCGGCCGTCCGTGAGGAGAGAAGGTCGTCTCAGGAGGTCGAAATATAAATGAAGCAGCCGGTGCCCAAAATAGCAGGAAACCTCCGTCAAGCAGCTCCCTGCATGTTCCGCCGCTGTGGTCTGCCTTTTCCGCCACTCGGGGCAGCTAGGAAACGGAGAAAATAGCTCACCGGGCTAAACTCGCCTCGGAGCTCAAGCGCGACCCGCCATACTGAAGCGGCGCGCAAGCCACGCCCCCTATGGGGCATATGTTTTGATGCAAAAAAGACTGTGAGGTCAAAACTGCAGATGGTGTTCAAAAGGGGGTGCCCAGTCAAACGTGTACAGAAATCTAGCAAGGAAGTGTGCGAGCTTATTATTAGGTACAGGGGACATGATGTATGGTAGCAATCATGATGGGCCATTTAGGAGGTGTAATAAAAAGCATCCTTAATTATGCTGTGGAAAACCTCCTATGAATTACTAGATGGATGAAGGAGTTTGGTGCGGTAGGCCCACTGAAGGTGGAGCCTAAGGATAATAATAGTTAATGCAGTCAGTGCTTACCATACAAGGAAGGCCTGTGCTGGCATTCTGACATGGAGTAATGCTTCTTAGGTGAATCGTGAAGGTGCCTGCACCAATTCAGTAAATGCTGAGGGAACATCTCCAAACCAGAATGCTCAGGATCCCAAACATAGACACACTATGGGCAGAGAAGCTAATATTGTTATCACTGCAATAGCAGAAAAGAACGATGAAGTAATGTGCTTGCAAGAGAATGGCACTTGATTATGAAAAACCTGTCCCTTACCCATTGTAATGAATTGAGAAAATTGATAAATGATTATAAGAAAGTGATATATGTAATCCTTGAGGGTTTCGAGATCCATTCCAGGGCACCTAGGGCTTGACGCCCATTTCCCTGTACACAGCAGAACACAACACACTGCAATATATTACAGTACTATACCTATGACTCTGTACCCTACCAAGATGGAGGACAAACACTCTGACGTTGGTAAAAAAAACATATTATAAATCACTAGTAATATAATTATAGGTTTAGTCACATTTTTGTTCACATAAAACATAGATTACAGCAGTTATTTTATGGAAAATTATTGTTCAACCTTAAAAAACATATAAATACAAGCATCCACTATTTTTTAATCAGTGATACAATTCCTTCTGAAGTGACCACGTGAATTAGAGATAGGAGGAGTATTTGAAAGACAGTTTGAAACTTTGCCATCTATCTGTCATATAAGTATAATTTACACAGTTATACGTGTACAAAATGCATGGTATATGAAAATGACTAAAATATACTTTTTGCATTTTCATTATTTTTTTCTGTGGCCAACACCATGCTGCGTTAAACAAATTATAGAAATTCACTGAAAAAAACAAAGATTATGGGAATGTAATATTTAGAAAATAGAATTTAAAAAACCTTAGAGATTCACTCAAAAAAACAATGGTCACAGGGACGTTATAGTTAGGTTCAGAACACACAAAACCATTGAAAATCTGCAGTTATAGATAGAGTTTTCACTTGAAACTATAACTTGTGCCGTAAGGTAACTATAACTCGTGCCCCACCTTGCACAGTTTTCTCATCAATATTTTTACTGCAAATTCTGCAGTGACATTATTAATTATTTCATAGAAAATGCAATCGGTGATGTAATCTGTGGGGTAATTAGCATGAGCTATAGTTTCTTGAGATAACTCTAACTGCTGAATTGCTATGTTTTGTGTGTGTAAAGTATAACATCCCTGTAACCTTTGTTTTTTTAAGTGAAAAAATATAAAAATTTATTTCACTTTTTAAAAATAAACATCATTTAAAAAAATGACTCAATGCTTACTAATAGGTATATTTACAAATACTTAATATAATGTGTGGTAAATGCATGTGTGGTAAAGAGTGTCTGACAAAGGATGTTTCCCCTGACGGAGAACCCTCTCCAGCAAAATGAAGGTATGCACGCCTGCTCTACAGACAGGCGGGCATGCAATATATCTGCTACATTGTGTACTCCATCTCCATCAATGACAAGCTCCTCCATTGGCCTGACAGAGTAAGGACCGTCTGGGTTTGACCATTCAACTGCCCGCCTGTTTTAGAGAGGGTGGCCGAATGGCATAAGGGCCAGTTTTTACTCTCACTTATATCTGTAAAAACGTGGCAGTAAGGAACAGTAGAATCTTTTTGTTGGCTTTTGCTTTTTCTTAACCTCATGCGCGCTAGCGGAATTCCGCTCGCACGCTGAGATTTTTTAAATCGCATGTTACGTGACGAGCTGGGCTCATCATCAGCGTGCGAGGAGGCTACGCCATGACGAGCCCAGCTCGTCATCAGCGTGGAAGGGGTTAAACAAAATCCAGCTTTGTAATTTTAGTTTTTTTAAACCAAAAACTTGTTTTAATGTTTGGCGGATCGCACCGTCACTTTGACAGTACCATCCATCAGACTTTTAATACATTGACCGGAACTACCGAGATTGTGGTTCCTGCAAATGTTAAGAGATGTCCGCTGGGACAATCGGCACCTCTAAATGTGCAGTACAGTTACATCATCAGGGTGAAGGTGTATTTTATGCTGTCTCCCTGACGGTGTAAGTAACACACATTCCGAACTCTAAGTCAGGCCCCTAATTCGGATAAGTACTTGCCACCAGACCGTATCAGAATTAACTCATTAATGTTCAGGAGTAGGAAACCGTCTGAGACAATGTTCCCGTTAACACTATGCAGGTCCACATAGAATCTGAGCAGGTGTTATGGCTGTCTTTTTGCTAGCTCTCTGGAGAAGGAGAATGATGGAGAGTGACTCCAGCCTATCACCCCCATAGCATAGGGATTAGGCCGATAGACAGGGACTCTGTCATACATATATAAAGGCATTTGCGTGTTACTTCCCTTAGAGTAAGGCTTATGAATTTAAGTGAGGGGTTAGATATATAAGTATTAGTCATGATTCACTCATTTGCTAACATGCCGATCTGTTTTTCATGGAGCTATGCATATTATGGGCTCCGTAGGCCTTAAACGAGACAGACTCCATTTTGCTTTCTGCCTGGTAGCTCGAGAAGGCTTTCTAGGTCAAGTGTGATGTTTTAGTTTTAAGCTGTTGTTCGCTTGGAGAGAACCGGTTCAGGCTGACCCTTATCGAAGGAATGTATTTTTCTCCACTCCGAAGACACAACTTCAGGCCGGCCGGCTGGGAAAGTGTCCTTGGTACGGGGAGGTACAAGAATTTGGTGGGCGGCAGGTTACTGGCCGTGAATTTCCATGAAGGAACGGGCTTTGATATTAGCGAAGGTGTTAGTCTTTTTGTCAGTTAGTCCGTAGGCGGCATCTAGCCGTTAGCATCTCTGCCATTATTCACTTTCATGGTGGACAAGTCGCCATCTTTGAAGTCGGAGAAAGATTTAAGACCGAGACTCTCTGAAGATAGACTGAACGAGAAGTGGCGCGGAGCGCACTAATGCAGAGAGAGAGAGAGACGGTAGCTAATTAACAGCAAGGTTCCGAGGTCCTGAGGGAGAGCAGACGAGTTTGAGCCTAGCAGTGCAGACGTGTACTTGTGACGGCTGAGGGTGACTGCAAGGCGAGCCAGGACCCAGAGACGAGACAGGAGCCTAGATGACTGCTGATTCCCGATTTCCCATTAACCAGGTGAAGTCCGACCGATTCTTATAGTATGTGCACCCTAACCTTTATCTTTTATTCCCTTTGCAAATGTATTATTGCATAGTAATATGATTCATGTTTATTGTTAATAAATATCCTAATTCATATAGAATTACCGTGTGCCTGGTGCTTATGTTCAATCTTGGTAAACGATACTCCTAGGTGAAAACTAGGCACGTGAATGGATGAGTAATCCCAATCAGGTAAGTGGTGATCACACAAATAGGGAGTGAGTGAACCTTTGATGCCAAAAGCAGCGAGTACACTATACAATCTGGACCCATATCCAAAGTCATTATTGTAGTTTCATTCCGAGTAGACAGCTGAGATAATATCCCAATATATATATGTATAGGTGTTCATAGGAATGTGGTCGTCGTTGATATGCGGCGTTAATGAGAGCACTGGGGGGTCGAACCAGTGTTTATACCCACAGGATTGTGGCTTGAGGTAATGAGAGCACTAGGTGGTCGAACTAGTGTGTAGGTTTCGCAGGATCGCGAACGGTTTGGAAAAGGGAGCATTGGGTTCTGCAGGCCCGTGTGTAGACGCACCAGATTGTGTGTCAGATCTGCCCTAGGGTAGAACGGTCTGGGTCGGGGTGACCGCGAGGCCAACTGATGTGAATAAGATATTGTAGAAAATCTGTATATGTATATTGTCATTCCCCATTCTTAGGTGCAACTTGTATATTTATCTGTATATTTACTTATTGTGAATACGATCTAAGAAGGGAAGGTGAGTACGTTTTGGCTGGGTCACAGGGGCCCCTGGGGGCTGATCCCATCTAAACAGAAAATCCAGCCATTACATCTGGCGTCACGAACTGTTTACGAAGCCTGTGTGCATTGTGTTGTTTTCATCTCGTTGGTTTGCGCTCGGCTTGTACGTATAAAATTTTGTTTATAATTGTGTATATAATTTTTTGTGTGTCATTATGTTTGTGAAAAAATCACCGTCGGTTTTTAAATTACCGATCCAGATTCCCGGCTGGGAGTCTACGCCTTACGAGGCTTTGGCCCGTGAGTGGGCTGATTCTACTGGTTTGAGTGAAAATTGGTCTTCATTCTTGGAGCAGGCGGAGCCTGCTGATGTGATTTCGTGCCTACAGAAAGCGCCAGTAATGAAGGGTGATGAGCTTCCTATTTTAGGACGCAGAGGGTGGATTATTCTTAATGCATACAGAATAATGCATGAGAGGTTTGTGCAACTACAGAAACAGTTTAAAGATTCGGAAGGACAGTGTGTCGAGTTGCAAAATGCGCACACTTTGTTGCGTTGTCAAAATAAATTGCTTGCCGATAAACTTGAAACATATCAGACCATTGCCGAAAGGGCTGCGGTCCGTATTGCACGATATAAGTATAAACATCGTCGTGGACGTGTGTCTTCACGCAAAGTGCGTATGGTTGTAGCAAAAGCTGGAATGGATTGGAACCCCGATGAGTGGGACGGTAATATCTGGGATTCTCATACTTCTGACTCCTCGGCAGAGGAGGGTGACAAGCGCGAGTCTTCTCGCTCCGGACGTGATTGTAAATCTGCTTCGTGCATTGATTCAACTCCCGATTGTGACCGTGCTCGTTCTTCCCGTGCGGATGACGTAGCTTGCCCTGATTGTGCTGTTAAATCTAAGATGCGGGCTTCCTCGGAAGCTCTTCCCGCAGTTTCTGCTCACCCGATCTTTCGACGGAAATTACAACAAGCCCCTGGTAATCCGGGTGGTATTGCTCTTGACTGTATTGAAGATTTTACTCAGCAGGAGATCAGCGACATCCTGCAACGATTTAAACAACGGCCTGGTGAGACCTTGCTTACCTGGATGGTGCGCCTTTATGAGCTTGGCGCTTCCGGTATTATGCTCGATGCTGTTGATTGCTTACGATTTTGCTCTTTGAGTTCTGATTCTACTATTCAGGACCATTTTCGGAATTTTAATGGTAATGTCCAAACTTCTTTGCTCCAGCTTGCGTCTGATGGCTGTAATCATAAATATCCAACTGAGTCTGATTGGCCCTCTGATGAAAAGCCGTGGTATACTCTGCGCGATGCGTCGCAACGTTTAAAGGAAGAAGTCATGAAAACCTGTATCTTCCTTAGTACTGCTGACAGATTATTGGATGGTCTTTTAACATCTTCTGTGCGTAACCG